>NC_044043.1:49287972-50684431 GCF_901765095.1 Microcaecilia unicolor | reverse complement strand
AAAATTGGCCTCTTACAAAATATATATAAACCACCTACAAATTGGGGCTCTCGCCGGGATGGTTGGTGCAAGAATATCAGAAGTTAAATCTTTTCTGGGGCTTTTCAGAAAGCTGGTTAGCTCTCTGTTTCTTTTTGCACGAACTGCAGATTTACCCTAGCTGACGGCAGACTTTGTTTATACAGCTGTGTTTTATTGCTGTAATTGGTTGACAGATTTATTACTCTGAGCTCCAAAAGAGAAAGAAACGGTTTCTCTAACTCTCTGGAAGGAAAACAGGGTGTTTAGTCTTTAACATGGCGACCGGCACTGTTGGCACATTGCCTGAATTCTTCTGAGTGAACAGGAGAGGGGCGTGCTTAAAATATTACTGCCACTCTCTCATAGTAAGGCGAAACCAGCTCCTCCTACAGTAGAGTCTGTACGTGCTTTATTGGTAGCAGGTCACCGAATAGCTCAGAAGCATATGCTACGGTTTTAAATACAATTATAAAGAGAAACAGCATTTGTCACAATGGATGCTTTGTGAACTGGGCGTGTCTCTTTTGGCAGTTAAGGACTCTTTGATGAATGAGATAAGACAGGTATCTGTACCTCTAACAGATCGCATAGCAGAGTTGCAGTTAGATTTGTCCCAGACTAGGGAAACCGTCCAGGAGCGAGACAGTGAGTTAGCTGCATTACGAGTTGATTTAGACACTGCCAAATCTGCTTTAGCAGGGACCAATGTAAGCCCCGCCCCACTGACTCCTCTGAAGAGATTGTACGGGAGTGCCAGACACTGGATGATAAGTGTAAAACTTTGCAGTGTGACCTAACTGATTGTGAAGCACTTAATTACACATTAAAGCAAGAAATTGCCCAGTACCTCGTGTCTTTTGATTCGTTGCAAGAGAAATTTTCTCGTTTGACTGATGCATTACACAACCAGATTAGGGAAACAGATAAGTTGCAGACATTAAATCGGGAGCTAAAACAGGTCTCAGAAGGTGTTCAGAGTGAGTTGCGCAGGGAGCTAGTGGCCACTCAAGAACAATCTGTGTCTGTGTTTCAAGATTGGCACGCAGCCAAGCTAGAGTTAGCGGAGGTAAAGAAAAGCAGGAGACAGTCTCACTACAATTAGAATGTACAGTGAAGGACAGAGATTCATTGTCTAAAGCATTAGATGAGTGCACTGTAAAGATTTCCACAATGCAGCAAGAGCTTACGCAAATGGCGCAGGAAGAAGTACCGTATACCTTAGAGTTCCCCGACAGTTTTGCTGCGGGTCACCCAAGCCCAGCTCCCGAAATGAACCGTTACGTGAGCCGGGAGGGCCCGAGTTAAACACACCCATTGGGGGCATGGCTTCGGCTCTTTCCCGCCCCTCTGTACAATCCAGCCCCATAGTGGCTGGTGAACGAAGCAGCAGACCCGAGACAGTGACACACCCATTGGGGGCACGGGTCCAGGGACTGCCTGCTGAAATCATCAGCTCACTTGGTCAGGTGCCTAGCTCAGGGCCTCAGCCTTCGGCAGATCCACCCAGTTTTAGCGATACACCTGCCCCGAGGTTCTCTACACCTGGTAGTGATCAGCGGCATGTCAAGCCGGAACCCAAGAAAGGAATGTCTATGGAGAGGCAAGCATATGTTATAAAGATGCTACGCACCGTAATAGCGCCTTTTAAAGAGTCTGCCTCGGTATCCATAGAAACCCATCTTAAGGCAGTGCATGAACCTGCAGACCATGCACGTCTCTTCTGAGAATGATATCAGAGCCCTCCTCAAATGGACCTTTAGTACCGAGTGCCATGAAGTTCTAGATTTGATCATGTCCGATAACCCTGATTACGGTCAGTGGAGCAAGCCTTAGCGAAGCGCTACGGTCTCTTTGCCAACTCTCTTGAAGCTAAGCGTGCAGCGTATACTATTAGTTGTAATCCGGAGGAGAGTCCGCGGGAGTGGGCCCATCGCTTGAAGCGTGCATTTTACCAGGGGGGGGTCCCGCCTGATTCTAAAGATCTTGAATTTGGTGATTTCAGGGAATTTTTATACAGGGTCTGCCTGATCCGATAAAGATTCCCTTGGCAGGAAAAAACGCAGAACCCTATTCCAGCCTTCTAAAGCAGGCTGAAGGAATTTTTGAAATCTGCCGCGCCAAGCCAATCGCAGAGACTCCAAAACCGGCATCCAAGAGTCGCAACAGGGTGATACCACCCGCCGTTTGTGTGGTCACTTCCACGCTTTCTCTGGAAAACAAAGCGCCGAGACCAACTACGCCGCCGGGCTCTCAGGCCCTGCCGCGGGATGCAGCGCCCCCTATTGCACAGGAGGGACAGCAACAACCTAAAAAGAAGCGGTTTAATCAGAAGAAGTGGAATGCAGAGAAGATTCGTGCTATGCAAGCTCAGCTGGACCAATTGATGGCAAGATGTTCAATCGCGGAGTCTAGCAATGTACCTAAGACACCACCATCTCATAAAAAGGTCAAATTCCAGAAGCAGAAGGACCAGTCTTCTAGACCGCTGACCCCTCCAGGGCTTAGTGTTAAATCTGTTGAGGTGGAACAGCCATCGTCTTCGGAGGAAGAACAAGCATGACTAGACGTGGCCACAAAACCTGTTACCGCAAGTGTCCCCACGGTCCACGTGGATGCGTTGTCGTCCTTCAGTGAGGAGTCCCCCGTGAACCATGCTGCGTCTCCGCCCTCGAACCCGGAAGGGCCTCTTTCAAAAGACTCATCCAGGAAGTCAGGTATTTTCTAGGTAAGCTTATATCTAAAGGTTACAGATATACCGTGGAGTTGTTAATTCAACAAGTACTTTCCTGTGAAGGTCTCCTGGATACAGCCTCAGAGGTGACTTGGTCACCCAGGGCCTGTTTCAGAAACTAGAGGCATCTCTAGGGGGGGGTCAGGATGTGCTGCGTGTCACACCGTGCGACTTGTCACTGGTGGCCTATGGCAATCAAAGTATTGGAACTGTGGGACAGGTTTGGCTATCTTTACAGCTTGGACAGATGACCGTCAGGCACCCAGCCATCATCACTACCAGTGAGGGTGAAGAATTTCTGATTGGAAATGACCTTTTGAAGAGATTTCGGCCTGTTTTGGATTATGACGAGGAGGAACGATCTGGTCTAAAGTCACTCGACCCCTTAAATATGTGCGAGGGAGATACTGGCGTACAGTCGGTGATGCCAACTCTGTGGAGCAGGACATCCCCTGCGGACTGATCTCCGGTGTTCGCGGATCCGCCCATGCGGGAGCCTCCGTTGACAGAGGCACCAAAAGGGGGTCAGAAGCATGAAGAGCTGGTGCAACAAGCGGACCAACTAGAGATTGTTTCACAGGATTCAGCCAAGACGGATGACTTAACAGATACTGTGTCTCCCGTATTACTTGAAAAATCACCTCCTATCTCTGGTCCTGATTTTGCTCATCCTTGCAAGGTGACTGTCATCACCCAGAAAGGTGATGAATTCACCATACCAGTTCAAGTGGCTAACACCCAATTGCTTCAAGCTTTACTGTTCACTAGTGATCTCTCCTACATCAGTGACTCTTTGTACAGCCAAATTCGTAAGTCTGTACAACTTCCCTCCAGCAGATGTTCCTCTACTTCGGTACAGGTACCGGGACAAGGCTCCAAGCCGCTTGACGGAATATGTGGCCTTCCCTTGACTGTGGGAAAGAAGACATTCACCCACCACTTCTCTATTGTCCGGGGCTTGAGGGAACCCTTATGTTTGGGGTCAGATTGCCTTGCACGACTGGGAGTTTATGTGGACCTGGTGAATCTTGTCCTGTGGAGTAGAATGCAGAACAACCCAGTGGAACTTGAACCTACGGCTGTTTGTTTGAAGTCTGGACAGACCATTCCCCAGGTCTGTGAGGTAGTCTGTGACAAGGATGTAACCATTCCAGGAAGAGTTCGGGATTTTTCCCTCAAGCTTCGCCTCGCTCAAGGACAACGTCTGCTGGATGATGTAGTGTTCTTTAACCCACATGCCCACTTTCGAGACCTTGGATTGGCAATTGGTGTTCTGCCATGTTTGGAGGTCACCGGTACCACCTTATACCTGTTGGTCACCAATCCACAGTCTGCTGAAGTTGAGCTATCTGCTGGAGATTCTTTTGGCTTTCTGGTTGGCCAGTCTTTCCATGATGTCGAGGTAAGTTTGCCTATCCTTGGCAGGCTGCCTTCTTCTTGGGACACCCGCCAGGGGGGGGAGACGACTGACAGTTGGTTTACCTCTCCCAGGGGCCTCATATCTCTCGAGTTTGTTGGCCCTATGATGCGACGTGTGCCCAGGTACAGGTGGAAGATGACTTCTTGTTTCTGTCCAGGGAAATGTCTGTACCTCAGAAGCCTCGAAGGGTGAATTCTGTGGAAACCTCAACCTTGCAGGAGGACATTGAAGAACAGGTGGAAATTTCATCCAACCAACCTTTCTCAGAGTTTGATGCTATGGTGAAAGAGCAAGTGGAACAGGCTGATGCTTGTACTACTCACACAGAGAAGAGTAAGTTGCACATAGCTTACCGACCTCAATCTTCGGGACAGGTGGAAAGAGCTAATCGCACCATCGTGACCATTCTGAAGAAGTATGTGTCATCCTCAGGTAAGAATTGGGACCTTGTCTTACCATTGGTCCTTATGGCGATTCGTTCCACACCCCACCGTTCCACCGGAGTGTCTCCTTTTGAGATGATGACAGGTAGGGAAATGACATTACCAATTCATTTGTTGTACAGGACTAATGATGTGAACTTGTCCAGTGCTACCTCCACTCATGAATATGTCACCCATTTGCGTAAGCATTTGCAAAGTGCCTTTGCCTTTGCTCAGAAAAATTTGGAAAGTAGCGCTAGAGGTAGAAAAGCCTATTATGATCAAGGGACTACCTCTAAAGAATACCAAATTGGCGACAAGGTATTCTACTTCAATTTTGCCAGAAACAAGGTTAAAGAAAGGAAGTTTCTGCCTAGTTGGCGTGGTCCTTTCCCTATAGTGGAAAAAGCTTCACCTGTGACTTACCAAATTCGCCTCAGAAAAAATTCTCAAGGTGAAGATAACCTTAAATGGGTCCACATCAATCAGTTGAGACCATGTCACCCCAGTCATTTGGTTCCAGATACATGCATTGTTGAAATGACACAAACTAACCATGAAGCAGAATAGCTTCGTCTTCTTTTGTTTTTCAGCTACAAAGAAAAAAAAACAAAACCTTGAAGATCCGGTGCAGTTGCCTAACAGATTGATCCTGTTTCCGTTCCTGATGTCGTTCTTCAAGATGTTCCTGACGCCCTGCTTCCTAATCCATTGGTGGTTTTCAACATCCCTTCCCCTTGTTCCTCGTGATTTCCATTGTTTAGTCATGACTGTTGGAGTTTTCTTTGGCCAAGAATCATTCTTCGTGTTGGGGGGAATTGTTTGATTTTATTTTATTTCAACCGATCCAGTGTTCCTGACAGTGAAGTTTTGGATGTGTGTTTGTTTGTTTCTGGGACATTTCATTGACTTTCTTTTTGAACTGTGTCCAATGCTTATGTTTGAAGACTTTCTTCATCATCACCATTACGTGGACCATTTTGTTCCTGTTTGATGTCTTCTTGATGTGAGAAGTTGTCCATTCACACCTCATTATTCATCACGGTCCACCCTATTGACTTTGCTATGGACCTTATACCATTTTTACAGTCCAAAGACTCTCACACTGTTGAATTATCTGTTGACCATGAGACTCTCGAGGTTGCAGATTACAAACGTCGTTCATCTGATGTCACCCAGTTCCACATGTCCACTCACGTTGTCATCCCACTTTTGACCATCTCGTGGTTCATCATGTTCCTGTGTGCTGTAGTGTTTTGGAGAGACCTTCGTCATTTACGCTATCGCGTAAACACTTTGTCACCTACGGCGATGAGATTGCAAGACTTTATGTAGTTACCTCTAACCAGAGTTTTGCCAACAATTTATTCCGTTTTCACTTTTCTGTACTAATATGCTTTGCTTTGCATGATGTGATTTCATGATCTATGTGATTATGGTTCATGATTTGTTTGATTAATTTTCATGTGTTAAGACTTTTAACTAACTGCACATGCGGGTTCTATTATTCAGTATTTTGCTGTATTAGCATTTGTGATTTCCTTGTGAACATTATTTTGCTTAATTGAACTGTTTGAAGAGTGTTAGTTGCATTAGTTGAGATTTACTTTGAAACTTTTTGTAGTTTTGACCATGAAGTTTGTACCTGAATCCTGACTGAACTGTCTGGCTTATTTTTGTAGTTAGGTTGGAGAAGGCCTTTACTCCTTTGCAGTAATTTCCATCTCCAAGGGGGGGAATCTGTAGGAGTATTTGCTGTGATCTCACCCACCCTGTGTGCATATGAGAGCACCTTTACAGCCAAAATGGACGCTGCAACCTTTCACCTATATGTCTGACTACCAACTGTGCAGAAGTCAGAATTTCAGCTTGTAATAGATTTACTGAAGCCTGCACCACCTCCAAGGTCACTCTGTATCGGGGGAGAATGCATGTCCCTGAGGGAGAGAGAGTGAGAGAGGCTTACGAGATAAGACGGACAAAGGAAGCTTCATACAGATGCTGGGAGTACATGGTGGGATTATTTCTGATTGGCTCCCAGAAAACTGATTGATCTGAGAAGCGGGAACAGAAAGAGACTAGTTCCTGAAGAACAAAGAAGAGAGAAGAACAGAAGAACAGAAGAGGAGAACACTTGCATTTCTGCAAGCACCTAATTTACCTGAGAGACTTACTGATAATACCTGGCAAAGCTTTTCCCCAGATTACAGCTGTCTACAGGATCTATACTGAGTCTGTATCATCTGTGGCTGATCAAGACAGTGCATCACCTGAGCTTGTGGGACCTCGCTGAGACCTTCGGCTGAGGCATTGGAAGGAATCTGATCTGGAAACCGGGACGGTGAGATCATAGTTTACTTCCTTCAGGCTGGGTTAGATAATTAGTCTGTGCTCGGACCCAACAGATGTGTGACGTCAGGATTTATGATCTCTAGTTGCTGTTAGCCTAGTATAAGATTTGTGTGGTAATCATTAGGATCTTGGTATTGTGTTTATCTGTCATTACAGATTAGCCAATAGGATAATCATAGTTATTCTCTATATATATTTTTGGTATCATTGTGCATGCAATCAGGAATTGCTGATGCTATAAGCTGATAAGAGTTTTCTATATTTTTGTATATAACGCTGTATAAATAAACTAATATATTCCATTGGTCTGTCCGTTATTTTCCATGCAGCTAATGTTGGGCAGAGGCCACGCCCCCTAGACATAAGCGAGTACATAGGTAGGAAATTGGCCTCTTACAAAATATATATAACCACCTACATGCCCCATGTAAGCCGCATTGAGCCTGCCATGAGTGGGAAAGCGCAGGGTACAAATGTAACAAAAAAAAACAACAAAAAAAAAGTTAATTCTAAAGTTGCAGGTTAAACCATGGTTAATGCTGCGATTGACATGTTATTTATTAGTTGCAATTAAAAAACTTAATTGTGGCTAATAAAACTGATTGCACTGTATCTTCCCGCATCTCCCCCTCTTTCTCTCCATTTATTTTATTTATTTATTTTATTGCATTTGTATCCCACATTTTCCCACCTATTTGCGGGCTCAGTGTGGCTTACAATACATTGTAAATAATGGAAATACAATTTGTTACAAATCAGTTATGGATTACATTGTGAGAAGTTAAGCGAAGACAAAGTATTGTTAGGGAATAGGACAGGAAAAGAACAATGGGACAGTGGAAAGAGACAACGGGAAATTGATTGGGTAATAGAACATTAGCAAAAGAACATTCAGTATAACATTTTCCGTAAGTTAAGGTATAAATGTGATAAAATTACGGGAGATGGGAGTTCAGAAGAGAATGTATTGGTGTATTTCTAAAACAGTGAGTGTGGACTTCATGTGTATTGATCCTTACAATAAATTTTCTCAAAGAAATGAGTTTTCAGTAGTTTGCGGAAGTTGGTTAGTTCGTGGATCGTTTTCAAGTTGCGTGGTAGTATATTCCAAAATTGCGTGCTTATGTAAGAAAAGGTTGATGCGTGCAGTGCCTTGTATTTTATGCCTTTGCAATTAGGGAAGTGGAGATTAAGGAAAGTTCGAGATGATCTTTTAGCATTTCTGGGTGGTAGGTCTATTAGGTCAGACATGTTCCTATTCATATTCTGGCATCTCTTCCTTCTGCCTCGCCTGCAGTTCCCTGTCTCTCCCAGGTGTACCTGAAATCAGGCACTCTCTTTTTCTGGCAGCTGCAGCGATACTCATTCGATGCCTGCAGCCTGCTCTGAAGCTTTCCCTCTGACCCATCCCACTCCCTTCTGAAGCAACTTCCTGTTTCCGCAGAGGTGGGATGGGTCATAAAGAAAGCTCTAAAGCATGCTGCAGGCAGGGAATGTGTATTGCTCCCACTGCCAGAGACTGAGAGAAGGCCCAATATCAGGTACACCTGGTTGGGGGGGGGGGGGGGGGGAGAGATGCCAGGCTGTGAAGAGGAGGGAGTAATCTGTGAGTAGCTTAAAATGACCCCAAAACATGCTAGTTGATTGGATTGGGGGGGGGGGGGGGGATTAAGAGGCTGACAGGCTTGGACATGGGAGTCTGAGTGGCCTTTTTTTCTTTTTCATTCACCTAAAAACATGATGGCAAGTTAGAGGGGGGGGGGGGGGGGGAGGAGGTGAGACACTGATGGGCTGGACATGAGGGGGCAGAAAAGAATTAGATAGACAAAGGGGAAAATGAGATGCTGGCTGGTTGGATGGGGGGGAAAGCGAAGATACATATCTGTAGCAGGTATTCCTCCAGGACAGCAGCTGATTGTTCTCACACGTGGGTCGATGTCCACATCGGCCCTGGGAATCGGCAATTTTCAAGCAAAATATTTTTTAAAAATCTGGCCAGAGTCTTCTGGCGCACATGCGCAGCCGTCTTTCCGCCCGTTGCGTAGCGTTCCTGCTCAGTTTAATCAAAAAACAAATAAAACAACACACAACAACTCCAAAGGGGAGTGGGCGGGTATGTGAGAATAATCAGCCTGCTGCCCTCAAGAGAAATACCTGCTAGAGGTATGTATTTTCACTTTCTCCGAGAACAAGCAGGCTGCTTTTGTTCTCACATGTGGGGTATCCCTAGCACCCAGGCTCACTCAAAACAATGAACATTGGTCAATTGGGCTTCGCAACGGCAAGGACATAAAACAGATTGACATGAAACTATAAACAACTAACTGAGAGTGCAGCCTGGAACAGAACAAAACTGGGGCTAGGGGGGTGGAGTTGGATTCTAAACCCCGAACAGATTCTGCAGCACCAACTGCCCAAACCGACTATTGCGTCGGGTATCCTGCTGGAGGCAGTAGTGAGATGTGAATGTGTGGACTGATGACCACGTTGCAGCCTTGCAAATCTCCTCCATGGAGGCTGACTTTAAGTGAGCCACTGACTCAGCCATGGCTCTAACATTATGAGCCATGACATGGCCCTCCAGAGTCAGCCCAGCTTGAGCGTAAGTGAAGAAATGCAATCTGCTAGCCAATTGGAGATTGTGCATTTTCCAATGCATTCCCCTCCTGTTGGGATTGAAAGAAACAAACAACTGGGCAGACTGTCTAAAGGGCTTGTCCGTTCCACGTAAAAGGCCAATGCTCTCTTGCAGTCCAAGGTGTGCAAACTGCTTTCCGCCAGGGCGGGTATGAGGGCAGGGAAGAATGCTGGCAAGACAATTGACTGGTTCAGATGGAACTCCAACACCACCTATGGCAGGAACTTAGGGTGCGTGTGGAGGACTACTCTGTTGTGTTGAAACTTAATATTAGGTGCATGCACTACTAAGGCCTGCAGCTCACTGACTCTACGAGCTGAAGTAATTGCCACCAAGAAAATGACCTTCCAGGTCAAGTATTTCAGATGGCAGGAATTCAGTGGCTCAAAAGGAGCTTTCATCAGCTGGTGAGAACAACACTGAGATCCCATGACAGTGGTGGAGGTTGACATGGGGCTTTCACAAAAGCAAATCTCTCATGAATCGAACAACTAAAAGCTGTCCAGAAATAGGCTTACCCTCTACACGGAGGTGATAAGCACTAACTGCACTAAGGTGAACCCTTACAGAGTTGGTCTTGAGACCAGACTCTGCAAGTGTAGAAGGTATTCAAGCAGGGACTGTATAGGACAAGAAAGAGGATCTAGGGTCTTGCTGTCACACCAGACGGCAACCTCCTCCATTTAAAAGAGTAACATCTCTTTGTGGAATCTTTCCTAGAAGCATGCAAGACTCGGGAGACACCCTCTGAAAGACCCAAGGAGGCAAATTCTAAGCTCTCAACATCCAGGCCGTGAGAGCCAGAGACTGGAGGTTGGGATGTAGTAGTGACCCCTTGTTCTGAGTGATGAGGTTGGAAAATAGTCCAATCTCCACGGTTCCTCGGAGGACAACTCCAGAAGAAGAGGGAAACCAGATCTGACGTGGCCAGAAGGGTGCAATCAGGATCATGGTTCCGCAGTCTTGCTTAAGTTTCAGCAAAGTTTTCCCTACTAGAGGTATGGGAGGATACGCATACAGGAGGCCTGTCCACCAATGTACGAGAAAGGCATCTGACGCTAGTCTGTCATGGGCCTGAAACTTGGAATAGAACTGAGGGACCTTGGTGATTGATCTGAGTGGCAAAAAGATCCACCGAGGGGAGTGCCCCACGCTCGGAAGATCTTGCGGACTATGCTCATGTTCAGTGACCACTCGTGAAGTTGCCTTATCCTGCTCAGTCTGTCGGCCAGACTGTTTACACCTGCCAGATAAGTGGCTTGGAGAAACATACCGTGACGGCGTGCCCAAAGCCACATCGGGACGGCTTCCTGACACAGAGGGCGAGATCCGGTGCACCCCTGCTTGTTGGTATAGTACATGGCAACCTGATTGTCTGTCTGAATTAAGATGACTTGGTTGGACAGCTGATCTCTGAAAGCCTTTAGAGCGTTCCAGATCGCTCAATTCCAGGAGTTGATCTGCAGAACCTTTTTCCTGAAAGGATCAGGCTCTCTGAGTGTGGAAGCCCATCTACATGAGCTCCACACCCCAGGAGAAATGCATCTGTCAGCTCTTCTTGGCTGAGGAACTTGGAATGGTGGCCCATGATCAAACTGGATCGATTGTCCACCACTGAAGAGAATTCCGAAAACTGGTGGACAGTTGGACTACATCTTCTAGATCCCCCGCAGCTTGAAACCACTGGGAAGCTAGGGTCCATTGAGCTGATCTCATATGTAGGCGTGCCATGGGAGTTACATGAACTGTAGAGGCCATGTGCCCGAGAAGTCTCAACATCTGCCAAGCCGTGCCCTGCTGGGACACTCGAACCTATGGACACCAGGTACAGAAGTTGTCCGCCCCTGCCTCTGGGAGATAAGCTCAAGCTGTCTGAGTGTTTCAACAGGGATCCAATGAATTCCAATTTTTGGACTGGGGTGAGATAGGACTTGGGATAATTGATGACAAACCCCAGTAGCTCTAGCACCCGAATAGTCATTCGCATGAACTCCAAGTAGAGAGTGCACGGGGACAGAAATCTTACCCATCCCCCGCCCGTCCCCTGTTGGAATTTTACCCGTCCCCACCCGTCCCCCACTGGAATCTTACCCATCCCCACCCATCCCCGCAAAAATTTAAACCATCCCCACCCGTCCCCACCCATCCCCGCAAGAATTTAACCCATCCCCACCCATCCCCGTAAAAATTTAACCCATGCCCACCCATCCCCGTAAGAAGTTAATGGTACATAAAAGAAAATTCCAGGTCAGCTCCCTCAGTCTCTCTCTGGAGTTTGAGCCACAGCACTGTAGGCAAGGAAGGAACGGAAGTTGGAACTTGGAACACTCTGGTGCGCACATGTAAGATTTGTCTCTGATTCACTGGCAGTGTGTGCTGAGAGGTCACCACATGCACGCGCCAGTAGGTCAGGTGACATCTGATTTCTTGTGCCTGTGTTCAGAGCTGAGGTCTGTGCACCAGTCTGAGAGCAAAGAGGATTAATAATAACATAGTAAGTGACAGCAATAGACCTGAACAGTCCATCCACTCTGCCCAATAGTCACACTCATGATCCATTCATCATTAAATCAACGAGTGTGATATTATATACTTGATTATGGTCTTTCGTGTTTCTGGAACAAAGACCACAGAAGTCTATCTGGTCCCATCCTTATGTTCCAACTGCTGGAGTTGCCATCGAAGCCCACTCCACAGGCCCGTGCCAAGGGTCTATGCCGCCCCCCCCCCCCCCCGCAGACGAACTGTTGGCGCCCCCCCCCCCCGCAGAAGAACAGTTGGCGCTCCCCAGCAGAAGAACAGTTGGCACGCGCGCCCCTCTCCCCCCCGTGAAGATGATCGCTGCGTGCCCTGGGGGCCTTTAAATCTTTACTGCAGTCGCAGCAGCATCTGTGAAAACGGAGCGCTGCCGACGTCTCTCTTCCCTTCGCGCTCTTGGTTCCCTCAGTGTCCGCCTGCGGTGCTTACCCCGCTTACCTCATCGGCACGGCCCTGCCACTCCAGCCTATTCATGTTCTCATTTGTGGGACACAGACCGTAAAAGTCTGTCCAGCACTGTCCTCATGTTCCAGCCACTGAAGTTGCTGTCTAAGCCCTTTCCAGCCCATCCTACACCAGATTGCCATGTATGAGACACAGACCATACAAGTCTGCCAGGTATCAGCCCTAGTTCATCACAGCCAGAGTCGCCATCTAGCGTGACTTGACACATCCACATACATGCAGCCATTTAAGGTTAGCTTTTATATAACTTCCGTTTTCTAATTAGAGATCCTCTGTGTTCATCCCACACCTTTTTGAATTCCGTCATCATTTGTGACTCTACCACCTCCTTAATGGAAGACTTTCCACATTTATGCTGTTAAAGCAAGGAAGAAGAGGAGGAGGAAGAGACAGCACTCAAAGAAATTGGTATTCGGTAGATGAGAGGCTGGTGCAGGTGCAGCTTACACTTCCACGGGAAGCCTGCAGAACTGCTTCCATCCCCGTGGGAACCCCGCAGGAACTGCCTCCGTCCCCACGGGAACCCCACAGAACTGCTTCCATCCCCGCGGGAACCCCGCAGGAACTGCCTCCGTCCCCGCGGGAACCCCACAGAACTGCTTCCATCCCCGCGGGAACCCCGCAGGAACTGCCTCCGTCCCCGCGGGAATCCCGCGGGTTCCGCGGGATTCCCGCAAACCCCGTCCCCGTGCAGCTCTCTACTCCAAAGCACCCCTCCTTCGAGGTGCTCTTCACCAGCCAATCATCAAGATAAGGAAACACATGCACTCCCGGTCTGTGTAGCGACGCTGCGACTACAGCTAGGCATTTGGTAAACACTCTGGGCGCAGACGCCAGGCCAAAAGGCAGTACACGGTACTGAAAGTGCTATGTTCCTAGCCGAAATCGAAGATACTTCCTGTGAGCTGGGAGTATCGAGATGTGAATGTAAGCATCCTTTAAGTCCAGAGAGCATAGCCAATCGTTTTCCTGAATTATGGGAAGAAGAGTGCCCAGGGAAACCATCCCGAACTTTTCTCGGACTAGAAATTTGTTCAGGGCCCTTAAGTCTAGGATGGGAAACATCCCCCCCCCCACCCCGGTTTTTTTTGCACAAGGAAGTACCTTGTCGAGAGCCGCTGTCGGACAACGCTGCGGGGTTGGTACAGGAGCCAGTGGCAGAATCTGTCGAGACTAGGGAGCAGGTACAGTCTGCTAGACGGACGCATCGGCACCTCCTGAATAGAGGGAGAGCGATCCTCTCAGCGCCAACACTTCTCGGGTGCTGAATCCCTTGACGCCCCGGAGCTCCCGGCACCGTGTGTTGAAGGAGAACGATGACGGTGCTTCTTCGCCTTCGCACGACACCCATCATCGAGACTCCTCGGTACCGATGAGAAAGACGTGGAATCTTCACGTCTCCTCGGGGCCGGGTCCGACGAAGGCCTGCATTAAAAGGAGGCCTCGAGACAGGTGGAGACCCACTCGATGCCTCACTGCTCCCAGCACGAGTTGGTCGTTCCGCAGCCATTACCTTAGCTCCCGACGTCGATGCGTCCTGGTACCGATGTCGAAGGACCAGACTGAGTCCCAAAAAGCTTCTCTCGTTGGGCCTCTCGAGACGCTTGGGTCCGTTTCTTCATGTGAAGACACAGACTACAAGCGGCTGGGGCTGTGGTCAGGCCTAAGGCACTGGATACACCAAGCGTGGGTATCAGTACTCGAGATAGTCCGGTTGCACAGAGTACAACGTTTGAAGTCACTGGGTATCTTCGATGACATGGAAGAAAAAACGGCTTCGGCAAAATCAAAAGACGCGATTGAGCCTATTAAAATAAAAATGGGCAAGAAAAGAAGGGAGCAACCCAACCGTGCGGCATCGAAAAACAAAGGAAACTTAAAAGGGGGCAAAAAAGTAAAGAAAACTACGGGAGTTTTTTTTTTTTTTTTACTGTAAATTCTACTAACAAAAAAGAAGAAAAAAGACATCAGAAAACTCTTTCCCGGGCCTGTAAGGAGCAGGGAAAAACTTGACCGCACCTCACTGCGGAGAAAAAATAACTGAGCGAGAATGCTCACGCGACGGGCGGAAAGACAGCTGCGCACACGTGCCAGAAGATTCTGGCAAGATTTGTAAAAATATTTTGCTTGCAAAATTGCCGATTCCCAGGCCGACACGGACGTCAACCCACATGTGAGAACAAGCGGCCTGCTTGTCCTCGGAGAATGTGAGATACTGACTGGCTGGACTTGTGGATAGAAATAAATTGCTGGCAGGTTGAATGGCTAGACACAGGGAGTAAAGAGTTACTGACAGGCTGGACATGGTGGGGGACGGAAGAGGATGAGATGGACACAGGGGAGAATGAGATGCTGGCAGGCTGGATGGGGGAGAATTTGATATACTGACTGGATGACATGGGGGTGGAAATAAAATGCTGATGGGTTGGATATGTAGGCACAGGGGAGTAAATTAGATGCTGACAGGCAAGATGGGGTGGGGGGGGGGGGGGGGCAGAAAAGAATGCTCCTGATATTGTGAAACTAATCACAATTAAAAATTTTAATTGAAACGTAGCTCTAATTCCAAAACTGTGTAAAAAGCACCATGTTCAAAAGTGATTTCCCACTTCTTTTATCAGCTTTCTGGCTACAAATGAGAAAATATATCAAGATACACAGCTTCAGTTTCAGATACAGTCAAAGACTCATTTCAGCAACACATTGTGGATAAGGAATCAGGGGCGTAGCCAGTATGGGGCCACGGGGGCCTGGGCCCCCGTAGATTTGCCCCTGGACCCCCTGCCAACGACCCCCCCTCCCGCCGCCGCCTACCTTTGCTGGCAGGGGACCCCAACCCCCGCCAGCCGAGCCCAGGTCCTCTTCTTCCCAATCCCGCGCAAGGCTTCGTTCTAGTCTGACATCCTACACATTGTACGTGCAGGACGTCAGACTAGAACGAAGCTTTGCACGGGATTAGGAAGAAGAGGACCTGGGCTCGGCTGGCGGGGGTTGGGGTCCCCCACCAGCAAAGGTAGGCGGCAGCGGGTTGTGGGGGGGGGTCAAAGTTGGTGGCGGGGGGTTCGGCAATGGTGGGGGTGAGGGTGGCGGCGCCGGGGTGGGGGCTAAAATGTGCCCCCTCACCTCGGGCTCTGGACCCCCCTCCCGCCGAAGTCTGGCTTCGCCCCTGGTTTAATAGTTTAAAAACATTTGATATACCATCCTATTTGTCAGACAAATCATATATTCACAAAACACAAAAGAAAATAAGAAAAGAACGCCAATTAAAATAGAAAAGTAACAGAGAACACACTCATCTCAATTAATCAAATACAAAAAAGCTCAATATTCTTCCTAGCAGGTCACCTGGTCAGGAGACAATCTCACTCAGCCTGAAATAAACTTTGCAAAATAAATAAGATTTCAACCTAACTTTAAACAAAGAATAAGATTGCTCCTACCGAATATCTTGTGGGAGCTGATTCCATAAATAGAAAGCAAAGCAAAGCAAAACAAAACAAAAAACCCAACACCACCCTCTCTCATAGAGGAGAGGCTCGCCTGGGTCAAGGGATGCCATTAGTACCAGTCAATGATGGCAAACAAGGCCAGCACAATCAATTTAGTCTGCCCAGGAAGGTGGCTAGGGTTGTATCTGCTGCTCTATTCAGGTTACCTCCTTCCTTTATTTTCAGCATTGTACCCTGCTGCTCTGTACAGGTTATCCCCATGCCTTTTTTGACGTTTGAAAGTCTTTTTTCAGTTTTGCTATGGGTAAAAATGCTCTATAATTAGATAGACATAGGTACAAATTAAAGTGGACTGTGCTAATAAGAAAGGCATGCAATTATCAAATTAACCCAGCAATCTCAAAGCTAAAAAATAATCCTGTTTCCAAATGGCTTTCACAAATTTCAACAAACCAACTACATCTTATTCCCTTTATTTTCTTCAAACAAGCCCTATAAAATGAAAACCCTTTCTCTTTAACAGACTATTTCATGAAAATGTAAAACAATGCAGTTTTGTAAAGTTTTTTTTTAACTGGCCTACAAACACATTAGATTAAGAAATACTAATAATGGTAGAGAAAATGGGTACAAAAGACAAGCACTTCTTGCTCACCTTAAAATTACTGTATCGTTCTGTCTGTTCAAGTAACCTTCATTGGCAAGCAGATCCAGACGAAAAAATCTGTTATAGCCCCAGCATTCTCCAACTTCAAAATCAGAAGCAAACTCTCGAATAATGTTCTTTGATGGGTCATTTGAGGACTGGTGAACCATCTCTACCCGGTACTCATACCTTAAAACGAGTTAAACATTACAGCTTTGTAAATCAATAGAAAGAGAAGTTACAACAGCATTAAGACAAAGCTAAACAAATAAACACATTTGCTACATATGATCTTTAAACAGTGCTAGAATCACAGAGAAGCAGCTTTGGGATTTTAGGGATAATTTTATAAAAGTTATTTTCATGTGTGTTCAAGTCCTAACTGGTATGAGAGTATATGCTTTGACATAATAATGCATATTTTGCGAAACAGCATGTAGAGAGGCAGAAAATGGGTGGAACACACATGTACGCTCAGATTATAAAACACACAAATCTATGCACATGCATAAAAATTATAGGCAGACGCAAATGTAAATATCCACACCTGCAATGTAGGTACAGTTTCTGTCTTTTATGCTCGCATTTAGTAAAAGCAAGTAGGCACCTACTTGTCTTTTTAAAACTGACCCAAAATAGGCCCCTGAAAACACTTCACTGGGCACCCCCTTATAAAATTACCCTCCATATGCCTAACTAAGTCCAACTATTTTTATGGAGAAATATTTGTCCAGAAGCATTATGCTCTTGCAAGCTCATGTAAATTAAGTATTTTTATAGTTAGAAGATTAAACTTGGATTTGCTCAATAGCAAACGTAAAACCAGTTGAATGCCTAAAAGTTACCAAAATGTGTGCTTTATTTTAAAGCTTTGAGAACGACGACCATGGCATATTCAACACAGAGAATCTTACAGACTTTTACAAATAAAGATTCACTTTATAAAACATGACAAACATGTATAGGGTTACAAACCACACAAGTAGAATGAAACCCTTATGTGTGAATTACCTACCATAATCAGCATTAGAAAAAATAACTAAGTTGGAGAGAAAAAAAAAAGTGCTGGTGGAAGATCATATTAAGATTATTTTAGAGTTAACAATTCTATTGCTACTGGATTGTGGTAATTCATTATATTTGAGTCTTTCTTGTAAGGAACTTTCTAGAATTCAAATGATTCAGAACTCAGCCGCTAGGTTAATATTTCGGAAAACTTGGCTGATCCATTTAAGTCCTTTAGTAGGAGTACTGCTCTGGTTGCCCATGAAGTCTAGGATCATTTTTAAGAGACAGATTGTGCCCTGGAAAGTGGATCTCAGTTGGTGAATGTACTGAAATCCAGGCAGTTTCTAGAAGATGTAATTACTTATTGCTAGCTTTTCTTTCAACTAAAATATACGGTTTAAGGCCATTTTTGCTCAATCAATTTTTTTTTCCTGGCTGTTCATTATTGGAATAATTTTGTTTCGTAAAGCTTCGAAGACCTATTTACTACATCCGGGGGCCCCTAATTTTCTTACTGCATGTAATGATTTGTTTTCTCTGCATCTGATGTTCTGTTGTCAGCCTCTTTATTTATTTGGTTCACTTGTGTCCCACATTTTCCCAGCTTATGTGGGCTCAATGTGGCTAACAAAGTTACTAGAAAATTACATAATACAACAGGATAAAATTGTTCCAGAAAAAAAGTGACAAATACAAGTTCAGAAGCAGCTGAAAAGAGAATACGGATGGGAATACAGGAGCAACAAAAGGGAAGCAGACAGAAGGGAAAAAGCGGAAAACAAACAAAACAGGGGGAAAAAAAGGGGTTTAAAGAGCACCGTGGAAGTCGGGGTAGGCTTTACTAAACAAATAAGTTTTTAGTAATTTTTTTAAATGTTTGATGATCCGGAGTCTCTTTCAGGAGTCTCAGCAAAGCATTCCAGGTTCGCGGGCTGATGAACGAAAAGGAAGAAGCGTAGATCGTCTTGTATTTTAGATTTCTACAGGAAGGATAGTGCAGCTTAAGATAAGTTCGAGATGACGCCAATGAATTTCTAGGTGGTAAATCAAGCAAATCACACATGTAAACTGGTGCTTCTCCGTAAATGATCTTATGAGTTAAGGCGCAGATCTTGAAATCAATACGGTCTTTAATGGGAAGCCAGTGAAGAGTCTCACGGAGAGGCTGCACATTGTCGAAATGAGATTTTCCAAAGAATAGTCTGGCTGCGGTGTTTTGAACCATCTGAAGCTTCTTCAGAATATAGTGTGTACAACCAGCGTAAATTCCACTGCAGTAATCGATGTGGCTGAGGAACATGGAATGTATCAGGGTTCGAAATATATCTTTTGGCAGGAGTTGTATGATGCGTTTAAGCTTCCACAAAGAAAAGAACACTTTTTTCGTAATCTGCTTAACATGACAATCAAGTGATAGATGGTTGTCCAGCGTGACCCCAAGAATTTTCAAACTGTTCAAGATTGGGAGAGTATATTTAGGAGTAACCAAAGCTTTGGGAATAGACTTAGTATGTTGTGAAGAAAAAAACAATACATTGAGTTTTTTTTATTTTTTTTATTTTAATATTTATTCATTTATCCATTTTATTACAAGAAACATCTTGCTTAAGAAAGTATACAAAGATAAGGCAGTTACATAACTGCTAAGGGATATTAAGAAAATATATAAAGAGAAAACAATATACATTTTCAAGGAAACCCATACTCAAGTCCATAAATTTGAAATCCAAGATTAGGATATCTAAGGGAGTATAACGAAAGGAAATAAATAACGGATGGTGGAAACCTTGCTAAGTGGAGTTATCTTATAATTTAATGCTTATCCACTTTTACCGAGGCAATAAGTGCCGATACGTGAGCTGGTTCTGTGAAAACGTATTTCTTCTCCCTAAGCCCTATTATGCACCTGCAGGGGTACCTTAAAAAAAGGTTCCCCCCAAGTGCAAAACCTCAGGCCTAAGGAGCAAGAATTGTTTCCTCCGTTTTCTAGTCTCTTTAGAGACATCAGGAAATAATAATATTTTAAAGCCCAAAAAAGGCTTATCTTTATTTCGGAAAACAATACACTGAGTTTTATCCTTTTTGAGTTTAAATTGAAATGCATTAGCCCAGGATTCCATAATGGAAAAACTGGCTTGGCTCTAACTAGCCTTGAATCTAAATTTAGGGAGTTGGCGAGAGATAAATCCCAGATAACATAACAAATCATGGCTGTCACAAAGAGTGGGCATTCAGGGTGTCAGCCCTGAACACCAAGTGGGTGCCTCTCCTTTTAGACAGCCCAGCGCTGCATAGCAAGGTCCTATTCTATAATGGTATCCAGCTGCCCAGATTCAGTTATAGAATACTATCACAACATGGCACTGGCATGTCTACATATTGTGACTGCACTTACACCACAAACAATGGACTCCAAACATCTCAACAATTCTCTGTGCATTCAAACATCACTGCCACTTACACCAGCCAGACTTGCTGCAACCGCAGTTGTGTAATGTGGAATACACATGTGCAGCCTCACCCATTGCCCCTCCCGTGAACACCCAACCTCACATTTACAAGCTATGCCAGTTATGCACACACTTACAGAATAGCACTTAGTTGCCCTGCTGCTACTTTTGCGTGCAAATGTGCACTTACACGCAAAAATGATAGTATTTTGTACATTTATGCACTCAAGTTTTGCACATAGGCAGGTGCCCAATTATAGAACTGCTCTTCAAGAGTGAGGGGGGGGGGGGGGGGCAGGACCAAACTATTCTTTTGAATCAATTTGCAAGATACAAGTCCAAACGGAAATGAATTGCAAATGTGATCCTGGCTCTGGGTGCTATTTTGTCCAGCAACTGCCCTGACCAATGTCATAACCAAAGCCAAAAGATGGATACAAAAAAAATGCTCGTTGACAAAAAGGGAGTGATGCTTATTACCTAAAGAAGGGTAATATGCCAAATTAAAACGACCTGAATGTGTCACAGATTGTACTTCTACTATACCATTTTTTAGATATACTGCCCCATCACTCCGCAATCCGCCCTCACACCTAAAACCTAATTATCACACCATCCACAAACTACCCCCCCACAACTGCCCCATCAACCCACAAATATTCGCCACTCTGGCAACTACCAGCCCCCCACCCAACCAGTAGTATAGCCAGAGTGGCATGGGGACCTAGGCCCCCCCCACTTTAAGTTTGGGCTCCCCCAAATTCCAGCATCTTCTGTTTCTGGCAGGGATACTGAAGATCTGCCAGCAGAAAAGGCCCTCTACTGGTCACCAAGCAGTCAGCAGAACTTTCCATTGGCCATTTCGATCCCCCCCCCCCCCCCCCCCCAATGCATGCGTGACAACTGAGTATGCATGAGAAGTGGTGACAGCCTATGAACAGCTGCTAACTGCCAGGCTGCTGTGGAGAACCTTTTCTACTGGTGAGGCTTGGGGATCTATGCCAGCTCAAGTTGCTTGGGGGTTGTGGAGGGAGAAGCAAAAAGGGCAGATCAGAGAACAAGGGGGGCAAGGCAACCTTTTGTGCCCCCTACTTTGGGCTCAGATCCTCCCCAAATGTAAGTCTGGCTATACAATTGCCTCATCAATCCACAAACTGCCACCAATTCCAAAAGGTTTACCTGCAACTGCCTAAACCAAATGCAAACTCCCCCACTCCACACTCAAAAAATCTTATGCCCAAAACTGTCCCACCCCCATAAAAATCTCTCTGCAACTACCCTTATACCAAAAAACAAACTGATCCACCCCCACAGACTGCTCTATCCCCCAAACTCTACCCCCATGCAATTGTCCAATTCATCACCAAAGAATACCCATTACTATCTCACCACCCTATAAACTTCCTTCACATCATTCACACATACACACACATATCTCTACACTCAGCAACACATAGGTAACACAGATTCACCCATATCTATATCTCTATTTATATCTTTCTATCTATCTACTGGGGTTGGAAAGAATAACAGGAGCAATGCTCCACATGCTTTACACATTTGTTATTCTTTCCAACTCAATGAAAGTCAGAAAGAAATTGTACATGAGGGACTGAGATTGTTTGTCTAGTGGCAAAATACCTCTTCAAAAATATAATAAAACACATTTAAATTTAACATGAAGAAAAACTGGTAAAAGACACATTGAATTTGAAAATGGGCCAGTTTGGGCTGGGAGCTCCAGAGAAAGAAATAGCCCCATACATTCTATAACAGAAGCAATTCCATTTTCTGCAACAAAGCAACTTTGATCCACTGAAGCATTGTAATTAGTGAAATGATCCTTTCAAATGCTTCTCTTTGCTACTCTCCTAGTCACAGATACAAAAACTAACATATAAACATGCATGCAGAGGAATCTGAAATAATTCCATAAGGTAAGGCGTGCCCCTGAATACTTTCCTTACTATACACTCCCACTTCAGCCACATCCCTATCCATGCTGAACTGATTCTTACCGATTCAAATGTATATTTGTCTTTCTTGTAAAATTTATTGTGAAATCTAGTGACTGAACCATATAGCTTTTTTAATGCTTGCTGTGTATGGTGACAGTATTTGAACTGGGCAACTCTGTGGTTAAACTAAAAAATCCATCCTTTGATATCTGTTGACAGTGACAAATAAATGGTTGATACATTATCACATTTTTATTTTTCTTTCTAAATGGAATGTTTGGATGCCATGTCATCCAAATCAACCCACCCTCCTCTCCTCCAGGCCAGAGACACACAGATGTTAGAAAAATTCTGTAAGTCATGCTTTGCATGCTTTCCCAACTTTTTTTTGTTTGTGAGGGGATCTGAAACCATCTGAACCTGATCACAGTCAAAAGAAAAGACTGAAGGGATACGCTGAGGGGCTGTACAGAACACCCACGCAATTCAGAAAACCTTCTGGAAGTTTCTGAACTCTGGAAGAGCAAAGAAGCAGCTAGTTTGGTGCCATGTGGTAATGTCACCACTTGTATAGCTGGAATAATCCTGCTTTTCAAGGAGAAAGTTAAATTCCATACATGCCCCTTTTTAACACTGGAAATGAGAGGCTTACTATGTTTTAGTTGTAGAATGCTAAATCTATAATCACCTAACATTAACATTTAACTTTCATCAGGCTAATCCCAATAATCTAAATTAGTGTTAACTACAAAAGCCAACAGTTTAACTCATCACGTGGGAATAACAGATCAAGCAAAAAAAAAAAAAAACACCTCAGAAAACATCTAATGTGTTTAATCAAACATCCATTCAGGTTCAGAAGGCAGCATGAAAGATGCTAGACAAGATAAGGAAAAATGATTGCTAATCATTAAAATAGAAGTCAGCCAGCTAAACTGCTATCAAGCTAACCAGGCACCTAATTTCAATAGCTTTTGTCAGCCAGTACATGGCATTTGCAAATTTACAGCAGTTCAAAACATGCTGATAGCAAGAGGGCTCAAGAAGGACTGCTATCTGACAGAACTGGTACCTTATCTAACTGTAACAGTCAAACATTATTGTCAGTTGTTCTCCTGTATATTACTATATGCAAATCTTCAAAAGCAAATCATGTAAGAACTGAACTTTGAAGAACACCACAAGAAACAAAACAGCAACATACTTATCAACTTAGCTCTAGGAAATATGTCAGGCAAGGAATTCAAATATACTTTGCACTACTACTACTAGTACTACTTATCATTTCTATAGCGCTACCGGATGTACGCAGCGCTTCACACTTGAACACGGAGAGACAGTTCCTGCTCAATAGAGCTTACAATCTAATTATGACAGACAGATAGGACAAGTAAGGGATAAGGGTTAGGACAGACAGGACATATCAGGGATAGGGGACAGTTGAAGGTTTAGGTTTAGGAGTTTAAAAGCAGCATCGAAGATGTGGGTTTTTAGCCTAGATTTGAAGATGGCCAGAGATGAGGCTTGGCGTACCGGCTCAGGAAGTTTATTCCAGGCATTACGGTGCAACAAGATAGAAGGAACGGAGTCTGGAGTTAGCGGTGGAGGAGAAGGGTGCAGATAAGAGAGATTTGCCCAGTGAGCGGAGTTCCCGGGGAGGAGTGTAGGGACAGATGAGAGTGGAGAGGTATTGAGGAGCTGCAGAGTGAATGCATTTGTAAGTCAGTAAGAGGAGTTTGAACTGAATGCGGAAACGAATAGGGAGCCAATGAAGTGTCTTGAGGAGAGGGCTAATATGAGCATAACGACACTGGCAGAATTTTGAACACATGAAAAGTAGAGAGATGGCTCAGTGGGAGACCTGTGAGAAGCAAGTTGTAGTAGTCTAAGCGGGAGGTGATAAGAGTGTGGATGAGGGTTCTGGTTGCATACTCAGAAAGGAAAGAGCGAATTTTGGTGATATTATAGAGGAAGAAACGACAGGTTTTAGCAGTCTGTTGAATATGTGAAGTGAAGGAGAGGGAGGAGTTGAAGATGACCCCAAGGTTACGTGCTGATGAGATGGAAAGGATGAGAGTCAGAGAGTTAGTGGGCAAGGACAGATAAATAGACAGGAATTAATAGGCCTTCAGTTTTGTAAATGAATAAACAATACAACTCATACCAACATTATTTTCACAACTCTTTAAAATGTCCCTGGCAAGCAGGGTTTGATAGTGACTCAAATAAGGAACTTTATTCAACTCCCCTCTCCCTTCAATAGTTGTACTGAGACAAGTGAAATCCTCTTTTCTGGGCTGAATTAAGGCATGGGTAAACTACTCATGTACCTATGACCCAAAGGTTTAGGGGGGACTTTGACAAATTTATTTGGATTTTAACAGGCTAGTGTTGCCAATTGTCTAGTTTTTTGGGGGGGTTTTTTTTCAGGAAACACACACAGCATCTACGCACATAAATTAATCTAGGAAATTGTGTGTGTGAAAAAGCAGGTGTAAATATTTGAACTTTTTATTTTTGTCACGGGGGCTATTTTGTGTGAGGGACCATTTTGTTACAAGTCACCCTGACATAATAGCCCAGACAAAATAGCTCTGACAAAATAGAATTGTAACAAAATAGACCTTGACAAATTGGCCCCTAACAATACAGCCCTCCCACAAAATAACCCCCATGAGAAGAAGATAGCCCCAGTGACAAAAATAAAAAGTGCATATATTTACACCTGCTTTTCTGCACACACAATTTCTTAGATTAATTAATGTGCATAGATGCTATGTGTGTTCAAGCTCATGTGCACATCTGGAAGGAAACTTTTCAATAGCTTCTTTTTGAACAATATACTGTGCTACATATAGAAATGCTTTTTAAAATTACCCCACTAGAGGATTGACTGAGGTGCATCTGTGATGCCCTTTGAACAGTAAATTCAACAGATTATGACAAAACTATCAAGTGATCTGAGAAGCAGAGACACGACCAATTAGGACAAGGATTTTAAAAATGCAGAAAGGAGATGCTTTGCAGAGGGGAACGCTTGGAAAAAACCGATGACCTTACAAAAAGACAATATGGAAACAGTGAATTGAAAGTCATTCTGTCCCCCTTCCCCCCAAAACAGTAATGTTTGACTATTCCATGAGAAAAACTGAGTAAATATAAATATATAAAACCTGTACTCGATAGGTCAGAGAACAGAAGATACTCTTCTTTGTGTGATTCTAGAGTCTGGAGGAGCCCTGGTATTCCAAGGGTCAGGGTCGCCAAGGGGGGAGGGGCAAATTCCCTGGGCCCAGGCTCTCTCGCCCTCTCCTGCTCCCAGGCTGTCAGCACTGCAGTCCCCAGTCTCCACCTATCTACCTACACTACCCTCAAGCTCCCTTCTGTCTGCCATCCGACCACCTTCATTTAAGAAAAAAAAAAAAAAAATTCTCGAAATTGGCAGCACAGCGGCCTTCTGTGTGAAAGGGGCAGATCGCCTCGAGCGGGCCTTCCCTCACTGTGTGTTGCCCTCGCGGAAATAGGAAGTTACATCAGAGGAGGGCGGGACACAGCCTTCTTTTGTATCGGATATACAGAAAAGAGGATCTTGCAGTGGCGTTCCTGGCCTGGATGGCACCCGGGGCGGAGCGCCGATGCGCCCCCCCCCCCCCGCTAGATGACACCTCCCCCCCTTCGGCGAAATGACACCCCCCCCCCGGGTGCACGCCGCTGGAGGGGGGGGGGGTGCCACGGTGCGCGCCTGCTCCTCCGAGTTCGCTATACTTCGTTTGTTCGCTGCAGCTCCCTCTGCCCCGGAACAAGTTTAGCGAACTCGGAGGAGCAGGCGCGCGCCGCGGCACCCCCCAGCGGTGTGCACCCGGGGGGGGGGGGGGGACCGCCCCCACCTTGGTACGCCACTGGGATCTTGTACTACTTCATCTACACATTCCTAAGGATTCTGGGAATGTGCACTGTTACAGTTTCCTTCGTTGTGGGGGTGGGGAGGGCACCAAACTCAAGGATGTCCAACAACTCAGCCCTAGACTCATCTTTGGTTTCCAAACCAAATAGGATGAACATCCATTTCTCTAATAAAACTAGAGAAGGACAGCTCCTCAGGGGACAACTTTCTCCTTTGGTGTAGAAGGGAGGGATGTGAAGGAATAAAAAGGGAACCTTCCTAAGAGAAAACCTCTGGTGCTTCTTCAGATGCCCAGAGAAAATAGAATAAACCAACCAGAATGCTCAAAGCCTAAGGGGGCCAAGTGAGCCATGGACAGAAATACCATAAACCTGATGGGGATAAATACAAGAGGAGTAAGGCACTGGCCCCACGTCAACACTTACACGAGAGAAAATAAGAAATCAGAAGAACTACTCCTAAGGCAAAACAGACACGAGCTTAGGGGAGAGCAACAAAATGCATTCTTGCTGCTCCACAGCAAAGCACAGCTTGGTCCTGCACTACAGGGGTGAGCAGGAAGGCATACACATGGGCGGTGCACTGCCCTCAAAAACTTCTGGAAGTTGCTGGAGAGTAGTTCCATGCAGGACTCCACTGGATGATGTCACCAATCAGTGTGGACATTTGTCCGTAAAGAAAAGCAAAAACTTACATGAGGTGAAGGGCATGTTGATGATATTACATGGGATGGGATGAAGGGCATGAAATCACAAGAATGATACCTACATGGGGCAGGTATAGATATGGAGAAAGACATCTACACTAAGATGGTAGGGGAGAGGCAGGAAAGAGAGACATCAGATGGTGAGAATCAAGATTACATGGCATGGAGGAGTAATAGGGAGGATAGGGAGAACTACAGGTTGGAGAGTGGGAGAGGAGAAGAGCGAGGGAGACTAGACATAGGGTTAGGAAGGATAGCGTTACCAAATGTCTCCAGATGATCAGGTCAGGGGATATGGAAGAATGTGGAAGGAAAGAATGGAAAAATTGGAGACCTGAAAGAAAGGAGAAGGGATAGATGAAAATCAAAGAACTGGAGAAGGAAACATGACAGAAAAACAGAAAATGAAAAAGAGACATTGAAAAAACAAGATAATGAAAACAGAAAAAAAAAAGACTAAAACTAACACAATTAGAAAAATAAAATGCCCACACAATTTTATTTTAAATTTACTGATTGAAATATGGTCAGCTTTGGAAATACACATCCAATTTCTTTGTATGTTTCTGTTCCTTCATTTTCACTACATGCAGAGACTGGCTTCTTAGGATTTCAATTTCAAATCTACTACAATATTTCCAAAGCATTTTCGGTATTATTCACTATCCCTTTCCTAATAATTCCTAGCATCCTGTTTACTTTTTTGGCTGCCACCACACACTGAGCAGAAGATTTCAGAATATTATCTATGACGACACCTATATCTTTTTCTTGAGTGCTGACCCCCAAGGTGAACCCTAGCATCAGGTAACTATGATTCATGTTATTCTTTCCAATGTGCATCACCTTTTCTTTATCCATTTATTTCACCTGTCATTTGGATGTCCAGTCTTCCAATTTCCTGCAATATTTCACAGTCCGAATGTGTTTTAATAACCTTTGCAGCAGACCACCCTTGGCATCTCTGGTTTGTTCCAATGTGGAAATAACTTGTCCCAGCTTCCTGGTTCTCAACCCACCCCATTAAGTATATACTTAAAAATCTTAACCAGGGGTCACGTGATGGCAGCGGCGTGAGCGGACGCCTGGAAGCTCGGCTCCGCTCCCTCGATAGCATATTCGCCCTCTAATGCAACCCCCCCCCAGAGGAATTTGAGATGGCCAGCATGAGGAAACTGTAGTAGCAGTGCTGGAGAATTGGTTTGCGTGGTTTTGAAGCACTGGAAGGGGTGTTATGCCAGCCAGGTCGACGCGTGTGGGGAAAGAACAGGCTGTGAGTGGTGTGCGCGAGATGGCGGCCCAGCAGCGTGACTTTCCTCTGGCCCATGTTCCTGAAGACACTATCAACATTTCGGTGCGCCACATGTCTAGCATATTGGATGAAAAACTGGCTTAGCTGCATGCTGCCCTTGATGAACTGAAAGATTCGGTATCAGGGCATGCGATGCGCATACAGCACGCGGAGGATCGCATCTCCACCCAAGAGGATCGGTCCAAACACTGGAAGAATGTGTGAGAGGAATGGAGGAGCGGCAGAAACAACTAGAGGAGAATGTTGAAGATCAGGAAAATTGAAGGAGACGCAACAACATCTGAACCATTGGTTTGTCAGAATCCCTTAAAGAGGCGGATTTAAAAGAAATAGCGGAGAGATGGTTACCCGAGGCGGTTGGCTTGCCAGAGGGTGTGGGGTCTGTGCACGTGGAAAGAGCACACTGAGTTGGAAGTAGAAGGGAAGACGGAGCCAGGCCACGACCTGTTATCGCTCGATATCTGAATTACGCTGTAAAAGCCCGAATCCTGGAACTGTTTAAACGTGTGCGTTCACTGGACTACAAGGGCTCCAAGGCGCTGTTATTTCAAGATTACTCCCTTAAGGTTTCTGAACAACGGATAGTCCTCGCGCCTTTCTGTACGCAGCTGTTCAACAGAGGAATTAAGTTGCATTCCAGTACCCGGCTAAGGTGCAGCTGACTTACGATAATCGCGCCATGGTCCTTGCGTCTGCTGGGGAACTCTGTGCCTTCATTGAAAAGCTGCCACCCCCCTGACTCAGCGACGGAATAACAGAACTGCTGCAAGAAGGCATCCACTGGTGTTTTTACATGGGAGATGATGGAGAAAGGAACCATGTAGCACGGACAAGTTACCAGCTGTGGATGCGTATGATGGTACGAGGTGCAGGAGACAGGCCTACATAAGGCGCGGGTACACAATAGGTTCTCCTGTTTGTTGCAATGTCTTACAATGCCTTGTTATGATTACCTACCACTTACTGATGTTGTTAAAAAAAATTTTTCTTTTATTATTACGGGATGTTGATGTTAAATGATATCCGGAGGGGGAGGAGGTTGGAGGGGGGTCGACATTTGCTTGTTTATTTGTATGGGAGGTAGGAGGAGCGGAGGGAGCAAGGAAATGTGTTGGATGGGAGGGACTGGGGTAAAAGTTAGGGAAAAAGGGCTTACGAGGGGAGAGGGGAATGACTGGTGGGGTGGGCGGGGATTGAATGGATTGAACTATTGTAGGGATGGCTGTTTGAGCTAAGTGTATGGGAGGTGGATGCATGGGGGGTAGCTGGGATAATAGGGGGACCAGAGCCAGAGAAGTGGATGGAGAATGAACCCCTCCATGTATTTAGACAGGAGTTCAAGCAGTTTCTTATACAAGAATGGGGATATTTTTTAGGAGATAACGATCAGTCTGAAGTAGATCCAGTCATTTACTGGGAGGCGGGGAAAGCCACCATTCGGGGGAAAATAATGGAGTATAGTGCCCGCATGCAGAAGCTCCAGGATCAGGAATTAATCAGTTTGGCACGTAGGCTAAAATCACTTAGAGCGCAGCTGGTGAGGAGGGTCTGGTGAGGCGTGCCAGGAATACTTGGATACTAGATATAAGATTCATATCCTTTTGACTAATAGAGCTAAACGAGACATACAGATGTACAAATACCAACTGCTTAAGTGGGGCAACAAGGCGGGCAAACTGTTGGTTAGTTTAATTTGAAATAGAGCCCCAAAGTGGGTAATCACCAAGATTTGTACTAGCTCAGGGGGGATAGTTAGCAGTGAAAGGGACATCCACAGCGCCTTTGTAAACTTTTACACAGATTTGTACGATAAAGGCTGTAGTGATACGAGGAAAAGGGAATGTTTTTTCAGTGGGCTGGATCTTCCTGTTCTCACCCCGGCTCAGTTGGAGGCCCTTAATAGCCCAATTATCAGGTACAGAAATGCTGCATGCGTTGAAGCGCCTTAAAGTAGCAAAAGCACTGGGACCAGATGGGCTGGGCCCTGAATTTTATAAAATATTGGGTCATCATATTCTGGGTCCTTTCCAGGCATTGTGTCATGCCTTATTTCAACCGGAGCAAGACGTAGGGAGGTTGGCACACGCCATCACTGTGGTTCTACCCAAACAGGGGAGAGATACAGAGATATTGGGGTCGTACCGACCTATCTCCCTCTTAAATCAGGACCTCAAGCTATTTGCGAGTATACTGGCTGCCAGGTTGGGGAAGGCCTTGCCTATACTGGTGCATACAGATCAAACTGGGTTTGTGTCTGGCAGGTACGCGTCCACCAACATACTGAGAGCACTAAGTGCCTTGCAGGAGAGGGGGGGGGGGGGGGGGGTAGGCTAGGGGATGTGATTATTGCCAGTCTAGATGTTGAAAAGGAGTTTGATAAGATCTTGTGGGATTATCTATTTTGGGTTTTGCCTCAGTTTGGGATCATGGGAAATTTTCTAACGGGAGTCTGTGCGCTCTATTCTAAGCCTATGGCGCAGATTTGGTTAATGGACAGCTTACCCCCTCTTTTACACTAGAGTGTGGGACGAGACAGCGATGCCAGCTATCTCCTATGTTGTTTGTACTGTCTCTGGAACCCCTGTTGTGCAAGATTAGGCAGTCAGACGCCCTTCGAGGTATAAAGGTAGGAGACTAGGACTATAAGATTAATCTGTTTGCAGACGACGTGTTAATATTTCTGAAACATGCTTCCCAGGACGTAGATGTCATGGTGAAGCTTATTCAAGAATCTGGCTCCTTTTCGGAGATTATGGATTAATTTTGACAAGCCAGAAGCGATGGCGCTTTCCTTGGGTTGCTCTTGCAGTAGTCTGATTAACTTCCCTCTTGCTTCGAATAGAGGCCCCCTGAAATATTTGGGTGTGTTCCTTCACTTAGATGCTGGAATTAGGTACCAGAAGAATGTTAGGGATCGGATAGCTAGTATTAGATCTTTGTGCAATAGTTGGAGAGACCTTCCTTTGTCTCTGTTGGGGAGGGTTGCCCTGGTAAAGATGGTGTTACTGCCTAAATTATTGTATCCTCTTCAGATGATGCCTCTGTGGGTTGCCAGGCAAGATGAGGCGGCGTACAGGGGTATAGTGACTTCTTTCATTTGGTCAAATCGCAGGGCGTGGATAAGCTACTCTAAGTTGACAAGCCCTAGAGAGAGGGGGGGGAGTGAATCTCCCAGATTTGCATTTATATAATGTAGCAGCGGCACTTCGTTGGTTGCATGAAGTACATACTGGGGAATCACGATATGCTCCAGTGGGCCTATGGGAGTATAAAGCATCACCATTTACTGTCTTCAATGCGTTGCATGCTAAGGCTGGGGGGCCTACTATATCGCCATTACTGCAGCCGCTGCTTAGGGCGTGGTGGCGCTCAAAACAGGAAGGTGCCCTTCTTGGAATTGGTGAAAAATCCGGAATTCCCCCAAGGACAGGGTTTTAGTGTCTGGGAGTTGTGGCGGCAAAGAGGGTGTAGATATGTGGGACAATTTTTGGAAGGGGGTGAAGGGCCATACCATCTATTGGGGAGTATCAGAAGACGTGGGGGTTACCTGCCAATTTTCTATTCTCATATCTCCAAGTACAACACTATGAATTGTCATCCCTACGGGAGCAGGGGGGTTGTTACCCAACTTTTACCCAGCTAGATGAAATGATTATGCAGCTGCCCCCTGTAGCAAATAAACTCTCAGTGTGGTATAGGACGGGTAAGAAATTCCGGGAGTTTAGCCCCATTGAGCAATTAGTGGAAAAATGGAGTGAATGTTTGGGGGAAACTGTGAGTGGGAAAGACTTGACATCTGGTTTTCGTTTACCATTTCAAGTCACCCCAGATGCAAAGTTGCAGGAGACGCAATTTAGGATACTGCATGATTCGTACATCTCAAAAAGCAAGGGGAGGGCTATGGCACTTTGGGACACAGACCTATGTGATAAGTTTGTGGTGGGAAGGGGCACAACAGTTCATCACTTCTTAGAGTGTATTAAATTGCAAACTTTCTGGACTGAAGTTTTAGATGTCATTGAAAAGATAGTGGGCATTCAGTGCGAATGGTCCTACGCAACCCTGCTTCTGGGGTTGGGTGGGGCTCTGGACGCTCAAGGACTGTTACAGCACCAGCAAAGATTTGTACTAGTAGCACTGATGCAGGCACGAAAGGTAATTCTTCATCGCTGGGTGGGCAGCGACCCCCTGTCCACGGCTAAGTGGAGAGCCAGTATGATCCAAATGGTTATGTGGGAGCTCCACCGCGCACAACATCCCATGAGACTCTCTTCCTCAAGATATAAGGATGTTTGAACACTAGCAAAAACCTATTTACAAGGACAATCAGTGGTCGCCCCAGTGAGCACAGAGGGGTGGGGGGTACAATAATAAAAAGAAATGAATGGCGCATATATTTTTGGGAATCTGTTATTGATACTGCATCATTGTCTCATTACCACCTTGAAAGGAACGTTTAATGACACAGTTTTTGAGAGTTGCTGAGCACGTCACAAGTGCTTGACTATTATGTTGTGCCATTCTTCCATAAAGATATTTAAAAAAAAAAAAGAAAATCGTAACCAGCTACTGCTGCCACACCCAAAGCTAGGCCATGCAGCTTTCTCCATGGGGACTCAGAGGAAGATCATAAACTAAGATCCCAGTGGGGGAGGGAGAGGGCAGGGGTCAGAGAAAGAGTAAATGACTCTTGCTGGGGAGGAAAGTTGAAACAAAAGTAGTAAATAGAGGTCCACAAATTTTGCTCAATGCCCAATAAAGTGTTAATCCACCTTAACTCTTTTGGTGTCCTCTTTTACCTGTTGGGCATCTCCTGGCTGTGCAGAGCGTCCAACTTCTCCTCAATATCTAGTATATCACCTCTATGATGCACCCAAACCCTTTAAGACATACAATTCAAATCTAGCTCTACTATAGCAGGTCATACATTTCCCCCCTCATTCTATAACCTTAGCGCCTAAATGTAAGTGCCATTTGCACACAAAGATTACAGAATACTAGCACTTATATGTGTGAATGTGACATTCATATGCTTAAATTACCCAATACTTTGTGGCCTCAAGTATAAGACCACCTACGCATCCACCTTCTCCTATATTAGCGCTCATTTGTGGAATGGTCTACCTAAATTGGTCAAACTTACCCGATCACCCGACCTTCAAAAAGCGCCTCAAGACCTTTTTATTTGGAAATGCTTATGCTCCAAACCCGCCTGGCATCTCTTACTTCTGAACTGTAACTGTCATAGCGGCATTTTGATCACCACTACTCTTTCTCCTTTTCCCTCCTTTGCTATTACCCTTTCTCTCTTTCACTCCTTTGAAATTGATCGTTTGTTTGCTGAATTGTTGTATGTTTTTGTAAACTGTTGTAAGCCACATTGAGTCTGCCCGTGGGTGGGAAAATTGTGGGATATAAATGCTATAAATAAATATTTTGTGCACTCTAAGTGCTATTCTGCAAACTGTACACACAATGGGCATATTGTGTATTTGCAAGGGAATGTATATGTGGGGTAGGGCAAGAGTGGGTCACACATTTACGCAACTTAAAGAATACTATAAATTACATGCTAAAGTGCAATATTTAGGTGCGCATATTTACACCTACTATAAACCTGGTGTATTCGTCTAAATGTTGGCACATAATGCCAACTTATGTTCTATTCTACAATGGCATCTGGGCACCCAGATGCAGTTATAAAAACAGCACTTAGCACTCAGAATTTTGCATATATTTTGGCACACTATACTGAATTATCTGTGCGCGCCAAGCTACAAGGACTCAAATAAGTCTCTTTAGCAGCTGCAAACCCATAACTAGTAGTGATATGCTTGAAATGAGAACAATAAAAAATGACCTAAAACAAGCTTTTACTGACCAAAAATACAGGGTTTAAAACATTCTTAAAACAGAAGAAATCCCTTTTCCTTATTTTGAAGCAATCTACACGAGAACAGTAGCACCCAGACAACTAAAGGGAAACCCACATCTTAGCTCCCTATATTAGCAGAGTTAAGCAATTCCATACTTTGATGTTTCTGGAAGTCCAGCAGAAAGTTCAAGAAATACAGATAGATAATAACCACGCACCACTCCATTTCCATCCTGAAAGGAAGAAGAAAATTAACAAATGAATTCATTTAGTGTAAGTCGCTAGGGTGGATAGTGCCATTGTAAATAATATCTAGAAATCAACACTTGCAATATTAAAAATAGAGACACTGGATTTCTGTCAGAGCTCATGTCTGAAATACACTGAAACAGTAGTGAAGTCAATCCATTTTACAAGATCAGATAAGTATCAAAGAGATAAGGTAGTTTAGCTCAAACTACTGTATCTCTTTGGTACGTATCTGATCTTGTAAAATGGATTGACTTCACTACTGTACCAGCATATGCGATCTCAATGCCAACCTGCAATTAAAATAACCTTGACATGCGCACGAGTCTCCTACAATGCAGACCAATCAACTTTCTTGTAAAGTCTCTTCAGTGACACTACATGATTGGTCTGCATTGTAGGAGGGTTGTGCGCATGTCAAGGTATCTTAACTGGATGTTGGTGTTAGTGAATGCTAACAGTGCCATTTTGAAGCAGAGGATCTTTCTTGCCAATGAGCCAGTTTTGAGGTGTTCAAAAAAGTCTAAGAGAATTTTTCAGAAATTAATTAATTTGGTCACTTTTGGTTTTCTGAGCACATTTAATACATGTACAGAGGTACTTTCTGTATATAAGTTTGTTTGCATGATAACACTTATTAAAGATTCATGCTCTGAATATATTGGTAGAAGAGTAAAGTCATTACATTCAGGATTATAATTCAATATTTCAATAATTCTTCCAGTTTTTGATTTTATTAATTTTAACCTCAAAAATGTTGATTTAGTCAGATTGGATATCTAATTTTGTCCCATTCCATCCTTTTCATACTTAATGACCTGTTCTGAAACTACTGTATATACTTGCCTATAAACTGCCCCCAAGTATAGGTCACTTCCTACTTTCCCCCTTAGTTTCTGTGTCTCTGGGATGAATCACATATACGTTGCTAAATCCCTTTCCATGCTTACTCACCTACACCAGTTCCAGCATCTTCCCTTTGCTATCTCGCCACAACAGCTGCAAAGATAGCATCTCCCCTCCCTTCCCCATGCCGGTGCTTGCAGCGATCCCTGACCCCAAAAGCTGTAGTTTTTTTTCGAACTGGCGAAGGGCCTTTCCCTACACACCTGCACTCAGGCACATTTCCAGGTCTTGAACTTCCTGTCAGGCAGAGGACACAACCCAGCAGTGCACCTGAGAGTATGGGCCTATAGAGGAAGGCCCAGCACCAGCGCTGAAATGGCTGTACAGGATGAAGAATAGATATCACTGAAAGTGCCAGCATGGAGAAGAGAGGGGAGAATGCTAACCATGCAGCTGCTATGGTGGGAGAGGAAGAGATCACAGGGCTTGATAGGGAAGGGAAGTTGGGGTTGGGATTCTGGAACCAGCATGGGTGGGTAGGGTGGTGGAAAGACAAGACAGTAGAGCTTTAAAGTTTAAAAACGCTATGAAATCATACACAAGCATATACAGTAACTTTGGAAATTAGTTAATTAATGGCTTTTTATGCAGTAATTATGAGGGCTGTTGTGGGTTTAGTTCATTACGCATCAAGGGGATTTGGTTGTTTTAGGCTAGGTTATTTTTCTTCTAATTATGGGGGCTGGAGTTGGGTATTTATTATTTTTGTACTATACCCAGTGCATTTTACCTAATGAAAAAGGTGCCAGTACTCAAATGCCAGGCCACCCTTCGGGGGTGGTGTGATCACTGAGGGACCCTCCCCACAATAGCCAGGCCCCCTGCAACCAGTCACAGAATATATGACAATGCAGAATTGGTATGTAGAGCCTGAGGTTTTTCATTAAAACATGGGGACCAGGGGTCAATTCTAGCAGACAATGGAAAAGGTGCAGGTACTCAGTACCCCCAAGTACCCCCTCAAAAAAAACCCTGACTATACCTTACATCACACAAAGCTGTGTAATAAAATGCAACTAACAAATAAATAAATAAAATTACCTTATCTAGCTGGTGTAATCTTACTCTTTCTTCACTGCTTCTATCCAAAGATAACTAGATACAATCCCTATCCTATACCACCTGCCTGCTAGTGGAGGAGTATTGGGCAATCAAGCCATTGTGACATCACTGATGAGGTTGGCTCTTATTGGTAGAATGAGTAGAGGAGTAGCCTAGTGGTTAGTGCAGTGGACTTTGATCCTGGGGAACTGAGTTCGATTCCCACTGCAGCTCCTTGTGACTCTGGGCAAGTCACTTAACCTTCCATTGCCCCTGGCAAAAACCTCAAAAAGGTGGTATATCAAGTACCATTTCCCTAAAATCCAGACAGGGTACACAAAAGCGACAAACTATAGAAGAATCACAGTATTCTCACCTCTCTCCTCTTCTTGGCTCTAGAGATGTGCAGCAATGTCCCAAAAGTCACTACTCTGAACCAAGATCCTCAGGCCCAGCACTCCAAGTAGAGGGGGGACCATTGAGTCCAACTAGATTAATTGATGATTCCAAAGGCCTCCTCTCCCTTACTGATATAGTGCTGTTTCCACAATACTCAGCTACCCAGCAGAGAGAACTAACATGCACACGGTGTGCCACTGCACTGAGCTGCTGAAACACTGGACCCATTCACCAATGACGGCTAGACAATGTTTTAATTTAGCAAGACAAATGGTCATTTATTTATTCAATTTGATTACCCATAATTCCTTATATACATCAAAGAGGGGGGTACGGTACCATAATATGGAAACTAAATATACAGTAAAAACATGACCACAAGTGCCACACATGATACACATTCATTCTAACTCACTTTTATTTCACAGTAGAAACATTTAAATTTTTCATTTGTAATACATATTTTGGCAAACAAATCAATTCTTCCCTCAAAATAAATTCACTCACTTTATAAAAATATTTTTGTAGGAGAAAGTTGTGGTTTTACTTAAAACTATTGCTACTTTAGGACAAGGTATCAACAGCAATCAGTCACAGTAACACAGTAAATGATGGTAGATAAAGACCAATGTAATCCATCCAGTCTGCCCAGTAAAGTGGTTAGAGCAGTAACAGCCACTCTGTACAGGCTAACTTCCCATTACTTATGTTTAAATCAATTTTAAAATACTCAATAAATGGAAAAGATTGTAATTATGTGGCAAAATCAAAACAATCACCTATGATCAGATTGATTTGCAAACAGAAATAAAACTCCAAAAGCAAACTCACTGGATAAACCTTTAATCTCCAGCAAAGCCCAGAAATGTGAAGAGGGGGACTGTATACAGGGTCAGCCCGCTGACGCAGAGTACTGCAGAACCCCAAAAACAAAACAAAACAAAACAGTTACATGATCAGAAAGAAAGATATTTAATTTACCAAGTACATTGCCAGTTTACAGATGCAGGACATATTTGTAACTACAGATGGACTTTGAATTTAATTTATTAATTGACATCAATGAGATAAGTTGCTGTTAAATGCAGAACAAAAATTAAGGTTCAAACTGATGGCAAAAAATTCTAACCAATAAAGAAAACTAACAGTCAACACAATGGCCGCAGGAGTTAGCTACCACCAAAAATAAATAAATGATTGTAAGAGGACCCTCACCCAAAATATATTGGTTCAATGGTCTATCGAAAATCCACAAAAATGTTTAGACTGTGGACATCACTTGATCTTCTTTCCCCTAACCAACTTAATGTTCATATAAATATACCCCCGGAATTCAGTCATTGTCTGCGAGCGCTTTGCTGCCTGCTACCAGCGTTATTCCTGGATATTCAATACAAAGCTACATTTCTTGTGGACATTTTCAACATAGACCAAGTTCCCTTCCTTAATTTTTATCTGGCATGATTTTCAGTTTCTTGTGTTTATAAAGCCAAGTGACCAATTAGAGTGGCTGACTTAGTTAGCCTGGCCTGCAATACATTGCTCAAAATTAAAATAGAATTTAATGATTTTGTGAAGAGTATAAAGAACTGTAATAATTTTCTCAGTTAAGGATTCTTTAGCTAAAGATCTAGTTACTAAAACACACAAATTTCTTTATAAGAACACCAATGATGGTAACATCTAGAAAGTCATCTTTTCCTACCTGAAGTTCTCCAAGACAAAGGCAGTTGAGTCATAGGCTGGTACTAGTTCACTGTAAATGAAGAAAAAGGGTACATGGGTCCGACAGTCAAGCAAGTACACATTTATGAAGCAAAATAATACAAGAACATGTTAAAAACCCTGTAGATGTATAATGTCTCTAAACCTAATTATGTTTATTTTGACCCAAAGAAACTGCAGGAATTTATTAATTCTAAGGAGGGAGTGAGGTCCCCTTAGTTGCATCCACTAATTAAGTAATGCTATATTTTGGCTGCGGGTGTTTGTTTGCTCCTTACTGCTCCACTGATTAAGACGTGTTTCCCTATTATCTTTACTTCTGTTTTCCTAGTATCTGGATCAAATATTTGTGGACAAAGTTGATGGAGAGATTTCCGCTAGTATATTTGTTTTCTTTATTACTTAGTGCTGATATTGCTATTACATTTATGTTTATTATGTGAATGTAATATTAAAATTCATAAATAAAAAGTAAAAAAAAAAACAAAAAAGAACATGTTAAAAACAATGTATTTGTTCCTTTAACAATTAGATATCTCCAAAATAAATTTGACATCACAAAACCAAAACATCAAGTTACACAGTTAAGTCTCCTCAGCACCAAGTATTTTCAAATTGCTTTGCACACACATTTTGTCACAAATTAACTGAAATCTAATATGTGAAAAAGAATGATTTAAATTTAAGAAAATAGCAATGATTAATACATCTAATTAAATAAACTACCATCATTGGGATTTTCACACTCTCCAAAACCCATCGTTATTAAAAATCAAAATATTTTTACTCAGAAGGATGCAAAAGTTACAATTACTCATAACAGCATGAAATAAATGTACACTGTTCTGTATTTATACTGCAACTTCAAATTCTGGTAAACATTATGTACAAAAAGATGCTTTCCACAAATTACATGCCATAGCCTCATCCCAAGTAGCTTGGTAAAGACAGGGTGTTCTTGACAAAAAATGCCTAAGTACACATGTGTTGCCATACTGGGACAGACCAAAGGCCCATCAAGTCCAGCGTCCTGTTTCCAACAGTGGCCAATCCAGGTTACCTGGCCAGATTCCAAAACAGTACAATACATTTTATGCTGCTTATCCTAGAAATAAGCAGTGGATTTTCCCCAAGTCCACCTTACTAATGGCTACTAATCTAGAAAAAAAAGAAAAGTTTCTCTTCTTCCTATATAAATATGATATGCAACACACACACACACACATACACATACAAACAGTTCAAATATATTCTAAACTGAAGAATGAAGATACAACCTGAAATAGCGTCACATCACATTCTAAAGGATTATTTTAAAATTGCAGAAAATTTATCACAGTGAGGTTCATGAAACAGCACAGTTACTGCTTGGACTACTTTTATTTATAAATCAGTAAATTAGTTTTGTACCTGGTAAAATCAGGAGGGACCGGTGTAGTGACAAAGGATGCCATTGGTTTCCTGTGAACTTGCTGAAACATCAGCAGGATCTCAGAGCTCTTAGCTATTAGCTCGCTCTTACTGCACGAACGTACCTGCAGAGAACAACCACCTCAGATACAGTTCTGTTCCCTTAAACAAGTACGAATACTGTAGCAAACAACAAAAGCCATGATTTCCCACAATAGAACAAGAGGACTTTCAGGGGCTAGTCCAATAGCAGCACTTTGTAGGGATACACATATTTAAGCTTCTTTAAAATAAGATGACAAAACAAAATAGATGAGCACAAAAATGTCTGAAGGTTCAAACCAGCTTAATCAACTGTCTTAAATAAAAAAATCTGAAGTGGATTCAATCTGGCTCTCCTTAAAATGTGTAGATTTCATCAGATTCCAGAGTTCCTTTCTGTACATAACATTAGATGTGCCCTATCAGAAAGCAGGTACTTAATTAATTTATGGACAAACTTGGATCAGAATTTATTGTGAGAATAAATTAGTAAACTACTTTCCTAATAAAGATCAACCCAAGCCTTATGTGTATCATTAATGCCTAGGTCCCCTGAACTTGTCACACCCTGGAGATAGGGGTTTACATATTGCACCCAAATCTAACTCACGCACCTCAAGGAAATCTTGCCTGACCAATTTACTTCAATTCTTTGAAGGAGTAAACAAACATGTGGACAAAGGGGAGCCGGTTGATATCGTGTATCTGGATTTTCAAAAGGCGTTTGACAAGGTACCTCATGAAAGGCTACAGAGGAAATTGGAAGGTCATGGGATAGGAGGAAATGTCCTATTGTGGATTAAAAACTGGTTGAAGGATAGAAAACAGAGAGTGAGGTTAAATGGGCAGTATTCACAATGGAGAAGGGTAGTTAGTGGGGTTCCTCAGGGGTCTGTGCTAAAACCGCTGTTTTTTAATATATTTATAAATGATTTAGAGATGAGAGTAACTAGCGAGGTAATTAAATTTGCTGATGACACAAAGTTATTCAAAGTCGTTAACTTGCGACAGGATTGTGAAAAATTACAGAAGGACCTTACGAGACTGGGAGACTGGGCGGCTAAATGGCAGATGACGTTTAATGTGAGCAAGTGCAAGGTGATGCATGTGGGAAAAAAGAACCCGAATTATAGCTACGTCATGCAAGGGTCCATGTTAGGAGTTATGGACCAAGAAAGGGATCTGGGTGTCGTCGTCGATAATACACTGAAACCTTCTGCTCAGTGTGCTGCTGCAGCTAGGAAAGCAAATACAATGTTGGGTATTATTAGGAAAGGTATGGAAAACAGGTGTAAGGATGTTATAATGCCATTTAGGCGTATTTTCAAAGCACTTAGCCTTACAAAGTTCCATAGTAACCTATGGAACTTTGTAAGGCTAAGTGCTTTGAAAATACACCTAAATGGCATTATAAGTGCATTATAAGTGCTTTGAAAATGAGCCCCATTGTATCACTCCATGCTGTGACCGCACCTTGAGTATTGTGTTCAATACTGGTCGCCGCATCTCAAGAAAGATATAGTAGAATTGGAAAAGGTGCAGCGAAGGGCGACTAAAATGGTAGCGGGGATGGGATGACTTCCCTATGAAGAAAGACTAAGGAGGCTAGGGCTTTTCAGCTTGGAGAAGAGATGGCTGAGGGGAAACATGATAGAGGTATATAAAATAATAAGTGGAGTGGAACAGGTGGATGTGAAGCATCTGTTAACGCTTTCCAAAAAGACTAGGACTAGGGGGCATGCGATGAAACTACAGTGTTGTAAATTTAAAACAAATCAGAGAAAAGTTTTCTTCACCCAACGCATAATAAAACTCTTGAATTCGTTGCCAGAGAACGTGGTGAAGGCGGTTAGCTTAGCAGAGTTTAAAAAGGGGTTAGACGGTTTCCTAAAGAACAAGTCCATAAACCACTACTAAATGGACTTGGGAAAAATCCACAATTCCAAAAATAACATGTATAGAATGTTTGTATATTTGGGAAGCTCGCCAGGTGCCCTTGGCCTGGATTGGCCGTTGTCGTGGTCAGGATGCTGGGCTCGATGGACCCTTGGCCTTTTCCCAGTGTGGCATTACTTATGTACTTATGTAAACACAAGAGTTTGACTCATTTATTTCACAAGGAAGTTTCTGAATGCCAACTTTTGGATTCTTACTAATGAAACTGTTATAATAGCTCTCCCCATCCCAGTAGTAGTTCACCAACATTTATGTAGAAAAGTGACTGCACGAAAAATTAGGATAGATACCTTGAGGCAATAAAAGAAAAAACAAACCACGTCTTCTACAAACATGAGGACAAAAGGAAATAAGAGTGCAGTGGCAGCTTCTTGTTCATGGTAATTAGAATAGGACAAGCCTGTAACTAGAAAATTATGCTTCTCATGCTGGTCATTCCCCTTGTCCTACTGGTGAAGACCTGAAATCTGCTGGTTAAAATAATGAACTGGGTACCGGGAGGACATCTTGCATATTCCTGCATACTCCCCATGAGATCTTGTGGTTCTCTGGTTCTATACTCAACTGGCATCAGTTGACTATACTGATCTTGCATTGCACTGCCTTACCTCACTGTATCTCTACTTTTTTTGAACTGTAATTGTGTCCTAATTGAACAGTACTTGGCCTTTCTTTCTGTACTTGTTAGGTTTGGCTATCATAGGGGCAGAGTGTGAAAGTCAAAGCTATCATGTTAAGTATCATGAGTAATTTGGAGGAAGTGCCGTCACGGAGCGGGATGGCAGCTTGAACGCGGAGCTCCGTTGGGGTGCTATTGGAAGTGAGCAAATCCCGTAGATTTGAGCAGCATCTCGAAGCTTGGATCGCAGGGGAGAGGTCCCAGAGCTATGCCGCCGAAGAAGGGGCTGGAGCAATTCCGTTTCACGATGGAACAAAGAAAAAAAACGCCGGCGGTCTCGGCGGGGCCAGATTGGAACGAGTCCAAGATGGCAGCAATTCCAGCTGTAGCCGAGGAGCATGCTGAGGAAGGACTGGAGGACTCTGGCGAGATTACTAAATCGGATATGGTGGGTTGGTTTCAGGACTTGAAGGCCGATCTGGAGGGGGTCCGAAAGGATGTCCAAAACGCCCTGAGAGAAATTAGGGCTGAAATCCGCGACCTGAGAATGCAGGTGGAGGAGGGGATGGAGACTCTTAAGCACGACATGGGAAAACTCCATAAAGTAGTGAAGGCTGACACGGTGGAAGTGCAACAACTAAAGGAGCAGTTGGAAGATCTAGAGAATAGGTCGCGCTGAAATAATTTGAGATTTAAAGGAATCCCAGACTTGGATATGTTCAGCAACTGTGAAGCAGTGATTCGAGAGCTGTGTGGGCACATATTGAATTCCGAGGAAGGGGATCAATTACCGGACCTCCACATCCAGAGAACGCACAGAGTGGCTGGCCCGCAGCGAGATTCCAAACCAAGGGACATTGTAGTGAGTTTCACTGATTTTCCCACAAAGGAGCAGATATTGTCTAAAGCGAGGCAGCAAAAAGAGATTCTTTGGAAGAACTACAAGATTGGAGTGTTTCAAGATCTGGCATGGACTAATTTACAAAAGCGTCAATCCTTTAGAGAAGTCATGATATTCATGAGGTCAAGGGGGATCCGCTACAGGTGGCTATTCCCCTTTGTGGCTAACAGTGGATGGGAAGTCACGCAAAGTAAAGACCCCGGGTGACGCATGGTCACTATTGCAATCTTTGGGGTGTAGAGGTGTTCCAGTACAGACGGAGTTACTGGAGACCGCCAAGGAACCCAAAGCGGATTCAGCATGGCAGACGGTGGTGGATCGGGGAAAGAAACCTGATAAGCAGGCTTCCTGAAGGAAAACAGACTTAAGTGGACTGAGACAGATTGATTAATTCGCTGAGGACATTATGCGGATAAGCAACCATTTCAGGGGGTGCTATGCATAGCGGGTCAGGTGGGGAGAGGGGAGGGTAGGCATGGGACCCTAGTGAGAGTGGAGAGCATGGGAGCATGTTGGAACATTGTGAGGGGTGAGCTGAGAGATTGAATTGGAGGGATTTTGGGTGTGGGAAATATCATTGTGTGGGTCTGGGGGTGGAAGGGTGGAGGGATGCTAGACAGGAGGGCTACGGTTAAGTGAATGTAGCGGATGTGGGGGAGTGTAGGGTGACGGGAGGGCAGGGGATGGATTGTTGTGAGGCCAAAGCATGGGAGAGTGCGTTTATTCCTCGTTGGATGGCTGATCTACTGATAGAGAGATCGGCTAAAGGGAGAGGGAGGGTTGGGGAGGAAGGGGGAGGGACTGTGGATATGTTAAAGCAGGGGAGAGTGGGTTTGGAGCAGGGGGAGGGACGAGGATTGGCCGGGGGAGGGGACAGAGGGATGGGGGGGGGGAGGGGACAGAGGCCTTACTGGTGGGTACATGGAATGTGAACAGGCTCAATAATCAGGGGAAGCGCAATAGAGTATTTAAGGAGTTGTGAAGGCTGAAGTGGGACATAACGTTTTTACAAGAAACACACTTAAGACCAAGAGATAGTCACATGCTGCGTCGTAGACCTTTTCGGGAAGTGGAGGTACATCAGGGAGAAGGACCAAAGAGGATGGAGGGAGTGGCCATATTGATAAGACAAAATTGTGGGATTGTGATTAAAAAGGTGTTTCGAGATACTAGTGGGCACTGTGTGGCCCTTAGAGGGTGGTTGCAGGGCAAGGAGCTGACACTGATCAATATTTATGTACTGAATGTGGGGCAGAATAAATTCTTTCAAACATTAAAAGAACAGATTCTGGGATTTGTGGGAGGGCAGGTAGTGGTAGGGGGGGATTTTAATCTTGCCCCGGATGCAAGGTTAGACCATTCGACAGGAGGAGGGCAGCAGAGTGGTCCTGGGTGGAAGGCATTGTTGTACTTTATGAAGGGGTTGGAAGTGGTGGATTGTTGGAGGTTGCTACATGGGGTGCAGCGGAATTACACCTTTTACTCGCATGCAGCGCACACCTAATCCCGTATAGATGGGTTGTGGGTGCATCGTAATGGATGGCATATGGTGGAGGCGGCTGAGATAGAGACAATTTGTGTTTCTGATCATGCGCCAATGTGGATTAAACTAACTGGGCTGGGTCATTGCAGGTGACAAGGAGTCTGGAGGCTCAATGAGTCACTGCTAGGCGATGAGAAAGTGAAGGAAGATATTAAGTTTAATATTCAAGAGTTCCGTCGCTTTAATGATAATGGGGAAGTAACTGACGGGGTGTTATGGGATGCGTTGAAGGTAGTGGTGAGGGGGCCCTTAAGTGGGGATCGCGCAAGAAAAGGGAAAAAGGACAACACTCGCTAACTTTGCATATGAGGTTATTACACTTAAAAAAGCTTCACAAACGAAACCCTACACCACAGATATGGGAAGACCTTAAACAAATGAGAGGGGAAATAGAACCATTGCAGATGGCAGACTTTGATTTCATGAGAACTAAGCTAAAGCAGCAATATTTTGAGTTTGCCAATAAATCAAGTGCAATGTTGGCCCGTTATTTACGGGCGAGGAGAGGGCGCTCCCTTATCCAAAAGTTGAAAGATGGTGGGGGAGGTTGGCACTATGCTGATTCAGATATTGGAAAATGCTTTGTGCAATATTACCAAGACTTATATAGTGCCTCTGAGGGTGCATCGACTGCAGATGTAGCTCGTTATTTGGATCAGGTTCCATTACAACGATTGGATGAAACTGAAAGGGCTCAGCTTGGGGAACCTATTAGACTAGGGGAGGTACAGGGGGTGATAAAAAGGCTTCCCAATGGTAAGGCCCCAAGATTAGATGGATACTCAGTGAGGTTTTACAAGTGTTTTGTGGAGGAGCTGGGAGATTTATTGGTGCGAGTGGGTAATGGCCTTTTTGGAGGGCAATGGGCTCCCGGTATCCATGACTGAGGCTGGGGTAACGGTCTTGCCTAAACCTAGGAAACAGCCCACTGTTGGTGGTTCATATAGACCTATTTCACTTCTGAATGTGGACGCAAAGATAGTGGCTAAGATCCTGGCTAACAGATTGGCTAGGGTACTGCCGAAATTGATTCATGTAGATCAATCTGGATTTATCCCAAAGAGGCAGGTTGGGGATAACATAAGGCGTACTCTTCATTTAATATGGGAGGCAGAAAGATCCCGGTCTAGTACAGCTATGTTAGCCATAGACGCAGAAAAGGCTTTTGACCGGGTCAGTTGGGGGTTTTTGTGAGCAGAGATGAATCGCATGGGCCTTGGAGATAATTTTAGTACCTGGCTGGCAGCCTTAGATGCAGATCCGAAGGCATGCCTTAATATTAATGGGAGATATACATCTTTTTTTTCCAATTGGTTGGGGGACTAGGCAGGAATATCCCTTGTCACCCCTTCTATTTGCACTGTACATAGAGCCGTTAGCAGAAATGATACGCCAATATCCAGATCTTCGGGGTATTAGGGTTGGGTGGCTGGAAAATCGTATTGCGCTGTTTGCGGATGATGTGCTACTTTATATGGTGGATCTGGAGCAGACGCTACCTATGGTGGATCCTTGGGGAATTTGAAAGATATGCTGGTTTAAAGGTTAATATGGATAAAAGTGAGCTATTGGGGATTTCTCTAACCCACATGGAAAAGAGTAGATTGAGAGCACTGTTTGCTTTCAAATGGGTCAAGAATCACATTCGATATTTGGGGATTCAGATTCCCAGGGATCTGAGAAGGGTGTATAATTTAAATTATGGGAGGATAATGAACCAAATTCGGGTGGAGTTATCCCGATGGAAGGGGTTGTGGCTTTCCTGGTGGGGGCGCATGGCAGTGGTGAAGATGAACGTGATGCCTAGATTGTTATTTTTGTTTCAGTCACTGCCAGTGGCGGTCCCAAGGCAGACACTTAAACAACTGCAGGGTTTTCTGTCACAGTTTATTTGGGAGGGCAGACAGACACGTTTGGCAGGTCGTGTATTGTGGGGGGCTCCTGACAGGGGGGGGGGGGCTCCAGCGGTGCCCAATATTGAGTGGTATTATTTTGCTGCCCAACTGCGGATGATTATAGACTGGGAGAGGGAGAAAACAAAGCCAGCTAAGTCAGGTGGAGCCCTCATAGGCCAATGAGTTCCTACTTGTGGACTACTGAAGGAGTGGGAGGGATTTTGGCTGGGATACAAAATCCGTTTGTGAGGCATCTGGTGGAACTGTGGGGAGAAGTGCGGAGGAAATGGGGCCAGATTGATAGGGTATCTACACTTGCGTCTTTGCGATGGGAGCCAAAATTTGGGGCTGGGAGAGAAAAAGGCCATATTTGTGTGGTGGGAACAAATGGGTATATTGAATTTCCGAGCTGTGCTGCAGGTGGGTAGGATGAAGAGTTTTGATATGCTGTGCTCCATGTATGGCCTGCCCGGGGAGATATTTTTTCCTATTTACAGATTCAACACTTTGTGGGGACACTGGGTTGGAGGGGGGAGAACACTCAAGAGGGTGCCCCGACCAATATCAGCGATATATAAATTTTTTAGGGGATGTGATCCCAGACCATTTGGTTTTCAGGGGGCCTGGGAAAAAGATTTAAATTGCCGTTTTTCTGATCAGGAGTGGGAAGTTATTTGTGGGGAGGTTCAGAAAGCTTCAGTATGTGTTTTGGTGCAGGAAAATGCATATAAAGTCTTATCCAAATGGTATTACACACCTGAGAGATTGAAGCAGATGTACCCTGGTACATCAGACATACGCTAGAGGTGTAAATCCCAGCTGGGTTCTTTATTACATATATGGTGGACCTGCCCAAGAGTGGTTCCCTTCAGGCAAGCCGTTATGAAAGCGTTAGTAATATTGATTGAATCATCATTGGTGTGTAGTCGTGGTATGCCTCTTGGGTTTGTATAACGAGCGGGATTCTTGGGAGGAGAGCAAATGGCTGCGATGGGGGTTGGCAGTAGCCAAGTGCCTTATAGCACAGCATTGGAAGAAGGTAGACCCCCCCCCCCCCCCGACATTGGGTGATTGGAAATGCAAATTGGGTCAGTTAATACAAATGGAGCGCCTTACGGCTTATCGCAGGGAGGGGGTTCTGTGACATAAGGGTGGGTGGGCTCGATTCCAACAACGATTACTACGCATTTAGGATGATGGAGAATTAGAGGATGTTGAATGGCTTGGAGGGGGAGGGTTACGGGGGGAAGGGGGGGAGAGAGCGTGCCTCAAATAACCAAGGGGCATTCTCAAGTTATGACGGGGCCGGAAGAGGTTGGAGGGTTGGGAGGGGGGGGGTGGCGCTTATTATTGGTGCACAGTCTATATGGGGTGGGGAAGTTGTTTAAGGGACTAATTATATAACAAATAATGTAGAGAGGAGTTTAACTAGCTGATAAGCTTCAGTGTGCTGTATTAATCTAGAAATTGTTAGCCCCTGTGTGGGCATGAATGTGCTCTTTCTGAAAGTTGACTGTTACAAAATTATTATAATAAAAATTTAAAGTGGAAAAAAAAAAGTATCATGAGTAATTCACCTGATGTTCCACTTCCTGTAACAGGGATTCTAGCAGCTCAGTTTCTCGTGTCAGTGAAGTCTTTTGACCTAAAAGCAAAAGCAGTAGTCTCAGATTTATGAACTGCATGCCCCAAAGACCATTACAAATATTAGTAAAATGAAAGGAAGGATAGGTATTCATGCATCAAGGAAACTTCTTTAGGAAAGCAGGTTCACAGCTCATATCATGACAGTCATCATTTGGGATCAATAACATGAAGAATCATCTGGTAATATACTGATTTGATTTCAAGTGTTACGCTGTTCCCCTCAAGCCTAATATCCAATACATCAGTGGTTCTCAAACCTGTACTGGGGGACCACCAACCAGTTGGGTTTTCAGGATATCCCTAATGAATTAGCACAGGATTATTATATGCTAACAATATTACACTGTATTGTTAATAATCATTGAATCATCTTTTATTCATATCAGATACAACTTTAATAAACATTAGTACAAACTTTCTTGAAATTTGTAACATTAAAATCCAGCTTGATAGGTGTCGCAACTAGAGTTAGCACTGCCTCATGAGATAATAAAAATACCATTTTTGCATATAAAGTCAGCTCAAAGTAAAGGATCTCATTGACGACCTAACACTTAAAAGTTCCTCTCGGTGACTAGCAATTCGCAAATGTCCATCCTGAAGAAAAGTTGGTACAGCTATCACCATTAGTGATTTTCTGATTTTGTCTTGGTTCCACTGCCAAAAAGTCCTCGATTCGACTTATGATAGTATTGTTGAAACTTACAATATCACTAGGTGAGGCAAAGGACACCTCATACTGGACACCGCTCAATGCTGTTCACAATCCAAAATGAACTACATTAGTCTCAACAGAGAGTCTGTGGAAAACACATCTTTAATACAATGCTTTTTTCCATTGACAAGTAGGATTGAATCAGGCACACAAAAGGTGACTCCCGAGCTTAGGCCTGCTCATTTTCATATTGCATTAGTCTTTAGAGCCTTCATAGTCAATGCATGAGTTGTTAGCTCACAGAAAAAGACTAGTCAGCACTGCTTGACAAAAGGCACTTGTTTTCCTGAGTTTTGGTCCAAAAAATAATGGGCAGTAAAATTATGAAGGGAAGACTAGGAAGCTGCTTTGCAGATAGCATCTAGTAAGGCACACTTTATGATAGACCCTGTCACTCTAATTTAACGAGCTTTGACTTTGAGTTAAGAAGAACAGCCACGTCTTCACAGAAGAATTGTATATAGGAAGCAAGCTAGTTTGCTAAAGCTCTTTTTGCAACCAGTATATCAGATCTATTAGGATCGATAGAGAGGAAACGTTTTGTACATTTTTTAAACAATTCAGTTCTTTTCAAGTAGTAGGCAAGAGCCCATTTACAGTCTGGAGGCCTTTTTCATGAGAGTTTGAATGGGGCTTTGGACAGAAGGTGGGAAGCAATATTTCTTCATTTAGGTGAAAAGGTGTCACCACTTTTGGCAGAAACTTGGGATGTGTCCAAAGAACAACCTTGTGATGATGGAATTACATGTAGCATTTGTACATTATCAATGCCTAACGTTCACTTACTCTCCTTGCTGCTTTTGTTAAGTGTTGCTGAGTACATGAACAGGAGTACTGAAGTGCAGTACAATGCTCTTCAATCACATTAACTGTCTCTTTCACTATTTCTCCAAAGTAAAGCGTGACTGCTAAACTGGAATGGACATCTTCATGCAAGACAGAAGATTACAACCATGCCAGGCATCTCTAGCTGTAATTGCTGAAGAAGAAATTATAGCCGAGATTTCAAAGGCACATAAACTGTTCCGTTAAGGAAATGCTGCACTCAACGGTCTCTGTTAGTATGGCAGCTAGCTGGGTTTGAGCTTGCTCAAAAAGAGTAGGTGAAAAAAACCCCATTAATTTTCTGAAAGATAATATACATGTACTAAATCACAAAGAGCCGATGGGCAGCAATCTGAGCAAAGTGCATTATTCCTTGAAACATTTTCTTTCCTAAATGATCTAACATATGAAAACCCTTTTTCTAGAGTAGTGTTTTAGTTATTTATTAGAATTTATTAACTGCCTTTATGAAGAGACTCACCCAAGCTGGTGTACAGCAGGTACAGATTAACATAAAACTTACAATTTTGTTAACTGCTTAACAAAAGTAAAATGACCAAACACAAGCATAGATTAATCAATGAAGTAAACCTGGAAATAGCAAACTGAAACCTAATAATAGGACTAACACAATACAGTGTTAGAAACATATGCATTTAACTGCACTGCAGAACAATCATAACAGAAATATGATAAATGTACAATACAAAACATACTGTAATAGAGAGCACGGAAGAACATTCAAACAACAGATATAATACAAGGTCAGCATAATACCAATGAAACACCCAACAGACACACCTTAGAACATGTTGTTCCTATAATACAATGAAAAATCTTACTATGCACCCAAGTTTAGATAGATGGGGACAAGATGGGTAGTACAGAGTTAATTGGAATAAATAGATAGGTGGCAAACTCAAGGCAAGTTATATATACAATTAAACAAAATGAGGAACTAGTCTAAATTACAGGGTGTGCAGCAAGGAGTCAGTGGATAGTCAGTCACCACATGTATAGTATTAAAAGCTTTGGAGAAGAGCCAGGCTTTACCTGCTTTCTGAAGAAGATGTAGTCTTGAGTTAGATGGAGCCCCTCTGGGAGTAGGTTCCAGAGGGTGGGAGCTACTCCTGAGAAAGCTCATTTGTGGGTATCACATTGTGTAATTTCTTTTGATGAGGGTACAGACAATGATGCTCCTTGAGAGGACCTTAGAGGGCTAACTTATTCTTTAAGTACTCTGGACCATTTTGTCAGAGGACCTTGAAAATCAGTTTTAAATTTTAGCCCTGTAAGGCAGTGTTTTCCAAGTTGGTTTTTTTTTTTGTTACATTTGTACCCCGTGCTTTCCCACTTATGGCAGGCTCAATGCGGCTTACATGGGGCAATGGAGGGTTAAGTGACTTGTCCAGAGTCACAAGGAGCTGTCTGTGCCTGAAGTGGGAATCGAACTCAGTTCCTCAGTTCCCCAGGACCAAAGTCCACCACCCTAACCACTAGGCCACTCGTCATGGAGTACCCCCTTGCCAGTCAGGTTTTCAGGATATCCAAAATGAATATGCATAAGAGATTTGAAATCAATGGAGGCAGTACATGCAAATCAATCTCATGCATATTCATTGTGGATATCCTGAAAACCTGACATGCAAGGTGGTACTTTCACCATCTTCATTCAACTGAAACAGCTCTTGCTAAAATCTCCAATGATCTGTTCCTGGCCAGATCCAAAGGTCTCTACTCTATCCTCATCCTTCTCGACCTGCTGCTTTTGACACTGTTGATCATTGCCTACTCCTTGATAAACTGTCTTAACTTAAATTTCAGAGCTCTGTTTTTTTCCTGGTTTGCTTCTCATCTCTCCCATCAGACTTTTAGTGTATATTCTGGTGGATCCTCTTCCATTTCTATCCCACTAGCAGTTGGTGTGCCTCAGGGATTTGTCTTGGGACCTCTTCTTTTCTCCATCTATACTTCTTCCCTTGGTGCTCTGATCTCATCCCATGGTTTTATGCTGATGACTCCCAGATCTACCTCTCCACACCAGAAATTTCAGCAGGAATCCAGGCCAAAGTATCAGCCTGCCTGTCTGACATTGCTGCCTGGATTTCTCACCACCAACTGAAACTAAACATGCCCAAGACTGAGCTTCTTATCTTTCCCACTAAACCCACCTCCCCTCTTCTTCCATTCTCCTTTGGATAACACTCTCATCCTCCCTGTCTCATCAGCTCGTAACCATGGGGTTAATCTTTGACTCCTCTCTCTCTTTCTCTGCACACATCCAACAGACTGCTAAAACCTGTCATTTCTTTCACTATATCACCACCAAAATTCATCCTTTCCTTTCTGAACACACTAACAAAACTCTTTATCACCTCTCACTTTGACTATTGCAACTTGCTTCTCACAGATCTCCACTAAGCCATCTCTCTCCCCTTCAATTTGTTCAAAATTCTGTTGCATGACTTATATTCCGTCAGTGTCGCTATACTCATATTAGCCCTCTCCTCAAATCACTTCACTGGCTCCCTATTCAGTTCTGCATACAGTTCAAACTCCTCTTATTGACCTATAAGTGCATTCACTCTGCAGCTCCTCAGTACCTCTCCACTCTTATCTTTCCCTTCATTACTCCATAGGAACTCCATTCATTGGGTAACTGTCTCATCTGTACCCTTTCTCCTCCACTGCCAACTCCAGATTCCATTCCTTTTTTCTTGCTGCACCATATGCCTGGAATAGCCAGTACATCAAACTCCATCTCTGGCAATCTTCAAATCTAGGCTGAAAGCCCACCTTTTTGATGCTGCTTTTAACTCCTAACCCCTATTCACTTGTACAGTACCAATATCTGTTTTATCATTCCCACCTTAGTAATTCCCTTATCTCTTATTTGTCCTGTTTGTCGGTCCTGATTAGACTGTAAGCTCTGTTGAGCAGGGACTGTCTCTTCGTGTTCAAGTGTACAGCACTGCCTACATCTAGTAGCACTATAGAAATGATAAGTAACAGTAGTAAGGTAGAGTAAGGGTGCGATATGGTCAAGAAGCTTGCACCTTCTATCAGTCATGCTATAGCATTCTGAATTAGATGGAGCTGGTGCAAACTCTTTGGTTTGACCATTGTATGGAACATTACAGTAGCCTAGTCGTGATGTTATCATGGCATTGACCACTGTAGCAAGACTTGTCTTTTCAATATATGGAGAGAGATTTTGTAGCTTTCTCAGGTGATAAGAATCAGAGTAAATGATGAATCTAGCAATATCCAGAGATTTCTGACCTGTGATTTTAGGGGCGACTTCATAATTTCCAAAAGGAATTTTGCAGTCAAGTACCTGTCGGCTTGTGTTACAAACCCATAGAATCTCCGTTTTGCTTGGGTTCACGCAGAGTTTATTGGGAGGCAGTAGCGTAGGAAGGGGGGGGGGGCGGTCCGCCCCGGGTGCACGCGCTGAGGGGGGTGTCGGCTCGCTGGTTCCCTGCTCCTTCTGCCCCGGAACAGGTTACTTCCTGTTCCGGGGCAGAGAAAGCAGGGAAGCAGCAGAGCCGACGCAGCTCCCAGTGATGTGCACTGGGGGCGGATCGGCCCTCCCGCCTGCCCCCCGCTGAAAGGTAGGGTGCGTTTGGGGGGGGGGGGTGCGCTCCGGAGGGGGGGGGGGTGCCATGCCCTGCACCCGGGGGGGGGGGGGGGGTGCAGCGGCGACCCGCCCCGGGTGTCAGGCACCCTCGCTACGGCACTGTTGGGAGGTTGGTTTTTTTTTTGCACATTTCCAAATTGCAGTTTACTCAAAGCTGTGAGTAGATCTGGTTCAATGGGTATGAGTAGTTGCACATCATCAGCATAGATATAGAATAGTGTGTGAAGCAGCTCAACCAAAGGCTTGAGGTAAATATTAAATAAAATAAGCAACATTATGCATCCCTGTGGTATCCCACAGTTCAGTGCTCAAGGTGATGATGCGAAGTTGCTGAACAGAACTAGCTGTTGTCTGACAGACAGTATTTAAACCATGTAAATACTATGCCATTGATGCCTGTTTCTGCCAGCCTCAAAAGTGCATTATGATTCACAGTGTCAAAGGATGCTGAAAAATCCAGCAACATTAGTATTGAGGCAGATCCCTGTATTTTTCTGCTTTTCTCATGGCTACTTCACCTACTACTGAAGAACATAAAAAAAGGACTTTATTAAGCATTGGAGCTGGATGGACTTTATATTTTGGAAAACAGGTTTAACATTACGTGAATTCTGCCATCTCAGTGCTGCTGGTCTTTGAACAGGCCATGAACAGGTACAGCAACAATAGTTCTGGGGACCTGAATATATTTTTGAAAGCCAACGACATCAGATCTTGGGTTTATTTCCTGCTAAAGCAGAAAGGGAACCTGTTCAGCCATCTTGTAGACAAATACTGGATATGAAATGTCTTCATATGGACATTCATTTATTGACAGTGGAGAAAGGTCAGACAGAATTCTTGCACAGCACTATTCCTCATTATCTGGATAGGGCAGCTGGACATCAAAAAGATCAAAGAAGCCTCTACAACAGATGGGAGCAAGTCCGGAGAAGAGGGAGGAAATGAATGCTTAGGCTCATGTTTGGACTCTGAAGTAAGTAACAGTGAGACAATGAGTTGTGAATGAGTATCTCTCCGTGCTGTGCAAAGCCAGAAGAGTGAGAAGGCTCCTTAGCCCATGGGGAAGGAATGTTAGATAGGTTCTTGAAATAACCCTTCACAAAATCTGCAAACATCTTTTGTAGAAAAAAATAGGAATGCTCTGGAAGCTGAAGAGACACCAAAGATGAACATTCATCAGCCACTGCAACCAACAGTAGCACAGATGGTGTGCACTGTTAGGCAAAGGACAGCACAGAGACAGATTAGTCTGCATTGCACTTGTCTTTTGCAATGTCAGGAGGTTCAACAGAAGAGGTGTCACTGCACTCCTGTTGTTACACAGAAAGCGAGTCTATGCACCTCCTCTTAACAGGAGTTTCTGCACTGGTATGTATATGCTTTATGAGTGCTTTGACTGGGGTTGATGAATGTGGTATTTCCAAAAGCAGTTGCGCTGTAACCCTAGAAACCTCATGAGGTATTCACTCTACTCTAAAGCGAATGCTACATACCTGTAGAAGGTATTCTCCGAGGACAGCAGGCTGATTGTTCTCACTGATGGGTGACGTCCACGGCAGCCCCTCCAATCGGAATCTTCACCAGCAAAGGCCTTTGCTAGCCCTCGCGCGCCGATGCGCGGCCGTCTTCCCGCCCGAAACCGGCTTGTGCCGGCCAGTCTCATGTGTAGCAAGACAAAGACAAGGGAAGACACAACTCCAAAGGGGAGGCGGGCGGGTTTGTGAGAACAATCAGCCTGCTGTCCTCGGAGAATACCTTCTACAGGTATGTAGCATTCGCTTTCCTCCGAGGACAAGCAGGCTGCTTGTTCTCACTGATGGGGTATCCCTAGCCCCCAGGCTCACTCAAAACAACAACCATGGTCAACTGGGCCTCGCAACGGCGAGGACATAACTGAGATTGACCTAAAAAATTTACCAACTAACTGAGAGTGGAGCCTGGAACAGAACAAACAGGGCCCTCGGGGGGTGGAGTTGGATCCTAAAGCCCAAACAGGTTCTGAAGAACAGACTGCCCGAACCGACTGTCGCATCGGGTATCCTGCTGCAGGCAGTAATGAGATGTGAATGTGTGGACAGATGACCACGTCGCAGCTTTGCAAATTTCTTCAATAGAGGCTGGCTTCAAGTGGGCTACCGACGCAGCCATGGCTCTAACATTATGAGCCGTGACATGACCCTCAAGAGCCAGCCCCGCCTGGGCGTAAGTGAAGGAAATGCAATCTGCTAGCCAATTGGATATGGTGCGTTTCCCCACAGCCACTCCCCTCCTATTGGGATCAAAAGAAACAAACAATTGGGCGGACTGTCTGTTGGGCTGTGTCCGCTCCAGATAGAAGGCCAATGCTCTCTTGCAGTCCAATGTGTGCAGCTGACGTTCAGCAGGGCAAGAATGAGGACGGGGAAAGAATGTTGGCAAGACAATTGACTGGTTCAGATGGAACTCCGACACAACCTTTGGCAGGAACTTAGGGTGAGTGCGGAGGACTACTCTGTTATGATGAAATTTGGTGTAAGGGGCCTGGGCTACCAGGGCCTGAAGCTCACTGACTCTACGAGCTGAAGTAACTGCCACCAAGAAAATGACCTTCCAGGTCAAGTACTTCAGATGGCAGGAGTTCAGTGGCTCAAAAGGAGGTTTCATCAGCTGGGTGAGAACGACATTGAGATCCCATGACACTGTAGGAGGCTTGACAGGGGGCTTTGACAAAAGCAAACCTCTCATGAAGCGAACAACTAAAGGCTGTCCTGAGATCGGCTTACCTTCCACACGGTAATGGTATGCACTGATTGCACTAAGGTGAACCCTTACAGAGTTGGTCTTGAGACCAGACTCAGACAAGTGCAGAAGGTATTCAAGCAGGACAAGAGCGAGGATCTAGGGCCTTGCTGTCACACCAGACGGCAAACCTCCTCCATAGAAAGAAGTAACTCCTCTCAGTGGAATCTTTCCTGGAAGCAAGCAAGATACGGGAGACACCCTCTGACAGACCCAAAGAGGCAAAGTCTACGTTCTCAACATCCAGGCCGTGAGAGCCAGGGACCGGAGGTTGGGATGCAGAAGAGCCCCTTCGTCCTGCGTGATGAGAGTCGGAAAACACTCCAATCTCCACGGTTCTTCGGAGGACAACTCCAGAAGAAGAGGGAACCAGATCTGACGCGGCCAAAAAGGAGCAATCAGAATCATGGTGCCTCGGTCTTGCTTGAGTTTCAACAAAGTCTTCCCCACCAGAGGTATGGGAGGATAAGCATACAGCAGACCCTCCCCCCAGTCCAGGAGGAAGGCATCCGACGCCAGTCTGCCGTGGGCCTGAAGCCTGGAACAGAACTGAGGGACTTTGTGGTTGGCTCGAGATGCGAAGAGATCTACCAAGGGGGTGCCCCACACCTGGAAGATCTGTCGCACTACATGGGAATTGAGCGACCACTCGTAAGGTTGCATAATCCTGCTCAACCTGTCGGCCAGACTGTTGTTTACGCCTGCCAGATATGTGGCTTGGAGCACCATGCCGTGACGGCTAGCCCAGAGCCACATGCTGACGGCTTCCTGACACAGGGGGCGAGATCCGGTGCCCCCCTGCTTGTTGACATAGTACATAGCAACCTGGTTGTCTGTCTGAATTTGGATAATTTGGTGGGACAGCCGATCTCTGAAAGCCTTCAGAGCGTTCCAGATCGCTCGTAACTCCAGAAGATTGATCTGCAGATCTCGTTCCTGGAGGGACCAGCTTCCTTGGGTGTGAAGCCCCTCGACATGAGCTCCCCACCCCAGGAGAGACGCATCCGTGGTCAGCACTTTTTGTGGCTGAGGAATTTGGAAAGGACGTCCCAGAGTCAGATTGGACCAAATCGTCCACCAATACAGGGATTCGAGAAAACTCGTGGACAGGTGGATTACGTCTTCTAGATCCCCAGCAGCCTGAAACCACTGGGAAGCTAGGGTCCATTGGGCAGATCTCATGTGAAGGCAGGCCATGGGAGTCACATGGACTGTGGAGGCCATGTGGCCTAGCAATCTCAACATCTGCCAAGCTGTGATCTGCTGGGACGCTCGCACCCGCGAGACGAGGGACAACAAGTTGCTGGCTCTCGCCTCTGGGAGATAGGCGCGAGCCGTCCAAGAATCCAGCAGAGCTCCTATGAATTCTAGTCTCTGCACTGGGAGAAGATGGGACTTTGAATAATTTATCACAAACCCCAGTAGCTCCAGGAGGCGAATAGTCATCTGCATGGACTGCAGGGCTCCTGCCTCGGACGTGTTCTTCACCAGCCAATCGTCGAGATATGGGAACACGTGCACCCCCAGCCTGCGAAGTGCTGCTGCTACTACAGCCAAGCACTTGGTGAACACTCTGGGCGCAGAGGCGAGCCCAAAGGGTAGCACACAGTACTGGAAGTGACGTGTGCCCAGCTGAAATCGCAGATACTGTCTGTGAGCTGGCAGTATCGGGATGTGTGTGTAGGCATCCTTCAAGTCCAGAGAGCATAGCCAATCGTTTTCCTGAATCATGGGAAGGAGGGTGCCCAGGGAAAGCATCCTGAACTTTTCTTTGACCAGATATTTGTTTAGGGCCCTTAGGTCTAGGATGGGACGCATCCCCCCTGTTTTCTTTTCCACAAGAAAGTACCTGGAATAGAATCCCAGCCCTTCTTGCCCAGATGGCACGGGCTCGACCGCATTGGCGCTGAGAAGGGCGGAGAGTTCCTCTGCAAGTACCTGCTTGTGCTGGAAGCTGTAAGACTGAGCTCCCGGTGGACAATTTGGAGGTTTTGAGGCCAAATTGAGGGTGTATCCTTGTCGGACTATTTGGAGAACCCACTGATCGGAGGTTATGAGAGGCCACCTTTGGTGAAAAGCTTTCAACCTCCCTCCGACTGGCAGGTCGCCCGGCACTGACACTTGGATGGCGGCTATGCTCTGCTGGAGCCAGTCAAAAGCTCGTCCCTTGCTTTTGCTGGGGAGCCGAGGGGCCTTGCTGAGGCGCGCGCTGCTGACGAGAGCGAGCGCGCTGGGGCTTAGCCTGGGCCGCAGGCTGTCGAGAAGGAGGATTGTACCTACGCTTGCCAGAAGAGTAGGGAACAGTCTTCCTTCCCCCAAAAAATCTTCTACCTGTAGAGGTAGAGGCTGAAGGCTGCCGGCGGGAGAACTTGTCGAATGCGGTGTCCCGCTGGTGGAGCTGCTCTACCACCTGTTCGACTTTCTCTCCAAAAATGTTATCCGCACGGCAAGGCGAGTCCGCAATCCGCTGCTGGATTCTATTCTCCAGGTCGGAGGCACGCAGCCATGAGAGCCTGCGCATCACCACACCTTGAGCAGCGGCCCTGGACGCAACATCAAAGGTGTCATACACCCCTCTGGCCAGGAATTTTCTGCACGCCTTCAGCTGCCTGACCACCTCCTGAAAAGGCTTGGCTTGCTCAGGGGGGAGCGCATCAACCAAGCCCGCCAACTGCCGCACATTGTTCCGCATGTGTATGCTCGTGTAGAGCTGGTAGGACTGAATTTTGGCCACGAGCATAGAGGAATGATAGGCCTTCCTCCCAAAGGAGTCTAAGGTTCTAGAGTCCTTGCCCGGGGGCGCCGAAGCATGCTCCCTAGAACTCTTAGCCTTCTTTAGGGCCAGATCCACAACTCCAGAATCATGAGGCAACTGAGTGCGCATCAGATCTGGGTCCCCATGGATCCGGTACTGGGACTCGATCTTCTTGGGGATGTGGGGATTAGTTAAAGGCTTGGTCCAGTTCGCCAGCAATGTCTTTTTTAGGACATGGTGCATGGGTACAGTGGACGCTTCCTTAGGTGGAGAAGGATAGTCCAGGAGCTCAAACATTTCAGCCCTGGGCTCGTCCTCCACAACCACCGGGAAGGGGATGGCCGTAGACATCTCCCAGACAAAGGAAGCAAAAGACAGACTCTCAGGAGGAGAAAGCTGTCTTTCAGGAGAGGGAGTGGGATCGGAAGGAAGACCCTCAGACTCCTCGTCAGAGAAATATCTGGGGTCGGAGGAAGTGACGTCACCAACAGCATGGACGCTTGAATTGAAAGCTCCGGTGGCCTCGCAGCGGAAACGAATAAAACTGTGCTTTAAGACAACGCTGGGGCACTAAAAATAACAACAACACTAACCTGAGCAAAGGCGCTTCGTCAGTCTATGACTTCCTGCCGGACAACAGCTGATCTCTCAAGATTCGCGTTCGCGGGATCCGCGGCACTGCCGAAAAACAAAATGGCGGACGTCCGAAAAGGGAGAGAGTCAGTGACCACGGAACAGCCCAAAATGCAGGGGCTACAAGCGGATCAGCAGGCGATGGGTGACCCCGCAGAGGAAGAGCAACCTGGCTTACAAGTATGGCTGCAAAATATCAGTGCTGAACTTAAAGCACTGCGTACAGAGGTGGCAAAGCTGGGCCAGGATCTGCGAGGTGAGATCAGGGAGCTGGGAGTACGGCTGGAAGAAACGGAGACACAAATAGATGTCCATAGTGAGGCCCTGAGCTCGCTAGATCAGACAATCGTTGAAATGCGGGGTGACCAACAACTGCTACAAGATAAAATAGAGGACCTAGAGAATCGAGGCCGCCGTAGCAATTTGCGGTTCCGAGGCGTACCCGAAACTCCATTATATCAGGATAGCGAGCAAGTAATACAGCAAATTGTGCAAGAACTATTCGCCAAGAGCGGAGCTACGCAGGAAAATGCGACAGTGCAACTTGAAAGAGCGCACCGGGCGTTGGGACCGACACGAGGCAACAAACCCAAAGATATCATAGCCTGTTTCACAAGCTATAAACTAAAAGAACAAATACTAAACCTGGCGCGACAAACACAGGACCTCAAATGGGACTCTTACAATATTGAAATATATCAGGACCTAGCAGCGGCGACGCTGCGACGGAGAGGAGAGCTGAGACCCTTCACGAGACACCTTAGAGAACTTAAAATACAGTACAGATGGAGGCATCCTTTTGCCCTGGTATTCTATAAAGATGGCAAACAGCACCAAATACGGTCACTCGCAGAAGCCAGGGTGCTTTGCCCGGAAACGGCTGAGTTGGAGGAGCGGCGAGAAGCAGGCCCGGGAGGAAAACTCACTACTAGAGCTATCCCGCCGAAATGGCAGAGAGCAGGGAAAGGACCAAAAAGACTACAGCGCCAGCAATCCGCATCGCAGATCACCTGAGGAGGAAAAGGACAGGCACCAGGAAAAATTAATAACTCTATAGTTGTTGTTGAAGTTGAAGTTAACTATGTGGACTACCACCCCAGCGCTGGACATGAGGTAGTTTTTTGAAAAAAAAAATGTTGTTGCGGCGAGGCCCCGAGGAAGCGCCAGCTGTTCCTTCCTCTGAGTAGGCACACGAGTAGATTGTAAAGTGATGCCTAGATTGTGTGGGGGGAGGATGGGAGGGGGGAGAGGGGAGGTTATTAAGGGGATCATAGGGAACAAAGGCAGTCTAAGTGTGGAGCAAGTAAGGGGTATGGAAGTGGTTGTTGACCAAATTAAAACATGGTGGAGGGGCGTAAAACTATGTGATCAATCTTAATGGGGGATATTAAATGTATGTTGCTGAATGTCAGAGGGCTGAATATACCCAGAAAACGGCAGCTTCTGTTTCGGGAACTAAAGCGACTTGGGGTAGACATAGGATTGATACAGGAGACTCACCTCAAACCTAGATATGAATATCTATGCACCAACAAGAAATACCCTATCATTCATTTTGCCTCAAATACAGACAACACAAAAAGCAAGGGGGTACTGGTGGCATTCTGTAGTGGTAAGCCATGGGAAATAAAAAAGGTTATAAAAGACAAAGAGGGGAGATACCTGCTGATAGTAGTTGCACTGGGGGAAAGAACATATACACTAGTGAATGTGTACTGCCCCAACGCAGATCAGGGGGAGTTTCTCCAAAAGGTAGACCAGACTATCACCAGACATGTAGAGGGAACTTTATTGGTAGGAGGCGACTTTAACCTTACCCTGAATCCCTTATTAGATAATACAGCAAGTAAGGCAAACTATGCCAAACAGGACAGGAGGAAACTACACGAGTTTATAACACGCTGGCAGCTTGTAGATTATTGGCGAAAAGACAATCCCGTTCAGCGGGCATATACATGCCATTCTCTATCACATCAGTCGTCATCCAGAATAGACATGTGGCTGGGGGATACCTCCCTACTGGGCTCAATAGGTGCGCAATCTATACTTCCTCACACATGGTCGGATCACTCACCGGTGACACTAATAATCAGAGAGCCAGTTTCTGGTAAGAAGACACGGCAATGGCGCCTTGATGACGCCCTATTGGCAGACCCATCTAACATACCCCAGATAGAAGCGAAAATTCAGGAATATATTCAATTCAATGATAATGAGGAGGTCTCCCCAACAGTGCTATGGGAGGGATTGAAAGCGGTGATAAGAGGACACTTGATAGCTTTGCGATCTAAGAGATGGAAGGAACGATGTGCTAAAGAAACTGAACTGCGCCAGTTACTAGCCCAGACTGAGCAGTTAATTCAGGAGGGAATTGAGCAAAACCAACAGGAGCTCAGGGGACAGGCGCATAACATCCGCACGCAGATACAGGAACTGGAGCTAGCAGATATAGCAGAAAAACTGCAGAAAGTACGCCAATCATATTTCGAATTTGGGAATAAACCCAGCAGACTATTGGCTCACAAACTAGCTCAACACACTAGCAGAAACATGATCAGCGGCCTTAGAGACGCAGAGGGAAAGACACACACTGAGCCAGAATTTCTAGATACGGCCTTTAGCAGCTATTACCAACACTTATATAGCTCCGAGGGGAGCAGTGGAACAGAAGAAATTAGGGCTTATTTAACAAATGTAGATCTTCCACGACTCCCAGAATCAGCAAATCAAATATTAGGGAAACCCATAACACAAGAAGAGGTGGAACAAACGATCAAGGGGCTCGCCATCCACAAAGCACCAGGGCCAGATGGGTACACAAATAAATTCTATAAAACGTTTGGAAAATATTTGGCCCCCTTACTGGTACGGGTATTTAACTCCTTGAACGAAAACACAGGCCTCCCACCGACATGGAACCTGGCCACGATCACGGTTCTCCACAAACAAGGCAAAGACCCACAACAATGCAGCTCTTACAGGCCCATATCCTTACTGGGAGTTGATTACAAAATATTCTCCAAAATTATGGCCACTAGGCTGCAGAAATATCTCCCACAACTCATCCATGAAGACCAGGCAGGTTTTGTGCAAGACCGACAAACCTTTGATAATATTAGGAGGGCCCTACAGGTTATCCAAGGAGCCCGTGCGCTTCAATCACCTCTTTGTATATTATCATTAGACGCGGAGAAGGCCTTTGACCGGGTCAGCTGGCCATTCCTATTTGCAGTATTACAAGAGATGGGGGTGGGAGGGCGTTTTGCGGAATGGATACACCTAATATATAAAACGCCCAGCGCAGCTGTGCGGGTTAATGGTATACTGACTAGCCCTTTTCCCCTGCATAGAGGAACGAGACAGGGCTGCGCACTATCGCCCCTACTATTTGCTCTAGTAATGGAGCCACTGGCAATAAAGATACGAGCCCATCATCAAATACGGGGTCTAGTGGGAGGGGGCATTGAGACAAAGATACTGCTTTTTGCAGACGATATTTTGCTTCTTTTGAAGGATCCCCTGACTGCGTTCCCAGTACTGGAGGATGAAATTCAGACATATGGAGAGCTATCGGGCTTCAAGATTAATTTCGAGAAGTCTGAGGCACTTGATATAAATCTATCTAAAACCTCCTTAGATATACTAAAGAAACAATATCCATATAGATGGGCAACCAAGTATGTTAGATACCTCGGGGTCAACATACCACGCCAAATGGAAGAAATATTTGAGTATAATTATCCGAATAAGGTGCGGGAACTTTTCAGGGAACTGGAACGGTGGGAGGGATTAACTATATCCTGGGTAGGAAGAGTGAATGCAATTAAGATGATAATTCTCCCGAAATTGCTCTACCTATTTACGGCCCTCCCAATCGAGATACCGGACTCCTTTTTCAGGGGTCTGCAGGGCAGAATATTCTCATTCATCTGGAAAAAAAGGCCACCCCGAGTAAGGCGGGAAATGATGTACCAACCCCGAGATAGGGGGGGCATGGGGGTTCCATCCTTTCAGGACTATTATAGGGCAGCACACCTACGAATCCTAGCACTTTGGTCCCAAAACACAGGGAAATTATGGACAGATATAGAACAAAGCTGGCTAGAACCATATCCATTGAAAGCTATACCATGGCTACCGAGGCACACTCTGCGAGACCTGATCAAGAGAAGCCCCCCTTTGCTACAGGGGCCACTGAAGACATGGGACAGGGTTAGAGAACAGTTTTTCCCCGAACGCAAATACTTTAAACACACATATCTCAGATATGCACCCCAATTTGGCCCAGGAACTACAAACAGTGTATATAAAGATTGGGAAGAAATGGGACTGTATGCGTTAGGACAGATGTGCGAGGAGGGAGAGGTCCCCTCTTATTCACACTTATGCCAGGAACATGGACTATCCCCCATACAGGCCTTCCATTACCATCAAGTGCAGAACTTTATTAAATGTAAAGCGAAAGAAGAACTTGAGCTGACTGAGACACAACTTGAAAAAGGCATGACCAGGGGGGGGAATAAGGGAGGTATATCTAGAATCTACAAAGCACTCATAGCCCGAGAAAATCCGGTAGAGAGGTATACACATAAGTGGGAGATGGCAATAGGTGTTATGTTTGAACCAGCACAATGGAAAAGGGCGATCAAATCCTTACTTAGAGTATCAATCTCTAGCACCATGATTGAAAATGGGCATAAAATACTATATGGCTGGTACCAAACCCCAAGTCGCTTAGTTAAGATGTTTGGGTCAGGCTCCTCCCAATGCTGGAGGGGATGTGGATGTGAGGGCGATATGTATCATGTGTGGTGGTCTTGTGCACATGCACAGAGGTATTGGAAGACTATTGTGGACTACATAAATCTAGTGACGGCCACACACTTTGAACAAAAGGCAGAATATTGCTTGCTTCATTTTAAACCACCAGCGGTCCAGCCACATGTGCATCGGTTTGCTACGCAAGTATTTGTGGCGGGTAAATTGGTACTGGCGGCGGAATGGAAAAAGCCCAGCCTGCCGGACATCTCAAGGGTTCAAGAAAAATTGAAATATATCCACTTGATGTCCAAGCTCACGGCTTTGAATAACGGACGAATGGCCCAACACCACAAGATTTGGGAAGCATATCTCAGTTGGTCGGAACCACCAGTGAACATGCAAGAGGATAAAGACTGCGGGTAGGGAATGGGAGGGGGAGGGAGAGGGGAGGGGAGGGGAGGAGGGAAATGGGGGATAAGCTTAAGGATGCTTAAAATGGAAAAGATGACACATTGTAATAAGCAATCATCCCAAATGTTATGTACTTTGCAGAAGCAAAAATGTTTAATGTTGATAGTTATGAAAAACCATAAATAAAGAATTAAAAAAAAAAAAAGAGAAATATCTGGGGTCTTCTTCCTCTTCCCACGAGGCCTCACCCTCGGTGTCAGACACAAGTTCACGGACCTGTGTCTGCAACCGTGCCCGATTCGACTCCGTGGAGCCACGTCCACGATGGGGGCGTCGAGAGGTAGACTCCCTCGCCCGCATCGGCGAAGCTCCCTCCGCCGACGTAGTCGGGGAGCCTTCCTGGGAGGCGACGGCAGCCGGTACCGCACGCGGCACCGACGCCGGAGACCTCACCTCGGGCGATGGGCCAGCCGGCGCCACGCTCAACGGTACCGGTGGCGCAAGCACCGCCGGTACCGGAGGGGTAGGGCGCAACAGCTCTCCCAGAATCTCTGGGAGAACGGCCCGGAGGCTCTCGTTCAGAGCGGCTGCAGAGAAAGGCATGGAGGTCGATGCAGGCGTCGACGTCAGAACCTGTTCCGGGCGTGGAGGCTGTTCCGGGCTGTCCAGAGTGGAGCGCATCGACACCTCCTGAACAGAGGGTGAGCGGTCCTCTCGGCGCTGATGCCTGCTGGGTGCCGACTCCTTCGGCGACCCAGAGCTCTCGGTACCGACATGGGAAGGGGACCGGTGACGATGCTTCTTCGACTTCTTGGGACGAAGCATGTCACCGGAGCTTCCCGGCACCGACGAGGAGGACGTAGAATCCAGCCGTCGCTTCCTCGGGGCCGAGACCGAAGAAGGTCGGTCTCGGGGGGGCTGTACCGCAGGAGCCCTCAGGGTAGGGGGAGACCCACCCGAAGGCTCACCGCCACCAGCAGGGGAATGGACAGCCCTCACCTGCACTCCAGACGAAGCACCACCGTCCGACGACATCAGCAGACGAGGTCCCGGTACCACCGACGTCGATGCAGCTGTCCGATGTCTCAGCGCCGATGCAGAGGGCCGATGCCTCGATGCACTGGCCGCCGAGGATGAAGGTCTGGACGCTGAAGACGTCGATGCACTCGATACCCCTGGTGCCGATGCCGACGAAGAGCCCGAGAACAAAATGTTCCACTGGGCTAACCTCGCTACCTGAGTCCGCCTTTGCAAAAGGGAACACAGACTACAGGCCTGAGGGCGGTGCCCAGCCCCCAGACACTGAAGACACGACGCGTGCCTGTCAGTGAGCGAGATTACCCGGGCGCACTGGGTGCACTTCTTGAAGCCGCTGGAAGGCTTCGATGTCATGGTCGGAAAAATCACGCCGGCGAAATCGAAAGACGAAATGGCGAAATTTGGCACCAGAAAAATAGGAAATTTCGACCGGGGCCTAAGTAAGGCCTACCCCGACGACGAAAGAAAACTTAACGGGGCAAAAAAAACTCGAAGTAGAGGAAGGAAAAAACCCAAAGAGGTTAATCCAAACCATTTTTGGAGTTTCTCACAGAAACGAGTCGAAAACGACGCGCGAGGTCGACTTTTCGGGGCACGAACGGTAAAACACAACCGTACCGAGCGCGGAGAAAAGAAGACTGGCCGGCACAAGCCGGTTTCGGGCGGGAAGACGGCCGCGCATGCGCGGTGCGCATCGGCGCGCGAGGGCTAGCAAAGGCCTTTGCTAGTGAAGATTCCGATTGGAGGGGCTGCCGTGGACGTCACCCATCAGTGAGAACAAGCAGCCTGCTTGTCCTCGGAGAATGTCTGGCAATACCCTTGGGTAACTGAACTCTTCAGGTCACTGAAGTCAGTACAAACTGTTAAAGTAACTGACTGGATTAGAAACTGGTTGAATGGAAGGTGATAAAGGATAATGGTAAATGGAGTTCACTCTGAGGAAAGGGTCTGGTTCTTTTTAACATTTTTGTAAACAATATTATGGAAGGGTTGTCTGGTAAGTTTTACCCCTTTGCAGTGGCTACCAAGGGTATATACCCTGATGGTGTGGATAACACGAGGAGGAAATACTTTTTTTTAAGGAAAGGTTGGTGGATGTGTGGAACAGCCTCCTAATGCAGGTGGTAGAGAGGAGTCTTCTGCACAGATTTCATTTTTGTGTGATTTTTCAAGAAGTAGCTTTTTCTCACCTTCAATGTGTTCCCAAAAACAATTAAGACAATCTCACCATGATTGTGGTGACAGACAAGCAAAATGTTTGTACTCTTTTTGATTATGGTCAGGACCCAAACACAAAGACACTTGGAATGAGTGTCGAAATTCTGGTTCTTTCTACTGCATTTCTGACAAGGTCTAAATCCTGACTCCAGAGACATTCTTGTTTTCTTTGTCCCTGCACCATCAGATGACATTAACCACTTCTATACCTGACTCAATCCTGTTTATAGATGGAAAATCCAGAGTTTATGTTTAAATCTTTTTTTATTGAAGGGAGTTGAAGTTAGCCAATCCACTCAAACACACAGCAAACATAGTAGTACAAAGGAACAGGTGCAGCGCAGATGAAATAACCAAAAGAACAGTAAACTGGAATACAGAGTAAAATCCCATCCCCCACCCCAGCCACCCAGCTGTACATGACATATGTATCATTAGAAGCCTACTGTGAGTAAATATAGTTAGTGTGGCCCAAAACTATTCCCACGCCTGCTGAAATAAGATCCTTTGTTTGTTATAAAATCTTGCACAACTAGTCTCTCCATCAAGTGGGAGTGCCAAAATCTGGAGGGTGGGCACACAGCAATTAACCAAAGGATTAATATTGATTTTTTTTTGGCCATCAACATTGCTCTTCTCAAGAATCCTTTCATCTCTCTTGGCGTGAGAGAAGCCAATGTATGATTACCAAATAACAGTCCAAAGTCCAATTACACCCTGCAGGACCATAGAGATGAAACTGTGTTAAGCAGCTGTAACCAAAAGGACATTACCACCAGACACAGCCAAAACAAAATCCAGAATTTAAATTATGCACCAAGTGAAAAAATATTTTCTCTTACATGTTTTAAACATACTATTTAGTAATTTCATGGCATATTCCCTAGCCATTTTTTTAAAGTGTAAACAACCAATTTGCATTTACCCATGCCACTCCAACTCTCAATTTTATAAACCTCTATCAAATCTCCCTTCAGTCACCTTTTCTCCAATGTGAACAGCCCTAACCTCTTTAGCCTTTCCTCCTACAGGAGTCATTCCATTCCTTTTATCATTTTGGCTACTCTTCTCTGTACCTTTGCTAGTCCTGTTACATCTTTTTTGAGGTGCAGTGACCAGACCTGCATAAAATACTCATGGTGCAGTCACACCATGGAGCGATACAGAGGAATCGTGATTAGTCTGTTTTAATCTCCATTTCTCTTCTAATAATTTTTAATATCCTATTTGCCTTTGTGGCTGCTGCTGTACACTGAATGATTTCAACGCATCATCTATGATGACACCTAGATCTTTTGACTGGGTGGTGATTCCTAACGTAGAAACAAACGTTGTGTAGTTTGGGTTATTCTTCCCTAAGTGCCTCACTTTGCACATGTCCATATTAAATTTCATCCAACATTTATCAATAGAAATCAAACAAAATAAAACATGGAAAAGAAAATAAGATGATACCTTTTTTATTGGACATAACTTAATACATTTCTTGGACTTAACAAGGACTTAACAAGGACCTGGGGTTCCTAGCCCATTATAAACCATAAAGCTGTATAACACCCAACAGAAAGGACTTAACAAGGACCTGGGGTTCCTAGCCCATTATAAACCATAAAGCTGTATGTCTCTGTTGATCACCCCACCCCTCACCTATCCACACCCATCCTGTTAGAATATCAATGATATGCTTTGATGTCCCCATGCATACCTCCGACCCACCCCCATCCTCCCACCCTGTCAGACTGTCATAGTAATGCTTGAATGTTTTCACTTATATACACTGTCAGCTAGCACATTTGCTTATTTCCGATCTGACGAAGAAGGGCAACCTTCGAAAGCTAATCAAGAAATGTATTAAGTTATGTCCAATAAAAAAGGTATCATCTTATTTTCTTTTCCATGTTTTATTTTGTTTGATTTCTATTGATAACCTTAAGAGTGGACTAACACGGCTACCACATCCAACATTTGAATGCCCAATATTCTAGTCTTGCCCTCTTACAATTTCCCACAATCTACTTGTGATTTAACAACTTTGAATAATTTTGTATCACCTGCAAATCTGATCACCTCAGCAATTTCCATTTTGAGATCATTTATAAACTATGCTAAAAAAAACAACAGCAGCAGTCCCAGTACAGATCGCTGGAGCACTCCACCAGTAACCTTTCTTCATTAAGACAGCATGTGACAAAACTGAAATATATTTCAATAAAGCTATCAAAAACAGAATACGTGATCTCTTAATTTGTGCATTTTAGACACTATGGTAGCTTTCCCAAAATCATGCAAACACAAACCCATCAATGTGATCAGTTTGTTCTTCAGCTGCGTGTCAAGCCGTGCAATCATCATTTCCACTGCATTCCTGATTTCTCGCACCCGTTCATCCTTTGTACTACGTACTGCCTCAGCGTTTCTCTCCTATGACAACAGAACATAAATGAGGCTGATCTACTAAACTATAATCCTGATGACATTTAACTCTACAGTTGTTATTGCTTTAAAACACCAACCGAGTTGGCTGGAAGAGTTGGGATGGTAGAAGGGGAAAATCAATTTTCTACACAATACTTAAAGTGTTCAAGTTGTCCATTATTGTTCATTTTCATCTTTTAATTGTTAAACTCTAACACACCAACCACAGTGTTTAAAGTTGTATCAGGATACTCAGCACTGGGCCGTACACAAATACCCAGGTATAAGGCAGCCACTGAAGGTATCTGGGTACTGCCAATATTCAGCACCTGTACTCTGAAACTATTTGGACAAGTAAAAACAGCTAGTCTGCTGTTTTAACTTGCCTGGGTAGTTATAAGAGCATTAGTGCCTAAATAACATCCAGCTGTGCTCTGGCTCCGCCCCAGACTGTACCCAGAACTACCTGGATAGTGCTTGGATGGTCAGTAGAGATTTTCAACAGCATTATCCTGATAATGCCACTGAAAATCTAGGTATGGATTCAGTGAGAGTAAGTGCTGCTGAACAGCGACCTGGAAATTATTTTTACACAAGGTTATTACACAAAAAAGCATTCAAAAAAATACCCCAACTATGTGTACAAATACTGAAATGTTAGCGTTTTGCCACATGCTGCACCCTTCAGGAAACTAAGCAAATTCTGGCTTCTCCAAGTGAAAATTTACTATACACAGACCGGTGTAAATAAATTCATAAACAATGTGCTGCAGCAATACAAAAGTATACAAGTCAGCTCAGTTTAGAATTATTTGAAATCTTGCCAGAAAAATCATTTATGCAAGCCAATTTCCGTTAAAAAAAAAAAAAGATAACTACACCTCCACAGGTATTCCCAACATTCATATGAAAGAGGCCACTAACTGTGGGAAAGCTCCATTGGTAAGTACATCAGCCTTACAGTGAGTTCCCCCCCTCCCAAAAAAAAAAAAAAAAAAAAAAATAAAATGGAAATGGCTTTTTTTTTTTTTGTACAGATTTATATATGTTTGGTATTTATTTTTTTAGCTTTGCGTTGAATTTCTTCTGTATGTGTTTGGTTTTTGTTGGAAAGACTGGATGGACAGTCCAGGTCATTATCTGCTGTCATTTACTATGTTATGTAAAGTTACTGATAGAGCTACAAACCTAGTGACACTGGTATAACTGAACAATTACCAGCAAGCTACAACCATGTTAATGTATCAATGCTTTAGGTGGACAGTGAACCATCCAGCAACATCATAAGGACCTAGGAGGAAAGATGTAGGGCAACACCCTCACTAGTTTTGGTAACTGTTGGTGATGAGCAATGGGGGCTGACAGATTGGTTGTTGGTTACATATGGGAACTTGTAAGCTTATTTATCTACAATGGTAAAAAATTAAAGAAGAAAATAAAAACCAGAGAGCAATACCTTATAAAGCAGTCAAGCTTTGTAAGGAACTGAATTATGGCAGTGTAAACTAGAAAAACTGAACAGTGGGATGAGCCAACTCCCTGCTATCATCATGTGCTCTAAATGTGGTGAGGTGGTGAAGACAGTTGATCTGGTCATAAAAACAGACATGTGTCATCTTACCACTTCCTGCACCAGACTGATAAGTTCCATAAGCCGTCGCCGAAGTTTAGCCACCTCTTCATTTACCTTTGTGACATGCTGTTCATAGATTTCAGCCAGAGGTTTAAAGGTATGTCCCCCATGCTAAAAAACCAGAACAGAACATTACGAATAAGCACAATATTTGGAAGGCCAGCAAATATAAACTGCATCATTAACTGCTTTACAATTCATATACAGTACTGTAAGCTTAGCTGTAAAACATAAATTTATGGTTTATCTTAAGAACATAAGAACAGTTATACTGGGTCAGACCAATGGTCCATCTAGCCCAGTATTCCGCTTCCAACAGTGGTCAAGTTCCTGGCAGAAACCCAAACAGTAGCAACACTGGAATCCTAAATAGCAGCAACATTCCATGTTACCAATCCCAGGGCAAGTAGTGGCTTCCCTATGTCTGTCTCAATAGCAGACTATGGACTTTTCCTCCAGGAACTTGCCCAACCTTTGTTAAACCCAGATATGCTGTTACTACATCCTCCGGCAAAGAGTGTCAGAGCTTCAATATTCAACGTGAAAAAATATTTCTTCCTATTTGTTTTAAAAGTATTTCCATGTAACTTCCTCGAGTGTCCCCTACTCTTTGTACTTTTTGAAAGAGTTTAAAAAAAAAAATCAATTCACTTCTACTCATTCTACACCACTCAAGATACTGCAGACCTCAATCATATCTCCCCTCAGTAGTCTCTTTTCCAAGCTGAAGAGCCCTAACCTCTTTAGCCTTTCCTTTTATGAAAGGAGTTTTTGGTTGCTCTTTTTAAAAAATCTTTTCTAATTCTATATCTTTTTTGAGATATGGCAACCAGAACTGAACGAAATACTCAAGGCAAGGTCGAACCATGGAGCGATACAGAGGCATTATAGTATTCTCAGTTTTATTTACCAACCCCTTCCTAATAATTCCTAGCATCCTGTTTGCTTTTTTGGTCACTGCCATATTGTGGGCAGATAATTTCAGCGTAGTCTACGACGATACCTAGATCTTTTTCTCAGGTGCTGACCCCAAAGATGGACCCTAGCATCAGGTAACCAATTTGGATTGTTCTTCCTAACTTGCATTACTCTGCATTTGTTCACATTAAATCTCATCTGCCATTTGGATGTCCAGTCTTCCAATTTCATAAGGTCCTCCTGCAATTTTTCACACTTCACATGTGTTTTAACAACCTTGAATAGCTGCATCATCTGCAAATTTAACCACTTCACTTATTGTTCCGATTTCTAGATCATTTATAAATACATTAAATAGCACCAGTCCCAGTACAGATCCCTGCGGCACTCTCCTATTCACCCTCCTCGATTGAGAAAAATGGACATTTAATCCTACCTTCTGGTTTTCTGTCCAATAACCAATTCCTAATCCACAACAGAACATTGCCTCCTATCCCATGTCTTTTTAATTTTCTCATGAGTCTCTCATAAGGAACTTTGTCAAAAGCTTTCTGAAAATCTAGATACACTACATCAACCAGCTCACCTTTATCAAAATGTTTATTCATGCCTTCAAAGAAATGAAGCAAATTTGTGAGGCAAGACTTCCCTTGGCTGAAACCATGCTGATTTTGTCCCATTAAACTATGTTTACTCATATGTTCTGTAATTTTATTCTTTATAATAATGTCCACTATTTTACCCGGCACTAAAGTCAGACTTACTGGTCTGTAATTTTCAAGATCATCCCTGGAACCCTTTTAAAACAAATTGGTGTTATACTGGCCACCCTCCTATCTTCAGGTACTACGGATGATTTTAACAACAGGTTATGGATTACAAACAGCAGATCAGCAATTTCATGTCTGAATTTTTTCAGTACCCCTAGATGCATGCCATCTAGACCAGGTGATTTACTGCTCTGTCAATCTGGCTCAGTATGCCAGATTCACCGAGATTTCTTTCAGTTCCTCTGCATCACCCTTGAAAACCATTTCCAGTACAGGCAGACCTCTTACATCTTCTTCAGTAAAGACCAACACACAGAATTCATTCAGTCTCTCTGCTATGATCTTGTCCTCCCTGTATGCCCCTTTTGTTCCTTCATGACCAATGGTCTCATGGATTCCCTCACAGGCTTTCTGCTTCTGATGTACCTGAAAAAGTTGTCACCGTGAGTTTTTGCCTCTGTGGCAAGTTTCTCTTCATATTCTCTTTTAGCCTTCTTTATCAATGCATTGGATCTAACTTGCAAGTGTTTATGTTGCTTCTTATTTTCTTCATTTGGGTTCTTTTTTCATTCTTTGAATGACAATCTTTTGGCTCTAATGGCCTCTTTCACTTCACCTTTTAACCATTATGGCTGTCATTATCTCTTCTTCCACCTTTGTAAATATGTGGAATGCATCTGGTCTGGGCTTCCAAGATGGCATTTTTAAACAACGTCCATGCCTGATTTAATTTCCAAACCTTTCAGCTTCTTTTGATCCATTTTTATCATTTTATCACAGTCACTCTTTTGAAAATTAAACACTGCTACAATAGATTTCCTTTGTGGCTTCACTCCAGATAGTACCTCAAACTTAATCACGTTACTTCTCGTACTATGCCCTGCACTAAGGACTAGATCTAAAATGGCTCCACCTCTTGTTGGTTCCTCCAAGAAGCAGTCATTTATTACATCTAGGAATTTTATCTCCCAGGTGCTCCTGATGTAACATTTATCCATTTAAACCCCTAGGCATGACAGTCTGTAACTCAAATATCCAGCGCTGCTCCCTTTGTCTTAATGTCCGTCTGATATCTCCCCTTCGTTCTGTCACTCTCATTTGCTCCAACACGATGCATTTTAATTCTGAAAACTGATGTTGATTGAGTATACAATGCGCTACCATAGGTTCATAAGTTTTCCCCGCCTGGATACTGTCTGTGTTCTATCAATCTTGTTTTTAAACATCGGGATGTCTGTCCCACATAGCATAACACACATGGACACATTATGATGTATATTACATTCATCGAAGCACAGTCCGTTTTAGAATGCAAAAAATAAACTTTCTTAGAATGTGGATCCGTAAACGTGTTTGATTCCACCATAAAACTACACACAGAACAATGACCACAGACACTGTGAAACCCTTCTCTTGGTCTTCTAGTAAATTCACGATTCCACACATCTGCCGGACATAAAACATCCCCATTCGAATAAAATGACTAAAATTATTAAACGTCATTTACTCTTGTTGCAAGTTCATCCTTGTTTTCAAGATCTACGAGTGATTTTTGCTTTTCAACGTAACAACAATTTTAACGATGCTTCGATGAATGTAATATACATCATAATGTGTCCATGTGCGTTATGCTATGTGGGACAGACATCCCGATGTTTAAAAACAAGATTGATAGAACACAGACAGTATCCAGGCGGGGAAAACTTATGAACCTATGGTAGCGCATTGTATACACAATCAACATCAGTTTTCAGAATTAAAATGCATCGTGTTGGAGCAAATGAGAGTGACAGAACGAAGGGGAGATATCAGACGGACATTAAGACAAAGGGAGCAGCGCTGGATATTTGAGTTACAGACTGTCATGCCTAGGGGTTTAAATGTAGCGATCGAATGGAAAGCTTTTCTTTGACTGCTGACTCACGATTGATCAGTAGGTGACGTCAGACGCTGAGTGTATATTCATTTTGTTTGAAAAAAGAAGCCGCCCGCCATTCTCGTTCCAGGGTGATTCGGAGACGGAGAGAGATGTTATGTGCTTGGATTAGAAGAAAAAAACTCCCCTGAAGCATCTATGTAATAGCAAAACAGGGCTTCCCTGTCGAGATTTGATGGACTTTAAGAGTACAATGTATATGAGGCTGGACTTGACTATGATTTTTGAAGATATCATCAATTGAGTTAAGTACTCTTTCCAAGCTTTGAGAAATGTGAATTTTGGGTCTCCTTTACAAGTGTTTGTTGTGGCACATGGCAGTGCTTATGTGAAAGTTTATATAGTGGAGTTTTTTTTGAAGACGTATGATTGTAATGGTTCCCTCATTATACCAAAGGCGCGTCCTTTAAGAACGAGGAGTTTCCGAATTTTCTGAAGTCTTTTTTTCTCCACTTTTTTTCATTTTTTGACTGCCATAGTTGCCCCCAAACAGGTTGTATATAAGGTAGGATTTTTGAATTTTGCTGATAATATATTCTACCTATTCCAGAAATATTCAGGGTAATTGAAACCACCCATCATTATATTATTACCCTATTTGCCGGCTTTCCTAATTTCTAAAAACATTTCTTAATCTGTTCATTCTGTCCTGACGGATGGTAGGAAAGCCCTACAAGAATACTCCTTCCTTTCACATATGGAATTTCTATCCATAATGATTCCATGCTGCTATCTGTTTCATACAGAATGTTTATTTTGTATTTCTCAAATCCCTATTTAATATATAGCGCAACCCCCCTCCAATTTGATCCCCTCTATCATTGCAATATAATTTGTACCCTGTTAACACGGTGCCCCATTGATTGTCCTCCTTCCACCAAGTCAAGTTTTACTTTGTTTATTCTGTTCTAAATGTGATATTTTTTGCATTCTATTTTGAAATTTTATGCTGACTGGAATATAAATATGTGCAAATAAAAAACACACACACCTACAACTACTGAAGTATCAAATACCTAGAAAGACTGTGTTGGAATGCACTTCTGGTGTAATTAAGTTCATAAGGAAAATATGTGGCAGGTCTTTTAATAAAGCTTAGCCTGAGCTATCTGCAGCAGGGTCCATAAGAATTAATTGGGCCCTGACGCAGATAACTCAAGCTAAGCTTTAGTGAAAAAAAACCCTTGTTATTTTAAAAATTTAAGGCTTGATTTTGTCTTATGGAGAAATTAGGTCTTACCTGATAATTTTCTTTCCATTAGTTCTTCACACTATTCCAGGACAAGAGGGTAGTTATGTCCATCGACATGCAGTTGGAGATAGAAAATCCAGAACTGAGCACTACTACCTAGCCACGTGCTAGCCGCCCAGTTCTTCAGTACTGTACATAAGCCAGCAGAAAACCAACCTAATGCATGAACAGCAACCAACAAACCAACAAGGCAAAAAACCCCCAAAACCAACGACAAGATCCAGAACAGTGAGCAGAGCAGTCAGAAGCAACACAGGCCGAAAACACTGGGAGGGCTCCTGGAATAGTGTGAAGAACTGATGGAAAGAAAATTATCAGGTATGACCTAATTTCGCCTTCCATTACGTTCTATCCCACTATTCCAGGACAAGTGGGATGTTCAAAATCAATCCCTGCGAGGGTGGGACATCAGCCCTGCTGCTCTTGACCGCTGCCCCAAAGGATGCATCCTATAATGCTTGCTGAAAGAATGCAATGATGACCACATCACTGCCCTGCAAATGTCTACCGGAGAAGACAAAGATGTCTCTACCCACGATGTCGCCACACGCCTAGTCGAGTGGGCCTTCAAACCCAAAGGCGAAGCCTTCCCTGCCAGAAGGTAGGTGGACAACACCGTCTCCTTCAACCAGCGGGCAATGGACGCTTTGGAGGCCATTAGGCCCAACTTCTGTTTACCGAACAAAACAATCTATCCGAGCGACGAAACTCATTAGTCGCCTCCAGATACTGGATAAGAACTCTTCGAATATCCAGAAGCCGCAAGGACGCATACTGGCTCCCCATGTCCTGCCGACGAAAGGAAGGCAGCTCTACCGATGGATTAAGATGAAATTCCGAGACCACCTTGGGCAGAAAAGATGGCACTGTTCATAGAGACACACACCCCCCCCCCCCTCCGAAAAACGGAGAAAGGGGTCCCTGCAAGAGAGTGCCTGGAGCTCAGAAACGCGACGGGCCGAAGCGATAGCCACCAAAAATACTGCCTTCAGAGTAAGATCCTTCAGGGAAGCCTGACGAAGAGGCTCAAAGGGAGGACGCTGAAGCGCTCCAAGCACCAGATTGAGATCCCAGTCAGGGCAGGGAGCCCGGAAGGGTGATCGAAGACGACCCACTCCTTTCAGAAAACGGACCATATCCGGGTGAGCTGCCAGCGAAGAATTGCGCAAGTGCCCTCGGAAGCAGGCCAAGGCCGCCACCTGGACCTTCCAAGGACCCCAGTGCTAAGCCCTTGTGTACCCCCTGCTGCAGAAAATCAAGGATGCTGCCCACTGAAACGCTAAAGGATCCAAACCCCTTTCCGCTCACCAATCTTCAAATATACGCCAGACGCGGGCATAGGCCGAAGAAGTAGACCGCTTGCGAGCCTGAAGCAGGATAGTAATAACCGAATCCGAATAGCCCTTCTTCCTCAAACGAGACCTCTCAAGGGCCAGGCCGTAGGACGAAAGTGGGAGGGATCTTCCATGGCTACCAGTCCCTGCTAGAGAAGACCCCTCTCCTGCGGAAGCCGGAGCGGCTGGCCGTCCAGAAAACTGATGAGGACAACATACCAAGGACACCTGGGCCAGTCCAGAGCCATAAAATCACTCTGCCGCGATGTCACTACTCTTCTCAGCAGACGGCCCAACATTGGCCAAGGAGGAAAGACATACAGGCCTCCCTCTACCGGCCATGGTTGAAGCAGGGCATCCAGACCTAACGAATCCTGCTCCCTGCGACAACTGAAGAACTGTGTAACCTTGGCATTGTCCTTTGTGGCCATCAGGTCTATGCAAGGAAGACCCCAACGCCGCACCACTAGTTGGAACGCTGCGGCAGACAGCTCCCACGCGCCGGGATCCAAAACATGACTGAGGAAGTCGACTTCTACATTGAGGACCCCAACAATGTGGGCGGCTGAGAGTTAAGACAGGTGCCGCTCTGCCCAGACCATCAAGAGGCCAGATTCCCTGGCCAGACGGCTGCTGCGGGTCCCCCCCTGCCTGTTGATATAAGCTACAGTCGGAGAAGACTCGGACCGCCGTCCCCTTCAGGAACGGAAGAAACGACTTCAGAGCTAGCCGCACCACCCGAAGCTCCAGAAAACTGACGGTCCAGTGGAACTCCTGCGGTGACCATGTACCCTGAGCTAAATGGCCCCTGAAATGGGACCCCCAGCCTGACAGGCTGGCATCCGTTGTCACTACCTCCCACTGCAGAATGGGAAAGGACATTCCCCGAGGCAGAGACTGGGGGCAGAGCCACCATCTCATGCTGCGTCTGGCCTCCAACGCCCAGGGCAGTCTGACTTGGTAAGCCTCCGACACCGGAGACCAGCGGGAGAGCAGAGACCTCTGAAGCGAACGCATGTGAGTTCGCGCCCAAGGGACTACATCCATGGTCGCTGTCATGGACCCTAGAAGCTGGACGCAGTCCCAAACCCGTGGCCTAGCGGCCAACAGAAGGGAACGTACCTGCCTCACCAGCTTTACCCGCCGCGAGTCAGTCAGAAAGACCCGAGCCCGCTGGGTACCGAAGAGAACACCTAAGTATTCCAGGCGCTGAGAGGGGATCAGGCAGCTTTTCTCGAAACTGATCACTCATCCCAAGGACTGAAGCAGCCTGACAACCGTGGTAGTCACTTCCAAGCTGTCCTGGTAGGACGACACACGAATTAGCCAGTTGTCCAGGTAAGGGTGCACTCAAACACCCTGCTTCCGGAAGAAGGCTGCCACCACTACCATCACTTTGGAAAAGGTCCGTGGGGCAGTAGCAAGGCCAAATGGGAGCACCCAAAACTGGAAGTGCTGACCCAGTACCGCAAAATGAAGGAACTGCTGAGGCCCCAAATTGGAATATGAACATACACTTCTTTGAGATCAAGGGGGGGTGGGAACTCGCCCTCCCACACGGAGGCAATGACGGACCTGAGGGTTTCCATCCGAAAGTGCATAACCCACAGGCATTTGTTGACACTCTTGAGGTCCAGAATGGGCTGGACCGTGCCTCCCTTCTTGGGAACCACGAAACAGATGGAGTACCTCCCCTGTCCGTGCTCGTCGAGCGGCATGGGCACAATGGCCTGAAGAAACAGTAATGCCTGAACAGTGGACTTGACTTGTGCCTCTTGGACAGAACCTCAACACGGAGACTGTAAAAAGAGGAGCGACCGGGCGGCAGAATTCTAACCGGTAACCGTCGCACAGGATGTCCAGCACCCACTGATCTGAGGTGATGGAGGTCCACGTGTTCTGGAACGCCTGAAGACGTCCCCTTATCAGACTGAATGCGTGGACCAACGCACCATCACGACTGTCAGGAAGGAGGACCTGTCCGACCTGACTTGCCGGTCCCCTTCCTGTCCCCCCAAAAGGACGACTAACGGGGCTGAAACTTAGGCCGTTGCCCAAAGGCCGGGCGACCTGGTCTGTATTTCTTACTGTCCTGAAACCGAGGACGAGAGAACCCCGACTGCCGACCAGACGACCTAGGCCAGTCCTCAGGCAGCCGCTGGGTTTTAGACTCTCCGAGCTCTTTCACCAGATTACTCAAGTCCTCGCCAAACAGTTACTTCCCCCAAAAGAGCAGCTTGACCAACCGGGCTTTGGATGCTGCATCCGCAGACCACGCCTGGAGCCACAACTATCGCCTTGTGGAGACCGCCAATGACATACCCTTGGCCGAAGCCCTAAGCATGTTGTACACAGCGTCCGCTAGATAAGCGAGACCTGCCTCCATCCTAGCCGCCCGCGAGCCACTCCTGGCCCCCGACCTTTGATGCCATTGCAGACAGACACGGGCCACAAAGGAACTGCAAATCGCAGCCTGCAAGCCCAAGGCAGCCACCTCAAAGGACTGTTTCAGGGCCTGCTCCAATTTCCTATCCTGAAGGTCCTTTAAGGCCACCCCGCCTTCCATAGGCAAGGTCATCTTCTTGGTGACCGCTGTCACCAAAGAATCCACCTTAGGAAAGTCCAACTTCTCCCTTTCCTCCGGAACCAAAAAGGGTAGAGATGGGCCATGGCTCTCCCCACTCGCAGACCCACCTTAGTACATAAGTACATAAGTAGTGCCATACTGGGAAAGACCAAAGGTCCACCTAGCCCAGCATCCTGTCACCGACAGTGGCCAATCCAGGTCAAGGGCACCTGGCACACTCCCCAAACGTAAAAACATTCCAGACAAGTTATACCTAAAAATGCGGAATTTTTCCAAGTCCATTTAATAGCGGTCTATGGACTTGTCCTTTAGGAATCTATCTAACCCCTTTTTAAACTCCGTCAAGCTAACCGCCCGTACCATGTTCTCCGGCAACGAATTCCAGAGTCTAATTACACGTTGGGTGAAGAAAAATTTTCTCCGATTCGTTTTAAATTTACCACACTGTAGCTTCAACTCATGCCCTCTAGTCCTAGTATTTTTGGATAGCGTGAACAGTCGCTTCACATCCACCCGATCCATTCCACTCATTATTTTATACACTTCTATCATATCTCCCCTCAGCCGTCTCTTCTCCAAACTGAAAAGCCCTAGCCTTCTCAGCCTCTCTTCATAGGAAAGTCGTCCCATCCCCACTATCATTTTCGTCGCCCTTCGCTGTACCTTTTCCAATTCTACTATATCTTTTTTGAGATACGGAGACCAGTACTGAACACAATACTCCAGGTGCGGTCGCACCATGGAGCGATACAACGGCATTATAACATCCGCACACCTGGACTCCATACCCTTCCTAATAACACCCAACATTCTATTCGCTTTCCTAGCCGCAGCAGCACACTGAGCAGAAGGTTTCAGCGTATCATCGACGACGACACCCAGATCCCTTTCTTGATCCGTAACTCCTAACGTGGAACCTTGCAAGACGTAGCTATAATTCGGGTTCCTCTTACCCACATGCATCACTTTGCACTTGTCAACATTGAACTTCCTTGGAGGTATTCCACTCTGCAGAGATTAAATCCTTAATATCTGGATGCATTGGGAACACATTAGAGGGACCCCTAAGCCCCCGCATGGGACCAGACTGCTGGGAACCTGAAGAATCCCCCCCAGGTTCAGATATGGAGAGAGTCAATAAGGATTCCGAAATCAACGCACCAAATTTATCTTTTTGAAAAGGCCGGAGCACCCGAGGGTCATCCCCGTCTCCCAAGGGGAGCACCCCCTCCTCTAAAGGCTCCAGGACCGAAGGGCCCCCCGATGAAGCGGACTCCGTGTCTGACCCCGGAGAAATGGGTGAACAATCCTCCAAAGGGTCGTCCAACAGGATAGGTCGTAGTCTTGGGAGGAGGAAGGGCTGAGTCAGACTCCGTACCACCCGGGACCCCCGGAGTAGGCAGAGCAGCGCCCCCCTGCTTCAATAAAAATGCCTGGTGCATTAACAAGACAAATTCAGGGGAAAAAGGCATACCCTGATCAGGTAAGCCCCCTGCTGCGAATGCCCCTTTCTCTGCCACCGGCAGAGCACGTTCCCTGACCGCGGAGGACAAAATGGCTGAAGTTCCCACCTCCGCCAGAGAGGAGTCACCAAGACATCCCCCAGAGCGCTGATCCAGGTCTGCACACCGTGCAGCGGCCCGAGCGTCTACCCCCACAGAAGCAGCAGCGCTTCACCACCTCAGCGGGGACCGACATCCCGCCACGCCAAGAAACACCCGGTCAGAGGCCCGACTTGCAAGAGCGCACTGCAAGCCCGCTAGCTTGCTCCCTCTTTTTCTTCTTTTTTTACTTTTGGCACTAGTGTTTAATAGAAAAAAAGGCGCACCGAAGGAACCTGGTGACCGTTACCATGGCCCACTAACAGATCCCCAACTCACCACCTGGATCCTGAAACAGGGTGTGCACCCCCCGAACTCTCCAACCTCCTCACCTCCCCAGCCAGAACCGACACTGCTGGACTGGAGCCGTTCTGATACAGCCAGAAGAAACGTGGCTCTCTCTCTTTTTTGTCTGTTGCTGCACAGACACTGCCACAAGAGAGGATCAGGAGGGAAATAAAGGGAAGAAAGCCTCCAGATGGGAGCAAGACAGGAACCAGCACCACCAGGTATGTCTAAATTTCCTCAGGTGTGACTCAACTGGGAACCAGACACCAAACGGACAAGGAGAAACCAACTGGAACACAGAGAGAAACGAAGTATGTCCATCCACCTGCTGGAGATAGAAGATACTGAGGAACTGGGCGGCTAGCACGTGGCTAGGTAGTAGTGCTGTTCTGGATTTTCTATCTCCACTTGCTGGTCAATGGATATAACTACCCACTTGTCCTGAAATAGTGCGATAGAACGTAATGGAATTAAAATCGCCTACTTATTTTTTTTTTATTCCATGAATACGAATAGTATTTTTCTCATTAGACCATTATTCTAGTCCTACTGTATTTCAATAAGCACAGTTTTACAGAAATCCATAATGTAGAAAAAGTTGTGTTACATTTGTCTTAATTCTATCTATAATACTATTTCAATGTTGCAATTGATTTTATTTCACTGTGAGACAGCCTAGGCATTATGGTAGAAGACCGGACAATAAAGAAAAATACAAGCCAGAAGTTCTCCCTACGGAGAACTTTATCAAATATATACATACATATATACATATACTCATATGTATAAGAAAAAGCTCATTCATATAACCAATTAGCAGTTGCTTCAAAATCAAACACCCTGGCTCTCAGGAATTTCTCTGGGTTACTTGAGTAGAGGAGTGTGGTAGCCGTGTTAGTCCACTCTTAAGGTTATCAATAGAAATCAAACAAAATAAAACATGGAAAAGAAAATAAGATGATACCTTTTTTATTGGACATAACTTAATACATTTCTTGATTAGCTTTCGAAGGTTGCCCTTCTTCGTCAGATCTGGGTTACTTGGATATACATTTTGGGATCATTATAATTTTCTCACAAAACAGGAAACTTTTGGCTCACCATTCCTCCCCAAAGCGCACACTGATGGCAGATGCATTTCTTACATGTCCAACAGAATACACTAAGCTTTTCAAGATGGTTTTCACATCTAAAATAGGAAAGAAAAGATTAATGCACTTACAGCAATTAAGGTCTCTCTGAAGTCCAAGACCTGTTCACATTAACTTGGCTGGGACTTCAGATAAAGGAAAGAAAAAAAGCAAAACATAGTACTTTACATAATTATTTTTAAATAAAAATTCTGTAAATCTTATACTGGAGGCAGGCTATACCATTCCCTAATGTTTTACTGCTGCACTAGACAACCCCTTAATTTTAGGTTCCACTTCAAATTTATTTAAGTTAACCTGAAACATAATTTTCAGGGCAGAACACTATATTGAACCACAAACAAAAGTACATTTATCAGCCCCCTTACCATGGGCTAACCGAATGTATATCTTGTCTCACCACTACCACCCAAAATCTATATTCATGCCCCTGCCCCCAGCACCACCACCACCACATACTAATTCTAGAATTAACAGGGAAGGGCAGGTGGGAGGAGGACATGGGGGTCTCTCTCATGACCTGGGATGTAGCAGCCATACTGAAGGGCATTCGAGCGCTCACAACAGATGAGAGACGAACTTGACGGCATTCCTGGAATCATCATTAGAAGTGGTTACACAAAGAACCACTTTGTTGGTAACATTTGCCTTGGAGTTAGATAGAGACGCAGTACTCAGGCTGAATTCTTTACTCTTGGGTTCAAAAGTTAGGGTTTTCCCAGACTTGTCTAGGGAAACCCAAAAAAGACGTAAACTATTTCTTGTATTGCATCCAAGAGTTTTAGCCCTTGGAGCAAATTTTTTGTTGAACTTTCCTTGTGTTTGTAGGATATTATTGCAAGCAAAACAGTATCAGTTTTTTTAACCCAAACAATTGGAGGATTTTCTAAAAAGTAGAGAGGATATAACCGTGAAAGTTTAGACCTGAATGTAACACTGTATAGCAACTTGGAGTAAACCGCTAGAGCTTGGCGCAGTCTTTGGTTTATTAGTTATGAGGATAAATCTAGCTATTAGGGTTAGAATAATATATATATTTTTTCTTGTTTCTTGGATCAGATTACTTTGATTTTGTGGTCGATATTTGTGAATTTATTTCTATATTTTTCCTACTTTATTCACGATGAAGATTTGCATATATTGTGTATTATTATTCAAGATTGAATATTATATATTATAAAATTCTATAAATAAAAAAATTAAAAAAACAACAGATGAGAGACTGCGCGAGTGTGGTTACCGGGTGGTCCTGCGAGCATATATGACCAAGGCTCAATTGGCACACATAGGGAACTTGGCAGATCTGGCCTGCTCCAAATGTGGACATAATCTCCAGTCGATCTATCACGCGGTTTGGTCGTATCCAGCAGTACAGAATTTTTGGGTACAGGTAGGAGGTTTTTTGGTCGGGCTGTTGGGGAGTACAATTCAAGGGACGGAGGGTTAGTTTTTGCTGGATCAACCCGGAGCTTTCGCTCCTCTGGGCTGCTACCCCAGCCTTTTGTGTCGGAAATTGAGGCTGGTGCCTCAAAAATGTGTTTTACAATACCTGACCGCCGGAGCTGGTACACATTTTGGCAGCTTGGGAGGCCAGGCAGGCGAGGAACTCCCCCAAACGAAAGAAATTTCTCGTTCAAAATTTGGCTGACTTACCTACAGATTCTCACTCCTAAAGGACATAGCATATTGGTCAGTAATAGTGGGAGGCTGGATTAAGCGTTTGGTAATACAACCACAATCAGAATAATGGTGTGTAAGGGGGGAGAGGGAAGTAGGGAGGTGAGAAGGGGGAGCAGGGAAATAGGGGGGAAAAGGGGCGTTAAATGTTGGTAATGGCATCGTCAAATTGCTTTTACTTTGGTGTTACAAGATAAATGGTTGTATTCTGTATTTGCTGATTGTTATGTAGGATGGCTTTATTACATCATCAATAAAAATTGTTGAAACATAAAATCAATAATATCTTTTTTTTTCTTGTTTTGTTTTTCTACTTATTACCTTTAAAGCAGATTAACAAGGCAACCACACTACTTTATCCATGTTTTTAATATATTTATAAATGATATAGAGATGGGAGTAACTAGCGAGGTAATTAAATTTGCTGATGACACAAAGTTATTCAAAGTCGTTAACTTGCGACAGGATTGTGAAAAATTACAGAAGGACCTTACGAGACTGGGAGACTGGGCGGCTAAATGCCAAATGACGTTTAATGTGAGCAAGTGCAAGGTGATGCATGTGGGAAAAAAGAACCCGAATTATAGCTACGTCATGCAAGGTTCCACGTCAGAAGCGTAGCCACAGGTGGGCCTGGGTGGGCAGGGGCCCACCCATTCAGGGCTCAGGCCCACCCAACAGTAGCACACATTTAGTGGTAGCTGGTGGGATTCCCAAGCTCGGCCAGCTGAAGACTTTCTCCTGATGGTAATGAAAACGTTACTCTCCACGATACCGGCACCTGCTGCTGCAGACTGCCAAGGTGGAAAGAAGCATTTTTCCACCAGCTGAGACATTTTTTGGGTGGTGGTTGGGGGGGGGAGGAGAACACTTGGTGCCCACCCACTTCTTGCCTAGGCCCATCCAAAATCTGTTGTCCGGCTACGCCCCTGTTCCACGTTAGGAGTTACGGACCAAGAAAGGGATCTGGGTGTCATCGTCGATAACACACTGAAACCTTCTGCTCAGTGTGCTGCTGCGGCTAGGAAAGCGAAGGAGAAATTAGATCTTACCTGCTAATTTGCTTTCCTTTAGTCCCTCCGGACCGGACCAGGATTGGACTGATGGGTTGTGCTCGCCTACCAGCAGGTGGAGACTGAGAAAAACTCTGACGCTAGAGAGCCAATAGGAGCCCTGGCCATGTGACCTTAGCCTCAGTATTTGAATAACAAAGCAGGAAAGAAAGAAAGAAAGAAAGACCATCTGTGCCGTATGGAATCCTAGCAGCCACAAAGCACTCGGCAATGCCAAGTATCAGAGCTCACCAACAACTCTTACCAGAGAAGTGGTATGGCCCAATTTGTACTACAGCTCACCAGCAACTCTCACCAGAGAAGTGGTATGGCTCCCTTGTATTATAGCTCACCAGCAACTCTCACCAGAGAAGTGGTATGGCTCACTTGTCTTATAGCTCACCAGCAACTCTCACCAGAGAAGTGGTATGGCTCACTTGTCTTATAGCTCACCAGCAACTCTCACCAGAGAAGTGGTATGGCTTACTTAAAGTTTCACATATATATACTAGCATGGCTTACTTAAAGGTTCACATATATATATACCAGCAATTGGGTACCCCAGCAACTCTCACCAGAGAAGTGGTATGTCCCTTTTGTAGGAAAGCTCACCAGCAACTCCTACCAGAGAAGTGGTATGGCTCACTTGAATTAGAACTCACCAGCAACTCTCAGCACAGAAGTGCTAAGGACCTCAAAGTTCTATACATATATAGATATATAAATATATACATACATATATAGATAGATATATAAATACATACATACACATATATTCCAGCAACTGAACCCACCAGCAACTCCGACCAGAGACGTGGCATGGTCCACTTAAAGTCCTATATATGTACAAGCGTCTTTTTTTTTTTTTTTTTTTTTTTAATACCCCGTTGAAAAAGTGACAAAATATGGGAGGGGCCTGGTCTGGTCCGGAGGGACTAAAGGAAAGCAAATTAGCAGGTAAGATCTAATTTCTCCTTCCTTAGCGTCCCTCCGGACCGGACCAGGATTGGACTGATGGGAAGTACCAAAGCAGTAACCTTAAGGGAGGGACCCTTTCAAACCCCTAAGCATCTCCGAGTTGCATAGATCACCTCCTGGCGACAATGAACATGTAGAGTGTATATCAATCAAAAGAGAATGAAGCTAAGCTCAAAATGGCACCGTACAAAACGTGCACCTAGTGCACCAAAAATTGCTGTGCGAAGGAAAGAACCCCGCTTCTCAAGATGGAGCATATGTTATAACACTCTCAGGAAATGGTCCCCCAGTGAGTAGACAAATAGAAGGTATGAATTCCTTAATACGTCGAGATATAGTGAGGCCGAAACAACGGCAACCTTACCTTGACTAGAAGTACCAAAAGGAAGGACCAAATAGCTTGTAACAGTTCTCTAAATATATAAGATCTGTTTTAATATGTAAAGCATATATAAAGCATATAATTTCCTGTGATCTTGAACGCCAGTAGAAGAGTCCAGACCAGTAAGAAAAAAGTGATTGGAAAAGATGAAAAATGGGAAACTAAGGTAGAATGAAAAAGAAATACCCAGGTGAAGAAGTACCTCTTACCTAGACGTACTAGCTGATTGGAAAAAAAGAAAACCTGTATGAGAGAAACTTGCAGTCCTGACCCTGCTAGCTGAAGCCATGGCTACTAACAACAGTGTCTGAAAGGAGAAAGAAACCTTAAAGGAAACAAGATGATTTTGAATTATCGTGCGAAGAAGAATAACACCCTGTCCCTCTGACAATGTCACTAAGGCACAGAGGCTAAAAGCTGAGAAGAGAATACTGCAACTACAAAAGATGCCATCCTGCTTAGCAAGGCTGAATGCCTGTCCCAGACTGAGAGCATGCACCAGCCTGAGCAAGAGAGAAACAAAGAGGCCGGACTGGGGCAGAGAGAAGGTCCTCTAGAGAAAACAGAAAACCCCCTCGGCTCCATAAAAAGTCAAGATGACAACCTAAAAGGCAGCCTGGTATATCTGCAAGGAAAAACAAAAAACATAAGGGTTACGCCCCTGAGATCCAAATATCTAAGCGAAATGCCCGACCTGAAGAGAAGGCCACCATGCCAGAAGGGGATGGCATGCTACAGGGCTGGTCAGATGGTAGATCCATACAAATGACTCCCCTTGAATAAAACAGACATCAGCCATGAAATAAACCAAACGTCAGTGCGGATGTGAACCCACCTAGGAGGCAGGACGATTAGAGTCAGAGTGAGAACCGAAGCTGGGCCTCCCCGATGACATCTCACTGCACTGTTCGCTAGATTACCCCTTAGGCAGCTTACAGAGAAAAGTGAAAACATGCAAAAATAAAATGACATACATGTCAATCGTGTAAAGGGGGGCACATGCAAGCCCTGTAAAGAAACAGAATGACCAGATAGTAGAACTGTCCGAGGAAAGGATGTACCTTCAATACACAAGAAGACCAGAGACCTACCAGGGGCCTCAATATGTAGCCTAAGAAGGCAACAGACCTACCAGGAGACCGAAGACCATTCTGAAAGAACATAAGCTAGAAACAGTCCTGCCAGAGAGCAGGATTGAGTCTTTGAAGTAACCTAAGATGATAACAGTCCTATGAGAGTACAGAAAGAGCATTCCGGACTAACATAACATGGCAACAATGCTGACCAAAGACAGAGTGCTCAGAATAAAACGCTAGCCCTCAGGGATACCTCCTTGCTCCGAGAGCGACTGACAGTCCCCTAGTTGCAATGTAAAGAGACCACATGGTAATCCTGAAAGCAAACCGAATGCCAAGAGCCAAGAAGGAAAAAATTAAGTTGCAAAGTAAAGAGACCACATGGTAGTCCTGGAAGTAAAACCAAATGCCAGGAGGAATGTCCTACTCAACTAATGCCGAAAAGAAGAGCAGCAGTCTCGGGGAAAAAAACAAAAGGGAAGCTGCAAATGCTTCAGAACACTCAAAAAGATAAAGAGCACGGGAGTGCAGCTCATGAGACTGCAAAAGGCAATTGCCCAGGGAAAAAACCTTGCAACTATGTCGCATGTAACCCCAAAATATTGTGGAGACTGCGAAATATTTAGACGACTCTTGACCACCAGTACTAGGCATCCTGAGAACCATAAAAATTGCACTTCTCGGTCTGCGACTTGCTGACTTGTCGACAAGAGTTTTTTTTTTTTTTTTTTAAATAGCTAGCTGACTCGCCATGAGTGAAGAAGAATCTCCCCTTTTCTGAGGGGTAGCATAACTATGATGAACTTTTAGAGACTGGAAAACAGTGTTGTGAAGGGACATTATTGCGCATTGTGAGCTGGTCACCCTTCCAGGACCCAGCCCGGGCGGACCCTGCTTAGCTTCCTTCACACCGGGCTCTATCCTTCTCAGAAACTCTCCTAAGAGAAATATGCAGAAAAGTTTGTATCAAAAAATGTGCTGCACGAAGCTTCACTATGGATCGAAGGCTTTCATGAAAAAGACTTGAGACTTTGAGAGCGCTCTTGACAGCATTTAGAATTGAAATAGGAGGAAGGAAAATTCCTTCTTAGGAACTAGGTTCTTGTGATAAACATTTGAGACATTGAGAGTGCGCATGACGGCAGTGAGATTCCAAATAGGAGGAAGGGAGATCCATTCTTAGGAACTAGAAATTAAAATTGCATTCGGAAGAATCAAGAGAGAAAATGGTCTAAGATCCAAGAGTCTATGTAGGGAGACCCCTACTTCACATGCCTTGCCGTGAGAGCGATAGAGAAAGGAGGCGAAATGAAAAGCATAACCATCTAAAAATAAAACCGCAAGAACTCCTGGACAGAGGAAATAAGAAGATGACTGTCGTGTAAAAGTAGCCTGCAACTATGATTTCATGACACAAAGTTAAACAGGTGAGAGTGGCATGTACCTATGATAACATCCTTACTGCCCCCATGCCTGTGGAAGAACAAACGTACAGCTAACATATAGGAAATATCCTGGTATGGAAAGCAACCTAAGTGCAAAGGCATAAAGTATAAAGTACTACATGCATCAACCTTCTCCTACAAGAGCACGCAACTCTGGAACGCACTGCCACGCGGCAGTGGGATACAAATGCAATTAAATAAATAAATAAATAAACCTTTCGAAAAATGCTATAACAAAAAAAAAACACAACTGTGAACTACCTTCCCACAGTCACATTGGAGCTGACTCTGTGGGTGCTGTGGGTGCTTGAGCACCCCCGATATTGAGAAAAACTCATGTATATGTCCAGGGAGGGGTCATTTTCATTGGACTTAGCACCCCCAATAATTTTGAAAAGTTGGCTCCTAGCCCACAGACAAACGCCACCAGAGATTATAAAGAAACAAACATCAAACAGGCTGGCCAAGTAATGTATATATAGTGGGACACAGACATACAGGAGTCCCAGAAAGAGAAATAAATTACTAAAACTGGGACCTGCACCCAGTTCTGTAGCCCACCTTTTGATGCTGCTTTTAACTCCTAACCCTTATTCACTCTGTTCAGGACCCTTATTTTAAACCTGCTCACTTTAAAATCTCCTTATCTCTTGTTTGTTCTGTCTGTCCTAATGAGATTGTAAGATCTGAGGAGCAGGGACTGTCTCTTCATATTCAAGTGTACAGCGCTGCGTTTTTCTAGTAGCGCTTTAGAAATGGTAAATAGTAGTAGTAGCAGCTTCAGAGACTGTAGTGCTGACTATTAGGCTACAGCAACCAGCTACTCAACATTAAAAACATAAAAAGCAAAGAAATGACCCCCCTAAAGAACATAGGCGACTCCTGAGAAAGATCAGCCCCAAACGGCCCGAAGACGGCGAAAGAGAAAAGTCCCGACGCACCCCCCAGCGGCGCACAATATTTACAGGAGCCGGAAGAGGAGATCCCCGACGCTAGCATACAGCTCGTCTCAGCTTCTCGGACATGACGGTAACGCGCGTACCCGATTCACGCCAAAATCTCTCTTTTTTTTTTTTTAAGCCCTGCTCCGCCGAACAAACCGCTAAGGGAAGAACACAAACGGCAGTGCTAAATAAAATACAGCTCAACTCAAAGAGGGCTGAAAACAAAATGCTGCCGCTCACTCTTTTTCTTTTTTTTTTTTACACAGCTGACTCACAGCATTCCCATGCAATCAAACGGAGCTGTCTGCTCATTCAGTCAGTGGGGACAAGTTGTCTTTAATTGTTTTTTTTTTTTTTTACACCTAAACTCCTCCAAATTACTGCTGCCTCTTTTTTTTTTTTTTTTTAACCAGCTAGATAATTATAGACACCTAAAACAGCAACCAGAGCTGCCTGCTCGTTAAAGTAATGGGGAAAACTCCGCTGAAGAGTAATAGAACAACACATAGCTGTCTGCTCGTTAGAAGCCGGGGGATGTAGCTTATCAGATTTAATTTTCTATAGTGGCTGCCTCTCCCAAAGACATACACCTTTCTAAACAAAGGGTAGTCCTTCCCAGCTATGTATGGGAGATGGGGAGGAAGGGGGGAGGGACCCGGAGACATCCGAGTTTGACACCCCCAGAGGCTGTAAAAGAAAGGAAAAGAAGTCCCTACCTGACCAGCGTCTAACAGAGAATTCCTAGGCACAGAAGAAGAGGTAGCAATGTTGTTCTTATTGTAAACCTCTAAAAGAGAAAGAGAGAGACTAATGGGCTCGCTTCCTACCTGCTGGGAGACTGAGAAAATACTGAGGCTAAGGTCACATGGCCAGGGCTCCTATTGGCTCTCTAGAGTCAGAGTTTTTTCTCAGTCTCCACCTGCTGGTAGGCGAGCACAACCCATCAGTCCAATCCTGGTCCGGTCCGGAGGGACGCTAAGGAATAGAATGTTGGGTATTATTAGGAAAGGTATGGAAAACAGGTGTGAGGATGTTATAATGCCTTTGTATCGCTCCATGGTGCGACCGCACCTTGAGTATTGTGTTCAATTCTGGTCGCCGCATCTCAAGAAAGATATAGTAGAATTGGAAAAGGTGCAGCGAAGGGCGACTAAAATGAAAGCGGGGATGGGACGACTTCCCTATGAAGAAAGACTAAGGAGGCTAGGGCTATTCAGCTTGGAGAAGAGACGGCTGAGGGGAGACATGATAGAGGTATATAAAATAATGAGTGGAGTGGAACAGGTGGATGTGAAGCGTCTGTTCACGCTTTCCAAAAATACTAGGACTAGGGGCATGCGATTAAACTACAGTGTAGTAAATTTAAAACAAAACAAATGAGAAAAAAATTTTCTTCACCCAACGTGTAATTAAACTCTGGAATTCATTGCCGGAAAATGTGGTGAAGGCGGTTGGCTTAGCAGAGTTTAAAAAGGGGTTGGACGGTTTCCTAAAGGACAAGTCCATAAACCGCTACTAAACGGACTTGGAAAAATCCAAAATTCCAGGAATAACATGTATAGAATGTTTGTACGTTTGGGAAGCTTGCCAGGTGCCCTTGGCCTGGATTGGCCGCTGTTGTGGACAAGATGCTGGGCTCGATGGACCCTTGGTCTTTTCCCAGTATGGCATTACTTATGTATGTTTAGAATCCATCACTTAAAAGTCTCTTCTATCTTCATTAGTCTTTTCAAGTCCACATCACTTTCTCATTTTCTTCCTCATGAACCCTCCACTCATTCTTCACTACTCTTATGTTCCTCTGCTTTCTTCAAAGGACTCATGAAGAACCTCTGCAGTCTCCACTATAGCTGTACTGAGCATCATATTTTATTTTTCGGCCAAATATAAATAATGAAAAATATTATTTGGCCAAATATGAATATCAAATACAAATAATGGGTATTGAGCTTTAACATAAATAAAAGAAGCAACATGAAATTGAGATCATGTGTTTATTTCAGTAGGATTTAGCACAGTAGAGCCCTGGATTAAATGAATTCGAATTTATAATGTATTCGGTGCCAAATCAAATCCAAAATGAATATTCGATATAGTCTTAGTTCTCCACCCTCCATTAGGCTTAGGCCACTCTGTTCCACTTTTGCGTTTCTCCTTGCTCCTTATGCTGCCATAGCTTCTTTTATTTCAATTTTTACAGTTCCAATTTCACTTTTGATCTCCACTAGTCAGTACCTCATTTTGAACCTTCACATCATTCACATCATTAACGGTCACTTCTCCTTCCATCTCACTGTTCATCACAGCCATCTTTTTAACCTCTCTCACTCCATGTTTCTTTCCTGCTGCCTCAGCTCTTGCCATTCATGGCGAACTTGTAAACCTCCAAATTCTTCCTGAAAGACATTTGCTCTCTCCCTCTGAGTGGTCAGTCTATGAAAGGTAGGAATATTGGATATATAAAATACCATTGTTTTAGTGCACCCAAGATGGAGCTCTCTACTTAAGCATTTGTCACTCTTCATGACATCACTTCCTTCTCTCATGAGTCTTTCTATGAAAGGCCATATTAAACATGTTTTAGAAACATAGGAACAGAGAAAACTGTAGGCAGATACAGACCATATGGCCTATCCAGTCTGCCCATGCATGCCATCTACTATCCATATCACTCCCTTACAGATCCTATACACTTGTCCCAAGTTCTCTTGAATTCAGTACTGTTTTCATCTCCACCACTTCCACCAGGAGGCTGTTCCATGAATTCACCATCCTTTCCATTAAGTAGTATTTCCTTAGGTTGCTTCTGAGTCTATCCCCTTTTACCTTCATGCTATGTCCCCTTCATTTCAGAGCTTCCTTTCAACTGAAACTTGCCTCCTGTGCATTTATGCAGCATAGGTATTTAAATGTCTCTATCATATCTCCCCTCTCCTGTCTTTCTTCCAAAGTATATATATTGAGAGCTTTAAGTCTGTCCTCATACGCTTTATGACAAAGACCACTGACTATTTTAGTAGCCGCCCACTGGGCCGACTCCATCCTGTTTATATCTTTTTAAAGGTACAATCTGCAGAATTGTACACAATATTCTAAATGAGGTCTCAGAGTCTTATACAGGGGCATTATCTCCTCCTTTTTCCTACAGGTCATTCCTCTCCCTATGCACCTAAGTATCTTTCTAGCTTTCACCGTCGCCTTTTCTGCCTATCTGGCCACCTTAAGATCATCACATATGATCACACCCAAGTCCTGCTCCTCTTCCATGCACAAAAGTTCTTTATCCCTTAAACTGTACCATTCCCTTCGGTTTTTGCAGCCCAAACGCATGACCCTGCATTTTCTAGCATTAAATCTTAGCTGTCAAATTCCAGACCATTTCTCTACCTTCACTAAGTCCTTCATGTTATCCACACCGTTAGGGGTATCTACCCTACCGCAGATTTTAGCTTCTTTTATAAATTATGGTTGGTTAAGAGATTTTAGAACTGTGATCTAGCCCATGGTGTTAGGCAACATTGATTCCTGCGATGCCACTTTTGTTGGCTTCCTAGCTGGCTATACTCATGTCCTCCAAGTGGCTCAGAAGGCAAGCAGCATGTTTGACTTCTGGCTGAGGCCTATAGTTGTATATTACTCCTATTCTTAAGTCATCATACTGATTGCCTGTCTAGCAGAAGATTAAATTCAAAATGTGTTCTTGAGTTTAGGTGGGGGCTGGATTATCTTATCTTGCACAGGTCCATATGAAACAAACTCCTCTTCAAACATTGCATTTTGATGGATGCTAATTTGCTTGAGGTACACTATCTAGCTGCAGCCTTTTTAGTTGCTGACTCATTGGTGCCTTTCCTCATCTTTTCCCCCCGCAGAAACTGCAGCAGCAAGATAACGGCTTTGCATCAAGTCATGTCCTCTGCTCTGTCGCCCTAAGCCCAACCATTCATTTGAACTTGTGGGCTTTCAAATGAAAGGACACCAGAGAAGAAGAGTGTTGTCCAATGCACAGCTATTCACCTCATCTTGCCACTGCAATTAGGGCAGGAAAGAAAGCAACAGATTTAGGTAGGTAGTGGGAAACCTGAAGCAAGTAGTGAATACCTGTGCTCGAGGGTAGGGTCTGTGAAGAGAGTTTCAGAATGCAAGGGGTTGGGGCAGCTGGAAGAAAGCAGGGGCAGATGTATTCCAGTAGAGGTTGCTAGAGCAAGGGGCAGGGGGAAAAGGTTGGTTACTGAAGCAAGCATGTACTGAGGACTGGGGTTGCTGTGAGAGTGTGGGGAGGGTCTTGAGCAAGCTCATATGACTGTGCATGGGGATAGGACAGTGGTCCCCAAATTTGGTCCTGGAACCCCCCCCCCCCCCCCCCCCCCCCCCCGGCCAGTTAGATTTTCAGGATATCCACAATGAATATTAATGAGAGATCTGCATACACTGCCTTCACTGCATGCAAATCTCTCATGAATATTAACTGTGGATACGTTGAAAACCTGACTGGCTATGGGACCTCCAGGACCAGGTTCAGGTACCACTGGGGTTAAGGGGTCACTTGGGCAAACTGGGATGGGGGTCACTGGAGCTAGCTGGAAGATGGTGTGCTAAGGGGATGGGGATCTCTGAAGCAAGCTAGATATGTGGTGTAGAGAGGTCTAAGATGGAGAGTTGGGGACGGGGTATATGCCTGGTGGTTGAGGAGACAGGTGTGGGTATGTCATGGGTGGAGGGGGAACCTTGGGGATACACAGGATTAGGGTACTTGCTGGGAATTAGAGAAAGAACTGAGTGAGAAGGCTGAGGGATGGGGAAAGGAAACCAGCTTCATCGAAACAGAGTTGATATAGAGATGTCAGCCCTTATGATGGGGGAATTCTGTACAAAACAAAAATCACAAATAAAATGTGTAAAATATTCAAACCTTTTGCACTTAATTTTGAAATGTATGCAGTATTACCCCAGGAGTACAAAAGTGCATGGAATGGTTTAGCAACACTTTAATGAGCTTTAAATGGCATAATTAGCAGTACACTCTATACGTTCAAAAGTGAAAACTATTCCAATCTAGCTGCAAAATATACTACAGTACACTTATTAATCACAACTATGTATCACTGCAAATTTATTCAATATTTCCCACATATAAAATCACATCTGACAATATTGAATAAATAATTTTGCAATGATACATAGTTGTGATTAATAAGTGTAAATTAATTAGCACACACATTACTTTAAACACAGATAGGCGTGGCCTTCTTTGCTGGTGAAAATACATTTATTTTATCAATCACAAATGCACCCAGCCCAGATTTTGAACTTTATCAAATTTCTACATATTAATCCTCTCTGCAATATTTTAATCTGATTTCAAGAAAGGTTTATCCACAGCCAACATAACTGTGCAAAGATGCAGACTTTCTTTAAACAGATGTATGGCCTCACTTTTCAGTGAGAGAACAATACAATTTGCTACCCAGCCTGAGTACAGCAACATTCAAACCCACTATGCAGAAATCCATGCTAAGACTCTGTTCTCTTCCACATACTTGTCTTTTTCATTTTCTTCGTGCTTGGTGAGGCTGCAAAGCTGAAGTGTGTCTAGCTGCTGTGTGACCTCCTCAGCCCAGCGACAGTTTACCAGTTCTCGCAGCTGGAGTGGAGCTCTGTAAACAGCAAGTGTTCATTCTGAGTTGGAAATATAAACACTTAAGAAACATTACATTCCTTCAGTGCATACATGCAATGACTGAAAACCTATCAGCCAGCTTGTACCCAGCTACCACTGTTCATAGCCATCATATTATTGCAATTAATATTGTAAACCGCTTTAGGACAAATTTACGTTAAGCGGTATGTCAAATCAAATCAATCTTATTGGCAAAGAGATTTCAGTTGCACTGGCTTTAAAAATTGAGTTATCAGCAGTTAATCAATCAACACTAATGTAGCACTTCTAAATTCTTGATTGGGGACTATCATACAAACAAGGAACACCCTTCTACAAGGCAACACAACAGTAGGATTAATATAATATAAAACAACTAGTAAAAAAGGCCCGTTTCTGACACAAATGAAATGGGCGCTAGCAAGGTTTTCCTCGGAGTGTGTATGTTTGGGAGAGTGTATGTGAGAGTGACTGTGTGAGAGACAGAGTGAAAGTGTGAGTGTGTGTGAGAGAGAGAGTGAGTCTGGGTGTGAGTGTGTTTGTTAGAGAGTGTGTGTGTGAGAATGAGTGTGTGTGCAAGTGTGTTTGTGAGACACAGTGTGAGAGAGAGTGTGTGTGTGTGTGTGTGTGTGCAAGAGAGAGAGTGTGTGTGAGACACAGATTCTCTGTGAGAGTGAGTGTATGAGACCAAGCGAGTGTGGCACATAGAGTGAATGTGATACAGTGTGAGACAGAGTGTGTGAGAGTGTGAGTCAGAAAGACATTGTGTATGAGAGAGAGAGTGTGAGCCCTGCCCTCCCAATCCATGCCCATCTGTCCCCTGCCCCCTCCATTCATCCTTTTCCAGCAATTCCCCTTTCTCCCTGAGCCCTGCCCTCCCAATCCATGCCCATCCATGCTCCTCTGTCACCTGCCCCCTCCATTCATCCTTTTCCAGCAATTCCCCTCTCTCCCTTCCATGACCCCCCCTCGCATCCATGCTCCTCTCTCTCCCATGTCCCAGCCTGGCACGCCCTCTTCTCCCCCCCCCTTCGCATCCATGCCCCCCCCCTTCGCATCCATGCTGTCGTTTCTCCCCTGCCCTTCCGCTCCCATTGTTCAACTTTACTGCCCACCCTCTTCTCTCCCCCCAACATCCCTTTTTTTTTTCTTTTTAAATTTACCTCCGTGGCGGTTCCGGCAGCGCAGCGTCAGGGAAGGAGGCGGCACTCCCGATGTCTAGCCTTCCCTTCGCTGTGTTCCGCCTTCTTTTGACGTCATCCTTGACGTCAGAAGAAGGCGGAACACAGCGAAGGGAAGGCTAGAGACGTCGGGAGCGCCGCCTCCTTCCCTGACGCTGCGCTGCCGGAACCGCCACCACGGAGGTAAATCTAATATAATAAAACGCACCGTGCATGGGTGCGATCCGTTTGTTTGGTTTTTTTTCCGCCCTCGACGTCATGACGTTTGACGCGAGGGCGGGGCAGAGACGGCTGGCTGGCTTCACACCATGAATCCACGAACCCTACAGCCAGGGAGTGTTTGAGTGACTTCAGAACGTTGTCTTCAGAACGTTCACGGTGCGTTTTATTATATTAGATATGATGTTCTGTAATCATCTAAATTGTGAATATCAACTGACTACAATAGTATAGAAAGCAATCTTACCTACAATGGGGACACTGAGCTCTCTGCTCCGTCAGCCAACGCTGAAGAGAAAAAGTTAACATATACTTAGTGAAAATGTTTATGTTTATTTTTCAGTACTTTCTATTTTGCTCTTCAAAAGATTGTCAGCAGTTAACACCATACCAAAATTTAGAAAATTAAATAATCATCTCAAATGATGTAAGGAAGGAAGATGCCTGGTATAAAAACAACTCAGTGAGTTCCTGGAGAGGTCACTGAGAGGAGCAGCAAATTGTAGGAAGCCGAGAGGGCTATGATCCCTCAAGCTCCAAGGAAGAAATGAAGTTCTTTTCCACTTGGAGACAGGGTGTTTCTCCAGCTGTCTAGTGAATCAAGGGAAGTTTCTGTAGAGCAGTGGTTCTCAATCTTTCTTCCATTGTGACACACTTGAAAGATGATGTTCACATCCTTGACACACTGCAGGTCATGAATGATATAAAAGGGATTTTTTTTGTTCCGCCATTATTGCTGAAAATGATAGAATGAAAGGTGGTGACTAGTGGGTGGGGAAGAGCACGCTTGCAACATTTCCAGTTGGGGCCGGTGGCAGCAGTGAGCATTGTGGGTAATGGTGAAACAGAAAGGACCAGTTATGTGTATTTCGAATACCCGATTCCATGATCTGCACTTCCCAGCCTGCAGACACAAATAGTTAAGGGCAGTAAGAGCTTACTGTCTACCCCATTTTTGGTGACACACCTCTCAGCTCTCGGTGACACACAAAAGTGTGTCCCAACACCTGGTTGAGAACCACTGCTCTAGAGCAATGCCTCAGAGGGTAACTATTCCAAGGACATGGGAGTAAGAGCAGTGTCCTTGTTGCATTTGCACTAACAAGCTACTGAATAGGGGAGAAGAGGACTTATTGTACTTCCAATGGGAACAGAAGGAAGCCCATTTCTTTTTATGAATAGTGATTTGTCATTGGATTTTAGGCATTTCCCTAGGTTGGATGTGGATAATTCCTGAAGACCATTGACAGTGAACGTGTTGCAGTGCTTTCCTATAACATTCTAAGTCTTTCTTCTGATATGAAATAGATTTATTTTCCATTTTTATCAGTGAACTTACTCTTGAAACAAACACCTGGAATCTGGATTTGAATGGATCACAAAAATGACTGATCCCCTAGACCTGGTAAAGACCAAATCTGGGGCAAATTTAACACATTTTCTAAAGCTTTGGTAGGCTTGACAAATTCCCCTGCACACTTATGCATTATATTTCCAGTATCCATGATATATTGTAAGCCACATTGAGCCTGCAAAGAGGTGGGAAAACGTGGGATACAAATGCAATAAAATAAATAAATAATTTATAGGAGCAAGAAGCAGGGTTGAAATGAACTCTGAAGATGTATCATTTTTTTTCTCCTTGAACAGATTCTTAGCTTCAAGACTTTTTTTTGGTCTGACAGTTTTCATCTAATTCTTTTGGACTACTAGCTCAATTACAACCAGATGTTGCTGGGCAATATATCAGCCTTTGTTTGAAGCTATCTGTGAATTTTGCCACTGTTTTATATCACCTTCCAACCTACTTTTGCCCCTTCATTGAAGCATCAGTGCTCAGAGGCACCATACACCAGCGCTTCTGCCAAAATCTTGCAATTATGTTCTATGAACCCAGCTACCATGTACCACTGTTGTGCAATGACCAAGTCTCACTGCACCTCAGGGGCTGTGAACACTGTATCAACAGTATCATATGCCCCACCTAATGCAAGGATCAGACCTAATCATACCCACATTTCTCAGTCACTGCACTACTAACCTGACCCTAACACTTTTACTAAAGTAATATAAATTTAAAATTATAAATACTGCCATTAAATTCTTTCAGCAGTTCCAATCTAAGGGTCACAATATCCAAATCTAGAACTAACCAAAGCACATCTGGTTTTTTTTTTCAGGCAGTTCTAACAGAGCAGTGGTTCTCAATCTTTCTTCTCTTATGACATACCTGACAGATGATGTTCATGCATATGACACACTGAGCACAACGTCACAGCTGACCAAAAAGAAATACCTAAATATTTCATTGTTGTTAAAATGATGCAAGGGAAATATAAAATATTCTAAAACAGAATTTATTTTATATGTTTTCTTTTTTTACAAACTGTTTAAAAGTTCTCAAATTTTATTTTTTTTAATCAAAAAATGTTAATCTTCACTTGCTTTATCAATGAGAAAAATGGTACTGTGTTGCATAAAGTTTTTCAATATGGGATTGAATGTAGGCAAATTCACACTAAACATTTAGACACTCTAGCCTATATAGAGCAGAGAGATAAGATACTTCCCCTTACAGCTTGTCATACAAAAAGACGGAGATATAGGGTAGATATTCAAAGAAATCTAAACAACCAGGAGGAGAGGCTCCTGACCGTTTAAAATCACTTGAATGCCCCTCCGAAGGGACACCACCTTGTAAGTGGTGGAGGGGCTTCCGTGTTTCAATGACTCAGAGGGCTATGCTGTAGGGTTACCCATATCAGACAGGCCTCTGAGGAAAAACCACACAAAGAGTGTCCCAACCTGGAGGATCCAAGATGGCGTTGAGGGAGGACGTATGCTAGTTGAGTTCCCTTTTTACACCAGATTGCCTGAAGAAGAAGGCGCGCTCCCCAGAGAATGGGGAAGAGAAAAGGCAAAGCCATGGTGTTGTCCTCCTCGAACATGGCTGGGGTTCCCACCACTTCTCAGTTTATTTTGGAGAGATTCGGGGTCATAACGTTGGGGATATCGGTTCCTGCTTCGGGGAACAGCAAGGCTTTATTGCCGAATCTCAGTGGAGAGGGAGTGACTTTCAGTCCCCCTGTTGGCACGACCCCTCCAAGACCCGGAGGTCAATAATGGAAACACCCGAAGTGGGTTAGGATTTTCACGTGGCCCGAGGATAATAACTTGGATAATAAACCATCTGGGGGATTGGAGAGTGAGCTCTTCCCCCCCCGAAGGTATCTGGAGCGGTTTCTGTGAAGAAATTGGACTTGGTGAAGCCAATAATGTCATAATGGACGTACTATAGGAACTGCAGCAGAATGGGAATAACTCTCTTCTTCAGATGTTTAAAAGTTTTCACTATGTGAGTTAAAAAATTTATATTAATACCTATCTAACAAAGTGGAAGTCCAAGATATAAAAATAGAGACTGATTATGGAAATGGCTTCTCTATGAAAATCAGACAATTTGGTAATGAAGAATAGTGATCTCTCTTGTAAAAATTGGAATTTCTGGAGAACCAATTAAGGGAAAAAAAACTTGAGAATGATAAATTTACCTATAATATCCTATATATCAGCTACTGAATTCTTGAAGAAATATTTCTCTGATACTTTGCTAATACCTTCTGATAGCCACCTATTGGTGACTAAAATTATATTTCCTTTATAAATCTTCTTTATCAGAGAAAAGAGATGTAAGTTTAACCGACATTTTGGAAAATTCAAAAGTTATAGATAGAGTTATATTATTAGTGACTTTCGTCTTTGATTTAGATAGGAACAATGCTTTGAAATTGTATTTCCGATACATGGTTGATAGTTTTTTGGGTTCAAAGATGCATATATTTCCTGACACATCAAGGGAATCACAGACTGGGAGGTGTGAAGTCTTGGCTTTTAAGCCAGGAATCATTGCCCTAGGTGGGACCTTCCTAGCGCGATTCCCTTGTAAGTGTTTTATTTCCTTATTACTTATTTGTTTGAACCTAAGAAATTATAAGAGTTTGTGGAAACAGATGAAGAATGCTCTGCAGCAACTTCCTTCAGTTACCACTGTACCAGCTGCAATAACCGATTAACCTTCCTCCCTCAGAAAATGTGAAGTGTAAGATTAACCATTTTGAGTTTTTCTTATTTTCTTTAAGATTGTTTTCCTTATCTTGGATCTTCCAATTGTGGACAATTATGTAAATTTGGGTGGACCAGAAACCTAGCCGGGTAGTGGTGATACTTAGTCCACTAACCAGCTAGCCTTTTTACTGTCCTAACGTTATGCGATGAGGTTAACCAGGCACCAATTGGAATATCGGCAAACGCCTAGTTAACCTCCGGGTGGCAGCCAATAAGGTCCGGTAGACCACTTTCCACCCCCTGGAACTAGAGATACCTCCTTCCTCAATAAAATCTAAGGTGGTACCAGGACCCAGACCCCATTCCCCCCATCCTTGTAGCCCCCCCCCCCACCAGAACTACTTTTGTGGATCCATGAGAAATAGGCGAGAGCAATGCCCACTCACTCACTTCTGCACAGTGCGGCCTGCTCATTAAAATTGATGCTGTGATCTCTAATGAGGTGGGTGGGAGGGAAATCGGGAGCGACCAGAAATTTTTTTATGCAGGTTCTGGCCAATATTCAGCCAGGACCCACAATAAATGTCTAATATGGGGGGGGGGGGGGGTGTTTGTTTATTTGTTCATTTGTTGTTGTTTTTTTTTTTTTTTTTAAATTATGGTACAATTCTACCTTTACAGGATATGCATTTGTCAGTAAGGGGCATTCCAAAAGCCAAACTGAAGGATCTGCTTGTGGATTCAGCAGGGACAGTAATGGACATGTTTTTCACTGTCTGCTCAAAGACTGTCATCATTCAATGTAAGGGGATGATATGGCAAACGAAAGTGCCCCTAAACTGTGGATGCTTTTTTCTTCTTTGCATGGTCATCAGCATAGCTTGTGTCAACACCAGTGGAAGTACCTGGTGGTAGACAAGAGTCGAGTGATCAGAGCTCTCTTTACCAGCACTGGTAGAAGCACTGGAAGGGGAGGGGGAAAGGGTCAGCGATCGAGCTGCTCTGATACATAAGTAGGGCTTCCATGGTGCTTTTGCGATGTTGTGGGAATGTGCCTGTGCTTCTCCTTTATCTATTTCTTCAAACTGATTTCTAACTGCCTTTTGCTTAACACCCCTGCTGTTTGCCGTTGTGGTATACAGTGGTGGAAATAAGTATTTGATCCCTTGCTGATTTTGTAAGTTTGCCCACTGACAAAGACATGAGCAGCCCATAATTGAAGGGTAGGTTATTGGTAACAGTGAGAGATAGCACATCACAAATTAAATCCGGAAAATCACATTGTGGAAAGTATATGAATTTATTTGCATTCTGCAGAGGGAAATAAGTATTTGATCCCCCACCAACCAGTAAGAGATCTGGCCCCTACAGACCAGGTAGATGCTCCAAATCAACTCGTTACCTGCATGACAGACAGCTGTCGGCAATGGTCACCTGTATGAAAGACACCTGTCCACAAACTCAGTGAATCAGTCAGACTCTAACCTCTACAAAATGGCCAAGAGCAAGGAGCTGTCTAAGGATGTCAGGGACAAGATCATACACCTGCACAAGGCTGGAATGGGCTACAAAACCATCAGTAAGACGCTGGGCGAGAAGAAGACAACTGTTGGTGCCATAGTAAGAAAATGGAAGAAGTACAAAATGACTGTCAATCGATAAAGATCTGGGGCTCCACGCAAAATCTCACCTCGTGGGGTATCCTTGATCATGAGGAAGGTTAGAAATCAGCCTACAACTACAAGGGGGGAACTTGTCAATGATCTCAAGGCAGCTGGGACCACTGTCACCACGAAAACCATTGGTAACACATTACGACATAACGGATTGCAATCCTGCAGTGCCCGCAAGGTCCCCCTGCTCCGGAAGGCACATGTGACGTCCCGTCTGAAGTTTGCCAGTGAACACCTGGATGATGCCGAGAGTGATTGGGAGAAGGTGCTGTGGTCAGATGAGACAAAAATTGAGCTCTTTGGCATGAACTCAACTCGCCGTGTTTGGAGGAAGAGAAATGCTGCCTATGACCCAAAGAACACCGTCCCCACTGTCAAGCATGGAGGTGGAAATGTTATGTTTTGGGGGTGTTTCTCTGCTAAGGGCACAGGACTACTTCACCGCATCAATGGGAGAATGGATGGGGCCATGTACCGTACAATTCTGAGTGACAACCTCCTTCCCTCCGCCAGGGCCTTAAAAATGGATCGTGGCTGGGTCTTCCAGCACGACAATGACCCAAAACATACAGCCAAGGCAACAAAGGAGTGGCTCAGGAAGAAGCACATTAGGGTCATGGAGTGGCCTAGCCAGTCACCAGACCTTAATCCCATTGAAAACTTATGGAGGGAGCTGAAGCTGCGAGTTGCCAAGCGACAGCCCAGAACTCTTAATGATTTAGAGATGATCTGCAAAGAGGAGTGGACCAAAATTCCTCCTGACATGTGTGCAAACCTCATCATCAACTACAGAAGACGTCTGACCGCTGTGCTTGCCAACAAGGGTTTTGCCACCAAGTATTAGGTCTTGTTTGCCAGAGGGATTAAATACTTATTTCCCTCTGCAGAATGCAAATAAATTCATATACTTTCCACAATGTGATTTTCCGGATTTAATTTGTGATGTGCTATCTCTCACTGTTACCAATAACCTACCCTTCAATTATGGGCTGCTCATGTCTTTGTCAGTGGGCAAACTTACAAAATCAGCAAGGGATCAAATACTTATTTCCACCACTGTATATAGTGTCTTGGAGCATGAAGGCTGTTGGATGTTTCTGCACAGGTTTTTCAGCCCATGTCTGGCATGCATGGGGAAGGTGCTATGGACATCTGAGCACCTTTATGATGTATTTTCCAGAAATATCACACAGGGTATGCTTCCTGCTCTTTCTAGCCCTAGGGCTTAGCATAAAGGAATCCTATGCAGAAGGAATAGATCCTCAGGTGCTTAGTCAAGATCAGGAGGCGGGGCTGGTGGTTGGGAGGCGGGGATAGTGCTGGGCAGACTTATACGGTCTGTGCCAGAGCCGGTGGTGGGAGGCGGGACTGGTGGTTGGGAGGCAGGGATAGTGCTGGGCAGACTTATACGGTCTGTGCCAGAGCCGGGGCAGACTTATACGGTCTGTGCCAGAGCTGGTGGTTGGGAGGCGGGGCTGGTGGTTGAGAGGCGGGGATAGTGCTGGGCAGACTTATACGGTCTGTGCCCTGAAGAGCACAGGTACAAATCAAAATAGGGTATACACAAAAAGTAGCACATATGAGTTGTCTTGTTGGGCAGACTGGATGGACCGTGCAGGTCTTTTTCTGCCGTCATCTACTATGTTACTATAGGGCTTACTTTGGGAACATTTCTGAATATTGGAAACATCACATACAAGAGTTGAGGAAGCTGTACCTCGGGAGGAAGTGACATCAGCGCTACTGAATGGCTGCCTAAAGAAAGAGCTCTGATACAGCCAGAGTAAAAAGCAGTTCTTACCACCCCGAAAACGCGGCGAAAAACCTCACCAGGCAGAATACTGAGCTCCAGAAGTAATGGCAGCACGGAAAAAACTCGCCAAATTTAAATATTCAGCGGAGAACCCCGGAACGGGGAAAAGCGCGGGCACGAGAGTAGCGTCGCGAAGTTTCAAAATGGCGGACGGAGTTTCCGAATCAGACCCAGAACACGAAGAATTGATGGAGGGAAATCCGGAGATGAGTAAACTAGATGTTTCCCGCTGGTTTCAAGAGCTCAAAGCAGAAATGGTAAATACCAGGAAAGGAATACAAGCGGCAATAGGAGAGCTGCGAGAGGAATTGAGAGACATGGGGAAACAAGTTGCAGAAACTGAGGAGAGAGTGGACGGAATGGAGGAGGAGGTGAGGGAGCTGCAGCAAGCTCTACAAAAAGAACATCAAAACAGAGAAGCATTGGAATTACAACTAGAAGACCTGGAAAACAGGTCAAGGCGATGCAATCTACGTTTCAAAGGCATACCAGAGGATGAGTCACATAAAGACGCGCCAAAAATAATACAAGCAATTTGTGCCTTCATCCTGGACATGGACAGCGAAAGCGAAGAACCACCAAATCCAGCCAAATATAGAATTGATAGAACGCATCGGACTCTAGGGCTCCAGAGAGCTGAGGAGCCTCGTGACATAGTGGCCTGCTTCCATGATTATAACACTAAAGAAGCTATTTGGCGCAAAGCGCGTGTCATGGGAGAGATAAACTGGGAAAACAATAAAATACAAATATTCCAGGACTTGGCTAAAAAAAAACCTTGCAAACACGAAGAGAATTCAAAGACATTACAGCTTATTTACAAAAAGCTGGTTTGTGGTACAGGTGGTTATATCCAAGAGGAATACTGGTAACGGTGGGAGCCAAGGCGAGGCGAATTCAGATGGTGGAAGGAGCCTGGAAAAGCCTGAGAGACATGGGTTGCACAGACATTCCGCAGGATAAGGACAGAGTACAACAGCAACAACAAAGGCAGCAGACCCCGGAAAAACAAGGCTGGAGGAAAATCGGAGGAGAGAAGAAAAATAGGTCCCCGAAAACAGCCTGTCAGGACGCAGAAATGAGAGGAAAGGACTGAAATGTTACCCTGAGGACTGCTTAATTAAACTTTGGTAGTACAATATATAAGGGTTATATGGTTGGTTAACTGACAAATGATGCCTGGTGAGGGTATATGGAGATGTAAATGGGGAGAGGGGGAGGGTAAACCGGATGCAAAATTATAGGGGCGGCTCTCTGGCGCAGACGCACTACCTCCAGGGTAGCACTGGCCAGAAGTGTCCAGGGCCAAAATCAGGAGCCCACTGGGGGGGAGGGGAGCAGGGGGGGGGGGGAGGGGGATAAAGGTAGGGTCTTGGAATGTTAATGGTTTGAATAACCCCGGGAAAAGAAGTATAGTTCTCAAAGAATTAAAAAAGATTGAAGTAGGATGTGATAATGCTACAGGAAACCCATATCCAAAGACGAGATGAACATTTGATCAGTTATAAGACACTGGGGCAGGGTACCAGGTTGGCAAATCCCAAAGGGGGGAAGACGGGAGGGTTGGCGATTTATATTAATGACCACTTAAGATTTGTACAAGAAGACATATACAAAGGAGAGGATGGGAGAAGCTTAGCAATTAGAGGGAGGATTGGGAATCATTTAATCACTTTCATCAATGTTTATGCGCCAAATGAGGGGCAAGGAACATTCTTTACAAAATTGGGCTTAGGCCTTAGCAAATTTGTAAGAGGAAGCTGTACCTCTTTGTATGGCCACTTTTCTTTGGAACTGGGTGCACGTCTTGAAACCCAGTTTCTAGGCATACAAAGACTTGCCAGGTGACAAATTCTGAACCTGTTCATTCTGGTTTATGAAGGATTATTTTTTGTTTTGATTTTATATTTATTACATTTGTACCCCGCGCTTTCCCACATATTGAAGGTTCAATGCGGCTTACATAGTAAATACAATTACAGCGTCTGGAGAATAATTACAATTGTAGCAAACGAGTAGTTGTATGGTTTGATATAAGTGCAAGCAAAGATGGGTAACAAACGGAAGAGAGAGATAGGGAAGGTTAAGGAGTAGTAAGAGAATTGTCTATTATGGAGAGCAAAAAAAATAGACCAATGATGGCGAACCTATGGCACGCAGAGCCCTCTCTGTTGGCATGTGCGCCGGCCATCGCCTTAGCTAGTTCCAACCCTCCGTTGTCCCTCCCACTCACCCGGCACCAGGCCTTCCTCCCTCCCACCCGGCACCAGCCCGCCCGGCCTCCATCCCTCCCTCCGAGCACGAAATTTAAAAGTCTTCCCTTGTCAGAGTTAAGGCGGCGTCAGCAGTAGCAGCGAAAAACGTGCTGCTGGCTCGGCACGCCTCCTTCAGCCTTCCGTCTCTTAAGCTCTGGTCCCGCCCTCATTTCCTGTTAGGGCAGGACCAGAGCTTGAGAGATGGAAGGCTGAAGGAGGCACGCCGAGCCAGCAGCACACTTTTCGCTGCTACTGCTGACGCCGCCTTAACTCCGACAAGGGAAGACTTTTAAATTTCGTGCTCGGAGGGAGGGATGGAGGCCGGGCGGGCTGGTGCTGGGTGGGAGGGAGGAATGCCTGATGCTGGGTGGGTGGGAGGGAGGGAGGAATGCCTGATGCCTGCTGCTGGGTGGGTGGGAGGCCTGGTGCCTGCCTGATGCTGGGTGGGAGGGAGGCCTGGTGCTGGGTGGGTGGCCTGATGCTGGGTGGGGATGCTGGGTGGGTGGGAGGGAGGCAGGGAGGCCTGGTGCTGGGTGGGAGGGAGGCCGGTCTGGTGCTGGGTGGGAGGCCTGGTGCTGGGTGGGTGGGAGGCCTGATGCTGGGTGGCCTGGGTGGGTGGCAGGCCTGGTGGTGGGAGGGAGGGAGGCCTTGTGCTGGGTGAGTGGCCTGGTGCTGGGTGGGTGGCTGGACATGGGTGGATGGAGGGGAGGGCAGGGAGGAGAAAAACTGCACATGGATGGAAGGCAAGAAATTAAGAAGAAAGGAGGAAAGTAAAGAAATAAATGGAAAGGAAGCCTGGAAACGGAGTGAAGAGAACAGGACCAATATGGATAGAAAAACAAAATCACCAGAGAACAAAGGTAGAAAAAATCATTTTATTTTAGTGTTTGGAATATGTCCAATTTACATTTGCTGTCTTATTTTGCACTGGGTATACTGGAACTGTAACAGCTTACAGAAATGACTTATAATGAAAAAAATCATGTTATTTTTTTCTTCTATGCTAGTATAATATTTTCAATGATGTCTGTTTATATGCACCATGGCTGGTGTAAGGGGTGTGGCCATCATAGGGGTGGAGTCATGTGGTGACCCCACCCATAATGAGTTAAATTGCCCTGTTGGCACTTTGCGATAAATAATTAGATTTTGGGTTGCTGTTTGGGCACTCATTCTCAAAGGTTCGCCCATCACTGAAATAGACCAATAGGAAGGAGGAGCTAACTGGTGACTAGTTACTCCCACACATGCTCAGTAAGCTTTAGACTTAACGGAGATCTGAGACAGCAGGTCTGAACACTCATCAAATTATATCACCGTCTGTGCAACTGATTCATCCAGCATGTCCATGGATAAACTTCAAACAAACCAACCAACCCTATTGATCAGTCTTAGGATTTTTACATGCTCAGGATCTCTCTCCAGAATGGAATGTTCTATGTTTCATATCACAGGACCAGAATTATTCCACTGTTACATGAAGATCCTTTGTACCACAATTAGTAAAATAAGTTAATGAGGTCTCACATCAACAACTCAAGCTATTTCAATATTGAAAATCGTGAAGAGCCACCCTAAACTACTTTAGCGATGTATGACTGTAGGTCAGAAACTATTTATTAGAGATGTATCGAATAGCATATTTTACTATTTGGCCAAATACGAATAATGGGCATGGAGCTTTAATATAACAAATAATAAAAGAAGCAACATGAAATCAGGATTTAGCACAGAAGAACTCCAGATTATTTGTATTTAAATCACTATTCAGACAAATACAAATAATGTATTTGGGGCATTATTGAGGGCCAATGGAATCACATATTCGGTTTAGCCATACTACTTATATTATCCTATATAATAATTCTCACCACCAATGTTCTAATGTGGGACTGCCTGTGTCCTTGGCTTCTGGAGTTGCTGAGCTAGGCTCCGTAGCCAGCTGTCAGTGCGCCGCTCCCTGCTACTTCGGAACAAATGGCAGGAAGCAGCGCATCAACAAACTACAAGCGTGGCACCACAGAACCCCCCCCCTTCAGCTCATTATCCAAGCCCCCCACCGGCACATCAAACCCCCCCCCCCCCCCAGCGCATCAAACCCCCTCACCACCCGCAGCTGCCAGTGGTAACGCTGTCCGGCCGCTGCTGCTTCTCCTGTTGAGCAGCAGCGGCCGCTACAAAAAGAAAAGCGATAAATGTTTTTAAACCCAGCCCAAATCATTCGCAAATGCCCAACTCTTAAAACGCAGTCTCTGCAGCCGCTCCTCCTCTCGCCTCCACGTCACTGCCCCTGGAGTAAGACCTCGGAGGAGCGCAGTGACGTGACAGGCGAGAGGAGGAGCAGCTGCAGAGACTGCGTTTTAAGACTCGGGCATTTGCGAATGATTTGGGATGGGTTTAAAAACATTATTGCTTTTTTTCTCTTTGTAGCAGCCGCTGCTGCTCAACAGGCGAAGCAGCAGCGGCTTGACAGCGTTTACACTGGCAGCTGTGGGTGGCGAGGGGGTTTGATGCACTGGGGGGGGGGGGGGGAGAGGGTCACTGGGTATGGGTAGCTGGAGGGGGGGAGGGGAGGGTTGCTGGCGGGGCAGGGGAGAGGGAGGTGGGGAGGGGGACCTGAGACCGGAGAGGTGGGGGTGGGGCCCTGCGAGAGGGGGGGTGGGGGCTCACACTCACTCACCGTCTGTCACATACACTCTCTCTGACACACTCCCTATCACACTCTACTCTCTCTGTCACACACACACAGTCTCACACACACACGCTGTCTCTGTCTGTCTCTCTTTCATTCTCTCTATGAAACGGGCCTTTTTTACTAGTATATATATAAAATAGTCACTGAGCTACTGTCATACAGTCAATCTTTGTTAAAGTAGTTGTAAATATATAATATTTGCATGTAACAAAACAAAAATACACACTTGTGTACTATCCCTATAATATAATAAAAATATTACATACTTGAATGCAAAGTTAAGATAACTTACCCGAATACAACTAAAACAGCAAAGCTTGGAGCAGTGTGGACAGAGGCGTGCATCTCGCAACTTCTCCATGCAAATAAAGCATCTGAACACCTCCGCAATGCTCTAAAAAGATTACAATAAGGTTCAACACAAGAACGTGAAATTTGTTCTTATCTGCTAAACTCATTTCCTTAATTACTATTAGGCTAGTCCAAACATGTGGGTGATGCCACCCTAGCAGAAGACAGAGCCAGAGATCTGCAACTTTCCAGTGACATCATCACAGATATAGGAATGGTACAGCACTAGCCAGTATACTGTTAGTAAAGCTGATGAAAACATAACCATGGAACAATGCACCCACAAGTATATGCCAAGCAATCATTCTAAAATTACCTCCATTATGTAATCAACCGAGATTTTGTTGTTACAACAATTGATAAATCAGTCAATAAATAAATGGTGGACTAAGCAGGGATAAATAAAAGCCAAGCTGGTCAAACACTAAATCAGACTAATAATACAATAATACACAAGACTAAGAAATAGAAAGCTACATTAAAAAGCCAAATTATTATAAGTATGGCATAACAGTAACCCCCCCCCCCACCCCCCCTATTTACAAAGCCGTGCAGCAATGCCGACACAGCCCATTCAAAGTGAATGCCTGTGTCGGCATGACCATACCAGCAGTTGCTAGCGTGACTTTAAAAACAGGAGGGTAAATTATTAGCTAATCAGATGTCTAGTGTAGCTGTGTTCCCAAGAGACACAGTTGCAAAAGAATACAGAGGATTCTCTCTTTCCTGGGACAAAATTTCTCAGTTGAGGTACAGCAAAAGAATATCTGTACAGAACTCCAGGAATCCTACTCAACATATATTCAAGTGATCTGCCTTTAAGATATGTTATTTCACTGTTAATCCCAGTAATAAGTAACTAGATCTCACTGCATAAAATAAAACGTCTTAATGGTAGTCCACACTGATAACCACACATTAATTCACCAGCTCCTTGATATAAACAGGACCTGGTCAGTGGTCTCTCCAGAAATGTCCGCCAGCCAAATGGCATGAAGGAGTAGCTAGATGGGGGCAGGAGTACAGCACAGTTAGCCAGGTGGCATGCCCATTCAAAAGGTCCTGGAGAGAACACTGTAGGTTCACACAACGCCCCTGAGAACCAAACATATAAACGGCAAGTGAGCGACTCACCTGCAAATGCGCAGTACAGACTTCCCTCTCTGTCCCGCCCTCGCGTCAAGACGTCATGATGTCAGAGGGTGGAACAGAGAGGGAAATGGAGTCGGACTGTCGGACGCCGCCACCTGGAAACGAACATCGCGCGAACCAACCTCCACCCTCCCCCCCATCCGTATTGGGCCCCCTGCACTGACAGCGCCTCTCACCTCCGTGTGGAAGCGCTGCAGGCAGCAGCAAAGCGATCTGCTGCTGCCTGTAGCGCTTTCACACGGAGGTGAAAGGCGCAGTCAGGTCAGTGCAGGGGGCCCAATACGGAGGGGGGAGGGAGCGGCGGCGAGGAGGGTAGCTGGACATGGGGGGAGGGCAGGGGGGAGAGGGCATGGTTGCTGGACATGGGGTGAGAGCAGGGCAGAGAGGAGGGTTGCTGGACATGGGGGGAGGCCAAGGGAAAGAGGAGGGTTGCTGGATATGAGGGGGAGGATCGGTGGACGGGGTGAGGCCAGGGGAGAGAGGAGGGCTGCAATACTTGCCCGTTTTTACAGGCTTAACGGCTAGTAAAAATATAAATAGCACTGAAAGTCAATGCACTGTGGTTTAAACTCAACACTAGATCTCTTCTCCTTTGATAAATTATTCCACAGCAATATTCAAACAATGTTACATAAGTATTGCCATACTGGGACAGGCAAAAGGTCCATCAAGCCCAGCATCCTGTTTCCAACAGTGGCCAATCCAAGTCACAAATACCTGGCAAGATCCCAATAAAGTACAACACATTTTATGCTGCTTATCCCAGAAATAGTGGATTTTCTCCAAGTCCAATTTAACCCATTAGTGCCCAATGTTCCCATAATAAGACATATGTGAACAAACATGGGGCACTAATGGGTGAATAATGGTCTATGGACTTTTCCTTTAGGAAGCTGTCCAGATTCTTTTCCACATTCTCTGGCAACAAATTCCAGAGTTTAATTACAAGTTGAGTGAAAAAAAATTCAATTTACTACTTTGTAGCTTCATCGCATGCCCCCTAGCCCAGAATTTTGGGAAACCATAAACAGACGCTTCATGTCTTAACGTTTCACTCCACTCACTATAGACCTCTATCATATCTCCCCTCAGACATCTTTTCTCCAAGCTGAAGAGCCCTAGCCGCTTTAGCCTTTCCTCATAGGGAAGTCGTCCCATCCCCTTTATCATTTTTGTCACCCTTCTCTGCACCTCTTCTAATTCCACTATATCTTTTTGGCAATGCGGCGACCAGAATTGAACACAATATTCGAGGTGCAGTTGCATCATGGAGTGATACAAAGGCATTATAACATCCTCATTTTTGTTTTCCATTCCTTTCCTTATAATACCTAACATTCTATTTACTTTCTTAGCCACAGCAGCACACTGAGCAGAAGGTTTCAACGTATAATCAACGACGACACCGAGATCCCTTTCTTGGTCTGTGACTCCTAACGTGGAACCTTGCATGATGTAGCTATAATTCAGGTGATTGAAAGTTGGTGGTGTGCGCAATATTATTATTACTGTAAACTGCCTTGAGTAAATCCCTTCAAAAAGGCGGTAAATAAATCCAAATAAATAAATATTAGCACCAGTCTAATTCTGAGGCTTTTCCCTCCATTTTTATAGGAATGTGTTCACACCATGTAATTATCAGGTGATATTTAATGGAACTATACAAACAGATTTGATGAAACAATTTTTTTTTGTGTGTGTGATTATTTCACTTCACCCCTCTTGTTTGTTATTTGCAGAATAATGCTTAGGCAGCATAACAACACATACCTGTGTACCTGTGCACACATATGCTAGTATTAAGTATTTATGCACATAATGGGCACAAAGATGTTAGAATCCAGTTTATAGAATTGCCCTTAATATAGGTATTGGTTGCAATCTGTCAACTAGCAGGACACAAAAAAAGAATATATTTGAAGCCCTCAGTAGAATGCTTTGTTTCTGAAAAGTGACAGGAAAGAGAAAGTACTAAATGATGTTCAAATTATGTCGGTCTCTGAAAAGAACTAAAGCAGTTCTCACATACAGCAGTGAGGCCAAACAAGCCAGCTATACCTCACAAAAATCCTGTTCTTTATCATGGTGTCCCGTAAGCTAGGGTGCAAGTCCAATTAAATGCATGCACTTCAGTGCCAAGTGTAATTCAAAAAAGCTTTATTGTCACAAGTTAAACATACAATGTAGTCATTGTTAAACAAGACCAGGAGACAATTAATAGCGTGCCACTTGGATTGAATTAAGTCCATCATGTTTAAAATATCCAACACTGCTTAGCATCACTGCTATATGTGAGGACTGACAGCTTATGTGGAAACGCTGATCTGTGACACAGAATGGCCATGAAACCATCACAGAGTTGGATTCAAGAACAGTTTCCTGTAACCCCTGGAGAGCAAGATCGCACTCGATTCTCAGATAAGTTCGCTCCAGAGACATGAAAGACTCCAGAGGAAATTGGACAGGGAAAGGAAAATGGGACTTGATATACCGCCTCTCTCTGGTATTTTGCAACTACATTCAAAGCGGTTTACATATATACAGGTACTTATTTTATACCTGGGGCATTGGAGGGTTAAGTGATTTGCCCACAGTCACAAGGAGCTGCAGTGGGAATCGAGTCATGGGATAGGAGGTAGTGTCCTATTGTGGATTAAAAACTGGTTAAAAGATAGAAAACAGAGAGTAGGGTTAAATGGTCAGTATTCTCAATGGAGAAGGGTAGTTAGTAGGGTTCCCCAGGGGTCTGTGCAGGGACCGCTTCTTTTTAACATATTTATACATGACCTAGAGATGGGAGTAACTAGTGAGGTAATTAAATTTGCTGATGACACGAAGTTATTCAAAGTTGTTAAATCGCGGGAGGATGGGAGGATTGTGAAAAATTACAAGAGGATCTTACAAGACTGGGCAGATGATGTTTAATGTGAACAAGTGCAAAGTGATGCATGTGGGAAAGAGGAACCCAAATTATAGCTAAGTCATGCAAGGTTCCACGTTAGGAGTCAGAGACCAAGAAAGGGATCTAGGTGTCGTCACTGATGATACATTGAAACCTTCTGCTCAGTGTGCTGCTGTGGCTAAGAAAGCAAATAGAATGTTAGGTATTATTAGGAAAGGAATGTAAAACAAAAATGAGGGTGTGATAAAGCCTTTGTACTGCTCCATGGTGCAACCGCACCTCGAATACTGTGTTCAATTCTGGTTGCCGCATCTCAAAAAAGATATAGTTGAATCAGAAAAGGTACAAAGAAGGGCGATAAAAATGATAAAGGGGATGGGACGACTTCCCTATGAGGAAAGGCTAAAGCGGCTAGGGCTCTTCAGCTTGGAGAAAAGGCGACTTCACTGGTAGATGTGAAGTGTCTGTTTACACTTTCCAAAAATACTACAACTAGGGGGCATGCGATGAAGCTACAATGTAGTAAATTTAAAACGAATTGGAAAAAATCTTTCTTCACTCAACATGTAATTAATCTATGGAATTCATTGCCAGAGAATGTGGTAAAGGCGGTTAGCTTAGCGGAGTTTAAAAAAAAAAAAAGGTTTGGACGGCTTCCTAAAGAAAAAGTCCATAGACCATTATTAAATGGACTTGGGGAAAATCCACTATTTCTGGGATAAGCAGTATAAAATGCTTTGTACTTTTTTGGGATCTTGCCAGGTACTTGGGACCTGGATTGGCCACTGTTGGAAACAGGATGCTGGGCTTGATGGATCTTTGGTCTTTCCCAGTATGGCAATACTTATGAGAAAAGTGAGTAGTGTGTATGAGGTTCATTGAGCATGAGATAGGATAGACCTTGAAGTTTATAATTTAAATATTTCCTTTAGGTTAAGGGCTCATCACGATATATTTGAGAGCACTGGTTTTGTTTGCTCATGTTATACTCAAAACATTTTTCTTTGGGAGACGTTCAATGATCTAGAAACTTGTCCACCCTTAGAAGCAAAATTTGCCTTTCAGCACTGCTTCACTTGGGTGAGTTAACACTCTGAGAACTTCTCCTTCACTTGTAAATAATTATTATTTTTTTCTTATATTTTGTTTATATTTTTGAGGTCTGTCTTCCCATTATTCTCTATGGGATAGGAATTTATTGTATAATTTTTACGAGGGAGATAGTTGGGAATTATATTTAGGTGTTTGGTTTACCAGGTTTACCAGGACACTTAAGTCCAATTACAGAATAGGTTCTTACTGTGCAGCCATGGGGTGCCTACACTGAGGCACCCAGTAATAGAATTGGCCCCCTTATGCACTGAGCCTATAGCGAGGGGGTAAAGAAATAGGTAAAACACCTACTCTGGGCTTTTGCACAATTAAGATTTATTTATTCCTCCTATACCCAATAAGCTGTTTGGTTGGCCAAGCTCACTGTTTACAGATGGTCCTCTGCCCTAGCCTTACCTCCACACTTTGTTCGTCCATGTTCTCTAACTTCAGGTCTCGGGGCTTCCAGTAACGTAGGGACTTCTTCCGAGACTTGAAGTAAGCCAGGTGCCTCCAAGTGCTACAGATGCAGGTAAGAAAGTGCTCGATAAAACGCCTCCTTTCCGCAGCGGCGGCAGCAGCAGACATGCAGCAAGTACTTGGGACAGCCACAGAGAGGGCAGCAGCTCAGGACCAGCGATTCTCCAGAACTACCTTATAGAAAGATGACCAAAATTCCGCGCTGTTCCAAACAGCGCTCCAAAATTAGCGCTGTAACAGCGTGGGGCGTTATTAGACTTATTATAAGAGATAATTGCATGCAAATTTAAGCACGTAATTATCTTTGATCAAGGAGAAGAAGTGAGGGCGAATTGTGCCTGAGCATGCGCTCAGCAGAATCCTCCCGCACTTGTTTGACAGATCTGGGCTGTCAAAAGCCCAAACCTGTCAAACACTGGGGCTGGATGTCCATGGGACCACCAGGCCCCAACTACCCCTGCCCCGAACAACGGTCCCCCCCCCTCAAGGTTCAGGGAAGGCTGGAGATCCGGTGTGTCTCCAGCCCCCCCTAGTCCCCCAGCAAAGGGCCCCTGGTGGCCTAGTGGGCGACCAACCAATCCCCCCCCCACAGCGACAGGGGGACCGGAGGTCCACTGACGATCCCCCCCCCCCCAAGGTTCAGGGAGGGCTGAAGATCTGGTGGGTCTCCAGCCTCCCCTAGTCCCCCAGCAAAGGGTCCCTGGTGGCCTAGTGAGTGAGTGACCAACCAACCAACCAACCCCCCCCCCCCCCCACACCAGCGACAGGAGGGCTGGAAGTCTGCTGGACAGCCGGTCCCCCCGACGACGACCCCCCCCTCCTAGGTTAAGGGACGGCATGCTACTAGTGTTCAGAGCCCTCGAGCACATTGTTTCACGCGCTCGAGGGCTCTGATTACGGGGCGATAGCAAACGCAGGCACTAGTATGGCACTAGCAGCCTCTAGCGCCGGTGTTTGCTTCTGATCATCCCCCTGTGAATGAACAGAGGTGAAACAAGACTTGTAGAACTACTTGGGTATAGGAAACATTCCTGGGGATGAAGAGTTATTGGTAGGGATAAGGAAGAAGGTAAAAATTAAGGGCTTCTTTTAGCAAGCCGTGCTAGCGATTCCTGCACGGCAAATGAGAGGAAGCCCATTTGGGCGTGGGAATCGTTAGCGCAGCTTGGTAAAAAACGCTCCAAATTAAAAACATTTTTAAAAACCCGAAATAAAACAAATCACTTCAGGCCAAAGTTATAATCCAGGCGCATGCAGTCCATAGTAGTCCCATTCTATCCTATTCCCTACCAAAACCCCACCTCAAAAGTGCGCGGCTTTCGTCGCCAAGGTGACTGCACCATGACGTCACGCCTAGATGCTCCATCGAATGGAGAGACACCGCATATGGTTGAATAAAGATGGTGGCTGGAGTTTGACCCTCATAAACAGCCGGGTCGGCGCAGGATACGGGAAGTGGTTCTATGTTTGTGTGTGCCCCCTTTCCCCATCCTGCCATTCTCTCTGGAGAGCAGGAACTGGTAGCGGTAGCCTGTGCCTCTCTAACAGGAGGATGATCAGAAGCAGGCGCTAGAGATTGTTAGAGCCATGCTGGCGCTCGCGTTTGCTACCGCCCCATGATCAGAGCCCTCGAGTGCATGAAATGTGCTTGAGGGCTCTGAACGCATGCAGATGCATGCAAACCCTATGCCATTTCCAAGCTGGCTTTAGAGTTTTGAAGATCATCGGGGAGGAATGGTGAGCCCTGTCCAGCATGCATTTGCATGCTAGCAGGGCCCCGTTCCCCCCCCAACAGTAAACCTGCCAGCGATAGGGGGCTGGGGGTCCGGTGGGTTTCCAGCCCCTCTGGTCCCCCCGCAGGGGATCCCTGGTGGGCGACCGACCAGTCAGTCAGCCCCGCCAGCAACAGGAAGGGAGGCAGGAGGTCCGCTAGACCGCCGGTCTCCCCCGATGATCCGGTGGGTCTCTAGGTCGTCCCCTCCCCAGCAGGGGGTCCCTGGTGGACTGGTTGGCGGGCGACCGACCCCCCCAAGGTTCAGGGAGGGCTGGCGATCCGGTGGGTCTCCAGTCCCCCCCAGCAAGGGGTCCCTGGTGGCCGTCCAGCCAACCCCCTTCCCTCCCCCGGGTTCAGGGAGGGCTGGAGATCCAGTGGGTCTCCAGCCCTCCCTGCAAATAAACATAGGCTCTACCTTGTGGGTTGGAGGAGGGAGGGTAGCCTACCTACCTACCTCCCTCCTCTTCCTGCGACGCCGCAAAATGGCGGCGCCTATCCCTGCCCAGTGTATCCTGGGATGCGATGGGCAGGGCTACACATTGCCCCGCCCATCGCAACCTAGGATACACTGGGCAGGGCTGGCTGGGCGCTGCCATTTTGCGGCGTTGCAGAAGAGGAGGGAGGGAGGCAGGCAGGTTACCCTCGTACCTGCAACCCACGGGGCGGGGCGGGGCGGGGCGGGGGACCGGCGGTCCAGCGGACCTCTGGCCCGCTGTCGCTAGGGGGAGGGGTTGAGGCCTGCAGGGGTGCTTCTTCTGGGTTATGGGGTCATATGTGGTGACTCCGCCCACAGTGAGTACCGGCACCTTTTTTCTACAACAAAAGCACTGGTAGTAGTGTCCTGAACTTGAGGTTGTATCCCTATTCGTTATAGGTGTACTGGGGGGGGGGGGGGTGTAAGGAATTTATATTGGCAGTGTGGGACAGTGGGAAGGAAATAATTCAGTACTAATACCCATAGCATTTGGAGGACACTGCCCCCTTGCCCACCTCAACCTCAACCTCAACCTATGCTGGCCATTGAGTAACTTGGTATGGACTTACCTTTTATAAGCTTGTTGTGTCGTAGTGAGATGGCACATATTGATAACAATAATGAATTCATAAATCCCCTTTTCAACCTGGTCATCTTGTTGCAATCAGTTTCCCAATTTCATTCTGGTCACTATTGTATATCCAGCATTGACAACGTGAGTCATGAAAGAGGGAGTGATTAAGAGGAGAAGTTGCCTAGCAATTAAATCACGTCACCATCCATTGACTTCCAAACTAAGAGCCTCATTTATTAACATGCACTAATGTGATTTATTGTAAGCCCCATTGGTCTCAGTGGAGCCTATCTGCTTACTAAACAAATAGCTCCTCATAAGGAAATGAGGCAGGGAAGCACTTAGCTGTACCTGAGCTTGGGTTTGGAAAGGTGTGTAATCAAATCTAAAATTCAAATCGAGCTCAAACACTTAACTAAGGGCACTGTTTTACTAAGTATTTTCCCCACTGACATTAAGAGGGGAATTCAGTAAATGGCACCCAAAGTTAAGTGCTGGAACGATCTGCAAAGAGTGCTCTGTGTAGAACAACTTTTACACAATATTAGCTTAGCGTGCATTTTGCACCTAACTTTGAACACGAGCATTGCATCTGCCAAAAACTGGTGTAAATGCTGGTGCCCAACTAATGGCATTATTATAAGGTTGATGGGGTTAAGTGAAGGTTGGGCTTACATGTAGTCACCATTTATCAAGTCACGTGTATACAATAAATATTGTCAACTTTATTGGGCCAAATGTTTGGATCAGGGTCTCTCTCACTTTCTGCCCTCTCTAGTGGTCCTGGTGAGGCAGCTTGTCCTCCCAGGTGTGGTTCGTCCTCTTTCCTTTGACTCTACTCCTATACTTAATGTCCAGGTTGTAGCTGTGGCTGTGGCTGTGGCTGTGGCTCTGTCTCTGGCATCCATCTTCTAAAAAGGCATACTCTACCAATTCGTCATAAATGCATGATCTCTGCAACACAACCAAACTAAAGTAATGGACATAACACAACTCGTCCGTTGTACGATTCCCAAATGTGGCTGTACCACATGAACTTTATCTTACCACAACTTCACTTTGTATTTGTTTACACCAGAGTCTGCAAACACCTCTCCGGTACTATGTAAGCCACATTGAGCCTACAAATAGGTGGGAAAATGTGGGATACAAACAGTGGTGTGCTGGAGCCGGCTTGCACCAGATCGCAAGAGCTGGTTGTTAAATTTTTAAAGCTCTTGCGAGCCGGCTCCCAGGGGCGGCGCAACCCGGCAGTAAGTGAGGTAAGCATGGCAGGAGGGCGCCACAAGCCATGCTTACCTCATCCCCTGCCGCTCCGGGGGAGTTTAAATTGTTGATTTACCTCAGCAGACGCAGTCAAACCCCCATCTCTAGCCTTCACTTCATTCCCATCAGTGTCCTGCCTTCTTCTGATGTCATTTCCTCTTTCCGCGAGGGCGGGACATTGACAGGAATGAAGTGAAGGCTAGAGACGGGCTTTAACTACGGCTGCTGCGACGGAGGCAGGGGAGCGAGGAGAATCATTGGGTGGGTATGGATGGCTGGAGGGGGGCAGGGGAGCTGAGAGAATCGCTGGGTGGGTATGGATGGCTGGAGGAGGGGCAGGGCAGCGGAGAGAATTGCTGGGTGGGTATGGGTGGCTGGAGGGGGGGCAGGGGAGAGGAAAGAATCGCTGGGTGGGTATGGATGGCTGGAGGGGGGTATGGATGGCTGGAGGGGGCAGGGGAGAGGAGAGAATCGCTGGGTGGGTATGGATGGCTGGAGGAGGGGCAGGGCAGCGGAGAGAATCGCTGGGTGGGTATGGATGGGTGGAGGAGGGGCAGGGGAGAGGAGAGAATCGCTGGGTGGGTATGGATGGCTGGAGGGGGGCAGGGGAGAGGAGAGTTGCTGGACATGGATGAAGCAGAAGGAAGGGAGAGAGAAGAAATGCTGGACATGGATGGAGGGGAGGGAAGAGTGAGGAAGGAGATGAGATGAGGGAAAAGGAAGAGAGGAGAAAAACTGCACATGGATGAAGAAAATAGGCAGAAGCTGGATCCATTGGACAGTCAAGTCTGCGGAGGACCAGAAATGAAGAAGAAAGGAGGAAAGGAAATAAATAAATGGAAAGGAAGCCCTGGAAACGGAGTTAAGAGGACAGATAGCAGCAGAATCGGATAGTGGGCCAGCACGATCAGAAAAACAAAGTCACCAGACAACGAAGGTAGAAAAAAATCATTTTATTTTCATTATAGTGTTTGGAATATGTCCACTTTGAGAATCAGGTGCTCAACATTAAACGTTTATATTTATTTACTTATTTATGGCATTTTATCCCACATTAAACATGAATTAGATTGGAACCTGGGATCATAAAATATTTTTTTTCCTGGAGTAATGCATTGCCCCCCCCCCCCCAGGCTCTCTCCCTGGCTATAGCCAGCTCTGCAATTTGGGGGGGGGGGGCAGAGGTGGACCAAGGAGAGAGCCTGTTGTTAAACATTTACCAGCACACCATTGGATACAAATGTAACAAAAAAATTAAAAAAAATTATTTTCCTGGGAACACCACTGACCCACCCATGCCCCTTCATGGCCAATCCCCCTTTGGAGTTTCCACCATAATAGGGCACAAGGCATGTCCGTGCGTAACTCCAAATGACTGCCAACTAACATCAATTATTTATTGTTGGCACATGATTAATTAATTAGTTTATGTGTGGATCTGTAATCCACGCTGACATTTGCACACCAGCTTTAGGCACTCTATACAGGATCCGGCAGTAAATGGGAGAAACCCGTTAGGGGCTCCTAAGTACTTCATGTGTTCTCTTGCTGGCCTGAGTCTGACCCATCCCTGAGTCCAGTTTATGCAGGACGCACAATAAAAGTATACGACAGTATCATCTTGATGCATCAGTTTCTTCCACTCTGCCATCCCTGAGTCAGCCATCCACTTTTCTGATTCAAGATTTTCTATACATTCTCAGGTTGCCAGAGAATGTGGTAAAGGCAGGTTTTTTTTTTGTTACATTTGTACCCCGCGCTTTCCCACTCATGGCAGGCTCAATGCGGCAGGCGATGGAGGGTTAAGTGATTTGCCCAGAGTCACAAGGAGCTGCCTGTGCCAGGAATTGAACTCAGTTCCTCAGTTCCCCAGGACCAAAGTCCACCACCCTCACCACTAGGCCACTCCTCCACTCTCTTAGTGGGGTTTAAAAAAAGGTTTGGATGGCTTCCTAAAGGAAAAGTCCATAGACCATTATTAAAATGAACTTGGGGAAAATCCACTTCTTATTTTTGGGATAAGCAGCATAAAATGTTTTGTACTTTTTGGGGATCTTGCCAGGTATTTGTGACCTGGATTGGCCACTTTTGGAAACAGGATGCTGGGCTTGATGGACCCTTGGTCTGGCCTAGTGTGGCAATACTTATGTAGCTTAAGACTGCAAAATTCTATAGTCTTCGCTATGTTACCTATAGCTGCCTTTTTCCATTCTGCTTCTGATCACTTGGCTTCTGTTGTTAGGTTTCTGGCTGCAGTATATAGTAGCCATGTTCTTTTGGTTGTATTTTGGACTAGCTACCCTGGCACCCCAGTCAGCAGAGACTGCTCTAAAAGAAGATTGCGCACCTGGTTTCCCTCTGTAGGTTTGAAGAAGATTCTGAAAGTTTTAGGACAGATCCCTGACCTGCCCGACTGCCTTCCTATGACAGAAAATACTCTGATTACGGCATCCATTCTTATGAATAAACTCTATGATGACTTGAGATGTGACCCAAAGCGGGATAACTACATAAAGATCTGTGAGGAATATATTACGTAAGTTGGGAAAACAGCAGAAGAAAATGCTTCCAAATTCAGAAGTTAAGTCTTAACCTGTCAAGTGATTGGTCCTGGTGGGTTCTGCGAGCTTCTTCTTAAATAGTTTCTAAGATCCAGGGGATTATTGTCCATGTGTAAATACCGACATTGCCATATATAGGTTATATACATGTGCAATTAGCAATTTTTGAAAGCCACTATTTACATGTGGAAATTCCCACCACACAGGGATTTCAAGAGGGTGCGGTACGAGGAAGGCAAAAGAACTACACATCTATTCCACATTTTACAAAGGGAACAACACGTCTATAGGAAAATATTTGTATTGGGTTATGCACCAGCCATGCACAGATTTTTAAAAAGTGCTTGTTCTACTCAGGGCGTTATATATAAGGGATTAAGGAGTGGGTTTTGGGTGGGACTTCCTGTATCAACAGGGATCAAGATGGGGTTCAGAGATCGGATGGGAAGATGGCTAGGAAGGAGATCAGAGGGGATTGGAACCTTGGTGGAGTGGGGTACCTGAGTGGGGAGGATCAGAAGGGGGAAAGGGGCATGGGGGCGAATGGAAAGGGAGTTTGCTGATGAGTGAGGAGGGTTCAGAAAGAGGACATTGGATCAGCAACCCGGAGGTTATGTAGGTGTTAGTTGATATTCAGAGCTGGCTCTTGCATAGCTAAGTGGGCATAGTTAGGACTATTTTTTGATGGTTTTATATGCCCACTACATTTGCGAGCACTGGTACTGAATATTGTCAGCACCCATATAATTCCTCTTCCTGGTTCCAAAAAGGCTAGTTAGTGCTGATATTCAGAGGCACTGCCCATTAAGTGCCACTGAATATTAGCGAATAGGCAGCCCCAAGCGATTTAACCGGGCAGGAGTCTCTCCTCCTGCATCAATCATTTTGAATTTCAGCCCCACAAGTTTAAAAAGGCTTTATATGTTTTTAATGTTCTAATTCCCTTATAGGGGGATGTTTGATCCTAACAATATGCAGAAGGACCTTCATGCTATTCAGACTGTGTCAGGAATCCTGCAAGGCTCCTTTGATCTTGGCAACAAGTTACTGGGTTTGCAAGGGGTGATGGAGATGATGCTGGCTCTCTGCGGTTCTGAAAGTGAAATTGACCAGCCCTCGTCCATGCCTCTACCAAGCTAAGCCGTGCTACCTTCATCACCACCAATGGGGTGAACATGCTAAAGGAGATTTATAAGAAGACCACAAATGAGAAGATCAAAATCCGTGCTCTGGTGGTGAGTTTATTTGCTTGTCATCTTCTTTGTGGGCCTTTACCCTTCTCCCTCTCTTCTCATCAAGGATGAAGGTCTTTTGTTATTTTCCCAGTTTCCTTACACATTCTGCCCTGTATATAAGCCGAGACTTTGTGGCAAATGTCTGTATCTGAGAGAAATTGGATGAGTTCCTGGAAAATGAAGAAGTTGTTGATAATTTTGTTTATTCAAATTCTCAATTATGGTGGCTCAGTCAACAATTGTGCAGGAGTCTACATTTTCCACTGGGGCATTGCATTGTGGAATAAACTTCCTTATGGATTACATCAGATTATTGGTCTATTTAATTTTAGGAAACAGCTAAAAAGGTAGTTGTTTAATGGGGGTTAAGTATGTTTGGGTAACTAGCTAGGTTTTGGATATGGTTGCAAGTTCTTTAGTTTTAAAGAGGGGGGAATTACAGATTTTTGGGTTTGGGAAAACATTGATGCTGTTCTTGAGAGTTGTCAGGGTTGTGTGAGGGGATGGATGGCTGTCTTGGTTATGTAGTTTTATGGTTTTGTGCATGTTATTTTGTAACCCACACTTGGACTTACGTAAGAACAAGATAAAAATTTAAGCTTGTGTTTACCTTGGCTTAACATGGCGTATCGTGGGACACGCTCAGGTGTCTGATAATTTCTAAATCTGCACACACTAACCACGTGCTAAAAAATTATTTTATTTTTGTTGGAAGCGGTGTATCTGGGGCAGACAGTGGGCATTCCTGCATTAATCAGATAGTGCAGCTACATTACTACGTGCTGATTAGCGCAGGATTAGTATGTGAGCCCTTACCACCTACAAAATAGATGTCAGTAAGTGCTCTTGCGCTAATTTATTTTAATGGCTATATGCTAATGCCAACATAAGAAGAGTAGCCAGGTTGTGATGCCAAAGGGAGTGGAGAGCAGACTGCATCTGTGCGTGTGCACACTACGTAGGCATGACAGATTTTTTGAAAAATAGGCTCTGGCGCTGTTGAAAGTCTGTTTGGGGAGCAATCGCTCCCCTGGCGCCCCACCTACCTACACTTCTGGGCAACATCAGAGCATGACCATCAATTAAAAAAATGGAAAATCGGTCATTTAACTGCTGTTGTAAAAATGGCCTTGGCACACAGGAAAAACCCACTTAAGAGTGTGCTAAGGCTGAATTTTTTCACTGCTTAGTAAAAGCACCCTTAAGTAAATAAATAAATTTGCATATGTGTGCTGGTACTTTTCCTTGTAGACTTTCTATTGGTTCACTCAAGGAAAATACAAACATGCTTTTCCTTTCAGAATTGTCTGGGGAGATAGCACTTGGCAAGATCTTCACCTGTTTTTTTCTGCTGAAGCATTTCCCTGAAAAACACTGCATGCAAATTTTAAAATGCAAAGCTATGCATACTGTCGTGCTCCACACCAATGTGGGTAAAATATGTTTCCCCAGCATTTGTCCATGTAACCATGGGGAAAGAGGACAATTTTCAAACTTTTGAGCTACATGTGAAAGCCTTGTCCAAGATATTCTTTTTCCGATTGAGGCAGCTCAGAGTAATTCGATCTAAGCTTCATTTTAATAGCTAGAGCAGTACGCAGCCAATTTTGCTCCCATATCTTGACTACTGTAACTTATTGCTTGGAGGTGATTAAAAACTCTTATACAGGCTACAGTTTTTGCAAAATATGGCCACTAGACTGATATGCGATCTGGGAAAATATGATAGGGTGTCACATTTATTGAAGGAATTATACCGTCTTCCAGTTAATCTAAGAATACAGTTTACAATTACTTGTATGGTGTATACATCATTATATGGTGAGTGCTCCAATAAGTTGATTAATTATTTGGACTTCCCTTCTTTTGCTTTAGTAAGATCTGAGTGTTGTTTGAAGTTGAACTATCCTACTTTGAAGGGTGTTTTATAAGAATCATCTTTTTCATATCAGGGTGTTAAACTGTGGAATAATTTACCTTTAACTATTAGGAGATTATCGCTTTACTATACTTTTAGAAGAGCATTATAACATTACTGTTTAGTGAGATTGACATCTATAAAAGTTAGCAAGATTAGGAGTTAGAATTTTACTTAATGGGAGGGGGGGGGGGGGGGGGTCAATGATGGCTGGCTGAAAGCGGACGCACTTCTCCTGTGCTCCAGCGGAGTTTTCTTGTACTGCTAATAAACTGCTTCCCTGAAGCTGCATAAGAATTTCAAAAGAAACGAGAGGGGGGTCCTAGATGCGGAGAGATAACAGGAGAGACGCAGTTTTTCCTAAATTGCAGAAACTGACCAGACAACAGACCATGATGGAGTGCATGCAGTTGCAAGATGGCAGTTCGGCACGTCCGGGCCTCCTTTCCCCATCCTGCACCAGTGGGTCGGTGTGCTCAGTCTGCAACTCCCCGAGAACTCCAGACAACAACGCGGTGCGGAAACCCTCCGCTGATAGAGATGATCTTAGCTACAATTTGAGAAGTTAATACCGCTATCTATACAACACTTACTCGGATTCAAACAGATTTGGGCAGCGTGTGGTTGGAGCTTAGGGGTCTTGTGGACCGCGTGGAGCACTACTACTACTATTTAGCATTTCTATAGCGCTACAAGGTGTACGCAGCGCTGCACAAACCTAGAACAAAGACAGTCCCTGCTCAAAGAGCTTACAATCTAATAGACAAAAAATAAAGTAAGCAAATCAAATCAATTCATGTGTACAGGAAGGAGGAGAGGAGGGTAGGTGGAGGCGAGTGGTTACGAGTCAAAAGCAATGTTAAAGAGGTGGGCTTTCAGTCTAGATTTAAAGGTGGCCAAGGATGGGGCAAGACGTAGGGGCTCAGGAAGTTTATTCCAGGCGTAGGGTGCAGCGAGACAGAAGGCGCGAAGTCTGGAGTTGGCAGTAGTGGAGAAGGGAACAGATAAGAAGGATTTATCCATGGAGCGGAGTGCACAGGAAGGGGTGTAGGGAAGGACGAGTGTGGAGAGATACTGGGGAACAGCAGAGTGAGTACATTTATAGGTTAGTAGAAGAAGTTTGAACAGGATGCGAAAATGGATAGGGAGTCAGTGAAGCGACTTGAGGAGAGGGGTAGTAAGAGTAAAGCGACCCTGGCGGAAGACGAGACAGGCAGCAGAGTTAACCAATTGGAGAGGGGAGAGGTGAGTAAGTGGGAGGCCAGCAAGAAGCAGATTGCAGTAGTCTAAACGAGAGGTGACAAGGGTTTGGATGAGGGTTTTGGTAGAGTGCTCGGAAAGCAAGGGGCGGATTTTACGGATGTTGTAAAGAAAGAAACGACAGGTCTTGGCGATCTGCTGGATATGAGCAGAGAAGGAGAGAGAAGAGTCAAAGATGACCACAAGGTTTCGAGCTGAGGAGACAGGGAGAATGAAAGAGCCATCAACAGAAATAGAAAACGGGGGGAGTGGGGAGGTGGGTTTGGGGGGGGGGAAATGAGAAGCTCGGTTCTGGTTATGTTTAATTTCAGGTGGCGTTGAGACATCCAGAAAGCAATGTCAGACAAGCACGCTGAAACTTTGGTTTGGATGCAAGGTGAGATATCATGGGTAGAAAGGTAGATTTGGGAGCCATCAGCATAGAGATAGTAGAAAAAGCCATGAGATGAGATTAATGAACCAAGGGAAGAAGTGTAGATAGAAAAGAGGAGGGGACTAAGAACAGAACCCTGAGGTACGCCGACAGGCAGAGGGATAGAAGTAGAAGAGGATCCACCAGAGTGAACACTGAAGGTGCGGAGGAAGAAGTAGGAAGAGAACCAGGAAAGGACAGAGCCCTGGAATCCAAGTGAGGACAGGGTATCGAGGAGCATGCTGTGATCTACAGTGTCAAAAGCAGCGGAAAGATCAAGAAGAATGAGGATGGAATAGAGACCTCTGGATTTAGCCAGTAATAGGTCATTGGAGACTTTAGTAAGCGCAGTTTCGGTTGAGTGGAGAGGGCGAAAACCAGATTGTAGTGGGTTAAGAATAGCATGTGAGGACAGAAAATCAAGGCAGCGGCGGTGAACAGCACACTCAAGTAATTTGGAGAGAAAGGGAAGGAGGGAGATGGGTCGGTAATTAGAGGGACAAGTAGGGTTGAGTGAAGGCTTCTTAAGGAGAGGTGTGACCACAGCATGTTTAAAGGCAGTAGGGACAGTTGCAGTGGAAAGCGAGAGATTGAGAATGTGACAGATAAAAGGAATAAGAGCAGGTGAGATGGCATTAAGAAGGTGGGTGGGAATGGGATCAGAGGAACAGGTGGTACATTTTGAGGAAGAAAGGAGAAGTGTAGTTTCCTCTATAATAACTTCAGGAAAGGAGGAAAAGGAATGAGGGGAAGGAGAGAGAGGGGAACGGACTAGTGGAGGGAGAGGTGGCGAGGTAGAGAATTCAAGGTTTATCTTTTGAACCTTGTCGTGAAAGAATTCAGCAAGGGTCTGAGGAGATAATGAAGGGGGAGTTGGGGGAGGGGCACCTTGAGGAGAGAGTTCAATGTGGTGAAGAGAAGTCGAGGGTTAGAGCCAAGAGAGTTGGTCAGTTGGATATAATAATCCTGTTTGGCGCGTAAAAGAGCAGATTGGAAGGAGGTCAGCATGAACTTAAAGTTGGGATCCAGCCTCCAATTCCTGTGGGTGCCAGATTGCATGAGATCTATCGGAGGTGGGTGCTGATTACCTTGGACCAGTAGGTACTCTGTGGCTGTTTGTGAAGGTTATGCTGTGCAGTTTGTCAGGCACTGGCCACCATTCTGGAATCACCCTGTCAAGCCTGGTGGAAAGAAAAAGCTGTCTGAGGCACTCTTCAGCTGGTCAATCTGTGGTTCAGGATCCAAGCAAGGCGATAGGCAAGGGTTGTTATTTCATTTACTTTATGGTCCCAAAGAAGGGAAGGATCTTTCCAAACCATTCTAGACTTAAAGTGGGTGAACTGTGTTCTTCAAGTGCCCTCTTTTCGCATGGAGACCTTGAGATCAATAATTGTAACACTCCAGCCCTCAGAGTTTCTCATGTCTCGGGATCTAATGGAGGCCTACCTACACAATTCTATTTGCCAGGCTCACCAGTGATTCCTTCATGTCGTGGTTTTGGGGCGACATTATCAGTTTTGTGTGCTCTCTTTTGGTTTTCATAAGAATAGCCATACTGGGTCAGACCATCTAGCCCAGTATCGTTTCAACACTGGCCAATCCAGGTCACAAGTACATGGCAGAAACCCAAATAACATTCCATGCTACCAATCCCAGGGCAAGCAGTGGCTTACCCCATGTCCATCTCAATAACAGACTATGGACTTTTCCTCCAGGAACTTGTCTAAACCTTTTTTTTTTTTTTATAACCAGATACACTAACTGCTGTTACCACATCCTCTGGATACAAGTTCCAGAGCTTCACTATTCTTTGAGTGAAAAAATATTGCCTCCTATTTGTTTGAAATTTAATTGAGTGCCCCCTGGTCTTTGTACTTTTCAAAAGAGTGAAAAATTGATTCACCTTTACCCGTTCCACACCACTCAGGATTTTGTAGACCTCAATCATATCCCCCCTCAGCTGTCTCTTCCAAGCTAAAAAGCCCTAACCTCTTCAGCTTTTCCTCATATGAGAGGCATTCCATCCCCTTTATCATTATGGTTGCTCTTCTTTGAAACTTCTAATTCTGCTATATCTTTTTTTTTTTTTTTTTTAGATATGGCAGGGGCGTAGCTATGGGTGGGCCTGGGTGGGCCCAGGCCCACCCAATTTCAGTCCAGGCCCGCCCAGCACCAGCTCCCATTGCCGGCCACTGCTGCTTTTCCTGATGAGCAGCAGGGCCGGCGCTACAAAAAGAAGAAGCGCTCAGCTGACTGAGCTGAGCGCCAACGCGTCGCTAAGGACGAGAAAAAATGTTTTTAAAAAAATGCGGCACCGCAGGCAGCCTCGAAGCATTGGCTGCTGGCTCTGCAGGCTCCTCCCGTCTCTTACATCACTGCCCCTGTAGCGAAGCAGGGAAAACAGATGGGAGGATGGCAGAGAGAGGGAAAACGGAAGGATGGGGAGAGAAAGAGGGAAAACAGATGGGAGGATGGCAGAGAGAGGGAAAACGGAAGGATGGGGAGAGAAAGAGGGAAAACAGATGGGAGGATGGCAGAGAAAGGGAAAACGGAAGGATGGGGAGAGAAAGAGGGAAAACAGATGGGAGGATGGAAGAGAAAGGGAAAACAGAAGGATGGGGAGAGAAAGAGGGAAAACAGATGGGAGGATGGCAGAGAAAGAGGGAAAACAGAAGGATGGGGAGAGAAAGAGGGAATACAGATGGGAGGATGGCAGAGAAAGAGGGAAAACAGATGGGAGGATGGCAGAGAAAGAGGGAAAACAGAGGATGGGGAGAGAAAGAGGGAATACAGATGGGAGGATGGCAGAGAAAGAGGGAAAATGGAAGGATGGGGAGAGAAAGAGGGAATACAGATGGGAGGATGGCAGAGAAAGAGGGAAAACAGATGGGAGGATGGCAGAGAAAGAGGGAAAACAGAAGGATGGGGAGAGAAAGAGGGAATACAGATGGGAGGATGGCAGAGAAAGCAGGAAAACGGAAGGATGGGGAGAGAAAGAGGGAATACAGATGGCAGGATAGGGAGAAAGAGGGAAAACGGAAGGATGGGGAGAGAAAGAGGGAAAACAGATGGCAGGATGGGGAGAAAGAGGGAAAATGGAAGGATGGGGAGAGAAAGAGGGAAAACGATGGAGAGGATGGAGAGAGAGGAAAAATGGAAGGATGGGGAGAAAGAGGGAAAAAACAGATGGGAGGATGGGGAGAAAGAGGGGGAAAAGGGAAGGATGGGGAGAGAAAGAGGGAAACCAGATGGCAGGATGGGAGAAAGAGGGAAAATGGAAGGATGGGAGAGAGAGAAAGAGGAAACAGCTGGGAGGATGGAAGAGAAAGAGGAAACGGCAAGGATGGGGAGAGGAACAGAGGCGAAAACAGCTGGCAGGAATGGGTGAGAGAAACGAGGGAAAACAGATGGCCAGGATGGGGAGGAAAGAAGGGAAATTTGGCTAATGGATGGGAGAGGAAAGGAGGGAATACAGAGGGAGGTATGGCAAGAGGGAAACGGCACACCAAGGATGGGAGAGAAGAGGGAAAACAGATGGAGGATGGCCAGAGAAAGCGGGAACCGGTAAGGATGGGGAGGCGAAAGAGGGAAAACACGATGGCAGGATGGGGATGGGAAAGAGGGAAATGGATAAGGATGGGAGGAGAAAGAGGGGACAACCGCTGGGAGGAATGGCAGAGAAAGAGGGACACCGGAGGATGGGTGAGAGAAGAGGGAAACAGCTGGGAGGATGGCAGAGGAAGAGGGGAGATGGATGAAAGGATGCAGAGAAAAAGGGGAGAGATTGGAAGGATGTGGAGAGAGAAGGGACACTAAACAGAAAAGGGTAGAGAGATAGACACTGGTTAGAAGGAGGGAGAGAGACATTAGATGGAAGGATCAGGAGAGAGGGTAGATGGGTGGAAGGATGGGGAGAGAGAAAGAGGGAAGACGCTGGATGAAGGGTAGGGAGGAAAGAGGTGACACTGGATGGAAGGATGCAGAAAGAAAGAGGGGGAGGACTATTGGAAGGATGGGGAGAGAGAGGGGAGACACTGGAAGGATGGGGAGAGAAAGAGGAGAGCTGCTGCATGGAAAGGGGGAGTAGTGAAAGATTGGAGAATAAGAGGAAGGGGCATGGGGAGAACAAGGGTGAGAAAAAGATAAAAAGCCATAAGTAGATGAAGGAAATTAAAGAATGGATAGTAAGAATGAATTAAATCTGGACACAGAGAGAGGCAGAAAAATATTGAAGAAAGCAAAGAAAAAGGAGAGAAAAATGACAAATGGCCAGGAAACCCTGGCAGAAGAGTTAAGCGAAAACGAAGGAAAGCAAAATCTAGAGACTGGGAGCAACACAATGAGAAAAAGTAAATGGCCATACAACAAAGGTAAAGAAAATAATTTTATTTTTAATTTAGGATAAAGTAATATGGTGTTAATAAAGTTTCAGAGACCAATACTTCCTTCCTTAGGTCAGGAGAGGATACCGTAACAGCATTATACTGACCTGAGGCAGGAGGTTTTGGCCTCTGAAAGCTCACTGAAAAGGATTAGGCTATTAAATAAATTGTCTGAAATCTGATGCACTGAAAAGCAGCACTTTACCCTGTGTGACAAATGCATCTGAGTGTGACTACATTTTGCTGGGGGGGGGGGGGGGGGGGGGGGGGGTAGAGAGAAAATTTTGTGCCCACCCACTTTGGGTTCAGGCCCACCCAAAATTGGCAGTCTGGCTACGCCACTGAGATATGGCAACCAGAATAGCAATTAATACTGAAGGTGAGGTTTCACCATGGAGCAGTACAGAGGTATTATAATATTCTCGGTCTTATTTCACATCCCTTTCCTAATAAATCTCATCATCCTGTTTGCTTTTTTGTCTGCCGGCACACACCGGGCAGATTTCAACATATTGTCTACAATTACACCTAGATATTTTTCTTGTGTGCAGACTCCTAAGGTGGACCCTAGCATCAGATAAAGTGAATGATACATACCTGTAGCAGGTGTTCTCCGAGGACAGCAGGCTGATTGTTCTCACGACTGGGTGACGTCCGCGGCAGCCCCCACCAACCGGAAGAAGCTTCGCGGGCGGTCCGCACGCAGGGCACGCCCACCGCGGCATGCGCGGCCGTCTTCCCACCCGTGCGCGACCGTTCCCGCCAGTTGAATGACAAGCAAAAGATGAAAACGCAACTCCAAAGGGGAGGAGGGAGGGTAGGTGAGAACAATCAGCCTGCTGTCCTCGGAGAACATCTGCTACAAGTATGTATCATTCACTTTCTCCGAGGACAAGCAGGCTGCTTGTTCTCACGACTGGGGTATCCCTAGCTTTCAGGCTCACTCAAAACAAGAACCCAGGTCAATTGAACCTCGCAACAGCGAGGATACAACAGAAATTGACCTACGAAGAACAACTAACTGAGAGTGCAGCCTGACCAGAATAAATGCGGGTCCTGGAGGGTGGAGTTGGATTTACACCCCAAACAGATTCTGCAGCACCGACTGCCCGAACCGACTGTCGCGTCGGGTATCCTGCTGGAGGCAGTAATGTGATGTGAATGTGTGGACAGATGACCACGTCGCAGCCTTGCAAATCTCTTCAATAGTGGCTGACTTCAAGTGGGCCACTGACGCTGCCATGGCTCTAACACTATGAGCCGTGACATGACCCTCAAGAGTCAGCCCAGCCTGGGCGTAAGTGAAGGAAATGCAATCTGCTAGCCAATTGGAGATGGTGCGTTTCCCGACAGCAACCCCTAGCCTGTTAGGGTCGAAAGAAATAAACAATTGGGCGGACTGTCTGTGGAGCTGTGTCCGCTCCAAGTAGAAGGCCAATGCTCTCTTGCAGTCCAATGTGTGCAACTGACATTCAGCAGGGCGGGTATGCGGCCTGGGGAAGAATGTTGGCAAGACAATTGACTGGTTAAGATGGAACTCCGACACCACCTTCGGCAGGAACTTTGGGTGGGTGCGGAGCACTACTCTGTTGTGATGAAATTTGGTATATGGAGCATGAGCTACTAGGGCTTGAAGCTCACTGACCCTATGAGCGGAAGTAACTGCCACCAAGAAAATGACCTTCCAGGTCAAGTACTTCAGATGGCAGGTATTCAGTGGCTCAAAAGGAGGTTTCATCAGCTGGGTGAGGACGACGTTGAGATCCCATGACACTGTAGGAGGCTTGATAGGGGGCTTTGACAAAAGCAAGCCTCTCATGAATCGAACGACTAAAGGCTCTCCAGAGATGGCTTTACCTTCCACACGATAATGGTAAGCACTAATCGCACTAAGGTGATTCCTTACTGAGTTGGTCTTGAGGCCAGACTCTGATAAGTGCAGAAGGTATTCAAGCAGGTTCTGTGCAGGGCAAGAACGAGGTTCTAGGGCCTTGCTCTCACACCAAACGACAAACCTCCTCCACTTGAAAAAGTAACTCTTTTTAGTGGAATCCTTCCTAGAGGCAAGCAAGACACGGGAGCCACCCTCAGACAGACCCAACGCAGTGAAGTCTACGCCCTCAACATCCAGGCCGTGAGAGCCAGGGACTGAAGGTTGGGGTGCAGCAACGCTCCGTCGTTCTGCGAGATGAGAGTCGGAAAACACTCCAATCTCCACGGTTCTTCTGAGGACAACTCCAGAAGAAGAGGGAACCAGATCTGACGGGGCCAAAAGGGCGCTATCAGAATCATGGTGCCATGGTCTTGCTTGAGCTTCAGTAAGGTCTTCCCCACCAAAGGTATAGGAGGATAAGCATACAGGAGGCCGGTCCCCCAATGGAGGAGAAAGGCATCCGTGTGCCTGTAGTCTGGAACAGAACAGAGGCAGCTTGTGGTTGGTCTGAGAGGCGAAAAGGTCCACCGAGGGGGTGCCCCACTCTCGGAAGATCTTGCGTACCACTCTGGAATGAAGTGACCACTCGTGCGGTTGCATGACTCTGCTCAGTCTGTCGGCCAGACTGTTGTTTACACCTGCCAGGTATGTGGCTTGGAGGAGCATGCCGAACTGGCAAGCCCAACGCCACATGCCGACGGCTTCCTGACACAAGGGGCGAGATACGGTGCCCCCCTGCTTGTTGGTGTAATACATTGCAACCTGATTGTCTGTCCGAATTTGAATAATTTGGTAGGACAGCCGATCTCTGAAAGCCTGCAGTGCGTTCCAGATCGCTCGGAGCTCCAGGAGGTTGATCTGCAGATCCTTTTCCTGGAGGGACCACAGACCCTGGGTGTGAAGCCCATCGACATGAGCTCCCCACCCCAGGCGAGATGCATCCGTCGTCAGCACTTTCGTGGGCTGCGGAATTTGGAATGGACGTCCCAGGGTCAAATTGGTCCGGATGGTCCACCAGAGCAGTGAAGTGCGGCAACTGGTGGAGAGGCGGATGACATCTTCTAGATTCCCGGTGGCCTGAAACCACTGGGAAGCTATGGTCCATTGAGCAGATCTCATGTGAAGACGAGCCATGGGAGTCACATGAACTGTGGAGGCCATATGACCCAGAAGTCTCAACATCTGCCGAGCTGTGACCTGCTGAGACGCTCTGGTCTGTGAAGCCAGGGACAGGAGGTTGTTGGCCCTCGCTTCGGGAAGGAAGGCCTGAGCCATCTGGGTATTCAGCAGAGCTCCTATGAATTCCAGAGACTGTGTTGGCTGGAGATGGGACTTTGGGTAATTTATCACAAACCCCAGCAGCTCCAGAAGTTGAAAAGTGCACTGCATAGACCGGAGGGCTCCTGCCTCCGAGGTGCTCTTGACCAGCCAATCGTCGAGATATGGGAACACGTGCACTCCCAGCTTGCGTAGGTACGCCGCTACCACCACGAGACACTTTGTAAACACTCGTGGGGCAGAGGCGAGCCCAAAGGGCAGCACACAATACTGAAAGTGCCGTGCGCCCAGGCGGAATCTGAGATACTGTCTGTGAGCTGGCAGTATCGGGATGTGAGTGTATGCGTCCTTTAAATCCAGGGAACATAGCCAATCGTTTTTCTGAATCATTGGCAGAAGGGTGCCCAAGGAAAGCATCCTGAAATTTTCTTTGACCAGGAATTTGTTCAGGCCTCTCAGGTCTAGGATGGGACGCATCCCCCCTGTTTTCTTTTCCACAAGGAAGTACCTGGAATAGAATCCCTGCCCTTCTTGCCCGGGTGGTACGGGCTCGACCGCATTGGCGCTGAGAAGGGCGGAGAGTTCCTCTGCAAGTACCTGCTTGTGATGGGAGCTGAAGGATTGGGCTCCCGGAGGACAATTTGGTGGCAGGGAGGCCAAATTCAGGGCGTATCCGCACCGCACTATTTGGAGAACCCACTGGTCGGAGGTTATGAGAGGCCACCTTTGGTGAAAAAATTTTAACCTCCCTCAGACCGGCAGATCGTCCGGTACGGACACTTTGAGGGCGGCTATGTTCCCGTGGATCCAGTCAAAAGCCCGTCCCCGGCTTTTGCTGTGGAGGCGCCGGGGGCTGCTTAGGCGCACGCTGTTGACGAGAACGAGCGCGCTGGGGCTGTCCCTGTGCCTGACGAGGCCTTCGGGCCGGCTGGGTGTACCTACGCTTTGCAAAAGAATAGGGCACAGCCTGCCGGGCCCGGGAAAAACGTCCACCTGCTGAGGTGGGTGCTGAAGGCGCCCGGTGGGAGAGCTTGTCGAGAGCGGTTTCCCGCTGGTGCAGTTGGTCCACCAGCTGCTCGACCTTCTCACCAAAAATATTATCCCCCCGGCAAGGGACGTCGGCCAGTCTCTGCTGGGTGCGGTTGTCCAGGTCAGAGGCATGCAGCCATGAGAGCCTGCGCATCACTATACCTTGGGCCGCAGCACGAGATGCCACGTCACAGGTGTCATAGATACCCCTGGACAGGAACTTTCTGCACGCCTTCAGCTGCCTGACCACCTCCTGATAAGGCCTGGACTGCTCCGGCGGGAGCTTATCGACCAGGTCCGCCAGTTGCTTCACATTGTTCCGCATGTGGATGCTCGTATAGAGCTGGTATGACTGGATGCGGGTCACGAGCATGGAGGATTGGTAGGCCTTCCTCCCAAACGAGTCCAGAGTGCGAGACTCCCGCCCCGGGGGCGCCGAGGCGGTGTCCCTCGAACTCCGTGCCCTCTTGAGAGCAGAATCCACGACCGCCGAGTCATGGGGCAATTGGGGCCGCATTAACTCTGGGTCCGAGTGGATTCTGTACTGGGACTCTGCTTTCTTGGGAATGATGGGATTAGATAGTGGTCTCATCCAGTTCCGAAGCAGTGTCTCTTTGAGGACATTGTGCAACGGCACCGTGGAGGACTCTCTAGGTGGTGATGGATAGTCGAGGACCTCGAGCATCTCAGCCCTCGGCTCATCCACAGAGACCACGGGGAAGGGAATGCAAATAGACATATCCCTTACAAAGGAGGCAAAGGAGAGGCTCTCAGGAGGCGAGAGCTTCCTCTCTGGTGAAGGCGTGGGGTCCGAGGGAAGACCCGCAGACTCCTCAGAGGAGAAATATCTGGGGTCTTCCTCTTCCCCGCACGAGGCCTCTTCCTCGGTATCGGACATAAGCTCATGTAGCTGAGTCCTTAACCGGGCCCGCCTCGACGTCGAGGCACCGAGGCCTCGGTGTCGTCGAGCGGTGGACTCCCGCGCCGGCGGGGACGAAGCTCCCTCCATCGACGTCGACGGGGACTCCACCTGCGTGGCGGTCGAGACCGGCGCCGCAAGTGGCGGCGGTGTCGACGGCCTCGGCACCGGGCTAGAGCTCGCCGGCGCCACAGTCAACGGCGCCGAGGGCGCCAGCGGCACCGGCACAGCCTGGCGCATCAGCCCTTCCAGGATCCCCGGAAGGATGGCTCGGAGGCACTCGTCCAGGCCCGCTGCCGGGAAAGACGGGGGGGCCGGTAGAGGTGCCGGTGCCGGAAGCTGCTCGGATCCAGGAGACTGCACCGAAGTGCTGGGACCCTGACGCGTCGGTACCTCCACTACCGAAGGGGATCTCTCCTCTCGACGCGGACGCTTCGGCGTCAACTCCTCGCCGCCAGTACCGAGAGCCGGATGCATCGAAGGCGACCGATGACGGGCACCGCAAGAAATCTAAGAAGCACCGTCATCGGTGCCAGGTGGAATGGAGGAGGAGGAGGTCGATCCCCCTCGGTCTCGAGGAACCGGGTCACACAGGGTTCGGTCCCGAGGGCCATGGGCCGAGGGAGTGACCGGGGCCGATTGCCCACGCGGCCTCTCACCCCTACCCTCACCAGAGGACCGGCGGGCCGATGGGACCTGTGCTCCTGGGGTCGATGCCATCGGTTCCGATTTCGCGGGCATCGATACCGGTACCGAAGAACCGGCCGTCGATACCGATGCCGTCGAGGTCGACGTCGAGGGGCTGGCGCAAGTTCCAAAAAGACGGTCCCGAAGAACTTGCCTCGCAACCTGAGTCCGTTTCCAGAGACCAAGACACAAAGAACACGACTTGATATTGTGCTCTGGCCCGAGGCACTGGAGGCACCAAGTGTGGGTGTCGGTCTGCGAGATAGGCCGGCCGCACCGACCACACTTCTTAAATCCACTCGGGACCTTCGAGGACATCGACGGAAAAATCGCGTCGGCGAAGTTAAAGTCGTCGATGGTGGCGGTAAATCACACCTCGACAAATAATCGACCGCACGGCCACAAGGCCGCAACGCGACGCCCCGCTAGAAAACGAGGGAAAATAAAGCGCGTGCTCTTTTTTTTTTTTTTTAAATGAAAAAGGAAAAAACTGGAGCGCGCGGCAACAGAAACAAAAAATAAACGAATTCGCGAACAACGCGACGGTTTTCCGGGGCTGACTAAGAGAGAGCGGCAGTCGCACGACTCTCTCCAGGCGCGGAAAAGAAAAGACTGGCGGGAACGGTCGCGCACGGGCGGGAAGACGGCCGCGCATGCGCGGTGGGCGTGCCCTGCGTGCGGACCGCCCGCGAAGCTTCTTCCGGTTGGTGGGGGCTGCCGCGGACGTCACCCAGTCGTGAGAACAAGCAGCCTGCTTGTCCTCGGAGAACTATGATTAGGATTATTCTTCCCAATATGCATCATCAGTCCACATCAAATTTCATCTGCTGTTTGGATGCCCAGTCTTCCAGTTTCCTAAGGTCTTCCTGCAATTTTTCACAGTCCACATGTGTTTTGACAACTTTGAATAGTTTTGTGTGATCTGCAAATTTAATTGCCTCACTTGTCATTCTGATTTTCAAATCATTTATAAAATATTTTGAATATATTTAGCTATTGCTTCCCGCACATTTTCCAAGGTGATGGTAGTGGTGGCGGCAGCAGCATCCCTATGGAAGGAAGATATCTTGGTTCACTCTTATCTAGACAACTGCCTCATTTGGGCAAAGTCCTTACAGAAGTGTCGGGGTCAGGTCCAGAGTTGTACAGGTCCTGCAGTTGTTGGGCTGGGTTATTAACCTTGTCAAAAGTTACCTGGAGCCGTCACAGACCTTGGAGACCTTGATACCAAAATGGGCAGGGTGTACCTGCCCACGACAAGAGTTCAAAAAACTGCCAGCCCAAGTTCAATCTCTCTGTTCTCAGAATACTCAGGCCAAGAATTTTCTGCAGGTTCTGAGATCCATGGTGGCGGCATTGGAGGTGGTGCAGTGAGTCAGAGCTTATGAGGCTCATTTTCAAAGCACTTAGCCTCCCAAAGTTCCATAGAAACCTATGGAACTTAGCCTCCCAAAGTGCTTTGAAAATATGCCTCTATATGTGTCCTCTCCAGGCAGTTCTTCTTTCCCAGTGGTCCCCTCAGTCATAGGCCTTCGAGGTCAGGATTCCCTTGTGGTGGCTGGCAAGATGCATCCTGTGCTGGTGGCTGATGGTTACCTGTTGGGGAGAATGAGTCTGGACCCCTCTGAATGGCCTATGGTGATGATGGATGCTGTTCTCTCCGGTTTTTGTTTGGTTGTGGCGTATTTTTGAGGATTGGTGTAATTTAAAAAATGTTATGTATTTACTCAGGTTTCCTTTGTCTAATAATTACCATTCATTCTCTAATACAAAGGGATTCTAAAAGCTACCTCCATAACATCTCCAGGATATGAAAGATAGACTTTAGGACTAGATCTTGTGTCCTCTACATAGCAGCAGACTAGGACAAAGTCATTGGTTATACTGTAGCCCTGTGAAAAACATGTTATACCACCAATGTGATGCAGGATTTAAATCTTTATGCTGCATGAAAGCAAAATTTCCTACACTTAATAGGCAGGCTAAGACCAGGCTGTTCTACCAACATAAGAATAAAGTGGATTTTCAGACAAATAGGTCATATTAGTACCTGGCCTAGGAGAAAACCTTTCAAAATAAGTGAGGGGTGCTAAACCCAATAGAAACTACACCTCCCTTGACAAAGCCAAAGAGTTTGCTTAAAATTGGGAATGCTCAAGCAGCCAGAGCTGGCTCCTATGGTACTTTTCTTCCACAGTAACAGAACAGCAATGATATCTATAATGCACATTAACACTGAAAAATAATTTAACTGTACATTTTGGAGAAAACAAAATAGAGATGAATTCATCTGCAATTAAAATGCATTGAAAGGAAATGTAAACCAATAAAAATGATTCGAGTTTGTTAAATAAGCGAACCTATTTCTAATGCTGCCCTGGGTCTTTGCAGCCAGGTAGTCTATGCAGCCTCTCTTTTGTGACCTAAGTGTCATCAGCTGTTAATATTTGTAGTTGTTCCTCAGACCCAATCAGTGTTGTGGTTGTGCAGGGTAACACAAGGAGTTGCTAGGGAACAAAATTAAGTTTGGTCATTCAATGCTCCTTAAATCAGCACAATAGAGCAAATAAAAGATGTCAAAGGAGCCACTAAACTGTGTGTTGCTTCTTATACATTATAAACAAACATATATACTACTACTTATCATTTCTATAGCGCTACAAGGCTACACCTGTAGTTGTGGCAATAAGAAATGGGGAAACTTACCACTGTAGTGCAGCCATATGGTGCTAGTCAATTGTATCAAAGCATAGAAAACTTATCTAGCAATTGATAGCAGATCTGACACACACTACTACTACTACTACTATTTAGCATTTCTATAGCGCTACAAGGCGTACGCAGCGCTGCACAAACATAGAAGAAAGACAGTCCCTGCTCAAAGAGCTTACAATCTAATAGACAAAAAATAAAGTAAGCAAATCAAATCAATTAATGTGTACAGGAAGGAAGAGAGGAGGGTAGGTGGAGTCGAGTGGTTACAAGTCAAAAGCACACTTTGTACTGATAGTAGTATCCACTAAATACTGATCTACCCTATTATATGTTACTATTACTTTATCTTAAGAGGGGAAAACACTGAGAAAAAAACTTGCCTGTGTTACACTTATGTTTCAACAATTTTTTGATGACTCAACCAAAAAAACCATCAACAAGCACACAAAGAGTTATAACCATTACAGATTAAATTAACAGACCACCATAAGTGAACAAGTCATCAAAATTCCCCCCCATTTTCTCCCCCTCCTTCCCAATCTTATACCCCTTCCCCCTCCCTCTAAAATTTGTATTTCAACATTTTTTTTTATCGAGAACTTGATAAATTTAACCGCTGCATCTTTCACTACCCAGCATTTGAAACCTTATCCTTAAAAAAAAAAAAAAAACCCTCCCTTGTCTCCCCCTTCCCTTCATCCTTCCCTCTAACCACCCAATTCCTCTCCCTCATCCCATCCCACTCCCTCCCTCCTTTTCGACTCTGTATCATCAGAGTGCACAAAATGCTTTTTTATTTGTTCCAGGTTTCACGGTCCCCACTCTCCGTCCATTATTCCCACCTGCCTGAATTACCCCTTCAATAAAACGAGTTTAACACAAGGCTGCGAGCTGTGTGGGACAAGGATTGGATATATTTATCCCAAATAGACAAAAACAGTTTCCTCCACTTAAATGTCAAGCGAGCATATTGTGATTCTAGCAGCATCAAAGCATGTAACTTATTCCTCCATTGCCAATATGGAGGAGCTTGGTCACTGATCCATACCCCCAACACAGTTCTTTTACCCAACATCCCTGCTTTCCTGATTAGCAGTTTAAAATATTTATCTTGAGGGCCAAAGTCTTCGTATTGGTCCAACAAAAATCCTGTAGGTGACATCCTGATTGGTCTACCCCCTAAGGTCTCCAAATAAGAAGTCATTGCCCTCCAGAAAGTCTGAACCAATACACACTCCTATAGCGCGTGTATAAACAAATTAACTGCTATCTGACATTTCCTACAAATTGGGGAATCTATTCCTCCAGCCTTAAAAAGGCGTTCTTGTGTAAAATAAGCTGTATGCAGCACTCGAAAATTACATTCGCGAAGCTCGGCACTAACAGACCCTAATGGTATTCGCCCTACTAATTGATCTATATCTATCGAGGTGGCCGGGATACCCAAATCTCGGCTCCACCCCCGCTGTATCTCCACCTTTCCCTGTATTTTCTGTATCTTCTCCAGCGCTCTTTTTAAAGTAGATACCAAAACCCCCGTCTTGGACAGGCTCAAAAAATTCTAATAATCGCTGTCTAAGGGGGAACCATGTATCTTGTAGATCAAGACTCTGAATATAGTGTTGTACCTGTTTATAGGCAAACATATCCCGTGTTTCCACCTTCCCTAAATTCAGTAGTGTCTTCCATGTCATTAATCTCCCCTCAGCATCCAAAAGATCCTTTATATATCTCACCCCCTTGTTTTTCCACTGTCGGAAACAGATAGCATTGCCCGGTGCAAAATCTACATTCCCCACCAAAAGTATCTGATCCGATTTTTGCAGATCCCCCCCCCCCCCCCCCCCCGAGCAAAGATATAAGATATTTCCATGTTTCCCGAATCAACTTCAGAAGGAGGCTATTACGTAACTCCTCTAGAATCTTAGTTGCAGGACAATGAACCAGAGAGAAAACGTTCCATGTACCATATGCTGCCTGTTCTAACCTCCTAGGTGTATATTCCTGACTCTCTAAAACCCAGTCTCCTAAATATCGGAGCAGACAGGCCCAATTATAGCTCTTCAGATCTGGCATTCCTAGACCTCCGTCACCACGCTCCTAGTAGATGTCGAAATGGGGTCCTCGGTTTTTTCCCCTGCCAACAAAAGGCCGAAACTATTCTATATAAAGCATTTATTTCTATCTTAGTAAGTTTGATCGGCAATATTTGCAACATGTACAACCATTTGGGGAAAAGAATTATATGAAACAGTTAAGTACGTCCATACATTGATATGGGTAATGAGATCCATTGCGACAAAAGTTGTCTGGTCTGCTCTAACAAGTGAGATATGTTCAGGCCCTGTACCAAAAACGTCCTATAAGGGAGTTTGATACCTAAATATTTAAAATATCTCTAGGCCCACTTCAAAGGAAATCGCCCCTCCCAATAACACTTCACCGAGCTACAAGTTGGAAAGGCTAAAGACTTATCCAGATTTTATTTGAACCCTGAGAAGTCTCCAAATTCAGCAAAACTATCCATCAAAGCCGAGAGGGATTCCCTGGGATTAGTCAAATGTACTAAGAGATCATCAGCGAAAGCTGATATCTTAAATTCTTGTCTGCCCATTGCAACTCCTCGAATATCTGGATTCAACAATATCTCTCTTATTAAAGCATCTATACTTAAAACAAACAACGGCGACAGCGGGCACCCCTGCCGCGTCCCACGTTGAATGGAGACAGACTCTGATGAAACTCCATTCACCCACACTACTGCCCGTGGCACCTTATACAATACTTGTACTGCCCTGACCCACAATCCATCAAAGCCATATGTCTCCAAGGTCGTAAACAAAAAGTCCCAACTTACTCTATTGAACGCCTTCTCCGCATCAAAGCTGATAAGCAGAGAAGGCGTCCCCTTCCTTTCCACCCACTCCATTGAGGCTAGTATTTTCCACATGTTTTTGGCTATGGTCCGTCCCCTCACAAACCCAACCTGACTATCCTCTACAAAAGGCAGTATCACCGCCAGCCGATTAGCCAATATTTTGGCAAACACCTTGGCCTCTACGTTCAGCAGAGATATAGGTCTATAGGATGACGGTTGTTCAGGGTCCCGGCCAGTTTCAATAATACCACCATCCGAACTTCATTCAGAGTCAGACATACCCCCTTTCTCAATAAACTTATTAAACAATGCCATCAGAGGCGGCACTATCTGATGACCCAACACTTTGTAAAATTCATACCTAAATCCATCAGAGCCGGGAGCCCTAAACAAGGCACCCTGTTGTATCACTCTATGTACCTCCTCCTCAGTGATCTGCTTGTTTAATCTAGATCACTGTGATTCCCTTAGGTTTGGCAATGCCCTCCCCTCTAAATATATTTTACTCTGTAGGTCAACATCCCGCTGACAAGTATAAAGCTTTTGGTAGTACTGCCGAAAGGTTTCCGCTATGTCCTTGTCTGATCTCATCAATTTACCCTTATTGTTCAAGATTTGTAATATCTTTTGTCTTCCCGCTTTCCGCCGTATCAAGCCTGCCAACATTTTCCCCTGTTTATTACCATGGAGGTATAATTGATATTTATAATATTGCAAAGATTTTACTGCTCAAGAATGCAGTAAGCTATTAAGGGAGGCCTGCAGCGCCAAAAGGTTTGCTTTATGCTGCAGAGTAGGCATTCGCCCACACTTCCTTCATGCCTCTCCCACCTGCTAACCCAAACGAATTATAGCTTTTATCTCTCGCCTTTCTTTTATAGCTCATATATACTATGACCACCCCTTAGCGGTCTCCTAAAATAATATTGGGTCTGCTCGATGGGTGGCATTGTCCAAATGATAATCCATCCACTGTTGCGCTATATGTTCTCGAAACTCATCATTCGGTAGATATGAGGGGAACTGCCAGCTAAACTTCTGACCACCTCCTGTTGGTAACCTAAGAGTCCACCAAACATATGCATGATCTGAAACCCCGGAAGGCCCTATGCCTGCTTCTTGGACCATTGAAAAAAAAGAGTTCTAGACAACAGCCAAATAGTCAATCCGTGATAGAGATTACACACACCTGTCAAGGGCCCATTTATCTCAATCATCTGGATGCAAAAGCCTCCACACATCCACCAAGTCGAGGGCCGCACAATGCAAAGGTATACCATGCGAGCCCGCCCCTTTTTCAGCCCTTTGAGATATCTAGATTGGGGTTATGAACTGTATTCAGGTCTCCTCCCAGAATCACCAGGACATAATCATTCTCCTGTGTTACACTTAAAGCCTAGAGCTAATTTTAGAGTTACTTTCATTAAATGATACAATACTTGATGATGTAATTGAAGATTAGTTTTATACAACCAGCTTTAAGTTGCTTACCTGTAACAGATGTTCTCTAAAAGCAAGCAGCATTAAGTCCTCATAAAACAGTAAAGTCTTCCAACTGAGTCAGGGCGATAGGAATACATAGCTTCTAAAACTTCAGAGAGTTTTCCAGTGTCTAGCAAGGTGCCTACCCATAGAGCCGTTATAAAGTTACCTCATAAGGTCTGATTTAGTAAAGCTTTCCAACCTGTCTACAGTCAAACTCAATGGGCTTTTAGGATGAAAGAAAAGCTTTACTAAAGCTCTGCTGCTAGCGGAGGTGTGTTCCTAGCGACGCATGTGTGGGCATTTTTTCGCCTCCCATGCTGCTAGCGGAGGTGTGTTCCTAGCGACGCATGTGTGGGCGTTTTTTCGCCTCCCATGCTACTAGCGGAGGTGTGTTCCTAGCTACTATCAGAAACCGGATGAATGAACAACCCTTGAAGACGCCATAGCTGGTGAAACACAATTGTGTCGGGTTCTATGTTTCATTCTACAGTCTGGAAAAGTTTCAGGCTAAAGAAAGCTTAATGGACATTTCAACTAGACCTATAACAAGTTTTGATGAAGTGAGAAGTGCCCTGGTGTCCCAGTATAGAGAAAGATAATCCTCATGACAACTGGTGGAAAATCAGTAATGATGGACAATATCTATACTAGTCAAGACTAATATGGGATAATAGATAAGATATGAGATGGGGCTTGTCAAGATAATGATAAAAGAAGGTCCAGTTTATGTGCGATGATCCAATATTTGTAATAATATAAGATGTTTTAAAGATTTATTGTATTAAATTGATGTGAATGAATGAAAGATTGAGTGTGCATGTGATCCGTTTTATTGGACTTGTTATAAAAAAAGTTTTTTTGAGATAATAAAGTTTGTATTAGATCTGATAAAAAACGGTTGTCTTGAATATTAATATATATATATATATATATATATATATATATATACACACACATATCTCAGAACTTCACCTAAACTATGCCCTTGGAAATTCCCACAGATGATGCACGTATATTGTAAATATATGCAAAATGTATTATATGAACATATATGGCAGTGTAATTTTTAAAAGGCCTTCTTCCGTACATACAGCAGGCTTTACATGCAGAAAGAGGCACATAACAGATGCCAGCAGACCTGTGAGTGTCTGCCTGGTTGCGCCAATTTTCTTGATGCCTTTGAATACTTGTGCTAGTTACCTTTACTTCTCTTTATATCATTAACTTTGTTATAAAGGCATACCCTACTGACCGAACTTAAATGCCTTAACCCAGCAACACAAAGAAAAAAAACCAACAACTTATAATGAACTCTATATAACTCCCCTTCTCTACGATTCCCTACTGTGTCTGTAATATATTTATCTCACCGACTATAACATCACTCTATTTGTTTCACCACCGGAAGTAGCTACTGCCTCACGGTACTATGTAATCCACATTGAGCCTGCAAATAGGTGGGAAAATGTGGGGTACAAATGTAACAAATAAATAGAGAGAGAAATTTTAGTTGGAAAAACTTACAAATCACTACCTAAGGCATTATGTTTCCACCGAAGAATCTAATCTTGGACAACTGGTGTAAGAAGTGCAGGACTTAATGAGGGTGGGGTGGGGGCAGGGTGTGGAGGATATATGGGGAATGGTTGAAAAGAGAGAGGAGAGGATTGGTTACAGAGGGGTTTTAAAATCTGCACAATTGATTATCTTTCTGTGGTTTTGTACATGTGCTGACGCTGCCCCTGGAATGCCCCCAAGATAGCTGGCTTTGTGTTTGACGTCAACTGCAATATTCAGCAGCACTTAGCTGGTTAAGTGCTGTTGAATATTAGCGGCTAGCCCCAACCAAGCAATTTAACCAGCCAGAGGCTGGCTAAATCATACTATCGGGTAGGATATTATTATGGATGTAATGTGATTTTCTAGTGTAAGAAATTGATCAAGGCAAGACAACCAATGTATTTTTGGGACAAGTTTATTATTTATTATTATTATTTATTGCATTTGTATCCCACATTTTCCCACCTTTTTGCAGGCTCAAAGTGGCTTACAATATATCATGGATAGTGGAAATGAGAGGGGAGTAAACATTTGGTATTACAGAAGGATTTGGGGTTACATGGTAATGGAATACATAATAGTAATATAACAGAAGGCATTATTAACATTTCTGGATAAATGTTTCACATGTTTTGATCTTTGTGGTATGTCTTGTCGAAGAGATGGGTCTTTAGTAGTTTGCGGAAGTTGGTCAGTTCATAGGTCGCTTTTAGGTTATGTGGCAGTGCATTCCAGAATTGCGTGCTCATATAGGAAAAGGTGACACATGCATTAATTTGTATTTCAGACCTTTACAGTTGGGGAAATGAAGATTAAGGAAAGTACGAGATGATTTTTTGGCATTTCTGGGTGGCAGGTCTATCAGGTCGGACATATAGGCTGGGGCCTCGCCATGGATGATTTTATGTACTAGGGTACATACTTTAAACGTGATGCGTTCTTTGAGTGGGAGCCAGTGCAGTTTCTCTCATAGGGGTTTTGCACTTTCGTATTTTGATTTTCCAAATATGAGTCTGGCTGCCGTGTTCTGTACTGTTTGGAGTTTTTTTGAGTATTTGCTCTTTACAGCCAGCGTAGATTGAGTTGCAATAGTCTAAGTGACTGAGTACTAATGATTGTACCAGATTACGGAAGACGGTCCTTGGGAAGAATGGTCTTATTCTTTTTAATTTCCACATTGAGTGGAACATCTTTTTGGTTGTGTTTTTTGCTTGATTCTCAAGTGTTAGGTGCCGATCAATGGTGACTGCAAGAATTTTCAGGGTGTCCGAAACTGGTAGATTTAGTTTTGGTGTGTTGATGGTGGTAAATTTGTCCGTGTTGTGCTGAGAGAAACTGATCAAGGCAAGATGACCAATGTATTTTTGGGACAAGTTTATAATCCAAATCCTTACTTTGAATGTAAAGGGAGTATGGCACAGGGAATTTATGGAACAAAATATATCCACATACTCTGGGTCAGGAATTGTGCTTTGTCCAAGGAGTGCTATTGTATAGTCCTAGAGTGAAGGATGCTTGCCATACTTTGATACAATATACAGCAGAGTTTCTCAACCTAAGCCAGTTTGGTTTTCAAGATAAATATTTGCATAAAACGGAGGCTGTGCATACAAATCTCTCATGCATATTCATTGTGGATATCTAAAAAACCTGACTGGCTTGAGTTTCCCAAGGACTGGGTTGAAAAACCCTGATCTAGAGCCTTTTCAGTAATCACTCTAGCAATGAAGTAGTTTAACCAGAAATTTTCTGTTTGAACATTTAAAAAATATTTATTAACATTTCCAAAAAATACAACAAGGTAAACATGACTTAGTCAATATCATAACAGGAAAAGTAAGTGGACATACAACTATAATTCCAAAAGGAAATAAAAACCCAGAACATAACAATATTTTGCCACTAACAAAGCAATACAGGAGGAAGAGGAGAAAAAAAACATCCCCCTTGTATAAAGAAAATAGCAAAAGAAAGATTCAGCAAATCTATCATAGGTAATCAAAATCTTTACAGCCAAAATAACCATTAAGGCAAGAACTATCGACAATTTGGTGGGGTGGGGGGGACGGAAGGGGGATAAGTTCTTCTTGCTGTATCAATAAATCTAAGTGAGAAGGTTAAATAAATAACATTCTTCCTTGTAAGTGAATTAAATGTCTCTTTGGATAGTCAAGCAAGAAGGACAATCCCAATGCTACCACCCAAGGGTTTAGCAAAGGGAATCCCTTACCTCCTCAACAAAGGTGAGATATCAGGAAATACACAAGTCCTATGTGAATGGAAGTTAACTTCTAAAAGAACAAAATTTCAACACTACTAAATTTCTATCAGAAAGGCAAGAAGAGTGGCTGCTATGGTGTCACGTTTTCTTATTTCCTTGATGTGAAGTTTCCAAAATTTTCTGTTATTTCCTCTGTCACTGGGTGGGAAGAAAGGTCACAGACTGATGATCCAGGTATTTAAAAAGCTCTCTCCAACCTAGGCAGAGATTTCCTAGGTATTATGCAATCAAATCCAAAATACTCTCTCAACATCTCTGAAGGAGATACCATAGAGCAATGAGGAAAGTTCAGAAACATAAATTAGCCCTTTGAACATTACCTAATACCTCAATCTTGGAAGATGGCAGCATATTCCCCTCTCCCTAGACTGTTGCGGTCCTTTAACAACCATCGCCTGGCCTTCCCCTCTGTCGAGCCCACTCGATCATTGTCATTTTTCTTTTAGCCCTTGCTCTATGGAATAAACTACCTCAGCAGCTTTGGTCAGAACTTACAAAAATCTCAAAGTAGGCTTAAAAACCTACCTTTTTTCAATAGCATTTGAGGTTTTGTAGAATGTTGGTGGATGATGGAAAGCAGTGGTCACTACATCCCTCATTGTATCTCTTCTCTCCCCTCTTCTCTTTTAGCTACTGGTGAAAGTGATTTGCCTTTCCTTTTTAAAATGCAGTCCTTTTCAGTTTTTATATGTACATTGCCTAGCATTGTTAGTCCAATTTTGGCAATTAATCAAATATTATAAACAAACATAAACCAAAGCATTGTTAGAAGCCTCTAGAATCTCTTCTTCCAAATTCCTCATCTCTCTCTCCAACTCGTCTAGTTTCCTTGAAGTTTCTCCAGAGAATCTGCAGAGCTGAAAAAGGCAGCATCCACACACCAGACTTTAGATTAGTCACTTCTCCTGGGGAAGAGATTTTTAAAGGGACCTTTAGTTCTCAAACATCCTTTAAAAAAAAAAAAAAAAAAAAAAAAGAGGTCTTACAGCACAAATAGTCTTAAAAGTCTCCTTACTAGATGACTGTAAAAGAGGAGAACTTAGGACTATAAATTGCTGTCCCTAGGGCTCTCTAAGAAGCAGCTCACTGGTCTGGCTACTCCAGAAAATAGCTGCCCCACCAGAATCAACTGATTGCACCATCACATCCCCTAAAGGGCTCTACCCCCACTGGTAGGGAGTAATGTTGATGAACATTGGACCGGGCTTAAAGAGGCCCCCCCCACCCTCAGGTCATAAAATCAACCATAGTCCCAGTAGGCTGACAAACTACAGTTCCATAACAAAGGAGTCCACAGGGCCATGGGGAGTGAAAAGACATGCTTGACACACTTAAGAGGCAAAATAATTTTTCAGTTCCTTGGTGGGTAGTTGTACTCCTTTAAGGCACATCCATGGACTGTAGCAGCACACTGTTGCTTTTATGAGGAAGTAGGGCTCACCCTGATAACATCACCTCTACCACCAGGGTCAAAGGTGGTACACCCTACAGACTAACTGTTCTGGCCAAGACAATCTTCTGGTTCTCAAATGTGACCATTCTCAGACACCATCTCTCCAAACAGAATTAACTTTCAGAAAGAAGCGGAAGGCCTGCCTCCACTCCCCCACCCCAAGGCAATCTGGGTATGTGGGAGATAGAGAGATTGATAGCTTTTTTTCGGACTAATCCGGGCTGTGGTAAGCTGCAAAGACTAGGTTTGGGTTGGCAATAATGTTTAGGAATGGGCTTTTATCTCTATTTGGTGGTAGCACTATTATGCATGCATTAGGGTTTGTTTTGCTGAGTTTATGTTATCTTGTACGCCACTTTGGGAAGAGCTTACTATCTTAGGAATGCAATCTAAAAAAATAAGTTACCTTGCCTACTATGCATCTACTCCTAAAATTGTTAGGCCTTCTAGCTTCTGAATTGCAGCTCTCTCTTCTTCAGACAGAGGTGAAAGCTACGAAAAAAAATGGTAAATATAAATTTGATTACTACATATGTATGTTCACTTACACAAAACCTCAATCCTATATCACTAAGCAAACACATGTGAGTTACAATATAAAGAAAAATCTTATTCAATAGCCCTGGATTCACTGAAACATGCAAGATAATAGCATAATCATTTTATTGACATTTACCTCAAAATGCATTTTAACTTTCCTAGACAAGCACTAGTCATACATATTCAAATACCATATAAAAGCAGCACATCATGCCATGTTTTGCTTCCTTAGGGATCTTTTACTAAAGGTTAGCAAATGATATCTGTCACAGAATACATTTTATTCTTATGGGCCCTGCTGCAGATAAAGGGTTATTACAACCCAATTATCTCAATTTTTAGATGATACAAATGTTTTATACCCTAATCAAACAGGCTTTCAGAAGAATATCGTACTGAAATTGTCCTGCTAGGAGTTATTACCTTTATTCAAACTCATCTTGACTAAGACAAGACAGGGGTGTTGATTTCATTTAAACCTCTCATCAACTTTTGATTTAGTAGACCACTGCATTTTACTGAGGCGACTTTGGGGTATAGGTATTACAGGTACAGTTTTGCCCTGGTTTCACTCCTACCTGTCAAAGATCTAACACTGTTTTCTGGCAGAGTTCTACTTCCCCCAACCTATCCTACCATGCAAAGAACAAACCTTAAAGAAACACCAGACCGCTCAAAACACGGCAGCTAGGCTTATATTCGGAAAAACGCGATTTGAAAGCGCAAACCCCTCCGTGAAAAACTGCACTGGCTCCCAATCAAAGAACGCATTGCCTTCAAAATCTGTACCCTGGTCCACAAGATTATCTACGGTGAAGCCCCGGGATACATGACAGACATGATCGACTTACCAACTAGAAACACATCGGAATCAACATGATCTTATCTAAATCTGCAATACCCAAGCTGCAAAGGACTTAAATACAAATCAACTTATGCATCCAACTTCTCCTACATAAGCACACAACTATGGAACGCATTGCCAAAAGCTTTGAAATCGACCTACGACCACCTAAACTTCCGGAAATCACTAAAAACTAACCTGTTCAAAAAGGCATACCCCACCGATCCAATTTAAATGCTGATCCCTGCAACACAACAAAACTAAAGTACGTAATGGACAAAATGCAACTCTTCCGATATACGTTTCCCATGCCACATGAACTTCATCTTACCACAACATCACTTTGTATTTGTTCTCACCGGAGTCTGCAAACACCTCCCCGGTACTATGTAAGCCACATTGAGCCTACAAATAGGTGGGAAAATGTGGGATACAAATGTAATAAATAAATAGATCTATAGGGATCAATCCTGGTCAATCCAGAGTTCAATGTTGTTCAACATGGCCCAAGTTAACTCCACAATCAAGAAAATCCACTCAATGTGGAAACTTAAACGTGTAAAGCCATTCTTCTCGAGGGCAACTTTCCGCAACCTGGTTCAATCAATGGTACTAAGCCATGCTGACTATTGCAATGGACTTTATGCGGGATGCAAAGAACAACTCATAAAGAAACTGCAGACTGCTCAAAACACAGCAGCCAGGCTCATATTTGGAAAATCGCGATTCGACAGCGCCAAACCGCTATGAGAAAAACTGCACTGGCTCCCAAAGAACGTATTACTTTCAAAATCTGCACCCTGGTCCACAAGATTATCTATGGCGAAGCACCGGGTTATATGTCTGACCTTATAGACCTACCAAAAAGAAACACAATTGGATCATCATGATCATACCTAAATCTTCACCACCCCAGCTGCAAGGGACTCAAGTATAAATCAATCCACAGATCCAGCTTCTCCTATATAAGCACGCAACTATGGAACGCATTACCAAAAGCCATAAAGACAACACACGACCACCTCAACTTCCGGAAATCACTAAAGACCGACCTGATCCAACTTTAAGTGCCCGGACTCAGCAACATAACGAAACCATAATCTGCAACGAACATTATATAACTCTTCTTCTCTCGATTCTACTATGTGTTTGTAACACATACATCTCATTCTCTACCACATCACTCTATTTGTTTCATCACCGGAGGTGGCTTACGCCTCATGGTGCTAAAGCCACATTGAGCCTGCAAATAGGTGGGAAAATGTGAGGTACAAATGCAACAAATAAATAAAAATAAAATAACATAGTTATGACACCTCAGCCACCCTGATCCAGACACTAGGATTGGCATCTTTGGCATATGCCAGTGACATTCAGATGTTGAGTAAGAAATTTATCTTAGCCTCTAACTAATAGTCTTTGGACTTTTCCTTTAGGAAGCCAGCCAAACCTTTTTTAAACCCCGCTATGCTAACCGCTTTTACTACATTCTCTGGCAACGAATTTCAGAGTTTAATTACACACTGAGTAAAGAAATATTTTCTCCGATTCGTTTTATGGTTAATCTTTTTTTATTGACGAAAAATTCAACAGAAACACTGAAAATACTGAACCAGTTGGTGCCATACAATCGCCAACATCAATATTTTATATAAGTTCCCCCCTACATCCTCTACCCCCACATCCTACTCTACCCCCCCTTTATCTCCCCCCCCCCCCAATGATCATAGCCAAATACAGCGAATGATACATACCTGTAACAGGTGTTCTCCGAGGACAGCAGGCTGATTGTTCTCATGACTGGGGTTGACGTCCACGGCAGCCCCCACCAACCGGAACAAAACTTTGCGGGCGGTCCCGCATGCAGGGCACGCCCACTGCGCATGCGCGGCCATCTTCCCACCCGTGCGCAACCGTTCCCGCTCAGTTGAATGACAAGCAAGAAAAGAGGGAAAAACAACTCCAAAGGGGAGGAGGAAGGGTAGGTGAGAACAATCAGCCTGCTGTCCTCAGAGAACACCTGCTACAGGTATGTATCATTCGCTTTCTCCGAGGACAAGCAGACTGCTTGTTCTCACGACTGGGGTATCCCTAGCTCTCGGGCTCACTCAAAACAAGAACCCAGGTCAATTGAACCTCGCAACGGCGAGGGTATAACAGAAATTGACCTACGAAGAACAACTAACAGAGTGCAGCCTGACCAGAATAAATTCGGGTCCTGGAGGGTGGAGTTGGATTTAAACCACAAACAGATTCTGCAGCACCGACTGCCCGAACCGACTGTCGCGCCGGGTATCCTGCTGCAGGCAGTAATGAGATGTGAATGTGTGGACAGATGACCACGTCGCAGCTTTGCAAATCTCTTCAATAGTGGCTGACTTCAAGTGAGCCACCGACGCTGCCATGGCTCTGACACTATGAGCCGTGACATGACCCTCAAGAGTCAGCCCAGCCTGGGCGTAAGTGAAGGAAATGCAATCTGCTAGCCAATTGGAGATGGTGCGTTTCCCAACAGTGACCCCTTTCCTATTGGGGTCGAAGGAAATAAACAATTGGGCGGACTGTCTGTGGGGCTGTGTCCGCTCCAGATAGAAGGCCAAAGCTCGCTTGCAGTCCAATGTGTGCAACTGACGTTCAGCAGGGCGGGTATGCGGTCTAGGAAAGAATGTTGGCAAGACAATTGACTGGTTAAGATGGAACTCCGACATCACCTTTGGCAGGAACTTAGGGTGAGTGCGGAGCACTACTCTGTTATGACGAAATTTAGTATACGGAGCATGAGCTACCAGGGCTTGAAGCTCACTGACTCTACGAGCTGAAGTAACTGCCACCAAGAAAATGACCTTCCAGGTCAAGTACTTCAGATGGCATGAATTCAGTGGCTCAAAAGGAGGTTTCATCAGCTGGATGAGGACGACGTTGAGATCCCATGACACTGCAGGAGGCTTGACAGGGGGCTTTGACAAAAGCAAACCTCTCATGAATCGAATGACTGACTAAAGGCTCTCCAGAGATGGCTTTACCCTCTACACGATGATGGTAAGCACTAATCGCACTAAGGTGATTCCTTACTGAGTTGGTCTTGAGGCCAGACTCTGATAACTGCAGAAGGTATTCAAGCAGGTTCTGTGCAGGACAAGAACGAGGTTCTAGGGCCTTGCTCTCACACCAAACGACAAACCACCTCCACTTGAAAAAGTAACTCTTTTTAGTGGAATCCTTTCTAGAGGCAAGCAAGACACGGGAGACACCCTCAGACAGACCCAACGAAGCGAAGTCTACGCCCTCAACATCCAGGCCGTGAGAGCCAGAGACTGAAGGTTGGGGTGCAGAAGCGCTCCGTCGTTCTGCGAAATGAGAGTTGGAAAACACTCCAATCTCCACGGTTCTTCGGAGGACAACTCCAGAAGAAGAGGGAACCAGATCTGGCGGGGCCAAAAAGGCGCTATCAGAATCATGGTGCCGTGGTCTTGCTTGAGCTTCAGTAAGGTCTTCCCCACCAAAGGTATGGGAGGATAAGCATACAGGAGGCCGGTCCCCCAATGGAGGAGAAAGGCATCCGACGCTAGTCTGCCGTGTGCCTGTAGTCTGGAACAGAACAGAGGCAGCTTGTGGTTGGTCTGAGAGGCAAAAAGGTCCACCGAGGGAGTGCCCCACTCTCGGAAGATCTTGCGTACCACTCTGGAATGGAGCGATTGCATGACTCTGCTCAGCCTGTCAGCCAGACTGTTGTTTACACCTGCCAGGTATGTGGCTTGAAGAAGCATGCCAAACTGGCAGGCCCAACGCCACATCCCGACGGCTTCCTGACACAGGAGGCGAGATCCGGTGCCCCCCTGCTTGTTGATGTAATACATTGCAACCTGATTGTCTGTCCGAATTTGGATAATTTGATAGGACAGCCGATCTCTGAAGGCCTTCAGTGCATTCCAGACCGCTCGGAGCTCCAGGAGGTTGATCTGAAGATCTTGTTCCTGGAGGGACCACAGTCCCTGGGTGTGAAGCCCATCGACATGAGCTCCCCACCCCAGGCGAGATACATCCGTCGTCAGCACTTTCGTGGGCTGCGGAATTTGGAATGGACGTCCCAGGGTCAAATTGGTCCGAAGTGTCCACCAGTGCAGCGAATTGCGGCAACTGAGGGACAGGCGGATGGCATCTTCTAGATTCCCGGTGGCCTGGCACCACTTGGAAGCTAGGGTCCATTGAGCAGATCTCATGTGAAGACGAGCCATGGGAGTCACATGAACTGTGGAGGCCATATGACCTAGGAGTCTCAACATCTGCCGAGCTGTGACCTGCTGAGAAGCTCTGGTCTGGGAAGGGAGGGACAGGAGGTTGTGGGCCCTCGCTTCGGGAAGAAAGGCCTGAGCCGTCTGTGAATTCAGCAGAGCTCCTATGAATTCCAGAGATTGGACTGGCTGGAGATGGGACTTTGGGTAATTTATCACAAACCCCAGCAGCTCCAGGAGGTGAATAGTGCACTGCATGGACCGGAGAGCTCCTGCCTCCGAGGTGTTCTTGACCAGCCAATCGTCGAGATATGGGAACACGTGCACTCCCAGCTTGCGTAGATACGCCGCGACCACCACGAGGCACTTCATGAACACCCGTGGGGCAGAGGCGAGCCCAAAGGGCAGCACACAATACTGAAAGTGCCGTGTCCCCAGGCGGAATCTGATATACTGTCTGTGAGCTGGCAGTATCGGGATATGAGTGTATGCGTCCTTTAAATCCAGGGAACATAGCCAATCGTTTTTCTGAATCATTGGTAGAAGGGTGCCCAAGGAAAGCATCCTGAACTTCTCTTTGACCAGGTATTTGTTCAGGCCTCTCAGGTCTAGGATGGGGCGCATCCCCCCTGTTTTCTTTTCCACAAGGAAGTACCTGGAATAGAATCCCTGCCTTTCCTGCCCGGGTGGCACGGGCTCGACCGCATTGGCGCTGAGAAGGGCGGAGAGTTCCTCTGCAAGTACCTGCTTGTGCTGGGAGCTGAAGGATTGGGCTCCCGGAGGACAATTTGGTGGAGGGGAGGCCAAATTCAGGGCGTATCCGCACCGCACTATTTGGAGAACCCACTGGTCGGAGGTTATTAGAGGTCACCTTTGGTGAAAAAGTTTTAACCTTCCCCCGACTGGCAGATCGTCCGGTACGGACACTTTGATGGCGGCTATGTTCCCATGGATCCAGTCAAAAACCCGTCCCCGGTTTTTGCTGTGGAGGCGCCGGGGGCTGCTTAGGCGCACGCTGTTGACGGGAACGAGCGCGCTGGGACTGTCCCTGTGCCTGATGAGGCCTTCGGGCCGGCTGGGTGTATCTATGCTTGTTGTAGGCGTAGGGCGCAGCCTGCCTGGCCCGGGAAAAACGTCCACCTGCTGAGGTGGATGCTGAAGGCGCCCGGTGGGAGAGCTTGTCGAGGGCGGTTTCCCGCTGGTGTAGTTGGTCCACCAACTGCTCGACCTTCTCACCAAAAATATTATCCCCCCGGCAAGGGACATCGGCCAGCCGCTGCTGGGTGCGGTTGTCCAGGTCAGAGGCACGCAGCCATGAGAGCCTGCGCATCACTATACCTTGGGCCGCAGCACGAGATGCCACATCACAGGTGTCATATATACCACTGGACAGGAACTTTCTGCACGCCTTCAGCTGCCTGACCACCTCCTGAAAAGGCCTGGACTGCTCCGGGGGGAGCTTGTCGACCAGGTCCGCCAGTTGCTTCACATTATTCCGCATGTGGATGCTCGTGTAGAGCTGGTAGGACTGGATGCGGGTCACGAGCATTGAAGATTGGTAGGCCTTCCTCCCAAACGAGTCCAGAGTGCGAGACTCCCGCCCCGGGGGCGCCGAGGCGGTATCCCTCGAACTCCGTGCCCTCTTGAGAGCAGAGTCCACAACCGCCGAGTCATGAGGCAATTGAGGCCGCATTAACTCTGGGTCTGAGTGGATCCTGTATTGGGACTCCGCTTTCTTGGGAATGGTGGGATTAGATAAAGGTCTCAACCAGTTCCGAAACAGTGTCTCTTTGAGGACATTGTGCAACGGTATCGTGGAGGACTCTCTAGGTGGTGATGGATAGTCGAGGACCTCAAGCATCTCGGCCCTCGGCTCATCCACAGAGACCACGGGGAAGGGAATGCAAATAGACATATCCCTGACGAAGGAGGCAAAAGAGAGGCTCTCAGGTGGCGAGAGCTTCCTCTCTGGTGAAGGAGTGGGGTCGGAGGGAAGGCCCACAGACTCCTCTGAGGAGAAATATCTGGGGTCCTCCTCCTCCCCCCACGAGGCCTCTTCCTCGGTGTCAGACATGAGCTCCTGTAGCTCAGACCTCAACCGGGCCCGGCTCGACTTCGAGGCACCGCGTCCTCGGTGACGTCGTCGAGCGGTGGACTCCCGTGCCGGCGGGGATGAAGCTCCCTCCATCGACGTAGACTCCACCTGCGTGGCGGTCGAGACCGGCACCGCATGCGGCGTCAGTGTCGAAGGCCTCGGCACCGGGCTAGAGCACGCCGGCGCCTCCATCAACGGCGCCGAGGGCACAAGCACCCCTGGTGCCGGCACAGTCTGGGGCATCAGCCCTTCCAGGATCCCCGGAAGGATGGCTCGGAGGCACTCATCAAGGCCCGCTGTCGGGAAAGGCGAGGGGGCCGGTAGAGGTGCCGGTGCCGGAATCTGCTCGGGTCCAGGAGTCGGCACCGAAGTGCTGGTGCCCTGACGTAGCGATACCTCTACCACCGAGGGGGAACGCTCCTCCCGGCGCTGCCGCTTCCTCGGCGTTGAGTTATCTCTGGAGCCGGTAGCCACATGCGCCGTGGGCGACCGATGACGGTGCTTTTTAGCCTTTTTCCGGTGCCCGTCATCGGCGGTCGGCGGTACCGAAGAGGAGGAGGTAGATCCCCCTCGGCCTCGAGTCCGACAGGGTTCGGTCCCGAGGGCCCTGGGTAGAGGGAGTGACCGGGGCCGATTGCCCACGCGGCTGCTCACTCCTGCCATCTCCGGAAGACCAGCGGGCCAACGGGACCTGTGCTCCTGGGGTCGGTGCCGGTACAGAAGATCCGGCCGTCGACACCGATGCCGTCGAAGTAGACGTCGAGGGGCCGGCGCAAGTTCCAAAAAGACGGTCCCGCAGAACTTGCGTCGCCACCTGTGTCCGTTTCCATAAACCGAGACACAAGGTGCACGTCTTGGTATCGTGCTCCGGCCTGAGGCACTGGAGGCACCAAGCGTGTCGGTCTGCGAGATATGCCGGCCGCACCGACCACACTTCTTAAATCCACTCGGGACCTTCAGGACATTGACGGAAAAATCGCGTCGGCGAAGTCAAAGCCGTCGATGGTGGCGGTAAAAATCACACCTCGAAAAATAAATCGACCGCGCGGCCACAAGGCCGCAACGAGGCGCCCCCGCTAAAAGTACGAGGGGAAAAACAAAGTTTTTTTTTTTTTTTTTAGAACAAAATAAAACAATCAAAGAAACAGCGAAGAAAAATCTCGCGTCAAAAGCGCGATCCGGTTTCCGGGGCTGACAGAGAGAGAGACGAACACGGCTCTCTCCAGCGCGGAAAAGAAAAGACTGAGCGGGAACGGTCGCGCACGGGCGGGAAGATGGCCGCACATGCGTGGTGGGCGTGCCCTGCGTGCGGGACCGCCCGCAAAGTTTTGTTCCGGTTGGTGGGGGCTGCTGTGGACGTCAACCCCAGTCGTGAGAACAAGCAGCCTGCTTGTCCTCGGAGAAAAACAGGTACAGCAAAACCTAAAGCTAACCTAAACCCAAACCCACCCCCCGTCCCTCCACCGAATCTCCGATTCGTTTTAAATTTACTACTTTCTAGCTTCATTGCATTACCCCTAATCCTAGTATTTTTGGAAAGAGTAAAGAAGCGATTCACGTCTACCCATTCCACTCCACTCATTTTATAGACCTCTATCATATCTCCCCTCAGCCGTCTTTTCTCCTTATGCACCTAACTGACCCTTAAGATCGCTGCACCAATATTTGTCATCCTTTTTCTGCCTAATCTGCTTTGATAAACATTTGCTCACCTATATTTAGCGCAGTAGGGCATTCCCTGTGGAATAACTTGCCACTTGGCATACCCACTGAACCATCTTATCAAAATTTCAAAAGTGAACTAAAAACTTTGATGAATCTTTAGGAAACTGAGCTAAGTGCAGCTGTGGTCAGCCCTGGTGGCTAGCCACTTGTGTGTGTGTGGGGGGGGGGGGGGGGGAGGAAGACACAAAGACATCATGTTGATTCATTGTATTTCTTTTCTATTTTTTTAACCATTATATGTAATTTGTATACCAATGGTGCGGTACATCAAAGATAAATAAATAAACTTGGAAACTAAACTTGAATTAGTTTCAAAACATTTGGAGATGGCATATGGATGAATATATCTACCAGTACCTCCTCATGTGACACAAATATTAAAACATAAAGCGGCTTCTTTTCTACTGCTTAAGCCAGGGTACCCTAATGATTAGAGCAGTGAATTAAGAATCAGGAAAGCCTAGTTCACATCCCACTGCGTTTTCTTGTGATCTTGGTCAAGTCACTTAATTGTTTTACGTACCAACTAAAATTGTCAGCCCAGGAAAATACCTACCTCAAGATCCGCTTGGTGCTGTAAATGCTGCACTAGTCCAATAGTGTTCACTAGAGTAGTATGTATACAGTCCATGGTCTCTTTCTGTTGTGCAGAAAGTTTTTGCAGCTGTCCACATAAAGATTTACAACGTAACTTCACAAGTGATAATTCCTCCAGAAGTTTCACTGGATTTTCCTAATTATTTTAAATGGAGTTAAAACAAAAAGAAAAAAAAAATCCTTACTTATCTTTGATCTTATACAAATAAGACAGACAATCCTAAAAAATAAAATCAATTTGGCCATCGTTTAGATTTCAGAATCAGAGTAGCATTGAACACTTCTCCCCCCCCCCCCCCCCCCCCCCCCCACCCCAGGTTGTTGAGATTAATAAAAACTTGCTCGTTATGACCTGAAACTAATGATCATCAGTGTTGGCTTGTGTGTACAAACGAAGATGCATCAATAAAAATGAAGAAACCAGAGACATAAAAGAACAATGGAGAAGTAGAACGGGGGATGGAATGGGAGCAGCAGCAATGACAACTGTGTTTATGAAACCACCTTTCTCATCCAGTAGACACCAGTGATTGTCATCCTCATAGCTTCAATTTTGAGCACCCAAGATGGAAAGGTTTTTGCTAACTTTGTTATCCAATTTTCATAACACTGGGTAGCAGTGGTATGGCACTGTCCCAACTAGTCCGTATTTCTCATTAACTAAAGAGTAACTGTAAAAAGAAAAAAAAAAAACACAACAACAAAAAACAAATAAAATACATTAGGACTGGCCCAGTATCTCAGGGACGGTGCCGTGCACTGTCAGGGTGACCCAAATTTGCTTCCCAGGTAAGGTCCTCTACACCCCAGGTAAGCTGGCAATGCTGTAGGGACAACATTCACAATCAACAAGAGGATGGTGTTTCAGTCATCAAATCAGCCATGATTAATTTAATCATGACTACAAGAGTACATTAGGACCCCTACTGCATGGGTCCCAGATGAGGGCTATTTTTTGTATTTATGTTACATTTGTACCCCACGCTTTCCCACTCATGGCAGGCTCAATGCGGCGGGCAATGGAGGGTTAAGTGACTTGCCCAGAGTCACAAGGAGCTGCCTGTGCCGGGAATTGAACTCAGTTCCTCAGTTCCCCAGGACCAAAGTCCACCACCCTAACCACTAGGCCACTCCTCCACTACAATGATTGGGCTGGGTGAGTTGGGAGGAGGAGATATTTATTTAAAACAATTTTTTTAATACTGCCCCAACACTAGTATCAAGGTGGTAACAAGCACGTCAGCCTTGGAGAACGACCAATACTTTGCCACCTCCTCCACAGCATACACAGGTGATCCAGCCTCGAAGAGGGTCATCCAGATCTTCCCATTCCGCCATCATCATGCGGATGAGAGCTTTGTGTAAAGGGAAAATGCTTGACGGGTCGCCCAGCGAGCCCCTATAGTAAAGGGTCCTCTTCCACACTATGGTCAGAGAAGTAGTAACCTCTTCTCTCTGAAACAGCAGGATAAAGTGACCGTTCCTCCTCAGGCTCTGGGAGTGGGAAACCCTTGTCAAAATCCGGAGATGACGGGAAGCCTGAGAAGACCTCTGAACCCCCCCACCTGAAGTCATGGCACATCTGCAAGCAAGCCTTCCGCCCTGTACAGTCCCCCCTCAAGGGGGCTCCACCATCCACCAGGGCTTGATTGACCATCCGAGGGAGGTAGAAAGAACAGGCTCCTGCAAATATAACTACATGTAGCCCAGATAAGTTGGCTCCTGCAGGGTCCTTTATGTCCAGTGTCAATAGTGTTTTGAGTTAAGAGTTTTTGCTTACAATTAAGCTCTGCTCATGGTATATCTAGCGATTTTTGCTTTCATTTTCTTATTGTCCTCCAGGTGAACTTAGGGGACACGGGATGTTCGGGCAGAACATATGATTTGATTTTTTGGTTCAAGGGTTTTCACTGTATGCAAGGAAATTATAAAAATCCCCCCAAAAAGGAGTATGAACCTTTGGAGGACAAGTTATGATGTATAGAGCTGTTCAGGTGAGCCGCTTTTAGCGGTATGACTCATTGAAATCTAGCTCGGGCTGCAGGTGCAGCCTGTACCGAGTCCTCCTGGCCTACTCTTTAAATTAAATTCTAGGCAGATGAAATGTTGTCAAAAGTTCTCCGTAAACGTCTTGTTATTTTCCCCTAATGTTCTACCAGTGATTTAGGGATTGACTTAGTAGCATTAGATTGCATTAAAATAGCAGCAGGAGAAACATGTGAAGAAAAAAATGGCTAAAGTTCCCACCAGAGACATCGGGACATCACTTCCCAATGCCTCAAAAGGAGAAGCAACTTTGGACCCCACAGCGCCTCCTCCCCCCAGGCCATTTCCAAAGTCGAAAATGGCCCATTGCAATTGGAACAAATAGAACCGGGATCTATACTAAGCTGTCGGTCCTTGCAGTCGCCACAGAACCTGCCCTCCGGCATTCCCGACCACGTGACAGGCAGGGGGGGGGGGGTTCCCTCAGTCCCAAACCTAGGCAGCCCCGATGCTCCCCAGGCTCTCCTAGGGTACTAATTGGGGAAATACCTCACCTGGCTAGTAAAAAGGTATTGTCCCCACTGAACTCTGTTTTTATTTTATTTTTTTTAAACAGTCCTATTCCCTAACATGTAGAAGAGCAGACAGGTTGCAAAAAAAAAAAAAAGGAACATGGGGTTGCAGAGGAGCTCAGGGAAGTTCTCTCCACAGGGGTGCCGGGCAAGGTGAGGGGGGACCCACACCCTCATGGCCCAAGGGACCAAGCCCAAAGCTGCAACCAGTAGCACTAACAAGTGCTAACTGGGGGCTGTGAAGCCAAAGAAGAAATTAGGTCTTACCTACCAATTTGCTTTCTTTAGTCCCTCCAGACCAGCCCGGGATTGGACTGATGGTTTATGTACTCCTTCCAGCAGGTGGAAACTGATAACTTCTGACTCTAGAGAGAAAATAAGAGCCCTGGCCATTTGACCTTACATTCAGTATTTGACTAACGGAGCAGGAAAGGAAGAAAGAACTACCTTCTGTGCCACCGGGAATCTGAGCAGCCACAAAAGCACTTCAAGTAACGTGATTGATAGACACAGTAAGCCCTGTGTCACAAATGTGCAAACACAACCTGTCCTGTAGGTGTTGTTTGGAAATAGACTTTCACATTTTTTTTTTGTAAACTGTAAACACTCAGAGCAGCTCCGCCCTGGAACTCACATACATAACCAACGATTAACATAAGTATGAACTACTCTCCGGTACTAAACACAAAGAATTACTCTTCAATGAACACGGGAGGGACCTGGGATAGTCCGGAGGGACTAAAGGAAAGCAATTAGCAGGTAAGACCTAATTTCTCCTTCCTTAGTGTCCCTCCGGACCAGCCCAGGATTGGACTGATGGGAAGTAGCAAAGCAGTACTCTTTAAGGGAGAGATCCCAGCAATCCAGCCGTGAGAACCCTTGTTCCAAACACTGGACATCCAGCCTGTAATGCTTAGAAAAAGGAATGCAAGGAAGCCCAAGTCGCGACCTTACAACTGTCCAAGGGTGGCATCAAAAACCTCTCCACTCAGGAAGCTGTCTGACCCCTTGTAAAGTGGGCCTTGACCCCCTCCAGCTCTGGTGTCCCCACAAGGTAAGCCAAAGCTATCATTTCTTTAAGCCACCTAGAAATAGTGGGCTTAGAAGCCGCTAAACCCTTACAAGAACCTCCAATGAGCAGAAACAGGCGGTCTGAGTGCCCAAAATCCTCCGTAACTTTTAGATGGTGCTTAAGATCTCTCCTAACATCCAGAGTCTGTAATTTTTGCTGGACTTCCGAACCAGATTGGGAGAGATGAAAATGTGATGCCACTTTAGGAAGAAACAAAGGCACGGGACGCAAAACCACTCACTCCTTAGGAAACTCCCCCCCCCCCCCAAAAAAAAGGAGACCTACAGGAGAAGGCTTGCAACTCTGACACTCCTCTAGCTGAAGCTAAAGCTACTAGAAATACCGTCTTGAGCATCAAATCCTTAAGGGAACAAGAAGACAATGGTTCGGAGGGCCTGTTGAAAACCGACAGCACCAAGTTAAGATCCCAAGCCAGAAAAAGGGTCCTAGCTGGAGAACGGAGATAGACTCCCTTCTGAAAATGAGATACATCCGGATGATTAGACAGAAACTTACCCTCCACTCAACCCAGACAGCACGGAGGGGAGAGATGCCGCAATCAGCATACCACGCCTCAAAAATGACCTATGTTCTAATATAATTCAGCGACGTCGACTGACGGTACAACCAAAGAATGGTGGAAATTACTCAAGAGTAACCTCTATCAAATGAGCCCATTCAAGAGCCAGGCTGTAAGAAAAAAAATTGAGCCAGGTCTGGATGAGGAAATCGGACCCTGGACCAGAAGGCTGGCCTGATCCGGAAGCCAGAGAGGAGGTTCGGAGAAAAGGCGCATGAGATCTGCGTTCCATGGTCTGCGAGGTCAATCCGGAGCCATCAGAATCACAGGACCTGCGTGTGACTCAATCCTCTGAATGAGCCATCCCAGGAGAGGCCACAGGGAAACGCATTCAGAAGATTATCTATCCCTTCCGCCTTGAGATCCTTTCTGTGACAGAAGAAGTGGGGCACCTTTGTGTCTAGACTTGTGGCGAAGAAGATCCACGAGAGGGAACCCCCACCGATCCACTATCAATTCAAACACCTGTGGACTGAGGACCATTCCCCCTAGATTGAGGGTGTGATGGCTGAGAAAACCTGCCTGGATGTTCTCCACTCCTGCTACATGAGAGGCTGAGTGGTCAGATGACACTCTGCCCAGGCCATGAGCTTTGCAGATTCCTGCTGTAACTGGTGACTTCTCGTCCTCCCTTGCTGACTGACATGAGCCACCGCCGTTGCATTGTTCAAAAGAATGTGTACCGCTGTGCCGTCCAACAGAGAACAAAAGGCCTCCAGAGCCAGCTAAATTGCCCTGGTTTCCAAACAGGTTGATCGAAAGGGATGCTTCCTGAAGTGACCCAAAGACCTTGAGCAAACCTCCCTATGCGGTGGGCTCCACAGCCCCTGGCATCTGTCATCACCACTATCCACTGCGGTGTGTCCAGCTGCATCCCCTTGGTCAGATTGCCTGTACGCAGCCACCAGAAGAGACTGCTGCGTTCCTGGGTCCATAAGAGGCAAACTCACCAGAAGGAGAGTCCGCTTGAGACCACTTGGACAGGAGGGAAGTCTGGAGAGATCTCATGTGTGCCCTGGCCCAAGGCACTACCTCTATTGTCGCCGCCATAGAGCCCAACGCTTGCAGATATTCCCGAGCACAGGGGGTGTGCCTGCGCAACAATCCCTGAATACGAGATTGTAACTTGAGAATTCTGTTCTAAGAAAGAAAAATCCTACCTCGTGCTGTGTCGAAAGACACTCAAGTACTCCAGGGACTGAGACGGCACCAGACGGTTTTGGCAGAGTTGAACACGCAGCCGAGGGACTGCAGGAACTGGACCTCCTGAGCCGTGACCTGTAAATTCCCCTGATACAATTTTACCCTGATTAGCCAGTCATCTAAGTAGGGATGAACCATAATGCCCTCTTTTCTGAGCACTGCCACTACCACCACCACAACCACAACCTTGGTGAAGTGCGAGGCACCATAGCCAGACCAAACGGAAGTGCCCAAAACAGAAAGTGCCGACCCAGAATCGCAAAACGAAGGAACCTCTGATGTATGGGCAGGATTGGAATGTGCCGATAAGCCTCTGTCAAATCTACCTCCGTCAGAAATTCTGGGTGACAATCATGGACTGAAGGGTCTCCATGCAAAAACTGGTGACTTTGAGGGCACAATTGACCGCCTTGCGATCCAAGATCCGACAAAAGGAACCTTCTTTCTTTGGGACCACAAAGTAAATGGAATAACAGCCTGGTCTGACTTCTGAAGGAGGCACTGGACAAATAGCTTGAAGATCAAAAAGCCTCAATACAGTGTCCTGCACCGCGCCAGCCTTGAGGCAAAACCAGCAGGGAGACTCCAGAAAGGCGTCTGAAAGAGGCCACGCAAATTCTAAGGCGTACCCGTCACGAATAGCCTCTAACACCCAATGATCGGTGGTAATCTAGGCCCACCTCTGAAGAAACTGACAGCCACACTCCCATCGGGATCAGCGGAGGGACCCACACATCTTCATTGGGTTGAACGGGAAGGGGACTGGAAAGAGGCACTGGACTCCCGGCTACCAAGGCAGGAACCTCGAAAGAATCAGAGTCCTTTGGAAAAACCTAGACCTCTGGGACTGAGCCCCTCTGCCAAACCGACAGCGAAAATCACGCCCTCGTCCTCGGCCGAGCAGAGAGCCTCAACTAGCCGTCCTAGGCCTATCTTCCGGAAGGCGAGGGACCTTCGTATCCCCCAGACTACGGACTAACTTATCCAATTCGTCCCCAAACAAATAGGATCCCTTAAAAGGAAACTTATTCAGCTTAGACCTGGAGGCTGCATCCGCAGACCAACCTCTCAACCAAAGAGAATGGCGGGCTACAACCCCAAAGGCCATGGACTTAGAAGAGGCTCTCAACAAATAAGACGTCAAGAAGGCAGAACCCATCTCAATGTTGGCCACTTCAGCTTCTATGGAAGACAAATCATCCAAAGCCCTAACGAAGACTCTTTCAGCCCAGCAGAAGCATGCCCTAGCCACCAAGGAACCACAGATGGCTGCCTGTACCACCAAGGAAGAGACGTCAAAACTACTCTAAGACAGCGTCCACCCTATGATTCTGGACATCCTGAAGGGCCATGCCACCGTCAACCAAGACTGTATTGTGCTTTGTGACAGCCGAGACCACTGCGTCAACCACGGGACCTTAAGAAGGGACCTGTCCTCAACCAGAACCAGATAAAGCAGCACCATAGATCTGGCTGGGTGAAAAGGAGAATCCGGCACATCCCAATGAGCCTGCGTGATATCCCTAATGTCCTGGTGCATAGGAAAAATTTTCCCAGAATGTCTAATTCCCATGACCAGCAAATCCACCTTACGGACCTCAGGAGCCAAAGGCTGCTAATCCTCAAAATGTAGGGTGGAGGCCACTAAAGAAATAAGTTCCTGAAGATCCTCCTTATAGAATATCCTGACCACCGAAGGATCTTCTCCCAGGAGCACAGAGTCTGCCCCTGCCTCTGAACAGACAGGAACCTCCAACTGCCATTCCTCCAGGCCTTCAACCTCCTCCAGGGAGGACATGTCTAAATCTGGATCTGAAGCCTGGCCCTCCTGGTCCCAGGATCCCCTAGCCCTCTTTGCAGGAGCTGTCTGGTGAGGGTGCCCCCCCCCCAAAGGAGAAGCCCCAGTGCCTGATTTCTTTAACAAAAATGTTTGGTACATCTGGAGGAGAAACTCGGGATGGGGGGGAGACCCTCCCTCCTGGGGTCCCAAAGATTGTGGAAGTACCACAGCTGAACTCTCTGCCAACTGGGGCAAGAAAAGGAATAGCCCGGTCCTCACTGCTGCCAGACACAGGCAAAATGGCGGCTTTTCCCACCAAGAGAGGAGAGCTGGCTGACTCGACAGCGGAAGCCGACGGAGCCGCTGGAGGGGCCGATATGGAAGAACCAGCCTTGGGGTCTAGTCGTGCAAAACTTGTACGCCGGTCGCACCGACCCCTTTCTGCTGACAGACAACACAACACTTGAGCTTTTCCGCCATAGCATGGCTCAAGAAAGGGAAACGCTACCTTTTTTTTTTTTTTTTTTTTTTTTAAACAAGCAAGAACCAACAGAGAGAGGAAATCAAAGTGCCGCTCACCAAGGCGATGACGGAGCTGCCCTGCTCGTTTGCACTGAGAGAAGAACTATTGTTTTGTTTTTATTTAGAATGTGGCTGCCTCTCCCTAAGCTCTAACACCCTTCCGCCAAAAGGGTTGAGCTCTTAACTTCAGTCAAACGCGGCAAGCACAAGTGGGAGGAAACAGGAGGAAAGGAGGGGGAGGGACCCGGAATCAAAGAGTATAGCACCCCCGAGGCTCAAGAAGATCCCTGCGGACCTCAGCCTCTACCACACAGATTTTCCCCACAGAATTGCCTTTTTAATTTTTTTTTTTTTACTTTAAAGAAGAAAGAGAGAAGTATAGAGAAGAGACTGAAGGGCTCACCTCCTTCTACCTGCTACTGAATCTAAGGTCACATGGCCAGGACTCGTATTGGCTCTCTAGAGTCAGAAGTTCTCAGTCTCCACCTGCTGGAAGGAGTGCATAACCCATCAGTCCAATCCTGGGACGGTCCGGAGGGACACTAAGGAACTACATGTTCGATTAAGCATGGAACAAATATGCAAGCCACGGAGCAGCCCTTAGGCTCAACCACACTGTGCGGTTGTAACTAGCAAAGCAGCTAGGCCAGGGACTCAAGGACACGAGCAGTAACCTACCGCCTGCTGAAGGTAGAAAAAAATACTGGAATCTTCCAAGGGGCACTACAACTTATACCTGTGATGTCACTATCAGTCTTTTCCCTACCTCCACCTGCTGATAGGAAGGGGTAACAACCCACTTGTGCAGAAAAGTTGAGCAGACACTGAGAAAGGTGGTGGTGTTTTTTTTTTTGTTTTGTTACATTTGTAAATTACAGATCTGATGTGGAATAAAGCTCATGGTGTCAGACTATACTGGAAGCCCCTCCCCAAACCGCCCCCCCCCCCCAAGATGCAACAGTTGTGGCCCCCCTGCTCAATGTTTATAAAGAGGAGGTAGCTTCCACTGAATCTTTATTTTGGAAATACTTACACAGCTAATACCAACGGTTCCCACAGCTTCATTTTCTCTCCATCTTCAACACAAATTTTAAACTTCTTAGTAAAATACTTCCAGTTACCATATAAAACCCCCTAGTGCACAAGTTTCTAGCCCTAATGTTCTGCATTTCTAAGCTGCATGCTTCCAACTGATTTCTAGACTTCATTCTTCACACTGCTTGAGTCAGACATGCACTCAACTTCAGTCCCTTGCTGAATTACGTACATTTCTAGATATAGAGAGGTCAGTGAACAGTGGGAGGTGCATAAATAGCAAAACCTAAACAGACTTTTCTGGCCAATTACGGACCAGCAGGGGATTATGTCAAACCATTTTTTATTTCCTGGATATAAAATTGCTGCATTACTTGTCATTATTATTACAGCAGTATATTAGAATAACCTACATATTTATACTTACTTGTTCTACTGAATTATCAGGGAGGCTTTTCCTAATTTCGAACTCTAACTTCTGTTCAATATAATCCAGATCACATTCAGCTTTTTGGAACTGAAAAATGTAAAAAAAAACCAAGAACATTGTTGAATGTTAACAGTGAGAAAAAAAATAAAAAAAGAATCACTTGTAGCATGAGGACAGCAGGATGAACATTCTTACTGCAGAGTGACATCCAAAGGAGCCTGTCATGGTAAGTGCTTCCCAGTGTTCTTTTTTGGAAGCATCCCATCATATATGTACAAATCTTCCCACCACTGTATGGAACCAGCTCAGTCTACTACAACAGCTGACAGAATTCAACTCCACAGGTAGGAAGGGACTTTTTCATGTGGAGAAGGAGATGGGCCTGAGGGAAAACCAAACGATCCTCCTCCAAGAGGACCTCTGGTGCCTCCTCAAATACCCATGAGCATCAGAAATCAGACTCATGCAAATACTAACCTGCGGGTATCTGAGCCCTACCTGCCTTGCATGGCTGATGCCCTGGTCAGGCCTGGAATAGAGGCATTGAGACACCAGGGATCTCTGGTTCCCTGAGGAGGCTCCCCTCCCCCAAGGAGCTAGAGATCAACAGTTTGGTGCAGACTGGCCCTGAGGCCTCGCTGTCAAACATGATGCCCACAGGCAATGCACGGGCCTCCTCAATAGGCTGGAGCCCCTGAAGAGCCGGCACCAACACCCTCAATGCCATAGCCTCTTGCCAGGAAAACAGTCACTCCATCTCCTCCTGGAGAATGGCCTGAGCTGCTCTTTGAGGACTGCCATAGATGAAGGCTGGAGAGGTCATGCCCTTCAAAGTCATTGGGGTATTAATAATCTGATCTTGGTTCAAATGAAGGCAGTCGTGGCCTGTCCAGTTCCTGGGATGGTGAACAGCCCTCACATCAGGGGTATCTATGATATCAATATTTTTGATCTTGATACTGTGCTTCAAGAGGGACTGATGCAGATGCTCCTTGGCCTCTGCCCGATGCATGGCATTGAAATCCCGTGGCTTCAAGGATGACGACAAATTCTTCCTCACCCTTGAAAGGGAAATCAGAGGATGCCCGATCCGGGCAACCGCTATCAACACTTGATGTCAAGAAGACAGAGGCTCTGTTGATGCAGCTCCCAGAGACACAGAGACCGATTTCTCTGAAACCAAAGTTAATGGACCGAACTTTTCAGAGCCAAAAATTCTCACACACTACTTTTTATGACCTTTAATACCTATTTTTGATATCTGTGAACACAGTTTACAAGAAGAGGGATTATGATTGGGCGCCAGGCATGGCAGGCACTACTTATGAGTTTCCATAAGGGACATGGTTCTTTAAAACCACTTAGAGAGTTTGCTGTATTTCTTACCATATCCTAGAAAACAGCTTGACGAAAAAGCCCCAGACCCATTCCCAAGGACTACGGGGGGGGGGGGGGGGGGGGGGGGGGGGACTAGTGGGCCAACAAAGAAACTTGAAGTGCTAAAAAAAACCTGACTAAAGGAAATTTAAAAAGAGAGAGGGAGACTAGCCTTGTGCAGTCACTCACACATAATGAAAACAAACACAGCAACTGTGATGAAGGAACACGCTAAGACAAGCTGTGTGAGGGGGGAAAAAAAAAGCAAAATGTGTCCACACTGCTCTGTGAAAAACCCAGGACTGAGCTGGTCACATGTGACAACAGCAGGCGGGAAGATGCGTGCATGCGCAGTGGGATACTCCCAAACACAAAGAACACTGGGGAGTACTTACCTCGCCAGGCTGCATCAGATGATATCACCCTGCAATAAGAATATCCTCATGCAAGCTGTATCAGGTTTTCTTAATGAAATAATAAAAATGTTTATTTGATAGTCGCAAACAGATCATTTGCATGTAATTCTCTTTGTGCATCAGTCGCTGTTTGCAACTCACTAAATTTTACAGAGGCAGCCATATTTTACAGCTGTCTCTGTACATTGGGTCCTTAGTTTCTAAAAGAACTACTGCTGATCTGGGAGGAGATTCCACCCCTCCCTCCCCCCCCCCCCAACTTCACTAGGGCCAATGTTGGAGGAGTAGGGAAAGAGAAAAGTGAAAGAAGTCTCCACCACTGATCCTAGATTTGATGAAAATTTGTCAAGGCCTGTATTACTCTAATTACTTCATTACTTTCAGCAATACCTTCCTTGAGTCTGAAATGTATTTCAACTTGAAGTGTCTCTTCCTTAAAAATTAACTCAAGTTCTGTAACACACTAGCTATTGTTTTATAACTGTAGTGCTCCTTCTACAGCAAATAGTATATATGAAAATCATCTAGATTTTAAAAAATTGGATCTGAAATCAAACACGAAAAGACAAAGTAGGAGAAATTAGGCCTTACCTGCTAATTTGCTTTCCTTTAGTCCCTCCGGACCGGCCCAGAATGTGACTGATGGGTTGTGCACGCCTTCCAGTAGGTGGAGACTGAGAAAAACACTGACTCTAGAGAGAGCCAATAAGAGCCCTTGCCAGCCAGAGAAAGATCCAGTAATCTCAGTCTCCAGCAGGTGGAAGGTGGTGAGCCCTTCAGTCTCATTCTTGTACTTCTGTATTTTTTCTTATTGGTTTATTCTCTGTGCATCCTTTTATTTCTGACAAGCAGAAAGCCTGTTCCATAGCGTCCCACAGACCAATCCAGAGACTGGTGGGTTATGTCCCTCTGCCAGCAGGTGGAGATAGAGAGAACTTCTGAGGCTCTTTATGTGGTCATGTGCAGCCAGCCAAACCTCAGTATTTTCTCTACCTAGCAGGTGGATGGTCATAACTCTGTAGCTCTGGATTTTGGGACTCCTCGCCCGTTCCCTCGGGATGAGTTGAGGTTCCCTTCGGGGTTGAGGGCTCGCTAGGTGCTGAGCAGGGATACCTGGTGGTGCCAGGTCCCTCCCTTTCTCCCCCCTCCCCGCTGGTCCCTTTCCTGGGGCATGTGAGTAGTTAATCTCCTGGAAAAAAAAAACCAGGACGGTTTATTAAACACACATTTTGTGTGTTAGGCTGGCACTCACAGTAACCAGGTATTTTGCTGCAAGTCGAACCGAGGAAGATATCGGTAGCGGGTGGGGAGGTTCTTGTGCTGTTTTACAACTGGGCACATGGCAGCCCTGTCGGAATCGGTTAAGCGCTGCTCCCGGTGTGGGAACTGGAGAGCAGTGTCTGGAGCTTGCGATTCCTGCCCTCGGGTTTCTCCGGGGCAAGGAGGATCGGCGGCGGGACAGGAGCGACCAGATCGGGTCGTGGGTCCGGCAGCCCCGTTATTGGGCTCCTCCGGGGGGGCGGCTTCCCGTCCGGCGGCAGATAATTTTGGTGCTGTCGCGCCTTTAAAAGGGCGGGCGGCAGCAGAATCTGCGCCCGGGGTGCGAAGCAGGCAACCAGCTGATTCGTGATCAGGTGGGGCCAGGGCGCCAAATACAGGCTCCGGAGGAGCTGATGAAGCGGAGGTTTGGCGGGTGCCATTTTGGATGCAGGGAGAGAGCCGGTTCCAGGGCCTCCTTTGGTTGCGGTTTGGTGACAGGTTTCCCTGTCTTTGGAAATGTCTCAGGTTGCTGACTGCTAAGGAACTATAGATTTGGGGGAGAGAGTTGTAAGAAAGTAATCAGTTTACTTTTAAAACAATTGTATTGTTTTTAATATCCATCTATATAAAACAGACAAAATACATAAACCATCCAGAATCTGTTGCATTAGTGAATCTTCCCCCAAACCACCTCCTCTTTTAGTTTGAAAGCTTATATACTATAAATAGAAAACTCAAGCAGTGAGGTTTCATATAACCCCAGGACAGCTTTAATCTTCCCCTTTCCACCCCCCTTCCCACCAGACAAAAGTAATTAGTTTGATCTGAAGACCTCCAGAGAGGAGTCAGCCATAGAACTGTTGCTGCATGCTCTGCTTTCAGATGCTTTGACATTACTATTGCACTGCTAGCTGTAAAGTACAGTAGTGCAATAAAGTCAGAGCATTCGTTAGCAGAAAAGTCACCATTAAAAAACCATTACAGGAATGAAAGAGTTATCCAAAAACCCTATATGCATCTGCTTAAATATATATATATTTCTATAAAAACTAATATGACCAAAATTAATAAAGCTATTCACAATATTATTGGTAATCAATTAACTCATTTGAAAAGTTTAACAGCAAAACATGAGGACAGTGACACTGGCCAATGCCCTTTTAACATTGCACTGCTTTGTGTGTTTGGTCACTAGTAGTACAACATAAAAAGGGCACTGGACAGATTTCATTCAAGAAAAGTTATATTCCGATTACAAATATTCCCAGCAGATTCTTAAAAAAAAAAAAAAAAACATGCTCAAGAGGATAATTAAAAAATAAAATAAAATAAAAAGCTGTATTATGCATTGAAAGACCTCATTTCATAAAGGGGCCCTTGCCTTGTTAAGCACTTCCAATTTACCCTGTGTTAACCACTACCATAGAGCTGCTTTAAGGGGCTTAGTGGGGTTTTTTTGCAGTTAGCGTGTGTCTCAGTGGGCACAGCATGGGCAGAGAAATAAATATGGAAGGGATTTTGTAGTTAATGAGCCGCACTTACCGCACACTAATTGCCTAATGTAGAGTTAATACTGGACTACTTAGTGCCTCTTACTTATGTATAAGTGCTTCTGCATTGATAGGAAACAGGTATCTTGCATTGTATCTTGATTAAACACAATACTTGTAATATAAAAATAAACAGAAGAATGCCCCCAATAGTGTCACACAAATTCTTTTAAATAAATGGTGATTTCAGATCACTATTTATTGGACGAATCTTTTCATCAAGGCAGATAATAAATCCTGATAGAGTTGGAGGAAGGAGAGATCCACATTATGCAGAGGTTTATAGAGGGTATGGTGAGGACATGGTTTGGACATGCCTTAGGTGAGACAAAAATTTATATTCCCTTTATAAAAACGGAGAATACATTTATAGGGAAAAAGTTTCCCCATTGAGTTTTACAGAACCTCAAAATGCAAGTAAAGATGATAAAAAGTGCTCATTTTGGCTAGTGTTTGACAACAGAGTAAGGGAGTAATTCTCCTTAATACCCTTTTATTTCTACCCCCAATATGAAGATAAAAAAAAACCCTGCAGCCTCACCATTTAGTTGGTGGCACTTGCATGTCTAGGTTTGTAAAACAGAACAATTACACAAAGAAGCTGCTGGGTTAGTACTGTTTATTTTTATCGTGTGTATATTTGAAAAGACCGCTGCCTCTCCAAGTGCACTTAGAGAACATGTAAAATCCTGCCTTACCTGATAATTTTCTTTCCTTTAGTCACAACAGACTAATCCACACATGTGGGTTATAACCATCTACCAGCAGGTGGAGATAGAGAGCACTGAATTCTGTGATATAGGATGGTATGCTTCTTGGCCAGTTGGTATTTCTCATAACAAAAAGCAAAAGGAACAAATTAAACAATTGTTGACTCCCATCTCAAAGAAAACTCTCCCCATTTAAATCACACCAACAATAACCAATGAAGAACAGCAACAAGCTAAACAGAGAAACACAGGAAAATAGACAGACATCAGCCAACCAGGGATGGGGGAGGGGCGACCTGGATTCATCTGCTGTGAATAAATGAAAGAAAATTAAATCAGTAAGGCATAATTTTAACTTCCTTGTCATCAGCAGCAGACGAATACAGATGTGTGGTATGTACTGTTGGGCTTTTCATTTTACAAAATAGCCTTCTTTTAACATTTTCCAGTTAATATTGTACAACGTTTTGATTTGTTCTGAAAGGCGGCACATAAAAAAACTCAAACGTACATAGCAAACAGTTGTGCTGAAACATCCACACATTAATGTCTGGAAAATATATGCAATGAAGACCAGATAGCCAATCTGCAGATTTCTTACAGAGAAAAAGTGTGTGACTCCACCCATGACGCAGACTGGGCTTTAGTCAAGTGCACCTGAAGAAACTGGGGAGAAGATTTCCCTGCCAGTAAATAAACCAAAGCAATAGCCTCCCTGATCCAACAAGTAGTACATAAGTACATAAGTACATAAGTAGTGCCATACTGGGAAAGACCAAAGGTCCATCTAGCCCAGCATCCTGTCACCGACAGTGGCCAATCCAGGTCAAGGGCACCTGGCACGCTCCCCAAACGTAAAAACATTCCAGACAAGTTATACCTAAAAATGCGGAATTTTTCCAAGTCCATTTAATAGCGGTCTATGGACTTGTCCTTTAGGAATCTATCTAACCCCTTTTTAAACTCCGTCAAGCTAACCGCCCGTACCACGTTCTCCGGCAACGAATTCCAGAGTCTAATTACACGTTGGGTGAAGAAAAATTTTCTCCGATTCGTTTTAAATTTACCACACTGTAGCTTCAACTCATGCCCTCTAGTCCTAGTATTTTTGGATAGCGTGAACAGTCGCTTCACATCCACCCGATCCATTCCACTCATTATTTTATACACTTCTATCATATCTCCCCTCAGCCGTCTCTTCTCCAAGCTGAAAAGCCCTAGCCTTCTCAGCCTCTCTTCATAGGAAAGTCGCCCCATCCCCACTATCATTTTGGTCGCCCTTCGCTGTACCTTTTCCAATTCTACTATATCTTTTTTGAGATACGGAGACCAGTACTGAACACAATACTCCAGGTGCGGTCGCACCATGGAGCGATACAACGGCATTATAACATCCGCACACCTGGACTCCATACCCTTCCTAATAACACCCAACATTCTATTCGCTTTCCTAGCCGCAGCAGCACACTGAGCAGAAGGTTTCAGCGTATCATCGACGACGACACCCAGATCCCTTTCTTGATCCGTAACTCCTAACGCGGAACCTTGCAAGACGTAGCTATAATTCGGGTTCCTCTTACCCACATGCATCACTTTGCACTTGTCAACATTGAACTTCATCTGCCACTTGCACGCCCATTCTCCCAGTCTCGCAAGGTCCTCCTGTAATCGTTCACATTCCTCCTGCGACTTGACGACCCTGAATAATTTTGTGTCATCGGCGAATTTAATTACCTCACTAGTTATTCCCATCTCTAGGTCATTTATAAATACATTAAAAAGCAACGGACCCAGCACAGACCCCTGCGGGACCCCACTAACTACCCTCCTCCACTGAGAATACTGGCCACGCAATCCTACTCTCTGCTTCCTATCTTTCAACCAGTTCTTAATCCATAATAATACCCTACCTCCGATTCCATGACTCAGCAATTTCTTCAGGAGTCTTTCGTGCAGCACTTTGTCAAACGCCTTCTGAAAATCCAGATATACAATATCAACCGGCTCCCCATTGTCCACATGTTTGCTTACCCCCTCAAAAAAATGCATTAGATTGGTGAGGCAAGACTTCCCTTCACTAAATCCGTGCTGACTTTGTCTCATCAGTCCATGTTTTTGTATATGCTCTGCAATTTTATTCTTAATAATAGCCTCCACCATCTTGCCCGGCACCGACGTCAGACTCACCGGTCTATAATTTCCCGGATCTCCTCTGGAACCCTTCTTAAAAATCGGAGTAACATTGGCTACCCTCCAGTCTTCCGGTACTACACTCGATTTTAGGGACAGATTGCATATTTCTAACAGTAGCTCCGCAAGTTCATTTTTTAGTTCTATTAATACTCTGGGATGAATACCATCAGGTCCCGGTGATTTACTACTCTTCAGCTTGCTGAACTGACCCATTACATCCTCCAAGGTTACAGAGAATTTGTTTAGTTTCTCCGACTCCCCCGCTTCAAATATTCTTTCCGGCACCGGTGTCCCCCCCAAATCCTCCTCGGTGAAGACCGAAGCAAAGAATTCATTTAATTTCTCCGCTACGGCTTTGTCCTCCTTGATCGCCCCTTTAACACCATTTTCGTCCAGCGGCCCAACCGACTCTTTGGCCGGTTTCCTGCTTTTAATGTATCTAAAAAAATTTTTACTATGTATTTTTGCTTCCAACGCTAATTTCTTCTCAAAGTCCTTTTTTGCCCTCCTTATCTCCGCTTTGCATTTGGCTTGGCATTCCTTATGATCTATCCTGTTACTTTCAGTTGGTTCTCTTCTCCACTTTCTGAAGGATTGTTTTTTGGCTCTAATGATTTCCTTTATCTTACTGTTTAGCCACGCCGGCTGACGTTTAGTCTTTTTTCCCTTTTTTCTAATACGTGGAATATATTTGTCCTGAACCTCCAGGATGGTGTTTTTAAACAGCATCCACGCCTGATGCAAGTTTTTTACTCTGCGAGCTGCTCCTTTCAGTCTTTTTTTTACCATTTTTCTCATTTTGTCGTAATCACCTTTTCTATAGTTAAACGCTAGCGTACTTGATTTCCTAGTTTCACTTCCTTCAATGCCAATATCAAAACCGATCATATTATGATCACTGTTATCAAGCGGCCCTCGTATCGTTACCCCCTGCACTAGATCATGAGCACCACTAAGGACTAAGTCTAGTATTTTTCCTTCTCTTGTCGGCTCCTGAACTAGCTGTTCCATGAAGCTGTCCTTGATTTCATCAAGAAATCTTATGTCCCTTGCGTGTACAGATGTTACATTAACCCAGTCTATATGCGGGTAATTGAAATCCCCCATTATTATTGTGTTGCCCAGTTTGTTTGCGTCCCTGATTTCCTTTAACATTTCCGCATCCGTCTGTTCGTCCTGGCCAGGCGGACGGTAGTACACTCCTATCACTATCCTTTTCCCCTTTGCACATGGAATTTCAATCCACAGTGATTCAAAGGAGTGTTTTGTTTCCTGCAGAATTTTCAATCTATTTGATTCAAGGCTCTCGTTAATATACAATGCTACCCCTCCACCAATCCGATTCACCCTATCACTACGATATAATTTGTACCCCGGTATGACAGTGTCCCACTGGTTATCCTCCTTCCACCAGGTCTCAGAGATGCCTATTATATCTAATTTTTCATTTAGTGCAATATATTCCAACTCCCCCATCTTATTTCTTAGGCTCCTGGCATTCGCATATAGACATTTCAAACTATGTTTGTTGTTCCTAAGTACATCATGCTTAGTACTTGACAGTATTAATTGGCAATCTTTTGTCTGATTTTTATTGTTATTTAAAGATACCCGATCTACTACAATCTCTTTTGCAACCTCACTATCAGGATACTCTATCTTCCCTGTTGTGGTGATATCTTTGAAAGATACCTTATCCCGAACCATGCTCTTTTGAGCGACTGTCGGCCTTCCCCCCATTTCTAGTTTAAAAGCTGCTCTATCTCCTTCTTAAACGCCGATGCCAGCAGCCTGGTCCCACTCTGGTTAAGATGGAGCCCATCCTTTCGGAATAGGCTCCCCCTTCCCCAGAATGTTGCCCAGTTCCTAACAAATCTAAAGCCCTCCTCCCTGCACCATCGTCTCATCCACGCATTGAGACTCTGGAGCTCTGCCTGTCTCTTGGGCCCTGCGCGTGGCACAGGTAGCATTTCAGAAAATGCTACCCTGGAGGATCTGGATTTTAGCTTTCTACCTAAGAGCCTAAATTTTGCTTCCAGAACCTCTCTCCCACATTTTCCTATGTCATTAGTACCCACATGTACCAAGACAGCCGTCTCCTCCCCAGCACTATCTAAAATCCTATCTAGGTGACGCGTGAGGTCCGCCACCTTCGCACCAGGCAGGCAAGTCACCAGGCGATCCTCACGTCCACCAGCCACCCAGCTATCTATATGCCTAATGATCGAATCACCCAGTACAACAGCTGTCCTAACCTTTCCCTCCCGGGCAACATTTGGAGATATATCCTCGGTGCGAAAGGATAATACATCCCCTGGTGGGCAGGTCCTGGCTACAGGAGTACTTCCTACTTCACCAGGGTGATGCTCTCCTTCTAGGAGACCTCCCTCCTCCAAGGTAGCACAGGGGCTACCTGACTGGAGGTGGGACTTCTCTACAACATCCCTGTAGGTCTCCTCTATGTACCTCTCTGTCTCCCTCAGCTCCATCAAGTCTGCTACTCTAGCCTCAAGAGAACGGACACGTTCTCTGAGAGCTAGGAGCTCTTTGCATCGGGCACACACATATGACACCTCACTAATTGGGAGATAATCATACATATGACACTCAATGCAAAAGACTGGATAGCACCCCTCTCGCTGCTGGACTGCTGACTCCATCCTAGTGTTTTTGAGTTTTTCCGTAATTTAAAACTTGCTAAAGTATCAAGGATATCAGCCTATCACTAACTTACAGTTCCTCCTTTAAACCCCAATCTTCAAGTTCCGAAAGCACAAGCAAAATTTGTTCACTTACCAGAGAAATATCCTCTTCTCCCAGAACTTATTAGAAGGAAAGCTTTCACGCGCCGTTAGGCGCGCGGCACCTTGAGCAGAGGCCCCGAGTGGATCGGAACGGACCTGGGAGTCACTCCGGCGAAGGCTCCGAGGATATGCAGATGAGCTGCAAGTCCTCCACGGCACCTGAGAAGGCAACCGGTGGGAGAGCTGGGCACCTCTCAACCAAGAAAAGGCTTACCAGGGGTTAGGCCGAAGCCAGCATTCCTCCCCCTGAGGGTCACCTGATCCTGGCTAAGAAGTACCTGGTAGAGGCTGCTGGGCCCCCAAAGAGAACGATGAGGTGATCTGAGCAACAAAACTCATTTGTGATGTGAAGATATTGTAGCAACGCAACTAATTTGTGATGTGAAAATATTGTAGTGCTCAGCGAACATCAAGATAATGAAATTGTAGGATTCCTTGGGATCCTCCTCCTGAAATGACAGAACAAACAATGGCTGATTCAAATGAAAAGGATACAACCCGAACAACACAACCCTGGGTAGAAAGGAAGGCAAATGTGGGGATCGTGACCCCAGTCTCCAAGAAGCGGAGAAAAGGGTCCCTACAGAAGAGGGCCTAGAGCTCAGAAATGTGCTGCACTGAAGAGACTGGTACTAGAAACACCAATTTCAGTGTTCAGATCTTTCAACATAGCCTAAGAGGCTCAAAAGGGAGCCCTAAGGCTCAAAGAACAGAATTAAGGTTCCATTCAGGACACGGACACTGAAACCGTATAGGAGGCTTCAAGCAACTAACCCTCTTCAAAAATAAAAATGCACCACGTTCAGATGTGTGACCAAAGAAGAATTTTGCAGCTGACCACGAAAACAAGCCAAAGCTACTACTTGAACCTTCAGCAATTTGTACACCAGACCTATCTAACAGCCCTTCAGCAAGAAGGTCAACATCTATGGCAAGGAAGAGTGAGGGCGAAATCACCCGCTGAAAGTACCAGGACTCTAATGTTCTCTAAACCCTGGCATAGGCTGATGAGATACAGCACTTTCGCGCTTGCAGTAAGGTAGCAGTAATTTAATCAGAATACTCTTTCTTTCTCAACCTCACCCTCTCAAAAGCCAGACCATAAGACCAAAGCAGGACGGATTGTCCATTTGAATTGGACCCTGACAAAGAAGGCCCATGCAGAAGGCAAGCACAGAGGCTTGTCCACCATCAGACAGACCAAATCTGTATACCAAGGCCTCTTTGGCCAATCCAGGGCAACAGAATCACTTGCCTCAGATGAAGCATGATCCTGTGTAGCACCCTGCCTATCACCGGCTTTGGCAGGAAGACATAGAGAAGACCTGTCAATAGCCATGGCTGAAGCAAAGCATCTAGCCCTTCTGAACCACACCTCTGCTGAAAAACCTGGGAGCCTTGGCACTGTAGTAGAACACCATGAGATCCAAAATCAGAGTGCCCCATTTCTGAGTTACTAGCCAAAAGGCAGTCTCAGTAAGCTCCCACTCTGCTAGATCCACAGAATTCTGGCTGAGAAAATCTGCCCACACATTCATCATCCTGGCAATATGAGCTGCTGAGAGGAGCAGCAAATTCAATTATACTGAATGAAGCAGAAGGCTCCTCAACCACGTGGGCATTGCGTGTGCCACCCTATCTGTTGATTTAGGCCACCGCCGTGATATGATAAATAAATATTATCTGACAATATCCGGACCGGTTTGCCTTAGAGGTGGATCTGAATGAAAGGCCAAGAGAGCCCTGCAAAATGCCTAGAGCTGTCACGGTTGTGGCTGTATCCCATGCCTACACTCATCTCTCCTCCCGGTGACCAGGCCCTGTGGCTGCTGTGGACTGCTTTCTCCCTGTTTCCCCAAACATGTTCCAGAGATCATTCCAGTCCTACTCTGATGTTCCAGCATTCCAGCTTTGCTTTGGTGTTCCTGTAGCCAAGCCTCGCTTTGGTGTTCCTGCTGCCAAGTCTCATTCTTACTCATGACATCATCAGTAAATGCCTTTATAAAGCGCCTAGAAACTTGCTTTGCCTTTGCAACAGAGGTCTTCAGACGAGTTCTTGTCTGCGTGTGCTTCTTGTACTTCTTTCCTGCTTGCTCCAGTCCTGCCTGCCCTCAGCTTGTGTTCCAGTCCCGTCTGTTCCAGCCCTGCCTGCCTACAGCTTCAGCTCCAGCCCTGTTGCTCCAGTCCTGCATGCCTGCCTACAGCTTCAGCTCCAGTCCTTCTGTTCCAGTCTTGCCTGCAGCTTCAGCTCCAGCCCTGTTGTTCCAGTCCTGCCTGCCTTCAGCTTCAGTCCTCCTGTTCCAGTCCTGATGTCCATAGCCACCATCATCCAGGGCAGTGATACCAATGGCACTCCCTTGATGACTGTCTGAGTGGAGCCACCAAGACACATTGCTCCTTGCTGCAGGCGACCAAAGATGATGCAGATTGTAATCCTGGGACATCGAAGACCAACAGGACAGCATCAAAGACCAATGGGACAACATGAAAAGCTGAAGAGGCTGCATGCATGTCCTGGCCCATGGCACCACCTCAAGAGTCACCGTCAGACCCAAGCACCTAGGAATAATTCCAGGTGCATGGCTTTGGATCCTGCAACATACTCAATTTGCGACTGAATCTCGTCTCTCTAGGTCTCCAGTAGAAAGACCTTCCTCTAAGACACATCGAATCACACTCCAGGTACTAGAAAACAGATATCACCCTGGAGGTGACGATCTCCTACACTGAAGATGCACTAGTCAATGCATCTCAAAAAAGATATAGTGGAATTAAAAAAAAGGAACAGAGAAGGGCGACAAAAATGATCAAGGGGATGGGACGAATTCCCTATGAGGAAAGGCTAAAGTGGCTAGGGCTCTTCAGCTTGGAGAAAAGACGGCTGAGAGGTCTATAAAACAACAAGTGGAATGGAACAAGTAGACGTGAATCACTTGTTTACTCTTTCCAAAAATACTAGAACTAGGGGGAACGCAATGAAGCTACAAAGTAGTAAATTTAAAACAAATCGGAGAAAATATTTCTTCACTCAACGTGTAATTAAACTCTGGAATTCACTGCCAGAGAATGTGGTAAAAGCAGTTTGCTTAGCGGGATTTAAAAATAAGGTTTGGATAGTAAAAAGAAAAGTCCATAAGCCATTATTAAGATGACCTTGGGGAAAATACACTGCTTATTTCTAGGATAAACAGCATAAAATGTATTGTACTGTTTTGCTTGGCAGGTACTTGTAACCTGGATTGGCTACTGTTAGAAACAAGATGCCGAGCTTGATGGCAACGCTTATGTACTTATGATCAACCAGTCAGCTAGGTAAGGATGTACCCTGACCCCTTCTTTGCACAGGAATGCTCCCACCACCACCATGATCTTGGAGAAGGTCCTGGGGCTGACAGCTCAAAGGGCATAGCCTTGAATTGGAAGTGCTGCCCTAGATCTGCAAAGCGAAGAAAACGCTGATGAGAACCCAAATGGGAAGGTAGAATTAGTTCTTACCTGATAATTTTCTTTCCATTAGTCCCAACAGATCAATCCAGAGACTTTTGGGTTATGACCCTCAACCAGCAGATGGAGATAGAGAGAACTCAGAGTTTGCTATATGTGGTCATGTGCAGCCCTCCACAACTCAGTATGACGATACCAAAGCAGAACATCATCCTTATACAAAATAAATTACACTATCCTGCCTCTCCCACCGTTCTTAAGGTTAAAGAACGCAACACGCAACTGCCACTGCAGTGCTCCACCGTTGACTCGCTGAAACTGACGAAGTGTATTTCATATATAACTGTACTTAAATTCCAATAGACCAAAACAGATGCAAACGAACCGAACTTTTGAAACTAAACAAATGGAACCACAGACCCTCAGGAATACCAGAATCAGGCAGGGCCTCTGGATTGATCTGTTGGGACTAATGGAAAGAAAATTATCATGTAAGAATTAATTTTACCTTCCATTTCGTCCCACAGATCAATCCAGATACTTGTGGGATGTACCAGAGCAATCCTCAAGTAGGGTGGGACACATCAGCCCCATAGGCCAACACAGATGACCCAAACGCTGCATCCTGTCGCGCCGCCACATCCAACCGATAATGCTTCACAAAGGTATGTACAGATGCCCAAGTAGCTGCCTTGCAAATCTCTTCCAATGGAACCAAATGACACTCCGCCCAGGATGTAGACTGAGCCCTCATAGAATAAGCACTCACACGAATAGGAGGCACCTTACTCAAGCCGACATAGGCCGACACAATCGCCTGCCTTAACCACCGAGCTAATGTGGCCTTGGATGTCATGTTTCCTTTACTAGCTCCAGCAAATAACACAAACAAATGATCCGAATGCCAAAAGGAGTTTGTGACCTCCAAATACCTCACAAGCCCTCGCCTCACATCCAAACAGTGTAGGGCCTGGAATTTGTTCAGGTAATCCGCCTCCCGAAACGCTGGCAACATCACAGACTGGTTCAGATGAAAACACGAGACCACCTTAGGCAGAAAAAACGGAACCGTCCTGACGCATACCCCGGCCTCTGTGAACCGGAGAAAAGGGTCCCTGCAAGACAAAGCTTGTAGCTCTGACACACGCCTTGCCGAGGCCATGGCCACTTGAAACACCGCCTTCAACGCAAGATCCTTCAAAGATACCATACGCAAAAGGTGCGAATGGAAGACGCTGCATCGCCAGCAGCACCAAATTAAGAATCCACTTCAGAAGCACCGGAACCCTCGGAGGGCGGAGATGATAACACCCCGAAAACGCACCACATCAGGATGCGAAGCCAATGGACAACCCTGCAGAAGGCCTCTGAAACATGCCAAACCCGCCACTTAACTCTCAAGGAACTCAAGGACAGGGCCTTATCCAACCCGTTCTGCGAGAAGGCCAGAATATAACGCACAGAAGCCGACTTCGCCGCAATCCCAGCGGAAGCACACCAAGAGAGAAAGGTGCGCCAGATCCGCACATAAGACACTGATGTAGTGCGCTTCCGGGCCTGCAGCATCGTACCTATGACTTTCTCTGAATATCCCTTCCGCCTGAGGCATGCCCTCTCAAGAGCCATGCCGTAAGCCCAAAGCGACCAGGATTCTCCATGCAAACTGGGCCCTGAACCAGGAGATCGTGCCGAACCATCAGGCGTAGAGGTTTGTCGATCAGAAGATGGACCAGGTCCGCATACCATGGCCGCCTGGGCCAATCTGGTGCCATCAGAATCACCGGCCCTGAATGCCGAGCAATGCGGCCTAACACCTGGCCACGGCGGAAAAACATACAGAAGAACCTCTGGCCAGGACTGAATGAGCACGTCTATGCCCTCGGCCCCGAACTCTCTGCCCCTGCTGAAGAAGCGGGAGGCCTTGGCATCTGCGCGTCTGGCCATAAGATCAAACGCTGGAACCCCCCAGCGATCCGTAATCTGGTCGAACGCCAGCCAGGAAAGCTCCCACTCCCCCGGATCCAGCTGATTTCGGCTGAGGTAGTCCGCTTGAACATTTAGTACCCCTGCAATGTGTGCCACCGAGATAAGACAGAGATGCCTCTCTGCCCATGCGCAAAGCAGCACCGCCTCCTTGGCGAGCTGGACACTCTTGGTCTCCCCCTGTCTGTTCACATACACCACCGCTGTCGCGTTGTCTGACAGGACTCGAACCGCCTGCTCCCGCAGGAGTGCCAGAAACTCTTGTAACGCCAAACAAATTGCCCGCAGTTCCAAGAAATTTAATCGGCCACGCTGCCTCCGAGACCATATCCCCTGAGCCGATTTGTCAAGACAGTGTGCTCCCCAGTCCGACATCCGTGATCATCACCACCCAATCCGTTGTGAGAGGCATACCCCTCTGTAGACTCTGGGCTGAGAGCCACCAGCGCATGGCGAAGCGCACCCGCGAAGTCCATGCAAGGACTAGCGAATAATCCTCGGACAAGGGTGACCAACGACTGAGAAGCGACCACTGTAGAGGTTGCATGTGCCCCCTGGCCCATGGCACTACATCCAGAGTCGCCGCCATGGACCCCAGCACTTGAACATAACTCCAAGCAGTGGGTGCCTGTTCCCGCAACAGGGACGATAGTTGATCCTGAAGGCGAAGCCTGCGCTTCTCCGGCAGAAACATTCTGCCCAGTCGCATGTCGAACTGGACCCCGAGATACTCCAGGGACTGAGATGGAGTGAGGTGACACTTTTGTGTGCTGATGACCCACCCCTAAGAGCGCAGAACCTGAAGCACCCTGGTAGTAGCTCGAACACTTTCCTCGCGCGAGGGAGCACGAATGAGCCAATCGTCTAGATACGGGTGCACCCAAATGCCCTGAGATCGTAAATGGGCGGCAACTACTATCACCTTGGAAAAGGTCCGCGGAGCTGTCTTGTCCCAGCACTGCGAAGCGGAGGAAACACTGATGCGGCAGCCAAATGGGAATATGCAAATAAGCCTCCTTGAGGTCAAGAGCAGTCAGAAACTCCCCCGGCTGTACCACCGCCACCACCGAGCGTAGGGTCTCCATCCAAAAATGATGGATCCTCAGGGCCTTGTTTACCGCCTTGAGATCGAGAACCGGGCGGAACGTTCCGCCCTTCTTGGGAACTATGAAGTAAATGGAGTAACGACCCTGTCCCCGCTCGGCGACAGGAACCGGACACACCGCTTCCAACTGCAACAGCTCTGACAGCGTTCTCCGGACAGCCGTCCGCTTAGCCACAGCCTTGCAAGGGGACTCCATGAAAAAAAATCTGGTACGGGACGTGCGAACTCGAGCCTGTAACCGTCCTGCACAATATCTAGCACCCATTCTTCTGAAGTTACCCTGGCCCACTCTTCCCAAAAAAGGGACAGGTGCCCCACGATGGGAGGAAAGAGATGGGCCAGGGCCCCATCATCGTGGACCTCTGGCGCCCTGCTGCACCCATGGTCCCGAGGACGAGGGGCGGCAGTCACCCCGAAAGGACTGCTGCTTCTGCTGGCAGCGAGGCCTTTGAAAGGTGCCAGAACGCCCCGGCCTGTACCGCTTGGCCTCCCGAAAACGGGGACGCGTCGAGCGAAAACTCGCCTTCTTATCCTCTGGCAGTCATTGACCCTTAGAGTCACCCAGCTCCTTAACAATTGCTGCGAGTTCCTCGCCAAAGAGGAGCTTGCCTTTGAAAGGAAGGCGAGCCAGACGAGACTTAGAGGCACATCTGCCGCCCAGTGCCGCAACCAGACCCAGCGGCGGGCGGTCACAGCCAACGACATCCCCTTGGCTGTCGCCCGAAGCACATCATACAGCAAATCCGCCAGATATGCGAGCCCTGCCTCTAAAACCGGCAGGAAGTCAAAGTTCTTCTGCCGAAGCAGCTTTCTGGACCCAAGAAAGACAAGCCCTTGCTGCATAAGAGCCACACACTGAGGCCTGCAGGCATAATGCCGTCACCTCAAACAACGACTTAAGCAAGGATTCCAGTTTCCGGTCCTGGGGGTCCCTAAGGGCACTACCGCCCTCCACGGGTAAGGTGGTCTTTTTTGTGACTGCCGTAATCAAGGAATCCACAGTCGGCAACTTAAAGGATACCAAATCCTCCGGGCGCAACGGGTAAAGTCTCATCATCACCCTCGCGACCCTAAGGCCAGAGTCCGGCGTATCCCACTGTGCTGCAATCAGTACCTTCATAGCCTCATGAACATGAAAAGCTCTAGAGGGACCCTTAGTCCCTGTCATAATAGAGGGAGCCGCGCTAGTTGAAGGAACTGCATCTGGAGGGGAGATATTTAATACCTCCAAGGCCTGTAAAATAAACGAGGGGAGCTTGTCCTTCCGGAAAAGTCTTACTGCCGTGGGGTCATCCCCTTCCCCCAACAGCAACTCTCTCTCCTCCAGGTCCTCCGAGGGCGCATGCAGGGATTTCCCCTGATCCAAGCCCTTCCTCACTATCAGATGGACCCGACAACTCCTCTGTACAGGATAGTGCCAAACAAGGCCTTTTAAGCTGATTAGCAGCAGAAACCTGCCTGAACAACCGGCTGCAAGTCTGCGGTCCCGAAGCCTGCCATGCCTTTCATTTGAAAGGCTCTGTGCATCAGCCACACAAACTCCGGAGAAAATGGCATCGCAGACTCGTCCATCCCCGAGAACGCAGGAGTAAGCACTGCCCCCCCCCCCCACTGCTTCTGCCTGCGGGGCGCCGAACACCAGCCTGCCCCGCAAACCGGGAACTCCCTCCTTGGCTGTCTGCTCCTTCAGACATGCCTCGCATGCCCCTGATGCTGCTCTGCAGTTCCCACAACGCGAGCAGCGCTTAGCCGATTCAGATGGAGCTGACATCCCTGCAGCTCCATCTATCACAGCCCTCCCCCGCGCTGCCGAACCAACCAGTCCAGCGTCCAATTTGGTCTGAGGGAAAATCTCTGACGGCCCCGAGGCTTTTCTTTTTTTACCTTGAGAAGAGGCAGGAGAGAATAAAGGGGCCGGACCCTACACAGAAGTAACTGGGGAGGCTGGCAGGGACCTGGCACCACCAGGTATACAAAAGGTAATCACTTAGGGTATTATTGTATAATCAGAGTACTAGCTCAATAATTACATTCATAAATTGTACTCCGGACTAGCTTTAGTAACTCCGGACCAGAATGAGTAAAGACATTCAGCTGAAGTTAATTATTGCGCAAGCATTTTTTCGACAGCCTTCCATGAGCAGAACGTCCCGTTCTCACTTTGAACTGTGCCTATATTGCTTGTGAGAATAGATGGAACTAGAAATATAAATTGGACTATGGACATTGTATGAGGTTCCCTGAACAACAGGGTTGCTCAAGGATATCTTGAGTTATAAGATCTTCTATGGACTTACTGAGAATAATAAGTCTATAGCTTATGTGGAACTATAAATGATGTACAAGTCAAAATGTATGTTTATATATAGGGCATACAAGGTTTGAATGATGCTTGGCGAGTGGTTGTGAATATCGAAGAGTGGTGTGAAGGACACATGTTGTTTAATAAATGATAATGGGATATTTAAGCTAGTCCGGAGTACAGTTTATGAATGTAACCACCAGGTATAGCCAGAGCTAACAGCCCCCTCAACCCCACAACAGGCTCAACAAAACCCAAAGGAACGGGAATGGAGCCAGATCACTACAGAGCTGCAATGGTTATGACCCTCCACCTGCTACATAGAGAGAATACTGAGTTGTGGAGGGCTGCACATGACCACATATAGCAAACTCGGAGTTCTCTCTATCTCCATCTGCTGGTTGAGGGACATAACCCACAAGTCTCTGGATTGATCTGTAGGACGAAATGGAATATGCAAATAAGCTTCCTTTAGAAATAGAGAGGTGTGAAACTCTCCAGGCTGCACTGCCGCAAACACTGAGCGTAAAGTTTCCATGTAAAAATGCGTTGGCTTCAAAAAAACCGTTGACCTGCTTGAGGTTGAGAATCGGACAGAAGGATCCTTTTGGGGACCACAAAGTACACGGAGTATCTGCCCAGGCCCCTCTCAGGCATTGCACTACTGCTTCCAGGGCCCGTAATGAGCAACGCATGATTAATATGGCCTTTCTTTTGTGAGAAATGATGCAGAGGGACTCCAAAGAACCTATGACTGGGGAGACAAACTAACTTGTAGCTGTCTCAAATGTCCAATATCCACTGGTCTGTAGTAACCTTGGCCTATCCTCCGTAAAAATCAGGATAGCCATCCCCCTCTGAGACAAGATGGAGAGTGAACCCGCAGCCCATCACTGGGAAGAACGGGAGGCTGTAGAGGGTCTGGCAGGCTGACCTAAACAGTGCTTATCGGAGTGAAATGAGCGCCATTGCCGATACCTAGGTGTCTGAAAAGCTCAAGACTGACCAGAGCGGTATTGAGCCTGAGCTGCCCTAGAGGAACTGTTAGGCTTATCCTCCGGAAGGTGTTGGGTTTTGAAGTCCCTTAACACCTTAACCAACTTCTCCAGATCCTCCCCAAAAAGAAGCTTCCCCCAAAAGAGGAGCTTCATCAAATGCTGAATGGAGACAGCATCCACAGCAAATGCCTCACCATGACTGCCAAGTTCATCAGTTTAGCCGGGGCCCTGACCACATCATATAATGAATCCACCAAATACGCCAAACCAGCCTCCATGTCAGAAAATTCTAAAGTCCCCTAGGACTTATAATCTGAGAAGGCATCTGCTGCTTGTTGAACCCAGCTGAGACACATACGATACGACTGCTGCCTGCAGGTACAGGGTAGTTACATCAAAAGAGCTTCAGAGCTTGCAATCCTGGATTTCCTCGACAGCAACACCGCCCTCAACTGAAGAGTAGTTTTCTTAGTCACAGCTGTAACCAGTGAATCCAACTTGACCAACCTCAACTCCTCAGGAGAAATAGGATAAAGACGGGATATAGAATGCCACTTTCAAGCTGGCATTCGGAGAGGACCATTGAGGAGAAATTAGATCTTACCTGCTAATTTGCTTTCCTTTAGTCCCTCCGGACCGGACCAGGCTGTATTTTCTCAGTCTCCACCTGCTGGTAGGCGAGCACAACCCATCAGTCCAATCCTGGTCCGGTCCGGAGGGACGCTAAGGAAGCTGCGATTAATTCCTGAATGGCCTCAAAATGGAAAGGACCTAGGTGGCTGTTTAGTGCTAGCCATCTTCAGGAATTAGCTGCTGCTGGGACTGGGACTTCCATGTACTTAAGGGCCTCCAGAGCCTTGATGAATAACAGCAATCTTCTTTTCGAAAAACCGGGACCACTGTGGGGTCATCAGCCTCATCTGCCACTATCTCCCCTTCTTCCAAAGGATCAAGGGAGAATACTCAGATAACCAAGCCACCCCCCTGTGATGGCCCAGGAGGAGGGGAGACATGGTCTCCTTCAGCCAAAATCTCCACTCTCCTCTTTTTAGAGGAAGGGTCTCCTTGAACCACCAAAGAAGCCTGAGCACCAAGTGGCTGATAAGCCTGTTTGAGGAGTTGGTAAAATTATGTCTTACCTGATACTTTTGTTTCCTTTAAAGCAGCACATGAATCCAGGAACTAGTGGGTTAAGTCTGCCTACCAGCAGGTGGAGATAGAGATAAACAAACTAAAGGCAGTGATGCCAGACGGCCAGCGCCAGCTCCTTCCTCAGTTAGTATGTCATTCATAAGCATTTGCCAAGGCCAAAAATATGAAACCAGTAACAACCAAAAACCATCTTCACTATGAAAAACAGAGAACCAAATAAGAACTTCAAAATAACTGCAACTTGATCCAGAAATCGGAATCCTTTCCATGTTCCCATATCTGTCTGAACTCTGCAAAAGAGAACCTGGAAAGAAAAAATAGCCACACTGCGCAGAAAATGAAAAAACCGTCGGCTGAACTAGGGAGGGATCCTGGATTAATCTGCTGCGTTAAAGGAAAGAAAATTATCAGGTAAGACATAATTTTACCTTCCTAGTCACTTGCAGCAGATGAATCCAGGAACTAGTAGGATGTACCAAAGCATTCCTTAAGTAGGATGAGAAGCCAACACTCCCGCCCCAAAACTCGCGTCCTCCCGAGAAGAACTGTCTAGCCTGTAATGTTTCGCAAAAGTATGATGGGACGCCCAAGTAGCCGCCCAACAAATCTCTTCCAGAGATAAGGCCTCCGCCTCCGCCCAAGAAGCCACCTGTGCTCGAGTAGAATGCGCCTTCAAGGCCACTGGAGATGCCTGCCCTTGTAGCAGATACGTCGCTCCAATGGCTTCCCTAATCCAGCGAACAATGTAAGCCTCAGAAGCCGCCTCACCTCTTTTCGACCCCGACAAGAGCACAAAGAGATGATCTGAGCACCGAAACTCGTTAGAGATCTGCAAGCACCAAAACAAGGCTCTCCGCACATCCAGGAAACGTAGTGAGGCAAACTCCCCCGGATAATCCTCTCTTCGAAAAGATGGAAGATAAACCACCTGATTGACATGGAAAGCCAAAACCACTTTAGGTAGAAACAATGGCACCATCCGGATCAACACCCCTGCTTCAGAAAACTGCAAAAAAGGATCTCTGCACGACAAAGCCTGAATTTCAGAAATCCTCCTAGCCAAAGCAATGGCCACCAAAAACACTGTCCTAAGTGTTAGATCCTTCTCAGAAACCGGACAGGGACTGACAAAGAACTCCCAATTCCTAATGAGGACTTCCTGGAATACCTCGTGGAGAAGGCCAGTCGCATCCTCTCTAGGTGGAGACTCGTAGTCCAGGACCTCAAACCTCCAAACGAAATGGAATGGACTCAGTCATTTCCTTCACAAAAGAGGGAAACAAAAAGCTTTTTGGAGATTTTTTTTCCTTTCAAATAGAAGGGAGGGTTCACAGGGGATGCCATAGGACTCATCCTCCGAAAAGTACCATGATCCTCTATCTGACTCCCATGAGCATTTCTCATCAGTGTCAGACAGCAACTCCTGAGTGGGCCGAGACCAAGCCTGCCTTGACTTAGAGGAGCCATGCCTAAAGAGGGGCATTGAGGAGTCAGCTCCCACCACAACTCCGGCAAAGCTCTCTCTACCAATGTTGAGGGAGTACCGGCTTGGCCGGTACTCAACACTGGAGCTACACACGACACCAGAGTCGGAGGCCACACCGCAGGCTGAGGACCAAGCGGGGCCACAACAGGCAGCGGGGCAGGTGTAAGCACCCTGAGGTAGATACACACTGTTGGAAGAGGCCATCCAGCAGCTCAGGAAGCAAGGCTCTGATCCGCTCATTGAGGGCGGACACCAAGAAAAGCTGGGGTGCCGGCTCCGAAACAGACTGCAGACCTGATGGGGCTGAGACAGGTCCTGGTGCTAGGGGACCGACGCATCGGCACCTCCTAGATCGAGGGAAGCGGTCCTCCCAGTGCCAATGCTTCTCGGGTGCTGAATCCCGGAAATCGGGGGTTGGGTCCCAGGGGCCCTGAATAGCAGTCGGCATCAAGACAAATGGAGACCCACTTGAGCTACTGCTCCCAGTGTCGATGCCCAGTAGCAGCCATGCGGACTGATGCTCCCGATCTAGACCTCGACACCGCTCACCTCAAGAAATAGGACCTAGTTCCAAAAATCCTCTCTTACTGAGCCTCTCTGGGAACCTGGGTCTGCTTCTTCATCCAAGGACAGAAGGCTATGGTCGGGCCCTAAACACTGAAGACACTAAGAATGATTTTCCTTGCCAGAGATGGTACGATTGCATCGTTTACAGCGCTTGAAGCTACTAGGAACTCGAATGGACATGGATGGAAAAACCTCCGCAGCCAAATCAAACAAAGCGAAAAAAAAAAAAAAAAAACAAGGGGAAGTCAAGGCCTAAACACGGCCTAAAGATGTTGAAAATAAAGGAAACAAAACTTTTCAGACCAGACATGAAGAGACTCCACAAAAGCTGCTTCTCCTCACCAAGGTAGAGAAATAATTGCAGTAACCATGCTCCCATGACAGGCGGGAAGGCACTCGCGCATACACAGTGGAGTGATGCTCATGCTCCAGAAAGCTCTGTTTTTTTAGCTTGTTACAAGCTCCAGACCGGGCAATGCGGAATCACACTACCCAATTGTTAGAATTTTGGCCTGCTTGTCCTTTGAAAAAAAAAAATGATTATGTGTTAAGGTACAGGATAAGACATACACATTAGAGACTTCATACCATAGCTCTCTGAAGAGACCTTGAAGGCGTATCTTGCTAAGGACGCAAAAAGACTTGAAGCAGTTCAGAGAAAAGAGAAGAAAATGTTATGGGGGCTTGTGTCAAGATGTATGAGAGACTTGAATACATGGAGAAAAGGAGAGACAGGGGCAATACGATAGACATTCAAATTCAAATATTTGAAAGGTATTAATCTACAAACCTTTTCCAGAGATGGGAAGGTGGTATAACTAGAGGACATGAATTAAGGATGCGGGGGGGGGGGGGGGGGGGGGGAAGAGGAATAATGTCAGGAAGCACTTTTTCCACAGAGAGGGTGGTAGATAACTGATGCCCTCTTGGAATTCAAAACTGTGTGGGATAAACACAAAGGAATCCTGCATAGAAAGCATGGCATCAAACAAGCTTAGTGGTTATTAGATAGTAACACAAGTAATGGGTAAGCAAAGTCAGTGCAGGGTAGACTGTGCTAGACAGATTTGGATGGGCTGGAGTGAGCTTAGATGACAACTTCAGAAGTTGGAGAACAAGGCCAGTGCTGAGCAGACTTCTACGTCTGTGCCCTTAAAATGGCAAGGACAAATCAAAATCAAGTATACCTATGTAGCACGGTTGCCAGATGGGCGGTTTTCCGCAGCCCGCGGCGGGTTGCGGTTTTTTGGGCTGGTTTTGGTTTTTTTTGTGCGGGGTTTGCCGACGTTTTGGGCGGGGCTGATGATGGTGGGGCTGATGATGGAAGGGGTGGGGCTGACGGTGGGGGCAGGGGTGATGACGGAAGGGGCAGGGGTGTGTGCGGTTTTTGGGCTGTTTTGTGTGGGAATTTTTTTTTTATATGGCAACCCTGCTATGTAGTATCATATACCTTATGCTATAATCTTGTTGGGCTGATTAGATAGACCTTACACAGTCTTTACCTGTCGTCATTTATTACATTACTGTGTAGAAGGGAACGAGACTGTAAAACAAGGCCAGAATGTGATAGAATCTAAAGCTCGGTTCAAAGGAAGATTAATTTAAACAAAAGGATCAGCTTCAAGCGTTTACCATGACAGATGGGTGTGTACACTAGCTCAACAGCCAGAATGGTGGCTGCAAACTGTATCAACGGGTGGATGGTTTTACACATGCCCTTGCCCTCTCTCATTCACTATTCACTTCCACCAACAGAGGCAGGATGTTGGTCTGATGAACCTACGACCTACTCGAGTTCGGGCCAATGTGTACTAAAGCAGGAAAAGCACTCTCACATCACAAGTGCCCTACATTTAGATAATTCCCCAAAGATGCACTGCTAGACAAGGTCCTTATTCTGAAGGCTTTCCGGTTACTACTAACAAAAAGTGGGCAGCATAAGAGTACAAAAACACAATTCACTCAGACCCTCCCCGTCTGCATCTCCCGCCATTTTCAGAGCCTGTTACCCGGATGCAAATCAATCAACGCGCGAGCTGTCCAGATTTTAAATACTTCAGACCTTATAAATTGTACATATTCACAAAAGAAAAATTAAAAAAAACCCAACCCTTTGTTTCTCTCCTCTACAAAAAAAGACAATAGGATCTGCACTCTAAAAAAAATTTACGGCAAAAAAAAGCCAGGCCTGTGCTTAAAGATACTATTTGTATTGTAGCGGCGCGGCCGTCTCGTTCCTGTCCGTGATTTCACACTATCAGGAGGGGGCGGGGAAAAAATAAATAAAAAGTATACATACTTTAAAAGAACACCTCTCTCGAGATGATGCTGCCGACGCTGACAAGATAACGACACGAGCAACAGAAAAGGCGAAAGCTCGGATGCTTTACGGGCTTTCCCCAGCTCGGGGGGAGGAAAATACTAGCACTCACCATCGCTTCCAGCTTATTAACCGCCGTCTCCATGTTGAATAATTTACATTCCTCAGGCGGCCGCGTACACGCCAGCACCAAGCCCCCTAAAAGAACAGCTCCTTTCATTGGACAGCTGTCATTTGGAGCCGCATCTCGATTGGCTGCCCGAGAGAATATTTCCCCTCCCCCAACTTCTGGTTGGCCACTAGGTAATGTAAACCTTCGAAAGAACCGGGTTGGGTTTCAGGATTTATTCGAAGGTCCGCTGCTGGAGCCTGTAGAGGTGATGAGATTAGACTGTTTTCTAATGAAAAGCTTTGATGACATTTCAACCATCAGTTAAGGGACGTATAAAAGTAAGATACACACTGAGGCATATTTTCAAAGCACTTTGGGAGGCTAAGTTCCATAGGTTTCTATGGAACTTTGGGAGGCTAAGTGCTTTGAAAATGAGCTTGAATGTCTATTTCTGTCTGTTCCGTTCTTCTACGCCTTCTTGATGCTACTCTATAAATTGTTGTTCCATAATTTCATACCTGATTGGTTTGCTTTTGATTAGAGAACGCTTTTGATTGGATGTTGCTTAAGTACTCGCAGCCAATCGATATGGTTGCTGGCAAACGCCGCTTTCGGATTAGTTGATACAACCTGGGTTTTAATTTTGAGTTTTAATAACGTACAAGTTGCGTGTTTTGTTTGAATAATTTCTTATTTTCCGAAACTGTAAGTCTTTTTTTTTTTCAATTCTTTATCTTTAGTCATTTTTTTCTCTGTCTTAATGATGTACGGATGAATAGTGTTTTAAGTGATTCATGATATAAAATATATATATTTTTTAGATATACGAATCTGTCTTTATTAGATTCAAACCATTTTCTAACATGTATGTGAATTTTATGGTTTACCCAAGTTATGTGTTGCACTGTTTTTTTTAAATACATTTAATCAAAATAGAATTTGGAGTGAAAATAGCAAACTTTCACAGTTTTGCTGAAGATAAAAAGGGGAAGATAAAAGTCGGCTCGGATCTTCTGGATCCCGTCGGTACTATCTTTAAGCTACAACAAATGAAGGGGTTGTAGAAAATCCAACGCTACAGCAACATAAAAATAATCCACAGGAAAAAGTTATAAACCCATAAAGAAGTGCATATATAGGTACACCTATAAGCCACGTTTGCTAGGATGGTTACTCGCTCCGATGTTAAATAAATCTTGCCGACTGGACCCTTACGCCATCGTTGGCCCAGGGGCAAGTTTACATCATTGTTTGACCCCACTGAAGTGGCGTCTAAGATAGTGTTTTTTTGTATGCTATGCTATACACGTCTTTGAATACTTTTAATACAGCATTTATGCACTTCATTGGGTGTAATGGAAGTTTTTTTTTTTTGCCTGTGATGAAAAAAAGCCAGGATTATATTGATCCACTTCGCTCTTCACAACTGTCAAAAGTTAGAGCTTTTCCCTTCCTTTTCATATATGCTCTTTTTTTTTATAGGCGTATAACTTTTTCCAGTGGATTATTTTTGTGTTGCGGTATTATGTTAAAAACAGAGCTCTCAGCTCTGTACTATTTTAACTGCTGCTGCTACTTTCGGTATTTGGCTCACGAGCCCCCTCCCCCTCATGTACCCCCTTCTCTGCTGGGTCTCTCCCCCGCAGGAAGTGCTGCCGGTACATGCTGACCTCTTGGACCTGGGTGGAACCAGCGGCCCTTTTGGAGGGATTAGGTGAGGGTTTTGGTGGGGAGGGGAGGGGAGGGGAGGATCCTCTCCTTTGGGTGGGAATGGGTGCTGCATCCAAGGGGATGCTGCTGCCCTCCTGAGCAGGTTGCCCTTCGACTTGGATTACATAGTAGCTCTCTCCATCGTCCTGCCCCCTTTTCTCCCCAACTTCTCTACTCCCTTCCTATCCCAACACTTTATAAAAGTGAACCAAGGCATGTACACACTGCTGTGTTGACTGCCACTGATGCCTTTGGAATGTAGTAAGTCCTCCTGAGCTGACTTTCTGCCGGCTCGTAAAAAGAGAATAGCGCTTCAGAGGAGGCGGGACCTGCCAAAGAAGGACCAAGCATGTCGGCGCTGGGATGCACTGCATTCTAAAAGCATCAACGGGACCCAGTTAGTCAAGCAAAAACGGTGAGTTCAAGAAAACTTGGGACAAGTACGTAGGGAGTGAAAGGGAGAGCAGATGGCATAGACTGGATAGGCCATATGGTCGTTATCTGCCTCTTATTTTTATCTTTTTTTTTTCTAGGTAGTGAAGACATTTGCTTTATATTGGGGGTGCTCAGTTGATACAGAGCTGTGGGCATTTAAACATGTTAACCATCTCTATATATAAAAGGCACCACCAACGTTCTAAATGAAGCCTCCAGCCGGAAGTGTGAAGGGGGAGAGAAATCCGGTTTCCCCATGAGTGTCTGCCCCCGCCCTTGCTCTCTCTTGAACACAAACAGTGAAGGAAAACACAGCAAAGCACAAAATCAAATTGCTCTCTCTGTAACAGTGAAGGACTCAGAGGGGGGAGGGGAGAGAGGGCAGAAGCCCTCACTATCTCTATAACACAGCACAGCAGGAAACTTAACACTGAAGGACTGGTCGAGGGGGGAGGGGACAGAGAGGACAGATAGCACACAGGGAGGGAGCGAGGGCAGGGAGTGGGACACACACACTCCCACATGCACACACAAGAAAACCTTGCTAGCCCCCGTTTCATTTGCATCAGAAACGGGGCTTTTTTACTAGTATCTAAATAAAAATATGGTATAACTATGCAGACTTTTTTTTTTTTTTTACTGCTATGCTTTCTGAGGGCCTAGTTTGCCTTACTATTGTGAATGGGATGTCATTGCAGTGGTCACCTGCACCCCCTCCCTCCCTGAGGCCAAGCTGTTAGATACATGTTTTGAAATGTGAAAGCATCAATGATATGTTTTAAATGCAGAAGGATTTTATGACAAGGCTGGAAATTAGAGGGGGATTCTTTTATGAATATGGAACTAGTGCTTACTAATAATATGGCTCTTTCAGATCTAGAGAAATGGCAAAGTTTAAGCAGCCACCACAAAAGAGGAAGCTAAAATATAAAGGGAAACCGCACAAGGTTAAAAAAAGAGAAGCTACACCAACTAATGATCTAAGTCCCACTCCTCTAGGGTAAGTGAAAGTAGATCAGATGCAGAAAAAGGTGTATTTACTGCCAGCTAAGCTAGGGTTTTGTTTTTGTTCGTTTTTTTTTTTTCCAAGTTTTAGTTGAAAGAAACTTTTCTTCCCCTAGAGCTTCCAAGAGGGAAAATGTTTTAGATTGGTCCAGATTTCTGTCAACCTCACTGATACATTATAGGACCTGCCGCACTGACTTCAGAGACTGCAAATACTACACTGCAGTGGCGTAGCCACAGATTGACTAAGATCCACGAAAATGGTGTATCCCTACTCTGGCTGGTAGGGATCCCCAGGCCCTGTCAGTTGGATGACCTTCTCCATTGGCAAGAACTCTTTCCAAGCTCAACAGCCAGTGGTGGTATCCCTGAGCCCAATGCTGGGCCACCCCTCGGAGGCATCCCCAGACAAATACTTGGGGTGGCAATGGGGGTCAAGCCAAAGCAACATTTCTGTACATCATGCCCACTATATATCACTCACACACACACACACACACACACACACACCCCCACCCATCCCCTTTTTAAAATAAAATAAGACACCATGGCCTTCTAAAGAAATCCTCACCCTCTAGCTAGTTTCACCTACCAGGTAAAACCACCACTATAATTGATAACAACATCCAGTAAATTCTTCTGTGTGGTGTGAAGTCTGGATTCCCTACAGGATTGGACAGAATGTCCATAAAATACATTGTACCTCCAGTTCTGTATCGCAAATTCCATATTCTTCAAAACTATCTTCCTTACAAAGAGTAAAGGATAAGGATCATGGATTTGATATACGGCCTCATACTAAAAAAAATATTCAAATTGTGATTATCACCTCAGGAGCAGCATACACGCTCCTTCCACTTTTTGTTTATGTGGTGATTCCACAGGATGTGGAGACCACTAGGTTTTGAGCATTTTTATTTTGGGTGCCAAGGGCCTGCTTTCAAATAGGGCCTGTAACACAAAACCCTGCAAAAATACATTCAAAACCTATATAGCAAACTTACCAAACCAGAAGAGCCCTAATCCATCTATGAAAATGCAGTGCTATAAATATATTACACTGGGCTGTAGAGCACCAATATACCTGCTACTGGAGAAAGTAGAACACTTAGATTCCTACACAGACACTACTACATAGTGCAGAATGCTTTACCTCATTCGCACATACAGAACATGGACAGTCTCTCACTTGATGCAAAATAGGGGACCACAAAAGGCATGCAGACAAACTGAAATGGAGGCGCCCCCCTCCTTTGCACCCAAGAAAGCCAGACGCTATATAAGCAGGGCAATACTAGAAAAAGAGAAACAGAAATACATTTTCTCTTGTAGTCTGCAAAATACAAAAGTAGAAAAGATGTATGTTTCCCAAAGTAGACGCATCTCGATCCTTAAAAAGTAATAAATATTTTTCTTTTCTACCACTGCCTGGACATTTTATTTCTAATTGGGCTGGTCCCAGTCTTTCAACTTTCTTTGTGTCTTTTTTTTTTTTTCCCAAATTAATTTCCAGGTTTGCCTTTCCATTTCTTCTCTTTCCTTTTGTCGTCTGTTTCAACTTTCTTTGCATCAGTCTGCCACGGATATTTTCTTTTCATGTTATTTTTTCACTTTTCTGGTTTTTTTTTTTTATAGCTACCAATTTTGATTTACCGCAGTTCTCCATTACTCTCCCCCTTTTCACTTCTCATCTACCTACTAGCTTTTCCCTTCACCTTTCATTGCATTTTTAGTACTCCCATTTCCCCCTCTGTCCCCTTCCTTTGCCAGTTTCCTGTCCTCCCAGGCCCTAGTCCTCTGTACTTACTCTGTTAGCTCTCATCTCTTTACCACTCCAGCTCCATCCCTTTCTCTTTCCTTATCTTGCCTCTAGGCTATTGTTATCTTCTGTGATGCCCACACAGGAACCTCCTGGTGCTAAACTGTCTGTGTCCCTTCTGTCTTTCAGCACTGGCTGGATCATGTGACCTTGTTGACATGCTGGGGGAAAAAAAGTGAAACTCAAAGCAAAAGTACTTTCTAATAGGTGCTGCAGATAAGCAAAAAATAGCTGATAAACCTCTATAAAAAAAAAAAGTATGTTAAATTCTAAAAACCACCATGGATACCATCTATGCATTCCGATGACAACATAGGGGTCAACATGGTGGCCGTAACTAAAAAGTGCTTAAAGCCTTAAAACACCTCGCTTTTACAAACAAAATATATATTCAGGAAGGTCACAAGTCGTACCTTAATTCCCAACCATTTAAACACGTTCAAATAATACAAAAAAAACAGCAATCCAAGATAGCAGCTGCAGTTAAAAACCTTGGGGGCCCTTTTACTAAGCTGTGTAGGTGCCTACGCGTGTCAATTTTGAACTACCACTAAGCGCTCCAGAAAATATATTTTATTTTCTGGCGTGCACAGCACTAACCGAGCAGTAATCAGCATTGCACGCGCATAGACCATTATCGCCCAGTTAACGCATGAGACGTACCGCTAGTTCAATGGGTGGCAGTAAGGTCTCAGGCCCAAAATGGACGCACGCCAATTTTTATTTTGCTGCACGTCCATTTTCAGCCAAAATAAAAAGGCCTTTTACTAAGGTGAGCTGAAAAATGGACCTGCGAGCATCCAATACGTGCGTCTACACCAGCGCAGGCCGCTTTGGTTAAAAAAGGGTGTATACATGAAGGGCGTAACTTTTTTGTATCTGTATATAATTCTCTTAACTTTAAATTTCATTAAAAAATCATGAAAACAAGATAGTGGCCATGACTTAAAAGTGTAAGAAAAAAGGGAATGGCTGACACTGCCAACAACATACCAGAAGGTTTGATTTAGAGGGACAAAGTTTATCCCCATCCGCACAAGCTTTGATTCTGCCCTGCATGTTTTGTAGCTTTATATGTAATGTAAGGCCTTTTCGTAGACCTAGCCAATATAACCAAAGAAAAACATGTTTATATGTGTGTATATTGTAATTGTTTCTTTGGTTCATTGTAAGCCGCTTAGAGGCTGCTTTATGTGGTAAAAAGCGGGATATAAATGATTTTTTTTAAATTATAATCAAAATACTGTATCGATTTTTTTAATCTGTGGACAAATAATAAGGCATCAACAATCTCAAGATTCATTCTAGTTCTTCTTTCTTCCATAGCCCTTCCCAGTTCCCACAATAGAAAATATGCTCACTGAAGATGTGCTGGTACCAGGAATGCACAAGATTGTTTCTCTCGCTCTGTCTCTCTCCCCCCCCCCCTCCCCCCACGGTGCAAGTTTTGGCAAGCACTCTTTGCTTATTTTTCCAAAATGACAAAAACATTTCCAGCATTACTTGAACATAAATAACTGTCCAATTTCAGGCATGCCAAGTCCCACTGTTGCTTCTCTAGATGAGCAGCAGTGGCAGCAAAAGAAGCCTACACTCACCACGGGGCCAGACTCTCCATAGGCGCTGCTGCCAATCTTGCCGCCTTGAAATCACTTCTGTTCTGGGGCAGGACTGGCAGCCCTGCCAACAGAGAGTCTGGCCCCATGGTGAGTGTAGCTTCTTTTGCCGTCACTGCTAATCATTTAGAGAAGCAACAGCAGCAAGAAAGGAGGAGGAATAAGGGGAGAAACTGAACATGAAGAGGGATAGGGACATAGAGATGCAACATGGGGGGGGGGGCGTTTATAGACACAGGTGTTAATGGACAGGGCAAGAATAAAGATGCAGAGAGGGGGGAGATGCTCAACATGACAAGAAGATGGGCAGGGACACAGGGGAGTTGAATGATGGAAAAGGATAGAAAAGAGATGCCACACGGACCAGGAAACCCTGGTAAGAGAAGACAGAGGAAGGCGGAAACCAGAGACTGCGACCAACAAGATAGTCTAATCAAATAGAAAATGAATTTCTATGTTAGTTTTTGTAATATTTGGGGCCCATGAGAAAAACCTCACTCATTGGCCTTCAGTCTCCAGCATAGCAGAATTAAATCTTCAGCTTTGGGACAGGCTGCCCTTGGCGTCTCTGCAATTCGTTAACACAGCCTTCAGAAGAGACGTTGCTGCACAAAAGTTGCTCAGAAAGTTGCTAACATTCATTCATTCTTTAGAGGGGGGCCACTAGACTACCAGGGGAGCCAACCTTTCCATGCCACCTGAGACCTAATGGTAAGGTTTATTTTATTTATTTATTTGTTACATTTGTATCCCACATTTTCCCACCTTTTTGCAGGTTCAATGTGGCTTACATAATACCGTGATTCAGAAAGGGCTCCCATATTGCCTCCCACTTCGCCTCCATATGACCTCGCACGGCCCGAAGTCTCTCCATTTTTTAACTTTAAAATTTTTATTGAGAGTTTAACAAGTATTACACCTCAAAATACTGAACACGTTACATTCCTTGTAGAACAATTATCCTCCAATTTTAGACATATACATAGTTCTGTTTCTTATCTACCCGCTCTCCATTTTTATCCCCCCCCCCCCCCCCCCCCACCTACCCTCCTCCCTTCCTTGGATCCAGATATGAACCATAATTTATTTAACCATCTCGTCAAAGGTGGAACATTTGTGGATTTCCAATGCCCAGCAATCACAACTCTCGCATGTGATGTTGTGATAGCAGTGTGCGATAACAACGTCCTCAACTTTGTCCCTATTTCTAGGGCCTTATATGCCAGCGATGAAAAACCAACCCTACTTTTTTTAAGGGGTTTGAAACATGCTCTTTCTAATGAAAATGATTAAAAAGAGTTTCCAGAAGATCTTTTTTTGTAAGAGTGGGCTAAAAATGCCCTATTTTTGGCGTTTTTGCAAAAATCATCAACTTTACACTCAATTTGTGAACTAATGGAAAATATTAGGAGAATGAAATTTTGTATTAGAAAACCTTGTGTTGATAAGTTGTTGTGTGCAAAGTTTCACGTTTATCACACCTTTAATTCCAGAGATATAAAAAGCCAAACTTTACAATTTTTTCGTGCCACAAATTTTTCTGACCAAGTTTGCTCCAAGTTTTCTTCATGGAAATCGCTCATGAAGATTTTTTTATTGTTTTGTTTCTCTCAACAAAATATTGCCGGAGATATAGTGTCTCAAAGTTGCTGAAATCTCGGAGTCATACCATAGAAGGCTGCAGTATGGGGTCAAACAGATTACTATATCTCAGCAAGTACTGCATCGGCAAACGTAAAACTTTACCAATGCTCATTGGGGACATGTATGAATGTTCACAGAAAATTTCATCGAAATCTGTGATGGTCGAGCAGGGCACTTCTCTGAAATCAGACCACTTGACATGGAATGACCCTTTATCTAGTTTGACTATTTATTTATTCCTGAACAGCTGTAAATAAAACTTTTTTTAAAAAGATATAAAAACTATATAGGGGTTGTGCCTTGAATAATAGGACACTTTTTTCCCTTTTTTTGAGTACCAAGGTTAAGAATTAAAAAAAAAATGAGTATGCAGATATGAGAGACTTAATACAGTGTTTTAGCTTGATTTATAATATTGAGACATAAAATCTTTGTTTTCTATATGATACATATAGCTTGTATGTTAACTTCTTTTTTTTTTTTTCTTCTATTTACCGTACCCCTTCCCCCCCATAGGGTAACTAATTTATATGCAACAGATTCTCTATGTCAAAACAGGCTGCTATCAACAGGATGGTTTGCATTTCCTGATATAAAGAATGCAGTAAAATCCTTAATGAGGACTTTGTCTTCATTATTTTGGTGGTGCCACAATACTGCAGTGCAGGTATAGTATCGTTTTTAAAATGGAAAACCAAATGAATAGTTACACTAATTTTTAATGAACTATGAATACAAAAATAGATATGTGAAGTTTAAGGCATTAGAAATCATTAAATTGAATCTGAAGCTATCATTATATTTGGATAATTCACAACTGAAATGTTTACTGAAGATCAGCCTACAGAGCCAAATACAAACTTACCTCCTGTTTACTAAGCTGCGTGCTAATGTCGACACAGCCCATTCACTTTGAATGGACTGTATCAGCATTGCCGCGTGGCTTAGTTAACAGGAGGGTTAATGTTTTCAAAAGTACTCCAGGGACAGGGAAATACATTTGGGTATAGTAAGTAATTTGCCTTGAATCAATTTTTAAAAATATATGAACTAATTAAAAAAAAAAAAAATCTAAATTATTATGCAAATATGGTAAATTATACTGGAATAGCAAACCATTTTGTATTCCAATTTCCTTGTCTCCCCCCCCCCCCCATCTCCAAACAAAACACATTTATTTTAAGCATTTCATAATTTATAGACCTCCTTATTCAAATATACATCCCAAAGTGGTTTAAAGAAGAAAAAAGTACTTAGAATGTTTATATTATGAAAATCAAAACAAACATAATATATGGGAAGCTTGCCAGGTGCCCTTGGCCTGGATTGGCTGCTGTCGTGGACAGGATGCTGGGCTCGATGGACCCTTGGCCTTTTCCCAGTGTGGCATTACTTATGTACTTATAGTTTGTAGCCTAGCCCTAATCTCCATTCTTATTAGGGATGTGATGAGAGGCTCATTTTCAAAGCCCATAGACTTACAAAGTTTTATATACGTTACCATGCATCTTTGTAAGTCGGTGCTTTGAAAATGAGCACCAAAATATAACATTTCATACCCTTTCTGCCCCCCTCCCCCCAACATATCTAAACAGTGCACACAATATGTGAATTCTTTCTCTTCCATGGGATTCACCTTCTATGGGGTGGGTGGCATCAGCAGAAGGGCAGGGTCTTAGTAGTATCGGGTATCAGGCAGTAGGAGCATCTCATTTCCCCAGAGATGCCAGGTGGTAAAAAGTGCCCCCTTTTCCAGGGTATAGTTCGTGTAAGACTTCTTGCCTGTTCTTTTCTCTTTCCTGTGGTAGACCACCTTTTGAAGGTGGCCCACCGTAGTCTGTGGCTTTGTGTAGTTTAGAAAATATGAAAACCATACTCTTGTGGTGGTCTGCCTTTCCATTACTTGTTTGCACCATAGCCCAGACCAGGTTGAAGGCCTACAATACTTTTTTTTTTTTTTTTTTAATGTCTATACACCTTCATCTCTCCCTAGTCTTCCCCTTTCCCCCACCCACAACAATCTGACATCTGTCTCTCCTTTTAACCTGTTTACCCGTTATCACTACAAGGGTTACACTCTATATTAGTTAGTCACACTGTATTATATACCCATCAACTAGATTACTACATATGTTATGTATTTCAAAATATATCTACTCTTTATTACTTTGTTACTCACTACATGCTCACTCATAAACAATTGGTCTCACATATATCATCAAGTCTCTTCAGATGTTCAAATACCGAGCCGCAAAGTCCAGAAATGTCTCACATCACATGTTGTATTCAGCAAATCTTCTCTGCTGCAACCACCGTGGTTAATCAAACTATACGATCTTCAGTGTGTCTGATGCCCACGCATTATAACCCAAGTCTATAGTCCAATCCTGGTCAACTGAATTCAGTTCAAATGATGAAAATCTTAATTTTGAACAGCAACGGATGTGAAATCTTTTTAACCTGTGAGATACAATTGGTATTTCCTTTGCGTCCCTCCGGACGGCCCAGAATGTGACCAATGGGTTGTGCACTCCTTCCAGCAGGTGGAGACTGAGAATTCTGACTCTCATGAACCAATAAGAGCCCTGGTTAGCTAGAGTGAGATTCAGTATTCTCAGTCTCCAGCAGGTGGAAAGAGGTGAGCCCTTCAGTCTCTTTCTCCCTTTTGGTTTTAAAAAAATAAATAATTATTATTATATTCAGTGCATTCTGTGCTCCGGTGTTTCTCTTAAAGTTGAAGGCTGATGCCCATGGGGGGTTTCAGTAAGCCTTGGGAGTGCTAAACTCGGATGGCCGGGTACCTCCCCCATGAAATCCTCCCAAATGTTTGTTTTTGTGCTTCTATCTTCAGTTGAATGAAGTTTTTGATTTGCACTGCCTCAGCCCCTTCGCGGAAGGGTATCCTGAGAGCTGGGAGAGACAGCCACGCTGATTATGAGTTAAAAAAAAAAAAAAAAAAGACAAGCAAAGCAGCTCTATTTTAGCTTCCTTCAGCAGCCATACCTTTTTATTTGGTTCACTCCTAATTGGCTGTCTTTCCTTGCTGGGAGAGTATTGGCATTAAAAAGCAGAGCTTGCTGGTCTCTGCGATGTTAAAGAAGGGTCATTTCGGCAGCTGGTGTTTGTAAGTTTTGCATGGTCAGAAAGCTCCTATTTCTTTCTCTGCCAAGTTGGCAGTTTCTTTTGTTAATTCCGTGGTTTCTCCTCTTACCACTGCGGGAACTCGGATAGTGTCAGCTTCAGTTTGGTCTGGAAACGCCACTATTTTACAGAAACAAACTGCTGAGGCAGAAGTGTCCCAGGGTTTCCTTGTGACATAGTACAAACTTAGATTGTGAGCCCTCCTGGGACAGAGAAATATCTGGTGTACCTGAATGTAGCTCACCTTGAGCTACTACTGAAAAAGGTGTGAGTAAAATCTAAATAAATAAATAGTGGCTGACCCTGTGATTTAGATCCTGATATGCATGCCCCTTCTATAAGATCATACTTGTTTGGATGTCAGAGTTTTCTGAGGACGCTGATTCCATGATTTTGGTTCAGGATGCACTTCTACCTGGAGAAGATCCTTCAGTAGTCTGATTCTATATCTACTGTTAAAGCAGTTTCATTCTACCTATAGTAGCTGTAGATGTATGACTATTCATGACGTTGTCATAGTGTGTTGATGTTTCAGGAGAGTACAGTGAGATACACGAATCAAACGATGTAATTCCATCCTCTGGAATATCCAATTCAATTTTCGTCTCCCACTAACACACATTGATGTCAGTCTCTTGGACTCAAAACATAGAATGCCTCTGGGGGTGGGGGAGGCAATTCTATAACTTGGGCACTTCAGTTGAGGGTGTGTTTGGTGCTCAATTCTAGCATGGCATTTAGGCACCTCTAAGTTAAAGAAGACTAGCGCAAACCCACACTCATGTGCCAAAACTTGTGACACACAAAAAGGTCATGGATTTGATATACTTCCTTTCTGTGGGTACAACCAAGGCGGTTTGCATATCTTATATGCAGGTACTTTTTCTGCCCTTAGTGGGATCACAATTTGAGTTTGTATCTAGAGCAGTGGAGAGTTGGGTGCCTTGCCCGGGGTCGCAGGGGACTGCAGTGGGGGGTCTAGCCTAATTCCTCGGGTTCTCGGCTCGCTGCACTGACTATTAGGTTTCTCCTGTACTCCTTTTATGCCATGTGTAACACAGTTTTGCCTAAATGTTCCAAGTGGCATGCTTAACTAACAATATTCTATAAGTTAAAGGTGTTTCTCAGTGCCATGCCCATGGTCTACCCATGCTCCTCCCATATTTAGGCACATCTTGAAGTTACATGCTATAGCATAGATGCTATTTCATGGAAAAATGTCAGTTAGACACCTTTGACACGCATGCAAGTGGCACGCTCCAAGCATAAGTTTATAGCACTGGGACAAGGCCCTAGTTAGCACTAATTCTATTACTGCTATCACAGTTTACCTTTGTTATGGAATTGCAATTCTTCTTTCTTTCTGCATGTCACTGACTACCAGAGCCCATTAGATTCTCCGCTAATATCATCTAAACCAGCCAGCCAAGTGCCCTCTTCTATAATGGTTAATCCAGTCAACCATTCTTTGTCACTACTCTTTGCGACTAAAATCGGCCTAAAGGACCCTTTTTTTTCGGAATGATGAAGTAAATAGAGTAGCCTTGTTCTGATATCTGTCAGAGGTACTGTGCAAACAGTTTGAAGTTCGAGAAGCCTGTGTAAAGTAGCCCTGATGGCTCCCGCGTTGAGACATGACTGACATGGCAATTCTAGGAGGGTATCTGGCAGCTTCCATACAAACTCTAAGGCACTTTGCTTCTGTCTCCCCCAAACCAGCAGCATGGAGAAAAAAAAAATAAAGCTGAAATCACTAAAGGTGAAGGCTTCTCGAACTTAAAGCTGTTTGCACAGTACCTCTGGCAGATATCGGAACAAGGCGCTACTCTATTTACTTCATCATTCCGAAAAAAAAGGGTCCTTTAGGCCAATTTTAGTTCTCAAAGTGGGCAGTTGAGCCGTCAAGATTCCTTTATTTCTTATGGAAACTCTTCATTCCATCATAGTCACAGTGCATTCAGGGGATTTTCTAACACCTCTGGACTTTTGAGGTCCACATCCCAATTCGTCCATTTCATTAGCAGTTTTTTCTCTTTGCAGTCTTGGGTGAGCATTATCAGTCTTGAACTTTGCCTTTCAGTCTCGATACAGTTCCTCGAGCATTCATGAGGTTCATGGTGGTAGTAGTAGCTACAGCTCTCAGGTAAGAAGGTATTCTAGTTCACCCTTTCCTGGACGATTGGTTGATCGATGCAAAGTCTCTCTAGAAGAGGTCAAGTTGCAACTCCAGTTGTCCCATTTTCTTCAGTCCCTCGTTTTTTTTTTTTGTTTTTTTTTTGTTACATTTGTACCCCGCACTTTCCCACTCATGGCAGGCTCAATGCGGCTTACATGGGGCAATGGAGGGTTAAGTGACTTGCCCAGAGTCACAAGGAGCTGCCTGTGCCGGGAATCTAACTCAGTTCCTCAGTTCCCCAGGACCAAAGTTCACCACTCTAACCACTAGGCCACTCCTCAACAGTCATTTGGATCTCTCTTGGAGCCTCCTTATCTCGTAGTTTCCTTCGATTCTCTTCGGGGCCAAGTGTTTCTTCCGTAGGACGGGATTATCATTCTTCAAGGCCAGATTCTTTTTCTCCTGTGCAAACTGTTACCTTATGCAAGGGACTATCTTCAGATTTTAGGTTCCGTGACAGCAACAATAAAGGTAGTACTTTCGGCCAGAGCACTCGGGAGAGCTCTACAGATGTCCCGCTGGTCTCCACATACAGACCTGCTGACTGTGCCTCTCAGAACTTTAGAAAGAGAGAGTCTCTGTTGGTGAACAAGGGTATCCTTTGGATCCACCTCAGTGGATAACGACAACAACCGATGCCAGTCTCGGGGGCTGGGGAGCTCACTATGGAGCATCTTGCTCAGGGTCTGTTGTTCATGATGGAAGCATGCTGTTCGATACATTCTGTTGGAAACTTTGGCAATTCTTTTTGTTCTGCAGTCTTTCCGATATCTGTCTAGTGCAGGGGTAGGCAACTCCGATCCTTGAGAGCCGCAGGCAGGTCAGGTTTTCAGGATATCCACAATGAATATGCAGCTTCTAAACCCACCATTTCTAGGTGGCTTAAACAGATGATTGCTTCTGCTTATTTTCTTCCAAGAAGCCAGTTCCGGAAGGACTGAAAGCCCATTATACCAGAGGGCAGGCGATGTCATGCGCAGAGCGTTTTTTTTTTCTTTAGTTCCTCCTTTGGATATATGTCAGGCAGCGACATGATCTTCCTTGCATTCCTTTTCAAAACATTACAAGCTGGATGTGCAGTGTTATAATGCAATTTTATTTTTTTTTGGGCCACTGTTCTTACAGCCAGATTGTTATGATTCCTCCCTTAAATGTACTGCTCTGTTATGTCCCATCAGTCACATTTTGGGTCGGTCCAGAGGGACACTAAGGAAGGAGAAATTAGATCTTACCTGCTAATTTGCTTTCCTTTAGTCCCTCCGGACTGGCCCAGATCCCTCCCTTACCAGTGCGTTAGGGAACAGCTGCTTTGTCTGTTTGACTTTGGTGATGATTAAAAAAAAAAAAAAAAATCAGCCAAAAGTCAATTGACCATGAAGTGAAGGTCTACAGGTCTTTTCCTGTATGCTCACAATGGCTGTTTGAGTTCTCCAGTTGCACAGAGGCTTTTCTCCTTCCTATCCTGCTTTGTAAAGATAATACTGAATCTTGCTCTAACTAACCAGGGCTCTTATTCACAAGTCAGAATTCTCAGTCTCCACCTGCTGGAAGGAGTGCACAACCTATCAGCCACATTCTGGGGCAGTCTAGAGGGACTAAAGGAAAGCAAATTAGCAGGTAAGAGCTAATTTCTCCTTTGATTAAGGGTCTTTCTCTGTGGATATAGAATTTTGAACTTGTGAAAGCCACCATATTTCCATCGCATACGTATCTGCAGGAGTTGATGGCACTTAGACAACAAATTGAGAAGCTGGAAACTGAATTTCTGAGGGTTCAAGAAGTTTTGCAGGTAAGCTGTTGGCTATTTGAATAGTAAGTGCTATATAAATTAATAGCTTCTCTGCTTCCAAAGCACAGTTTTAGAACTTTAGTTATTTTTATGAGATTTAGGAATCTGTTCACTAAAGGCTATGTGCTGTTGTGGATGTGCCCAGTATGTCTCCTATGGTTACACAGAGATTTTCTTCACTGCACTCTAAATACATCTGCATTAATTGTGAATAAACTTAATGCCTCCTCTTGGAGGCAGTAAGTGCACCTGTTCTATCTGCAGAAATAATGATACATGGTACTCGCCATACGCTAACTGCAAATATACAGTCCATGCCCAATTCCCATCCCCTAGTGCAGCACACAACTAATATGCTAGCTGCTTTAGCACACAGGCCCACACTGTTTAGTGCATTTGAGTAAACAGACCTCTTAGACTGTAAAATATTTCTTGATGTTTAGAATGTTCATTGAGTGCTACAGTTAATTTATGTAAATATGTAATTTTGTACAATGCATTTAGCTTTCAAAAATATTTGCTAAAATTTATTTGCACATTTTTTTTCTATGAAAATATTTTTTTCTAAACTTTAATCCTATTCAGTGGTTAAGAATAAATGTCAGCAAAGTGCTGCTGTTATCTAAAAGTGACCAATTCTCTTAGCCTGTCGGATAGGCTGTTCATCTTGTTCCAAAGTCTATGCAAGGAGCAAGCTGCCTCTAAGTCTTCTATAGCACAGTGGATTAAGGCTGTGATTGAGGCAGCAATATTATTCACTTTAAGGTTGTTGCAATCATAATGAGTCCTCAGACCTGTGGCCCAAATGACATTCTGGGTGGTGTGTCGGACAGTTGGTTACTTCAGAAGATATTTGCAGTGCAGCGACGTGAACATCGCTTCATTCCTCTGTGAAATATTGTAAGATTGTGCTAGCAAGGGGCAGATTTGGCTTTTGGAAGTCAGTAATTGGGGGGCTTGTTCTTCTCCTTCTCATTAATCTGGACTGATCTTGCAGGATAAAAGGTGACTTATTCATACCTTTCAATTTCTTTTCTTCCTTCTGCTAGATCAGTCCAGTGCCTGCCCTGGAAGACTATGGCACTGGATATATTCTTGGGATCTGTTTGCTCTGTTTCTGCAAATGTTAATATTTCATTGATGGTCTGCTGAAATATGCTGTAGTGGTTCCCAATGGGGGATACAAGCTTTAGTATGTTTTCTATTCTGCTTTGACATCTGCATACTGCTGGAATAGGGTTGCAACCCATTGATCTGGTCTGGTCTAGCAGGACTGAAGGAAAGGAAATTAAAAGGGATGAATATATTTCACATTTTCTTCCAGATGTAAGACTAGTGAGCCTCTGTTTAGTAGTAAAAGCCACTTTTTAAAATGTTATTGTCGGTTACAAAAGGAATGTAATCGCATTGACTATAAATGAAAATATTCTTTCAGAAAAGAGAGGTGGTTGACAGTCCAGAAAATTCCTTGTGCCAAAGATGTCACACACTGGACTTGTTGAAAAATAATTCACAAGCTGCATCTGTGGTGCTGGAAGTGCCGCCACCACCACCTCCTCCTCCTCCTCCTCCTCCACCCCCACTACCACCTACTTTAGTCATACAGAAGCCACTACTGATTTTGAAAAAGGCTGCAAGTACTAAAACATTTGCGGTAAGGATTAACATGATTGCTGTGCTATGGATGGTCTTTCTTGAACTTTAAAAGGTTAACTTAAGGATAGCACTAATAAGGTCAAATATACCTGCCAGTAAAGTTTGTTCTCTTAACAGAACTTCTTTTGAGGTCTTGCTCCTATATACATGTCTTAAGTGAGGGCTTTGTTTTTCCACTGGGTTTCTTCTGTTTTGTGTTTATAGCAAAATATTTTCAAAAGTGTGCTACAAATTGTGTGCTATATTGGGTCTCAGCTGCCTTGGGTATCTCGTCTCCCCTACCGACAGCCAATCCAGCTGGAAACAAAGGCTGGATCAGAGCTTTCCTGGCTTCCTAGCTCTAGAACAGTGTTTCTGGACCTGGTCCTCAGAGACGAGGAAGCAGATCAGATTTTTCAGAATATCCATAATGGAAAAAATTAAATTCCTTAGTATCTGGCTGAACCATCCTAAACAAATGGGTATTATTCTTTCCTGCCAGCAGCTGAAGGCTGAGAAACACATTTTCCAGTCACATCACTGGTATAAGGAGGACTTGTGCTGACTGGAAAAATCCAGGATTTCTCTATCTCCAGAATATGATAGGTTATTCAGGCTAGTGCTCCTGGCCTCTGCTGATGGTAAGCACTTGCTAGGGAATGCTCAAAACTCCGGTGCCGTACTAAATAGTACCAGAAAAATACCGCCACAACAGTGCAGGGAAAGAAGTCCCTAATGCTCAACACTAATGACATGCAAATTTAGGCGCATTGTTATCATTGAGCATTAGGGACTTCTGCAGTTGAATTGTGCTTGGGCATGTGTTCAACAATTGTGCATTAAACACAGCTCTTGAGCTGATGCTCAGATCGCCAGAGGAGGAGGAGAAAGTGCCAAGCTTATCTGTTAAAAGCAACAGACATCAGCTCACTTTTAAAGGTAGCAGCTCTCTTTTGACCTCAGCTCCTCTCTCCAACAATCCTAACTCCAGCTCTGAGCTGGTGTTAGGTTCCCAGCAGTAAGGGCACCCTTGTTAAGGACGTTGTTTGAACATCCAGGTGCCTCTCAAATTACTTAATTTACATGCAATTTTCATGTTAGCTGTGCTAGCTTTTGTTGCGCTAATTGATCCCCGCACTAGAGCCCTCCGAGCAACCATCTCTAGCAAATGCAGGCACTAGTCCAGCACTGATGGCCTCTAGTACCTGCATTTTCTACTGATTAGGCCCTTAGTGAGATGTATGGCTTGGCCTCGAGGTGCCCTGCTGCAGGGGGTGCAAGTCCCCATCCCTCCTCCTGCCCTTGCACCAGGGTCCCAGGCTGCAGTCAGCCCCAAAAGGTCCTACTGGCCAGCGCTGCGTGGCCTCTGGGAGTTCATCACTGTTTTCGTCCCTACCCTGAAAGGGGTCTAAATAAGTGGATGGAAAGTTGCTTCCTCACTTCAAAACAGAAGAATTCTGCAGTTTGTTCAAAGCGACTTGGCTGAAGCACCAGTCTTTCCTGCCCTCTCAGGGCGCATTTCTGAATGTAAGCCTCAGCAGAGGAAGTGCACTTCAGGAGGCCTTGACAGAGGGGAGATAACTCAGAGAAGTCTGAGCTGCCTTAAGTTCCCAAAGTCATCTTGTTATCCAGCAGCGGAGTCCAGATACTTGTGGGTTGTGTCCATCTACCAGTAGGTGGAGATAGAGAACACTGAACTGAAGTGTGCCTCTTGTAGGATGGCAATGGTTGCCAGATGGGAAAATTTTCCCCCACCCCAAATCAGCCCTAAACCCGCCTCCAACATCGACCCCGCCCCTGATGTAACCTCTTATGTCAAACCCGCCCCGGAAAAGCTTCTATTGGACCAATAGAAGCCCCGGCAAAAGCGCCCAAACCCGCACAGCTGCAGTGAAAAAGAAGCCCAATTTCCCGCATTCTCGCTTAAAAAGCAGCCCAATTGGGTGGGAAACCGACCCATCTAGCAACTTTGGATGGCATGCTCCTGGAACAGTCAGTGTGTTCTCTATCTCCAGCAGGCAGAGAATGGAATCTCTCAGCTCTTGGACTGTTCCTCAGCTGTGGATCCTGTTCTGGATTCTCCTAGCCGTAGCACTGGCTGTGGTTGCCAGGTCCCCTGCCTACTGTTTTTTATTTTTCTTTTCTAGAAAATTTTATTTTTCCTCCTTGGTCTAATTTGAACCATGTAAACGTTTCCTAACTTCTCTTTTTCCTTGTGAGCAAAGATTGTTGGCAGCATTTCCTTTACATTTATGGGATTTGCATGCAAATATGTTAAATTTGGTTGAATAGAAAGTATTTACAAACTTAGGGGACCTTTTACAAAGGCATGCTAAAGACACCCATTATATTCCTATGGGCGCCTTATAATTTAGCGTGTGCTAAATCTGTTAGCACACCATAATTAATAACCCCTTAGGAAGTAACAATTTGTAATTAAAAAAGAAAATGCTTGTTGGTTAGGGTATTAAACTGCTCAACCATTGTCAGGCTGGAGTCTAGGATAACACCTTGGACTTTTAAAGATGAATTTAGCTTAAGTTCCATTTCACCAATTTTTAATTGTGTGACAGGTGGTGGAGGGATAACCTGGAGAAATTTTAGTTATATCTTTAAGTTTAAAATTACAAGCCTATATTTCTACTTTCATTAAACAATTGTGCACTAATGTTTTTGTTTTCTCTAGGTCCTGAGAAACTGATAACAATAACATGTTACATTGATCCTTCTCCCAGGCATCTACTTCCTTACCCACAATGCATCAGCAGAATCATTAACATTTCAGAGTACCTTCATAAACCTTTCAACATATTTGCCAACATTTTACAGCATATTTGCCAACATTTTAATATAACTATAAGGCTCATCAGAGTTCACAGCATCAACGTCGCTATCCAGACTTTCCAAAGCAATGATGTGTAAATCTTCATCGATCCATCATATGTACTTTTTAATTCAACTTTAACTTTTTGTTAAATTTTATTTAAAAACAGTCAAACTGTTCAGAACCTTTTTTTTTTTATATGATAGAACTACTTATGTTTCAACGGTTTTTATTGATGATACAGCACTCTAAACAGAATCCTGAAATTTAACATTTTACCATTGGAATAACACGTTGTGTTTATAGACAGACATCTTAACTTCCATCATCAATATTTTATCCTTTTCTCCCTCCCTCCCCCCCCCCCCTAATAACTTCGCCTTATGTCGAAACCTGTTTATTAAATTGAAGAACCAATAATACATGCAGATTAATCTTTTTCAAGAACAATAACCGTACCAACTGCCCCTGCAGCCCATATCTAATAATTTTATATATTTTCCCCAAGCATCCCGCCTCCCTCCCCCCTCCGGCTATCAACCCACATGCATCTGTTGCTCCACCTCTTTACATATATACTCTCTACCCCACCCTCCCATCCGACTCCCGCTTCCCTTTAAGTCATAAGTGCTCACTCTAAAATTACTTGGTCAAACTTTCCAGTATATCCTCGCAGTCCGGGAAATCATGCTCCATGGTATCATCAGTCCCTATCACCTTATGACTGTTACTAGGGTTCCATGAAACAAAGCTCGTTAATCGAATGGGAAGTTGCTGTCTCTTCTCACCTCCCATTTTCCTGTACCGCCCTATGAGTGAGTCCCTCTTTTCCCCAAGAGAGCCCCCATGAGTCATATGTTTATTAACTAAATCCCCTAAGAAGAAGAAAAAAAAATCTCTTATAAACCATTCAATACTAAGCTTCGCGCACATGGCGACAAGAGTCTGAATGTAAGGTCTCCAAATCTCCAGAAAATGTGTTTTGTTCTTCAGGGAAGGTCCCACCGCCCTACGTTAATGTAATAATAACTCGTGAACTCTGTTTCGCCAATGCCAGAACTCTGGTGAGTCCACACTCAACCACCCGTTCATAATCAATTTTTTCCCCAGCAGGCAGGCTTTGCAGATCAGTTGCTTCTGACTTCCTCGTTGAAGGGCAAAAAGCTCATGTTTATCAAATATAATCCCCATAAAAGTGAAATTGATCCAAAATCCCACTAAACCCTCCAAATATTGTACTATTTTTTGCCAGAACCTTTGGACCCCGGGGCATTCCCACAGACAATGATAAAGTGTACTTTCTCGCTGTCGACATTTAGAACATAGCGGATCTAGCACTCCCCCCATCTTAAATACCTGTAATTTGGTCATGTATGCTCGATGCAAGATTCGAAATTGACGTTCCCGTAATGTCGCATTAATCGAGAACTTAGGTATACGAGATAATTTTATAAAATCTAACGCCAAGCTAGGCTTCTGCATATCTCGTGCCCAACGTGCGGTAAGTGCTGCAGTATTTTTCTGTGGACCCAATGCCCATAATACCTTGTGCAGGCCCGAAATTGTGAGCCGCTCCCCAGGTACTGCCTTAAAAAAAATTCCCTAATTTTCTTCCCATGTCCACTATTTAGCTTTTCAATGTTTAGGGATCTAATATAATGAGCTAATTGCTGATGGGCGAATTCATGACTAGTAGTAATACCTACCCCCAGTGCACCCAAATTTAGCAGACCTCCTCTTGTCCCCAGTACGTTTCAACCTCGTAATCCCCTGTGAGGCCCACCTTCGGAACACCTTGTTTTCTGAACCAGGTAAGAAGGTGGGGTTACCTTGTATCGGTAAGACATCCGAGATATCCTCTTCCAGCCCCCAATATCTATTTAGATCTCGCCAAATCGCCCGCATTGGTTCCAATAATAAGCTTCCCTTAAACTTATTTGGCAGCATGTTCTGTGTCCAATGGGGTAAATAATGTGGATGAAATGGCGCAAAAAAGGCCTGTTCCAGCTTCCACGGGGTGAAATCCTGTCTATCTAACAACCAGTCTCCCAGATGTCTCAATAAACACGCTTAGTTATATTTTTTAATATCTGGGAGCCCTATGCCCCCTTGTTTCCAAGAGCCTTCCAGCATGTCCAAGGGTACCTTAGGCTTCCCCCCCCCCACCCCCGATAAACTGTCTTAAATACTTGTGAAACTGCTTGACATCTTTATTTCGTAAACGCAGTGGCAGAACCTGTAGTATATAGAGCCACCTGGGGAAATTCTGCCATTTGAAATAGCTGAACCCTCCCACGCATCGTCAATGGCAAGACTTCCCATTGTTTCAGCCTATACCTCATATTATCCAGGAGCTTAGTGAAGTTCAGATTATAAAAAGCCTTTGTGCTCATGGCCACCTGTACCCCTAAGTATGTAAAACATTCCCTGGCCCAAGCAGGTACTTGTAGAGACGTTCTCCGCCCTTCTCAAAGCCTGTGCGATCGAACCTGTTCCAGGGGAAGAAGGGAAAGGATTCTATTCCATGTACTTCCTTGTGTAAAAGAAAACACTTGAGAACTGCCCAGTGGACCCTATCTTCCCAGTGTTGTCAGGCCACAGGGAACCTAGAGGATATCATCTGAGTTCTGCCAAAGCTGGTTCAGTCCCTATTCTGGTAGACAATTTGATCCAAATTTGACTCTGGGACTCCCATTCCAAACACCACAGCCCATGAAAGTGCTGACAACCGATGCATCCTGCCTAGGGTGGGGAGCTCATTTAGAGGGGCTTCACACTTGAGGTGCTCAGGCAGCCCAGGAAACCGATCTCCAAATCCACCTTGTGGAGCTCCGGGCAATCTGGAACACTCTAAAGGCTTTCAGGGATCAGCTGAACAATCAAATTGTACTCATTCAAACAATCAGGTTGCCATGTACTACACAAGCAAGGGGGCACCGGATCACGCCTTCTGTGTCAGGAGCACGGGATGCTCCTCAAGGCCACTTACCAGGCAGGAAAATTCAACAGCCTGGCTGACTGACTGAGCAGGGTCATGCAACCGCACGAGTGGCCCCTTAGCATGGGCATTACCCATGAGACCTTCTGAGCATAGGGCACTCCCTCGGTGGATCTCTTTGCCACTCAGTCCCATCACAAAGTCCCTTGGTTCTGCTCCAGGCCCACGACAGACTAGCATCAGATGCCTTCCTCCTTCATTGGGAGACGGGAGTGTTCTGTATGCGTATCTTCCCATTCCTCTTGTGGGGAAGACTTTGCTGAAACTCAAGCAAGACCGTGGGGCCATGATCTTGATTGCTCTCTACTGGCCCTATAAAAACAAAAAGTGAGGAGAGTGGACGAGGATTCCAATTAGTTTGTTTATTCACATAAAAAATAACGTGATTAACATTAAAAATGACCCGACACGGCCGTGTTTCGGCCTGAAGGCCTGCCTCAGGGGTCTTTAAAACCTCAGAGAGTATGGCTTGAGATATGTACTCCAAGGAAAATAATAAGAAGGAACTTTCTTGGGTCTCCTCTCTCTTTAAAAAAAATTTTTTTTTTTTTTAAAACGGAACAAACTTGTTATACTCCTCTCCAAAAGGATGTGTACAAATGTAGGATGCTACATAAAAACACGTCCTTTTGGAGAGGAGTATAACAAGTTTGTTCCGTTTAAAAAAAAATATAGAGAGAGGAAGTGACGTCACGAGATTAGATGGCTGCCTAAAACTCTTGCTCCTGCATTTCCCCGCTGAATAGAGCTATTTTCTGTGGTGCCCCATTACAAATCCAGTGCCAAATCGGGTGGACAAGGTTGGAATAGGCTGCTCCACATAATGAGCAAAATTACGACTTCGCAGACGCGGGAGGGAGAACGCCACTTGACAAGGCAGACGGCGAAAGGCCTGTCGCGCCATGCTTCCCCGGAGCTGCGGCACTCATCAGACTCTGACACCGCGTCTTCCCACGTGGATCGGCGAAGTTCGGCGCTTAAAAAGAAAAGTTACCCTAAAGATCTCGCGAAATGCCTTGAAGCAATACGCGAAGAAATTAAGGCATCCAGGGTGGAAATTCTGGAACACGTGGACTCCATCAGCATGGACCTAAGGGAGCTGGGAGGCCGCGTGGTGGCATTAGAAGAGAGAGCCGACGAACAAGCAGAGGCTAACGCGGCCATGGACGCACGCATCGGTCAGCTGGCTGACCAGGCTGAGGAGCTACAATATAAGCTGGATGATTTAGAAAATAGAGGGCGCAGACACAATTTGAGATTTCGGGGAGTACCTGAAAATGGCGGCGGCGAAGATATTCCAACTGTCGTGCGAACTCTCTGTGAGCACATCATGGGAGAGAGTTACACCCCTGGAGAGTTGGAGATAGATCGTGCACACAGGGCATTGGGTAAAACAATGGCAAACAGGCCTAGAGATATAATTGTGCGCTTTACATCTTTCACATTTAAGGAACGGGTCTGGCAGCGGGCTCGCCAGCTGACCACGCTAGAATATAAAGAAGCGCGGATTACAGTGTTTCAAGACCTTTCATTGTACACGCTGGCTCAAAGGAGGGCAATGAAACCAGTCCTGGAGATCCTAAATAAGGAAAAAATTGCATATCGCTGGAGCTTCCCTTTTGCTGTATGTTTTGAATTAAAAGGCAAGCAGCTCCGGCTTCGCCGGGTCTCAGAAGCATGGCAGATCTTACATGATGCAGGCCTGACCCCGACAGCTGCGCTGCCAACAGAGATAGCGCCTTCCACGAAAGCTCGCTTGCAGAAGTGGAAGCGTGTGGGTCAGAAGACTCAGAAATAAAGGAACTGAATTGGTTTGTACACTGGTAAACTCTGTTATAAGTATTGATGTCAGCATAATGGGATTTATCAAACTGTCTGGAAGTGGGAAAGTTTTCAAGTGGTATATGCTCCTATAAGGGGTGGGTGTGCCACAGATGAATAGCATCATGAGCTATAGATCTAAAGAGAGGGGAGCTGTGTTTTGTGAGGGAGGGGGAAGGGTGGCCAACCTGATCGGAGAGGTTTCTTTCTCTGATAACCCATTCGGTGCCTAAGGCACTGTCTGGTGGGGGGATGGAATTAGGTAGACCTGGTGGGAGTGGGGGAACTAGGAGGGCAGGGAAGGGGGGAGAACAATGGGAGGAGGGAGGGATGCGAATACGAAAGGGATCTTGGGGTAAGGTCATAGAAGGGGGGGATGGGGTGACTGAAAGGAACTTATGTATAGATTGTACTAAATGCTGGGTGACTGAAATGTTTTTACGCTTATATTGTGGTGCCAACTGGAATGTAAAGCTGCTGTCAATATCAAAGTTGCACGTTAATTACACCTTGAATAATGTGTGCTGAATTAAAAATATTATCTTATAATGTTAAAGGTTTGAATATGCCCCAAAAGAGGCAGAAGCTCTATAAAGAGCTACAACAGTTGAAGCCACATGTGGTTCTCCTGCAGGAGACACACCTCCGAAGCAAGCATGAAAAACTTCTCTCCTGCTCGGGATACCCTGGGGTCTATTGTGCTTCATCTGAGGCCTCCAAGAAAAGAGGGGTGGCTGTAATGTTTCACTCAGCAGTAGCGGTAAAGGTGCTACGAATAAAGAAAGACCCAGGAGGGCGGTTTATATTCTTACACGTCCAAATAGATCAGGTTGACTTAACGATAGCGTCTGTATATGCCCCCAACAGTGGGCAGGCAGAGTTCTTTACTAGGGTGAAGAATCTGTTAGCCTTATTTGTGCAGGGCCCTTTAATAATGGGGGGTGATTTTAATGCAGTCCTTAACCCAGGTTTGGATAGAACGGGGCCTATCAATACGGAGGGGAGAAGAGAGGCTCTAGCTCTGGAATCATTGGCACATTCCCTAGGTACACTAGATCTATGGAGATTGACACATGTGGCGGACAGAGACTATACATATCACTCCCCAGTGCACAATTCTTATTCTCGTATTGACCATATCTTTGTAGATGTCTCGCTGGTAGAGCAAGGTCCAACAGCTGGAATAGGCAACATAACGATCTCTGACCACGCACCTGTATGGGTCACCTTGCCGAATATAAAATTGGAAATAAAGGATAGGAGATGGACACTGAACACGAGCTTGTTGCTAGAACAGGAGGTGGAAGACGGCTATAGAAAGTTGTTGAAGGAATACTTAGAGTTCAACCTTAATTCAGGCCCATCCTTAGCTATTGTGTGGGATGCAATGAAGGCGGTCTCAAGGGGTTATTTTTTAAAACTAGCAAGCACACGCTCGCGGGCACGTAAACTCCAAATAGCGAGATGTATGGACCGGATACAGGAGCTGGAGGGCCAACACAAAGTTAATAAATCACCTCACATATTGACCCAACTGCGTGGAGAGCGGATGAAGCTAGACTCCATCTATACAGAGCAGCTTAACATGGGCCGAGAGAGGTTAAGGGCTGGAGTATACGAATTTGCTAACAAGGCTGGCCGGCTCCTGGCTATTAAATTAAAGAGGCAAAAAGTTGATCGTACAGTAAAGCAGATACGTGATGGCACAGGTTCCACAATATATAAATCAGACCTTATTCGTAAACGCTTTAGGGAATTTTATCAAACATTGTATACACAAGAGATCGCACCCCCCTCGGAATCTATCGATACCTACTTGGCTGATAGTGAGATTTCAAGCCTAACACTCCAACACCGAGAATTGTTAGATAAACCCATTACTCCACTTGAGGTGCAGGAGGCAATGCGCGGCCTGCCCTCCTGTAAGTCGCCTGGATTGGATGGGCTTCCGAATGAATTCTATAAGAAATTTGCAATAGAACTGGCCCCACTTCTCGCGGACCTGTTCAATCAGGTGGGAAGGGGGGGGAAGTTGCCCACCTCAATGATGGAGGCATGGATTGCGGTATTGCCTAAGCCAGATAAAGATCCGGTTGACTGTGGTTCTTACAGACCTATTTCAATTTTGAACTCAGATGTTAAAATACTGGCTAAAGTATTGACAAACAGACTGGCACCATTGATGCCGACACTCATACATCCCGACCAGGTTGGGTTTGTGTCACACCGTAAAGCCACAGATAAACATCAGGCGTACCCTGGACCTTATATACTTAGCAAAAAATACTAAACGGCCTCTGTGTCTACTTAGCTTGGACGCAGAAAAAGCTTTTGATAGGGTCCATTGGCCCTTTATGTATAAAGTTCTGGAGGCCATGAGGTTTGGAGCCCAATTCAGGAAATGGATCCAGGCACTATATGATTCTCCTCAAGCGTGTGTCCGGGTCAATGGGAGTAATTCAGATCTGTTTGGACTCCAAAGGGGAACTAGGCAGGGATGCCCGTTGTCACCCCTTTTATTTGCAATGGTTATGGAGCCGTTTGCTTCAAAACTAAGGTCAGATCCGGGAGTGTATGGGGCCCGAGTAGCGGATAGAACACATAAGGCAGCTCTTTTCGCTGATGATATTTTATTATATGTCACTCGCCCTGTGCCCACTTTCTCTAATCTTTTGGGTCTTATAGAGGAATATTCAGCAGTTTCTGGTTTCAAAGTCAATATGACAAAGTCGGAGGCTTTGAATGTTTCACTTCCAGAGGACATAGTAGAGACCTTGAAGGCACAACATCAGTTCCGGTGGGCTACAAAACACATTGTATATTAATGAGAGCCTTGAATCAAATAGATTGAAAATTCTGCAGGAAGCAAAACACTCCTTGGAATCACTGTGGATTGAAATTCCATGTGCAAAGGGGAAAAGGATAGTGATAGGAGTGTACTACCGTCCGCCTGGCCAGGACGAACAGACGGATGCGGAAATGTTAAAGGAAATCAGGGACGCGAACAAACTGGGCAACACAATAATAATGGGGGATTTCAATTACCCGCATATAGACTGGGGTAATGTAACATCTGTACACGCAAGGGACATAAGATTTCTTGATGAAATCAAGGACAGCTTCATGGAACAGCTAGTTCAGGAGCCGACAAGAGAAGGAAAAATACTAGACTTAGTCCTTAGTGGTGCTCATGATCTAGTGCAGGGGGTAACGATACGAGGGCCGCTTGATAACAGTGATCATAATATGATCGGTTTTGATATTGGCATTGAAGGAAGTGAAACTAGGAAATCAAGTACGCTAGCGTTTAACTATAGAAAAGGTGATTACGACAAAATGAGAAAAAATGGTGAAAAAAAGACTGAAAGGAGCAGCTCGCAGAGTAAAAAACTTGCATCAGGCGTGGATGCTGTTTAAAAACACCATCCTGGAGGTTCAGGACAAATATATTCCACGTATTAGAAAAAAGGGAAAAAAGACTAAACGTCAGCCGGCGTGGCTAAACAGTAAGATAAAGGAAATCATTAGAGCCAAAAAACAATCCTTCAGAAAGTGGAGAAGAGAACCAACTGAAAGTAACAGGATAGATCATAAGGAATGCCAAGCCAAATGCAAAGCGGAGATAAGGAGGGCAAAAAAGGACTTTGAGAAGAAATTAGCGTTGGAAGCAAAAATACATAGTAAAAACTTTTTTAGATACATTAAAAGCAGGAAACCGGCCAAAGAGTCGGTTGGGCCGCTGGACGAAAATGGTGTTAAAGGGGCGATCAAGGAGGACAAAGCCGTAGCGGAGAAATTAAATGAATTCTTTGCTTCGGTCTTCACCGAGGAGGATTTGGGGGGGACACCGGTGCCGGAAAGAATATTTGAAGCGGGGGAGTCGGAGAAACTAAACAAATTCTCTGTAACCTTGGAGGATGTAATGGGTCAGTTCAGCAAGCTGAAGAGTAGTAAATCACCGGGACCTGATGGTATTCATCCCAGAGTATTAATAGAACTAAAAAATGAACTTGCGGAGCTACTGTTAGAAATATGCAATCTGTCCCTAAAATCGAGTGTAATACCGGAAGACTGGAGGGTAGCCAATGTTACTCCGATTTTTAAGAAAGGTTCCAGAGGAGATCCGGGAAATTATAGACCGGTGAGTCTGACGTCGGTGCCGGGCAAGATGGTGGAGGCTATTATTAAGAATAAAATTGCAGAGCATATACAAAAACATGGACTGATGAGACAAAGTCAGCACGGATTTAGTGAAGGGAAGTCTTGCCTCACCAATCTAATGCATTTTTTTTGAGGGGGTAAGCAAACATGTGGACAATGGGGAGCCGGTTGATATTGTATATCTGGATTTTCAGAAGGCGTTTGACAAAGTGCCGCACGAAAGACTCCTGAAGAAATTGCAGAGTCATGGAATCGGAGGTAGGGTATTATTATGGATTAAGAACTGGTTGAAAGATAGGAAGCAGAGAGTAGGATTGCGTGGCCAGTATTCTCAGTGGAGGAGGGTAGTTAGTGGGGTCCCGCAGGGGTCTGTGCTGGGTCCGTTGCTTTTTAATGTATTTATAAATGACCTAGAGATGGGAATAACTAGTGAGGTAATTAAATTCGCCGATGACACAAAATTATTCAGGGTCGTCAAGTCGCAGGAGGAATGTGAACGATTACAGGAGGACCTTGCGAGACTGGGAGAATGGGCGTGCAAGTGGCAGATGAAGTTCAATGTTGACAAGTGCAAAGTGATGCATGTGGGTAAGAGGAACCCGAATTATAGCTACGTCTTGCAAGGTTCCGCGTTAGGAGTTACGGATCAAGAAAGGGATCTGGGTGTCGTCGTCGATGATACGCTGAAACCTTCTGCTCAGTGTGCTGCTGCGGCTAGGAAAGCGAATAGAATGTTGGGTGTTATTAAGAAGGGTATGGAGTCCAGGTGTGCGGATGTTATAATGCCGTTGTATCGCTCCATGGTGCGACCGCACCTGGAGTATTGTGTTCAGTACTGGTCTCCGTATCTCAAAAAAGATATAGTAGAATTGGAAAAGGTACAGCGAAGGGCGACGAAAATGATAGTGGGGATGGGACTACTTTCCTATGAAGAGAGGCTGAGAAGGCTAGGGCTTTTCAGCTTGGAGAAGAGACGGCTGAGGGGAGATATGATAGAAGTGTATAAAATAATGAGTGGAATGGATCGGGTGGATGTGAAGCGACTGTTCACGCTATCCAAAAATACTAGGACTAGAGGGCATGAGTTGAAGCTACAGTGTGGTAAATTTAAAACGAATCGGAGAAAATTTTCTTCACCCAACGTGTAATTAGACTCTGGAATTCATTGCCGGAGAACGTGGTACGGGCGGTTAGCTTGACGGAGTTTAAAAAGGGGTTAGATAGATTCCTAAAGGACAAGTCCATAGACCGCTATTAAATGGACTGGAAAAATTCCTCATTTTAGGTATAACTTGTCTGGAATGTTTTTACGTTTGGGGAGCGTGCCAGGTGCCCTTGACCTGGATTGGCCACTGTCGGTGACAGGATGCTGGGCTAGATGGACCTTTGGTCTTTCCCAGTATGGCACTACTTATGTACTTATGTACATTAAATACCTGGGGGTAAATATTACTTCCAATCTATCTGAACTAACCGAGGCCAACTATAAAGGGCTGACCCGCACCATCAAGCTAGACCTAGAGCGTTGGGGAGATCAGGAGGTTTCGTGGTTCGGACGGATAGCCATTGTTAAGATGAACGTGTTACCCCGTCTGTTATATCTATTTCAAGCGCTACCTGTAATGCTGCCCAGGCGACTCCTTGCATCCATGCAAGATTCTATTATGCGATTCGTCTGGGCGGGTAAACGTCCGCGTTTAGCACGCCAGTTACTCTATCAGGTTAGGAGAAAGGGAGGATTGGGTGTCCCGAATCTTCTGTGGTATTACAGGGCCGCTCAGGGGAAAGCTGCGATTGAATGGTATCAAAATTACCCTGATAGACAATGGGTGCATATTGAACAACATTCCTTGGGGACGAGGCCCTTAGGATCGCTTATGTGGCTTCCTAAGCCTTTCAGAGTGCTGAGGGAGGGTATGTGTCCGTCCATATGTGTCACTCTCCACTATTGGGATAGCATGTTTCCAAAAGGGCGTTGTATACTAACACGTATGGCCCCTATAGCATTTAATCCCATGTTTTTACCTGGGAACGAAACGGGGGCTTTTCAGCGGTGGCATATGGAGGGCCTGAGCAATTGGGGTCAGATGTTTGAGGAGGATTCTCTGATCCTGTTTGAGACTCTGAAGACCAAGTACTTCATAGAGGATGGGGATGAATTTGCCTATTGTCAATTAGCCCATTTCCTTAAAACCGAGGCTGTACGTAAGGTCATAAAAAGGGAACGGCTGTGCCTAGAAGACATATGTGAGAAATTTGCCTTCTCACGGGGATTGATCAGTCGATTATATCACAGTATTGCTGCACAAGTATCTAGCTATACTCTACATAGGAAGAGTTGGGAGAAAGAGACTGGAATGGCCCTGGGGGAGACTGAGTGGGAGAGAATAGAGAGACATGTGGCCGGAGTGTATAGCCATGTCCCATTTAAAGAAAATGCAATGAAAGTATTATACAGATGGTACCTCACTCCGGATCGCCTTCAGCGCATATTTCCGGATTCTTCCGGACTGTGCTGGAGGGGATGCGGACAAAGAGGGAATATGGGCCATGTGTGGTGGAGATGTGTAAAAGTTCGGGCATTTTGGAAGTCAGTTCATGCTCGGTTACAGCAGTGGGTGGGATGTTCCATTCCGTGGACTCCTGAGCTCTTTCTCTTCTCAGTAAAACCTCCAGGCCTAAAGAAGCCCCAACAAATCTTGGTGCAACAGGCTCTGGGGGCTGCTAGAGTCACCATAGCTTCCCATTGGAAACAGATAGGGGTCCCGCCAATCAAAAAATGGCATAACAAATTGAGCTATGTGTGTGAGATGGAGAGGTTGATAGCTGTAAGAAAACGCCAGATGAATAAATGGCAATCGATATGGAAACATTTTTCTGATCACTATGCAAACTCTGTAGTGTGATGTTATAATGATAGCAGCCTGTACAGTTACATCGCTAAATTAAATGGGAGGGAGGGAAGGGGGAAAGGGGGAAGGGGGGGGGGGCGGGTAGGACACAGGTGGGATAATTAGCAAATATTGAAAAGTTTAAGAAAAATTTTTGAAGTCTACTGAGGTTTGGAGTTGAATGTTACAGTTGTATACGAAAAGTGTACTGGCTTTACCTATGTTTATGTAAGATTTGTGGACAGGTGCATCATTCTTATTGTATCAAAGCAAATCTGTATTTTGAATTGCATAATAAAGACTTCTTACAAATAAAAAAAATATATATATATATTTTTTTTTTTTTAAAAAGAGAGGAGACCCAAGAAAGTTCCTTCTTATTATTTTCCTTGGAGTACATATCTCAAGCCATACTCTCTGAGGTTTTAAAGACCCCTGAGGCAGGCCTTCGGGCCAAAACACTGCCGTGTCGGGTCATTTTTAATGTTAATCACGTTATTTTTTTATGTGAATAAACAAACTAATTGGTATCCTCGTCCACTCTCCTCACTTTTTGTTTTTATATCTCAAGGTTCCGTGAGGATTTTACCTCCTTTTTGTTTTATCTCTACTGGCCCTGGCAGATCTAATTCCTTCTTCTGTAGTTATCCTCCGAAGAACCATGGAGTGTTTTCCAACCCTCATCTCTTCTACATCCCAACCTCCGGTCTCTGGCCCTCACAGCTTAGATGTTAAAAGCTTAGAATTTGCTTCCTTGCATCTTCCTGAGGGTGAATTCAGGGGCTCGCTGGCTTCCAGAAAAGACTCCACTAAGAGGTGTTACTCTTTCAAATGGAGGAGGCTTGCTATCTGGTGATCCTATTTGCTGCTATATACAGACCCTGCTTGAATACATTCTGCACCTCTCCAAGTTGGTTCACATTAGTGCAATTAGTGCTCATCAATATGTAGAGGGTACAGCCATCTCTGGACAGCCTCTAGCTCTTCTCTTCATGTGTTGCAAGCAGGACTATCAGTGCACACCTTCATTAGTTACTGTTTTGGTACTTCCCACAAGTCTAGACGTCTGGAGGGATGAAGGAGAAAAATGTTTCCCTCATCTCCCTCCGAGTCCAGAACCCAACCTTTTGGGATCTGCATCATGCAGGCCTGTGTGTAGGTCTGGGTTGTTGCATATGTGCGTAGTGTATAGGAGAAGAGTTGCTTGATAGAAAATCTTTTTTTTGCTATTCAACCTGGTTTGCATCTGTGGGACAAATTAAGGTTTGATTTCCTGTGGTTTCATTGCTCTCTTGTTCCTTTCATGGGGAGGTGTTCCTGATAGTCTGCTTTGTTAAAGAAATACTTGCTGGCTGTGGGCTACACAGGTCCTTATGTAGAGCAAGCTAGTGGTTTTCAGTCTCCATCTGCTGATAAGAGTGTAAATCCACACATCTGGACTGGACAGGTCTGGTCTGGAGGGATTCAATGAAAGAATATCCTAGATAATAATTCTCACCTCCAACGTTCCATGCTTGGGACCGTGGCTTCCTGGCTGCAAGTAGTCTGCGAGGCAGACACGCACGGACGTCACTGACGTCAACACAGCTGATTCCAAGGCAAGGGGAGGAGTAGGGAAACACGCGCAGCGTGTTTCTCTACTCCTCCTACTGCCTCGGAATCAGCTGTCACCCACCTCCTCCCGCGAACCTGTCGATCCCCCCGCCGGAACGCCAAAAACTGCCGCCGCCGTTGTTGTGCTACCTTCCCTTCCCGTAGGTTGTTCAATCATCTTCTTAGAAAGTTTAACACCGTGCGTCTGACGTCAGAAGCATGGAGTTAAACTTTCTAAGAAGATGATTGAACAACCTATGGGAAGGGAAGGTAGCACAACAACGGTGGCGGCAGTTTTCGGCGTTCCGGCGGGGGGGGGGATAGGTTTGCGGGAGGGGGTGGGTTCGAGGGGGCCGTAGCACGGGGGGGGGGGGGGGGGGAAATTGCCTGCCTAAGGCCCGTTTCCTTGCCTACAGAAACGGGCCTTTTTTACTAGTTAGTATATAAGATCTAATTTTTTCTTTATTTCTGCCCAACAAGTTAGTGAACTTTTGCAGTTCCATCCTAATGCTTGAAGGGTGTATAATGGACTAAACTCCTCCCTAAATGTCTCCAAATTTTCATTTAAATTAGTCCCATAAATAATTACTTCAACAATCGTATGGTACTTGCTGCTGAATACACTTCTAAGTCTTGGGGAAGTTCACAAGCATCTGAAGTCTTTTCCACCATTAAACCATCACAGTTTGACAATTAATTTATTGCAGACACATTACTTGCCAACTATTTAAATTAGTCCATAATTTTTACCTTTCTTTCCTGAACAATGTTCGGCAGCTCTACACCTTCAATATTTGTGCCCTCTTGTGCTATCTGGACAAAACAAACAAAAAAAAAAAACATAGGGTATCTTCTTAGCAGTTCTTGCCTATGACATCAACAGAATTGGTACTCCTGTCTCCAAATGGATGCAGTCCAATATCCAACAGGAAAGCAGTGTGTTTCTTCTTCCTTGGATGATTAGTTTCTAAAGTTTTGTGTAATAAAATAGGGAAAATATTTTGTATAAAACGTTATTTTTCATAGTTGTTCTTAGAATAGAGCACATTGAAATAAATACTTTTCAGGCTGTAACAGGAAAAACAGGCAGAGAAATAGCATCTAACTCGGTGGGCAGAGTTGATTTTAGAAATGGTCGACATTCAGTGCAAATTTTTTCCTTTCAAGTTTGTGATACTCTTGGATGTGTTCATTCTAACTGACACATGGATGTGTTTGTTTTTAGGAAGCACCCTTGAAAACAAGGCCAGTGCAAATAACGCTCAAAGATATTCTGAATGTGAAGCTAAAAAAGACAAATACAGATAAAGCAAAGGTAATGTCATTTTTAAATTGGTGGATTCCTATTTGGGGCTAGAAACAAAACTACAGAACACTAGATTATACAATGAATTTGTAGAAATCTTTTGACCTTTTTCTATAGGACAAACTTGAGTTTTTGGGCTGTTTATATTTGCAGATGTTAATTTATTTTTCCAGTAAAGTAGCAGGAACAGGGAAGAATGCCTATATATCAAGCGGTGCCCTCTTGAAAGCACATCAGTGATGTTAGGAAACGGAGATACTTTTGGATAGGCCAACAGGACTGGATCAAAAACTTTCTCTTGCTCGATTATGAATAATTAAAGATCAGACCCTACTCTAATCCTAAAGGTTTGACAGTGGTTTATAGCCCGGTGAAAAATGCATTACAGTAGCCAAGTCTGGCTGGCTAAGAAATAATTGAACAGACCGCAGATTAATTGGAACATCTCAACAAGATTGGAGGGTTTAAAAGTAAAGAATGTAATATTTCTTTGCTTTTTTGTTTTGTACTGGTTAACAGTAGGATTCCATATCTAATTTTTCAGATACTTTTGTTGTACTAAAATTGGGCAAGATACATTTTATGTGTTATTCCTTAAGATCTCTTCTGCCATCGCAGATGGAGATGTATGTCATCAAGATCTGTGAGATATGCTTAGAAAGCACCACAGCAAAAGTACTCTGTTACTCCACAATAATGGCGCAGCCTCCCTTTTGACACTAGGCCAACGAACAAGTTAGTTCTGGTTATCTTATGCAGCTATAGCTCAGGGGAAAAGTTTGAGTTAATCCATACTGGATTTATATGCCAAAGACAGGAAAAGTTGGCAATTGATATTTAATTCATTATAGATTTTCTTCATGGATCTGAATGTCTTATTGTCCAGATTATAAATCCTGAATTATTATATACACTGCTTTTTGCAATTGCATAGACCTTTTTTATGATTCACAAGCCGTAAAGCCCGTTAAAACTGGCGACATATTTGTTGTGAAAAGTGTAATGAAATATGTGTGTGTGTCTGTCTGAAAGAGAGAGTGTGAGAGACAGTTCAGAGAGAGTCAGAGAATGAGAGTGTGTATATGTGTGTGTGTGTGTGTCCTCACAGCACTGCAGCCTACAGCTGGCACAAAAAAAAAACCCAAGGGGGGCCCTTTTAAAGTTGTGCTCTATCTGTCAAACACAGGGGCTGGAGGTCCATGTGACCACCAGGCCCTGACTATCCCTGCCCCAAGCAATGGGGGCTGGAGGTCCGCCCGACCATCCTGCCCCCCCAGGTTCAGGGAGGGCTGGAGATCCGGTGGCTTACAGAATGTGCATTTACAAACTTTTTAATCTTAAATGATGGAATTCTTATTCTCCGTGTTTTTTTTTTCATTTATTACATTACTTTTTCCCATTCAAATTTGTTGCCTGTAGACAAAGTACAAACCATTGGACTCGGAGTAGTAATAAAAATAAAAGTATGTAAGACTGCTCTTTACAAATATAATTGTACAGAACACAATTACAATGTAATTTGTGTATCATTTTATTGAAACTTTTGTTGCTTGGCATTTTAGCCTCAGTTCAGTATGATTTCATAGGCATCTCTAATAAATTTAAATGTGTTGCAGTCCCTTATCGTCCCACCAGACCAGTCCAGACACTCGGGTTTGTGCAGTCTTTCCAGCAGGCAGAGAAATGAGAACTAAAGAGCTATTATATATTCACTTAAGAACCCTATGCAAACCCATTAGCCAGTTGCTGTTCCCCATTCCACCTCTCGTGGGCTGGTAGGACTTTTATTTCCAATTTCCTTTGTCAGCCATGTTTAACTAAAAAAAAAAAAATGAAGGCAGTAGCAGCCTAGAGGGGTTTTCTGGCCACCCTAAAATATAAATAAATACATAAGGTCCTAGGTGTTATATCCCTATTTAGCGGTATAGGATTTAATCAGAGCTTCTGCAAAAAATATAGTTGCTTAGTGTGATCTCTGCTCAAAGATTTGTCTGCAGACACTTTAAAACATGTCTCAGTAAATTACCCTTTAAGAGGTGTGGTTTTTGGTGAGGATTTAGAAAACTTGGTTAATCCTTTCAAGGTTCTTAGGCTTCCAGAAGATCATCCCAAACCACCTTTTAGAGGCATTTTAGCTCAAGGCCACTTTAGAGAGTCCAGGAGATATAGGTCTGGGAAGAGTGAGTTCAAATCAGCACAGTAGATTGCCTTTCGGAGGTCCGGAGATAGCTATATAGAAGGCTGAGATTTCTCTGCAGGAACACTGGGGACTGCCAAGAGTTCACAGTGAAGGTTTGACAGGCCATCTGTTTGGTGCCTTCTGTAGAAGATCTACTAAAGTAATTTTTACCAGAGGTGGGCCTAGATAACCACAGATTTTTGGTTACTAGAAGTTATTCAGACAGTTGTGCTCTGGAGTTTTCTTGGCCTCTTTCCATGGTATTTCTGGAATCGCTCTGTTCCTCACCTAAAAATGACAGCAGTCCGACAAACCTTTTTCAGGTTACTCCGTTTTTTTTAGAAATGGTGGTTCCATTTCCACCTGCTGAAGAGCGAACAGGACATTAATCAATTTATTTTGAAGTTTCAAAAGAAAGAAGATACCCTCTGATTCTCCATCTCGAAAGGTGGTCATAAAATTTCTCGGGGTTTCAAGTTTTCAAATGGAAACTTTAAGATCAGTGATTTGTGGCAGTGCAGCAAGGAGTTTCTTACAACTTTAGATTTAACAAAAGTTTACTTATTGATTCCCATAAGGAAGTCTCATCAAGGTTACCTGAGGTTCACAATCTAGGGACAGCATTTCCAGTTTTGTGCGCTACCTTTCGGACTAGCCACAGTACCGTGTATGTTTACAAAGGTGATGATGCTGATGGCAGTCACCTTATGCAAAGAGGGAATTTTGGTCTGCCCTTATTTAGACCTCTTGCTAATAAGAGTGAAGTTGTTCCAGAGACGTGAAACATTCACAAAGAATGTGGTGCACTTCTTACAAGAGTTGGATAGGCTGTCAGTTTCTATGAGACAACCTTACCCCACCCCCAAGGCTAGATTATATGGGGGAAAAGTTCAAAACTCTCCAAAGCGGTGCTTCTTCCTGCAGTGAGAAGGAAAAAAACTACAATCTCCGATGTGAAACACTTTTGCACTACCTTCAAGTGTTGGGATTGATGGCTGTGACTTTAGAGTTAGCACTGTGGGCCAGGATGCACATTAGAACTTTGCCAAGGTCTGTTCTCTCTCAGTGGTCTCCAGAGTCAAGAATTCCACCTTGTATTACCGGTAGCACTACAGGTCACAGTCTGCACTGTGGGTTATGTAGCAACAATTTGTCCAAAGGAAAGAGTTTGGAAACCCTGAATTGGATCCTTGTAATAATGGATGCACGTCTCAGAGGCTGGGGGATACATTGCCTTGACAAATGGGAACAAGGTCAATTTGGTCCTCATTGAACCATCTGGGTGATTTGCTTAGCTCTCCTGGATTTTTGCCAGCTACTTCAAAACAAAGTTGTAAGGATTCTGTCCAACACAATGGCAGTAGTGTCAACAAACAGAGGAACAAGAAGTCTGCGGGTAGTAGAAAAGATGCAGATGATGGATTGGACGGAGGAGAAGCTAGAAATATCTTGACTGTATATGTGGCCGGAACCCAAAATATCTAGGTGGATTACTTCCAGCAGGAATTTCGGTGTATTCAGGAGAATGGAGTTTAGCAGAGGATAACAGTGCTATACTATGGGGAGTTATCTGATCGTGGATCTGATGGCAACAGGCCAGAATGCGAAGGTTACATTCTTTCAGTTAGGGAGAGGATTGGAAGGCAAAGAATAGATGCCTTAATGTAACCATGGCGCGACTGGGTCTTCTGTATGTATTTCCGCTGCAGCCGCTCATAGGCAGTCATTTAAATGATAGAGAAGCATTGGGGACTTTTAGTGTTGATTGCTCCAAAGTGGCTAAGATGATCCTGGTCTTAAGGATGATACCTTTTTCTTGTACCCATTTATTTGGCAAGGCGAATCTAGAATTAAAGGCTTGTCCTGTAGAGAGCCTTTTTGGGTCTTTAGCAAGAAAAAAGTGGTGCTTTAAGCTGGTTCCATCTAAAGGCTGACCAAAACTGAATCCGCAGCCAAATATGTCTCTGGGTTTCTGTCAGAATCAAAACAGAAGACAGCACCTCGCAGGTCCTCCTGGGCCAGCTGCTGCCATTGCCACACCTCTCCCACCCTGGAATAGGGCCACCTACCCTCCCTAGACATACCTTTGCTTTAAATGACCTGGTGGTCTATTGGTTTCTTCTTGGGAAAGAGCAATCCCCAGTCACTCTTACCCCTACTTCCTCGCAAGTCCCTCGATGGCCCTTTTTGGACTGGAAGCAGCATAAGCAGGAGTGTACTGCTTACAGTCCCAAGATAAGTATATAAGTAATGCCACACTGGGAAAAGACCAAGGGTCCATCAAGCCTAGTATCCTGTCCACGACATCGGCCAATCCAGGCCAAGGGCACCTGGCGAGCTTCCCAAACGTACAAACATTCTATACATGTTATTCCTGGAATTGTGGATTTTTCCCAAGTCCATTTAGTAATGGTTTATGGACTTGTCCTTTAGGAAACCGTCTAACCCCTTTTTAAACTCTGCCAAGCTAACCGCCTTCACCACGTTCACCGGCATCGAATTCCAGAGTTTAATTATGCGTTGGGTGAAGAAAATTTTGCTCTGATTTGTTTTAAATTTACTACACTGTAGTTTCATCGCATGCCCCCTAGTCCTAGTATTTTTGGAAAGCGTGAACAAACGCTTCACATCCACCTGTTCCACTCCACTCATTATTTTATATACCGCTATCATGTCTCCCCTCAGCCGTCTCTTCTCCAAGCTGAACAGCAGTAGCCTCATGAGACTGCCACAGGCAGTCCTGGCAGCCATTTTGGCTGAGGAACCTGCAGGGTAAGAGTGACTGGGAATCGCTCTTATCAAGAAGCCGCCACTAGATCACCATGCCATTTAAAAGTAGGCCCAGGAAGGACCTTTTGGATGGTGGGAGGCAGAGAGGTTTGGGTCAGATGGTCTGGGAAGACCCACCCGGGGGGTAGGGGGGGGTGGGGAGGGAGAATGACTGACTGGTGGTAGACAAGGAGAGTCAGTTTCAGTTGAAACCCAAATCTGGATTTCGGATCTGTTTTGGTCGGCCTAGAGTTCCATCATTCCTTCCCAAAGTGGTGGTGGTCTTTTCTCTGAATCAGAGACTCTACCTATTTTTCATGACCCTTTAAAATGAGGGTAGCACATTTACTTTGCACAAACTTGGATGTGGGAGACACGTTGAAGTACCTGAAGCGAACCGAGGAAATTAGATATTTTATTCTGTTTCTGGTAGAGCCTGTAAATGGGATGTAGCATCAAAAGCAACAATTGCTAGATGTGTTAGAGGCTATTGCTTCTGCGTCTGTTCTCCATAATCATCCCAGAAATTTTGAAAGCTCATTCTATAAGGAGTCAGTCTGCTTCCTGGGCAGAGTATTCCTTAGTTCCTCATAAAGCTTGCAAAGCAACAACCTGGAACTCTAAGTATTTATTTGTTTGTTTATTTGTTTATTTTGTCCGCCACTACAGATTGGATGTTCAAGGTTGAAGTGATGTGGCCCTTGGGGCCAAAGTGTTGGTGGTAGAAATTTCAGTGTCCCCCCATCCTCTGTAAATACTGCTTTGGTACATCCCAAGCACCTTGACTGGTCCAAGATAAGGAAAGGTACTTTTTTTTTTTTTTGTTACATTTGTACCCCGCGTTTTTCCCACTCATGGCATGCTCAATGCGGCTTACATGGGGCAATGGAGGGTTAAGTGACTTGCCCAGAGTCACAAGGAGCTGCCTGTGCCTGAAGTGGGAATATTTTTCTTTTCTTGAGTCCTCCAGACCAGTCCAGAACCCACATGTATTTATCAGTTTGTTTTCTATCTTCTGAAGCAGAAACGATTTTGATTTTGGCTAGTTCAATATTCCTGTTGAATCTTTAGTCTAGAGGGCTTTAAGCTTTTAGTAGTTCTCTGAGCAGTTCATTAATTCCTAGGTGAGTTTTGGTTCCCCCCCCCTTTAATTGCCTTTAGCTCTTCTGCTTTTGTTATGATGATAAATATTGAGTGGCTGGGAGGCTGCACGGGGTTCTTGATATCACAGCTCAATAGTAGTGACTCAAAAGCTGGCAGGACAAGTTAAACCTAAGTGTCTGGACTGGTCTGGAGGGACTCAAGGAAAGAAAATTAGCAAATAAGAACTAATTTACCCTTTGTCATCCCTTCCACCCCTTCTCTTCTAGTTGCACCAAACTTTGTGTAAATATCAATACAAGGTGGGGGATATAACTTTCCTGTTTTGGACACTTTTTGAGAGTGATTTGAAGGCGAAGAGGGGATCAAAAGTGACTGTTCTACACATCAACCTTTAGCTGATGTGTAATCTATTTTAATTAGAAATATACTAGTTTGGTAATGAATTGTTCTAGTTACTTGAAATAACAAACTGTTACTTGATTGATAAAGAATTTTAGTAAAATACTGTTACAATTTTTGTTTCGAAGATGGGATCACCCAGACATGGGTATAGTCCACTCATCACTGTCGCCGACCTCCAAGGAATAAGCCTAAAAACAAGATTCCGACTACCCCAGAAACTTGCTGCTGAAGTTCTAACGTAAGCTGTGATGCAGTATTCCTACTATTCTTTTGGCTACTTAAAGAAGTAATACCTCATCTATTCATATAGTATACACCTCACTTTCCACCCCCCCCCCCCCCCCCCCCCCCCGGAGATGATATTTTTCCACCTGCTCTTTTTATATTTCCGATTCCGATTTATTTATAAATCGTATATATTGCACCCATCTACAAATTTGGGCGGCTTACAACTAGACATAAACATTTAAAATAAACCCACTAGAAAGACAATCGCAACTAAAATAAATATAGAGAACCTAAAATATTACAAATAAAAATAAACTGTCAAGTTGTACCCAACAATTTATATAGCAGATATTTTGTGGTAATTTATCAAAATACCATTGTGCATTTTTGATTGTGCTTACTATCTAACCCATAGGAAAAGCTTGCTGGAAAAGAGAAGTTTTTAATTGTTCACAGACAGTAGTGAGGGTATGAAATGTAAATGCTGTGGTAATACATTCCATAATGTAGAAACTGATATGTTGAAAGGAAAGACTATCCAAAACACCCTTAGCAGAATGCAAAGTTCTATCTGGTCAGTAAATTTTCAGTGAGGTAGCAATGTATGATGGACTACCTTGTTTAATTTATAAAGCTCTACGTGATGAATCGTAAATCTCCACATAATTGGTAACCAATGCAACTTCATCAAGATTGATTAAATACAAATGGGAGATATTACAAATTAAATGTGCAGTTGCGTTCTAAGCAATTTGCAATGCACGAAGCAGCTGTTTCAGGAGTCCAAGAAAAAAGGCATTGCAATAATGAACTTAATACATAAGTACATAAGTAATGCCATACTGGGAAAAGACCAAGGGTCCATCGAGCCCAGCATCCTGTCCACGACAGCGGCCAATCCAGGCCAAGGGCACCTGGCAAGCTTCCCAAACGTACAAACATTCTATACATGTTATTCCTGGAATTTTGGATTTTTCTAAGTCCGTTTAGTAGCGGTTTATGGACTTGTCCTTTAGGAATCCGTCCAACCCCTTTTTAAACTCTGCTAAGCTAACCGCCTTCACCACTTTCTCCGGCAACGAATTCCAGAGTTTAATTACACGTTGGGTGAAGAAAAATTTTCTCTGATTTGTTTTAAATTTACTACACTGTAGTTTCATCGCATGCCCCCTAGTCCTAGTATTTTTGGAAAGCGTGAACAGAAGCTTCACATCCACCTGTTCCACTCCACTCATTATTTTATATACCTCTATCATGTCTCCCCTCAGCCGTCTCTTCTCCAAGCTGTATAGCCCTAGCCTCCTTAGTCTTTCTTCATAGGGAAGTCGTCCCATCCCCGCTATCATTTTAGTCGCCCTTCGCTGCACCTTTTCCAATTCTACTATATCTTTCTTGAGATGCGGCGACCAGAATTGAACACAATACTCAAGGTGCGGTCGCACCATGGAGCGATACAACGGCATTATAACATCCTCACACCTGTTTTCCATACCTTTCCTAATAATACCCAACATTCTATTTGCTTTCTTAGCCGCAGCAGCACACTGAGCAGAAGGTTTCAGTGTGTTATCGACGACGACACCCAGATCCCTTTCTTGGTCCGTAACTCCTAACGTGGAACCTTGCATGACGTAGCTATAATTCGGGTTCTTTTTTCCCACATGCATCACCTTGCACTTGCTCACATTAAACATCATCTGCCATTTAGCCGCCCAGTCTCCCAGTCTCGTAAGGTCCTCTTGTAATTTTCACAATCCTGTCACGATTTAACGACTTTGAATAACTTTGTGTCATCAGCAAATTTAATTACCTCGCTAGTTACTCCCATCTCTAAATCATTTATAAATATATTAAAAAGCAGCGGTCCTAGCACGGACCCCTGAGGAACCCCACTAACTACCCTTCTCCATTGTGAATACTGCCCATTTAACCCCACTCTCTGTTTCCTATCCTTCAACCAGTTTTTAATCCACAATAGGACATTTCCTCCTATCCCATGACCCTCCAATTTCCTCTGTAGCCTTTCATGAGGTACCTTGTCAAACGCCTTTTGAAAATCCAGATACACAATATCAACCGACTCCCCTTTGTCCACATGTTTGTTCACTCCTTCAAAGAATTGAAGTAAATTGGTCAGGCAAGATTTCCCCACACAAAAGCCATGCTGACTTGGTCTCAGTAATCCATGTCCTCGGATGTGCTCTGTAATTTTGTTTTTAATAATAGCCTCTACCATTTTCCCCGGCACCGACGTCAGACTCACCGGTCTATAATTTCCTGGATCTCCCCTGGAGCCTTTTTTAAAAATGGGCGTTACGTTGGCCACCTTCCAATCTTCCGGTACCACGCTCGATTTTAAGGATAAGTTGCATATCACTAGCAGTAGCTCCGCAAGCTCGTTTTTCAGTTCTATCAGTACTCTAGGATGAATACCATCCGGTCCAGGAGATTTGCTACTCTTCAGTTTGCCGAACTGCCCCATTACGTCCTCCAGGTTTACCGTGAAGTCAGTAAGTTTCTCCGACTCGTCCGCTTGAAATACCATTTCCGACACCGGTATCCCACCCAAATCTTCCTCGGTGAAGACCAAAGCAAAGAATTCATTCAGTCTCTCTGCTACGTCTTTGTCTTCCTTGATCGCCCCTTTTACCCCTCGGTCATCCAGCGGCCCAACCGATTCTTTTGCCGGCTTCCTGCTTTTAATATACCGAAAAAAAATTTTACTATGTTTTTTTTTGCCTCTAATGCTATCTTTTTTTTCATACTCCCTCTTGGCCTTCTTAATCTGCGCCTTGCATTTGCTTTGACACTCCTTATGCTGTTTCTTGTTATTTTCAGACGGTTCCTTCTTCCATTTTCTGAAGGTGTTTCTTTTAGCCCTAATAGCTTCCTTCACCTCACATAGCACTGCACAACTGTGTGAAAATTAGCTGGACTAAAGTAATTATGAAGACGAAGGGTTGTAAGCTTTCAAAAAAAATAAATAAATGAACACTGAACAATATTCTTGAGACGTGATTTCAAAGACAACAGAGCCTAACGTAATTGTGGTGAAATAGTGGGTTTTCCAGCATTTGAATTATAAGAATATTTCATGAAGTGTATTTCTGTAATTTGTCCAGCAGGTAGTGCATGTTTTATGTTAAGCTGTTACAGGAAAAATGACTGTTCCTTCTTTAGTTTAACACAGAGAGGAAATAACCTGCAGTGATGTGGCCAGCTACGTTTTAAAAGTGTTGTTTTGAGCTCTGATTGGCCCAGAAGCTCAAATTCAGCCAGGATGTACTGGCTTTTTCCCTAGTCTCAGTTTGGAAGTAGAGAGGAAGAGAGACATTTTTAGAGGCCCTGTGAGCAGTTATATTTCTTGTACTTCCAATGCACTATCCAGGTAGTGATAAAATGTTTGGTTTTATAATTGATCTTTATTCAGTTATCTGTTTTCCCACCTGCTTTTTTATAGTTCAATATTTTTATGAAAATAAACATAATTGTTTATTGGCTCTGATGTCTTGGACTGACTAAGAATCCTGGTGGTTTGGGTCTGTGGGTGCTTTCTGGGAACTGTGGGACCCCTGGGAGTGTGGTCCCAGTGTCCTAAAAATCACTGGGGAATAATTTGAGAGCAGGAGACTTGCCCAGAGTCAGTTGGGACCCAGTCAGTGGGTGGGGGGAGGGTGCTAGTGTGGAGCACTAGCAGCAGGTGCAGGCGGACTGGAGTTGTGGTGGGGATAACTCCCTCCAAGTGGCCACAGGGCTAACCCCAGGTGGGTGCTAGGCATCCCATGACAGTAACCAAGTAACGCATATCTCTTACCAAGACTTCATTGACTAAAAAATCCATTATCTCAGTAGGTGGTCCAGTAATAGGAAAAGAAAAACCTGTAGATCATCAACATACAATCAATACTTTATGCTTAAACATAAACAAGCAGGGGCCAAGTTAATGTTAAATGATAAAGCAGAAAGGGCAAAAACCTGAGGCACTCCAAAATAAACATTCATCTTAGCTGAAACATCAGACCCTAACAAGCCTATAACTGTCAATTCTACAAAAAAGAATTGAACCATTTCAAAACAACTCCTGAAATTCTAAATATTCTAACTACTTCAAGAAAAGATGAACAAATGTGGCAGTGATAACAGTTGTGGTGGCAAGGCTTCATTCACAGTTACCCGAGGCAGATTAGTGATGATCAGAGATGTGTGGCACAAAGAGAACCGTGACTGAGATGCAGTTTATTCTGGACTATATTATAGGACAGGGTAGGAAGAAAAGAAGGAGTGGCACTATGTTAAAGATGACAATACAGACATCTTCACAGGCAGATGATTTAATTGAAGTCTGACAAATATTGCTATGAAAGGGAAAGTATTATTGATAGGTGATTTCAATATACTGCATATTGTTTGTGATACCCCCTGCTGCAGTGTCATCTAGAAGCAAGGGAGATCTGGATTCTCTACTGGGAAAACTGTTCCAGCAACTAGTAATGGAACCCATATGGAAAGGGGCCATACTGGACCTGGTGCTTAAGAACCGGGAGAATGTTTCTGATGATACAGTGGGTGATCCGGCATCCAGTGGTCACCCAATGGTGTAATTCAATATTAGTATATCACAAAAGAGAGAGCAATACTACCAAGTAATCAAAAAAAGAAAAAAGCTCTCAAAATAGCTGTGGCACAGAAAAAAGTGCTTATAAAAAGTCAATATTAGGACACAGGTGGAAAACCAACTGTGTCAGAATGGTGGAACACTTCAAAGACTTCTGACAAAAGTAGAAAAACAGTAGGTAAAACTGAAAGGAGATATTTTAAGGGCAGTGAACCCTTTTGATAGCAAAGTATGGAAAAGGAGTCTGCTATAGTTCTCAAAAACTGTAGGTAAAAGGCAAGGAAAAAATAGTTAGTCTTTATAAACTAGAAAAGATCACAGGAAGAGGAAGTCAAGCAACAAGTAAAAAAAAAAAAAAATTCCAAGCTCCTCTTCTCTGTACATCACTTGTGCCCTAATATAAAGGCATATCTCTTCCCCCCCACCCCCCCCCCACCTTTTTGGCAGGAGTGAAGTTGGTAGTATCTTACAGTACAAGTGATGGGGGAAAGGAGCTTGGAATATTTCCTTCAACATTGCAGGCAGAGGGGGAGAGATTCTGCTGCTCGCTGGCTTTTTTTCAAAATCTTTTACAGCATCAACTGAGGAGGGAAACACAGCTGCAGTGGGGGCTGTCTTATTTTGAAGATGAAAGAATACAGCTGATGCTGCTTTCCTGCTCCACATTGGAGCTCTTTGAAGAATTAGAGATCAGGCCAGGAAGAACTAGGCACTTAAGAGTACATTATCTGTAAAAAGGACATGCTAAATACAAAAAACAATAGGGGGATGGGAAGTAGGTCAGCAAAAACAAAATACATTCCTTCCCCCACCCCCTCTCCAATACTGGGGACCACCTGCAAGGCAGTGCACTTGCCACCTGAGTCACAGGGTTAACTCTGGACTCTAAAGATTTACTGGACAAGTATTTAAAAACAATCTCCCTTGGCCCTTTTTCTTTTTTTATTATGATTTGGATCATCAAGTAGGCCATTGCTTTTCAAGATAACCAATGGGGATGAACGGCAGAAGGAAATGAATGTGTGGAGTTATTTCTATTATTATACTTTAAAACACTTAAAATTTTTATTGTGTGTTCTTTTTCAAATATAGAAAAACTACGCCCAGTAAAGGTCCACATGATCTTCGAAAACATCTTAAGAAAGTTAGTGTAGTAAGGTAAAGTGATTTTTTTAAATTCATTTTTGTTTAACTGGGGCACTGTATTTATAATATTAAATGTTTGTTTGTTTGTTTGTTTTTTGTTCACCTCTGCAGAAGCCCAGGTGGGACACCTATGTATGACAGAAACAAGGAGAATATGACTGGATTATCTCCAATAAGGACTCAGGCACTAAAGCACAAATTTCAGGCAATCCTTCAATCTTTTCACAGCCTTTTTTAATTGTGATAAACTTTTCTTTTGTGGCTTTCTTGCTTTCTATCCTTTTATCTAGTATCCTTCAGATTATTTTAGGAGATTCAGAGCAATTAAGGTGTCACTAAGGGCCAGATGCACTAAACTTAACGAGCAAGTAATAAACCCTGGCATGCACTAGAGACTTTTTTCCCGACAACGGTAGCAGCTAACGAAAACGGAATGCAGATGAGCAAATTGTGTAGAAACCCTATTGTAATGAGATGCACTAACCTTTTCCGATTGCCTTAACACTGGAAAATCTAACGAGAGGTCTGTACCTCTCGTTGGGGCTGCACGGGATTGAAAAACTGCTACAAAAGTAACAAAAACAAAAAATCGGGGGGAAAAAGTGCTCGTCAGGGGCGCGTCCTTTAGGGACATCCTTCACTCATCAAAAACAAAAAAACAAAAATAGCGCTCCGCTTCAAAAAAGACGTCTATTTTGGCCTTCATCCCCCCTCCCCAAGACGCCGCACCGCTCACCCCCTCCGATGCGGCTCAACAGTGCAGTTGAGGACACCCATCCAAAAAAAAAATGTCCATTTTGGCCATCATTCACCGCCCCCTCCCCCAAAGACGCCCTGCTGCTCTCCCCCTCCGATGCGGGTCAATCCAGAGGACAGTGCAGTTGAGGACGCCCACCCAAAAAAAAAAACGTCCATTTTGGCCGTCATTCCCCCCCCCCCCCCCCCCCCCTCCCCGGCAATAATAAAAACGTCTTTTTTTTGGCAGTCTTTCACTCAGCTGAGAGACCTGGAAGTCCCTGAGCCAATCGCAGCATGTTTAGCTCAGGGACTTCCAGGTCTCTCAGCTGAGTGAAGCACTGCCAAAAAAGACGTTTTTATTATTGTAGGGGGGAATGACGGCCAAAATGGACGTTTTTTTTTTTTTATGGGTATCCTCAACTGCACTGTCTCTGGATCAAGCTGCATTGAAGGGGGTGAGCAGCGCGGCGTCTTCGGGGGGGGGGGTGGGGTGACGGCCAAAATGGGCGTTTTGGGGGGGGGGATGGGCGTCCTCAATTGCACTGTCGAGCCACATTGGAGGGGGTGAGCGGCGCGGCGGCACAGGGAGGCGTATTTGGCATGCGCAGAGCAGCCAGCATAACGCTTGGCTGCTCTGCGCATGCTCCACCGGCCGATTGGCCGACTGTTTAACGATGGAATAGAGAATGCAAGTGAGCTACAACGAGCAGCTCATTTGCATTCCCTTTCCTTAATTCATGCCCAGTCCTTACCGATTCGCTAAGGGAAGGGCTCTAACGATTGTTTAGTGCATCTGGCCCTAAGGGGCTTGTTTAGTAAAGTGCATTGAAGTTTTGCACTTAATTTTTGCGGTTAAGGTGCATTAACATGTAGTAAGTGCAAAGACTGGGTGCTAACTGTTGAAAGAATGCTTAGGGGACAGATGCAGAAAGGCTCGAGTTAGAGTTGCGTGTGGATGTTTGAACACCTGAGGCCCAATATTCAAAGCAATTTAACCAGTTGGCAGTGGCCGCAGACTGGTTAAATTGCATATAACTAGCTATCTGCGAATATTCAGAAGGAGATAGCAACCATGAATATTCAACGGAGATAACCGGTAAGCACATAGGTGGGAGCCAGTTATTGCAAGGGTAGGTCACACTTAGAATCTGATATTCAGCGCTAACTGGGCAAGGTTAGCGCATACATAGGATGGCTGTTTATGGGGTCCTATCTTTATGTGCTGGCCAATGGCCGGTTAGTATTGAACCTTCATTTAACCAGTTATTAGCTGGTGGCATGTATTCTGTGCAGGTTAACCCCCATATTTAATCCTTCTGTGTATTGCTCAGCATGTACAACTGACATTCAACCCTTGGTAATGGCATGATTAAGCCCATGGTAGCTTTCTGCAGCAGCCTCACAGCTCTTTACTGTGTGTATGTACTTACGCTTGTGAAGAGCAGTGAGTGAAATGTGTTAACTGCAGTGTGTAGTCCATGCCCATTCTCTGCCCTTATCCCATTCCCTAACACAGCATGCAGTTAACATGTGTTAACTGTTTTAATATTTAGTAAAAAGGCTTCTAAATCTGCTGTTTGTTATATAATACATATTCCAGTAGAAATACGGTTGAAAAAATATATCCATAATAAACACTACACCTTATTTAGCTATTTTCTGATGAGTCAGGGTTTAAGCAGTGACATTTTTAAATCATACAGAAATAATCCAGGAAAATAATACAGTCGGGAACGTTATTCAAAAAGGTGTTGGCTGGTATTTATAAGAAAGGTTGTTCATGCAAATTTCATGGGAAGAGGGTTAACTAAAACTAGTTATCTGGTTTAGTGAAGTTTCAACCTTATTGGAACTAGTATCATAAAGGTTTGTTTTTTTGTTTTTTTTTTCCCTTTGCAGATAACTCATCCAAAGAGTCCCCCTCCATCTCATTTAGTTACTGTAAACAGAAGCGCTGAGGAAGGCAAATGAAAAAGTGGTGCAATATTTTCAGAGATCTCAAAGGGCTACAGCACTTCTGAAATACTAATGAGCAAGTTCATCCTATTGGCTCAGTTACAAGCAGCTGTAAAATCTACAGTTTAAAAAAGATGTTTACAATAGAGAATGGTTTTGTTATATTGGGGAAAAAAGTAATAAGTATCACTGCCAGTAACATTTAGTGAAATTAAACTTTTTTTTTACACTATTTATTTTTAGTTTTGTAAAGGTATTAATGGGTTTTGCACCAAGTGGAAGTAAATTGAATTTTCTGTTGCTTTGTGGTACTACAGTGGGCAGACAACCTCAGTCGTTAAGGGCTACAACCCAGTTGGGGTTCAGGATTTCCCCAAAGAATATGCATGAGATTATTTGCATGCTTGAGGATCAAGGTTGTCCACCCCTTTGGTAGTATGTTAAATGACAAGAGGCCTTAGGCCAGTGCTTCTCAACCCAATCCCTGGGGCAGACCCAGCCAGTCAGGTTTTCAGGATATCCACAATGAATATGCATGTGATAGATCTGTGTACTAAGGAGGCAGTACACTGAAATCCCTCTCATCCATATACCATTGTGGATAGGCTGAAAACCTGAGTGGCTGGGTGTGTCCCAAGGATTGGGTTGAGAAGTACAGCCTTAAGCAGCAAGATATTTCATATAAAAAGGTCTTCTACTTTGAATTAAGTTTTGTATGAATCAAATCTTATTTTAACATATTAAGTAAAGGAATATTTTTGACTAATTTACAAACATTTCATAATGTATTTGAAGCTTTTGAACTGCCTTTGACACATAAGCAGGAATGATAGGACTCCCTAGCAAGACCTCCATTGATGATGTTGATGATGTCTATAATAAATGTTCGTGTACCATCTACAAATTATGGAAAGTTTCTCGCTTTTTGCACGTAGACTTCAGGGTATCATTTGTAAACAAGTCAAGAATTTAGAACTCGAATAGTAATGAAAAGGTGGTTTTTATATTATTTGGATTATAGAAAACATTTTTTTAGTTTTGTCTATCTACAGATGTGAAGATAACATAGATAAATCAATAAATAAAGATGAATAATGGACACTTTTTTTAATGCTATTACCAGTATTTAGGTATTAAAACTTTTACAATTAAGCAAATGTGAAATGTATCATTTTGTTCTGAATGTTCATTGTGAATTTATATTGTAGCTTTCTGTTTTAACCACACTTCCTTAACCATGTATGACTTTTTTTTTTTTTGCTATTACACTTGTTTGTCAAGATATGTAAAGATTTTAACTTGGATACCTAGTAGAAAACACACAGGCACAACTTTAAAACATTATTTTCATAATTAATTGTAAAACTTTTTTTCACAATACTATACGAGTACTTAGGGGTCCTTTATACAAAGCTGCGGTAGAAAGCAGACAGTGTGCCCTTATGTGGGTTTTTCCCACATGCTAAGGGCTTCTTAACTGCAGCCAGAAAACAGGCCGATTTTTCCATATTCCCTATTAATGGCCATGTGCTAATGTTAACTACACCAAAACACTAGGGAGAGATCCCTAAAAAATAGTCCAATCTATACAAATATATGAAGTAGGAATGTTCGGATTGGGCCTGACTGAAAAAAGCTCAGGAGTAGTGTGAATGTACAAGGAAGAAAAAGCCTCAAGCACTATTGAGCAACGGGAGCAGGACTGCTTCATCATTGGCCCCCCAAAACTCCTATTGTCTTTCAGCAACTCCTTAATGATATAGCCACAAAAAAGTTTTTAACATTTCTGATTGCTGCAATATTGCCAAATACAGAGAGATACTAAATTGAACTTGTACTTAGCTTTGTATGTTGCTTCCTTATCCAAAAGTCAAGACCGTGACCTACAATGGCCAGCATTTCATCCGCCTACTTCAGGGTCTGTCGGTCAAAGAATCTGTTGCAAAAAAGGGATAAAGATCAGCACACAACGAACACACACTGAGCTTGAAAAAGTCTTAACTCGTAACAATTTCAAACACACAGCATGGAACCTCTGTCCGTATCTTCACAGAGGAGGAAGACGAAGGATCAGAAAAATGGCTGCCCTATAAAGGGTTGACGTCAGACGCTCTCAAATCATGGCAACCAATCACACGAACTCGATTAAAAGAACACACACTTTCTGAAAAAAATGAGGGAAAATGTGATTAGAAAAAATGGCACCATTCAACTTTTGCATTCAAGCCCTCGGGTTACAGAGTTCAGTTGAAAAATCCAATGTTGCTCCTTCTGAAGTAATAGGCATCTCCTATCACTTCCAATCGGTTGGATGGTGCTGTTATATGTTGTAGCACAAACCATTTGCAAATGGGTGCTGTAGAGCATTGCAATGGTTCGCCAGCGGTGATGTGGATTTTAGGGTCCTAATCGCGCTCTTGTGTTCAATTAAAACATATATACAATGGTCGTGTGGTCTGACCAACATAAAGCTTGTTACAAGGGCACATAATGCAGTAGACAACAAAGTCCGATTTACATGTAGTGTTCACTGTCAGATAATATTCACGTGCTGTCAAAGGATCCACAAACCTATCCATTTCTAGCATCAAAGGGCACATGGTGCAGTCATTACACTTCTTGTGCCCACTGCACATAGGAGTCACTTGATTCCTCACCGGCAATAGGGATGGGCTCAAGATTTTTTTCAGCGACTGTAGGCAAATCTGATTCTCACATCAGAAAAGACAAAAAGAGTCTTCAGAATGTTCCAGTGATTACTGATGATCCTAGAAACTCTTGTTCGCTTCTGAAGTAAATCTCAGTGCCATGTCCCCTACCTCAACGCAAGCGGCGTCCTGTCAGCACGCATATTTGACTGGCACTACCCTGAGCCGTGTGTGTAGTTCTCTGGATTTGTTCAGAGAGCGGTGGTTGCAAGCTCCTTAATTGCTTTGCTTCCATGCACCTGTGTCTGCTCTCTCTTGCTGCCTGGCTTCCAGGTACCTTGATTGCTTTGCTTACACCCACCCGTGTCTGCTCTCCCTCTGTCTGGCTTCCCTTGCTTCTCTCCTATTGGGCTTCCAGTTCCTCCTTCCCCTGCTCTCGTCCTAAGGCTGTGCTTCTCCCTGCTGGTTCCTGCTGATGTCAGACACCAACACTTTATCAGCTGAGCTCTTCCTGGATTCCATGCTTCGGCTTCTACTTCAGTGTTACTTGCTCAGTAGTTTGCTTCCTATCTACTTGTCCCTCATTGCTGACTTTGCCTGTACCTGGATCACTCTCTTGCCTGCCTATTGATTTTGCCTGTATCTAGATTACTCTCTTGACCTGCTGCCTGCCTACTGACTTTGCCTGTACATGGATTACTCTCTTGAACTGCTGCCTGCCTACTGACTTTGTACATGGATTACTCTCTTGACCTGCTGCCTGCCTACTGACTTTGCCTGTACATGGATTACTCTCTTGACCTGCTGCCTGCCTACTGACTTTGCCTGTATCTGGATTACTCTCTTGACCTGCTGCCTGCTTACTGACTTTGCCTGTACCTGGATTACCCTCTTGACCTGCTGCCTGCCTACTGACTTTGCCTGTATCTGGATTACTCTCTTGACCTGCTGCCTGCCTGGCCGATACATTCACCATCCCGCTTCCAGCTCTGTCTCGTACGTCATGCAGGCCACCTGCACCTAGGGGCTGAATCTCTGGGGAACGGCGGTCAGCACAGGTGAAACCCGGGGTTGTCCGGCCGCCAAGCAGAACCTGGTCCAAGTATCAGGCTCAGCAGCGCTCTACTTGGTACAAGAACTCACAAGTCTGACACTCAGTACACAGGTCATGACATCATCTTCCTCTTGTGTGGCCGGAGCCCGAGATTATTTATTTTGGTGCATTTTTACCCCACATTTTCCCACATCAGCAGACGCAATGCAGCTTACATTAAGTCAAGAGTATACAATTCAATATAGAGATGGCACAGAAACAGAATGTGACAGGAGGGGAAGGTACACGGGATGACACGGGCAAAGGACAGGGTTGAAGAGCCAACAAGTGGTAGAGGTTAAACAGAGGAGTAGCCAGGGGAATAAGCCTTGGCGAGTAAGAAGGTCTTTAAGGACTTCTTGAACTGCTGATGGTCGACGAGCTGTCGTGGCAGGACATTCCAGGATTTTGTGCTGATGTAGGGGATGGACAAAGCATAAAGAGATTGAAGCAATAGGTCCCAGTGGTTATACTTAGCGCAACGATACGCACTTGAAATAACCCTGTTGGGGTAACCACTGGACAAAAGCCATTTGCACAGATCCTTTGCTTGATAGCATAAATCATCCTTTTCGGAGCAGAGCCGCCGATACCTTAACCTCTGGGAAAAGGGAAGGCTATCCTTTAGAGCTCTCTGATGACAGCTTGAATATTCAAGGAACATGTTTACATCAGTCTCCTTTTGATGGACGGTGGTCGTCAATGAAGTCAAACCTTTGTGTACCTTCACATCCAAGTAATTGATAGTGACATCACGGCTCTGCATGGTAAACTTGATCTTAGGGTGACGAGAGTTCAGGTACTGAACAAACTGAGTAAGTGTATCAATGTCAGCATGAGGAACTTAGAGCCATGATTGATTCAGTTAGACGCTTATTACAAGAATCAAAGATAAAGAAGTTACACAGATGAAAGTGACTATGAGAAGAAAACAGTATATCCCTGGTTGAACCAAGATACAGTTAGTACCACGCCCCCTTTTGATGGCGATGAAGGTGATTGCTTGGCCACAAGCTCCTCTGGCTCAGATGATGTGCCTTTTTTAGGGGACGCTCGGGGAAGAAGGGGCCGCAGATGAGGTGGGTGGTCCAGGAGAGGAATGCAACGGACAGATCAGCAAGTGCAACTCCAGCCCCTGTCTTAGTTTTCTACTATTCTACATACATGGTGTGGGGTCCAGGCTCGGTTTTTTTCCTAAATGTAATCATGTTTACAGATGGCAATTTGTCAAGCACCAGGATTTTTGCCTGGCCACCTAGATTTGGCCTATAAGACATGGGAGTGTCAGGTCTCTGTACATTGGATCAGTTTTGAGAGGGCGGAATTTATTTCCTTTTTGGGTTTGCAAGAAGAATATGGGCTTGTGGAGGATAATAGATTTCATTATTGGCAATTTCATGATTTTATTGCCCACAGGGCCTGTGGAGAATTGGCTCTCGAGAAGACTCCTTTGGAGAGGGCATTGAGAGGAGGTGGTGCTAGGGGTTGTATTACAATATACAATCTCTCTCATGCATATTCATTGTGGGTATCCTGAAAACCTGACTGACTGGGGTGCCGCTGAGACCAGGTTTGGGAACCACTGGCCTAGAGTCTGTCAGGTCCATCTTCACCCTTCTGGTATTCTGCTGATGTCTTCACTTGTTATCAGTTTTCCCTGGCAGGCTTCTACTGTTATCACACAACCTTCCAATGAAACAGATAGGCTCTGCTTCAGTCAGGGGTTACAGAGTACAGACTCCATTTTTCATAACAAGCAGCTATCATATGCATCAGTGGCATAGCCAGACTGCCAATTTTGGGTGGGCCTAAAATTTTCTCTCCGCAGCAAAATGTAGTCACACTAATCAGATGTATTTGTCACACAGGGGTAAAGTGCTGCTTTTCAGTGCATCAGGTTTCAGAAAATAATTTATTTAATATCCTAACACCCTTTTCAATGAGTTTTTTTCAGAGGCCAAAACCTCCTGCCTCAGGTCAGTATAATGCTGTTATGGTATCCTCTCCTGACCTAAGGAAGTATTGGTCTCTGAAATGTTATTAACACAGGTACAATATTACTTGATCTGAAATTAAAAATAAAATTATTTTCTTTACCTTTGTTGTATGGCCATTTACTTTTACTCATTGTGTTGCTCCCAGTCTCTAGATTCTGCTTTCCTTCATTTTCGCTTAACTCTTCTGCGCCATTTGTCATTTTTCTCTCCTTTTTCTTTGCTTTCTTCAATATTTTTCAGCCTCTCTCTCTGTCCAGATTTAATTCATTCTTACTATCCATTCTTTAATTTCCTTCTTTTTCCTTCATCTACCTATGGCTTTTCATCTTTTTCTCACCCATGCCTCTTCCTCTTATTCTCCAGTCTTTCTCTACTCCCCTTTTCCATCCAGCAGCTCTCCTCTTTCTCTCCCCATCCTTCCAGTGTCTCCCCTCTTTCTTTCTGCATCCCTCCATCCAGCGTCTCCCTTCTTTCTCTCCCCATCCTTCCACCCATCTACCCTCTCTCCTGATCCTTCCATCTGTCTCTCTCCCCCTCCTTCTATCCAGTCTCTCTATCTCTCTACCCTTTTCTGTTCAGTTTTCCTTCTCTCTACACATCCTTCCAGTCTCTCCCCTTTCTCTCTGCATCCATTCATCCATCTCCCCATTTCTCTCCCCATCCTTCCATCCTGTCTTTCTCTCCCCATCCTTCCATCTGTTTTCCCTCTTTCTCTCCCCCATCCTTCCAGCCATGTACGCCCCCTCTCCCGATTCTTCCATCCAGTGTCTCTCTCTATCCTCTTCTTCTTTCCTTCCAGGCCCGCCCACCCAACTGTCCCGTGAAACACACGGCGCCAGCTCCCATTTCTGGCCACTGCTGCTTCTCCTGTTGAGCAGCAGCGGCCGCAACAAAAACAGCTGTTTTTAAAAAGCAAGTGCGGCACCGCAGACAGCCATCAGGCATTGGCTGTCGGCTCTGCAGCCGCTCCTCTCACGTCACTGCCCCTGGTGCAGAGCCCCAGAGGAGCACAGCGACGTGAGAGGCGAGAGGAGCGGCTGCAGAGCCGACAGCCAATGCCTGATGGCTGCCTGTGGTGCCACGCTTGCTTTTTAAAAACAGCTGTTTTTGTTGTGGCCGCCACTGCTGCTCAACAGGAGAAGCAGCAGTGGCCGGAAAGGGGAGCTGGTGCCGCGTGTTTGGCAGGACGGGTGGGCGGGCCTGGAGGGAAAGTGGCTGGGCCCGCCCGTGGCTTCGCACCTGATATGCACAGAGATTTTTACACAAGTCAAACTACCCTTGATGCCTTCTCAAATGCCTTTTATAAGGCCTTTAGATATATGTTGGTTCCCCAAACCTAGTCCTGGAGGCACCCCAGCCAGTCAGGGTTTCAGTATATCCACACTGATATTCATGAGAGAGAGATATACATGAAGTGAGAGCAGTGCATGCAAATCTGTCTCATGAATATAATTGTGGATATCCAGGTTTGGGAACCACTGGCTTAGAGTCTTTAATAGCTATCGCGATTGAGGACCACTCCCTGGTTCTATGAATACAGCTGGTATAAAGAATTCTGTGTAAAACCAGGCAAGGAACCAATGAATTGTGGCTCACATCACCCAATTTCACTTATCAATGTGGATTTAAAGATTCAATCTGCCAAGATCTTAGATTAGGGCCCTTATCAACCCAGACCAGGCTGGGTTCATACCAGGGTGTCAAACTACAGATATCATGAAGAGAGTGTGGGCAGTAAAAACAACCGGCCCTATTGTTAATGGTCGATGCTGAAAAAGCTTTTGACTTGGTCCACTGGGACTTTATGTTCCAGATTATGGAGAAGATGGGCGTGAGACAGGGCTGTCTACAATGGATACAAGTATTATACAATAATCTACAAGCCTCTCTGAAAATAAATGGAGAATATACTAGCAATTTCATACTGGGTAGGGGTACTAGACAGGGATGCCCTTTGTCTCCTTTCCTGCTTACCTTAGTTATGCAGCCTTTTGCCCAATGTATAAGAGATCTGAGGGATGTCACAGGGGAGGCATTCCTTATACAATATCATAAGAACATAATAGCCATACTTGGTCAGACCAATGGTCCATCTAGCCCCGTATCCTGCTTCCAACAGTGGCCAATCCAGGTCACAAGTACCTGGCAGAAACCCAATTAGCAGCGACATTCCATGTTACCAATTCTGGGGCAAGCAATGGCTTCCCCCCCTGTCCATCTCAATAACATACTATGGACTTTTCCTCCAGGAACTTGTCCAAACCTTTTTTAAATCCAGATACGCTAACCGCTGTTACCACATCCTCTGGAAACTATTGAGTTGCAATAACCCTGGGTCCCATACTCCTCCAGCCCTCCGGGTGGCTGTACACCACTCCCAGTCTTGTAGTTCCCCCACCAGTTCAAGTCAAGGCCACAAAGTGATCTGGTCCAGGTTTTCTTTTATTTCAGTCAGCCAGTGCTCCCACATATTGAGCAAAGAAAACAGCAACCACAGTTCCAGAAAATAGAATTCAATATTCAAAGTCTAGGAACCTTGCACTGTTTCTGCAAGGCTTGCCTAATTACACTTTAAATATTCCAAACCACTTTTCTTCAGCAGTCTGCCCCTTTCATTATTGAGTGGTTGGCAGCTCCAGCTCTCACTGCACAGCCCAGCTCTTTATGGGGCTTCTCCCAGCTGCTTTTCCAATACCTTGAATGTGACCACTACCAAGCAGCTGATTCCATCTCAGCACCTTTGCTGCAGAGCTGGGGTCTCTGCTTTCAGGCCTTCCAAAGCCTCAGTGTCAGGAGGAACTCACAGCCCTCCTTACTCCTTCCTCTTGCTTGCTCTGCTCTGTTCGCTATTTCAGCTGGGTAGGTCATGGCCCCTCCAAGCTTCCCTTCAGAGGAAGACTCATGAATGGGTTGTTTCCCCACCCCCCCCCCCCCCCCCCCCCACAGGACATTGGGCTTTATCCCCAGTGCTCCCCCTAGAGACCAAACAGGGTAATTTGGCTCTAATCCAGAAGGAATAACCCTATTCCCTTCTCCCTGTGGGCAGCCCGGGTCTTCATTCCCTCCCTTAGTACTAATGTGGGGAAGTCCTGCACCCAAGGGTTGGTGTGCCTGAGCTCTGAGAAGGGAACTTTAGGGAGCTATTTCCACACATATCCCCCTTCTGCCCCCTAGTCTTAAGAAGATGTCCCTCTTTCCCTTACTGGCCCTATAGGCTAACACTGTCCCAGTCAGTGTGCTTTGCCAGCCCCTAGCTGCCTGTAGCCAGGACAGATTCCATTCCAGTCGAGGGGACTCCACTCCAAGTATTCTCCATTCTCTGAGCTCCAAACTGCCCCTGCCCACCTTAAGTACTAAGTGCCATGGAACGCCAGGGACAGTGCCCTCTCCGTTATATAGTGAAAAATATTTCCTCCTATTTGTTTTTAAAGTATTTACATGTAATTTCATTGACTGTCCCTGGTCTTTGTACTTTTTTCAAAGAGTGAAAAATTGATTTACCCATTCTACACCACTCAGGATATTATAGATCTCAATTATCAGCCATCTCTTTTCCAAGCTGAAGAGCCTAATGTCTTTGACTTTCCTCATATGGGAGAAGTTCCATCCCCTTTATCATTTTTGGTTGCTCTTTTTTGAACTTTCAGTCAGAATTGAAAACACTCAAGGTGAGATTGCACCATGGAGCGATACAAAGGCATTATATCATTATTCGCCGATGATGTTATATCGTTTCTTACTAAGCCATACCCTTTCATTGCCAGTTGTGAGGTGGGCAATGCAATCTTATGGGTCAGTCTCTGGCATCAAGGCAAATTTAGATAAGACGGAAACTATGAATCTTACCTTAAATGACACTGAGTGGAAACAGATTACGTCTTTCTTTTTAAGTGCGTGCAAGCTAAACTGAAATTTTTAGGGATATATGTTACCTCCAAACCCCATATATTATATGAGGTCAACTATTCCCCCTTACTGTCCAGATTTAAGTTGTGTTTATTAAGTTGTATTTGGTAAAATGCTTCAATAAAACCAAATCAATCTAGTTTTCTTCTCACACTCTGCCACCTGATCCCAGTTGACAACAGAAAAGAAGTGTGTGTCATGGCAGAACAGATGTTTCTCCAACCTCTTCTTCCTTTCAGTGGCTATCTCCCAGTGTGCTGTAGAAATCTGCAGCAGAGGAGATACAGCTGTGTGGGTGTGTGTCTTTTTCTTCCATTGGGAAAGGGGATGGGATTTGATATACCACCTTTCTGTGGTTACAATCAAAGCCGTTTACATATTATATACAGGTACTTATTTGTACCTGGGGCAATGCACTAACCGTTAGGCTTCTCCTCCACTCCACTTGTACAACCTGCCAATTTACATGCCTGCAACATGAAATGAGATACACATGTAATCCCTTATTAGGTTGGGATTACTAAGAGAGTAAGTCCCTGTAGACAGCCACTGGGGTGAGTGACTGGGAGGTCCGTGGGTGGGAAGCCCAGCCCAAGGGGAGTATTTCCTATCCCCTTGTATAGCTTATCAACCAACATGTTTTGCTTTTAATAAAGATGATTAAAACATAAAAATATGTTTTGGATGTTACTGAATTCTATTATTCTGTCTCACTGTATTTCCAGTTTTGGCACAGTATAAGCCATCACAAGAACAAAATGAACACAATGAAAATGTTTTTCTCAATGTGGAAACTCAAACGCATAAAACCATTCTTCCCGAGGGAAATATTTATTAACCTGGTACAGTCCATGGTACTAAGCCACGCAGATTAATGGAATCTATGCGGGATGCAAGGATCAAATCATAAAGAAACTTCAGACCGCCCAAAACACAGCAGCCAGGCTTATATTTGGAAAAACACATTTTGACAGCGCCAAACCACTCAGAGAAAAATTGCACTGGCAATCAAAGAACGTATCACTTTCAAAATCTGCATGACTGTTCATAAAATTATTTACGGTGAGGCACTGGAATACATGACAGACCTCATCAACCTACCAACCAGATACACCACAAATTCTGCACAATCATACCTAAACCTCCACTACCCAAGCAGCAAAAGACTCAAATACAAATCCACCTATGCAACCAGCTTTTCCTACCTAAGCGCACAACTATGGAATGCATTACCAAAAGCAGTAAAAACTACGCTCGACCACCTACATTTTTGGAAAGCACTAAAGACAGTCCTGTTCAGAAGAGCATACCCCACTGACCCAACATAAAAATACCTGGTCATATGCAACACATATGCAACATATGTAACCAAACACCGTAACAGACATTATCTGACTCTTCTTCCCCCTTTCCCTCTCTAACTTCCCCCAACCGCAACTACCTTACATGTACCTCATTCTACTACAATATCACTTTGTATTCATTCTTACCATGTATTTGTTCAGACCGTAATCAGCTAACGACATTAACGGTTATATGTAAGCCACATTGAGCCTGCAAAAGGTGGGAAAATGTGGGATACAAATGTAACAAATAAAAAAATATAAGAAAAGCAATGGACTGCGTTAAGGGCTTATAGCCCATTTAGTTATGTTTCAACAAATGAGAGATCTGTTTGACAGAAAATATTTTTATTACTTTGACTTATAAACAACTTGTCCCTGAAACATGCTCAAACAACAGAATAATCCATTTGTGTGAAGATGTGATTCCATGTGCCCCAATGAAAGGAGAGTTTAATTCTACTTCCATTTAATTTCAATAAATTCCATCATCTTTATAACACTAGGCTTCCCAAGGCAGATTACAACATTTAAGATGAACCCATCAGGGAACAGGCTATTCTAAATGAAATTCGGCCATCTGTATTGTATACAGTGTATTTATTTAGTTTTTAGTGTAAAAAAATGAGCACAAAATACAGAGTTTATTTTTTTTGTCCAAGAATTGTATTGGTTTTAGAAAAAGATAAACAATCAAGTAATAACCAACTGTAACACAGAATTTTTTTAAAAACCTGTTTCTACCAGCTATAATAATTTTAAAGCTGTTTTAGTGATATTCAATTGTTATGTCATGATATTTATATTTACATATGGGAAGCTTTCAAATAAATTAAGTTAAAAAAAAAACTTTTGTCCTACACCTTTTAAGACACTGCCTATCCAATTGAAACAGCTTTAGACTTGTTACAGATTGACCAACAAAAAACGACAATATGGATGCAGCAGCTCATAGATTTGCTTGCTTTGATTTGAGTGAACGGGGATGATGGCTGTGCTGCGAAGGTGAAACTTATACTGTCCTAATTGGCTTCCTTGCTTACATGGACTAGATAGGTTCACTTCCACTCCTGTTTATTAAACCTCCTAGGGTCTAAACGCCGGGAAAAGTAAGACAGACGAAAAAAAGGACCCTACTTGTAACCCAGCTATCAGGAGGCATACAAAAAAAAGTAAAACTAGCGTAAGCCTGTTATTTTATAGTAATAATTACAAACTACAAATTATATCTTCTTGCTTTGCCTTATCCGTCCACGGGCAGTTAGTTGCACATGTCGCTCAGTGCTCACCCGGTTTCCGGAGGGAAGCCTTTCAGGACGTGCCGGAAAGGGAGGAGGGGGAGTGGAGCATGGCTGAGCCGGCACTTCTGCGGGACTTACTGAACGCGGGCGCCGAGCCGCCCTCCTGGAAAGACGACGAAGTGTGCGTGGTGGGCATCTTCGGCAAAACCGCGCTGCAGCCCGGCTCGAAGAAGCAGACGCTAGTAAACGCGCTCTGCGAGCGACAGGTCTTCCCACTCCTACCCGACAGGAACACAACCGAGGCCCCCGAACCAGAGCCGCGCGACTACAACCTGCTGCAGGCGCACTACAGCACCGACAGCCGCGTACTCTATCTGCTACTCAGCTCAGCCTGCGACCAGGAGCGGTTGGTGCAGGCCTGTAGCGCCCTCAGCCCTGGCGCTACGCACGCAGAAGCGCACGAGGCCTGGAAGACGGAAGAGAAGCTGCACTGCCTGTACCTGCTGTACCTTTTCTCGGTCTGCCATGTGCTGGTTCTCGTGCACCCCACCTGCGCCTTCGACGTCACCTACGACAAGCTTTTCCGCGCGCTAGACGGCCTACGCCAGAAGGCGCTCCCCACCCTCAAGTCGGCCTTGCGGGACCTCGGCGTGGGCAAGGAGTGGAAGCTTCACGGCCGCCCTTGTCCACCCCGCCTGCTTTTCGTCTTCCAACTCAATGGTGCCCTGCGGTTGGAGGGCGGCCGGGGCCCGGGCCAGGAGTCCTTCGGCAATGAGAGGCCCAAAAAGCACAGCCCGAAGCGGAGGCTGCAGCACGCGCTGGAAGACCAGATCTACCGCATCTTCCGCAAAAGCCGCGTGCTCACCAACCAGAGCATCAACTGTCTGTTCACCGTGCCCGCAAACCAGGCCTTTGTCTTCATTGTGGCGGGCCAAGACGAGGACCCCGTGGGCATGCTGCTGGAGCAAGTCAGGCAGAACTGTGCCGGGCGGGAGAGCGAGACCCCACCTCCTGTCTCGGGCCCCCGGCGCTACCAGATGATGAGGCAAAGCCGACGGCTCTCCTTTAGTGTGGAGACGAGTTTGGCGTCGGTCGGCGGTGGGGGCGGAGGCCAACTAGTAGACTGTACCCTCAAAGAGTTTCTCTTTCAGCACGTGGACCTGGTGCTGACCAAGAAGGGTTTCGACGACAGCGTGGGTCGCAATCCCCAGCCGTCCCACTTCGAGCTGCCTACCTACCAGAAGTGGATCTTGGTGGCCTTGAAGCTGTACGAGGTGGTGATCGAAAACAAGGAGGAGGACTCCGTTTCTTATCCCGGAGAGATGTCCTCGAAAATCATGGGGAACGTGAAGGTCTTGGAAGCCTTCCTGGACGTAGACACCAAGTTCTCTGAGAACAGGTGCCAGAAGGCGCTCCCGATGGCTCACAGTGCCTACCAGTCAAACCTGCCGCATAATTATACGACCACCGTTCACAAGAATCAGCTGGCACAAGCTCTCCGTGTGTACAGCCAGCATGCTCGTGGACCTGCCTTCCAGAAATATGCCATGCATCTGAACGAGGATTGCTACAAGTTCTGGAGCAGTGGGCATCAGCTCTGTGAGGAAAGGAGTTTAACTGATCAGCACTGTGTACATAAATTTCATTTACTCCCAAAGTCGGGTAACTTCATTCTTTCCTATTTAAATATGCTTTTAATCATTAGTATAGAAGCTAGCATGAGGTAGGTAGAGCTGGCACTGCAGAATGCTTGTGAATTTTCTGTTTCCCGGTGTGTTTTGGGAATGGTGTTGATGTCTCTGGAGTTGTAAGTTCCTGCATATCCCACGTTTTATATCCTCGTCTGGTTTTGGCGAGTCCTAGAGCCTTCTCCCTGGCCTCCTTCCCCACTGTGTTTTGTTGTATTGCCTTGTGGTTTTCTTAGGTGTAACAAAACCTCACCTCCAAGCCAGTGGACGTTGAGTATGATTTTAATCGCAAATTTACTATTAATGTTTGCCTTAATATTCGAATCATGCCCAAGAGCTTTCTTCTGGAGGTTTGTTTGTTTTTTTTAAGTAGTCTATGCACATTATATTCTGTCATGGTGCTTGGAAATTACTTTTTAATCAGATCCATAGCACCTATCCTATTAGGAAATATTTCTGTACGTTCCACATATTTCTGTTGCTGTTTGAAAAATATGAGTTAAATTTAGGCATCTAAGGGGAAGTTATGAACGTGGGCTACCGTTAAGACATGTTATTCTACTGTTAACCCCAGTTATTAGCAGCTAGATTTCATTGCCTAAAATAGCATGTTAGTAGTAAAATAACCTGTTTTAACGATGGTCCACGTTCACAACTATGCCCCTAATTTGGATGCTTAAATTTGTTCCCTCTTCTCAGTCAGCCTACATTTTTTTCAGCTGAACATTCACATAAATTTAGCAAAAGGTGCACTAATGATCAGCATGCACTAAATGATAAGGCACCCATTGTATTTCTGTGAGCATCTTATTTAGCACGCGCTAAATCAGTTAGTGCACCTTAGTAAAATGGACCCCAATATTCCTAAACTTAGGTCTGCCATTTGTTTGCCTGTGTTTAGGAGCCTAACTTTGGTGCTCATCACTGAAAATCAGTGCTAAGCTCTTAAAATGGTCAGTGGTCTTCCTTATGAAGCATATGGGGACAGAGTTACAGACTCTTTACTTTGGAATAAAGACAAGAGAGAGGAGATAAAATGATAGAGATGTTTAAATATCTCTCTGGCATAAATAGATACAATTCCATTGTTATTAAGAAGATTAGTTATAAATTGGAATCTGGAATCTAACTTGAAAATACTAGGGGTAATTTTAGACTGTAATCTAACAGAATCATATGTATATCAACTAATAAATTAGTTTTGGACAATGAAAAAAATTTGAAAAATTAAAACATTTTTGACACAACACTTTGGACCCTGTTTACTAAGCAGTGCTAAGGGCGCACTAGCGTTTTTAGGTTGTGCTAAACGCTAAAGACACCCATAGGAATATATGGGTGTCTCTAGCGTTTAGCGCGCACTAATTTTAGGCATACGCTAAAAACGCTAGTGTGTCTTAGTAAACAGGGCCCTTTGATTGGATAGGCCTTGTTTAGTAATTTAGATTACTGCAACATTATATGTACAGAATGTACAAAGACCCTGTAAAAAAACAAAAAAAAAACAAAACTACATACAGTGTAGAATGTTGCAGTAAGACTGATTTACTCAAGTAGGAAACCTGATAGTTGTATGTTCATTTTCATTGGTTACCAATAGAGGCCAGAGTATTGTTTAATTATTTATTTATTTATTTAATTGTTTCATTTGTATTCCACATTTTCCAACCTATTTGCAGGCTCAATGTGGCTTACATAGTGCCGGAGATGCGTTCGCAGACTCCGGTGTGAACAAATACAAAGTGGTGTTGTAATAAGAGTTTGTGTGGAGCAGTCAATGGAAGAGTTGTGTTACGTCCATTACGTACTTTGCTTTTGTTGTGTTGCAGAGATCAGGCTATTAGGTTGGGTCAGTAGGATATGCCTTTTCAAACAGGTTGGTCTTTAGTGATTTCAGGAAATTTAGGTGGTCGTATGTTGTTTTCATGGTTTTCGGTAATACGTTCCACAGTTGTGTACTTATGTAGGAAAAGCTGGATGTGTAAGTTGATTTGTATTTGAGGCCTTTGCAGCTAGGGTAGTGCAGATTTAGATATGTTCGTGATGACTTAGATGTGTTTCTGGTTGGTAGGTCGATGAGGTTTGTCATGTATCCTGGGGCTTCTCCGTGGAGAATTTTGTGGACCGTGGCACAGATTTTGAAGGCAATACGTTCTTTGATTGGGAGCCAGTGTAGTTTTTCATGGAGAGGTTTTGCACTTTCAAATCATGTTTTACCAAATATCAGCCTGGCTGCCGTGTTTTGGGCAGTCTGAAGCTTCTTTAGGATTTGTTCTTTCCATCCTGCGTAAATTTTGTTGCAGTAGTCTACATGACTTAGTACCATTGATTGTATCAGGTTGCAAAATATTTCCCTCGGGAAGAATGGATTCACGCATTTGAGTTTCCACATTGCGTGGAACATTTTCTTTGTTGTGGATTTCACTTGGCTCTCTAATGTTAAGTTGCAGTCTAATGTGACACCGAGGATTTTCAAGCTGTCTGAGATGGGGAGGGTGTGGTCTGGGGTGTTGATACTTGTGCAGTTATCCGCGATGTATTGGGAGGAGAGGATGAGACAGTGTGTTTTTTCTTTGTTGCGTTTTAACTGAAATGCATTTGCCCATGAGTCCATGATGTTGAAGCTGAGCTTGATTTCGTTGTTGATTTCTGTCAGATCATGTTTGTAGGGAATGTATATGGTGACATCGTCTGCATAGAGGAATGGGTTGAGGCCTTGGTTGGATAAGGACTTGGCTAGTGGGGTCATCATTAGGTTGAAAAGGGTTAGTGATAGCGGTGATCCTTGGGGTACTCCGCAGTCGGCTTTCCACGATGATGATAACTTTGAGTTTGATTTCACTTGATATGTTCTCATGGTTAGGAAACCTTTGATCCAGTTAAGTATGTTTCCACTGATCCCGAAGTAGTCGAGTAGTCTAAGTAGTATATCATGTCGAATTGGAGGAGAAGGATGTTTTTGCCTATTGCTATTTCCTGCGTGAATCATACTGCATTGTTTTCAAGATTCAACAAGGAATAGCTCCTGTCTATTTGATTCACTTGGTTTTTCATGTTTTTTCTGCAAATATCTTTGAGTTTTGAACCAACTATATTTTCCAGATCCTAAAGGGATAAGATCAAAGAGATTTTAATTACCTCATTTCTTATCGGGCAACTAAAGCTTGGAATGTACTATCAGAGAATTTAAGAACAGAGTATAATTTTATGCTATTTAGGAAAATGATAAAAACTGTTTTTTGTGAATGTCACTTCTAAACTGATGTAATCTAGATTTCATTTGTATGGTCCTAGTTGTTTTATCTAGTTTTCATGTGATCCTCTTTGAACTCATCGGATATTAGTGGAGTACAAGAACAGATTATCTAATATAATAAAACGCACCCTCAACGTTCTGTGAAGCCTTGAAGCCTGAAGCCTTGAAGCCTTGAAGCCATGAAGCCATCTGACGTCACTCCCAGGCTGAAGGGTTCGCGCCGGATTCGTGGTGTGAAGCCTTCAAGCCAGCCAGCCGTCTTTGCCCCGCCCTCGCCTCAAACCAAACAAATCCGGAAGCGAAGCGTCAGGGAAGGAGGCGGCGCTCCCGACGTCTAGCCTTCCCTTCGCTGTGTTCCGCCTTCAAAAGAAGGCGGGAGACAGCGAAGGGAAAGCAAGACGTCGGGAGCGCCGCCTCCTTCCCTGACGTTTCGCTGCACGAACCGCCACGGAGGTAAAGTTAAAACGAAGAAGAAAAAAAAAAAGGGATGCATGGATGCGAAGGGGGGGGGGCATGGATGCGAAGGGGGGGGCATGGATGCGAAGGGGGGGGATGCATGGATGCGAAGGGGGGGACATGGATGCGAAGGGGGGGGGGGGAGAAGAGGGCGGGCCAGGCTGGGACATGGGAGAGAGAGGAGCATGGATGCGAGGGGGGGGTCATGGAAGGGAGAGAGGGGACTTGCTGGAAAAGGATGAATGGAGGCGGTAGGGGACAGAGGAGCATGGATGGGCATGGAATGGGAGGGCAGGGCTCAGGGAGAGAGGGGAATTACTGGAAATGGATGAATGAAGGGGCCAGGGGACAGAGGAGCATGGATGGGCATGGATTGGGAGGGCAGGACTAAGGGAGAGAGGGAAATTGCTGGATAGGGATGAATAGAGGGGACAGATGGGCATGGATGGATATGGATTGCAGGGCAGGCCTCAGGTAGAGAGGGCAATTGCTGGATAGGGAAAAAATGGAGGGGCCAGGTGACAGATGAGCATGGATTGGAAGGGCAGGACTCAGGGAGAGGGAAATTGCTGGATAGGGATGAATGGAGGGGACAGATAGCCATGGATGGATATGGATTGCAGGGCAGGCCTCAGGCAGAGAGGGAAAATGCTGGATAGAGAAAAATGGAGGGGCCAGGTGACAGAGGAGCATGGATGGGCATGGATTGGAAGGGCAGGACTCAGGGAGAGGGGAATTGCTGGATAGGGATGAATGGAGGGGACAGATGGGCATGGATGGATATGGATTGCAGGGCAGGCCTCAGGCAGAGAGGGGAAATGCTGGATAGGGAAAAATGGAGGGGCCAGGTGACAGAGGAGCATGGATGGGCATGGATTGGAAGAGCAGGACTCAGGGAGAGGGGAATTGCTGGATAGGGATGAATGGAGGGGACAGATGGGCATGGATGGATATGGATTGCAGGGCAGGCCTCAGGCAGAGAGGGGAAATGCTGGATAGGGATGAATGGAGGGGCCAGGTGACAGAGGAGCATGGATGGGCATGGATTGGATGGGCAGGACTCAGGGAGAGGGGAATTGCTGGATAGGGATGAATGGAGGGGACAGATGGGCATGGATATGGATTGCAGGACAGGCCTCAGGCAGAGAGGGGAAATGCTGGATAGGGAAAAATGGAGGGGCCAGGTGACAGAGGAGCATGGATGGGCATGGATTGGAAGAGCAGGACTCAGGGAGAGGGGAATTGCTGGATAGGGATGAATGGAGGGGTCAGATGGGCATGGATGGATATGGATTGCAGGGCAGGCCTCAGGCAGAGAGGGGAAATGCTGGATAGGGATGAATGGAGGGGGCAGGTGACAGAGAAACATGGATGGCCATGGATTGGGAGGGCAGGGCTCAGGGAGAGGAGGGGAATTGCTGGAAAAGGATGAATGGAGGGGGCAGGGGACAGATGGCCATGGATTGGGAGGGCACGGCTCACACTCTCTCTCTCATATACAATGTCTTTCTGACTCTCACTCTCACACACTCTGTCTCACACTGTATCACATTCACTCTCTATGTGCCACACAGTCACTCACACACTCGCTTGGTCTCATACACACACACTCTCTCACACTGTGTCTCACATACACACTTGCACACACACTCATTCTCACACACACACTCTCTCACAAACACACTCGCACCCAGACTCACTCTCTCTCTCACACACTCACACTTTCACTCTGACTCTCAAACAGTCACTCTCACATACACTCTCCCAAACATACACACTCCAAGGAAAACCTTGCTAGCGCCCGTTTCATTTGTGTCAGAAACGGGCCTTTTTTACTAGTAATGTAATAAATGCATAGGAGATTAGTCTTTCAGCTGAAAGGAAATTCTGGAATGAGAAGGCATAAGATGAAGTTTAAAAGGGAACAGACTCTGGAGTAATCTAAGGAAATACTTTTTACAGAAAGAGTGGTGGATGCATGAAGCAAGCCGGTGAATGTGGTGGAGACAGAACTGTGATTACAAAAAAGTCTGAGACAAGCACTTGGGATCTCTTAGGGAGAGGAAGAAATAGTAGATGGTATCTGCAGGCATTTTCTCTGTTTCTGTATATTCAGCCTTTTAAGGGTGCAGATTTTGTGAAAAGCAAAAGTGTCTTCTAAGGCTGCTTGTCTGGGACATCCATTCTGCTTGGTGTTCCTCTTCTCCTTCCTCTTCTTTCCTCAACACATATCCACCCAATGCAACTATAAAACTCACCTAGAATGAAAAAGTCAAAGCACAGAGGCACAATAGCTTGTGAGGCTGAGGAACCCAGTTGTGAGTGACCAAAATGAGCTGAAAATCATGCAACAAGCTAGAATCAACGTTAAGACCAACATATTTTGTATAGATCAGATATGCAGCTTTTCCTCTTATTTGGTTTATTGCAGTTATGCAAAGACTTTAGGTATAAGTGTTGTAAACAGTGCATCAAACTTAGAACAATCAGATTGGTAGATATCAGTTGAGGTTGTTCATCTTGAATGGAAGTAGAATCAGCCCCAAATGTCATGAGGTTCATCATTGCTGTTTAATATACTGTAGCTTCATAGAGTGTTTTGTAATGCTAATTTTACTGCCAGAATTGTTTTTGCACTACTGGGAAAGGATGGCATTGTATATTTTTGAAGAAGTTTAAAAATCAATGAAGAAAACAGTTTTTGTGGACTGGAATAGAAACTATACAAGTATTTAAATTGTAAGGGTAGAACATTTTTTCTATATAGTTCCTTTGTTACTCAACAATATGATTTCCTTTCAAATGTGTGGTTTGACATTTGTAAAACATAAAGGAAAATAAAAGGCCTTAAAAAAACTACCAACAAACATACACTTTTTTTTTCAGGAGAAAAAACTGAACCAGAAAGAAATCCCCCAGTGTTATATCATAACAGTCGTGCCCGATCAACAGGCAGCTGTAACTGTGGACGCAAGCAAGCACCTCGTGATGATCCTTTTGATATTAAGAGTGCTAATTATGATTTTTATCAGGTAACAAATGGCCTACAAAGAAACGTTCTGTTGACCTATCTAAAGAGATTGGTGGCATCCTTCTCTATAGGCTAAGCCAGTGGTTTTTAGCGTGCGCTAAATGCTAGAGATGCCCATAGGAATATATGAGCGTCTCTAGAGTTTAGCACACGCTTATTTTTAGCGCATGCTAAAAATGCTAGAGTGCTTTTGTAAAAGGCCCTCTCAGTGTACGTGGCATTTAATATTTTTGTCTAGGTGAAGATGGTTGTGCTTCCATTTGACTAGTTTCCCTGTCCATTATTGAATGACAAAGGGATCAATTCAGCAAAGCCTTTTGCCATAGTGTAAAGGCCTTAGAAAACTGGGACCAATGTTCAGTCAAGTTGGCTGACATAGAAACTTTAAATATGTCTATATGGATTTATTGCCGTTCAGCCTCGTTAAAAGATTTTCGTACATCCCTTTCCCAATGTGTTATATAATTTGGTGACATAACTTCCTCTATATTAGTAAGTCATATAGCCTGGTGTAAAACTTTATACCACTGGTATCTCCCTCCTTCTCAACTTTCACTATTTTCTGCAAATAGATAACATATGTTGGAGGGATTATGGAGAGGTTGGTACATACTTCCATATTTGGTGGTAGTGTCCTATAATTCAGGTCTTTTGGGGAAGTTGGGTCTCAGATTTTTTCCAAAGATGCTGAATGCTAGATCCCCTTGGATCTGAAGATTTTTTCTTTACACTGGCACTTACCTTATCTGACTGTGCTTTCCCCATGTATAGCTGTAATTCGCAGTGAAGTACCTAAATCCTGGAAGTCTCGGGCTACCTCAGCAACGGGGGGGGGGGGGGGGGGGGGGCTGGAGGTTCGGTGGGTCTCCAGCCCACCCCAACTCCTCCCCCCCTCCCCCAAGCATTCTGAATCCATGGTCCCCCCAGCGTTCTGATTCCCTGGTGGTCCGTGGTCACCCACCCTCCCTGCCGGCCCCCCCTACCTTTTGTTGGAGGAGGGACGCAGCCTGCCTGCCTCCCTCCTCTTTCTGTCGACGCTGCTGCAAAATGGCGGCGCCCAGCCCTGCCCATTGCATCCTGGGATGCGGTGGGCGGGGCTACAGACCATGTAAGGGAGCGATTCCCATACATGGTCTGTAGACCCACCCAGCGCATCCCAGAATGCAATAGGCGGGGCTGGGCGCCACCATTTTGCAGCGGCGTCGACAGAAAGAGGAGGGAGGCAGGCAGGCTGCATCCCTCCTCCAACAAAAGTTAGGGGGGGCCGGCAGGGAGGGTGGGTGACCACGGACCACCAGGGAATCAGAACGCTGGGGGGACCATGGATTCAGAACGCTTGGGGGGGGGGAGGAGTTGGGGTGGGCTGGAGACCCACCGAACCTCCAGCCCCCCCCCCCCCCCCTTCGCTGAGTGGGAAGGAGGGTGGGATAGCGTTTGGCCGGAGGCGGCCACCACGAGTTATGGGGGTTCGGCGGCGGGGGGGGGGGGGGGGGGGGGGGTTCGGGCCTCGGCAGGCTGTTTGACAGGTTTGGGCTTTTGACAGCCCAGACCTGTCAAACAAGTGCGGGAGGATCAATTCTCCTGCACTTTAAACATGATGATCAAAGATAATAGCGCTGCTTAGATTTGCATGCATTATCTTTGATCATCTATGCAGAAAAGCCCTGCGCTGTCCCGGCGCTATTTTTAGGGCGCTGTTTGGAACAGCGCAGGGCTTTTGATCATCTGGGCCTCTGTGAGGAAACAAGTACAGTTTGCAAAACCTTTCAAGGACATCTTTTTCCCCTGGGACATCAACAGGTTTGTTTTGGTTTCTTTTCATGTGTTAATTTTCTGCCCTTCACAACCTTTTAACCTCTTGGCCGCTTTCCCTCTCAGTTTTCACAACAGGGAACTACAATAAACTGTGCTGTATTACATGTAATCCACTTAGATTTCTGTGATAAACAAATCAAAGTTACCAACAACAGAGCCAGCTCATACACCTACACAGTAAGCTTCAACCAAGGGAAACACACTGTTTCCGGACAATCCACACAATACCTCAGTAAGCAGCTTCTACTTCAAAAATGGGGTGATAAACACTGAGGATCCCTAAATATAAAGATGGTGGTATTAAAACAAAACTTACCCCACCCCCTTTTTACCTCAACACTTTGCAGAACCCATGCATGCCTAATGTTAGGTCATGTCATTGCAAGGGCCATCTATCATATGTTTCCCAAATATAGCATGGAGACATGGAAAATTTTCTACATAGGGGCAAAGGGACGGTCCCCACACCTGACAGCATAGGGAAAGAGGGACCACAAGGGGGGAGGGTTCCTGCGACCACACAGAGGGAGGGGGGGAGGTATCTCTGCCACACACACAGTCTCTATCTCACTCTCACACACTTCACACACTGTCCACCACACACTGTATGCCTCTCACTGTCTCACGTTCATATGTACTCTCATTCTCATGCACACACTGGCACCCACACTCTCTCTCTCACACCCATTCACTCTCTCTGTCTCACACAATCACTCTCACACACACTCTCTCAAACATACGCACACAGAGGAAAACCTTGCTAGCGCTCGTTTCATTGCTCTCCGAAACGGGCCTTTTTTTTACTAGTAATAAATAATTTTGGATATTCATAACTTCATGAAGTGCATTCCAGGCTGTGTTCTAAATGATGCAGTTTCTTGAGTGGGACTTGATATACCGCCTTTCTGAGGTTTTTGGAACTACATTCAAAGCGGTTTACATATATTCAGGTACTTATTTTTGTACCAGGGCAATGGAGGGTTAAGTGACTTGCCCAGAGTCACAAGGAGCTGCAGTGTAAATCAAACTCAGTTCCCCAGGATCAAAGTCCACTGCATTAACCACTAGGCTACTCCTCCACTCCGATATTAATAAAGATTGCACCACTAATCAAAAAACTATGCAATCTAGATTATTACAAATTCACCTTCATTTTTTCATTGTTAAAAAAGACTTCTTAACTAAATGGGTACAGGGTCATGGATTTGATATACTGCCTTTCTGTGAGTACAGCCAAAGCGGCTTACATATATGCAGGTACTTTATTTGTTCCTAGTGGACTCACAGTCTAAGTTCATAGTCATCAATACTAGACCAGTCCAGACCAATGGGTCATGTCCATTCACCAGCAGAAGGAGACAGAGAAAATAGTCCCAAGTACTTCACCTCTTATGGGTATCATGCAGCCTGGAATGCTCAGTATTTTAAATAGCCAAGCAGTACAAAAAGGAAACAGGAAAATAGAGCTTACCGGAACTCCAAGAACGCCCAGGTAGGAGACATGGGGTAATGCAGGGTTAAGTGAATTGCTTAGTGTCACAAGGAGCTGCAATGGGAATTAAACCCAGTTCTCCAGGTGCTGAGCTCACTGCACTACACATACTACTACTATTTATCATTTCTATAGCGCTACAAGGCATACGCAGCGCTCAGGCTACTCCTTCACTCCAATGTTAATGAATTTGAGAAAAAAATCCCCAGAATCGTAATATTAGATTTGAAATAAAAATGAGAATTACTTGGCCTCAATATATTATCATTCCAAATATGTGAACGTCTTAGAGCTTTTCATTAAATATTTGTGTTTCTTGACTGCTTTAGGTATGTACTGAGTTGTAGGTTTTGGGTGCAGTTTCTCACAATTAAAGGATAGTCGCTGAAATCTGATTGTGAATTGGTATGAATGCAGTGACCAAAAATTTAATGCCTGTTTCTCATTGTATTTCTGCAGGTGTTAGAGGAGAAGTGTTGTGGTAAATTGGAGCATATCAACTTTCCAGTATTTCAACCCAGCACACCAGATCCAGCACCTGCCAAGAATGAAACTCCAATTGCCCCTCAGGAAGGTGAAGTTGAGAAACTCAAAGAAAAAGAACCTGAGACCCCAGGGGAGAGCACTAGCTTAAGTCTAGCCTTGAGCTTGGGTCAGTCCACAGACAGCTTAGGCACGTTTTCAGCTGATCCTCAAGCTGGAGGGGACAATCCAGAGGCCCATGTGCAAGGAGGAGATGCAAAGAATGAAAAACGTCTTAGTTTGCTCGATCGCCAGGCATCCACTGTGGAGTATCTCCCTGGCATGCTGCACTCAAACTGTCCTAAAGGCCTTTTACCTAATTCTCCAGCTGGTCTTTGATTTAAACTGGGCTCTGCCAAGTCTTACAACTTCCACACTGGATTAGATCAGCTGGGCTTCATTCCAGGAACCAATTACTTGATGCCATGGGATATTGTCATTAGAACAAGGTCTGAAGACGAGGGAGATCTGGACACTAATTCCTGGCCGGCCCCTAATAAGGCTGTTGCTGGCAAAAGAACTGCTGTGGTCATGGGAAGAGGAAGGAGGAGAGACGACATAGCTCGAGCCTTTGTTGGCTTTGAATATGAAGATTCCCGTGGTCGCAGGTTATGTGTTCTGGACCTGATAAAATAATGAAAGTGATGGGGAGCGGACCAAAGGAGTCTGCCATAAAGGCCCTCAACACGGACATGCCTTTATACATTCTTTCACCATCTCAGGGAAGAGGACTTAAACCACACTACGCTCAGCTTATGAGGCTGTTCTTTGTAGTGCCAGATGCACCTATACAGATGACGCTAACGCCTCAGGTATTAAATTCTCTTGCTGAAGGCCACAAGAAATTTTCATTAAATTTAGGAGCCATCACCTGAGACATCTCTCATTTGTCCTTCCACACCCCTTCAACGTCGTCCCTAGTGAAGTTCAAGTGTTTGGGACGGGGTGGGGGAATTCTGTACAAGATCAGCAGCTGCTCTTTTAGACAGAAGAGGTCCTAAAGTCTCTTTCCTGTTCTGTGTCTGTGTGCAAAGAAACTTTAGTAAGTCAGTCTCCTTAAGATGCCTTTGCAGGTCACAGAAGCAAGCAGTCTCTCCATAGCATGGTGTGAGGTGTGCAACAGCTCCCCCTACCCACACCTTGATATAGGTAAAGCAAAAAATTGCCTCTGTGGTTGGGGACCCCATCTTCTCTCTCTCGCGTCTTACTCCTACCATTTGTGGTAGACCCAGCAATTCACCCCACTCTGTTGACCCTCCTGAGCACCACACAGTCCTCTATCCTGCCCTCCCCGCATCATAAATGTCCTGCTGTTGAAACCACATTATTCAGCACCCAGCTCTTATTCATGCCGCCCCCCCCCCCCCCCCCCCACCTTCTTCTAGACTGTCTGTCTTATATCCTCACTCGTGGACTGATGATTTCTCCGCATTGTTCCGAACAGCGCTGTAAAATTAGCACTGGAACAGCGTGGGGAAATAATACCCCTATGATTAAAACTAGTATCATGCACACTATTAGCTTTGTTCATCGAAGTACTTATGCGGGAAGATTGTGCCTTAGCATGCAACCAAGGCACAATCCTCTTGCAGAAGTTGTTTGACAGGCCCAGGCTGTAAAAAAAAAAAAACCCCGGACCTGTCAAACCCCGACACAAAGGGGCTGGAGGTCCAGTAGACCTCCAGACCCCGCCCCCCCCCCTCATACCTGGAAGCAGAAGGAGGGAGTAAGCAATTCCTCCTGCAAGCGCTGCCTCAAAATGGTGGTTCCCTGCCATGTGCATCCCAGGATGCACTGGGCAGGGCGCTACCATTTTTAGGTGGTGCTTGCAGGAGGAGGGAGTACATACTCCCTCCTCCTGCTTCCAGGTATATGTGGGGGCACTAGACCACCAGGCTTCGGTGGGGTGGGGGGACTTCTATAGAGGGGTGCTGGAGGTCCACTGGATGTCCAGCCCCTTTGTGGAGGTGGACCATAAGCATGCAAATGTATGCTGGACAGGGTCTCCCCATTCTTCTGTAATGCCAGCTCCGAATTGGCGTAGGGTTTGGCACACTGACCTCTGAGCATTGGTGAGCAATAGGTAATGCCCTGTTTAGCGTACATTTGCATGCTTATTGCGTTCATGCGCTTGCAAGCTCTGATCATCAAGCGGCAACAAACGCGGGCGCTAGTACGGTGCTAATGAGCTCTAGCACCTGCGTTTGCTTTTGATCATCTGCCTGTCAGTAATGGGATTGCCTTGCGTTTGTAGCGCTGCCTAACCCACAGTGTGTCTCGCACTTCAGTTCTGTCATTTCACTCTCTGTAAGCCTGAGCTGCACAGTGCAGGAAGTTGGGGCTGTGAAATTTCCTGTACTACACAGCTCAGGCTTACATATAATTGAATCATAATGAACAGTATTTGGGGGCATGAAATCCCGGAGTCTCTGATTTATTGTCACTTCTCTTGGACACATTGCCTTGTTAAAAGATACTATCATAGCATAAGCAAATGGTCCTGTTCATACTGTCAGTTTCAAAGACAATCTGTGAAAAAAAAAACTTTTGTTTCATGTGAGATAATGTGGTGGCAAAAGCAGTGACTTTAGAAACATGCCAGCTAAAAGTAAGGATTGGGAGGAGAGCACAAGAAGACTTAATACTGTGTAAGGTGGTAGTAGAATTGATGAGCAGGGGTTCTCTATGGATGGCAGGATAAGTTGGCCACACACCCATGATGTCATCCAATGATGTTATAGACAACTTTGCTGTCCTAGAGCTCAGAAAAAGTCTTTAAAAAAAAAACCCTTTGTGAGCATGTGCATATCACTCTACTTTAGTGCTCCCACTCATTTGCAGTGTGTTTTCTAGTTGTAGGCAGTTTCTTCTGAGAGTGGAAGGTGGATAGGTTGTGTGGCTGACTTATCCTGCTGTCTATGATGAATCCTGTACATGTAAATAACCTCAATTTCTTCATGGACAAATATGATGAGTCTTCCACAGCAGAGGGCTGTGAAAGGGTGTTAAATAGGAGTGTGTGTTCAGCTTTTATAGCCTATGTAAAGTGCTTTCGTAGGATGAAGCTTCATAGAGAAGGTAAGGGTCAAAGTTAGATGAGGACCGTAATATGAGACCTGTACATGGCACACCAAGAGGTCTAAAGTAGTAGTAAGAAAAAGGGTGTAAGCTGTGGTAAGAAAAGAAAGAGTGGAAATCAGTAGAAACATTGCAGGCCATGTCACATTACACCTGATCCTGAGACAAAACAAAGGCTAAAAGTGAGGTGGCAGTGTTAATTGTTTGTATTTAGGTTGCTTTCCAAAGTCAGATGACTAGGCCAGTGTGCTTGGCATGTCAAATGAGAGCAGCCACAGTTCAGCCAAAGGGGTTGTAAGTCTGATTTCTAGGAGAAATGAATGCATTCCAGTTGATAAGAATGTGTTTTGTAGTGGCTATGGATAGGCATCTTGGATCATAGGGAGCAAGTGATACCAGTTGAGGGAAGCCTCTGTTTCCTTAGCATCCCTCCGGACCGGACCAGGATTGGACTGTTGGGTTGTGCCCGCCTACCAGCAGGTGGAGACTGAGAAAAAACTCTGACTCTAGAGAGCCAATAGGAGCCCTGGCCATGTGACCTTAGCCCCAGTATTTTCTCAGTCTCTCAGCAGGTAGGAAGTGAGCCCATTAGTCTCTCTCTCTCTTTTTTTCTATAAGATATTACAGATATATTTATAATACTTCTTCTGTGCCTGGAATCGTAATTAGAGGCTTGACAGGGTTTCTTTTCTTTCTTTGACAGCCTCTGGGGTGTTAAACTCGGGTGTCTCGAGTCCACCCCCCTTCCTCCCCATCTCCCTGGCTTAGCAGGGAAGGGCCGTCCCTTTCTCTGGAAAGGTGTACCGTCTTTGGGAGAGGCAGCCACTTTTAATAGCTGTTTTTAAAGAATTAAATCAAGTAAAAGAAAATTAAAAGAATTAATTCAATTGAAAGGATTTTAAAGGAAGTAGTTTTTGCTTTCCCCAGGCTTATAACGAGCAGGTAGCTCTTCTGTCTTATTCTGTTTGAAGAGTCTTTATTTTCTTTTCTGGCGGAGCTATTTAAAAAAAAAAAAAAAGTGAAAAGTCAGCGTCTGTGACTTTAATCGGTGGTTTTTTGTTATCTTCATTATTTTTCCTCTGCTATCCGGCGTTGTTAGCGGCGGTAGTTGTAAAAAAAAAAAAGAGAGAGAGGCGCGAACTGTTAAGCGCGTGCTCGCTCTTGGACAGGTCTGTATAGCTTGGGAGCTGTATTGACGGTTTCCTGTCGGGCAGAGGCTAAACCATGTTTTGTGCGGCATCGGAGGTTATCTGTTTTTCAGCGGCACGGATTTCCTGCTTCTTCGTCGGTGTGGTCAGTGGTTTTCCTCCCCCGAACTTATTCTTCTCATTTTGGCGCGCTTGGCCGCCATTGTTTTACCTTCAGCTGCAATTTCCCTTGATGCGGCAGCGTTTTTTCTGCTTTTACTGTGTTTGGCTGTTGTGCAATGAAAAGGAGATATTGTTTTCTCCGGTAGTTGGGGCGATTGGTAATATATTTTCCCGCAATTAATTTTTACACTGTATTTTTCAAGCTATTAAACAACAAAAAAAACCCGAAATGTTACGATGCGAAATGGCGCTCATTTTGTTTTTTCCCTCTGTTTTTTCTCCGTCGGGGACTTTTGGTTGCTAGCAATGTTGTGAATTAAAGTGCAGGCTCAGTTGGCGATTTCTTTGTTCTTGGCAAGACTCTGATTCAAAGTGCAGCTCAGTCGGGAATTCTCTGTTTTAGACAATGGGGCGAATTAAATTATATCTCAGCTCCAAAATAACCAATTTCCTATTCCTTTCCCTTGTGTGTGATGTTTGGAGGAAAGGTCTTGCTATTGTCTAGCGCAGTTTTTATGGAGGTCCAGTGTGTGTCACTCTGTGTCTTTCTCATTTCCTGGTGAATAGGACTACATTGTCTAATAGTCAATTGATTAGTACTTTACAAATCTGGCCATAATATCTTAGTTCCTTTCAAGCATTTCCCTTCATGGCTATGATGTTATACAGTGTTTTAAGAACTTAACAAACATTTTCTATGGCATAGGCTATCTGGTTCAGGTGCCATTGTTTGGTACTTACAATGCTGGACATAAGATCTTAATTCCTTTCAGGAAATTTTCCTCCGTGGCTATGTTCTTATACAGTGTTTTAAGATCTTAACAAACGTTCTCTAGAGCGTAGGCTATATGGTTCAGATGCCATGTGCAATGAAATACATTGTCTGATACTCAATTGTTGGCATACTTTGCAATGTCTGGACATAAGGTCTTACTTCCTTCAGCACTTTTCTTTCATGGCTATGCGTTTCTTTGCATAGAAGATGACAGCTGCCTAGGCTACATGGTTCAGATGTTCTCATATTCTAGGAGACTCAGTCCTGTCTACTGAGCACCCAGTTTTCTCAGATGCTTTTAGAAGGCATGTTTATTCACACTCTTCTCTACTTCCAACTGTCTTGGAGTTTCTCATGTGTTATCTTGTTTTCTTCTAGGACTTACAAGATATATGTCCACTTAGGGAGTAAAGTATCAGGTCAATTTGCATTTTCTCCCACTTAAGGATAGTGGGAGGTCCTCATGCCATCTACTTGTATTTTTGTTTCCTCTATCTATTCAGCCTGGGCACATGGTAAACATTCTGGTTTGTCCAGTATGGACCATCCATAACATCTGCTATCCTTTCTCTTCCTTACAGATTTTAGGGTCTTGTTTCAAGCTTTCTTGACGTCAGGTACAGTCTTGTCTCCTGTGGCACAAATTCACCACCTTTTCCGTAATAGGTATTTTCCAAGTCTATTCCTTTTCATTTTCATTTTATTCTTCCTCTCTCCAGAGTTTTTTTTCTCTTGGAAGGAGATTCACTCATTTTCTGTGCATTTTTTGCCATAAGGGCATAAGTGTTGCCATAATGGGAAAGGCCAAGAGTCCCTATCCTGTTTTCAGATGGGGTCAATCCAGATTGCAAATACCACATTCATATCTCGTGAGTGTGCGTCTGTTCATCTCTGTACATCTCAGTGAGGAAGGAGGCATGACATGATACGAGGTTTGGGGAGATCCGGTAAAATTAAAGGCCAGTGTGTCTCAGTCCACGCTCAACATATGGTGATCCTTTCACTTTCATTCTATATGTCCTCATTCCAGACCTTCCTTTCAATTGGAAGGGGATTCTTTCACTTCCTGTGCATTTTGCTATTAGTATATGAGTATGGTCATACGGGGAAAGTCTAAGAGTCCATTAGCCCAGCATCCTATTCTCAGTTGTGTCAATCCAGGTTGCAAGTACCACATTCATTTCTTATGGATGTGGGTCGGTACATCTTAGTACATCTCAGTATAGGAGGAGTAATGTCCTGGATACGAGGATGATAATGTCCTCATTACCAGTTTTCTTGCCCTGCCTTCGGTCTCCGCGTCGGCTCCGCGCACTTTTTTCTTAGTTATGGTCGTAGTAGCAGCGGCGCTCATGAAACTACATCTCGTCGTTTCATCCTTTCCATAGATGTATGGTTCATTACAGACAGTCTTATTGGCAGAGTTGTCAGGTCAAGCAACCGGGTGGTGCATTTCGGGCACACCCTAGGTTTATGGGGTGCATGTAGCCAGGTCTCTCATTGAGATCTCTTTGAGCTCTCGTGTGATCTCATTAGATTTCATAGCATGTTTCTATTTTTTTCTCTCATTGTTTAGTCAAGTTGGCGCAGGACTGGTTTTTGTCTTCTCTACAAGCGTCCCACTTTCTGTTTTTCTCTGGATGTCTTGGGCCTTCGGCCATTACCTTGCTCTATTTTGCAGAGTAAAATTTTACTTTCTAGCTCCCAGAAGGAATTTTTCTTCATTCGTTTTGGAGTCTTGGTAGTCTTTTTTGGGCAGCTTTTCACGTCTGTCAATTTCGTGACCATTGAAGAAAAAAAAAAAAAAAAAAGAGTTCTCAGTGGATAGTACCTTAAGGGGAGGTCCAGTTCTACAACTATTTCTTTTCACTCTGACCTTCCATGTGCCTCGCTTACTCTCTTGCTAAAAAGACTTGTCAGCGGCAGAGATAGATGCCCTCTCGTATCCAGATATTTATCTCTGATGGAATCCCTACCGCTCAGTTGGCCTCTGTATTCTCACTAGTGCAGCACTTGGGTCGGTGGTTGAGATTGAGCATTCTTCCTGCAGGTATGCCGGGAGCATATACACAGGAGCAGTTTTTTGATGGCTGCATCTGTGAAATATATATGTATATTTATAGTTCTACTACATAAGTACATAGGTAATTCCACACTGGGAAAAGCTCAAAGGTCCTATTGAGCCCACCTTTCTGTCCATGGGCCAATCCAGACCATGAGCACCTGGCTAGATTCCTAAACGTACAAACATTCTATACATGTTGTTCCTGGAAACTGTGTAGGGTTTTATGGACTTCTATAGTTTCTACAGATGAAAGGTACTAACAAGTGTCTACTGTTGATTTATTCCCGTTTTCACTAATTGGGTCTAGAACAAGAGTCTCAGGTGATTGGCTTGCAGAGGCAACAGCTACAGATGATTCTTTTCTCTCTCAGTTGAATTGCGCTCTGAGATATGTTTTTTTTTTTTTCATGTTGGGTAACTGCAGCGGCTGTCAGTTTATTTGGACCTTCAGTCTAGTTGCAGCAAGGATTTAGGTACCTTCTTCTTCTGCATAGTATTTAACTGCATTCTTGGTTTTTACCTATTTAGCTTCTAGTGATCAGGTACTTCTCACTGACAGGCTTTACATACTTCCAATCTGTTGCTAGGTCAGCAATAGTCTACAATATCTGGAGTATGTACTTCAGGAGTTCGGTTCCACTTCTCAGCTGAGGTATATTCATTGCAGTTTTTTGTTGCCAGGCGGCTCGCTTCTACCTTGTCCTCTTCTTTCAGTCGTTTTTTTCTCGAGTCTCTCTGTCCTTTGCGCTGCAACTGATGCGGTAGTGGGACATGTTCAGCGTCGCTTGGACTTTCAGCTTCAGCTTTTTTGCTTTGAAGTCATTCTATTTAGTTTATTGGCGGTTCTGGATCGTCAAGCTTTGGTCTTCGATTCTCCTAGTTGGGTGTCTTCAGGACTCTACCACATTCTCAATGTCTGGCCGTCCCGTAAGATTACTGCTTGGGTACTTCCCAACAGTCCAATCCTGGTCCGGTCCGGAGGGAGTGCAAGGAGGAGAAATTAGGATCTTACCTGCTAATTTGCTTTCCTTTAGTCCCTCCGGACCGGACCAGGCCCCTCCCATGTTCTGTCAACTCTTTAGATTCTTTTATTAAGTTTGGAAGTGTATTCGTTCCTTTACCACACGTGGAATGTTTAAAAAAAAAGACTTTGCGTGGTCCATACCACTTCTCTGGTGGTTGCTGGTGAGCTCGGTTGCTGGAATATATATAAAACCTTAATGGGTCATACCACTTCTCTGGTGAGAGTTGCTGGTGAGTTCAGTTGCTGGAATATATATAAAGCCTTAAATATGTCATACCACTTCTCTGGTGAGAGTTGCTGGTGAGTTCAGTTGCTGGAATATATATAAAGCCTTAAATATGTCATACCACTTCTCTGCCGAGAGTTGCTGGTGAGCTCAGTTGATGGAATATATATGAAACCTTAAGTGAGTCATACCACTTCTCTGGTGAGAGTTGCTGGTGATCTCTAATATGAATGGGCCATGCCACTTCTCTGGTGAGAGTTGCTGGCGAGCTCTAATACAAATGGGCCATACCACTTCTCTGGTGAGAGTTGCTGGTGAGCTCTAGTACTCGGTTTTGCCGAGGAATTTGTTGGCTGCTAGGATTCCATACGGCACAGAAGTTCTTTCTTTCTTTCCTGCTTTGTTATTCAAATACTGAGGCTAAGGTCACATGGCCAGGGCTCCTATTGGCTCTCTAGAGTCAGAGTTTTTTCTCAGTCTCCACCTGCTGGTAGGCGGGCACAACCCAACAGTCCAATCCTGGTCCGGTCCGGAGGGACTAAAGGAAAGCAAATTAGCAGGTAAGATCTAATTTCTCCTTAGTGCTGTCTGTGCTCTAAATGTTATGCCAAGCTCTAAAATGCAACCTAAAATAACTAAACAAGACTCTAAAACACTATTTATATGAAACCCTAACAGAGACTATAAAGGCCACACTATTGTCTAAACTATCTAAAATATCTCATTGTCGCCTGTGATTACATATCTCTGGTTCCTGAGGTTGAGCTTCACGGTGTCCATTTGACTTCTCTCCATGTCTACCATCCATCTTCCCATTTCTGTGTCCCTATCCCTTCTGTGTCTGACATTGCCCCTCTGTGTCCATAAACCATTCCCATTGTAGCATCTCCTCTCTGTGACCCCCCCAATCATTTCTCCTCTGTGTTTGTTACTTCTCTGTGTCCAGCTTCTCCCCTCTCTTACTCTTCACACCAGTGTGTCCTCTCTTCTCCAACCCAACTCTATCTCCCTCTTTTCCCCCTACCCATTCCAGCATCAGGCCCAACTGCCCTGCCCTCGTTCCTTTCTCCTTTCTGCTGTGGGTTCAGTATTTGACTCCACTTCCTTCATCACTTTGGTCTGGCATCTCTTTCCCTTTCCTATAGACACACCCTCCTCCTCCTCATGGGTCAGACAGCACCTCCTCTACTTATCCCTCCAGCCCCCCTCCTTCTCCCCCCATGGATCCAGCCAGCACTTCTTTGCCAGACACAATTGCCTCAAATTTCACTATGACAATTTGTATGAATCACAATTTTAAAAATTAAAAAAAAAAAAAACCTCACAATTCAGTAAACACAATCACATTTTCATAATCTTCTCAAAGGGGAAAAAAACAGTTAAGAAATAACAAGCACTTTAGCTGTTCATGCACTTCATTTTCTCTGCCTTGCCCCCCCCCCCCCCCCCCCCCCCAGCACATGTATCACATACACTTTCCTGCAGCCGGCAGCAATTCACACAGACCAACTCTGTGGCCTTCCTTCCTGCCAAGTCCCACCCTCTCTTCTGCAACTTCCTGTTTGCCATCAAAACAGAAGTTGCAGAAGAGAGGATGGGACTTGGCAGGAGGAAGGCCACAGAGTTGGTCTGTGTGAATCACTGCCAGCTGCAGGAAAGTGTAAGTGACACCCGTGGGCAGAAGAGAAATTTTTTTTTTTACCGCAGGAACAAGGCTTTTTACTGTTCCCGTGGGGCGATAAAAAGCTTTGTTCCTGCATCCATAGTAATTTGAGTGTTGCTGTTACTGCAGTATGTCCAGGGTAACAGTACCTGTCATTCTCTAGTGGCAGCCTCCAACTGTGTATTCTTCCCGGAAGCCTTTCATTTTAGTGCTGTATATTAATGCACTTAGACACAGATTTTAAACCCAGAAGTGGACAAGAATGACACACACACACACACACACAACCAACTGACAATCAGCAACTAGTAATTACCTTGTCATCAAGCAGATGAAGCCATTACGTATGGGTTGTGTCCATCACCAGCAGGGGGAGATAGAGAGCACTCAACTTTTCACAGTGCCTCATGGCCAGCTAGCTCCACTGCCTCTTCAGTATTCTCTATCTCCCCAAGCAAGGTGGCTGCAGCTTCTTCGAGCTCCACTGCCTCTCAGTATTCTCTATCTCCCCAAGCAGGGTGGCTGCACCTTCTTCGAGCTCCATCAAAATCTGCCTGGGGTGGCTCCTGGCTTGCCAGTTGTTAGCCGGGGGTGTTAGAGGTATAGCAGCTTTCAGTTTGAAGGCACATAGGTCAGCCCGTTCCCTGCCGTTACCCATGCACCCGTGGATGTGACATATTAGCTTGCTTTTCCCTGTCCTTTCCCACTCAGGTGATGCCGGCACATTGGGTTCGCCTTTCCCTGCCTTTCCCACTTATCTTAGCCTCCGGAGTGATTTTTATTTTACCTCTTTGCCTCTGCTTTCCTAACAGCGTAAAAAAAAACAAATAATTACAAAGTCGCGTTCACGCTTTAGCACAGCGATCTTGGAAAAGGGTTTTTCTTGAGATTCTTCTGCAGGACCGGAGCTGTGATACTCGGTCTAGTGAGGTAGAGTGTTTTCTGACTCCTCCGGGGGGGCCCGCGATCGGGGGCTTTTTGGCGCGACCGCCATTTTTCAAATTTTACCGCTGTTTCGGCGATGGCTGCGGAGACTGTAAAGCGCTGTTCTAAATGTGGCAAGCGCAATATCAGCAGCGGGCTCTGTAATTCGGTGCTGTACATACGGTAGAGCCGGCCCGAGCATGGCGAGTGGGGCTCTTTCCCAGCTGTGAGCTGGCAGCAGACACCATTTGTGATTTTCCACATGGCGCGGCCTCCGTTGCGACGGAGAGCCCTGATCTGGGGGGGGGGGTGGGTCCTCATGAGTGAGGCTAATAATATAGCTGATAGCCCTGGGCTGGAGGAGCGTTTTTCTCCCCTGATTTTGTTTAATGCTGCATAGGGCATACAGCTTAAAAGAGCTCTTCCACAGGGATCTCGGACCCTCTGGCTGCCCCCCCACCCCCCCCCCCCCGGTGGATCCTGGCCTTTTGGAGTTGGCTTTGCCTGTTTCTTATCCTCTGATAAATGCAGAAGGGCTAATTCCCCTTCTGAGTGTGGCGCACCCCCCTTTTCCCCCACGTGGGTCGTGGTTATGAGGATTCTGAGGGGTCTGGCAGAACTTCTTGGGCTGAGGAGGCCAGAGTCGGGTGCAGAATTGCCACAGGAGCTTGCTGTATCCGTCTGCGGTGAGGATTTTCCACCGCAAGGAGCTGCCAGCGCTTATTTCAGTTGCCTTACAAACCCTCATCGATTAAAGATCCTGGGAGTCGCAACAGCCTCCTCTGTTAATCCAAGGATGGCTAGTTCCAGAAAGCCTGCTCGAGCCTTTCCTTTGCATGACCTCCATCCAAGAGCTTATTTTGGCTCAATGGGCTGACCTCGAGGGACCTTTGAAGGTTGCCAGGGGCTATGGGCAATTATACCCTCTGAGTGAGGAACATTTGGCTCGCTTTGCATGCCTAAAGTGGATGCCCTGGTTCATGGCTGTGACAAAGAGAACTACCCTCACCTGTTGAAGGAGGTGTTGCCCTGAAGGAATATTCAAGACCGCAGACTGTGATTCAGCTCTGAAGCGGGTCCTTTGATTTGGCAGTCTCTCACTGTTCAGGCGTCTGCAATACAGTTGTTATGCTGCTAGAGCCTGCCTGGCTTGGTTACAGCAGGCAGTGGAACAGCCTGGTGATGGAGCTGAGACCTTATCTGAAGTGGCTCCGCGGATGGAGTCGGCCTTGTCCTTTTAGCTGACGACCCTTTATGGATATGGTCAGAGCTTCGGCTAAACAATGGCTGTAGCAGTGGTGGCTCGCTGCACTCTTTGGCTACGACATTGGGCGGCGGACATGGCCTCTAAGCAAAGGTTGGTGAAGTTGCCCTTTCAAGGCCTTCTGTTTGGTGAGGAGCTGGAAAACATTGTTAAAGGCCTGGGGGATTCCAAATCTCAGCGCTTGCCCAAAGATAGGCCGAAGCCTTCCTCTAAGGGTCAGGCGGTCCGCTCCTCTTACAGACCATCGCTTCCTGTGAAGCTAGAAGGTACCCGCCCAGGGTGTGCTGCTGGTTCACTTCTCAGTGCCCGCTTTAGCAGAAACTCCTTTCGCTCGGTACAAATGTTCCGCAGCTGCCGGTTCAAGGCCTGGAGTTCAGGGGCGACCCTCTCAATGATGGTGCGCCGGCTCCCTCCCTCGTTTCCTGTCATCCTGTCTTTTTCGAGGAGTGGGCCAAAATCTCCGCAGATCAGTGGGTCTTGGACCTGGATCAGACGGATACCGAATAGAATTCGATGCCCCAGTGAGGAGACGGTTTGTGGGAGGTCCCCGATGCGGTTCTGCCGCCAAACGGACGGTGGTAGAGGAGACTTTGCACAGTCTGTGCCAGATAGGGGCTGTGACCCCGGTGCCTCCGCGCGAACAAGGTCTAGGCCGCTACTTACACAATTTACTTTGTGGTGCCACGAAAAGGCGGGTCTTTTCGCCCGAGTCCTGGACTTAAAAGAGCTAAACAAGTCCTTAAGAGTGCGGCATTTTCACATGGAAACCCTGCACTCCGTCATTGGCGGCGGTACAGCCAGGAGAGTTTTCTCACGTCTCTGGACCTGAAAGAAGCTTACTTGCACATACCAATTTGGCCCCTGCACCAGAAGTTTCTGCGGTTTTGCGGTGGTTGGGGAAAACATTTCCAGTTTCGGCCTTGCCCTTTTGCCTCGCCACAGCTCCCCGAACCTTCTTCAAGGTAATGGTGGTAGTAGCTGCCTTTCTCAGGCAAGAGGGTATCTGGGTTCAACCCGTACCTAGACGATTGGCTCATCAGAGCAGACTCAGAAAAAGAGAGTCATCTAACTACAGCCAGAGTGGTTTTCATCCTTCAATCTCTGGTCTGGGTCGTCAGTATGGCAAAAGTTACCTGACCCCCTCGCAATCTCTAAAATATTTGGGGGCCAGGCCTGGACACAGCCTCGGGGCTATGTGTTTCTTCGTTCTTCCCGAGCAAAGGCAGTGGCGAAGCTTCAGAATTAGGTCCGTCTGCTCCTGAGGATGGCCCCGCCTGCTAGCTTGGACATTGGCCAGCTGTTGGGATCGATGACGGCCACCTTGGGAAGTGGTGCCATGGGCGAGAGTGCACCTGAGACCGGCTACAGTATTCTCTACTTCAACGATGGTCTCCAGTATCTCAGGATTATCAGTGCAGACTTTCTTGCTCCCTGCGGGCCCGCCTCAATATGGAGTGGTGGCTCTCGGACAGCATGTTGCGGCGGGGAATGCCGCTGGCGCTTCCCGATTGGTGCCTAGTGGTGACAGATGCCAGCTTGAAGGGCTGGGGCGCACATTGCCAGGGGAAGCATGCCCAGGGTCTGTGGCCGCCCTACGAGTCGGAGTGGTCTATCAACTGCCTGGAGTTGAAAGCGGTGTTTCTGGCTCTTCTGGCCTTTCAAGTGATCCTGGAAGCCTTGGCTGTCCGAGTGATGTTGGACAACACGACAGCAGTGGCCTACATAAATCAACAAGGCGGCACTCAGTGCAGAGCTCTAGCCGCGCAGGCCGAGCAAATTTGCCACTGGGCCGAGCTGCATCTACAGTCCCTGTCAGCAGCTCACATTGCAGGTCAGAGCAACGTGCAAGCCGACTATCTAAGCAGGCATCAAATCGATCCAGCAGAGTGGGAACTAGCAGACAATGTATTCCTACAGATATGTGCCAAATGGGGCAAGCCAGTGATGGATCTTATGGCGACCAGTTCCAATGCCAAAAATCCCGTGCTTCTTCACAGACAGAGGGATCCTCACTTGGCCGGTTGGATGCCTTGGCTCAACCCGGGCCCTGGGCTTAGCTGTAATGTCTTCCCTCCGGGGCCCTTGATAGGCGAGTGCTCCTGCGGATATCGGCTGCAGTCAGGAGAAGTGGGGCTCATCGCCACCGGATTGGCCCAGGAGGCCGTTGAGTATGCGGACCTCCGACAGATGCTGTTGAGGCTCCCTTTCCGTTGCCATCTGGTTCTGCACCTGTTGTCACAGGGTCCGGTGGCCATGGAGGACACCTGCCGCTTTGGTCTTATGGCATGGCAGATGGAAGAGGCGCAATTGAGAGACAAAGGCTACTCAATAAGGTAATTCCACTCTCCTGCAGGCCCATAAGCCGTTCCACTTTCCGTGGCTTATGCCAGGATTTGGGCGCCAGTTTGAAGGTCTGGTGTGTTTCACGAGCGCTTTCTCCGTTGCGGGCTCCTGGTCCTCAGCCGCTTCTGGACTTTTGCAGGATGGGTGTACACAAAGGCTTGGCCTATAATTCCCTGCGGTGCAAGTGGCAGCATTGGCCTCCCTGCGTGGCAAGGTTGAAGGCGTGTCCTTAGCTGCTCATCCAGATGTGGCACAGTTTCTTAGAGGGGTGCTTCGGCTCCTCCTACCCGTGCGGGCACCTTGTCCAGCTTGGAACCTGGGGTTATTATTGAAGGCCCTTCAGGGGGCTCCCTTTGAACCGCTTCGGCGTGCTTCAGAGAAAGATTTGACACAGAAGGCCGTCTTTTTAGTGGCCATTACTTCGGCGAGACAGGTGTCAGAGCTCCAGCCCGCTGTCCTGTAGAGACCCTTTTCTGCAATTCTTAGAGTCAGGGTCACGGTTCGGACTGTGCCTTCCTTCATGCCTAGGTGGTTCACCTAAACCAGCCTGTTTGTCTTCCCCCTTTGTTGAGGAGGAGTTTCCAGATTCATTTGGGCAGTTGCAACCTTTTGATGTGCGCAGGACTGTGTTGCAGTATCGCGAATTACAAATTCTTTCAGGACCCTCTGATCATCTTTTTGTGCTGTTTGCAGGTCCTCGCAGAGGGGTCTTCAGCGTCTAAAGCTACTATTGCCCGTTGGCCTCAAAGAAGCTATCTTTTAGCATATCTGCTGTCTTGCCGGGCTCCGCCTGAAGCCTTTAAGGCACATTCCACAAGAGCGATTTCCTCTTCCTGGGCGGAAACTGGAGCACTATCTCTTCATGAGATTTGCAGTGCTGCAACATGGGCTTCTAAGCTCTCTTTCGCCAGAACCTACAGGCTGGATGTGGCTGCCAGGAGGGACTGCGCGTTTTGGAGCACAGGTGCTTGCGCGGGTTGTGGCTTGTTCCCACTCTATTTAGGGATTGCTTTGTTACATCCCATACGTAATGGCTTCATCTGCTTGATGACAAGGAAGGGAAAATTAGGTTCTTACCATGATAATTTTCTTTCCTTTAGTCATAGCAGATGACGCCATGAGCCCTCCCTGTATGACTGTCCTGTATTGCAGTGATTCTGATTTAGGTGCTGTTCTTGTTCCTGAAGTTTGTATTACTTCCTTGGTGAGTCGGAAAACAGTCTTCAGGATTCTTGTTACAGTTATAGGAGGATGAGTTCATGCCCTCCAGTTCATGTTTTGGGAGGATGTGTTTATTCCCTCCAGGAGGATGAGTTCATTCCCTCCTTTTTTGAGTTCATGCCCTTGTTAAGGGGCCATCGTTCGCTGTGAGGAAAGTTCATGTTATTCCCATTGCGGTTTGCCATACTGCTTTGGAAGCTTCAAATACTGAAGAGGCAGTGGAGCTAGCTGGCCATGAGGCACTGTGAAAAGTTGAGTGCTCTCTATCTCCCCCTGCTGGTTGATGGACACACCCATACGTAATGGCTTCATCTGCTATGACTAAAGGAAAGAAAATTATCATGGTAAGAACCTAATTTTCCCTTCTAGCTATCTGGGACAGGGTGGAGGGCTTATTGTGCCCTTGACAATATCAGTCTGCTTATTAGCAATAGTTTATTTGTAACATTATCCCAATTAAACAAAAAAAAAAAAAAAAACCCTGCAAATACTGCATTTCTGATCTTTTTCAAAAAGGGGTATACTTTTTTCATTGCGATTCTAAGCATGTACTATTTATTTGAAATGATTTTTTTTTTCAGGTGCAGCCTGGACCCCCACCTTTCCGATTTTCTACCCTGAGAAGCCAAGATAACCTTACCCTCAGATGGCTCCTGGTACTACGGTTCCCTTACTCCTACGTTACAGAAACGCGGCCCCGTGCTATCCCCCTAAGGAGAACCAGCAGTTGATGAGTTTCAAGGTTCTCAGAGGGGTGCTGAAAGCAGCGACACAGTAAAAGAACGCATATCAGTGTGGCTTTTGTGCCAAGCTATTTATTTTTTACTTTCAGATTATGGCTTTTGATCACTAATGATCATTGTTTGGGACAGTAATCACTGCTCAATTTTTGTGCTATCTCACCTTGTGTAGTGGGAGATGGCTGTATGTCCAAACCAGCAAAGTGATGATGTACCCAAGTGACATTATCTTTTTTGTGGGGGTAGGGGGTGTTGATGCAGTTCTCTACAGCTAATTGGTTCCATTGTATGCTGCATCATTTAAGGACTGGATTCTTTCCACACATATGTAGTGTGTCAGTTTGTGCTCCTGAATGGTCTAAGCAAAATAAAGAGTTTTTTTTTGAGAGGGTTGTTTATTTTGTTTTATGTTTGTTTTCCTTTGAAAATGAATTGAAATGCTCTGTGCTGTTATTCTTTGCATTAATATGGTTAGTGTGAGTATACTTTTTCTAGTGCTTTGTTTATTCTTAAGTAAACAGGAAGTTTGAATATTCTTAGGTCAATATTTTAAAAGCAGTTAATCCAGATGGCACTACCTGCCTCTGAATATCCTTAGACTACTTTGGTGCTATTCAGACAGTACTGGGGCAGAGTATGGGCAGACCCAGAACTTATCTGGATAATAGCGATATTCATTCCACTATCCAGATAACGTATCTAGTTTTTTGCTGTCTCATGCTATCTGGATAGCAGGCTGAATTGTTGCTATCCAGATAATGCAGTTAGCCCTAGAACTTAACAGGGGTGATGAAGCTTTCTTCATTTTAAAAGAAATGGACTTAGAAGCATTCTTTTTAATGCTACAGTGTTTCCTACTAGATCCAAAGCCATCTAGAGAATGGGTCTCTGTTGAAGTGCCTCTTCAGTATCTGAGCTAGTGAGAGATTCATTTAGATTTATACATTGCACTATAATTCATATTGACTGGCCTGGTGACTCAGTGGCAGGACTAGGTGCCCTGCCATGCAAAGGATTTGGGTTTTGATTCTCTAGGTCAGATCTTCAGCTCTGGAATCGGCTGGGATTAGGGATACAGTAGGGCAGTGTTGCACAGTTCCTGGGGTGGAGTGGAAACTCCCTGAGGCTGAATTAAGGCTTGTGACTGCAGGGTTCTTTGAGGAGTTCTTGTGCACATCCTCTACTGATAACTTGCATTATGAAAACTGAGCTAAGAGAGGATTAAAAAAAATGGGGGGGGGGTTATCTCTGGCTAGGAAGCTGCACACGAAGGATTGTGGTGCTTGATGGCAGCTTCAATTTAAAAATAGCCCAAAACACAAAAGCATCATGCCCTACTTAATGCAATCGTGATAAAACTGGATTTAAAAAGGGTGGATCTTCTACTGATAACAACCAAAATACTTTTTGCTTCATTCATTTGGCTAGTAAGGGTAAGAAAAGGCCATATTATAATCTGGATGCTCACAAAAGTATTGACTGGTTTTGATTTCTCCATATTGACTTTTTCAGCATATTTTACTAAGTGGTTCATATAACACCAGTCCTACTGTTCAGGTTCTGATTAATGGGATTCTTTTTTCTTAGATCTTTGAAGATGTCAGGGTTGTTCCTTTTTTCCTTTATTATTTGATCTTGGTGTTGAACTGTTTTATAGTGAATTAGGAAGTCACCTACTATACTTGATTCTAATTTTAATGGAACTTCGCATAAAATATCCCCTATATGGCAAGAAACACACTCACATTTTTGACCAGCACTTAGACTGTAGGCGCACTTCCAGTTATAAAATCAGTATAAATTGTAACCATCCATGGGAAAGGTGATAGAAGCAGCAGATTCAGAATGTTGAGAATGGCCAATTTTCATGGCATGGGTCCATAAGCAATCATGTTTTAAGCCCAGGGCTAAGAGGTTCGAGATCCTGGACTACGAATCTCCTCCTAGAGAGGCAAGTGACAGTTCCCCCTTATTTGGATCCTAAAAGATGTTCAGGTGAAGAACTGGGGGTCCTCTCTGTCAGTCCCTGTCTTGCCCAAGAAGATAAGACATCATGTATCAGATCCAGAGTTCCCTAGGGTTTGACAAGCCTCAGTTGCCTCATCGTTCCTTGGTGGAATCTGTGCTCAAAAGAGCCAGGAGTTCTAGGGACTATGATTTGGCGCTGCCTGGCAGAAAAGCTAGAACCCTGGATTCATTTGGTTGGAAGATGTATCAGGCCTCTATGCTCATCTGCTGCATTCAATCTTACCAGCTCTACAGGAGCCTATACTTGCGGAACTTGATGTGCAATATGTCTGATTTGGCAGATTCTCTCCCACAGGAGCAAGTTGAATCTCTTCGCCAGTTGGTCAAGCAGCAGAAGGCATGTAGAAATTTCTTGACCAAGGGCACTTATGACACCTTTGATGTGGTGTCCAGGATCTCTGTCCAGACTATAGCAATGTGCAAACTATCATGGCTGTGTGTCTCTGACTTGGACCCGGCAGTCCAGCAGAGGTTGACAGATGCCATGTATCAGAGAGAGAACCCTTTTGGAGACGAGGTGGAGATTTCTGACTTCATCAAGAAACATACTGACACCACTGATTCTATTCCAGGTACTTCTTGTGCCCAAGAAAACAGAAGGGATGTGTCCCATCCTATATCTAAGGGCCCTGAACAAATTCCTGGTCAAAGAAAAGTTCAGGATGGTTTAGCACCCTTCTCCCCATGATTCAGGAAAATGATTGGCTATGCTCTCTTGACTTAAAGGATGTTTACACTCATATCCTGATACTTCCAGGTCACAGGAAGCATCTTCGATTTTGGCTGGGGACACATCACTTCCAGTACCACATGCTGCCTTTCGGCCTTGCATCAGCTCCATGGATTTTCACCAAGCGTCTTGCAATAGTTACAGCATTTCTACGCAGATTTGGGAGTCCACTGGTTCCCTAGACAATTGGCTAGTAAAGAGCATGTCAAAGGACGGGGCTTAGGAGTCCATGCAGAGTACTATTTGGGTTCATTTTAAATGACCTCGTCCCATCTCCATCCCATTCAGCAATTGCAGTTCATTGGAGCCCTACTAGATGTGCAGTAGGCGTGGGCTTTTTTTTCCCTGTGCGGAGGGCGGCTGCTCTTGTCACTCTTGCTACTCAGGTCTGAGCCAGCCAGCAGGTCACAGCTCGGAAGATGTTGAGATTAAGCTACATGGCCTCTACTGTCCATGGCACGGCTTCACATGAGAAGTGCCCAATGGACTCTAGCTTTCCAGTGGTGCCAAGCCTCAGGGAACCTAGCGAATGTCATCTGAAGAACACCAAAGTTGATTCATCTCTACTTTGGTGGATTATTCAGTCCAGTTTGTCGGACTTCCATTCCAAATGTTTCAGCCCCAGAGGTGCTAATGATGGATGCATCCCGCCTGCAGTGAGTGTGTGTGTGTGTGTGGGGGGGGGGGGGGGGGGGGGGCTTATGTAGATGGGCTTCACACCCAGGGGTGCTTGGTCACCTCAGGAATCAGATTAACCTCCTGGAGCTACAGGCAATCTGGAATGCTCTGAAGGCTTTCAGAGATTGGCTGACCAACCAAATTGTACTCATTCAAACAATCAGGTTCCAATGTACTACACAAGTGGGGGGTACCGGGTCACACCCACTGAGTCAGCAGGCTGTCCAGGTGTAGCATGGGCATTGCCCTCAAGATCTTCCAACTGTGGGGCACCCCCTCGCTGGATTTCTTTGACACAAAGCCCCTCAGTTCTGTTCCAGGCCCATGACAGACTAGCATTGGATGCTTTCCTCCTTCATTGGGGACGGGTCTTCTATATGCTGTGGTGTGCTGGTAAATGTATAACAGGCTCTCTCCCCGGTCCACCTCTGCGCCTCCCCCCCAAATTGCAGAGCTGGCTATAGGCGGGGAGAGAGCCCGGGGGGGGGGGGGGGGGGACGACAATGCATTACTCCAGGAAAAAAAATTAAATGATCCCAGGTTCCAATCTAATTCATGTTTAATGTGGGATAAAATGCCATAAATAAGTAAATAAATATAAACTTTTGATGTTGAGCACCTGATTCTCAAAGTGGACATATTCCAAACACTATAATGAAAATAAAATGATTTTTTTCTACCTTTGTTGTCTGGTGACTTTGTTTTTCTGATCATGCTGGCCCAGTATCCGATTCTGCTGCTATTTGTCCTCTTAACTCCGTTTCCAGGGCTTCCTTTCCATTTATTTCTTTACTGTCCGCCTTCTTCATTTCTTGCCCTACATCCGTAAGTAAAAGCTGGGTCCTCCGCAGACTTGACTGTCCAGTGGATTCAGCTTCTGCCTATTTTCTTCATCCATGTGCAGTTTTTCTCCTTTCTTCCTTTTCCCTCATCTCATCTCCTTCCTCACTCTTCCCTCCCCTCCATCCATGTCCAGCATTTCTTCTCTCTCCCTTCCCTCTCCTCCATCCATGTCCAGCAACCCTCCGCTCCCCTGCCCTCCATCCACCCATGTCCAGCAACCCTCCTCTCCACCCTGCCCTCCATCCATCCATATCACCAATTCTCTTCTCTCCTCTGCCCTCCCTCTATCCATCCATACCCATCAATTCTCTCCTCTCCCCTGCCCCCCCTCCAGCCACCCATACCCAGCAATTCTCGCTCCCCTGATTACCTCCGTCAAAGCGGCCGCATTATTGAAAGCCCTGCCCGTCTCTAGCCTTCCCTTCGAGTTCGTTCCCTCAGAGTCCCGCCCTCGCAGAAAGAGGAAATGACGTCAGAAGGCGGGACTCTGAGGGAACGAAATCACGAAGGGAAGGCTAGAGACGGGTAGGCAGGGCTTTCAAAATGATACGGCCGGATGGAGGTAATAAAGATTTAACCCCCCCCCCCCCCCCCCCCCCCCAGGGTGGCGCAGGCAAAGGAGGGCAGTGGTGGGAGGTGAGAGAAACAATGTAAGCATGGCTTGTGACGCCCTCCTGCTATGCTTACATCATTTACCGGAGTCGGCTCGCCCTGCAGAACCGGCTCGCAAGATGTTAAAAAATTTAACAACCAGCTCTTGTGAGCCGGTGCGAGCTGGCTCCAGCACACCACTGTCTATATGTGTATCTTCCCATCCCATACCTCTCATGGGGAAGACTTTGCTGAAACTCAAGCAAAACCAAGGAACCATGATCCTGATTGTTCCATATTGGCTCAGGCAGATCTGGTTCCCTCCTCTTCTGGAGTTGTCCTCCAAAGAACCTTGGAGTGTTTTCCGGCCCTTGTACAAAATGAGGGATCTCTTCTACATCTCAACCTCTAGTCTCTGGCCCTCAGCTGGGATTTGCATCTTCCTGTGGGTGTCTCCTGGGTCCTGCAGGCTTCCAGGAAAGATTCTACTAAGAGCTGTTACTCTTTCAAGTGGAGTAGGTTTGCCGTCTGGTGTAAGGGCAAGGCCCTGGATCTCCTTTCTTGCCCTACACAGACCCTTTTTGAAGTACCTTCTACACCGTTATGAGTCTGGTCTCAAGACCAACTCTGTAAGTGTTCACCTTAGCGCGATTAGTGCTTACCATTGCCATGTAGAGAGTAGGCCCATCTCTAGACACCCTCTACTTGTTTGCTTCATGAGAGGTTTGCTTTTCACAATGCTTCCTGTCAAATCTCTGCTTGTGTCATGGGACCTCAACGTCATCCTCACCCAGCTGATGAAAGCTCCTTTTCAGCTGCTGAACTCATGTCGTTTGAAGTACTTGGAGCTGGAAGGTCTTGTTTTTGGTGGCTATTAGTCCTCTCGTATGAGGAAAGGCTAAAGAGGTTAGGGCTTTTCAGCTTGGAAAAGAGACTGATGAGGGGCGATATGATTGAGGTCTACAAACTCCTGAGTGGTGTAGAACGAGTAGAAGTAAATCAATATTTTACTTGTTCCAAAAGTACAAAGACTAGGGGCCACTTGAGGAAGTTATATGGAAATACTTTTAAAACAATAGGAGAAAATATTTTTTCACTCAACGAATAGTTAAGCTCTGGAACTCTATGCCGGAGGATGTGGAAACAGTGGTTATTTATTTATTTGTATCCCACATTTTCCCACCTATTTGGGTTTAAAAAAAGGTTTGGACAAATTTCTGGAGGAAAAGTCCATAGTCTGCTATTGAGACAGACATGGGCAGTAACTGCTTGCCCTGGGATTTGTAGTATGGAGTGTTGCCATGATTTGGGTTTCTGCCAGGTACTTGTGACCAGGCTTGGCCACTGTTTGGAAAACAGGATACTGGGCTAGATGGACATTTGCACTCACCCAGTACTGTTACTCTTATGTTCAGCTCACAGGGTCAGTGAGCTCAGGCTTTAGTGGTGGATTCACCTTATTTATTTATGATATTTATACCCACATTAGCCCAAAATATACTCAAGTTCAATGTGGCTTACAAACAAACAATAAGCGAATAAAACATAATAATGTACAGAATATACCACAATTTACAATAACTAATACATTAAATTTCAACAGAGTAGTTCTCCAAACGCACCCTAAGTTCCATCTGAATCAGTTGATTGTTCTTCCAACATTCCCAAACCTTATGTCCATCCTGGCGAAAGCACACCTTGGACTACAAGCGAGCATTGGCCTTTTACTTGGAGCGGACTAGGACCTACAGACAGTCCACCCAGCTTTTTCTTTCTTTTGATCTCAACATTATGGTGGTTGCCATCGGGAAATGCACAATCTCCAATTGGATGGCAGATTGCATTTCATTCACTTTTACCCACCCAGGCTGGGCTGACTCTGGACGGTCACGTCAATGCTTACTTACAATGTCAGAGCCATGGCTGTGGTGGTAGCCCACTTGATGTGAGCTTCCACTGAAGAAATTTGCAAAGCTGCGATGTGGTCTTCAATCCACACATTCACATCTCACTATTCCTTTGAGCAGAATAGTTGGTTTGGACAGGCAATTCTTTAGACTTTGTGGTCTAGAATCCAATTCCACCTCCCTAGACCCATTTTGGTCTGTGCCAGGCTGCACTCTCACACAGTTTTATATAATTTTAGGTTGATTACTTATTTTTGCCTTTGCCAGGTCCAGTTGACCAATGGTTGTTTTCGGTGAGCCTGGTAGCTAGGGTTTCCCATATGTGAGAATATGGTCTGCTAAGGAAAAAGTACTGATGGTCCTGCGCTGGGATGACAGATGACATCACTCACGTGTGAGAATGAATGGCATGCTGTTTTTGGAGAATGCTACAGCTAAAGTATATTTGCTTTTCCCAAAAATTGGTGCAAGAAGAAACCCCACTAACAACCATTGGAAAAAAAATTGTAGAAAGTATTTTTTTTTTCATACAGTAAATAATTAATTTGTGGTCTCTGTTGGTCGAGGATGTGGTCAAAGACTAGTTCCTGGAAGAAAACGTGAATACGAACGTACTACGCCAGGTAGATTCCTCTTATAGTCCTAATTGTACATAGAAACTGCATACAAACACCCTATAAACGGGGCTCTGGGCAGTCTGCGGTTGGTGTAAGCACGCGACACCCCAAAAAATACCCTAGCCGATTTGCTGACGCAGTTCCTACGTGCACGCATGCGCCCTGCTTAGCCCGGTAGGTATCGAGTGAGTCTTTCTTTGTTGCGTTTGCGCAATAGCAGCAGGGTGACGACAAGTGCCGGGCGGTCGGATGTGCTGGGGTTTCGGTTTTTTGTTTTTAAGCTGTGGCAGAAACATCGCACGTTTTTTAGACTTTGTCCGCTTAGTGGGTAACTCATGTGAGGTGGGCGGTATGTCGGCGGTGCTGTACCTGCTTTCTACATTGGGCGGCTACGTGGTGACTTCGGCGCTGCTCCTTAAGTGCCCGACCTTGCTGCACAAGAAGAAACAGCAGCACTTTAGGTGCAAACATATCTCTCACCGAGGGGGTGAGTATTGGATAGGAGGAAAGGGAAGGTCTCGGTTGAGGAGGAAGGAAAAATCTGTAAGGATGAGGTAGTTTGTATTCTGGGATTACCTAACAAGAATGTAGAGAAACTAGCAAATGAGGTTACAGGAGGTTCTTAGTGCAGGGAGGAGCTGATGTGGCAAGGAAGGGCAAGAACTGCATTGCTTGCAGAACATTATCAGGTGCTCAAAGGCACATAGACTTACCGAGTTACATAGATTACTATGTAACTTTGTAAGTCTATGTGCCTTGAAAATGAGCACTAATAGTGTATGCTATGCGTCATATCTACTGTAATGCTGTTAATAGTATTCTACCCCGCAGTTGTGATATTTTATTTTTAACTGTGGTTTTTGTAATATGTGCTAGGTGCTACTGTGCTAACCTATTTTGCATTACACGAGTAGTGAGTACTGTGGTCTCATGCAAAACCCCAGGAGTCAATGAGAAATTAATCAAATTTTGTCTCAAACAGGTTGATCCATTTGAAATAATTTTCATATTTCAACAAAGTGCCAGTTCAGACATTTACATTTTTTTAAAAAAAGGCTAACCTGATAAGACCTCTCTTAGGGTGGCTAAAAAGAAACAAGGGGTAGTGTGGTTTTGTTTTGTTTTTATTTTTCTACAGTAGTTAATTCTGTAGTTCAGCAAACACAAGAGAGAGGATTATTTTTTTCTTGGCTACAGAGGCTCAAAGACCTTAATGCTACTGGCTGACAGTGAGAAATATCCTCCTTGGAAGCAAGTGATTGGTACAGGCCTTATTTGTGTATAAGCCAGTCTTAACCAGTTATTCTACTTTTATTAGTGCTGAAGTTGCAACTGGGGCTTAACTTCATTGAAGAATTTATAGCTGCTGTTCCTGCTTTCAGTGATCTACCAAACTCCCCAAACTTCTTCAACTGGTTTTATGTTGCAAGTAGAAATACGTGTAATATATTTGGTGCTATCTTTGTACATAAATTTTGGTTTACTTTCATAAGATGCCGTTGTTTTCTATTTGAAAAAAAAAATCAATAAAAATGATTTTTAAAAAAGAAAATTGCAGAAATAAAATTCCTCTCCCCATTTCTTGATGGAGATCATGTATAGCACCCATAGCTTTACAGTTTTGAACAATGCTAAGAACATATTACTAACACTGGAAAGATGCTCTAAAGTTAACCCTTCTGTTCTGCACAAGTAGACTACTTTTGGTAGTGATGCTATTAGGAAATTTTTTATATTTTGCCCAGAGCATTCTGGTTTGCCTTGGGTCTCATTGTGACCACTGGTGATATTACATGCATATTTTATCCATTTGTAATGTAATGTTAAATTTAGAATTACAAGATAACAGTGTAGATCTAGTCTTTGTTTTAATGAACTTATGTTTCTTCGCGCATACCAACAACTAGCTGAACCCTGCTTTTAAGAAAGGACCTTTTCTTAATCATTGGTGAGATGCTCACACTTTAGGTTTTACCTTACATCAGAATTGCATAAACAGTCATTAATTATTTACATCTGTTCTAGGATTGCATTGATGGTACTCTGGTCAGTTTATTTATTTATTTATTTGTAGCATTTGTATCCCACATTTTCCCACCAATTTGCAGGCTCAATGTGGCTTACATTATGCCATAATGGCGATCACCATTTCCAGGTAGTGAATTACAAATGGTATTACATTAAGGCGCATACATAGTAAAGTATAATACAATAGTTGAAACTGCAGTGCATCATGTGTTCATATTCTCTGTTTGTATTCTGATTTGGAAAACCACTTGCTTGCCTAATGCATGTTTGATTCCATACAAATGCCCTAGGGAGTTGTTTTACAAAGATGTGCTAGCGTTTTTAGCACACGCTAGCCATGTAGACACCCATAATGTTCCTATGGACATCTACACAGCATATGCACTTTAAAAACGCTAGTACACCTTTGTAAAAGAGGGCCCCTAGTTTGTTACAGCATTCGGCCTTAAGCCATCTCTTCCAGGCGTTTTGTCAGGATCCATCATGCCCAAGTCCAGATCAAGAAATATACAGCTACTGTTAAACATTATTAAAGATTAAGAACAGAATGGCCATTTGTGTTTATTTACATGTAAAGGACATCTGGAACGTGTCCTACAGTGAGCTCTAGATACATATAAAGAACATCAGAAGTGCTATACTAGGTCAGACCAAAGGTTCATCAAACCCAGTATCCTCTTTCCAACAGTGGCCAATCTTGGTCACAAGTATATGGTACAGGATCTCAAAGAATAAATAGATGAAGGGTACATAAACTTGATCCTTGTGGGCCTCTAACTTGCCACATCTTCAGGATATCCATAATTAATATACATAGGAAATATTTGCGTGCAGATCTCAATCTGCATGCTTTCAGGGATATTTTGAAAACTTGACCTGTTGAGACCCATAGTGCCTGAGGTTGTATATCTATTGATTTGAGTAAACCTGGTCTTACACAGAAAATAAACTACTGTAGGTGGTGTTTTCATGTAAAACATGTTATGCACAAGGAATGTTATGTAGGGAGGAATGTTATGTAGGGTGTTGATGAAGTAAGTTTAATTTTGGGTAGTCCAAAATATTGCTTGTTCAAATTGGAGAGGATTCTCAAGCTTTTGTAATTCAAAATAATTTAAATCTCCCTTTGTAAGGCCAAAAGAGTTACTTGTTTGTTTTTGAAAGTAATATTTAGCAGGTGTATTTTTTAACTGAAGGTATGTTAAAGACATAAGAATCTTGATGTTTCAAACTTCCTCTCTAAGTGAGATCAATAGTGCATGTAGAATCCAGATTATATGGTAACATTTGTTATTAAGATCCCCTTGGCTGTATGTGCTTTGGAAAAAAAATTACACTTTTTTGCATAAAATAGCAAGTCATAAGCCTTAATGCTTCCATTTTGCTTTCAGAGAATGATTCTTGATACAATAGTCTTTGTAGACAAATGTGGAAGATATCCATTCCCTTTCAGACCTGGACTTGGGTACATTACAGGAGGGTCAGGCTTGTCAGTTTGCATCAGTGCATGATATAGGTTACTTGGCTGCTTCTGGAACATAACCTGATAATGTCCGAGTCACACCAAGGAGCATTACATTGTGCACACCTTAGAATGGTCGGTTTTCTTTTAGCTTGTGAAAAAAAAATGCAGTCTAATTTGTACCCCTTTCACAAACCTTTTCAGGCATAAGTGGTTTCCCCACCGAATCTGGGTTAGAATTTTGAAAAGAACAAATTGGATGCTTTATGTATGTTTTTTTTTCCATTCTGTCTGCATTTCAGTCCTTTCTGTGGTACCTTGTTGCCATTTAAGAAGTTTTATTTTTGACTTTACAGGTGCAGGAGAGAATTTGGAGAATACAATGGCAGCCTTTCAGCAGTAAGTACAGGAATGGATGCTTTTGTTGCTCTGTTTTGTTCTTGGTAGACAGGGTAGATTTTTTTATTTCTGTATGTAGCAGAGATGTTGCAGGAGTTATACAAATATGTAGTTTTACATGCATTATAACTAGATGCCACATGTATTTATGAGCATTATTTATAGGAAGTACCAAATATAACACTTTTGAAATGTATAAACTTCTTTTGTGGCAAAATATTCAACTTCAAGTTCTCTTTCTTTCTGATGAACCACTGTATTGATAAAATGTATTAACATAGTAGAAATCACTGCAAAATCCCCCCCCCCCCCCCCCCCCCCCCCCCCCCCGTGGGGAAACAGAGAAACAAAGGATCTAGTTACTTGATCCATTATTTTTAATGAATTAGCAAGGTTAAAACATCTATTTATTTTTTATTTTATTTTTGTTACATTTGTACCCCGCGCTTCCCACTCATGGCGGGCTCAATGCGGCTTACATGGGGCAATGGAGGGTTAAGTGACTTGCCCAGAGTCACAAGGAGCTGCCTGTGCCGGGAATCTAACTCAGTTCCTCAGTTCCCCAGGACCAAAGTCCACCACCCTAACCACTAAGCCTTAAGTTCATCTATGGTAAGGGTGATTAATGAAGTACCTGTGGGATCTGTTCTGTACAATATCTTTATGAGCAATATTGCAGCGGGTTTAGAAGGAATAGTTTACTTTCTGCAGATGACACTTCTTGAGTATCTGGTAAAATGTCACACAATCAAAGAAAAAAAGTTAAAAGAACAGCCATATATTAGGCTGCTAATATTTGATACTAAAAAGTGCAGTCTTATGCATTTGGGGGTGCCAAAATGAAGAATAGCATACAATATTGGATGAGATAATGAAACCAGGATGGGCACCTCAAGGAGATAGTCTCTGATGTCATGGTAGCAAAACAGTGCACTGAGGGCAGTGGTCGGAGCCAGTGGGATGTTGACGTTTGTTATAGTTTTTAATGTGATGCAGTTCATATGCAGATTATGCTTAAGTATTTTATAATAAAATCACTTCATACAAATAAGAGGCATAACCAGCTGAAAAAAGGTGGCCTTACCTGGGAAAGGATATAGCTTCTCTCTAAACTGCTCCATCTGTCTATCAAAACCATACAAGCGATTATGATAGATTATGACAGGTCCTCTGGGACTACCTATCTCTTCCTGGTGAAGGTAGTGATGTAACTCTGACCCCAGGGATCTCTCTTCCGCCAGCCTTCCGATCTGGCAGCTTACTTTGCCAACCCTGTGCGTGGCCTATGCCCCTACTGCTCAGGAGAAGTGGCGGGTAGTGCTCCAGTCATAGGGAACCTTCCCATCTGCTAGGGATCTTGCTTTAACTGTTCTTTTCTTTCTGCATCCAAGCAAACTGAACTACAGAGCAGCAGGCAGTAAGATGGAGTGTTGTCTCCTCCACCCCAAGCCACTGCTGTAGGAAGTGATGGGTCATGCTAACCTCTACTGGGGCCTGCTTAAGCCTCCAGTGAGCCCTTTGATGAATGCAACTTCTGCTGCACTGTCAACATGGATAGTTCTGCCTCGGTCCAATGTGGAATTCCACAATAGCAGTGTTATGAGCCAGTGCCTCTTTTCCCCTGGTGCAGGAGATTGCTCAATTTACTTTAATCTCCAAAGCTCTGTCCCACATTGTTGACCTATAGCAAAAAAACAAAACAAAACACGTGGGCCTTGTGAATACCTGCGGGGCCTCCGTCCTGGTCAGGGCATTCCTCTCTGAGCTGTTGTCCACTGTCATGGACATGAGCACCAGGTCCTTGAGTCTGCTGTGCAGAGGCTTGAAGCCCACCAGTGCTGGGCTTCTCTATAGTGCATGCCCCTGGCCATCGATGATGTGGTGCCAAGGCACACCTTGACACTGATGATTGTGGGATACAAATGCAATAAATAAATAAATAAATGATGAGTGGAGCCACTCAGGGCTTACTCCATGGCATAGCAAGTGCAACACAGCTACTTCTCAGGTGCTGATGAACCAACCATTCTCCCCTTGACATTTCCACTTTCTTTTTGGAAAAGCTTACGCCTGGCATCTCTTACTTCTGAATTACAACTGTCATAGTGACATATACTGCTCATCGCTACTCTTTCCCCTTTTCCCTCCTTAGCTATTACCCTCTCTCTCTCTTACGCTCTTATGACATTGTATGTTTGCTGAATTGTTGTATGCTTTTGTAGACTGTTGTACGCCACATTGGGGCTGCCCATGTGTGGGAATATTGTGGTCTATAAATGCTATAAATAATAATAAATTATAATTACTGAAGGAACAATGAATTCTGCATTGACCTGGAGGTACAAGTTACAGTGCTTTGCTTCACAGAAGGGCTTATAGCTCGGCATTTAAAGTTTTGATATGCACCTGTGGATTTTTCAAAGCTTTGGTTGCTCCAGGAGTGGGAGTCGTTAGAAGTTTATTTTGTAGCCCTGCAATCTGTGGTTATGGATTGCTAAGCCTCTATGAAATACTTAGGTCTGCCTCCCACTGGCAAACAATCAGAAAGCAGGATTATACTCGCTAGGGGTAGTTTCTGATCTTTAAACAAAATGTAATTTTAGACAAAGGGAACCTAAGTAAAGAACACAATTTGTAAAATGCTTCATTTAAGGAACAAAGTTATCCAACACCCATTATCACCCATATGAAAAAGTAACTGCCTCCTAAACTTAACTGGTTGCACAATCTTTAGCATGAATTAATTGCAGCAAACACCTGTAATTTGATATCAGTTTTTCACTTTGCAGAAGGAATCTTAGCCCACTCTTCTTTGCCAAACTGCTTTAATTCAGACATATTCATAGGTTTTCGTGCATAAGCTTCTTGTTTCATGTCCTGCCATAGTATCTCTACTGGGTTCAAGTCAGGATTCTGTCTAGGCCAGTCCAAAACATTAATGTTTCTCCTCAGTCATTCAGATGTAGACGTGTTCATTGTCTTGCTGCGTAACCCAATTTCACTTCAGCTCCAGCACACGGAGAGATCACCAGATATTCTCCTTAAGTATTTTCTGTGATCTAAACCTTTTTATTAAAAAAAAACAGTTCAAAATGAACACACTTGCCATCATCGTACTCTTAACTACATCAGGGGCACTGGCTAGCCTCTCTAGATCTAAAGGATGCCTACACACATTCCAATCTATTTTAGACCACTGTCAGTTTCTAAGATTCAAATTCGATTGTCACGACCAATACAGAGTGCTACCCTTCAGGCTGTCATCAGCACCCAGAGTATTCATAAAGTGCCTTGCTGCTGTTGCCACTCACTTCTACCCTTATCTGGATGACTGGCTTATCTCAAGACCCATTTTGGAAGCTGTAGTAATCACCCTTCCAGGGACAGCTGGATTGCTGAGTAATAGCCAGAGATACTCTTCGCCTCCTAGGACATATAACTGCTTCTGTATTTTGCCGGACTACATGTGAAACTGTTACAATGGCATCTCAAACTCCAGTGGGATCGGCATCAGCACTTGCATTCCCTATCTAAAAAGATCAAATTAACATCACCATTAAAGAAACTTCTGCTTTGCTGGCAGGAAAGGGCTAATCTTTCTGGTGGTTGGCTCTTTTCAAGATCCTCCTCATGATGATGTCCTAACTAATGCCACCCCTTCTGGATGGGGAACATATCTTTTACAATATACGCTTAGGCTGCCTGCTCTCCAAATGAAATAATGGAGGAGTGGAGTAGTGACCTCATGATTAGTGCAATGGGCTGAGAACTGGGCTCTATCCCCATTGCAGCTCTTTGTGACCCTGGACAAGTCACGTAACCCTCCGTTGCCCCAGGTACAAAACTTAGATTGTGAGCCCACTAGGGACAGAGAAAGCGCCTGCTTATAATAAATGTAAACTGCTTTGGTTGTGCCATAGAAAGGCAGTATTTCAAATCCATGACCCCCTATATCAGTAGGTTAGAGCTCAAGGCTATCTCATCCTAAGGAGCTTAGCCGAGATTGGGTGGCAGAGCTGGTGGCTGGAGGCGGGGATGGTGCTGGGCAGACTTATACGGTCTGTGCTAGAGCCGGTGGTGGGAGGCGGGACTGGTGGTTGGGAGGCGGGGATAGTGCTGGGCAGACTTATACGGTCTGTGCCAGAACCGGTGGTGGGAGGCGGGGCTGGTGGTTGGGAGGCGGGGATAGTGCTGGGCAGACTTGTACGGTCTGTGCCCTGAAAAGGACAGGTACAAATCAAGGTAAGGTATACACAAAAAGTAGCACATATGAGTTTGCCTTGTTGGGCAGACTGGATGGACCATGCAGGTCTTTTTCTGCCGTCATCTACTATATGCATTTCAAGTGTACAGATTCTGGCTTCTCATAACGGTATCACAGAAAGGGAGATGAATGGGCAAGGTACTGGCTGTAGTCTTTAAAGCTGTTACAGATGCCCTGATTTGTAACAAAAAGAAAAATTTGCTGAGCTCTCTTTACTTTACGACAGAATGTGCTGTTTCTAGCTGTAGACCCTTAGCAGCTTGAAAAGGAGCTCAATCATGGTAACAGCTTAGCAGATTTCCAAGGTGCTCGATACTGTGAGCAGTTTTCCCTGCTTCCTTTTAGCACTTGCACTGGGCTCAGGGTAATCCTCTCCCATGGTGACCTTATGATAGTCTGAGGTGCACAATATTGTATAGTGACCTGTTAGCTCTGTAAACTGGATTATCGTTATTTTCCTTGGCTGCAGAAGCCTTTGATATCAAACTGGTCATTCTAGCCTTGTGATGAACTGAGGATTCAGCTTAAAAGTTTCCCTCTAGCATTTCTCAAAACGCACAGCGCCAGTAGCGGCTTCATTCTGCTGTAAACGCAAATGTTAAAAATGATTTATAATGTCTTTGAAGCAGCCTGTGTTGTGTCTGTATAGTACAGCTGTATGGTGATGTGGATCTTTTGCCTGTAATTTAACTTCATGTTCCCTTGAATTACACTCCTGATACTCGTTACACTAACTCTTCCTCATTATAACACTCTTCTTGCTGGGCTCTCAGCACTCAAATCCAGTGGCACCAGTTTCTATCTTTAGAACATTCATATATGAAAAATTTGTACCATGCAGTCCCTCTCCCCTAAAACTTCCCTGTAAGTTATTAGGCAGTGTTGAGGTCCAAACATACTATTTCTAATAAACACTTAGCACTTGCCCCTTTCTATCTTGCGTGTATGATTTTTATAGTGGCTACATAACCACCTGTGCTTCCATCACAAGGACATTTTATACAAGAAAATATAGTGAGTGGTGATTTGAAAAAAAGAAATGCATCATGTCCTTCCCTGCATTCCTTTGAATCCAACCACACCAAAAAAATGCATTTCACAGCTTGTATCAGGAAACCTGCTGCCCTTTAAAACATCGCATTTTCTTCACTAAAAATTAGAGGTGGGCAATGATTTTAAAAAATGTAATTAAAATTAATTGTATTTTAATACACATAGTGAATCGCACCTCTGGGCTGGATGACTTAGTAATACTACTAAATTTCCACCTTGTAAACTGTATGAACATTTTTTAAATCTGTGGAATATAATGAAAAATTGCTTACACACTCTTCCTTCCGACAGCACATTGCTCCCCCTCCCCCCCCCCCATATAGACACCTACCTTTCTCTCCTGCTGCATCCTTCCCCTGTATACAGACATCCATTTCTCTCTTCTCCTCTGCTGCTACTGACCACCCCCAGCACACAAGTCCCCCACCCAACCCCATATTTATCTTAACATTTATCTGACTCTTCATAGGGTCTCCAGCAGCAATTCCCATATCCTACTTGCAACTGACATTAGTATCTTCCCTCTGCTATGTTATGCCAAGGTGAAATAGGATGGGCAAGGGACAGAAAGCAATTCTGGACATTGGAGGGGAGTTAAACATTTTGGTCAGCATTAAAAATATTTAATCCTAGTTAATTTTAAGAACAAATCAAATTAATGGTGCACTAAATGCCCACCCCTACTAAAAAGTTTTGAAACACTGCACAGCAGGAGTGGAATGATCATACAGGCAACCGGGGAGGGCCCAGGAGCTGTAGGGGGCTCAGTGCCTCTGTCACACAAGATAAAGCGTCTCCTTCTCCTCCTCCTGATCGGCTTCAAACTCTCCTATGTCGTAGGCTGGCATCTATTTGGGAAACCTGTATAAACAGCAACAACCGTAAACCATGACAGTAGCTGTCGGTGCCTAGATCCCCTCTGTACTCTCCCGTGGTTTGCCCAGACAGAAGAAAATGGTCGCAGTGCCAGCTGCACAGGCGCTCTGCATACATTTTTGGTCAGTCCTGTCCCCAAGTGTGCATCAGAGGGATACAGGACCTGCTGAGCTATGCAGAGCACTTGCACGACTGGCTCCGTGACCGTTTTCTTCTGTCTGAGCCGCCCACGAGAGAGTACGGAGGGATTGGGACACTGACGGGTACTGCCCTGGTTTGTTAGTTGAAATCTGGGATGGAATGGGGGGGGGGGCAATGATCTTTACTGCCCGGGGTCCCAGATCACTGTCAGTTTGCCCCTGCTGCATCGAGCCTGTTTTAGATTGCTAGATTCAGAACACGTGCAAATCCTGTCTAGTAGCCCAGTGGCAGCACTGCTGTTCAAGAGACCAGCTTTTTACCTGGACATTTCAGCCTGAGGGTTCTTCGGCTTCATGGGAATGTGGCTTGTCTTAATGGCTTTGCAACCCTCTGGATGAATAATTAAAGGGTTTTGCATGGGTTTACTCCACATGGAACCTAAACCATCACCAGTTACTACTGGTCAAAGAATAGGCTCAAAATCAATTGAATTGGTTTTCCTTCTTTAAAAAGAGCTACATTTTAGGGATACATTTTCATCTGGAAACCTAACTGCAAAAATACCTTTGTTTCTAAGCCTGTTTGAATGACAGGTTGTTGTGCAACTAAACGTGTGCACTAAAACAATGATGTAGATTATGCATTTTATTGGCATGCTGGCTGTGCATGGATTCTTTGTTTTGTTTTAAGTACTTTCATGTCGATTTAAAATGCTCTCCAATTATGCCTTTTTTATGCATATATATGATTCACGTGGGGGGGGTCAATTCTATAAGTGGCGCCTAAAAATCAGCGTCAAACTTTTTACGTGCTGAATTCTATTCTATGAAGAGTACGTGTCCTTTATAGAATACTGCTTAGGGCATAAACTGTGCCTTACTTTAGGCGCTGGCAATTATGCCTACTAAAAGCAGGTGTAAATGCTGGCACCTAAATGAGGCACGATTCAGCTGAATTCTGTATTTACACACACACAATTTTGAACGCCCCAGCCACACCCCCAAAAATGTATGCACATTAGAATTTATTTTCGGAGCTGAGCATAAATTCTAATTAAGGCCAATTAACACCAATAATTGGTAGCCAATTAGTGGCGCTGATTGGCATGTTAAAGCAATTTATTTGTGCGCACACAACTTTGGTCTCTGTTTATGGAACCTGGGGGATGGTGCTTAGCTTTAGGTATCTGCATGTACTCGGTGAATTTTCAGCCAATCTATTGACTTGTGTATCCATGTAGGTTTCAATTAAGCTTTTGAAAATGTTTTACATATTGCCATTATATAGAGACCCTCAAATGTTCAATGTTGGTGGACATCATCCAAAATATTTCTCACAAGCAGCAGTTCTTGTTTCTGTCACTATGTAGTGCCGTTAACCTCGGGACAGACATGCTGGAACTGGACTGTCACCTGACAAAAGATGAACAGGTGGTTGTGTCACACGATGGGAATCTGAAGAGGTCAACGGGGGTTAACGTTAACATATCTGATCTCACATACTGTGTAAGTAAGATACCTAGTCGCTGTGCAGTCTGGTCACTGCATCATTGACATGATGCATAAGACTAAGCGTATGAGCTTGTACTTGCTTAATATAGACCTGCACTTCTTCTTTTTTTTTTTTTTTTCTGTTGGGATGCGTAACTGCAGCTGTTTTTTCACATATACAGAAATTACTGAACAATACCGTGCCAGGATGGTAATGTTTATTTATTTATTTGTTGCATTTGTATCCCTCATTTTTCCACCTATTTGCAGACTCAATGTGGCTTACAATAATATATCATAACAAGCGCCAATCAAGAGTAGATAAACAATTGGTTACATAAAGAGTAAGTGAAACATAATGGATATAATCAATTCAATAAATCAGAAGGCAGACAGATTATCAGGTAATTAGTGATGTATTGGATTTCCAATTATTGATTACTAGTAAAAAAAAAAGCCCATTTCTGGCACAAATGAAACGGGCGCTAGCAAGGTTTTCCGCGGAGTGTGAGAGTGACTGTGTGAGAGAGAGAGAGAGTGAATGTGCAAGTGTGTGTGACAGTGAGAGTGGGTGCGAGTATGTCTGTGAGAGAGTGTGTGTATGTGAGAATGAGTGTGTGCGAGTGCATATGTGAGACAGTGTCCTCTCCTCTCCCCCCTCTCAGGTATTAGGGACCCCTGTCCCCCCCCTCCCAGGTCTCTGGACCCACAAGACACATATTGTGTGTGTGAAATACACAGTGTGTGTGTGTGTTAGTGTGTGTGGGCACTCCCTTTCACATCAATTCCCCCTTTTCCCTTCATGTTCCTCAACCTCAGTGCATCATCCTTTTCCTTGTAACTCCCCATCCTGTCTTCCATTATCTCATTACCTGCTCACCCTTTCACTCAATGTCCAAGTCTCCATCTCCATCCTCCCAATCAATCACTGCTGTTCCCCCAATCTGCTTTTCCATTCTTTCCTTTGTCTGTCCCCATCCCAGGCTCCAGAGACAGTGTGTGTGAGTTTTCTTTTTGTGGGTTTCCTTTTTTTGCCGCTGCCGTTCAGAAGCGGCTCCCGGTCTTCTTTTTTTCCGCTGCTGCGTCTCCGCTTCCGTTCAGCTGTGCAAGAGCAATGTTGATTGGTCCGTCGTGCATCTTAAGTTTCGTTCCGTCACCTAGCAGCGTTTCGGCGATGGTAGTGGTTCCTTATTTCTTGCAGGTCGTTCTCATGGGTCCATGATGTGTCTGACGTTACGTTTCGTCGAGCGATGCAATTCGCTGAGTGTCAGTGCTCCGCCCTCGACATCATGACGTTGTGACGCGAGGGCGGGGCAGACACACATGGAGAAAAAGCGATCTACACAACTACAAATTTAGAACGTTGGGAGATTTGAGGCTTCATTAGAACGCTGGAGGTGCGTTTTATATAGAGAGGTTATGGTAAGTCTTGTAATAAAGGAAAGACTTTAAAGATAACAATAGTTTAACAATAGTATGCCAACTACTGTTGAATAAATGTGTAATACATATCCAGTAGCATGGACAAAGTTTTATGGCCTGCATGTTCATGCTAAATGCAGCATACTTGGCACTAGAGATGTGCAGTTTTGTGTTGTGTGTGTTTGGTTTTCCCTTTCTTTCCTTTCTCTTTTGCATGTGCTAAAATACAGAAATGGTGGCATTTTGTTGGGTGGTGGTGTTTTAAGATGAGAAATGATATAGAACCAATATCATTGATTTCCATTTTCCATGGTCGGCATAGTTTGTCATACTGATGGCAACAGAATTTAGTGAAAATTTGGGCAGCATATTGCTGATGTAACATTTTGTGTGCTTACATCGGTGGCCTAATCAGGTGCAAATTTCAGTGAATTCTATGTAAGGCGTCGTAGCTGATCCATCAGTTGAGATGAAAAATTAAACAGTTACTGGTTTATTTGCTAAAATCCTTTTGAACGTTTAGCAGAGGGATCTTCTCCTACAGGTACTGTTGTGTTATTACTAGAGGAGAAATATTTAGTGATTGCTGATCACTTTACTTTTTATTATTATTAAAGTATCTTTTTATTTATTATTGCAACACAATAAACATTGCAGCAGTTTTGAACACTGATGAAAAACAGTACAAACCCATACAAACAATTTCACCCTTCCCAAAAACTCCCCCCCACACACAAATACTTTTAAAAATATCTTGCAGTGATTCCCAAAGCTGGTCCTGGAGTTACCCCAGCCAGTGAGGTTTTCAGGGTACCCACAATGAATATTCATCTTCTTTATAGATATAGGAGTGGAGGAGTGGCCTAGTGGTTAGGGTGGTGGACTTTGGTCCTGGGGAACTGAGTTCGATTCCCACTTCAGGCACAGGCAGCTTCTTGTGACTCTGAGCAAGTCACTTAACCCTCCATTGCCCCATGTAAGCCGCATTGAGCCTGCCATGAGTGGGAAAGTGCGGGGTACAAATGTAACAAAAATAAAATAGATACTATTGGAGATTCTACATGGAACGTTGCTACTATTGGAGTTTCTAAATGGAATGTTGCTACGATTGGAAATTCTACATGGAATGTTGCTACTATTGGAAATTCTACATGGAATGTTGCTATTCCACTAGCAACATTCCATGTAGAAGGCTGCGCAGGCTTCTGTTTCTGTGAGTCTGACGTCCTGCACGTACATGCAGGACGTCAGACTCACAGAAGCAGAAGCCTGCGCGGCCACATTGGTGATCTGCAAGGGTTGACTTCTACATGGAATGTTGCTAGTGGAATAGCAACATTCCATGTAGAATCTCAAATAGTAGCAACAGTGGAGGAGTGGCCTAGTGTTTAGGGTGGTGGACTTTGGTCCTGGGGAACTGAGTTCGATTCCCACTTCAGGCACAGGCAGCTCCTTGTGACTCTGGGCAAGTCACTTTACCCTCCATTGCCCCAAATAAGCCGAATTGAGCCTGCCATGAGTGGGAAAGTGCGGGGTACAAATGTAACAAAAAAAAAAAAAAAAACCTGACTGGCTAGAGTGCCTCCAGGACCAGCTTTGGGAACCACTGATCTACTGCATTAAATCAGCAGTAGGATAGATGTAAAGTGTTTTGCTTGATAATGTTGAAAAATGGATTCCGTTTGTTATTACATTGTATTGCAGTTTTTATCTAACCATGCTTACATAAACAAAGGACTTTAGCCAAGTTGCTTTGCATTTTAAAAGATAAGTAAAATGATGGTCAGCTATAGTACATTGTATTTGTAAAAATACATGTTACTAAGCTTGTAGTGAACAGGAAAGATATACAGCAGGGTGACACCTGAAATTTTGTTTGTAACAGGACATCTTTAGTCCAAATATTTCTGCATCAGGCTGGCTGCCTGTCATAGAACTTCATATGTCATCTCTGGACCGCTGCAGCCAGTCTGCCTTCAGAATTAAGAGACGTGCATTCATGAGATTCACTTTCCTTAGGGGCCCTTTTACAGATCGGATGTTGGGTTTACCGTTTGCTGTTCTGGGACTACCTTCTGCCCAATGCGGCTGCCGGCAGTAGTCCCGCCCCAAGCGTGTGCCATTTCCGGGGCAAAAAGTAAACCCCCATAAATTACTTGCGTGGCAGTAACCCAGCAGTAATCGGGCATTGCCGCGTGCTGCCTGGTTACTGCTGTGTTAGCACGGGAGCTCTTATCACCACTTCAAGTGTGGCAGTAAGGGCTCCCCACCGCATGGCCATTTTTTGTCTTTAGCTTTTACCGGCTGCAGAAAAAAACAGCCCTGGCATGTGAGAAAAACGACCCCTGCCGCTAGTGGGCCCTTTTTCCTGCAGCTTGATAAAAGGACCCCTTAGTGCTTGATCTACAGTGCTTGGTGTATTGACCACCTAAGAGAGCTTGTATTTTAAAGCAATTTTAGACTTTAGAAGCAAAATCGATGTCTCTGAACTAAAATCTTTTTCTTTTTTTCTGTCATTTTTCTAAAGGATCTGCCTCCTTACTTATGTAAGTTGGACGTCACTTTTGAAAAAGGTAAATTTTGTTTGAATCTTTTTCCCCATAATTTATCAGCTGCTTAAAGGAATGTATATTGTCATGATTGCCTTTCTTCTTCATATGCTACAAGTGTCAGATTGACACCACTGGAGACATGTATACGAAATCACTTGTGTTGAATAGAGAGGTTTGGTTAGGCCCTCCTATAACACTAGAACAAGAGAGAGCGCTGTGAGAGACCTGGGTTAGATACAGAGGCTCTGGTTTGGTTTCTTGGAATGCTTTAGAGTAACTTTGTGTCCCAATCACAATACAACAGGTGTACCATGCTCTGAAGTGAGCCATGGCCTGGGGCTTTGAAGCAAGGGCCGTCTCTGTGGTGACTGGGTTATAAAAGTAATCAATAGAAATCAAAATAAAACATGGAAATGAAAATAAGATGATACCTTTTTTATTGGACATAACTTAATACATTTCTTGATTAGATTTTGAAGGTTGCCCTTCGCTTATTTTCTTTTCCATGTTTTATTTTGTTTGATTTCTATTGATTACCTTTAAAAGTGGACTAACACGGCTACCACACCACTGGGTTATAAAAGAAAGGGAGGAAAAGGAATTAAAAAAAAAAAAAAAAAAAGAAAAACCCCACTGAAGCTTTGCTCATGGAAGTTCATGGCGCCACTGCTGTGGTTGGGTTTGGTTTTGTTCTGATTGAAGTGTAGACTGTACTAGTATTAACCATTTTTGGTTCTGTGAGCCGGGAAAACTGTGTATAAGCAGTTTGTGTATAAAATACTTTCACATTTTGGGTTTGATTAGGACAAAGAGATGGTGGGTCCAACTGCATGCTTATTTTGGTTTTTCAGCACTCGTTAATTACTCACTTTAGCTTCTTGTGCTCTGTTTCTTTTGCTCATTCTGCAATTTAGAATAAGAAGTTAATCCCATGCTGCTCTTGCACAAAGGAATGAACTAACATTTCTGCATTCTCTTATGTGGTTCTTATTTTGCAGTTTACCTGAACTCTAATAGTGCTGTAAGACGTCTTTCTTTTTTTTCTTTTTTTTTTAAGTTCTTTTATCATTATATTGAAATAATCACAAGTACCCACTTGCACAAGAAACAGAGAGAGTAATTATAACAAAAGAAAAAAAAATGAATATACAATCAAAACACAAAACTCTTCCTTAGACCGCAATAATAGAGGGGAAGCCGCCAACATAAGGAGATCAAAATGAGGCAGTATCCCTCATCAGTCTCTTAACGTGTTGGTACCACAGTCCCATTGAAGATCGTCACATCCGTGAAGGTCTTCAGTTGCTCAGGAAGAAAGAAAACATATTTTTGACCCAAATAGTTAAGCATACATTTTACATGGGTATTCTAACAAATGTGATCCCCCTAAAGCTCGAGTTTCTTCCTTCTAGGCAAAATTGCTTTTTGTCTCTCTGGTGTAACCTTAGTTACATCATGATATATCCAGTGCTCACCAATTTTTGGCCACAAAATAGCAAATGAGAATTCCTAAAAAATAGGCTCACATCTGCGTTAAGGTTCTTCTCAAATACAAAAGACATTAAAAGTGTGACAGGATCGGCTTCTTATGTTAATGAGTCCACGAGTATAGCTGACAAATTCTGAAGATCTTCACTTCCACTTTGTGTTTTGAGTTCCAGTTCCTTGTGATGCACCTGTTTTTAAGAGGTGGTAAGTAATATACTTTATTTAAGGGGGGAATAGCTTTGGGAAAATACTTCAGATTTTCAAGAACGTATTTTTTAAAGAAATCCGCAGGGGATACAGCCAGGCTTCTAGGAAAATTCAAAACTCTGAGGTTCATTCAATCTTTTATTAAAAATTTCCATTTGTTCTGTTTTCTCCCACTACTCCAACCAGAGTTACACCTAATCACACTGACCACCCTTCAACATCTTCAGTCCTTCTGTGATTGTTCTCTTGTGCTTGACTGCTTAAATATTTTAAATTTAAATGCTTTACTTTTTGTCTATTAGATTGTAAGCTCTTTGAGCAGGGACTGTCTTTCTTCTGTGTTTGTACAGCGCTGCGTACACTTTGTAGCGCTCTAGAAATGTTAAATAGTAGTAGTAGATTGAGAGAGCATCTCCACTTAACTCACAAGTAAAGAAGTTTCCTGGGTCGATTTTAGCCACTGTGCAGTTGAAACTTTGAATAACTTTCTAGTTAACATCCAGAGTCACTGCCATTTGGGGGAGCTGATTCCACATTTCTCCTTTGTTACTTCGCTCTGCAGTTGATACGAGTCTAGCACCACCATCAGAGAGATCCAGTCTTTAGAGATAGGTAGTAACGAAGTACTTGTACTTTGTTACAGTACTTAAGTACAGTCGTCAGTACTTGTAACAAGTTACATTTTTTTTAATACTTTTATTTGTAACTAAGCAGTACTTTGTAACAAAGTACAATTCAAGAAAGTATTTTTATATTCAAATCTTTTTTTATTCCAGAAAGATAACAGTACAGTGCAGATATTATTTTTAACATTAAATCCAACATCCCACCCTCCCATCCACCCTCCCCCCAAAAAACCCTCCTGTAGGAGACCAGTGCTGAGTCTGTTACAAGCAATAACCAAGAGTCTGTTACATATTGAGCAATCTACTCCGTGCAGTGGGTGTTAGCGTATTCCAGAATGGGCCCCAACATTTCTGAACGCGGACACCTGCAGTAGAGGAAAATTCTTGAATTTCCAGTCGTTCAAGTCTTAATAGGTGAATCATTCATAAGCTCCATTGCTAAACTGAAGGCTTATTGTAAGTCAACCATTCAGATAAGATGACTTTTGCAAGAAAGTATTTTTAATATCTCTTGCAGCTCATGTGCCTCTCCCTTCCCCAAGGCCAGCTCTGTCTCCCCCCCCCCCCCCCCCCAAAAAAAAAAAACAAACAAAAAAACTACTGCTCACAAACTCCTGACCCACCCCTTCCCAAGCCTATCTTACAGCTCTGGTAGTCCAATGGTGAGCTCGGGCAGGAGCGACCCTCCTATCCTCATGCCAATGCATCTCCATAGTGAAAATGGCTGCCACAAGTTCCTGCATCAATCTCCTGAGACTGCCGTTGAAACTTGCTGCAGCCATGTTCAGTATGGAGACTGCATGGGCAGAAGGGTAGGAGGTTCTCTCCTGTCCCAGCTCACTGAACCACCAGAACTGGTTATCCAGGTAAGTACCTCATGCCAGCATGTACCAGTTTTTCTCTTTTATATTAAAACAGTTTTTCTTCTCACACACACTCTCTGTTTTTCTGTTCACACCACATGTGATCAAGCGATACTGTTTGTTTTCATTTTAGTAGTCATTCTACCACTGTCTTCCTTTACAGTTGAGTCTTATGAATTATTTATGCGAATGAGAGTCATCGCTCGTTTTGGTGCTTTTTTAAATTTTAAAATGCCAGTCTGTGTTTGCGTCCATCTTATGCCATGGAAGGTGCTCATTGTTACTGATTCAGCATTGGAAATACTCCCTTTCGCTTTTATCATACACTTTGAGTTATTTAAAATTGTCTTCGCTGACCATTTTCACTTGGTCTCGGGCGCAGTTGTACGCAGCACTGTTTACGGACATACAGTATTTTGTTGGCACGCTCTCTGTAGTGGTTCATTTTCCACCTCGCTTGTGATGTTTCTTCAATATTTTCCACCGTTCCTTGAATAATTTTACACATATACTAATTTGTGTCACTTCAAGTATGATTTCTTCTCTCAATTTGGTTTTGGTCACTCCATGCATACCCTTCTTCCTGTGTTTTTGTCTTTTTTTTTTTTTCTTTTCTTGTGCATCCCATTCTTTCTAGCCTTTTGACATCCTGTTCCATTTTTCACCTGTTTCCTGCATGTACCTCTTTTTTTCTCCTGTTCTTCCCCCCCCCCCCCCATCTCTGTTTTCCTGTTCCCTTTTTTTCTTCCCTGCCCCCCTTCATTCCTACTTTTCCCCTTTGCTCTTCCCTTCCCTGTCCCATTTTTCTTAGTTTCTTTTGGTCTGATGGGCTTTTTTATTTTTAAGTTTGATTTGTATCCATACTGATTTTCTAAACTGACGGGCATCAGATCCCACAGTGGACTGAGGATTTTTGACTAGTGCTCACTCTTGTAAGCAACTTGAAGTAATTCTATTGTGAGGTAGGCTATAATACCTCTGTTTTTGGGTTTGTTTGTTTTTGTGCATAGTCTTATATGTTTCAAGTGTTTACTTCTTAATAATTTTATGTCTTTTATGATATGTTTATCTTATTTTCTTTGATACCAAATTTGGTTGCAGCAGGTTTATTTTAATATGACTCATGTTTATAGTTCATTTAGTATTTTGCATATTCATGAGTTTTATGTGTTTTTGGTGATTATTAATTGAATTATTAATTTTAAAGCATATGGCTATAATTTTGTATTTTGAATTTGTTTTACTATGTTTATAATTCATTTATTTTATATATTTATGAGCTTTGTGTTTTGGGTATTTATTGAATTATTTATTGATTTTTAAGCATGTGGCATAATCATGCATTTTGTATCTCTGGTGTTTCTCATGCAATTTATTATTTTATACTGTTTTTGTATGTAATTATTAGGTTTTTATGGGGGGGGGGGGGGTTGCTGTCATGGAATTCATATGACCCCTGATGCAGGCCCTTTTGTGCCGAAACACAGCTGTGTTGGATCTTCTTGTTGTTGATACTGAGGCATATTTTCAAAGCACTTAGCCTTCCAAAGTTCCATAGGTTTCTATGGAACTTTGGAAGGATAAGTGCTTTGAAAATATGCCTCACTGTCAATTAAGTATTCTCTAGTTCCACTATTGGATTGTGTGCTCCACTTTTGCTTTATCCTTGTTGATTCCATTCATGGAGTGTTTTTCCTTCTTTGATTTCTCACCTTCTCTATTTATTCTATACTTCATGAGGGCTACTGTGATCGTATGTAAAAAAAAAAAAGGCTGAGTATTCTGTTAGCATCAAGTGTCTGTGTAGGACTTGATCTGTACTAAACCAGCTTGTTTTGTTTTCCAATAGGTGTATTAATGATGTTCTGCCCACTGCAATGTTTAGGGGGGGGGGGGGGGGTTCTAGGAGGACCTTGTGTGACCCCCTGGAAGTTAGCTTGTAAACATACTAGATTCTGTGGTCCAACTTGTTGAGAATACTTTTTACTTTATAGTAAAAAAAAGTAGTTTTAAGAGTTGTACTTTATTTTACTTGAGTATTTTTCTTTGGATAAAACTTTCTACTTTTACTTCACTACTTTTGAAGCCAGTACTTTTAAAAAGTAACAAACCCATCTCTGCCAATCTGGTGACTTCCATCTGCGAAGGGTTTCCTGCCAAGGCCTGGATTCTGCAGGACACAGTGGTGGAGCAGCCTTGGATGTGACAACGATGTGTCTAGCTCCAGGAGTCTAGGCTCTCCTTTACCTAAACTCCTCTGGTTTTCATCTGCGAAGATCTTTCAGCATACCGGTCTATAGTTTGCTGGACCAGGGACAATGATCGGGTGGTGGTTGGACCTTCACAACTCCCTTACGTTTAGTATAGGGCATACTGGAACAAGTAGGAAAACAACTCCAGCAAGCACTTCCAGCTTGGTAACAGCCACAAGGAGTTCAGTCCGCCATCATGGCACTCCCTCTTTCGCTTGCACAGTGCTGTAAGATGTGTCATTTGGATAGGCAGGCTGAGAATCCAAAAATTATTCTTTATGCTTTTCATTTCACCTGCCACAAGAGCTAATGTATTGTGGTATTCCAGTATCTTTAATGCTCAGCAGTTTCCTTCTGCTCCTTTGGGATCCAGCTTATATGGAGGCAGTTATATGTCGTGAGCCTTTATTCACAACTGTATGGTTGTTTCCTTTCCTTACCCCAACTAACCCAGCCTGCCTAGCAACATTCCTCGGCAAGGAGCCATAGCTTTCGGGAAGCTAGTATGTATGCATCCTGGTTCCACAGTTCATTTCCTTGGGGCGGGGGGATCTCATTACCCATTTTTGTAGCACCCCATCTTCTGACCGGACCAAGCTTAGAAATCAAACCTGCAGCACTGTCAGCAGTTGATCAGCCCAGCCTACTGGTAACCTCTTTGGACTGATTCCTTTAATTACGTACCAGTTGCGCATACCATTATTGGTGCCTTTTACCATGAGTGTGAGACATCCTGGGTAACAGTGAAATAAATAAATTATTATTATTATTTATTGCATTTGTATCCCACATTTCCCACCTATTTGCAGGCTCAATTGGCTTATAGAGTTTGTTATGACATAGTCATTCCATGATATCAGATACACTTAGTATTGTATAGAGATTAAGTAAGGGAAGAGAGAAGGAAGGTGTTAGGCAGGATAGTATGGAAGGTGGACTTTAATAATTGGAAGGATTGGTGAGGTAGTTTTGTGAGGCTATGGGTTCTCTTTGTAGGCCTTGTTGAAGAGATGTGTCTTCAAACCACCAAAGTACGAAATGTGCATATTTCACAGTAAATCTTAAAAAAAAAAAGTTTAAAGTTCTATTTTCCAAGCTTTTATTTAAAAAAGAAAAAGTCAATAATATTTTATTAGATCTACCTAGTAGTCTTTGAAATTAACTATTGGGCCATATTTAATGAGTGTTGATCGATTTTTGGCTAAGTACTTGTTAAGCACATGCTGTATTAGGACTCATAATTCAGTGAAGGCTGCTTGTAACCTTGTTCAAATAAATGTTTTCCTTGTGTTTCAATAGCTTGCATGACATTGCTGTGCTAAGCCCCAATCTGCATAGGACCAAGCTTCCCAAACTGGCAGTTGTGACCCCAAATGGGGTGGCAAAACTGTTTTTTGGGTCACAGCCTGCATGTACACTCTATAGGACATCATTTTTTGTGTTACCCTGATGCAGCAGCACAAATTAGGATCATGGCCACAGAAAGATGGGTGAGCACTGGGAGTAACATGTCTGGATAGGACTTGGAAGTTCCAAATCGGAACAGAGTATCTTACAAAAGACTGTACTGAATATGGAGCTTTTTGTAATTGTACATAGGCCATCAGCAAATATACTTGTGTTTGCCAGCATGTCCAGACAGAGCAGCCATTTCACAAGAAAGTACATTAAAAAAGACCCCCCCCCCCCCCATAGTTTAAAAGAAATACACATAACAAGAAGAGCCAGTTAAAGAGCTGAGTGAAATTAAACGTGTTGTACTTTTTGAAGTGGTGTTAAGTCTTCACTAAGCACAATTGCTTCCTCAACCAAAAGAGCAGGTAGCTGACATTTACACGTGCCTCAGAGCAGGTTTAAATGACAGCAAAGAAAGTGTTTAAAATATGTGTGTTTCCATTGTAAAAGGCAAAATACATGTAAATTATCTTGGCCAGCCAAAAACATCTCTCCTTCAAATCTGTGCATTCATGGCATCTACATATGTAAATAATGGCATTATAAAATCAGCATTTTCACACACAATGCTGCACAGCCCTTCTAAAAATGACCTCCTATGTTAGTTACAGTTATGTACCTCCCAACAGCTTACACCCTTGCAAAAATACCAAAATGTAAAAGAAAAAGAAAAAAAGTACCTTATGTCCGAATGTTCCGTGTGAGAGAAAAATAACAATACAAACTCTCTAATACAATTGGTAAATACCTAAATATATCTTGAATGCTTGTTAGTGTGTATATGTACGTAGATATATATATATTCCTCGGTAATCATCATGGTAAGAGCACAATAGTACTTGTCTGCTATGTGAGCAAATATGACGCACAGATTAATGCAATTCAGTCTGATTAGCTCTAGTGCTTATAAATAGCTGCTCTGCTGTAACATCCTCAGAAATGCAAACAAAGCAGTTGGCAGCTCTTTGTCCTTGTGTGTGTTGGGCTAAGACTTGGGAAAATATGCAAAATGATGATTGTACTGTGATCACTGCACAGACCTCTCTGAGGAAGCGGTGAATCAAAATGTTATCCAGAGCTTCTATAATTTGTAAGATGTGGTTGAATATTAACTTAAGTACACTACACTGAGCTGCTATAAACAAAACCACATAAGTTTGAAGAAATGATCTCTAATGACCCTGGAAATCTTGTGTGGACAAGCTCACACTGTATTAATGGTGTGTCTTTTTTTGTTTGTTTTCATATCTTCCAACTAAAATGTCATAGTAAGATTATTATACAAAGTACTGGGAGATTTGTGGAGAAATTTAATCAACAGAATCTACTGTGAATAGTTCTCGCATAATGTTAATATGTAAAGCCCAAATAGCATTTAAAAACATACATTAAGGTGGGAGAAAAAAGCCTCATAAAGCTCAGACTTAAAAGTCTCGCAAGCTTAAAATCAGCAGCATCAAAAACTTTTTCAATATTCATCCAAAATGATTATAAATCACAACAAGCATTTATCTTGAAGTTGAATCCGCTTTAAATGATAACTGGAACACTGTAGATAACTACATCCAACAGTGGCAGCAGCTTCAGGGTTCTGTGGACTATTTAACTAAAGTCAACATAAGTTTAATCAGCAGTAGAAAAACTATATAGAAAAAAAAGATACTTTACATATAATCTCTGGGTGCACCACTTCCAAGTGCTAACTTCTCTCTAGCGTCACAAAAAATGGCACTTAAAAAAATCCTTTATAGGAAGATATCATATGCCATTCAATTGAACTGGCTGATATCAAAGCTACCTTCATTGTACAAAATCTACTAAACTTAAAAGAAAAAGTCCATAGAAAATTCTATGCCGTGTCAATTAGTTAAAAAAAAAAGTGAAACCATTCTGTTTTGCTATTAAGGCCATTAGGGTCCAAAGTATTTAGCCAAAAAATTCATCACTGTTCTTGTTGAAGCTGTCTCTTCCCGAGATCCTCTCCTCACATGGCAAGGAAGGGGGAGGTATCCAATATAATACAAAACAGCGCAGTGCCTAAAACTGATGCTACATTTGTAAAACAATGCAGTGGAAAAGGTGAAGTCTCTCTAAGTCACCAGAGTAAATCTTTTTTTTTAATGTATGTTGATAGGAAGATATTCCCATGCTTGCTCATTTCTCCCCCTCACCCCTCAGGTAATATGTTTTTTTCAACTGTTATTTCACTGAAATGAAACGCAAACAATTTCAAGTGACATCCACTTTTAGCAATGTAGACTAGTCTCAGCCTGTGGCTCAGCAGATTGTGTCACCTGCTGAGCCATGTAGTCTTGCTTCACTACAGTCAGGAGTTTGAATTGCCATGGCTACCAAGTGTCAAACAAAATGTTCACTGACAGATATTGCTGTTTTCCTAGAGTGCAGCTGTGAAGGTGGAGAGGATAAACGCATCCCGCTGCTAAGAGAGGTGTTTGAGGCTTTTCCATGCACTCCTATCAACATAGACATCAAAGCTAACAATGACATCCTAATTAAAAAGGTATGTTGGTGTTCCTGAGGGGCTGAAGTAAGGGATGGACGAAAGCTCATGTACAGAAATGGACTCATTAGATATGCAAATACTGCTGTTCATGGATCCTCTATACAACAAATTCCTCTTTTATTACATGAATAAAATAATCAGAAATCCTTGTATGCTACAGTAAGTTTGTCATGCATATTGTTTGCTGTCACCACCATCAAATTTTGCTTCAAAAAAGCCTTCTACAACTAATAAACATGTTAAACCCCAGCCTGCTTGATCACTCTGAGCAAACTGAGTGCACTTGAAAGGGAAATGGGACTCGATATACTGCCTTTCTGAGGTTTTTGCAACTACATTCAAAGCGGTTTACATATGTTCAGGTACTTATTTTGTACCAGGGGCAATGGAGGGTTAAGTGACTTGCCCAGGAGAAAGCAAGGCTCCTTGTTCACTCTTGTGCAGTTGAGTCCAGATTAGCAGAAAGGTGCCAAGCCTTTCCTTTCAGGCATGGTTATGTTAAATGGGTTTCTTTATATACAGCAAAGGTAAATTCAGGCTGAAAACAAAAACATCTGCTCATGAGCAAACGCTGCCGGGGAAGCGTTATAATGACTAGAGGCCGACCGAAGTTCAGATTTGGCATGGAGGCCGGACCGAAATCTGGGTGTGGGTTTCAACTGAAAATGTATGTGCATTTTCAGCTGAAACCCAAAATTTGCTCCTCTTTCCCATCTCACCCATAGGCCCTCCTTGGACCTATTTAGGAATGCCTGGTGGTCTACTGACATCTTCAGGGGCAGGAACGAATCCTACATGCTGATCTGATTGGTCCATATTGGCAATGAATGTCATAGATGAGATAATAAACTCCGAATCAATAACCAGCATGTGTGATGTCACAGGTATCTTTCTTCTAAATGTGAGGTCACCAGTGCTGCACTTCTGAATATGGGTACAAGAGAAAGGTTTAACTTCACAAAGTACACCTTAAAAGCAAATAGGTTAATATTCAGCTGCCGGGGTCAGCTAAATAAAATATCTGGATCGCAGCTGACACTGAAGTGCAGTCAGTACCAGTGCTATTTGGACAGTGGTGAGGTTGAGCTAACTATACAGATGTGGATAAAGTTAGCTCTTTTGCTTTCCTAACTTTATCCTGATAGTTATCTGGTTCCTGGGCTCGATACCACTGTAACTGGATAACTTCCCACTCTGCCCCAGCATTATCCAGGTAAATGTCTTTGAATATGCCACTACCTTCTCCTACATGAGCACGCAATTGTGGAATGCATTACCTACTGCCCTGAAAACTATTGACGAATTAACCAACTTCCGCAAATCTCTGAAGACGCATCTTTTCAACAAAGCCTATGAAGAGAACCCATAGACTACAAAACTACTTCACCAACCTACTCAGCTATGAAATTCTACCTTCTAGACTAACTTGCCTTACACTTTCCTTCTCTCTTTCTTTACTTAAGCTTTGTACATTATCAATTGTATCTGATATCCTGGAATGACTATGTCATAACAAAACTCTGTAAGCCACATTGAGCCTACAAATAGGTGGGAAAATGTGGGATACAAATGCAATAAATAACTAAATATAGGACCCAAAAACTTAGAGAGAGGTTAAGCATTAGTATTTGTCATGTATATTTTCAGGGCTGGTGCAAGGATATTGGATGCCTTAGGTGAACCGCTTCCTCCCCCCCCCCCCCCCCCCCCCCCCAAAAAAAAAAAAAAAAAAATTTACTTTCAGGCCTCTAGATTCCCACTGAGATTTTGATAATTAAAATCAATAACCAACAGCACTCTTACTTGATCATATTCATAGAAATTAAACGTTAGTTTGCGTATAAAATTTACAAAGGGTTTTCGGCATTAAAGGATTTATATATAATTGTATGGCCATATATACATTCAATTCAAGTGAGGTCTTATACACCACTAAAATCCCCTTATCGGGGTTCAGTGCGGTTTACACAAATTAGATTAGCCTGAAATAGTACATTGTATGAAGAGAGACACAGTTAGGTGGTCTGTACTTATATATGCACTGTGCCTAGGCTCCCCTAGGGGTGGAGTGTGACCAGAGTAGAGGCAGAGGAACGTTCTTATTAAATACGGGGAATCACCTGTAGAGCGTGTGCACATATTTACACATTTTTCAGAGAGCTGTAAATTTGTTCTTTGGCACACACTTGCTTTTTTTTTTTTTTTGGAACTGGTTCTGGGCGCAGATTTTCTACATTTTCTAAAGGCACACAGGCATCTTTTTGTTGCCTTTTATAAAATTATTCGTTTTTGGTTTTTTTTTTCTTCACATAGATTGCCCTATTTTATATAATCACACCTCACTGATGGCAATTTCTGAAATCCATTACATGGGGTAAATAGCTATTTGAAAAGTGGCCACCCTACGTGTGGGTAAAATGACACACGAGTTTCTTTAAATTTGTGTGGCTGTCGAAATCTGCATTTTGCTGCTCTTGGTGACAACCTAATCTGCCTACTGGTTAAGTACTTTGAAAATAGTGCATGATATTTGGTGGCTGCGGTTTGTAAGTGTTTATAAAACTCTGGAGGCCCCTTTTTACTAAAGCGCATTAAGAAGTTAACATGAAAAAGTTTGAAGAAATTATTTCTAATGTTAGGTACTGAGCTGGCATGAGTGTTGGGGGGAGGGACCAGACAAGTTCTGGGTGGGTGCACTTACTTTTTCCTCAAGGTGGCATTAAGTACATCTGTGCTAATAGCAAATAAACCTATTGTCTGATAATGTGGTACCTGCAGAGGACATTTTATTTATTTATGTATTTATTTGTTACATTTGTATCCCACATTTTCCCACCTACTTGTAGGCTCAATGTGGCTTACATAGTACCGGAGAGGCCTTTGCAGGCTCTGGTGTGAACAAATACAGGGTGGTGATGTGGTAAGATCAAGTTCATGTGGCACAACCACATTAGGGAATCGGAGAATGGAAGAGTTGTGTTATGTCCATTGCGTACTTTAGTTTGGTTGTGTTGCAGTGATGAGGCATTAAAGTTGGATTGGTAGGGTATGCCTTTTTAAACAGGTTGGTTTTTAGTGATTTCTGGAAGTTTAGGTGGTTGTACATCGTTTTCAAGGCTTTTGGTAATGCGTTCCACAGTTGTATGCTTATGTAGGAAAAACTAGATGCGTAAGTTGTTTTGTATTTAAGTCCTTTGCAGCTTGGGTAGTGCAGATTTAGATAAGATCGTGTTGATTCAGATGTATTTCTAATTGGTAAGTCGATCAAGTCTGTCATGTAACTCGGGGCTTCTCCGTAGATGATTTTGTGAACCAGGGTGCAAATTTTGAAGGCGATGCGTTCTTTGATTGGGAGCCAGTGTAGTTTTTCGCAGAGGGGTTTTGCGCTTTCAAATCGCATTTCACCACATCCCCAGCACTTATTGTATGTTAATGTTTGCTGGTAAAGTACGGTTGGTGCAAAAACTTACCATATTTTAGTAAAAGGACTCCCTATATTTCTTAGAGAAACATTTAAAAACTGGAAAAGAAGAAAACAAAATCTTAATTCAGTGCAGCGACACGTTTGTGTTTTAAAAAGTGTATGTAAGCATAAGATTGTACTCCTCGTTCTCTCTTGCAGGTTTCTGAGCTGATAAGAGAGTTTAAGAGAGAACATTTAACTGTGTGGGGCAGTGCCAACCAAGAAATTGTGAAGAAGTGCCACAGAGAAGTAAGCAACAGCATGGAATTGCCTAAATTGGATCACTATTGCAGTTTGCCCCAGCTCCTTGGCATTCACATGTACTTGGAGATATGCAATACTGTGTAGAGAAGAACCAGACATGCCCTGTGCATTAGCAAAGGGGGCATGCACCCAAGAATCCATCTACTTATCCAAGGTCATAACCCTCACACTCAAAACGAAAAATGTAAGCACATTCTGCACAATGCGATTTAGCTAGTTACATCATATAGGAAAGGGGAAAGCGTCAGACTGTTAATGCACATGCACTTCTGCTAACCCAGCAGTCCAAAATTTGTTTTAAGTGACTTTTATCAACAGACACCTACTCTAAAATGATTCAAGCAATTAAGTCAAGAAAGTGTCTTGGATACATGTTGCTTGTAACAGTTATAGCCTGAATGCTCATATTGAGTGGGATAGAAATATAAATAAAATATGCACATGCATGCAAGATATTCTGCATTATAATGTGTGAAAGGAGATGCCAGTGGAAGACAGATATAAGCTATATGTATATAATTACAACTAATATTCCCAAATTCAGGCATACAGCCCTTAGATTGTTGCTGTAAGCTTCCCAGAAGCTTTTTTTTTAATGCTGTGTATTATGATAACAGTGATAGTTTTGTATAGCATCTACACTAAGCAAGTTCTCAGCTTAGGAGATTGGTGAATGTAAGATTTTAAATTTTAATTTAATTCACACTTTTTCTGTTAAATTACCCAAACCGCCTTTTTTTCTTTTCTTCCAGAACATGGAAATACCCCTTCTCTTCTGCTTGCAGCGTGTCCTGCTTCTTGTTGGGCTGTTTTACACAGGCCTCCTGCCCTTCATTCCCTTACGGGAACAGTTTTTGGAGATCCCCATGCCTTTGATCATAATGAAGTAAGCAGAGCAGGATTAGTCTTGGCGCAGAGTTCCCACCTGCAGATTTGATCTTATTGACGTACGTGAACTTTCCAGGCCGTGTAGGTTCCTCTAGATGTGGCCTCGAAATCTCATACTAGAATCAAAGCAGTTTAATGAAAAGGTTGTGAGTTTGGGGTTTTTTTTTTTCCTGATCAAAACTCATATAAATGTGTGTGCTTTACCTTAGTTTAGCAGTGCAATATAAAAAAATATATATATATGCATGCTCTTATTTGTTGTTTGTTCTTTTTTCATTATGAAGCAAAAAAGAAATCTTGGCTTTAATTTCTACCTTTCCTTCTGTTTGTGGAAACAGACTAGTTACCTCACATGATACTTAAAGTGAAGGCTATCCTTAGACATATGGATGAACCTTATGGTCCCTAATACTGATCCCAACCCCCTGCAATACAGAGTGATATGGATTCTGAGCATAGGCACCATAGGCTAGATGGTCCATTGGTCTGACCCAATATGGCTATTCTTTTGTTCTTTCTGGCCATCCTCTCCCTGTGCACCCAAGCATTCTCTAGCTTTTCCATTGCCTTTTCAACCGGTTTGGCTAGCTTAAGGTCACCACATATGATCACACCCAAATCCTGTTCTTCTTTTGTGCACAAAAATACTTCATCCTATAAATTGTACTGCTTACTCAGGTTTTTGTAGGCCAAATGCACAACCTGCATTTTTTTAATTATTAAATCTTAGCTGCCAATTTCTGGACTGTTTGTCGAGCTTTGCTAGTTTCCTTTTCATTTTACCCACACCATCTGTCTACCTTATTGCAGGTTTTGGTATCGGCCGCAAAGAAGCAAACCTTACCAGACAGTCTGTCAGCAATATCACATACAAAAACTTTAAAAAAAAATATAAAAAACAAACAAACCAAGAACTGGTCCTTGTAGCACACCACTGGTAACATCCCTTTCCTCAGAGTGAGTTCTGTTTACCACTGCCTTTGTCACCTTCCACTCAACCAGTTCCTAACCCAGTCAGTTACTTTAGGGTCCATACCGAAGGCAGTCAGTTTATTTATAAGTTGTTTATACAAAACTGAGTCAAAGGATTTGCTAAAACCTTATCAGATTTGAATTATATATTGGAAAGTTCTTCCCGAATCCTTGGAGTGGACGTGGACAGTTTTCTCATATTGAGAAATCAAGTAGATAGATTATTTATTTTTATTTTGTAACATTTGTACCCCGTGCTTTCCCACTCATGGCAGGCTCAATGCGGCTTACATGGGGCAATGGAGGGTTAAGTGACTTGCCCAGAGTCACAAGGAGCTGCCTGTGCCTGAAGTGGGAATCGAACTCAGTTGTTCAGTTCCCCAGGACCAAAGTCCACCACACTAACCACTAGGCCACTCCTTATTAAGAACTCCTTCGTTCTCCTGAAAAAATCAAGCAGTTAGAAAGATTATTGAACTATAAGTATTTAGACTTGTTGTTTAATCCTTAGTCCTTTCACAGTTGGACTATTCTAATGTAGTTTTCTTAAGTTGTACCAAGTCTTAGAAATTTCGACTTCATTTGGTTCAAAATAAAGCAGCCAGTTTGATTTGCTCTGTGTCTGAATATTGGCTCCCAGCTGAAGCTAGGCTATATTTTAACATTTGTGTTTTTGCTTATTATATAGAGAATTATCTAGATATATGGTGGATCATTGCCAGCTGTTGTAAGGTTTATCCTCAAGGAATATGAGAAATCCCAGCAGTAGTTTCTATCGTTGAAATCCATAAAATGTCATAATTTGTCAAGCAATTCATTTCCCTCCCATGTAGCACTAATCTGGAACTCTCTTCCTTTATCTACAGATGATCTTTGCTTTAGAAAACTGAAAACATTTTTATTTAGAAAATATGTATTAGGCCTGTAATGATCTTAAGGTATCTGATGTTGCTTTAGTCTGCTCTTTTAATTGTCAGTTGTGCTGATTTTATAAGAATTTTTTATTTTGATGTAATTTCTAGTTACTGTCTAGTTTCTCTTATTGTTAGCTGCTTTGAATCTGAATGGCAATTGCAGGTTATAAGATCTTTTTAATATAATGTATACTAAGTCTAGCGCTCTCCCTCAATAACCGGTCACCCAGTGAAAGAAATCAATCACGTTTGTCTACAAGACCTGCCTCTAATGAAACCATTCTGCCTCGGGTCTTCCAAAAACCTCACTATTCTCTGTTTAGGAGCATTTCCATTAATTTACTTACCACAAGGATCAGTGTAACCACCCTGTAGTTCCCCAACTTCCTTTTGCTTTTGTGGAGAGGGACCACAACTGCCCTTCTCCAGTCCTCTTGGACTACTCTTGACTCTAGAGAAGCATTAAGTAACTCAGTCAACAGAGCTGCCATAACTTTCCTAAGTTCCTTTAGTACTCTTGGATGTATGTCATTTGGTTCTATCGTTTTGTCCATCTGCAGTTTAGCTAGCAGCTCACAAAATTGTTTAGGGTCTACCAAATTTCATTCCTGTTGCAGCTCCCTTAGGAGGGAAGTCATGGCCAAGGATGTTCAACACATCAGCCCTGAACTCATCCTCGATATCCAATTTAAATGGAATGGCTTTTCTGCCATTTTCCTCAAAAAGCTGACAAAAGAGAACTCCTTAGGGAGAGGTTTCCATCTTTTCCTATGGTGCAGAGTGGCCTGAAAGCAGGTCAAAGGACCTCCTTGTCAGAGAAGTCCTGTGGTTCTCTCTCAGTTCCCCAGGAACACTGACTCCAATTCAGCAAAATACTCCTTATAGGATGCCTAGGTTTGCACATGCCTCGGTCTACTGGGCGCACAGTGAGGCTCTGAGCAAGAGAGTACCAAGGTACAGGTCTTCTATAGACTTGGGGTCACTTACTCCCCCAACTGGCTGAAAAGAAGCACCTCTTTGATCAGTGTTGGCTCTGATGCCCAGCAAGGTACAGACTTTGCAAACAGCCAACAGACAGAGCATGGTTTTCCAGGACAGCACCATAGTTGGTGTTGGCAACCTCGATGCCTCAGCATCATGCTAAGCTAGGATGTGTTCCAGCAGCTCCTGTAACATGACCCTGAAGCAATGCTTGAAGGCAGGCATCGGTAAAGGCAGGACTGGTACCGGTATGGAGACAGTCTGTGACGATGTCATAGCCGAATCAGAGGTGGGGTCCTAGCTTTGGGGAGACTGGCACATCAGCACCACTTCCACAGAAGGGGAGCAGATTTCACTGTGCCAATGCTTTTTGGGTACCGGTGAAACTGGTGTCCCTGAGCTCCTGGCATTGTGCTTCGAGGAGGACCAATGCTGGTGCTTCGTCACCTTCACTTGGTGCCCAGCATCAGAGTCCTTTGGTGCTGACGAGGACGATGTGGAATCCATGCTAGTGTTTGATGTCAAATCCAATGACATTCAGCTCAATCGGGCGCTACCAGCACCCGGCATCAAGGCAGGGAGAGATCTTGATGTTGATGCAGGTCTAGAAGCCCAGGGGGACCAATGCCGATGGACTGAGCATCTTGACTCTCTTCTGCATTTGAGCCCAAAGAGAACAATCAGAGGACACATGATCAGGGCGAGACAAGTTAGGCACACATCATGTAAATCAGTCACAGATATGGTGCTAACACAGTCTGTGCACCTTTTAAACCCACTGACAGGTTTCTGGGACATCACAGGAAAAATAGCCACAGCAAAATCAAACGGCTCAGTGGTCGAGGACTTTTAAAAAGTTTTTTGAAAAGTCCCAACCAGGGTCTTGGGCCTAAAACAGCTGTGAGCCATGAAAAAATCAAGAATCTGAACAAGGGCCAAAATAAACTAAGGAAAACAAATGGGAGAGGTTTAAAGAACAAACTAACTAAACACAAGAAAAGCCCTGCGCTATTCACAAAGAAAAAAAGGACAGGAAGACAAAAAAACTCTGTGAAGAGAGAAACACTTTGCTACAGTGATAGAAGCTGCGCCCCTGCTGCTCTGTGGAGAAAGTGAAACTGCAGGTCCTGCAGGACTCGGGCAAGCAGGAAGTCATGTGCATGTGAGGTGGGGGGACCTGCCCAAGGCTTCTAGAATTTACAGAATGCTGGGCAGCATCCACACCGGGGCTTTATTGGCAATGTTGCCCACATGTGAGAATACTTGTCTTGCTGTTCTTGGAGAGCACCTGCTACAGGTGAGTAACTTCACTTTTTGAATAAGGCCTGTGATGGTATTGGTGTGTTGAGCTTTGGCAGATGTTTTCCAGTGGTGTATTTGTTTTGTGTTGTATTAAAACTTGATATACTGCTAAACTGTCTGGTCTATAGGCCTGTATGTAAAACATAAAAGATGGTTTGTTTACTTTTACTCCATTAAAGTCCTAAGATGTAGGACAACAAAATGTATATGCCCAAAATCATTTAGAAACGCTTCCTGTACAGAGGAGACCAGGGTCAAGGCTATTCGCATTGTTCTGTTCATATTAGCTGTAGATTTCATTTGCCCACCATTTTGTTAAAAAAAAAAAAATGCCAATTAGTGCAAGTTGGCAGTAAAAAAAATTGTGGTGAGTAACTTAGTGTTCTTTTCTTACAGGCTTAAGGAACCAGAGAATATGACCAGAAGTCAGAGATTTGTCATATGGCTTGCTGACGCGTAAGGAAACGCTATTTTTTTCAGTCTGATTATAGTTTCTGCCATCCTCGCCCTGAGCTGGGACTTGAGGGTTTTGCAGATCGACTGGGATCTCTGGCACTGTAGCAGGAATGGAGTCTGGCAGATTAGATGAACTTTGAGGCCATCATCTATTTCATTTCTGCTAAAGCAATACAGCTGTTCAAGCTTCCACATGCTACTGAGTTTTGAAATATACAAAAACAGAATGATAAACCTTAAGAAAATATTGGTCTAATAAGAATAAAGGATATATTGTGAAATCTAGCATCACACATCATGGGCAACAAAAGAGAAACCTAAAAGAGGTCGACATTGGTATGAGGGATAAACCTCCAAATATGACCAGCTTAGTTTAACAGACCCATAAGCCCTCCCAAGTCCTAAGCATTATCACTTTTCATATGGTCAATAATAAATGTATCCAGATATATTGGATCCAAGAAAATATAATTATTGGCCTGAAGCATCACAAGGCACAGGGGAATCTTTTAAAGCCGATTCTTCAATGGAGAAGAGGTGGGTGGTGTGACAGTCTCTAGCTTTTGTTTTTCACACCTGTAGCATCAAGAGGAGCAATGCAATCCTCATAAACCCTGGGGAGGAGGGAAGAGTTTATTCATTCAGGGGTAAGACTTGAAGACTTAATCAGGATGGCATAGACTGGGTTAAATTTTAATTAAGTTAGTATCTGAATTCTAAGAAGTGGGCAGTTTTGAACACTGGGCAGCTTTGAGCTTTGGAAACCTTGGGTTCAAGGTTATGCAAGCCTTTCTTTGTGAAATGTTTTATGAACTTTTGAAACCTTTGGCTAGTATTGTACAATTATTAAGGCTGTGCATATTCCAGAATGGTTCCCAACACACAGGTACAGATCCAGTAGTACATTTTTTTTCCAGGTAGGTTTATCCAGTCCGGGTTTTACCCCACCACATGCTGTGACTTGTAAGCAAACATTTCTCTCACAAATCAAAATTACAACCCAAACATGCAGTGGGGTAAAATCTGAACTGTCCTGAAAACTTGAGTCAGTTAGCAACACTACATCAGTGTAGCAAAAATACAGTGTGTAGATAGGAAATTGCATCCATAAAAACTGTTCTTTCCCTTGAAGTTGCATCAGTAACTTGCTAAATGGCTACCCAGTTTTGAAAGTGGTGGAGTTTTTTTCACAGTTTATCCTTGCAGCTGTTTATCAGGAGCTGCACAAGGCCAGTTTCTTAGCTGCTGCATTCCACACTGATTCATCTATAAAGGGCCACCACATCCAGGGCAGCAACTTGAAGAAATTAACTAAAACCAGCAATACTCGTGTAGCAAATGTGCTAAGTTTTTCTACCTTTTCCAAGTGTTCCTATGGGTCAAACTTTCATGCATAAACTCCACAAATGCCCTTTAAATTAAGTTGCCGAAACTTGTTCAGCTTCTAGTGTGTCAGCTGTGGTTTATGATGGTAGGACATGCCATGGACTGGAATTTGTGTTTCTCTTTCAGATTGCTAATGAGGAAAGCTTTATTTGACCACCTAACTGCACGAGGCATTCAGGTATTGTGTGGTGTGTTATAGCGTTAAGAAGTCCATAAGGTAGGAATTTCTGGCACATCACTCCCCTCCCTGTAGGTGGGAAATGAAGTACAAGTCCCTCAAATGTTGGAGAGTTTGCAGCAAGCTATGAAATTTGCTATTGGAGCCAGTGCTAAATCTGTCGGTGCGCTGGCCACTGCATGCAGTCCTTCACAGTTTGATTCAATAGTGTGTGCAATTTGAATCAGTTCTTTTACTGTAAATTTATTCCTTAAGCAATTTCCCTAAAGTTCTGTAAATCAGTGTTTCCCAAGTCGGGCCTGGAGTACCCCTTTGCCAGACATGTTTTCAGGGTATCCGCAATGAATATACATGGTATTTATTTGCTTTCACTGTTTCCATTATATGCAGATCTTTCATGCATATTCATTGTGGATGTCGTGAAAAGCTGACTAGCAGTGGGTTTTTCCAGGACCGACTTGGGATACACTGCTGTAAATAATCGAATTGATCTATCTTATGCAAGCATGGTCACACTTTTTCGGGTGGGCTAGGCTGTGAAATTTGTGGAATGTTTTATGCAGCAGAATGGGGTGGGCCTCTGGAGTCGTTGCCCCATACAGCATCATCAGTTAGAGGGCTTAGGGGGCTAGGGACAGAGGTTGGTTTATTTGAGCCACCCCACCCAAAAGGTTGTTCCTCTGCCCTTGTTTTTAGTTGCTTTCTTTTCGTTAAATTTAATTTATTGTGGGAATGTCTTTGCATATTGTGGTTTTTATGTACATTGGGGCTGATTTTTCAGCTTCCAACAGTTCAGCTTAGCCACTCAAGACTTTTAGCCAAATCTAGGTAACAATGTTTGTAGCTGAAAATAAACTTCAATCTAGAAGCCCAGCGTCTGAGCAGCTAGATTTAAGCCTGCTATTAGTACCCCTTGGGGCTGCCCACATTTTAGAGTGGATAAATATAATAGTCTAGTGAAAATAGGCAACTAAATTTAGCTGTTCAGCCATAGGATCTTTTGGGTAGTTCCTTTGAAAATTAATCCCATGGTACACTTCTTATCACTTGGAGAGAATAATAGTTGAATGGGTGGTTTTCTCTTACCCATATGAATGCACTTTGTGGTTTGACCTTACAGAAACAAAACATGAGGCCTAGTTAGTGCTGTACATTTGCTGGCTGTGCAGATATATTTCTGGGATGACTCAAACTGCAGATTTCTGATTACAGGTCTACATTTGGGTTCTAAATGAGGAACAAGAATACAAAAGGGCATTTGACCTTGGAGCCACTGGAGTGATGACAGATTATCCCACCAAGCTTAAGGGATTCTTGGAAAAGTATTCAACTTAACACCCACCATTCCTAACCAGAGCAGGAAAACTGGAGCAAGTTTCATCTCTATAACATTTAATCATTACCCTACAGTTAAAAATACAGCTTTTATTACCTCATTATTATGTTGGTAAAACAGTGTACTAATATACCATATATGTATACATATACCTACTTATATACATCTACGTGAGTGTGTGTATATGTAGAGTGATATGTTACGCATCATATATGATATATGGCTCTCCATGATGAAATTGTGTCGGCATAGCATGGAGTGGCACTTAGGACTTCTCAGTGGTTGACACTGTACATGTGTTTGTGTGAGTATGTGTGTATATATGTATATACATATGTATGAAATTTAAAAAAAATGTATAGTTTACTTTTGTAAATAGAAAAAGATACAAGAGCTGTGATATAGAAATGAGACTTATCATAGGTCAGGATTACTGCAGGTTGTATGTAGAATTTTTAGCTTTTTGCTTCTGGTTGTAAAAATCATTCTGGTGAGACACAAATAGAAACAGTGAGACACTCCCAGTGGTGCTTGGATGAATAACCAGGAAAAGTGGCAGTTTTGTATTTTTGGAACTAGTTACATGTGTTGGGGATTCTGCAGCAGGGCAGAAGTATGGGTATAATAGGGGCTATAATATGAAGTTAAATGATAAGCCTACTTGAGCAATGAAATGACTTGTACACGTGAATGTAATGCACCTTTGAGCTCATAGCTGGAAAAGATGAGTAGTAAATCCAAAGCCACAAAAGTTCAAATGCCTTCTAAGCTAAAATGTGAATTTCTCTAGAGTGAATTTTTTGTCTCTTGTTAGAACCATAACCCAACATTGGGGGTTTTTTTTTAAATTTTATTTCTGAAAATTAGATGCTTATATGTAAAACACTATAAACATCAGTTATAACGTTTTCCTCCACTAGGTTGTGTGGATAAAACCTACACCAGCCTCACGGCAAGGCTTCCTTTGCCAGAAATACCTGCCCTGCCCAGGACAGGATTTTTCTGACATATTAAAGCCTCTCTTTGGGGACAAATAAATAAGCTTTAAGTCTGTGTGCTTATATTTCCGACTTCCACAAAAGATTGGGGGGGGGGGGGAGGGAAATACCCAAAGATTTTCATCCATCACTAGGACTATAATTTTTTCTTCTGTATAAGACCGCCTGGAAAGCAGCAGCTCTTTGAGACATATTCATAGCAACATAGTAAATGCAGTGGCGTTCCTAGGGTGGCTGACACCCGGGGCGGATCACTGATGCCCCCCCCCCCCCCCAGGTGGCTGGGGGGGGGGGGGGTGCCGCGCACCTGTCTGCTTTGCTTGTTCCTGGAAGTAACCTGTTCCGGGGCAGAGGGAGCAAGGAACGAGCGGAGCAGACAGGCGCGCGGCACCCCCCCCAGCGGCGTGCACCTGGGGCGGACCGCCCCCCCGCCCCGCCCCCCCCTTGGTACGCCACTGAGTAAATGACAGTAGAAAAAGTCCTGCATGATCCATCCAGTCTACCCAGCACGACATTCGGAGCCATACCTGCCACTCCGTACAGGTTACACTCCTTCGTGATTGAACGCTGGTTGGTAATTTGTCATCATGCCAACCACATAAAGGCATTTACATATAATGCATGCTTAAACCAGCAATATTGTTAACTGCATTTAACTTGCTAATTTCAACATTAAGTCGTCTTGCTCTCTCCCCTTGAGATGCACAGCACCTCACGCGTAGCATATGATAAGTTAATGCGATATGAAATGCGCAGATTTGCTGTTCATAGGACACTGACCACACTGCTGCCTGCACCAGTCTTATTTCCCAACTACTGGAGTTGCCATCAAGGTCACTCCAGCCCATCCTGATCTGTCTTTTGCCATGTATGGACTACAAACCATAGAATCTGTCCGGCACTAGCCTTGTTCCCAGATACTTTAGTTGCTGAATAAGCACCAGTTTTTGCTCATCGTAACACCTCAATAGCCATGTTTTGATTCCACCCTCTTTTTGTTTAGGAATCCTCTGTGTTTATACAATACAAACATCTCTTCTTTAAATTCAGTCTTGCACTATTTTATCCCTACATTGTATATATTTATCTGGAATGAAAAAGCCTCAGAGCTCTGATAATTTATTCATACATTGTATATATTCAACAGTGTGAGATTGATTTAAAGAGGTGTTGTATTATCATTTTCTTTTCATTCCTCTTAGCCTGGTTTAACGCATCTTCTGTGTTTATCCCATGTGTTTCTGAATTCCATCCCCATTCCAGGCATCCACCCCTCTAATTTGTGAAAAAGTGTTTCCTGACTTTACTCCTGATTCTCCCATTCTGCAACCTCAATTCATGTCCTCTAATTCTACTGTTTCCCCTTGTCTGGAAGAGATATATTTGCGTATTAATATCTTTCAAATACTTAAACTTCAGTATTGTATCTCCCCAATCCCTTCTTTCCTCTAGCAGTTGTTTTGCATGTCTGCAGTACAGCTGTCTTGTGGTACTATAAGCACTATATTCTGTGGGTTTTCTTTTTTCAAATGCTCCTTAACTCTCCTGCTTGAAGGAAGGAAATGAGTATGTTTCATATAACTCCATTCCTTTAAGTCCCAAACCTGTGACCCCCCCCCCCCCCCCCCCAAACATACACACACGTTGTACACATTAAATATTCAGTATACGTCTGTGCCTTTGATCTTCACAGTTTATGAACTAGTTACTCTTTATCCACAAAGAGGGTTTAATAGGTCAGAAAAAGCCTGTCCTGATCAGTTCAGGCATTTCTGGCAACAGAAGCTGGACCAGGTTCATAATTCATTGTGCCTGTGGGTTCTGGTCCTAGTATTCATCAAAGGGGTTTGCCGAGCAGAATGTGGCGATAGCAGGCATATACCAATATTGTTAATGATTGTGTTAAACTATATTGTTTCATTTATACTGTATCTGTTCTGCACTGTGTATAGAAAGTTCTGTACCTTGCTGTAAATCACTATAGAGAAATAATGCAGTTTACCACTTGCTGTGGTTTTTGGGGGTCTCTGTATAGTTTCTTTGATATAAGCTATTTGATTATCACTTTGGTTTTTTTTCTCCTGTATTCCTCCTTTTATCAGTGATTACTCGGATATCTTTTCTTTCACAGTAGCAAAGGTTTGCATTTTCTCTTTATGATCAAATTGTTTTACAAAACTTGCATCTTGAGAAGCTTATGCAGATATACAAAGCTGACAAAAACTTCATGGATGGTGAAGTATGACAGAGAAGTGTGTAGCCACTTGTTGGGTTTCTTTATAAGCCTCAAGTTTCCTGTGACTATTCCAGGGGCACCCAGGATATGCTAGAAATGCTGCTTGTGACTTGGTGTTGTAATACCCAGGGGAGCTGGCTTTTCATTTTCCTTGGTTTTCCAGGCTGACTTTTGAGACAAGGTCTTCATTCCCACCTTTCTATTATTAAGGGATGGTGTTTCAAGGCATGCTTTTTTAGGCTGATCATCTGTACATGTTTGAAAAATGATAGAGCAGTACTCACGTTGTGTGCCATGGGCTGCAGGTCAATATATGGACAAGGAAGGTCTAGTAAAAGCTCTAGGATTTACTAACTATTCAAGGACCCTTCTGAAATCTCTGTTTTATGGCATTCACATATGTAAATGGCATATAGAGTATACATGTCTAAATGACATAACACATGTGAATATTGATTTTAGAATGCCACTATTTACGTATGTGAATGCCACGGGATACATGCAGTACTACATTAGTGTGTACTACTGTTACTATATGTTGTTAGTAGCAAGGGTTCATTGCATAAAACAGAGTTTGCACCAAAATAATGTGCATTAGCTTCTGCTAATGCAGTAGTGAATGTTTATGTTTAAATCATTTTTATTGGTAACAGATTGCATAGTTCGTACAAGTAATTCTATATGTTTAGTACCAACATTTTAACACTGTAACTCCCCATCCCCCCCCCCTCCCTCTCCCCCCTTCTCCACCCCAATGGAAAACATACACAACAATTGTCATGTTCTTTCTATTACATGTTCAATAACTGACTTCTAGATTCAGAGGTCAACGTTGTTAGAAACGGGCTCCATCTGTCCATAAGAATGTTCTAATTCTGTATGAGGTTGCTCCTTTGTCTGTATCCTTTCCAGTCTCATGAGATTATCATTTGAGTTCGCCATGTCTGAATCGAGGTCCTGTGATCTCTAGCCAGTCTATAGAATAGCTTTCTTTGCCATCATAGGGCTCTCTTCACGAAGGCTACATATCCCTTAGGCCCAGGTTTACTGAGTTCTGGCTTGCCAAACAGTAATAGAGGGGTACACCTCCATTTAGCCTTCCATAAGCTCTCGATTTGTCTAAGTAGGTTGGTCCAGAAGCGGGTGACTCTCGGACAGTTCCAGAACATATGTCCTAATGTCGCTCCACTTCCTTTACATTTTGGGCAAGCTCCATCTGTAGACAATCCCATGTGGAAAGCCCTGCGTGGGGGTACATAAAGTCTCAGAGCAAATCGATATTGGAGCTCCCAGTGTGCAGCCCATGATGACATGCGTCGTAGCGAGAGAACGTGCTCCATGAACACATTAGTTGGTATCTGTATTGGTAGATCTTTCCCCCAGTCTCTGGCATACTTAGCATAGTCTAATTCAGATTTGGTGTCTTTAATATGTCTATGATGATAAATGCAATGGTACTTTCTGTTGGAATTCAAGGACAGTGCTGAGGCAAGCTCCTCTTGTACATCCTCTGCAAGGTCTTCCCAAGGCAAACTGAGATCTAATGACGTATTTGCCAATAATGAAATAGTCATTGGGTCCCAATATTGTAATCCTTGCAGTGCAGCTTGAGGTTGTAGTTTACCTTCGTCAGTGATGATGTGCTGAATATAGGTAACTTTCCGTTCTTTCCATTTTCTAAATATCCATATATGAGACCTGGTGGGAATGCTGGGTTGCCACATATGGGAAGCAAAGGTGTCACTTTGTGGGAACATCGGTGCAGTTTGCATACCCACCGCCACGCTTTTTGCGCTGTAGGTAAGATGTGCGAGATCTCTAATGCTGGAGATATGGGGCATTGTAAGCCATGGAGAAGACTACTGAAGTGGTATGGTCCAAAAAGCTCCAGCTCTATCTTTGTTGCAGTGAAATCTGTCGTTCCTCTAAACCAGTCATTTAAATGCCGTATAGAGCTTGCCACAGTTAATGATCTGATGTCTAAGAGGCCCAGTCCTCCATATTCCTTTGGGGTACAGACCATAGCAAGGGGCAATCTCGGTCTCCTCCCCTTCCATAGAAATTTTGTCAAAGCTGAGTTCAGTTTTTGTTCATCTGGTCTTTTTATATATAACGGTAGCATTTGAAATATATACAGCCAGCAAGGTACTATCATCATATTATACAATGCTACCCGCCCTAAAAGCGATAAAGGCAGCTCCTGCCATTGTGCCAGTTTCCTTATAGTTCTCAATAGTAAGGGCTGGATATTTAGGTCATAAAGTTTAGACAGGTCCTGAGGGATCTGAACACCTAAATATTTGATCTCTTTCCCCTGCTTAAATTGGGCACTTGTCTCTAGTGTTGTAGTTTCTCCCCGCGGGTACATCTGCATTATGTAGGATTTCTGTAATTTATTTTAAATCCAGAGAGTTACCAAATTCTGAGGTTCTTTGTATCAGCTTTCGCACTGAACTCTCTGGCGAGCGGTCACTATCAGCAGGTCATCGGCAAATGCCATCACTTTAACATTCTCTCCTCCCACCTCTACTCCCACTATTCCTTTGTTCTTTGACCAGTGTCCTCAGCAGGGTTCTAGGGCTAGTAGAAATAATACCGGAGAGAGTGGGCAGCCCTGTCTAGTTCCCTTCGAGACTGGGAATTGTGGGGTTGCGCATTCCATAACTAGCACAGCTGCTGTGGGTTTGTATATAACGACTTTATCGCTTGATAAGCCCACCCGTGTATTCCTATATGCTGGAGCACTTCAAATAAATATTCCCATGTTACACTATCGAACGCTTTCTCAGCGTCTAAGCTGATTAGCGCAGACTTTATCTGTGCATGTTGACAGTGCCCCATAGCCAGTAGTAGCCGTCTTACATTCACTACTGAGTGTCGATTGCGCACGAATCCCACTTGCTCCGGTCCTATAAGACGAGGAATGTATTGTTATAATCTGTTAGCTAGCACTTTGGCTAAAATTTTTACGTCCACATTTATTAGTGAGATTGGACGATATGAATCTGCTTTATTCTCTAGCCTACCTGGTTTGAGAATTAGGGTTATCAGGGCTTCATTTGCATTTGGGGGGAATTTCTGTTTTCCTACCACTTCTTCAAAATAATCGTGTAGTGTTCCTATAATCGAAGGTCCTAAAATTTTATAGAATTCACAGGTGTATCCATCGGGGCCTGGGGCTGAATGTGTGGGTAGGCACTTGATGATGTCTTGTAACTCTCTCCCTGATATCGGGTCCCCCAAGGCTCGTGCCTCCTCTTTAGTTAGCTGGGGCATGCCCGTATTATGCAAGTATTCTCGCACTTTGGTCAGGTTTGGAGCTTGTCCTTGCTTGTACATCGTACTAAAAAAATTCTGAAAACCTGCGCCACTTGCTCCCTCTTGTATTGAAGCACATCCTCTTTATCTTTTATCGCTGTGATCACTCGGGGCCCTCCCCTTTGTTTAACTAGTCTTGCCAGTAGCGCCCCTGACTTATTACCTAATTTCTGCAGCTTATATTTCCTAAGGACTAATGCCTTAGAGGCTCTCTCTTGAAGTAGTGTATTTAACGCCACCCGTGCCACCTGCATTTGTTCTTTATGTTGGCTTGTGGGAGCTTGCATGTACCTACGTTTCGTTTTTTGGAGTTTTCGCTCTAAGCACACAATAGCCCTCGTCATTTTGTGCTCACGGTGTGCTGTGTATGCTATGATCTCTCCCCTAATGACAGCTTTCGCCGCCGGCCAAAATACATCTGGGCGATTCTTATATTCTGAATTTAGATCTATGTACTCCGCCCACCGGCTTTGTAAGTATTCCTGAAATTCTGGGCTCTCTGCTAAGTAGGATGGAAAACGCCATCCTGAGGGGTTGAATGTGCTATTTGACATCTGCAGGTCTGCCCATACCATCGCGTGATCTGAGATTTCCTCCGGCCCAATTTCCACTGCCTCTATTTGTGAAAATATCTTTCTATCTATTAGTATGTAGTCAATCCTAGAGAACGTTCCATGCGCCCTAGAGAGATGTGTGAAATCTCGAGTGTCTGGGTGTATTGTACGCCAAGCATCCACTACATTAAGCTCTTGCATAAATTGGTTTAGATCCCTTTTACCAGGCCCCCCTCTCTCTGCGCGTCTAGGCGCGGAACAGTCCATTAGGGGGTCCGCCACCAAATTGAAGTCTCCCATTAGTAGTATTGGTAATGACTTGTAAAGTAAGCATGAGCGCACTAGCTGGTCGTAAAATGCCTTATCATATTGGTTTGGGCCGTATACAGCAACTACTAGGTACTCTTTGTAATGCAGCCAAAGATGGATAATGACAAACCTCCCTAGGGGGTCGCTTTCTACTAGGTGTGACTTGGCTACTAGACCCTTTCTGAGCAGAATAGCTACTCCATGCTTTCTCCCTGCTGCCGAAGCTGCATGTACTTCTCCCACCCATCCTTGTTTCAGTTTTTGGTGCTCATCTGAAGATAGGCGAGTTTCTTGTAAGCAGACCACATCTGCTTTGTGCCTCTTTAAGGCAGCTAGAATCTTAGTTCTCTTTACTGGTGAGGTGACTCCTCCCACGTTCCAAGTTAGAAACCTTGTTACTGTGCCTCTAGCCATGGACAACACTCAGTAGTTCTATTATGCGGATTCTCATGATTTGTGGGGTCCCTGGTGCCCAGCTCACCAGAGCGTCCCTGTCTCTGTTCTCTTTAAATATCTTTAAGTCCCTCTCCTCATCAGGAATAGTAACAGCCCTTTTCTGATTATATAAACAGTATCTATCAGGTTCCCGAACTTCTGTTTCTTCATGTGTATTCCTCCAAATCCATTGCTGTAAATATGTTTGCCTCAACCCTCTCTCTCTTCCCTCCCCTCCCCTATTCCCTTCCACATTCCCTTTTATCTCCCTTATTAACCCTCCACTCTCCATCCTAAACAGCGGTTGGAGAAGTGTAGATCTTAAGATGGCGGCTTCCCCCCCTTCCCCTTGCATGCTTCTCACCTCTGTTCACATTATTCCACTACATAACTTAATGAAAAATAGAAATTTAACATCATTTCTGGACAGTTGTAACATCAATTCAACATAGTTTTATATTAACTTTCGGTTCAATATTCAAACATTTTGTCAAACTTTACCATCTTTATGTGTGACCTGCATTTCCTTAAGAGTCCTTTCTTTACCGGTCAGTCATTTCGCCCTTGCCTCTACAGTGGGGTCGAACTTTAGTCCTTGCTGCGCCTCTTGCAGTGTTGTAAAGGTTTTCCATGACCCCTCTATTTGCACCTTCAATAATGCTGGATACAACAGCCTGAAGCGTTGCTTGTTATCTGCCAAGTGTTTGCAAATGGGCCCAAAAGCTCTTCTCTTTTCTTGGACTGCTAGGGAATAATCCTGAAACACCCTTATGGGTGATCCCTCAAATATCAGCTTGTCCCATTTTTGCCGGGCCCCTCGCAAGATTTCCTCTTTGTGGATGAAATTGTGACATTTGATAATTACAACTCTTGGCCTGTTGCTCATATTGCTTCGCTTCCCTATGCGATGTGCCCTCTCTAGGCAAAGCGGCCCCGCACTGTCTGAGAGAGCAAACTCCGATTTTAACCAGCGCTCTAGTTGAAAGGAGAGGGTGTGATCTGGGACTGATTCTGATATGCCAATTAGGCGGAGATTCGATCTTCGGGACCTATTTTCTAGGTCATCGATGTGGTGAGTTAATGACTTTAGTTCGCTTTGTAGGTCTTTTATTACCAGCGTTCTAGCAGCCTCCGCGTCTTCAATGTCGGACACTCGTATCTCTAGCTCCCCAGTTCTTCGAGTTGTCTCGTCTAATCTCGTTTCCATCCCAGCTAATTGGGCAGCTAATTTGTCGAACTGAGGGGCGATTGCAGTCTGCACCACTTCCATGAGTTGAGACAGTTGAGCGGCATTGAACACTGAGGCGGCCTCCTGCTTCGGGCTCGCCGCCATCTTGCCTTCTCCGTGTCCGCGTTGTTTTTCTGGTTCTTTCTTTACCGTCCTGCCTGGCATTACCCTGCTTTCACGGACAACAAAGGAGTCCATAGACAACGTGTCCGCTCTGCTCTCGGTATCTGTTGCAGTCGATTTCGGGTGGAATTAGCGTTGGGTGGGGGGGGTTAGCCCAGGAGAGATCAGAAACACGTCTTCTTCTCTCTCAGTCCATCACGTGATCCGTAGTGAATGTTTATATAAATTTCAGATGTGTGACCAAAATTTATGATCCAAGTGACTAACACAATAAGAGAGAGATAAAATACTAATCAATGTAAACGATCAAAACACCATCTAAAACAACCACAACTCACAAACATAAGCTATAAGACACACACTGACATCTCTCTATATAAAACGCACCTCCAACGTTCTAATGAAGCCTCACTTACCCAACATTCTAAAAGTGAAGGGGGTGAGATCGCTTTGTGTCTGCCCCGCCCACGCGTCAAACGTGATGATGTCGAGGGCGTAGCAATGACACTCAACCAATCGCATTGCTCCGCCCTCAACGTCATCAAGTTGGACGCGAGGGACGAGCACACATCGAACACACACGTTGCTAGGGACTTTTGGAGGCTTCAAAACAAGTACGCACCTCCCCCTCGCCACCCCCCCCCCCCCCCCAAGGTCGCCTATTCAGTTCGACTCTTCCACTCTCCAAACACCCGCGAGCGAGGTCGCTGCTTCCCCCATTCCCCCCCCCAAAAGGTCGCCTCTTTCAAACACAACCCCCCCCCCCCCCCCGAGTTCGCAGCTTCCTCTCTCAAGCCCACCCTCCCCCGAGGTTGCCGTTTCACATATCCACCCTCCCCCCTCAAAGATCGCCGCTAATCTTAACAAAACAAAAAAAACACAGATAGCCTTCAGCCATTGGCTGTCTGCGCTGCAGCCACTCACCTCTCACTGGCTCTGGAGCACAGGAACACGAACTTCAAAACAACTTCCTGGTACCTGCGCTTCCACGGAGACAGAAAGAGGAGAGAGGAGCAGCAGCACAGCAAACAAATCAATGCATGAATGCTGCATGCACTGCCAGGGAGGCTGCACAGAAAAGAGGGAGGAGGGCTTGGGATGAAGAGGGGGGCTTGGGGGAGGGACAGCAGACTGGAATGTCGACGGTGAACACAGGGGGAGGAAAAGGAGCACAGAACGGGAAGGGGAATGCGCCACCTGCTTAAAACACATACACACACACACACACACACACTTTCAAACACATACAGTCACTCTGAGGGGGGGGAGGGTGGCCAGGAACTTGGAGGGTGACTGGGGCGGTGAGAGGAGGAGAAAGAACAGCGGCACGGTAGGGGAAGGGGAATGCACCACCTGCTTAAAACACTCACACATACACAGAAACACACACACTCTTTCAAACACACACACTCTCTCCCTCAATCACTCACACACAAAGTCTACATATATCAAATGCACACTCACATTCTTACACACACACTCATTCTCACACACACAGCATCACTCTGTCACACACACTTGCACATTCACTCAGTCTCTCTCACACACACACTCTCACGATGAAAACCATGCTAGCGCCCGTTTCATTGGTCTCAGAAACGGGCCTTTTTTACTAGTAAAATATAAAACAATAAAATTGCTAATAAAATGCTTCTTGAAACTACTAAGTCTGACATGCCCTTGCAAAAAGCAACATACCCAGTTCTGTCCGTAACTCCTTTGGCACATTATTCTAAATTTCTGGAGCATATCGAGAAAAGGCCCTCTCTTTGATGTCAGCATAGCACAATTCTGGGACTCTCAAAGGCTGCAGTAAACAGTCGTGGGATGAGCACAATACCTACCCAGGCTCAGAATGCATAACTGGCATTCTCGGAGCACCAGGAGCTTCCAAAGATAAAACCTTTAAAAAGAAAACCTTAAAACTTTCCACATTGTCACCAAAACTCCAAGCAGGAGTTACATAATCGGTTAACTTCAACCCAAACAAAATCTTGGTGGCAGTGTTCTGAATAATACCGTAAGGTTAACTGCTTCTTATAGAGATCCATATCCAAGGTGTTACCATGATCAATATGACTTGTCATGAAAGCATGAATCGCATTAGCTAAGACTGTTCCTGGATGAATATAGCCACAGATTATACATCCTCTGCACCTGGAAAAAAGATGGCCAAACTACACCATCGCTCTGTGCCTACTTAGATAACTCTGAATCCAAGATTACTTCAAGCATCCTTACTTCTAGTTGAGCCTCTCTGCACAATTGGTGGTAATTGGGACAGGGGGAAATATGTATGTTCAAACCACATCACAAAAAAAAAGCCTCTGTTCCATCACAGTTCAGTTTTAGACTAATCACCCTTATCCAACTCAGCCCCAGTTTTTACAGTCCCCAAATCATGCTAATGCAGCATCCCAGTTTAACAAAAAAATGAATTTCCGCATAACTAAAACTGGCAGATCAACTCCCCTAAAGGCTGCATGTAAAGATGAAATAACAGAAGGGAAAGACAAGATCTCTATGGTACCCCAAAACCAACATTACAAGCCGTAGAAACAGCAGAACCAAACTGTACACACCAAGACCTTGATTACAAAAAGGAATTCAGCCAAGCATGTGCTAAACCACATTAGAATCTATCGGAGCTACAAAGGGAGCATGTTCTGGACATAGTTTCAGTGGTGGGAAAAATGTAAGTGTTGTTTTGATTTTACAGAGTGTTAAAAAAAAATCTGTATCAGCTTTTGCTCCTCTTCTGAGTTTCAGGTAACTGCTCCTTAAAACCAAGGCTTTAGAGGAGTGATTAGGGAGCAATTATGATTAATCCTCTGCTATGTAAAACATCTTGAAAAATGTAAAAATTGGGTTTTCCACATTCACTTTTGTGAAATCTGGCACTTAATGCTAGTAAGCATCAGCGTTGCTTATACGAGCTGCCAAGTGGTTTCGCTCTGTATCTGTAAAATGGTTGTTACCACTGACATTTGGGAAAATACATGAGTATTTCTCATGGCCTTACCCATATTTTACAAAAGGCTCCATGTTAAGCAGGCATTTGTAAAACAGGCTAGAAATTTCCCAACTTGAATGTTCTATTTCCAGCCTAGACATAATGAGCAAAATGAGGCTTTGTATCTCTACATAACCCTTGTCAGTGTTTTCCCAGCCTGCTGCTGGAACCTTACCTAATGGAACAGGTCTCAATTTTTGGGATGTCTATAATGGATTGCATAAATTTAACATCTGTTATATGTCATTTATATTAGATAGCTACAACAGAGGAAGAGGAGCCTGGCCCTATAAAAATCATATAAGTCTCCTAAAATGATACCTTAATATATAAAACATGATGTCCCCTCTCAATGCCCAATCTGTTCTCTGTCAAAGCCCAGTTAACAGAACATCTTACCGATTAAAACTGGATTTGAAATCCTGGGACTATTAGAGCAAATTGATTCTTAGAAGCAGGTTATAAATGCCTGATTAAATTTAAATTCTTTATAAACAGAACTATCTCCTACATCACCATCCTGCAGGTGCTTTTAGATCCGGCAAATGATGGTATGTTTGACTAACATGGAGTTTTGCTATTAGGTTGAGGTTCTGAAAACTCATGCCGCATTCTCTACTATCTGTATGAACTTTCTTTGTTCTAACATATATCTTATTTATTTTTATTTATTTATTGCATTTGTATCCCACATTCCCCCACCTATTTGCAGGCTCAATGTGGCTTACATAGATTTAACATTGTCATTGCAGGATATCTGATACAGTTAGTAATGTGTGGCGATTCGGAAGGGAAGAAAGAAGAAGGGAGAGAGTTTAGTCGTATTTCATGTATGGACTATGATGTTGGCTTGTCCTGATATTTTAGGAATGTAAAATTCTGCATAGGTATAACATAAGTGATACTTTACACCTCCAAGCAATTGCTACTTTCTAGCATGATGAAATGACTCCACTTGTCAAGAAATTTGTAATTGGGTCATCGAGTCCAAGCGGTGATTTGTATATTTTAAAACCTGGCTGGGGCATTAAGAAAATAAATGTATTTGTGCTACTATCAGAATAGACAGCAGTTCTGAATATACATATGATAAGGTCACTGTCGGTGACTATGAAGATAATTCTTATGACAAGTCACCTAGATTGAGGGGGCCAGTAGGAGCCTATTTTATAAAAGCATAGGGATGGCCTATATGCAGCCCAGATTTTGCAGAAATTGCTCCTAAAATGAAGCCACTTCTACTTATGTCTACTTTGGAAGCAAGTGTAAATGTTTGCACATAAATCATGCCTTTACCCAGACTCTGTCCCAGAACACATCCACCTAAATCTGCACTCTTATCATTGTATGGGGCAGTTCTACAAGAGGAATCCGATACATGTACTGGCATATGGATGTGAAAATGGCATTATAAAGTTGTCGTTTGTTGGGTCAATATTCAGCTGCTGCAGTCAGCATCTTTTCTTTTTAATTTTAAATGCTGGTTGCAGCAGTCAAAATAGTTGTTTGTTTGTTTGTTTATTTATTTGGATTTTGCTCACACCTTTTTCAGTAGTAGCTCAAGGTGAGTTACATTCAGGTACTCTGCATATTTCTCTGTCCCAGGAGGGCTCACAATCTAAGTTTGTACCTGAGGCAGTGGAGGGTTAAGTGACTTGTCCAAGATCACAAGGAGCAGCAGTGGCAATAATAAAAATAGCTGGTCAATCACTGACACTGAATATCCAGATAAAACAGTCTGTGCCAGAACCAGTCCAGATAGTGGCAATATTCAGTCTGCTAAATCTGTGTGAGGTCCACTCCACCCAGGCACTATCCATATAATACTGAGACATCTGTAAAGATATTCAGAGGCAGTATCTGCATGGTACTTCTGAATATCCCAGTTGGCCGCACTTACACAAATAGCAGGCACTGTTTTCCTAATGAATGCTTTTGAATCTTTGTGACTAGCAGCGCTATTCAGCCTCTGTACATATACCTGTGCGATTAACAGGAATCACTGTTTTGTAATCTTAGTTAAACAGCTTAGCAGTATGGACAGCAACTGAATATTGCCACTGTACGTGTGGTTAAGTGGAATGCCCTTGCTTAGCACCAACATTGTCTATATAGCACCACTGCAGTTGGAGAGATTTCCAGCGGCACAATCTATGAGGGTTAAATGAAAAGTAATGCCCCTACCTTCATAACTTTTCTTCTAATGAAGATATTGTAATGAATAAAAAATGAAAATAATGAAACTTCTCTCTTATTGCATGCATTTATTTTTCTACGTAGTGGACAATGTTCGTCGCACATTTCTGCTAACCATAGACAAGTTTTTCACAACCATTGCAAAACACCTGAACATCATATCTCTTCAACCACCTCTTCATTCATTCAAGTCAAACAGACTTTTAATTCAAGTCGAACAGATGCCCTTGAAGTTTTTAATTTTTGGAAAAAGATGGCAGTCACATGGCACCAAGTCTGGACTGTACGGTGGGTGGGGTAAGACTGAGACTCATCTTCGCAATTGCCTCTGTGGTGTTTCATGCTGTGTGAGGCCTATTGTTGTCACGTTGCAAAAAAAATTCCCTTGTGCTTCCAAACCCTTCACAATCATTCTTTCAAACTTTTCTGGGTTGCAGTTGTAATGCTTTGTGTGATCTTTAAGAAGCCTTTACTCGACCCTACTTGTCCCTCTAATTACCGACCCATCTCCCTCCTCCCTTTTCTCTCCAAATTACTTGAGTGTGCTGTTCACCACCACTGCCTTGGTTTTCTCTCCTCACATGCTATTCTTGACCCACTACAATCTGGTTTTCGCCCTCTCCACTCAACCGAAACTGCGCTTACTAAAGTCTCCAATGACCTATTACTGGCTAAATCCAGAGGTCAATATTCCATCCTCATTCTTCTTGATATTTCCGCTGTTTTTGACACTGTTGATCACAGCATACTTCTCGATACCCTGTCCTCACTTGGATTCCAGGGCTCTGTCCTTTCCTGGTTCTCTTCCTACCTTTCCCTCCGCACCTTTAGTGTTCACTCTGGTGGATCCTCTTCTACTTCTATCCCTCTGCCTGTCAGTGTACCTCAGGGTTCTGTTCTTGGTCCCCTCCTCTTTTCTATCTACACTTCTTCCCTTGGTTCATTAATCTCATCCCATGGCTTTTCCTACCATCTCTATGCTGATGACTCCCAAATCTACCTTTCTACCCCTGATGTCTCACCTTGCATCCAAACCAAAGTTTCAGCGTGCTTGTCTGACATTGCTGTCTGGATGTTTCAACGCCACCTGAAATTAAACATGACCAAAACCGAGCTTCTCATTTTTCCCCCCAAACCCACCTCCCCACTCCCCCCGTTTTCTATTTCTGTTGATGGCTCTCTCATTCTCCCTGTCTCCTCAGCTCGTAACCTTGGGATCATCTTTGACTCTTCTCTCTCCTTCTCTGCTCATATCCAGCAGATCGCCAAGACCTGTCGTTTCTTTCTTTACAACATCCGTAAAATCCGCCCCTTTCTTTCCGAGCACTCTACCAAAACCCTCATCCACACCCTTGTCACCTCTCGTTTAGACTACTGCAGTCTGCTTCTTGCTGGCCTCCCACTTAGTCACCTCTCCCCTCTCCAATCGGTTCAAAACTCTGCTGCCCGTCTCGTCTTCCGCCAGGGTCGCTTTACTCATACTACCCCTCTCAAGTTGCTTCACTGGCTCCCTATCCGTTTTCGCATCCTGTTCAAACTTCTTCTACTAACCTATAAATGTACTCACTCTGCTGCTCCCCAGTATCTCTCCACACTCGTCCTTCCCTACACCCCTTCCCGTGCACTCCACTCCATGGATAAATCCTTCTTATCTGTTCCCTTCTCCACTACTGCCAACTCCAGACTTCGCTCCTTCTGTCTTGCTGCACCCTACGCCTGGAATAAACTTCCTGAGCCCCATCCATGGCCACCTTTAAATCTAGACTGAAAGCCCACCTTTTTAACATTGCTTTTGACTCGTAACCACTCGCCTTCACCTACCCTCCTCTCCTCCTTCCTGTACACATTAATTGATTTGATTTGCTTACTTTATTTTTTGTCTATTAGATTGTAAGCTGTTTGAGCAGGGACTGTCTTTCTTCTATGTTTGTGCAGCGCGTACGCCTTGTAGCGCTATAGAAATGCTAAATAGTAGTAGTAGTATTTTGTCAACCTCTGCCTTGTGAGATTCAACCATTGCAGTCACAGGTCGTCCCTTTTGTTTTTGATCATATAAATCAGCACAATATTTACGTGGTTTTTTTTTTTAGCCCAGCAACACACAGTACTCACATCAACAGGCATCACTATCAACAGTCTGCATGTGGCAGTGAATTTCAATTGGAGGGACTCTTTCAACAGTTGGTGAGAAATTCTATCACAGCACATTGCTTAAATCACTCTGAGTGCTTACTGCATGTTTCCATTTCACAAGCAATAGCAAAACAGCCTCTTCACACACATTTCTCACCAATTGAGATGAAGGAAGAGATTTCAAAGAACAAGTGGACATGTGTAGCATATTAATAGTTCCATCAGTTGATAAATTATGGAGTTGGAGGCATTACTTTTCATTTAACCCTTGTATATGGTGTCACTTAAAATCCTTAGAAGACTTAATTTGTTTAGCGATGGCTAGTAAATGTATAATTTCCTTTGAAACTTGAGCAAAGTGTGTTTTAGGTTGTTTGGTTTTTTTTTTCAAATGGCTGCTCATTACTGATTTTTGAGTATGCCCATTTTCTGTGCATTGGGCTTCAGTACAGCGTGTGCTAAGACTGATTCAGTGAAGAATAGTGTGATTTTTGGTTTGTAGGTAGGAATTGTCATTACAAAAGATATAGAAGTATTGTGGATGGATCTGTAATGGGAAACAGTATAGCATGGACCATTGCTGTATCTGTTAAAGGCAGCTTTTGCCTCTCTAGGCAGGATGTAGTGAGTTATAGTAGGCTAAATATTTTCCTTACTGTACTGGTTTAAATATAAGATATAACTGCAGCTTGGCAGAATTTTTGTCTTCATTTTTTTAGAAACTTATCTTAATATTTCCTGAGTTTGATACTGGTTTCTACAGGGTTTGAGTTTTTGTTTACAGGGTATGTAATACTGTAGCATAATGTGGGAACATGTCTTTACCTTGTAGTAGGTTTTATTTTAATGTTCACAGCTTAAACGATGTGTAAAATAGCAGCGATACTGAAAACTTAATCAGTGTTTAACAAACTATTAATGTGTGTTTAAATTTTAAAATGGACAATAACTTATATTTAGCTGTACAAATATCTCCCACTCCCCAGGAACTTCCTTTATGGCTTCCAGGTTTTATGAAACCAGCTCCTTCTGGGGAATTCCCCCATAAGCCTTACAAGGTACAGCTACCCAAGGGTTTGCTTCTTCTTTTTTTTTTAATCCCTTCTCCTATCCCTCCAACCTAGCCATCACAAAGATAGCCCTCAGCAGAAGCTACAGACTTGCTTTTTTGTCCTATATGCTGAGACTCGCCCTCAAGTGTGTGTTTTGCAGGATGACTGGGCTGTACTTACCATGGGAGTTTTGGTGGGAGAAAGTTGTGTATGCGTCTGCCGCAAGTAATTTATTATAATCTGCAATTTTGCTTCATTACTGCTGCAATATAATATTTGTACTTGTTATTGCACAAATATATTGATAGAAGCATAATGTTAAGAGAATTAACTCTTGAAGCTCTATGATAGCATCCTGGTAGGTGTTTCTTTTGGTCAGTATGTGGGAAGAAAGCTGTTTACAAAAATCTTTGTACTTTCCTGTTACAGCTTCAAAATTCTCAATGCAATTACTTTGAGATTTGTTAATTTTGCCCAAAATATAGCTTTTGAAACAATACAATAGAAGAGTTTGAGGGAACATGACTTCTGCTTAGGATGTTCTTGCATTTCCTCTGATATTTAAAGCTCATTGAATCATAAGTCACTGCTGAGAATCAGCTAGGGCTATGCTTCTGACAGTAAATCAGTATTCATTTTTATTTAATTGATTTTTATATGACAAAAAAATCACCCAGTGTAGTCAGCTTGTTTACCACAGACACAAATAGAAACAAACCTTTTATTCATCTCACCCATAGTCTATAATACTTGCATTTTCTTTGTTGGTATTCAAGTATAGGCAAGGGAAGAACCAATTGCTAATAAAGAAACAATGGGTACCAATGCCACAGCATTTATTATATATCATCATTAAGATTGGGCCAGAATACCACACACTGTCAGAGACTGAGATAACTTGGGTAACTGAATGAGAGCTTATGGTGCCATAGCCCTGGGGCAAGAAGTTACTAGGAAAATTAGCATATCAGATAATCATGTTTTCTGTATATCATCTGTGACTTTGCAGGAGGTTTGAATGCTCCTTTAAATATGAGGACTCCTTAATTGTTACTGCTAACTGTGAAATTAAACATGGAATTTTAACCCTAATGCAACAAAAAAAAAAAAAAGACAACTGTTTAATGTCATTTTACTTTTCAGGAATGATTTAAATCAGTGTTTCCCAAGTTGGTCCTGGACTACCCCTGAGTATCCCCTTGCCAGTCAGGTTTTCAGGATATCCACAATGAATATGCATGAGAGAGTTGCATACAGTGTGTACAAATCAATCTCATGCATATGCATTGTGGCTATCCTGAAAATCTGACTGGCAAGGGGGGGTACTCCAGGACTGACTTGAAGAAACACTGATAGAAATATCTTGACAACTATTTAAAACTGTGTAATGGCATCTTTAGAAGTTTTTGAAATTTCATAGAGTGACATGTATATAAAATTATGCTGTAATAAAAGTTCAAATAAAGCTAATTTGAAAAATGAGTTGTTTCTAGTCTAGTTACTAAGTTTTTAACTCCTCTTAATTTAACACTATAAATTCAGTACAAACATAGCTTAATTAACTCCAATAACTGTATTTCAGATTCATTAGAGATGCAGTCCTTGCTCACTATACCATAAATTCAGGAGAAATGCACCTATGGTTTAATTTCCGTAGGGAGTCTATCATGAGGTAATGTCCTATTGTGGACTGAGAACTGCTTAAAAGAGAGGGTAGGCTAAATGGTCAGCTTTCTCAATGGAGAAAGATGAACAGTGGAATACCACAGCCATCTCTACTGGTACCGCCACTTTACATTTAAAAATGATCTAGAACTTAAAACAACGAATGAGGTGATCATATTCTCATAAATGATGCACACAGGAAAGAGCAACTCAAGTGATAGCTTTACCTTTATATGATGCAAGGCTCTAGAATGGGAGTCACCATCCAGGAAAAGATCTTGCTGTCATCGTAGATAATATGTTGTAATTGCAAGAGCATTTGAGTTGCCAGACTGGGTCAGACTAAATTTCCATCTAACTCACTATCCTGTTTCTAACAGCAGCTGATCAAGGTCACAAGAATCCCAAAAAGTAGAAAGATGAGCGGAATAGATAGGCCATGTGGTCTTGATCTCTCTCAGCCCTTTTGGACTGCCAGGGGGTCAGGTTTTCTAGATATCCGTCATGAATCTGCATGAGAAAAATTTGCATATCTTTCATGCATATTCATGAAGGATGTCTAGAAAACCTGACCCATTGGTGGCCCACAAGGACTGGGAGTAAAAACGATTAGGTCATATAGAGGGGGGTAATTGAACGGGGCTGGCCATATATAAGGGCAGCCATCTCTAATGACGGCCCTGTAAGCTGGCGTACCTAACCGTATTATCAAAACAAGATGACCGGCCATCTTTCGATAATACGGTTGGGGCCGGCCAAATCTCAACATTTGGGCTGCCCTTAGAGATCACCGGCGTTAGAGATGGCCGCCATTGGTTTTTGCCGATAATGGAACCTAATGGTGGGAGGAGCCAGCATTTGTAGTGCACTGGGCCCCCTGACATGCCGGGACACCAACCGGGCACCCTAGGGGGCAGTGCAGTGGACTTCACAAATTGCTCCCAGGTGCATAGCTCCCTTAGCTTGGGTGGTGAGCCCCCCAAAACCCACTCCCCATAACTATACACCACTACCATAGCCCTTAGGGATGAAGGGGGGCACCTAGACGTGGGTACAGTAGGTTTTGGAGGGCTCCCATTTACCACCACAAGTGTAACGGGTAGGGGGTTGATGGGCCTGGGTCCACCTGTCTGAAGTGCACTGCACCCACTAAAAACTGCTCCAGGGACCTGCATACTGCTGTCATGGAGCTGGGTATGACATTTGAGGCTGGCAAAAACAAAATATTTTTTAATTTGTTTTTTTGGGTGGGAGGGGGTTGGTGACCACTGGGGGAGTAAGGGGAGGTGATCCCCGATTCCCTCCAGTGGTCATCTGGTCAGTTCGGGCACCTTTTCAAGGCTTGGTCGTGAACAAAAAGGGACCAAGTAAAGTCGACCAAATGCTCGTCATGGCCAGCTTTCTTTTTTCCATTATCGGCTGAAGCCGGCCATCTCTTAACCACGCCCCTGTCCCGCCTTTGGTACACTAACAACACGCCCCCTTGAACTTTCGCTGGCTCTGCGGCAGAAAGCAGTTGAAGGCGGCCAAAATCGGCTTTCGATTATACCGATTTGGCCGGCTTTAGGAGAAGGCCGGCCATCTCCCGATTTGTGTCGGAAGATGGCTGCTCTGCTCCTTCGAAATTAAGCAGGATAGCCTGTCTAGCCTGCCCATCCATACCAACTACTAAGCTGTATAATCCACTTCCCTCCCTTAGAGATCCTATTTATTCTTTTATTCAGGCACAGTTCTCATCACCACTTATACTGGGAGATTATTCTGTGAATCTACCATTTTTCCTTAAGTAGTTGTTTTCAGTGGTTTTCAATTCTCTGGGACCACCTTGGCTAGTTGTGTTTTCAGGATATCCACGCTGAATAGGCATGAGATGTAGTAACATGCACTTTCTGCATTGAATGCAAATCTCCCTCATGCCTATTCAGCGTGGATATCCTGAAAACCTGACTGACCAGGTAATTAATCCATGAGGACTTGGTTGAAAACCACTGCTTTAGATTACTCCTGAGTCTTTCCTCTTTCATCTTATGTCTCGTCATTTCAGAGTGTCCATTCAGTTGAAAGAGGCCTGCCTCCTCTGCATTTATGTCACTGTGGAATTTAAATGTCCATCATATCGCTTCCAAACTATATGTATTGAGATTGTCTCCATTTTCTTAAATGAAGACCACTGACCATTTAGTAGCTGCTTTCTGGACTGTCTCCTTTCTGTTTGTTTTTGAAGGTGTGGTCTCCAGAATTATACACTACAATAAATGGGTAGCTTTCAACCCAGTCCACAAGGACCACCTGGGCCAGGCATTGCCCCTTTTTTCCCTATCCTTCCCCCTGTGATCAACAATGCCCCATGGTGTTCCTATTCCACCACTGCCCTGTACCCTATCTCTATTCTTACTCCATGCCCAGCCTCTCTTTGCCCTGTCCCTCCCACACTCCAGGTTCAGCATCTCTCCCTCCCTCTCCCTTGACTCCCCTTCATGCTGTGGCATAACTCCCTCTCTCTGTCTGTGGGTCCAGCATATCTCCTCTTCCCAAACCCTGCTCCTGTCTGTTTCTTCAGTCTGATCTCTCTTTCATATCTCCATGTCCCTCCCTCCTCTCCCACTCCAATGTCCAGCACATCTCAATCTCTCTCCAGCCCCCAACCCCCAGGGTCCAGCAATCCCATCTCCTTCCAGTCCCCCCACCCAAATGTCCAGCACATCTTGCGCTTCTTCTTCATCCCCCCTCAAGTTCAGTTCCTCTCACCCCTCTTCCCCCCCCCCCCCCAAAAAAAAAAAAACTTGCCTCTGATCCTCAAAGTTGCAGCGGTAGCCTTTCAAGACACGCTGTTCTCGCTGACACTGGGGCCTTACTGCCAGTCCTAACTTCTGAGATAAATTCCTGCTTCCATGAAGGTGGGACCTGGCAGAGGGAAGGCCCCAATGTGTGTCTTGAAAGGCCACCGCTACCAGTGAGGATCAGAGGCAAGTTTTCTGGGGAGCAGAGGGGGAAGGCTGATAGAGATGCTGAATTTGGGAGTGGTGGGGAGGAGAGAGATTCCAGCTGGACCCAGTTGGGGGGGGGGGTGAGGGAGGAACTGCCACCGGGGAAAACATCTAGGTGCCAGATCACATTTTTTAGGCGCCATGCTGACCTGGCACCTGAGGCTTGTCGAGCCCTGCTCCAAGTACTATAAAAAAACATTCCAGCTCTTGGCTTTCTTGTGAGATAAGACCAAATTTACCCCACCAGGAGACCAGTGCTTAAAGCTGGGTACAAGAGCCCTCAACGCAAGAATAATGCAAACAATATAATTAAGCAATGCTCAAAGGAAAACATATGCAAATGATATGCATGGTAAATTTGCACTAGTAAATGGAAAGCAGGTAGAGGAACGTGCTTTAGCGGTAACCGTGGCTCTTGTGTTCATGCCCAAACAAAAACCAGAAGAGCAAGTGCAAAATTAATTTTTGAAAGGTTCATATTTAAGCGCAGGAAAACGAGTGCCAATTTGTACTTTCACTTTTGATCAGACATGCACATGTGGTTTGTTTCTCATTATGTGCACTTCAAACTTCCAGGGGCTTCCTTCAGCTTGTGAAATAAGACAACTCTCACAGTTCAATGTGAGATTTTGCCAAGAAATTCTGTCCTCAAAACCACTTACGCAACCTTTGAGCTGGTGATAAGTTTTTGGCGTTATTGGCCATCATTTGCTTCTGTGCATTGCACTGCTTCTGTATGAGCATTGGGAGGGAATCTGGTCATCTTTAGTGCTCACGTTAATGTGACACTTGAGCCTTCTGAGCATGGGGCACTTAACATGCGCGCAAATCCGGTGTTATTAACCGTATGTTAATGCCAGCAGTAGTTCTGAGCATTGGCCCCCTAATCACCAACTTTGAAATGTGGAATTTTTTAAAATAATGCCTTCCAGGAGTTTGTCGAGCTATTTCAGAATTATAAGGTGGAAGGCACATGCACAAAACACAAACAGCAGCAGATGATAACCTTCATTTTGGATAGAACTGAGGTTAAAATCATTGGGCCCAGGGAAGTAGCCAGACCTCGCAGTGGGGGGGCACATTTTGGTCTGCTGTTTCCCCTGCCACTCCCCACCCACTGCGGCAGCAAATACCTTGGCTGGAAGGGGTCCCCAACCCCCGCCAGCTGAAGGGTTGTCCAGGTCCGGTCTCTGGCACCACCAAGTGGATTTGGCAACAGGGAAAGCTCAAGGGGAGCAGACCTCTTAGGCGCCACCCCTCCCCTTCTGGAAGACATGACTCCTCTTAAGGAGATCTCTCCACAGATGACCCCACTACATAGTCCAGGAGCTTGTGAACTAAGCAGGATAATAGTGGTGGAGAACCAAGTTTAACAACACGACACATTTGCCACCACTGGACCTGGCCAACTAACAAGATCTTTGTACAGCGACAATGGTGGCCGGGGACTGTCTCCAAATGGAGTCCCAGCACATGGACCACTGCCTCCTCCATGCCCTGACTCGGTTGTGGGCATGGGGTTTTTGCATGCTGCTCCCAACTCCTAGATTGCCTGCCAGCATGGGAGTTTCTGAAGTTTGCCTTCGACTGGGTCCTTTTTTGCTCTGTACCAGGCCACCAATGCAGAGTCATGAGTTTCTAGAGCAGCTTAACCAGAGTGTCACCACCCACGGCATCACTCCTTTTTCTTCTTTTATTTTGAAATGTTTCTTTCTCATATTTTTTAAATTCCTGTTTGCTTTAGTTTTTATTTTATTTTCAGAATCTGTTTTTCAACTGTCTCTGGTATATTGTGGCATCCTACTTGTATGAGATTCCAACAACAACCAGCACAGCAACAACAGAATTTCATAATAGTGGGAGAAACTGGACAAGTGGAGCTTTCCCCATCTCCAAATATTTACTTCTTCTCAAACATGAATAAAAATAACACTGAAAACAGGAGTTACTAATCAGGAAATAAGCACCTTAGGTAAATACTTGCACCTGTACATAAACAGAAATACACACAACTATTGAAAAATAATATTGCATTAATTACTCCATATGGCTATCAAAACTGGTTTTGCTGACATTTCTGTTGTTTTTTGACACCACCCAAGAAACTGAAACCATAGGCAATCTGGTTTGTCTAATGCTTAACTGGGTAGTGCTCCTATGAGTTTGCCTGGCTTGACTGTATTAGAAACAGAGAAAAATGAAGGCAGATAAAGACCATATGGCCTATTTAGTCTGCCCATATATGCCATCTTCTCTCCCTTTCACTCCCTTAGAGATCCTATGTACTTGTCCCAAGCTTTCTTGAATTCAGATACTGTTTTTGTCTCCACCACCTCCACCGGGAGACCGTTTCATGAATTCACCACCCTTTCTTTGAATAAGTATTTCCTCAGGTTACTCCTGAGTCTGTCCCATTTTACCTTCATCCAATGCTCCCTCATGCCAGAGTTTCCTTTCAGTTGAAAGAGACTCATCTCCTGTGTTCTTATGCCACGGAAGTATTTAAACATCTCTATCAGATCTCCCCTCTCCTACATTTCTTCCAAAGTCTATTGAAATCTTTTAAATCTGTCCCCATACGCTCTATGACAAGGACCTCTGACCAATTTAGAAACCACCCTCTGGCTTGACTCCATCCTATTTATATCTTTTTGAAGGTACGGTCTCTAGAATTGATTGCGCAATCTGTCCACCTTCACACTGAAGGTCCTCAAATGTCCTGTGTATGAAAGGGTAGTATGATGCAAACAGTACAGAGAATCTGTTTAGTCACTTCCAGTCTCTCTCCAACCAGCATGCCAGCAATATATCAACAAGAGGATGCAAGTTTCCACCACTGTATTTTCACCCAAACTTGCTTAAAACTTACTAGGAACCCAGTGAATGAATCAATACACACTCACACAGTAACCAGAAACCAACCTCAGTGCTACTTATAGGATACTGTCAGTTACACACGTTGTATCAGCCATTGACCTGATGTAAGTGGGTGCACCCACATTTAGGTGTGCCAAAGTGTCTTTACGCTAGTATTCTCTCGCAGCTTAGGCATGCCTGAGTGATGTTATAGAATTGGCTCTAAGTGTGCCCCATTGTTGAGCGCGCTTGAAGTGCCAAGTTAGAGAATTACCTTATTAGGCAATAGAACACATTATTGCCATAAAAAGCTAATAGGCCCCTTTGGTTGGAAGCCTTCTGAGGCAGGGAACTGTCTAATGGTGACAATTAGCTTTGAACAGACATTATTAACCCAATTCTATAAAAGTCGCCAAAGATTGTGCATGCTAATTTGAGTGCATGCCCAATTTAATTGAATAATGAGCCAATTAGTGCCTATACTTGGCTTTTTAATAAGCAATTATTGGCGCTAATTGAAATCAATGAACATGTAAGCAAGTAAATTTAGGCAAGTGATCCACGCCTAAATTTTATGCACATCCCAGAAAAGGGGGCATGGAAATGGGAGGGTCATGGGTGTTTCGGGATGGAGCGTGGGTGTGCATTTGAGTTACGCACACATAAATTTAGGCAGGGCATTTGCACAAACATTTTTATTGGTGCAAATAGATGTACCTAAACTTACATGCAACCCCTGCGGTTAAGTGCTATGCTATAAACTGCACCTAACTTTAAGCATGGCTTATAGAATAGCGCTTAACATGTTCTTTTCAGTGCCAATTTTTTACGGGCAATTTATAGAATTCACCCCTAAAGGGAATAACTTTATAAGGGTTTTTCAGTGTGTAAAGCCTGTTTTACATACAGGATAGGCTTTTTATAAAATTGCACTATGGTATACGTGTATAAATGTATATGCACCAAGATGGTACATACTTATATGAGTGCTGCATGTAGGCATTTTCAGGGGCATAATCCGGGCACAACAGGGGTAGAGTTGTGATGTTCATGGATACTATATAAAATGCACTTACAGAGTAAGTTTATTCACTCCTACCCTAGCTGAGATAATATTTAACATCTCTTTCACCTCATGTGCAACTTTCTTTAAATTAGTCACCTTACTTTCTAACTCTTCTTACTCTCTATGGGTGCGTTAGCATTTTTTAACGTGCGTAAATGGTTTACATGCGTTAAACACACACCCATAGAAATGTATAGGTGTGTTAGCGTTTAATGCACCTTAAATTTACAGGCGTGTTAAAAACGCTAACGCACCTTAGTAAACATACCCCTATATGTTCCATCTTTGCTTTACTCTTCACTATCAATTAAAATGTTCTATTATGTATTGTGTTGACATTGTAAGTAGTATACTATGCCATACTTTGTATTATTACTTGAATATTTCTATTGCTCATGTCTGATCTATTCTTACTGTACACCACCTTGAGTGAATTCCTTCAAAAAGGCAGTAAATAAATCGTAATAAATAAATACACACATACACACACATTTACACCTGCCTCACAGCAGGTGTTAATATGTGTATACAAAGTTAGGCATAATTGATTTGGATTTGGAGGCTTATCATATAAATGCACAGACCCCCCCATCTTGCCTTTATAATAGGTGTCTTTTTAGACCTCTCACATAGGTATGTTGTTGTGAAATCAGGCTCTAAAGCTGAAATCCAAATCCAGTACAAACATCTACCAATAGGGGTCCCTGTGAAGCTTCTGTTTATTTTTGGGAGTTTGTGAAATAGGCAGACAGACACAGCCAGTTCTTATATACTACAGAACCTGCAGTGCCGAGAATAATTAGAAACCAGTAAGAAACACATTTGCCCTCTCCTGGCATCAGGCTTGAAGAAGGGGTGAATTGGGAATGTCATACAAGTCCTTGAGAATGCTGTGTGCACCAGATTGAATGTGTTCAACTGATTTTCATATCCAGATCTCTTTTCATTTATAATACATGATGCTTGATAACCTGAAAAATAAAGGAAAGCTAGAGTTAAATGTAAAATCAGAACTGTAAATGAATACTCAAGGACTTTCAGAGAATCAGAAGCAGTTGAGGCAGCTTTTGATCTGTAGAAGCGTGTAAACTTATTTATAATTAAGAAAAAAGTAGCCAAATTAACTGTATATTTTGTTAAAAATATATATTAAACATGATTTCCTACTTATTATTTCTTTTTCTTTTTCATGTTAATCTCCCTTTCTCTACCCTTGACTTAGGCTAATATTTTGGTATTGATACTGTTGGAAAATGTAATGTAATTGCATTAGTGGATATTTATACTTAATCAATACTTGTATTTCTTTTGTCTTGCATTTCTTTTATTATTCAAATGGAGGCCCCTTTTCTGTATGAGACTTAGGTCAAATGGCCCTGCTGCAATCCTCCCCCCCCCCCCCCCATTAATGTTTCTGCACATCATTTATTCAGAGTATTTTTGAAGCATAATACACAATTAATTAGATTCTTGCTACCTACTGTGCATTTGGCCCTGATGCTCAAAAGTAAACGCAGGCACTAGAGGTCGTCAGTGCCATACTAGTGCCCACATTTACAGCGCAGAATGTTCAAAGGCCCGGAGCACGGGGAGAAACAAGCGTGCAGACGAACAATGCAAGTAGCATGCTAATGTAGTCAAGCTCATGTTAATGAGGGCATTTTGTGTTCCTCCCCAATGCTCAGAAAAGAGTGCCTGAATCAAAACTGCCTTTCTGCTGCAAAAAATAATGCCAGGGTGGGAGCAGGCGTTAGGGTGTTGGAAGAGAGGATTTCTCATGCTTTTCCCATGATTCTTTCTGCAAAATCTGCCAGAAGCCCGTGGAAGCCCTTAAGCGCTGGTCGTGAGAAACAGCAGACCCAAGCGAAAGCATACATTGGTGTCTGTTTCCTGCATCTAAATTTAAAGCGTCCATGCTAAAATAAATTAAAAATGCCCAAAGTGAAAACACACGTTGGCATCTGTTTCCTGCATCTAAATATAAGCATCCAAGCTAAAAAAATAAAAATAAAAAACCAACTTAAAAATGCCTATATTAAGGCTGCAGAAAACAGATGTCAACGTGTGCTTCACATTTGGGTTTTACCAGGCGCATGGGCACAGGAGCCAAGTTTACTGCAGAACTCTTCGGCGCATGCGCCACCTATATTTGTATCTTATTAGCTTTAGGGTGTTGTTCTTCTACACTGTTCCAGCGATATTTTTACCGTGCTATTTGGAATAGTGCCGGAGTTTTGAGCATCAGGGCCTAAATTTGCAGTCATGCAGTTGTGAATTCTGGCCACCAGAGGCCCTACAGGTTTCTAGTGTTGCATGGAATACTAACCCCCCCCCCCCCCCCCCCATTTACTAAGCTGTACTAGCGGCAGTTGTGCCACGCAGCAGCTGCTAGCGCACGGCTTAGTAAACGGGAGAAAATGTGTTTCTGCACATGGTTCTGCTACTTTAAAATATATTTTCTGATAAAATCTATAGTTTAAAAAATGATTAAAACAAAGGGGTCCTTTTACTAAGCTGTGGTAAAAGGGGGGCTGCGATAGAATCCGCGTATGTTTTTGAAGTGCACTGAGGCCCCCTTTTATCACAGGGTGTCTTTTTTCTCAAAAAGAAATGGCTGTGCGGTAAGTGAGCCACTTACTGTGTGGCCATTTCAGGGGTGAGGAGTACTTACTGGCACCCACTGAGGTGGTGGTAAGAGCTCCTGTGCTAATCTGGCAGTAACCAGGCAGTGCTGGAAATGGCACATGCTGGGGGTGGGAACTACCACGGGAGCCCAGTGGTAGTACCGGATTGTTGACACGCATTTGGCTCCTTGCCGGTTTGACGAGTTCTCATTGCATTTCAGTTTGATGCTGTACTTTGGATTCTCTAGCCAATTTATGTGTTTTTAACATGGGTGGCTGAGATATTTCATTTGACTCCTGAGGAAGGTGCGGTTGGCGCCGAAACGCGGGTCTGCGTAGAGTCTTTGGAATTGAATCGTTGCACGAAGTTGTACTTTTGGTATTGCTTTTTCAATAACCCCACTGTTTGGACAACCATTTGGTCCACCGCCTAACCTCTTTTTTTTTTTTTTCTTTCTTTCTAACATTGTAAGTATCATATGTGTATTATATGCATTTTCTTCCATGCTGCCTAGTACGATGTTTCATCTGTATTCTGCTGACATTTACTTATTGAGGGAATACATTCTTGTTTAGGATGTTTTAGGCTTTTACATTTTTATGTACTTCCAGGATGTTAGTCCATTTCTTTTGAACTTTGTGATCCGCCTTGAGCCACAGAATTTGGTTAAGTGGAATATAAATGGCTATGGGGTCCTTTTTACTAAGGTGCGGTAAAAGGGGGTCTGCGCTAGCATCAGCTCATGTTTGTGACACGCGCTGAGGCCCCCTTATACCTCAACGGGTAAAAGACTGTCATTTTCTCAACAAGAAATGGTCGTTCGGTAAGTGAACCACTTACCGCATAGCCATTTTGGTGGTGGAAGCACTTACCACCACCCATTGAGGCGGTGGTAACGGCTCCTGCGCTAACCTGGTGGTAACCAGGCAGTGCCGCATGCTGCCAGGTAAGCACTGGCACTACAAAAATAGAAAAAATTATTGTAGCGCTGGAAATTGAGCAGGCTGGAGGTGGTTCCAGATTGGTGCGTGGCAAGCCCATTGCCACGCACCAACCCTGTAGTAAAAGGGCCCCTGTATTAGATTATTATTTATTTAGATTTTGCTCGCACCTTTTTCAGTAGTAGCTCAAGGTGAGTTACATTCAGGTACTCTGGATATTTCTCTGTCCCAGGAGGACTCACACTCTAAGTTTGTACCTGAGGCAATGAAGGGTTAAGTGACTTGCCCAAGATCACAAGGAGCAGCAGTGGGATTTGAACCAGCCACCTCTGGATTGCAAGACCGGTGCTCTAACCACTAGGCCACTCATCCACTGATTGTTCTACTATGCTGATATAATGTGTATATTTCTGACATGGTCTCATGTTATTCCTATTATTAGGATCCAATTTGCCTGTCTTCAAGTTTACCTTATTGATTTTACTTATGTTTATACCATCATTGTGCTATTAACAAATATGTAAGTTTTATGTCAAGCTACACACTGCCTTGGATTAATCTCTTCATAAAGGCAGTTAATACATCTCAATAAATAAATAAATAAAATATGGATCTGTGGCTGTTATATATATATTTTTTTAATATGAGTTTTTTTTATATAGGACCAACATAGGTACTAATGTCCCTGTTGCCTGCATGTACAAAAGGTTACTATTTTAAAAAAGTAATACTAAATTACATTTATGTCCTCTAATCCTTGACATGGACTTACCCCTGGATTCTGTATATGATGCTCAAAATTGCACATGGGCCCAATTTCTACATGCAATTTAATTGCTTAGCAAACCAATTAGCACTGATAATTAGGTGTTAATTGACAAATAGAATTTATGGGCCAGATGCACTAAACTTAACAAGCCAGCAACGTGGTTTTTAAACTGGTTCTAGCTAGTTTACCGCGCAAGTAGTAAACCGGGACATGCACAAAAGGGTTCTTCAAGCCATTTTCCTGTCACGGTAGCAGCTAATGAAAATGGAATGCAAATGAGCTAATTACTATTATAATGTGAATGCGATGCACTACCGTTTCTGACCCCATGCACAAAAGTAGTCCCTACCTTTACCGTGGAAATTTAAATGGGAGGTCTGGACCTGTCGGACGTTCATTATCGCAAGTAGGTGAAGGGGAGAAACAAAGCAGGGAAGATGGAGCAGAAAAAAAATATATATCAGCTTACACGCAGCTTCTTTGCTTGTATGAAAGCCTTGTCATACATTTCTTTTTCAAATTACATTTTACTGGCAAGAAATTGGGAGGGGGGCAGTACCAAAATGTAAAGCATAAAAGTAATGGTGACTTACCAAAAATGCAAGGAAGACAAGGGTCCATGAAAGAAACAGCATCTGTGGGACACGGGTTGGTTCCACCCCCAGCTGTTCCTGCTGCTTCCTTCTATTGGCCGGCTGACATCCTAGAACGCCCATCTCCCTGAACATGGACTCTTATTGGCTGGCTGCTGTCCCAACTCCTCCTCCTTGCAGGGCTTTCCTGATGACATCACTTTATTTTTTGTGATTTTTTTAGAGCTGTGAACTGATTGGATCCGAACTTCCTGGTGTCCCCCTCCACAGAGAGGGGCTAAACCAATTGGACAGCATCAGCCTGGGATGTCCCGCCCACTCATTACTGGAAACGCAGACGGATCCTTAATGGGACCTTTGTGCATCTGGGTGTATGTACACAGTTTCTAGGCATATTCTATAAAGATGCATGTGTAAAATTTAGTGCGTGGATCTGCAAAGGGGGCATGGTCATGGGAGGGGCATGGGCAGGCCATGGTCATTCCAAAACGTTGCACGCACTGTTACAGAATATGCCTGATCCGCGCCTGTTGTAGGTACGGGGAGTTACACCAGGTTTCAGTTGGTGTAAATCCTAGGTGTGGCTCCTGGTGGTAGGCGGTATTCTATATACGGCACCTAACTCGGAGTGCCATTTATAGAATAGTGCTTAGCGCATTTTTTTTGGGTGCTGATTTTTTATCACCATATATAGAATTTGGCCCATACTGTAGTTAAAGAGAAGTGTAACTGATCTGTTTTATGTTGTTTTTAATGAGAATTCAAACCCCTTTAGAATCTGATATTACTTCCCATTGTTTGGTGACTAGGTAAGTATTGGATGGTGCAATAATAGTAAATGTGCAAACCACACCTGATATGATTTCCTTTTGCATTCCGAGGAGTGTGGGTGGCATTCCTTTAATAGGAGTCACAGTGGCCATTGGTGCTGCAACGCTTTAGAAAATTATGACTCATTTCAAAATAGTAAACCTGGCTGTAATAATATACAATTTAGATCCTGCCGAGTGTCATTAGCACAGACAAAGAATGATATTTGTAATTTCTTAACATATTTAACCAGTGAAAAATACATTGACTAAGACCATTCCTTAGAAAGTTACAGTGAACTAACTACAGAAACGTTTTAATTCAATTTTTTTCTGGGCTATACATTTGTGGGGCAGTTTTGTAAGTGGGCACCTCCTTTTAGGTGTCCCAATGTTGCATGGTGAAAGCTTATTCTATAATGGCATTTGGCTCTATTCTCGGGCCCATATTGCTTAACATCTTTCTGGCACAGTTGACTCTCCTTCTCCGATCCCTTGGGTTTACATTTTTTATTTATGCAGATGATATTCAACTCCTGTTGCCTCTTGATTCCCTTTCTTCTAATGTTAGTTCTGTCTCTAAGAAACTTGGCCAGGTGGCAGATTGGCTATCCAAAAATAAATTGCACTCGAAATCCCTCGAATCTGTTGCAATGCTGTTTTCTACAAATTCGTCTCCTCCAGCTTTTTTTAATTAAAGGTACACCTTTTTCATATCATACATCCACTAAGATTGTCGGTGTCATCTTAGATAACAATCTATCTGTTTGTGCTCATATTTCTAAGGTTGCTTCTTCCTGTTTTTTCACTGTTAGGCAAATACGTTCCATCCACTCTCTTCTACAACCTTCTTCTTTATATAGCCTCCTCCATGCTTTGGTTTTATCTAATTAGATTATTGTAATTCTCTTTGAGTTGGTCTTTCAAGATCGCAATTACATAGACTTCAATTGGTGCAGAATACTGCTGTTAAACTAATCTATAATAAAAAGAAATTCGATCATGTTACCCTACTTTTCATTGCAGATCATTGGCTTCCAATCTCAAACCGGGTCCCATTTAAGATTCTTATCCTTGCTCATCAGATGCAATCCCGTGGCTGTTCCTTCTTTCTGGCTTCTTATCTGATTCCTTATTCAACTAAAACAGCTCTTCAATCATGCAACAACATCTTCTTTCTATTTCTTCCTTCCATCAGGCATATCTGGATACCAACAGGATTTCATGTTTCAATTTAATGGCATCTACCGTTTGGAATGGCCTTCCCCTTTACCTTAGGATGGAAGCCTATTTTGCTGTGTTTACATCTCAATTCAAGGCCTATAATTTCTCTCTTGCCTTTCCTACATCTGTTTAATCTTTTCTCTTTTTTTTTTCTCTCTCAATGCTGCTGACCTAAAGCTGGTACTTTTTTGTTCCCTTCCCTTGTGTAACCCCCCCCCCCCCCCCCCCCGTTTTTCTATTTTTAGATTGTATCTTATCCTCCCCTCTATTTTCCTTTTCATGGATTGTTTGTCTGTTTTGTTTATCTCTTACTCGTTTGACTTCCCCCGCCCCCATATTATTTTTTAATATTATACAAACCGCTTAGATTTTCAATATATTTGCGGTATATCAAATAAATGGAACTTAAACTTGAACATTATAGAGCACCAGTGTAACTGGCATTGACACACCTTACTTTTAAATGTGTGCAGTTATGCCAGTCATAGATCTGTTGTAACTGGGTGCGCCTATATGCAACAAGGACACGCATCACTTATAGTAATGTATAAATGACGCTTGTAACCAGGAGGCACGCCCATCTCCTGTCCATGCTTCACTTTGGAATATATTCCTTTGCATTTGTGCACTATGGGCTGGATTCAGTAAATGACAATCAAAATTTGGCAATAAAAAAAATTGGCACTAAGGGCCAGATTCTATATATGGCGTCTAAAAAAAATCTGGCAAGTATACACGGCAAAGGAGGTAACGAAGATGATGAAAAAACATCCAACCGACTCAGAGTTCACATTAGAAGTTTATTTCACAAAAAATACTGGACTCGACACGAATCGTGTTTCGGCCACAGAGGCCTGCTTCAGGAGTCGCTGTGGTTTGATTTCTGAAAGTCCTAAAGTAGAGAGATGTGGTAGCCGTGTTAGTCCACTTTCAAAGGAAATCAATAGAATAGAATAAAATAAAACATGGAAAAGAAAATAAGATGATGCCTTTTTTATTGGATTAACAATACATTTTTTTGATTAGCTTTTGGAGGTAGCCCTTCATCAGATGGGCTACCTTCGAAAGCTAATAAAAAATGTATTAAGTTAGTCCAATAAAAAAGGTATCATCTTATTTTCTTTTTCATGTTTTATTTTATTCTATTTCTATTGATTACCTTTGAAAGTCCTAAAGCAACTGTAAATGTTGAACCAATGAGAAATAAAGGCAGAAATGTTCACAGTCTGAATTGCTTTGAATGCACAGAGTCAATCCACTAACGTGCACAGCAAAATACATCATTTTGAACAGTTAGACAGCATTTTGACCACAATTTCTTTCACTCACTCATTCTTTTGTTGCTGATCACTAGGATTGACCACTGTAACATATCATACTTAAATTGTCCTCAATCCCAACTCAATAAATTATAATCCCTCCAAAACACAGCTATCAGACTTCTTGGTCATGCTCGCAAATACGACCATGTTTCTCCATTATTCATCAAACACCACTGGCTTCCTGTTGACAAAAGGATCATCTACAAGATTCTCCTTTTGATTTTTAAGGCTCCTAGAACTGGCCTGCCTTCTTTCTTCTCTAATCTTTCCATTCCATATACTCCAGCTCGGCTCCTCCATGCTCTTAACAATTATCGTCTGTGTCTCCCAAGTCCCAGAAACGCAGAGCTAGAATCCACTAGACACACCACTTTTTTTTTGCTGCCCCTTTTCACAGGATCTCTATGCCCCTTTCTATCCAAGCTGAACTTTCTTTTAAAGTTGCCTTGAAAGCATGGCTCTTCCATCAGGATTTCGACTCTACCAAGGTTTTGGTTTGCTCCCCTATTACCATTGTCCTACCCATTTCTGTTACTCCTTTCTTTGCTTTTTGGACTTTGCTCTTCTGTTTGAATGCTAACTCTCCGATTTATAATTGTAGTTCCTTTCCGTTTCTGATTTTATTCTGAAATGTTAGCATTGTACACCACTGTGATCTGCAAGTTAGTTAACGGCAGTATAGTAAATCTCAATAAATAAATAAATAACGCCAATAACTGGTTGTTAGCATTCAATTATTGATCATTAAGGGCTTATTACTCAATTACTTTGCATGTACATCTCGGGCACATGCAAATATGGGTGCCATGTATAGAATCCAGGGGTATGTCACTTACATGTACTCTTACAAAATAGCTCTTATGTATGTAACTGCTAATTTTTTGTGCATTTTTGTATGCAAAGGGGCATAAACTCTTGAGTTACTTATTACAGAATCGCAACTTTAAGGCTAGATTTACTAAAGAGCACTAACACCATTAATGTCCATTATTAGTAAATAGATTCCACTGCATAAATTAGGAGCTGTGGTAAATAATGCATGTTGATGCATGTTAGCACATGATATTGCCCTTAAAGGAGTTTGTTGTGCTCATACTAAATGTTAAATGATAACAGAAAAAGACCAGTATGGCTCATTTGGTGTTGGCAATCAGGATTCCCCCAGTGTGGGGTTGAGACATCTATTCAACAAGGCCTACAAAGAGAACCCATAACCTTACAAAATACCTCACCAACTCACCCAATTATTACAGTCCACCTTATATCTTGCCTAACACCTTCCTTCTCTCTTCCCTCACCTAATCTTTGTACATTACTAATTGTATCTGATATCATGGAATGATTATGTCACAACCAAACTCTATAAGCCACATTGAGCCTGAAAATAGGGCTTATGTGATACAAATGCAATAAATAAATAAATAGTGGGAAGATCATTCACAGTAAATGCCTGTACTGAACTAGAAGATGGAAAAAAATCGTATAAAAAAAAAATACAGCAGTTACCTATACCTTAGCGAGTAGCATTCACAATACTAATTTATAGTAATCACACTGAAACCTGTAGCTCCTCAGATCATCTGTGAAGGAAGCCATATGGCTGCTAAAGGGCATAGGACTGGCGGTACCAAATTATTTTACCAGCCCACATGAAGCGTGGGTTCTGGTTCTGTGCAAAAATAATCTAGCAGTTAATAAAAAGAACACACCATTTTATCTAAATGCATTTCAGACTACTTTTTCTTATCACATAATTATTATCCCCCTTTTCTTTATTTTTGCTTAGTATTCAACCTCCTCCCAGCTCCAGACAGCTAATCCTCAGCGCTGCTCTGTATATGCTAAAAGCTCTTTCCTATTTTGTGTCTGTGCGAAAAATGCTTCATATATCTGGCTGGAAGGGACTGAAGCAGAAAGATCAGCCTCTTACTTCTCTGCCTTCCCCCTCCTTGGCTTCAGTATAATACCTTCATGGCATGACAGAGCAGCCCAGTTGGCCTGGCAGGCAGCAGACTCAGACCCATCTGCTATGCTGAGCCATGAGGCTTCTCGCCTCTTGAGTCATGCTTTAATCCAGAGAATAATACAGTTGCACAGAGCTGTGTCAGGTGTTACCTAGCATAGCTGCATCTGAGTGTATCCAGACTACAAGAAAATGGCAACTATTTCATATGCTTCTATTGTGACAGTACAAGAAGGACTAGGACAAAGGAAAAAGCATCACACATAGTGACCCTCTGCTTAAACGTCACAGCAACAGTAACATAGGCAACCGAGACCCCTCGGGCCTAAGGGTATTCATTATGTTGGGTAATAACAACGAGACACAAGGAGTTTTCTTAACATGGCACAACTTGGTCGCAGCTTTATTTTAAATTCAAACAACTTCATTAACGTCGTAACCCTGGGTATACCCAAGCCAATCAGCTTCCGGCTTGTAGTGGCGTTCCTAGGGGGGGGGCGGTGGGTGTGGTCCACCCCGGGTGCACGCCGCTGGGGGCAGTGGCGTACCAAGGGGGGGCGGTCCGCCCTGGGTGCACGCCGCTAGGGGGTGCCGTGGCACGTGCCTGTGGGCTCCGAGTTCGCAATGCTAACTTCGCTGGTTTGCTGCAGCTCCCTCCCTCTGCCCCGGAACAGGTTACTTCCTGTTCTGGGGCAGAGGGAGCTGCAGCAAACCAGCGAAGTTAGCGTAGCGAACTCGGAGCCGACAGGCACGTGCCGCGGCACCCCCCCCCCCAGCAGCATGCACCCAGGGGGAGTGTCATTTCGCGCGGGGGGGGGGGGGCGCATCGGCGATCCGCCCCGGGTGTCATCGAGGGTAGGAACGCCACTGGCTGGGAGGGGTGCCACGCGCCTGTCGGCGCCACTTGTTCCGTGCTCCCTCTGCCCTGGAAGAGGTTACTTCCTGTTCCAGGGCAGAGGGAGCACGGAACAAGCGATGCTGACAGGCGCACGGCACCCCCCCCCCCCAGCAGGAAAAAATGCACCCGGGGGGTGTCGCTTTGCCGGGGGGGGGGGGAGGTGTCGTTTCGCTGGGGGGGAGAAGGTATCGTTTCATCGGGGGGTGGGGGACGCATCGCTGATCCACCCTGGGTGTCAGCCGCCCTAGGAACGCCACTGCTGGCTTGTTAGCCAACCCAGTCCGCTGTCATAGCAAGACTGACTAATCATACACAGAGCTCCCTGCTGTACAGCAAGGGAGCTCAACCGTAAGCACAGCTATCCCAGCTGTCTAGCTTACACCATCAGGCTTGGGTACCCCGCCAAAGCTGTGACAAATATTTACAGGTACAATTCATATCAAATCCACATTAACTCGGGAGGGGGGAGCAGGGTGATGTCCGCTGCCCGGACACCAGAAGAGGACGTCCGGGCTCTTCTCAGGGGTTTTAAACCCTCTTTTTTCCCTCCCCTTCTCTGCGGGGAAGGACTAGCCCGCCGCACCCGCTCACTCCTCCCGCTGACTGGAACACGCATTGCCCGTCGGGGCACGGCACCATGTTAGTGACGGCTCCGTGCACCGGGGGGGGGGGGGGGGGCACTGCGCCTTGCTTAATGCAGAACAGTGACTCAAAGAGTGGTGACACTATCAAACAGCAGCAAGACACTCTGCCTAATGGTGTCCGCATCTGTAATCATCCAAGGTATTTTTACATCTAGACTAAGGTAATTTTAGCCAGTAAAATGAACAGCAGTGACCTGTAAGAAACAGAATGAACTCACTTCTTAACCAAAACCCTGATTTCTACAAAGTTACCTTTTCCCAGAGACCTACTTCATAGCAGCAGGTCTAGAAATACAACTCTGGAGATTGCACTTTCAAAAAGATATAAACAGTTTGGAGTCAATCCAGAGGATGGCTACTAAAATGGTCAGTGGTCCTTGTCATAGAGTGTATGGGGACAGATTTAAAAATTTGAATGGATTTTAGAAGAAACGTGGAAGAGGGGAGATCTGATAGAGATGTTTAAATACCTCGGTGGCATGAGAGCACAGGAGATGAGTCTCTTTCAACAAAAAGGAAGCTCTGGAATGAGGGGGCATTGGATGAAGGTGAAAGGGGACAGACTCAGGAGTAACCTGAGGAAATATTTCTTCATGAAAAGGGTGGTGGATTTGTGAAATGGCCTCTTGGTGGAGGTAGTGGAGACAAAAACAGTATCTGAATTCAAGAAAGCTTGGGATAAGTACATAGGATCTCTAAGAGATCCTATGTAAAGGCCACCTTCTACACTATCCTGCTTATCACCTTCCTTCTCTTTTCCCTTACTTTATCTCTTTACATTACTAATTGTAATTGTACAGATACTTCTTATATATGAAATCCTGGAGTGAACTTGTCATAACAAAACTCTGTAAGCCACATTGAGCCTGCAAATAGGTGGGAAAATGTGAGATACAAATGCAATAAATAAATAAAATAAAATAAGAGAGTGAACAGGATAGTAGATGACATGTATGGGCAGACTGGATAAGCCATATGGTCTTTATCTGCCTTCATTTTTTTCTGTTTCTAATACAGTCAAGCCAGGTAAAGAGTGCAACCCAGTTAAGCATTAGACAAACCAGGAGATTGCCTAGGGTTTCAGTTTCTTGGGCGGTGTCAAAGAACAACAGAAATGACAGCAAAACCACAGTTTTGACAGCCATATGAACTTAAAGAGTCATTAATGCAATATTATTTTTCAAAATTAGTTGTGTGTTTCTGTTTATGTAGGGGTGCAACAAGTATTTACCTCAGGTGCTTATTTCCTGATTAGAAACGCCTCTTTTCAGTGTTATTTGTATTCATTTTTTAGAAGAGGTAAATATTAGGATGATGGGCCACCTGTCCAGTTTCTCCCACTGTTATGAAATTCTGTTGTTGCTGTTGGAAACTCATACGAGCAGGATGTCAATATACCAGAGACAGCTGAAAAACTGATTCTGAAAATATAATAAAAACCAAACAGGAATTTTAAAAAATATGAGAAATAAACATTTCAATATAAAAGAAGAAAGAGGAAGCATAGAACCAAGAAAGAGGCAAATTGATATTTCGAAAGAAGTTGTGATTTTTACTTAGCTCACACGTTTATTTTAAATGTTTCTACACTAAATGACTACAAACAATAATTAGTAGTAATTGTATTTTATGACATAGAAGGCTACTGATTCCAGGCTGGCGCTGCTGCCTCTTTAAGAGGAACCAGTTTTGTTTATTTGTTCACCCGCCCCCGGTTCCCATGCTGGCAGCGCCAGTGCAACTCTCATTGGCTGGCTGCTCCACAGCTGTTGTGTCTTACTGCCGCCACCTAATCAAAGAGTCGGGAATTCCCCGGGCATCTACGAGACCACCGATTGGTTAGGAGAAAAAAGAAAAACCTGGGCTGCGTCCCTCGGCAACCAACCCAGTGAATGTTGCTACGTGCCGGCGGGGAGGTTATAGGTGCGGGCAGGTGCCACTCGGCCGACAGCAGGTTTAGCTGCGTGGCTTTTAAAAGGAGGGCAGAGGGAGTGAAAGGGGGCGTGGTGCTATCTTGCACGGCTAATGGTTTTAGGAAAAGGGAGAACGCGGTTGGGGAAAGGGAGCGTGTATGCGTCTGTGCTCGAACTGCTTCGGCTCGTGAGGAACACCAACCCCGCAGCTGCTACGTTGTAACGCGTCGCGAGATAGAATACCAAGATCAGCGCTTAGAATCCAGTGCGCAGCGCTTGGGACGGAGGTGTCGGCGGCCGTCTGTACCACGCGCCGTCTGCCCGGGGCTCCTCGGTGAGGCCGCTCCACCCCCCCCCCCAACCCCGTCCCGCTCCTGTTGCTGCGCACTGATGAAGCTTATTCTTCTGGGATCGGGAGAAATATGACCACAAGCACTAAAACGTATATAACTGTCCAGACGGCGCACTATTGCCCCACGATTTCAAACTAGGAAGGAAGCCACACTAACTCGATTTTACAAGAGCAAGCGGTGGTTCTGAAAACGTTTCCACTCTCTTAGGTAGGATTGTCGTTGGAGATCAAATGCTTCCTAGAATGAAGTTTGTTGGAGCTTTCTGTCCTAGTAATTAACCTAGCGTGTTATTCTGATTAATATTTTTGTGGTGTGCAATTTTTCTTGATTTTTTCCAATAAAAGTGATATTCTTTTTCTAGGTTGAGGGGCCGTATTGGATATATGGAAATAAATTCTTGGGATACGTGTGGTCTTTTTAACTACAGTAATATGTAGTGATTGTATCTACATTTATATTGTACAGAGAGAATAGCTAAGTCAGGCCGTTATAATTCAGGTCTTGTCTATTTTGCTTTACGGTATTTAAAGGGCTCTATGAGCGCAATGCTCCTTTTTTTTTTTTTTTTTTTTTTAAACATTTTGGGGGAAAAAAAGTTGTCTTGACTGTGAAAAGAAAAGGTGCTTTCTCCACCCTTAGTTAAATTACAAATAGATTCCGTCCACAAAACGTTGGCTTTATAGTGGACTTTGATTTGGTAGAACTGCAGTTATTACTCTACTGTAAAGCTAAAGGATTGAGTGAAATCAATCTCTGCCTTTTGAAGTGCAGTGAGTAGCTATAGAAAATAGTTAAGGGGAGCCAGATGATCCTTTCCAGCATATCAAATGGCTAGGAAATCTGTTCTCTATTTTATCTGAGCTATTCCAGGGTTCCTAAATCTGGAGAAATGCAAGCTCCTGCTCTCATTTTGACCTTAAATGCCATGTGACTGCTTTTATTTACAAACAGGCTGAAGGGAAAGGGAGGAGGGAGCTGCGTATCTTGCATCCTTGGTCTGTTTTCCTATCCTGACTCACTGTAGAGGCATATGACAAAAAAAAAAAAATCTAGGTGCTAGCGGCAGTGCATAGGCAGAATCATTTCAAGTGAATGTGAAGAATGCACAAATACATGTTGCTCTTCTTTCAGGGAAAGGTGTTCTTGATTCTAGGGCATTGTGCAGCATAGCCTGTAACTGAATCATAACAGACGGTGTCTCCTGTTTTTATTGGAGCTCTGAACACTAGAGAAAATAAAATGCAGGAAAGAATAATAGGAAATATGTATTCAAAGTTATGAATTAAGGAAAAGGGGTGAGGTAGAGGAAGCGAGCAACTAAAGGGTGTGTTAACTCTGAGAGAGGCTAAAAATAGCCAGATTAAAATGAGCAAGATCTGCTGTCAGTGGGCTAGATATTCTACACACCCACAGAAATGTGGCCAAATTTGAAGTTATGTCTGCTCTGAACTGTATTTATCATTGCTATGATTTTCTTGTGTTGTGTGAGTAAATTCACTGAAAGAAACAAATGATTACTCTTTGGACTTGGTGTGTCCAGCAGTGTAAAGTTCTGATATCTCTGTTGTGCTTAGTTTAAGATGTGAGACTATGTGGGGTAAAGAAGGGAGTAGTTCAGTACCAGTACCTGGACTGTTCTGGGGGGGGGGATTCTCCCCCTCCCCCCCCCCCCAACCTCTGAGATTATTGAATTCTTGGATTGTGAAACCATTTCTATTGAATCAACATACAAGCTTATACCGTGATATAGTACAGATACTGTTCCATATAAAATATTGACTTTCTTTTTGGGCCAATAAATATTATGGCTTACAAAGTATGTTCTCTAATAGGATTCTTTGCTTTGAATTGCTCTAGCAACCTTCACTTAAGACAGTTGATTACCTAGAGAAAATAACTTGGGGACCTGAAAGTGTATAACTGGAGGTTGAGACATGGGTGCCCTTAACGCGGTTCTCAACTTGTTACTGTATGACCTTAGCAAGCTACTAACCTATTTGTATTCTATTTGAGATGGTGTAGTATTGACAGGTAAAGAGGCTTATTTTCAAAGCACTTAGCCTCCCAAAGTTCCATAGAAACCTATGGAACTTAGCCTCCCAAAGTGCTTTGAAAATATGCCTCAAAGTCTTTGAAACTGTAGCCTGATCTAGTTAGAAACAAGGTTTTTATTTCATTGGAATTCAGATACTTTTTGGTAAGTGTTATGATTAAAATATTTAACTCTTTTCTATTTCAGCTTAAAATAGAACAAACTCTGCTACTTTTGTCCATTGACTCTGTTTCCGTTGGGTTTGGAAAAGTCTGTCCTCTGCTATTGAGACACAGGGGGAAGCAACTGCTTGCCCTGGAATCAATGGAAAGGAATGTTGCTACTATTTGGGATTCTGCCAGGTACTTGTGACCTGGATTGGCCATAGGTGGAAGCAGGATACTGGGCTAGATGGACCATTGGTCTGATCCAGTATGGCTATTCTTTTCTTCTTTTGTGTGATATGAAGAAATATTTATGTATTTATATACATGTTTTAGCTAAAGGTTGTGGAAAGGGTTCACTAGGAGTTGTTTACTAGGAGGCTATTAATTTTAACGATTTAATGCTGTTCTCTCAGCTCTGTGAGATGACCTTACCTCTGAGTAGAATTTATAGAGGAAAGGTCAAATTGATTAAAACCTGTATTAATTTTACCTTCCCTCCCATCCAATCATATATCACTATTCAATTATTTTTTTCCTGAGAAAATCTTTCAGTGCCTATAGAAGAGGAAGCTACTGTCATGACATCATTGAGACATGAAGAAAATGTATTCATTATGTATGTTGCATTTGTTTAAATATTCTAAGAGGTGGAGGTTCCAGTATTTCTGCTTAATGCTCAGATTAGCAATAGTTCTCTGACCAGAACCCTTATTTTATCATCCTCATGTTAATATTCCCTTATCTCTTGTTTTGTCCTGTTTGTCTGTCCTAATTAGACTGTAAGCTCTGTCGAGCAGGGACTGTCTCTTCATGTTCAAGTTACAGCGCTGCGTACGACTAGTAGCGCTATAGAAATAAGTAGTAGTATATACTATAATTGCATTTATATAATAGTGGGGGCTCTTTCTTATGCACAGTTGCTGCCATTGTCAGGGTGCAGCCCATCCCTCGGGTTGTTTGAGATGCAGTTAACCCCCTCCCCCACCACCACCGTTTACCAAGCTGCGCTATCACTGACACAGCCCATTCACTTTGGGCTGTGTCAGCATTGCTGCGTGGCTTAATAGGGTGTAAATTATTTTGTAGATTAGTACAATATTTCATCATACCCCAAATAAAGGCATTTATTTTTTTCCCCAGTTCCCATACACAAGAGCAGAAAAGCCTCAGTGAATCGGGCCCTATCTAGCCAGGATACATGACTGATTTAATTGACTTAGTAACCAGAAACATATCTAAATCTACACTACCCAAGCTGTAAAGGACTTAAAATACAAATCTACCTATGCATCCAACTTTTCCTACATATGTACACAACTGTGAAACGCGTTACCAAAAGCCTTGAAAATGACGTATGACCACCTAAACTTCTGGAAAATACTAAAAACCACCCTGTTTAAAAAGGCATACCCTCCCGATTCAACTTAAATGCCTGACCTCAGCTACACAAGAAAACTAAAGCACAGAATGAACATAACACCAGTGGCGTACCTAGGGTAGTTGACACCCGGGGCCGGTCATTTTTTAACACCCCCCCCCCCCCCCTCTCCAAAATCTAGTACTAGGCATGCCGAGAATACAAAACACTCAGGACCTATAGAGCAATTCTAGCATACCATAAGCAGTAATTTCTACAAGTGACACAAGGAAAAGGAAAGCATCTTAAACACTACAGTGAGCACTAGAACATCAATTCACCTACTGTAAAACGAAACCAGGCAGAATAGTACAGATCGTCCATATTACACAGTCAATGCCAACCGAAAGCCATGTCTTTTTCACAAACACGGATACACCCTAATCCACTAAAGAATAATCAGCAATAATCTTTCTATTTAGACAAAAATTAAACTGAACCCCCAAGATGCCAGACTCTGCATACAATGCAACACCACAGAAACAAAAAATGTCCCCTAGTACTGTGCAAAATATAAAGACAGCAGATGTAAATTTGAAAAAACTAACAAGTACCAATCACCACTTTACAAATTAACAAATAGAAATAAAACAAATATAGAAAATAAAATACCATTTTATTGGACTAATACATATTCAGGCATATTTTCAAAGCACTTAGCCTTCCAAAGTTCCATAGGTTTCTATGGAACTTTGGAAGGCTAAGTGCTTTGAAAATATGCCTGTTAGCTTTCAGAGGCCAAAACATCCTTCCTCAGGTCAATACAGTATAGTGCTGTTACAATATCCTATCCGGATCTGAGGAAGGGGGTTTTGTTCTCCGAAAGTCAGCCAAAATGTATTAAAATTAGTCCAATAAAAAGATTACCTTGTTTACATGTTCTATTATAAACATTAACACAGCTACAATACTACTTTATCCTAAAGCAAATATATATATATATTTTATTTACAGTTTGTTGTCTCTGGTTTCTGCTTTCCTCATCTTCTTTTCACTGTCTTCCTTCCATCCAGCATCTGTCTTTGTTCTCTCTCTGCCATCCAGTGTCTGCCCTCTCTGCTGTCCCCTCCATCCAATGTCTGCCCTCTCTCCCTGCCCCTTTCATCTACATCTGCTCTCTATCTCTGCCCCTGTCTGCCCTCTCTCTCTTCCCCTTCCATTCACTGTCTGCCCTTTCTCTCTGCCCCTTCAATCCATCATTTGCCCTCCCTCTCCCATCCATCCAGGGTCTGCCCTCCCTCTCCTCCCCCTTCCATCCAGGATCTGTCCCTCTCTCTGCCTCTTTTTTTCAGCCCCCAGTTCCAGCCCCACTATCCCACCAGTCCCCAGTTTCAGCCCCAGTCCTTTTCTCCCACCAGTCCCGAGCTTTAGCCCCCAGCCACTTCTCCCTGTCCTCTTTTTATCCCCCAGTTTCAACCCCAGCCCTTTTCTCTCACCAGTCCTGAGCTTCAGCCCCAGCCACTTCTCCCTGTCTCCTTTTCAGCCCCCAGTCCCAGTATTAGCCCCCTTATCCCACCTACCCGCCTTTCAGCCCCCTTCATCCACATGCCTTGCCCCATTTTCCGTCATGACCCCTTCTCAGACCCCAGTTCTAGCCCCCTTCTCCCATTTGAGAACCCCACCCCAGTCCCCTTCTCCCATCTGAGAACCCCCACCCCAGTCCTTCTCCCATTTGAGAAGCCCCAGAACACCCCAGTCCCCCTCTCCCATCTGAGAACCCCCTCCCCACTCAGTCCCCTTCTCCCATATGAAAACCCCCTCCCCTCCCCATGTGAGAACCCCCACAATACCCCTCTCCCATCTGAGGAGCCCACCCCGACCCTCCTGCTCCCACCCTACCTTTAAAAAAAAATTTTTTGAAGCGTCGTTGCAGGCAGCGCCTTGCGTCTGCCCTGCTTGTTGTGAAAGAAGTAAATCTCTCTGCTTCGTCGTCGTCGGGCCTCACTATGTCCCGCCCTCGCGGAAATTACCTCAGAGGAGGGCGGGACATAATGAGGCCCGACGACGACGAAGCAAAGAGATTTACTTCTTTCACAACAAGCAGGGCAGACGCAAGGCGCTGCCTGCAACAACGCTTCAAAATTTTTTTTTTAAAGTTAAAGTGGGAGCAGCGGGAGCAAAGCGGATCACCCCCCCCCCCCCCCACCCACTGACACCCGGGGCGGACCGACCCCCCCCCCCCTTGGTACGCCACTGCATAACACACCTATTCTGCTCTACGATTCCTATTGTGGCTCTGCCATATGAACTTTTTATCTTACCACAACATCACATTGTATTTGTTCACACCGGAAACTGTAAACACCTTTCCAGTACTATGTAAGCCACATTGAGCCTGCAAATAGGTGGGAAAATGTAGGATAAAAATATAACAAATCAATAAAGCTGGTGCTCTTCCCTGCCCCATCACTCAAAGCAGATTTCGGGTCATATATACTCCAGCATATCAGCTTTTTTGTGCCATATGTTTTTCCTTATATAATGTATGTATCTCAAGTCCACTCATGTGCTCCTTGAAGTCTGTTTGTCATGGAAGGTACCACTAGGACAGCAGTCTTTGGGGTTGTAAACGTCTCCACTTCTTGCCTTATTTTGCTCTTAAATGAATTTATTTTTATTTTGTGAGAACTTTTTCTATTTGAGTGTTTGAGCATTAGGTGGTGAGGGGGAGAGGAAGCTGTACAACTTTTTCTTTTTTTTACATGCTAAGGATTTTTCAATAGGGTTGTAAGTTGTAAACTATTCTGTACATTGTGTTATGTAACCAGACTTCTGGTATTAAATTCTGTCACCTACTACTGTCTGGTCTCATTTGCAGTAGTTTTGTTGTAATTCATAGCTTTCATGACAAATCTAGTATATCTAATTTTGAACTGCAAAGTAAAGCCGAATCCTAGGGACCATCTTTAAATGTGCCCATTTCTGCTCATTATATGGTGGCCTGCTTAGGCTATCGCAAGTATAAAGTACATCGGTCTGGGGCAGAGTGTAGAGTAATGGTTTCAAAAACCTAGGAATCAGGCCTCCAATCCTGTTTGAGCTGGAGCATTCCTTCATCCCATGGATCTCTTAGAAGCAACCCTATCTCCACTTCTTTAACCCTCCCTCCTCCCAAAATGTTAGCCACCTTAAAGTACAAAATTTCAACAACTTTGTCAAATCACCTGAGCCCATATCCAACACTATGCAACAACTACAATTGAGCAGGAACAGACCAGGAGAGGACGGCACAATACGGGAAGGGAAGGAGAGAGGCCTCCAGACTTATTCATCAAAGGAAATATGAATGGGCAGAGGGAAAGAGGGTGCAATACTGCTCCAATCCTTCCACCCCTGCAGCTAGCTAGCAACCGGCAGCTCAACTGCAGTGCTGGGCAGACTTTTACAGTCTGTGCCCTAAGACAGGGACAAATCAAACTTGGGTATAGATGAGTTTATCTTGTTGGGCAGATTGGATGGATCGTTCTTCTCTTTATCTGCCATCATTTACTATGTTACTATCAGTATCCTGCATCAATCTATCATGCATAGGAGTCTCTGTTCATCCCTCCCCCTCTAATACACTATGGAAGCATCCCCACTATTTTTGGGCCAGAAGGGAGGGAGGGCAGGGGGCTGTAGAGGTATTCTTGGGCCGTGTCATGTTAACTGTTCAGAGCGTTCTTATGCTGCTTTATATCTATAATATAAAAAAAATGATAAAACATGTTTAAGGCTACCCTAAAAGGCTAAAATATTTTTTAAAAGTTATAAATACTGAGCCTTCGGGGCAGGGATATGAAGTGGCAAATTATACAAATCTATACATGCTAATACAGCTTAGAGAGAGCATCACCTGAATTCTCTCAAGTGTTCTGACAACTGGATTTCAGTTCTGGATCCTCATATTAACAGCCCATGTTGTGTCACTGGAAAACTAAAGCTCAGAAATGTGGCAAAAATAAGTCTCCCTTACTTCCACCCATTGTTTAGGTCTATTTTGCCTTGATGTCTCATGTCCAAAGGTGAATGCCTTTAGATGCCAGTCACAAAAATGGCACATAACCTGTTAGTAAACTTTGGCACATCCTGTTTGCTTTTTTCACACAATTTAACATTTACAGCAATTGGCAAAATATCTAATAAGCTGAATAATTAATTACATAAATCTGCTCATTTGGCAGTTTTTCTTATAACAAATTTTATTCACAAATTGTAGAACATGGCTTTCTATGCAACTTAACTACATCTTAGAGCTATGTGTGTAGGGTTACTATATTTGCCCTAAAAAAAAAAAGAGGACATATGCCCTTCTCGCTGTCACTTTGACCCCCTTCCCAAAGAAAGCCAGATTCCCTCTCTTCTCTCCCCCATGTAGATCCCTTCCCTAATTTTCTAGCCTCCACCCACCCACATGACTTCATTCACTAGGCCTCTCCTCTTCTCCTCCTTTATCTTAGTGTGGAGCCTTGGTGCTGTAGTGACCTTTTTGGGGCAGGAAAGAGCCCCCCTCTTTCCTGCCCAGTGTGTCTGTAGATTCTTTCTCAATGCTGATTCAAAATGGCTGTTGAGAGTTCAAGCAGTGACCTTGCAAGACTCTTGTGGAAGTCTCACAAGGCTACTGCTTGAACTCTTGTTAGCCATTTTGAATCTGTGCTGGGAGAAAGACAGTCTCAGATGTGCTGCACAGGAAAGAGGAGGCTCTTTCCTGCCCCGTAGAGGTCACTAGACCACCAGGGCGCCACACTTAAGGTAAAGAAGGGGAGGATAGGATACCCACCTGCCTGCTGTTTGTTTGCAAATCTGGACAAATGGGTAGGCTGGCAAACCCTGCCCAGTTGCCAGGGTGTGTCCTCAAAAAGAGGATATGTCTGGGTAAAACTGGTCATATGGTAACCCTGTGTGTGTGTGTGTACTATACAGCTTATTAAACTTGCTAAACCACTTGGCTTTGTTCAAGATTGCAGTGGTGTAGAAAACAATTCTGTAAACTCTTGGCCAGATATCCCTGTAGACTCTACCTCTGTTAGCTGTTAGAAAGAGACTTGTTTTGTTAAGTAGTTTAGTCTGTAGGCTTTAACTCTACCTGCTACTAGTCTTTTGAGGAAAATAATGAATACTTTCAACTATATCCGTAGTATCTTTCATTTTATAAGTACATAAGTAATGCCACACTGGGAAAAGACCAAGGGTCCATCAAGCCCAGCATCCTGTCCACGACAGCGGCCAATCCAGGCCAAGGGCACCTGGCGAGCTTCCCAAATGTACAGACATTCTATACATGTTGTTCCCAGAATTGTGGATTTTTCCCAAGTCCATTTAGTAGCGGTTTATGGACTTGGGAAAAAAATACCTTTCTTAAAATGCTTTTTCTCATCTCTCCCCTGCTGAGGCAACCAGGGGTGTAGCTGGGTGGGGCCGTGGGGGCATGGGCCCCCTCTACTTTTGACTCCCGTCGCCAGGTGGTCTCCAACCCCCACAGGCCGAAGTCGTCTTCAGCGTCAGTCTCTGGCGTGTTCGCTGATCTGTTTCTGTGAGTCCTGATGTCCTGCATGCACACGTGCAGGACGTCAGGACACTCAGAAACAGATCAGTGAACACACCGGCGACTGGCACTGAAGAAGACTTTGGTTGGCGGGGGTTAGGAACCCCCGCCAGCAAAGGTACCTGAGGGGGGAGGGTTGGTGGTGGGAGGGGGGTTGAAAGTGGTGGGGGATGGTTGGCTGCAGTGGCGGGGGGGTGTTGAATGTGGTTGGGGGGGGTCGGCAGCGGGCTAAACTGTGCCCCCCTACTTTGGGCTCCTGACACCCCCTCCCCCTCAGGTCTGGCTACGCCCCTAGAGGCAACATACTTGCAATGTGCCGAGTCTACTCCAACCCAGCACTTCTACTTAGTTCAGTTCTACAACCACACTTCCTTCACAGAAACAAAGGGTGCTGGGACTTGCAATTCAGCTACTAACTTTGGGGGTCTTTTATTAAGCCGTGGTAGTGTTCTTAGCTTGCAGTAGAAATCAGCTGGTATAGGAATGTAATGGGTGTCTTGATGTTTACCACCAGCTGATTCCTACCATGAGCTAAAAATGCTATCATAGTTTAGTAAAAGACCCCCCTTAATTGGTCATAAAGTGCTCCTTTTTCCTTAACCCCCTTTTTTTTTCCTTTTGCTTAGTTCCACTATTTACTAGATAAACTTCTTGCAGTGTAGACATTATATATATTATTGCTGTTGGTCTGTTGGCCCCCTAGTTGATAGTGTCAGCCTTTGAACCTCCTTCCCTCTTTCTCCCTCTTCTCCCCCCCCCCCCTAATATTTAACAGCCTTTCATTGTGGTTCATATCAGAAAAGATAGTGGTGAACTGTTCAACCTTACTTTTTCAGAAGAACATTTTGCACTACTGGTACAGCGTTTAATATGATCTTAGAGTACGGCAATTCATTATACCTTGGAATTTCAGTAAAATTACAAGGGGAGATTTCAATTACTACAGAACACAGTAGCCCACTTCATTTTTAAACAGCACAAATTTGGTCACTCTATGCTACTACTGAAAATGCCATAATCTTCCAGTCTGTACTTGTATAGGAACATTTTTAAATATTTTATAGGATTAGGTTCCAGATCATTTGGCCTAGTTAATTATTATTCTACCAACCACTATATTTTATCACTGAATGTTACTCTTCGCCCTCTTTTTTTTTTTTTTTTTAATGATATATCTGAAATGTTACAATAGAAACATTACAGGATTATACACTAAATAATACATACAAGGCCACATTATGGAGAACTGAAGAAAGCAGTCACTTCTCTATCTATAAAGGAAAAGATATATAAGAAAAATTCCAACAGACTGATATCTGTAACTTTGAGAAAGAAATCTTAGAAAGGAAACCATTTAAAAAGAACTAGCTTTCTCTTTTCCATAAAAAAGTTTCCAAATAAGTAGAATCAAGAAAAATATAAGAATTATTCACAAGCGTTACTATACATTTACAAGGAAATTTAAGAAAAAATGAGGCAGCTAAGGCTAAAACAACTTTTAACTGAAGAAATCTTTTCTGCCTCAATTGGGTAGACCTAGCAATGTCTGGAAATATATGTTGCCCAAAGAAGGAGACATTCTTTTTAGGAAAATAAAGTTTTAACAGAGAACATAATTCCTCCTTATGAAAAGATACCAACATGTTGCATGTTTAGTAATAGGTTCTTGGGATGACTCAAGAAATTTAGACAAATCTAAACTTGGGCGAGTGTAACTTATCAAGGGCTTCTAGGAAGATCATATAGCTGATTAATTGAGTAATCAATTGTCAGCTGAACATTTTTAAAATACATTTTTTGAATATCCAGAGGTGCCTGGAAGAACGTAACAGGAAACTTCAAAAACCTGAGCTTACAGGCCCTAGCTATATTTTCTAAAGACTCTATTTGAAAATACATATTAAGTCAGTCTTTTGTAATAGCACTCATGTAGAATTTACTTTAATCTCTTATCCAAATGCTGTTCATAAGTTTTTTTTTGTTTTTTTTAGTATAGTTTCTTGAGCATTAAACTTTACAACTGCTTCTTCTGTAAACTTAATAAAAACTGACAAATTATCTTAGAGCTTTGCTCATCTTAGTAATAGCAAACAACAAATATGTCATAGAAACCTCATGTTGAGCAGAGTTCACAGTAGGAAAGTCAACAAGGAGTGGAGGAGTGACCTAATGGTTAGTGCAGTGGGATGCGGACCTGGGAAACCAGGTTTGATTCCCACTGCTGCCTAACAGTCGGCGTTGGGTTAAGATCCTGGGGAACCGTGTGACCCTGGGCAAGACACTTAGCCCTCCATTACCCCAGGTACAATATACTTAGATTGTGAGCCCATCTGGGCTAGTGCAAGTACCTGAATAGATATATATGTAAACCGCCTTGATTTGCGTTTCAATAGAAGGAGGTATATCAGAAATTGATAACCTTAGGTTTAGGTTTGTAGGAAACAAACAGGTACCTCTTTACTTGGGCTGACGATCCTAACTCGGGTAAAAGGCAAATGGGAGATTGGACTTGCAAAGAAGTTGAGCTAGCACACATGGTATCCACAGTCCTTGGGACACTGTTTAGTTCTCAACCAAAGGCAGGGTGCGGGGTGGAGTTAGACCCCCCCAGTTGAACAAGAAGTTTCCGGGGAACCAAGAAAATTCACAGCTTGATATGTTAAAACTGGATTAGCTGCTCAGAGAGGTTGATTCATAGGCCCCTCCTTCCCTCCCCCCCCCCCCCCCCCCGTAACAGCTAATACCTGAGGCTTGCACTTGCTCCCTTTACGCTTCCCCATGGAGGGGAGCAGAAAGAGATGCTCTTTGTTCCGCGTGACTCTGCAGGTAGAATTCACTAAGAAGCTAGCACACAAGGACCTCTCAGCAAGGCAGAATGGAACTGCCATCTAGCACAGCGCCTGATGGTAAGGCTCCCAGCAGGCGCAGGCGGTCCTCCAGCTCTGAGCATGCCGCAGCTAGAACGCACTAATAAGCCAGTACACAAGGACCCCTCAGCAAGGCACAATGGAACTGCCATCTAGCACTGCGCCTGATGGTAAGGCTCCCAGTGGTCGGTCCTCCAGTTCTCCCTCCCCCCCCCTCATTTTAAAGAGGTTGGGTATAAAAATGAACTTTTCAGAAACTTTTTGTATCGATCTGTACATATTTGGAACAACCTCCTTACTGCTATAAAATACATTTCAAGAGTTTGAAAACTTGTTTCAGAAATATCTGTAGGATAGTGGTTATTAATGATGATTATAGTATTAGTCTTGTTTGAATTTTGATGTATTGATACAATTTTAAAATAAGTGTAAATTGCATTGAACCTCACTGGAAGTAAATGGTCTAAAAGTACTGAGATTATATTAGGGGACATGCTATGAAGTTACTAAGTAGTTTAAGAAAGACCCCCCCCCCCCCTCCAGCTCAATGCATAGTTAAGCTCTCTGGAATTCATTGCCACAGAATATGGTAAAAGCTGTTAGTGTAGTTGGGGTTAAAAGTTTGGACAAGCTCCTGAGGAATTCCTTCATTAACAGAAGTAGGGTGGGCTGGGGTGCAGAACCAGAGAAAAGCATAATGGCAATAGGGGAATGGGATGGGACTTGATATACTGCCTTTCTTTGGTTACGATCAAAGTGGTATACATATTATATACAGGTACTTATTTTGTACCTGGGGTAATGGAGGGCTAGGTGACTTGCCCAGAGTCACAAGGAGCTACAGTGGGAATTGGACCCAGTTCCCCAGAATCAGTCTGCTGCTCCTCCACTCCCTACCCAGAAATTAATAGAACATAAGAAAGACATATTTAGACCAAAGGTCCAGCAAGCTCAATACCACTTTTGAACAGTGGCCACTCCTGGTCATAAGTAACGATCCATGCTACTAACTGCAGGTCTACCTTAACTGTTTACAGAATTTCTCCAGCATGCCAGATAGGAGGGAAGAGTATCTGCGAAGTGGCTAAGATAAAAGCTTATATCCACATTTTGTTTTGTTTTTTTTTCTAAAATGTGTCCTGTTAAAATCTGAGAGCCATGAGAAGAGATGATGTGGAAGAGTAACCTAATGGTTAAAGCTTTTAGCCTGGTTCAAATCTCACTGCTGCTCCTTGTGATCTTGAGCAAGTCACTTAACCCTCTGTTGCCTCAGGTACAGACTAGATTGTGAGCCTTCTAGAGATGGAAAAATACCTACTGTACCTGATCTACTTTGATGGCTTTTGAGCTTGTAGGCAGTATCTATGAATTAAATGTGGTGGCCTGCTAACCTAGTGGGATAGATCATAAACTCTCCTTCCTCCTGACCTGTAAGAAATTGGAGGGAGTTTGTAGTAATGAGGCCTCAGTGCTAAGGCACTTCGCTTCAGTTCATTAACTCAGTAGGTCATTGCCCCTCTGGGAAGATAATCCTATCCTTTTAAGGCAAAACACTTCAGGAAATAGGTGACCCAAATTTGCTGCCATGTTCCTCAAGAGCTCCTAATCTGAATGGTACAATTCTCAGTAACTGTGTATAGCTATATAGTACCATATGCCTAAGAAGCATATAACTTTTTAGTAGAAGTTTTTTTTTGTGTGTGTGAATTAGATGGAAGTACCTGTCAGTACAGATGCTCTGCATTCTGTTTAACAAGTTACAGGTTAGAACTATTCTAGGGTATTCTAAGAGCCTGACGTGGGTTGTACATCAGAATCAATACCTGGGAGTTTAAAAGACAGGGCCAGGGTGAGGTTAAGGAGGCCCAGGGCAGGAAGAACTGAAGCCTAAGTCTATGCCTTTACAGAATATGTTTAACTGCTGTAACCTGGCTGAGGTAAGCCAACTTTTGCTTCTTAAGACTTGCAAGCCTTTCCGAGGTCTGGCTGGGGCCAGACCTGAGTCTCGGAAGACCGGAGAATTTACAGGCTGTGTTTGAGGTGAGGCAGCCCCACCAGCCGCAGACTACTTGGCCCTGCTAGCCAGAGGCCTACTCAAGGACTGTTACTAACCCAGAGAAACTGTTTCATCTGAGGATCCTGGTCTGTGAGGTAACAGGGCCCAGGTGAATAAAACATTTATTTTCACATTTATCTAGCTTGTCTGGATGAGTTTATTCCCAGGGCCATCCCCACCCCTCACCTGGAGTCTCTCAATCATATTGAAAAATGTTCTTCAGGGTGGCTAAATAAACATGTTATTCTTTGTTGCCTTTTGCATTCAGAAATCAATTTTTAAGATCTTACTGGTATGGTAAACTTGTGTAGGACAGGATACATCATCTAGCACCCCATTGGATCTACCTAAGCCTTTTAATTATGGTTGTTTGAGATTCAATTCAGTGTCTCTACTTGCTTTGGAACAGGCTATCCTCAGGGATCAGAGGAGGTCCCAGTTACCTGGAATTTAAAATTGCTCTAAAACATGTTGGTTTTTTTTTGTTTTCCTGACACATTTGGCTAGCGTAAACTGTTATATTTAGCTGTTGTCAGGCATAGCTTAGTGTGTTGTGGCTCTCCCCTCTTGTGAAGGTTGTCCTTTCATGTCTACTTTGATGGTAACTTGCATGTAACAGGACTTATTCCTTAGAGGTCTGAGTGTAAATTGTATAAGCTGCCTGGATGTCATACCTTTGCTTCTTGCACCTGTACCTGTTTCTTGGTTATTGGTGTAAATCTTTGTTCATCGTCTAGTGGCCCTTGAGATGGAGTTTTATTTATTTTTTAATACTTTTCTGTTTCATGAGTGAAGGTGATTATTCAAATACAAGAAACCTTAAATGAACCAGGTGATCCACAGATGATGCCAAAAACAAAATAGCAGACTGGTGCCCGCCTCCCCCCCAAAATATCTAGCCAAAGCGTGAAGGCAGTAGCAGTCAACAGGTCCCCGTGCCTTTAGTGTGTACTCGGACCCAATACTCTTGCTTTCCAGACCTAAAAAAAGGGGGCTTTACCCTGCTTGCCAGTTAAAGCGAAGCAGTATAGTAAGTATGAAATAAATAAAAATCAATCAATCACGGGCCCCATGCTAACTACCACTACTGGGCATAGGTCATAGTGGAGGTCATAGGTGCCAATGTTTAAAAATGATTGGAGATGCCAGTGTAAAGGATGTAATGAAGGAGCCTGCTCAATATTAGAGATGCTCAGCACCAACTGGCACCCACAGAGCTGGCTTCTAGGAGAACAACCCTGTATGTAACATCATTTAATGTCCCAGTCCACAGGTTGGGAACCACTAGTCCAGTGTGTTTTTGGATGGTGGTCAGACTTGTAAGAATTAAATCTGAAATTCTTGTTTGCCTCCTTTTAAATATTTTCTTTTTTTCACATTTAAACACAGGTTGGTAAAAGTGCCTATAGCAGAAGAGAGAAGCTTTGCCTTAGAACATCTGTGTCCAGCAGCGTGTGGAGCCTGGTCCCACACACATCACCTGCAGAACCACGGCCTTTACCTGTGTTTTCCGCTGTTTCCCGTGCGACCCTTCCTGTGGGAGCGCCTCCTGGGCCACCCCTGACTTCACACAGCGTTCAGTGTCTCCAATGGTGAAAATGACAAGGTCCAAGACTTTCCAGGCTTATCTGCCCTCCTGTCACAGAACGTACAGCTGCATCCACTGCAGAGCTCACCTCGCCAACCACGATGAGCTGATTTCCAAGGTGTGTGAGTACACTGGTTCTTGAGCCTAATGAGAGCTCGTATTCCCCCTCATCCTAACGCACATAATGCTGAAGAGTAGTCAATTATGGAAATGAAAACTGGGGGAATACTTTGACAGTATAAAGAAAAATATGGAGGTAATAATGGATCACTTGGATTTAAAGCTGTAGATGACTCAAAAGGGTTGATGATGGATTAGTTAACTTGAATTATGGCGATTTTGTGCCATGCTATGGTTTGTTTGTTATCATAGGGCTATTTTGGCATTTTGATAAAGATGAGTGTAAAATAGTTGCCAAAAAAAAAAGCAAGTTGACAAGAGGCTGAGGGTGAAGATATGCCATTTGTGTAAAATACCTTTTTAAACTGTGTTCATGCCATCAATTTTGATACAAGGCAAACCTGAACTTGAAAAGGAATTGATATTGTGGTATCTCTAACAAAGCATTCATGTTGAATGGTTATACAAAGCTTTTGAAATACAGACTTGTAATTTTGCAAACTCTGAGAATATGACCTACAGAATTTTGAGGTTTGAAGGATCTGGTTTTAAATGCTCCTGTCTCTATTTATTTATATAGATTTGCAAGAATTGGCTAATTTTTTAAGCTTACTAATGTGTGTATGTACATATAGAGGGGGTCATTCCAAGGGTACCTGGCATGCTAGATGAATCTTCAGCTGTGTATTCCTCCCCCCCCCCCACCCTTAGTATGGCTCAAGGTCCCACCTCACTTCCAAGGCCATGTCCAGCATATCTGTCCTTCCCTGGTCACTCTGCCAGTTGATCACCCATAACATCAAACACTTTCCCATAAGCACAACATCCAGTATTTCTCTTCTCTGGTGGGTTCTGTTACCAGTGGCAGTGTCCCCGAATAGACAATATTTTCACATAGATTAACAGTAACAAACCCTATTCTTAAGCCAGGAAATGTGGAATATATTAAGTCTCGGATTTACTGTTACTACTCACTATAGTGCTCGCTTATGACCCTCGGACAGGATGCAACATATATGTAGGCAACCTATCAAATTATTTTAATAAAGTCCATGGCACCCAAAACAATGGGAAATGTTTTCTTGGTCACTGATTTCATTTCTTGGTACTTGATCTTCTCTCGCCACACAGAAACCTCTACCAGTGTAGTTCTTCACCTCTATCCAGTCTTCTTGAATCCAGCTTTAGCAAGTGGAATAGGACTGTCCCAAGTATGATAACCTCTTAATTCTCCATAACCGTCTTGATCCCAGTGCTTTTCCAGTAAGCAATGTTTATGCATCAGATGTTTCCAATGGATGAAACATGCCACCTTTATGGTTTTTTGTTGTTTTTTTGGTGTTGTTTCTCCCCCTCCCCCCCCCCCCCATCAGAACTTTACAGCCATCAGTTTACAGCTCTTTCTTGTGGAATCTACGGATGTTGCATGCTTTTTTTTTTTTTTTGCTAGCTTTTTGTATGCTTGGAATGATTGTCATAACCATACTCTGTAAGCCACGTTGAGCCTGCAAATTGGTGGGAAAATGTGGGCTACAAATGCAATAAAATAAACCATCCTGTCATCTGCTGTTATGACCTGCAAGTAGTCTATCATCCTATGGTTAAGGAGCGGTTTGAAATTTAATTTTTTAAAGCAAATATCAAACAGAATATGAACAAAGGAAAAGTGAATTTAAACTGTCGTTTCCTTGTCATCAAGCAGATGAAGCCATTACGTATGGGTTATGTCCATCAACCAGCAGGGGAGATAGAGAGCACTCAAACTTTCACAGTGCCCTTTTGGCCAGCTAGCTCCACTGCCTCTCCAGTATTCTCTATCTCCCCTAGCAGGGTGGCTGCAGCTTGTTCGAGCTCCAGAAAAATCTGCCGGGAGGTGGTTCCTGGCTTGCCAGTTGTTAACCGGGGTGTTGGAGGCTATAGCAGCTTCACTTTAAAGGCACATAGGTTAGCCCTTTCCCTGCCTTACCCATACCTCTGTGGATGTGGACATATTGCCTTGCTTTCCCTGTCCTTTCCCACCAACAGTGGATGCAGGCATATAGGTTCGCCCTTTCCCTGCCTTTCCCACTCATCTGAGCCTCTGGAGTCTTCAATACCTCTGCTTTCCTCACAGCTTTAAAAAAAAAAAAAAAAACAGAGGTTTTTGACCTGATTTTCAGCAGGATCGTAGTTGTACACTAGATCCTTTGAGGTAAGAGTGTTTTCCAACTCCTCCGGGGTGGGCCTGCGATCGGGGCGATTTTGGCGCGAAACCGCCATTTTGGATTTTACCGCCGTTTTTCGGCGATGGCTGCGGACAATGTAAAGCGCTGTTCCACTTGTGGCAAGCGCAAATCAGCAGCAGGGCTCTGTAAATCGTGCTGTACTGGCGTAGGAGCCGGCCCGAGCATGGCGAGCGATGTTTCTTCCCGCTCTGAGCTGGCAGCGGGCGCCATTTTGCTTACACCGCATGGCGCGGCCTCCGTGGACACGGAGAGACCTGAGCCGGGTGGGGCACCTCGAGATGAGGTTATTTCAGGAGTGGCTAGCACCGGACAGGATTTGGGTGCCCAGGGTGAGATTTTCTCCCCGGATTTTGTGCTTTTGCTGCTTAAAGCATACATGATGAAAAGAGCCCTTCCTCAAGGGTCGCCTGAGGCTCCTCTGATTGCCCCCCCCGATGGATTCTGGCCTGGGACTGCCCAGTGAGGCTTTTTTCCCGGATGCTTGGCCTAAAGATAAGCGCAGAAGGGTTAATTCCCCTTCAGATTGTGGTGCACCTTTTTCCCCCCCCGTGGTCGGGGTGCGAGGATTCGGAGAACTCTGACAGACGTTCTTGCATCTGAGGAACCAGAGTAAGGTGCGGATTTACCACAGGATCTGGATGATCCCTCCGCGGTGAGGATTTTCCACTGTGATGAGCTGCCAGCGCTTATTTCAGATACCCTGCAGGCCCTCTCGATTGAAGATCCTGACAGTGGCATGGCCTCCTCGGGTAATCCCAGGATGGCTAGTACCAAGAAAGCTGCTCGGGCCTTCCCTTTGCATGACTCCATCCTAGAGCTTGTTTCAGCTCAGTGGGCTGACCCCGAGGGACCTTTGAGAGTTTCCAGGGCTATGGGGCAGTTATACCCTCTGCGTGAGGGGCATTTGGCTCGTTTTCAAATGCCTTCAGTGGATGCCCTAGTCACTGTGGTGACAGAGAACTACCCTCCCTGTTGAAGGAGGTGTTGCCCTGAAGGATGTTCAAGACCGTAGGCTGGAAACAGCATTGAAACGGTCCTTTGAAATTGCAGGTCTCACTGTTCGGGCGTCTGCATGCAGCTGTTATGCTGTTAGAGCCTGCCTAGCTTGGCTGTAACAGGCAGTGGCTCAGCCCGGAGATGGAGCGGAGCCCTTCTTGGATGTGGCTCCGCGGATGGAGGTGGCCTTGTCCTTTCTGGCTGATGCCCTTTATGACCTTGTCAGAGCTTCGGCTAAACAAATGGCAGTAGCAGTGGCGGCTCGCCGTCGTCTGTGGCTACGACACTGGGCAGCGGACATGGCCTCTAAGCAAAGGTTGGTGAAGTTGCCTTTTCAAGGACTTCTCCTATTTGGTGAGGAGTTGGAGATAATTGTGAAAGGCCTGGGTGATCCTAAACCCCAGCGCTTGCCCGAAGATAGGCAGAGGCCTTCCTCTAAGGGCCAGGCGGTCCACTCCTCGTACAGACCTCGCTTCCGTGAAGCTAGAAGGTACCGCCCGGGGCGTTCTGCTGGGTTCACTTCACGTGCCCGTGGTCAGCAGAGGAACTCCTTTCGCTCGGACAAGCGTTCCGCAGCCGGTGGCTCAAGACCAGGAGTTCAGGGGCGACCCTCTCAATGATGGTGCGCCGGCCCTCTCCTCGATGCCTGTCATCGGAGGACGGCTTTCCCTCTTTGCCGAGGAGTGGGCCAAGATTTCCTCAGATCAGTGGGTTCTGGACCTGATCAGAGATGGATACAGAATAGAATTCAACGCCCCAGTAAGAGACGTGTTTGTGGAGTCCCGATGCGGTTCTGTCGTCAAACGGGCGGCGGTGGAGGAGACTTTGCAAGGTCTGATTCTGTTAGGGGCTGTGACCCCGGTGCCTCCCGCCGAGCAAGGCTGCGGCCGATACTCCATCTACTTTGTGGTGCCGCGAAAAGGTGGGTCCTTTCGCCCTATTCTGGACTTAAAAGAAGTGAACAAGCCCCTGAGAGTGCGGCATTTCCACATGGAATCCCTGCGCTCCGTCATTGCGGCGGTACAGCCAGGAGAGTTTCTCACATCTCTAGACCTGAAAGAAGCTTACTTGCACATACCGATTTGGCCCCCGCACCAGAAGTTTCTGAGGTTTGCGGTGTTGGGAAAGCATTTCCAGTTCAGGGCCTTGCCTTTTGGCCTCGCCACAGCTCCCCGAACCTTTTCGAAGGTAATGGTGGTAGTAGCTGCTTTTCTCAGGCGAGAGGGTATCGGGGTTCACCCGTACCTAGACGACTGGCTCATCAGAGCAGACTCTGCAACAGAGAGCTTACAAGCTACAGCCAGAGTGGTCTCAGTACTGCAATCCCTAGGCTGGGTCGTCAATATGGCCAAAAGTCACCTGACCCCTTCTCAATCTCTAGAATATTTGGGGGCCAGGTTCGACACAGTCTCGGGCTATGTGTTCCTACCCGAGCTAAGGCGGTGCAAGCTTCAGAATCAGGTCCGTCTGCTCCTGAGGATGCCCCGCCCGCGAGCTTGGGACATTGTCCAGCTGCTGGGATCGATGACAGCCACGATGGAAGTGGTACCCTGGGCGAGAGCGCACCTGAGACCTCTACAGTATTCCCTACTCCGGAGATGGTCTCCTATTTCTCAGGATTACCAATGCAGACTTACTTGGCTCCCTGCGGCCCGACTCAGCATGGAGTGGTGGCTCTCGGACAGCATGCTGCGGCGAGGAATGCCGCTGACACTCCCCGTTTGGTGCCTAGTGGTAACAGATGCCAGCCTGAAGGGCTGGGGCGCACATTGCAAGGGGAAGCATGCCCAGGGTCTATGGACACCCGAGGAGTCTGAGTGGTCCATCAACCGCCTAGAGTTGAAAGCGGTGTTTCAGGCGCTTCTGGCCTTTCAAGTGACCCTGGAAGGATTGGCTGTCAGAGTGATGTCGGACAACACGACAACGGTGGCCTATATAAATCGACAAGGTGGAACACGGTGCAGAGCACTAGCCGCGCAGGCCGAACTGATTTGCCACTGGGCCGAGCTGCATCTTCAGTGTCTGTCGGCAGCTCATATTGCAGGTCAGAGCAATGTGCAGGCCGATTATCTGAGCAGGCATCAGATCGATCCAGCAGAATGGAATCTGGCAGACGAAGTATTCCTGCAGATCTGTGCCAAATGGGGCAAGCCCGTGATGGATCTAATGGCGACAAGTGCCAATACCAAAGTCTCGTGCTTCTTCAGCAGACGGAGAGATCCTTGCTCGGCGGGGTTGGATGCCTTGGCTCAACCCTGGCCTCCAGGTCTTCTTTATGTGTTTCCCCCATGGCCCTTGATAGGGCGCCTGCTCTTGCGGATTCGGCTGCACCCAGGAGAAGTGGTCCTCATCGCCCCGGATTGGCCAAGGAGACCTTGGTATGCAGACCTCCGACAGATGCTCCTGGAGGCTCCTCTGCCGTTACCTCTGGTACCGAACCTGTTGACTCAGGGACCGGTAGCCATGGAGGACGCCGGCCGCTTTGGTCTTACGGCATGACTATTGAGAGGGCGCAATTGAGGGATAAAGGTTATTCCAATAAAGTTATTTCCACTCTCCTGCAAGCCCGCAAGCGGTCCACTTCCGTGGCTTATGCCAGGATTTGGTGCCTGTTTGAGTCTTGGTGTGCTTCCAGAGCCATTGCTCCAATGCGGGCTCCTGTCTCGCCGATTCTGGATTTTTTGCAGGAAGGTGTACAAAAAGGCTTGGCCTATAATTCCCTGCGGGTGCAGGTGGCAGCGTTGGCCTCCGTTCGTGGTAAGGTGGAAGGCGTGTCTTTGGCTGCTCACCCAGATGTGGCACGGTTTCTTAGAGGGGTGCTTCGGCTCCGACCTCCAGTGCAAGCACCCTGTCCAGCTTGGAACCTGGGGCTAGTTTTGAAAACCCTGCAGGCATCTCCTTTTGAGCTGCTTCGGTGAGCATCGGAGAAAGATTTGACACTGAAGGCTGTTTTTCTGGTGGCCATTACCTCGGCGAGACGGGTGTCAGAGCTCCAGGCGCTGTCCTGTAGAGACCCATTTCTGCAATTTTCAGAGTCCGGAGTCACGGTTCGGACCGTGCCTTCCTTTATGCCTAAGGTGGTTTCAGCCTTTCACCTAAACCAGCCCATTTTCTTGCCCTCTTTTTCAGAGGAAGAGTTTCCAGAATCTTTTGGGCAGCTGCACCTTTTGGATGTGCGCAGGACTCTGCTGCAGTATCTGCGAGTTACTAACTCTTTCAGGACTTCTGATCATCTGTTTGTTTTGCTATCCGGTTCTTGCAGAGGGTCTCCAGCGTCTAAAGCCACTATTGCCCACTGGCTCAAAGAAACTATCTTTTCAGCTTATCTGCTGGCCGGCAGGGTTCCACCTGTAGCCTTTAAGGCGCATTCTACTAGAGCGATTTCTTCCTCTTGGGCTGAAACTGGAGCACTCTCTCTTCAAGAGATATGCAGTGCAGCAACATGGGCTTCTAAGCTCTCCTTTGCCCGACATTACAGGCTGGATATGGCTGCCAGGAGGGATGCGTGTTTTGGTGCACAAGTGCTAGCGCGTGGTGTGGCTTGTTCCCACCCTATCTAGGGATTGCTTTGTTACATCCCATACGTAATGGCTTCATCAGCTTGATGACAAGGAAGGGAAAATTAGGTTCTTACCTTGGTAATTTTCTTTCCTTTAGTCATAGCAGATGAAGCCATGAGCCCTCTCTGTATGATTGTCTGTATGCTGTGAATCTGTTTTTCAGGTTCTGTTCTAATTTCCTGAAGTTCCTTCCTTGGGAGAAAGTTGGAAAACAATCTTCAGGATTCATGTTCAGTTTAAATTTAGGAGGATGTGTGATTCCCTCCAGGAGGCACGTGTGTTCCCCTCCAGTTCTATAAATAGGAGGATGAGTTCATTCCCTCCAGTGTGTTGGGAGGATGTGTGATTCCCTCCAGGAGGCGCGTGTGTTCCCCTCCACTTTATACAATAAGGAGGATGAGTTTATTCCCTCCAGGAGGATGTGCATTCCCTCCTTTATGAGTTCATGCCCTTGTGATGGGCCATCGTTTGCTGTGAGGAAAGCTCTTGTGATTCCCATTGCGGTTTGCCATACTGCTTTGGAAGCTTCAAATACTGAAGAGGCAGTGGAGCTAGCTGGCCAAGAGGGCACTGTGAAAGTTTGAGTGCTCTCTGTCTCCCCTGCTGGTTGATGGACATAACCCATACGTAATGGCTTCATCTGCTATGACTAAAGGAAAGAAAATTACCAAGGTAAGAACCTAATTTTCCCATGTTCAGTTTTGATCAAGGAATGGTTCCTGGAGTAGCATTTTGTACTTATTTGCCACTTCCTTTTTCCAAGTTTGCTGATCTAACTTAGGTCTGTTCTATCCCTTTCACAAAGCCCATATTTCTCAGACTTGCCTTTAATGTCTCTAAATTGATTCTCCTGGCAGTGAGATCCTGGTACTGACACATTGCTCAGTTCATTGACTTTTTGATTTTTTAATTTTTATTTTTTAAGTATGTATCCAGCTCTTTCATAATTGACCTCCTTCTTTTTTTTTTCTTTTTACTTTTGAAGTTCCTTTTCTTGGTGCTTTAGTTACATTTTGAACACCACTTTGACCTTTTTGTTGTAAAGGTGGTATAGTGAATAAATGTAAACATACCTGTTTTGGTTCTTCATGATTTGTCACTAAGTCAAGTCAGTTCACTCAGTCTGCTTGGTTGTTCAATCTAAAGTGATGTAAAAAAGATTTACCCCCATTTCCGATTTTTCTCTTATTGCATATATGTCACGCTGAATAGTTTATGATCTTTAAACAAAATCTAATATTAGAGAAAGGGAATCTGGGTAAACAACAAGCTTTTATGGGTGTTGGGATAACTTTCTTGGAGTGGAAGAGTAGCCTAATGGTTAGTGCAGTGACCTGAGAAGTAGGGGAACTGGGTTAGATTCCCACTGCATCTCCTTGTGACTCTGTACAAGTCACTTAGGGCCCTGTTTACTAAGGTGTGTTAGGGTTTTTAGCGCGCTAACCATGTAGGCGCCTATATTGTAGGCACATACATGGTTAACATGCGTTAAAAAATGTTAACATATTTATAATGCTTCTTAGTAAATGGGGCCCTTAACCCTTTATTGCTCCAGGTACAAAATATATAAACTGCTTTGATGTGTAACTGCAGAAAGGTATATTGAATCCCATTCTTTTTCCCTTAATGAAGAGTGATATCACTTTTTCACATGGGTAACTGCCCCCTTAATCACCAATAGACCAGATTTGATGATTAGATTCAGCTTGACTGCAGACACCCTGACGGACTCTAAACCTAACTGAGACTTTAGTAGTTACTTCAAAGTTTCTACAAGAATGCTATGCCACAATCAAACGACATTTTGTTGAAATATCAGTCTGGAAAGGATTACAAAGTAATGTGTAAAGCACTGAGACTCCACCAAACCACTGTGAAAACTTTTCTCTAAATGGAGAAGACTTTGGAACAGTGGTGAAGCTTCCCACTTATTACTCCAACTCATCCGGGAAGTCATAAGTTTCCAGAAGAACATCCAAACAGCCACAAGCCTCGAGCCTCGACTAAGGTTAATGTTCGTGGTGCCACTTTAAGAAAGACTTGGCAAAAGTGGGATTCATGGGACAGACTACTACTATCCAAGAGTAACAACCATATTAGTCTCACATTTGCGAAAATGTACTTGGATGATCCTCCCAAGACTTTTGGGATAATGTTTTAAGGACAGACAAGTCAAAAAGTGGAACCCGTTTGGCCAACACAGGGCCCACTATGCCTGGCCTAAAGCTCTCCACGGTAAGATCACACCAACAATCAAACATGGTGGTGCTGTGGGGACGCTTTTCTGCCTCCACACCTGCAAAACTTACCATTATTGAAAGAACCAAAATTCTTAAGGAGACTTGTCATCTGTCCATAAGCTGAAATATAACTGAGTTATGCAGCAACACAATCCAAAAATATAAAAGCAAAATTGTTTGGCTGAGGAGAAACAATTAATTTTAGCCTAGGCAAAGTTCTGACTTGAACCCAGTAGAGGTGCTGTGGCAGAACCTGAAACGAGCAGTTTGTGTGAAACTTCCCAGTGTCTCTGAATTAAGGTAGTTCTGCAAAGAGTAAGCTAAGGTTCAGCAGTGAGTGTTTGGTTGCAGTTATTGCTGTTAAAGGTGGTGCAACCAGATAAAGTTTTTGGGAGTAGTTACTTGTTCGTGTGGGTGTTTCTTTTGTTTCTTCACTAAATGAAGTGGTGGTTTTAAAATCTTTTTTTCATTTTTTTTTTTACTTGGTTTCTTTTGAAATCAAGAAGGAGTAAATACTTCACATCACTGTATATCACCTGTAGGATATTGCTCTTTTATTCAAGTTCATTCTTCTCTCCTTGATACTCTACCATTATGGGTCAGTGAGCATATAGATACCCATACTCGGACCAGCACCTTTTTCATTCTCTTTAAATGCCTATTTATTAAGTCTTCTATCCCTGTCTTTCTCGTTACCCTTTTCCAAACATGTTTAAATTATGTCACAGTGTTGGTTTCCACCACACTCATTTCCATTTTTCCTTCCCTACGACATGCTGAACAGCTAAAATTTGACAAGACCTGAATTAAGTGAAAAGGCATGGAAGTGTAAAGTCTTCATTTAGACTTATAACACTTTGATTGCATTAGGGATTAGATAATGTTATTGTGGTACAGTGTTCAGCAAGGGAACTTCTTATACCTATGTATCACTGGCCCATCTCTCTCAGCTAAAAATGAGCTGCTTTTTGTCCCTGAACTCATCTTCTTGAGTGCATTTGTCAGGGGATTAATACATCTGCCTCCTCTCGGCCCTGAGTTCTTGCATGCTGCAGATGTTGACATGTGTATGGTTACTCAGGACCTGCACTAGAATATCTTTGCCCTACTTCCCTCTTCGCATGCCTTGTAGTACCACATTTCTTGAAAGAGAGGTGCCAAGATATAAAACCACCTTTGGAGGTTTTCCTACAAAAGAAAGACCTTTTTCAAAGATGAAAAGCAAAATACTTATCTCTTCCCCACCCCATAACAAACTGATTCATCTTACTACCTCCAAACTTATTTCCAGCACAAAGTGTCATTGCTCCCTTCTGTTCTTCTTAGTCCCATGAACTGAGGGCGTGATCTATTCCTGGGTTTAGCATTACTGCATGCATGGAGATCTAGTTCTGATTTCCTTTAGACAAGTAGAATTCTCCATGAATTGGCTGGACACTTCAGTTTGAACATACACCCCATCATAGGTGACCCACTGAGATTGTGTACTCATGCCAACAAGTATTCTGTAGCTCAGAGTTCTCTTTCAGCCCATTAGATTGCATGTGAACAAGCTACAAGTAGGAGAAGACTGGAATGGCCACAAAGTGACCAATGGGGAAGGCCTCCTTTAGAGATGAAAAGCTCTTCACATCCTGTACAAAAAAACAAAAACCGCTGGTTCTTGTCCCAGCTGAGAGATGTTCTTGGCATAGTAGCAGTACAGGGGTTTGACAGTCAGCAGGGAAGGAATGTAGGTGGGTGCATGTGTGTGTGTGTGTGTGTTTATAAGCATTGCTGCCTACTGGCCATTGAGCTGATTCTTCCTTTGGCACTTTAGTAGAGCTGATCCATAAACACACTTTTTTTCATGTTGCACAGGTAATCAGATATTCATAAAATAAACTGACAGCTGCAGTAGAATATAGATAAGACATGCTGTGAATAACTTGATAGTTTGCTGGAGAAAATGCATATAATGGTCTGTGCACAGTAAAACATTATTTTTAAGATGCTTTTGAAGCTCTAGTATAGTAATTCTGCTTCTGATAACTTGGCCTCATCTGACTAACCTTCAGACAGACTGGCATATGGATTCTTACAAATACAGAATCGACTTTGTTTTGCTTTGTAGTCTGGGATGGATTCCCAGTATCTCTTGTGGGTGATGGGGGGGGAGGGGGGAGGTTGGTTAATCGTTTCATGGTATATATGTCAATGTGCTTTTTTTTTATTTTTTATTCTGGATTGTGCATCAGACTGGTATAATGTCTGCATTGTAGACCACTGTCTGGACTCCTTCACCCTGTGAGATATATGCTGCTTGTCCTTAAATTTTAAAACTAAATACAAAATGGGGAAACATATTGATGCTACTTGTGCACAATTTTTGTAAACATAAAAAGCTGGTAATCATGACTTTGTGTTAAAAAATCTCGCAAAATTCCCCTCTTAGAAGATGTCTAACTACATCTGCATTGACTGTGCCAGACTTGTTGAAGTCCTTACTAACATGGCTCTCAGTTGCCAGCCTGTGCTTGCAGTTCCTGGGACTAGAAAGAGGTAATCTGTGGTTTTAGCAGAGGGCTGTCGACTGCAAGCTTTGACAGTCCCCAGTAGGCCTCATTGGCTCACATTCACACAACCAAACTTTAGTTTTTCGTTTTGGCTGAAAGTCACGCTTTCGGTGGCAGTTTTGGTTTCAGTTAGGCCTCTGCTTACATGTGAAGAACATAAGTTCAGTTCCCAACCTCTTCTGCTCCCCAGGCTGGCCACAGCTGGATTCTGGAGGAAGTTCTAGTCCTGGTGGCACTCAATGGCTGGGTTTAAGGTTCATGACTTCAGAAGTCACCCTAGTGTGGCCTCTGGCCAAGGACTGTTTGCTGCAATGAATGAGTAGAGTGGACTATAAAACAGGGAATGAGATACCAGATAGTTGTCAATGAAGGCTTGTGGCACTGTACCATAGCTCAACAGTGGCGTTTTCCAATAGAACTAGAAACCCAAAGGAACAGGAGGAAACTCTAGAGCCAAGAGACGTCTTCATATTTCAGAAGAACTTAAACTTGAGCTGGAGTGAACGGACCACAGCAGGGCTGCTAAGAGACAAAGCTGGGCCCAGGGCAAACAATGTTCAGAGCCCCGCCACTGCCGCCCTCCCCTTCCTGCAGCAGTGAATGAGAGTGCTTCACTGGCTACAGGTCCTTCTTCCTGTAACTTCCTGTTTCCACTTGGGCAGGACGTGGCAGGAAGGAGGACCTGTGGCTGGCAGAGCAGTCAGTCTCTTTTGATCACTGGTACTGGGCCCCAGGAATCTTGGCCCCCCCCCCTCCCCTGGTAGTCCTGGACCACAGGGAATGCTAACCCATAAAGGCATTATTTCAGTGATGACATTTTAAGAAGGAATTCCTTCAAAAAGGTGGTAAATTCAAATAAGTATTTCAACAGGATGGAAAATAGGAACATAAGAGATGCAGACATGAATTTTTTTTCCATAGCATTGGGTTTGGGGAGGGCGAGTGGTGTGACATAGCTTCCTCAGGGCCGGCATCAGGGGTGGGCAAACAGGGCAATTTCCCTGGGCTCCCATTTTACAGGGGGCCCCAAACCTGCCTGAAGTTGAAAGAATGATGGCCTAAAAGCAAGCTTTGGGGACCCCCTACCTAGCATCTACCCTGGGCCCCATCATGTCTAGCACCGGCCCTGAGCTTCCTTCTGCTTTTGGGCTTCCATTTCCTTCATAGCTACCTAGGGTTTTCCCAAACCTTTCAGTTTTATTTCTTTGCATCCATGCCCAGTTAATGCTATAGCTTGATACAGGCATGCTCTTAAATTGTCTAGTAGATGCTGCTGCTCTCCAAAGGCTGGCATTTGAGGACATCAGCATTGTCCCTCTATATCCCTGTCCCAATGCTCCCTCCATGTCTAATATATTTTCTCTATGTCCCTGTCCCATCCCTTGTCCGGTTTCGCATCTCTTCCTCTTTGTCCCCCACTCCCCAACATGGGGCCCAGCATCTCTGCCTCTCTTTCTCCATTCCCACCTTGGTCCATTATTTTCACCCCTTATTAACACTTCCCCCTCCCAACACACACACACAGGTTTGGCATTTCTTCTGCACCCCCCCCCCCCCCCCCCAAACATGTGTAGCATCTCTCCTTCTCTCTGTGTGGTATCTTGTTCCCCTCCTGCTACCACATACTCCTTCAAAAACAGTGAGTCACAGACATCCAGGAAAATACACGGTTTCTTTCTGCCCTGCTCACAGGAAGTTGCATCAGAGTGGGTGGGGCAGTAACAGAGGAGGAGCCCCGTCCGCAGGAAATAGTGTGTCTTCCTAGATGCCGGTGACTCGCCGCTTTTGGAGGACCACGAGGTAGGAGAGATGGCTGCTGAACATGTGGAAGCCTGGAGATGGAGAGGTACACCCAGTGGCCGGATTCAAGGGAGAGAGGGAGGCAAGGGAAGAGTTGCGAGACTGCGGAGGACATGGAGACTGAAGTTAGAGATGCTGGTTTTAATGCTTTGTTGGCAACCCTACCCCATGCCCACTCAAAACTGTTTTGTGTTCAGGATACAGATTTTCTCTTGTCACTTTTTCTTTAAACTCAGCCGTTTAGTCTTTTTGGACTTGGCTGAAGTCAGGACTTGCCCTTTTTGAAGACCTTTACACAATACCTTTCATTCACAACTGAAGGCAGTCCATTTCTATCTCCTCATCTTGTACGCTCATAGTGACAGCCGTAAGCAATGGCCTGTTGACTTTGTGTCCTCTCATATGTCATAAGTCTAGCTGCTTCAATTGTACAGTGGCCAAGAGAAAATGAAGGTTCCTGTGTATTTGGCATTAAGAGTTTTTTTTTTTCTCTTTGGTTTGCTTTGTTGTCTCACTATAACCTTGCTGTATGCTGCTTACAAACAGTTTAACTCCAAAACCAAGCCTTTTACTGTACCTGCCCTTCCTGCAAACTTATGCAGTTCAGTCTATACATCAGAAATGAGAATGGATGGCTCAACAGGAAGAGCTGGGATTTGCTGTTTATGTACTGGCTTTAATAAAACTTATTTAGTATTAATGCTGACCTTCATGTTTCTCCAATAGCAGTTCAGAGCCTTCAGCTAACTCTTGGTGGAATTCATTTAACATAACATAATAATGATGGCAGAAAGACTTGTATGGCCTATCCAGTCTTCCCAACAAGGTGGCCAGAGCTGTACCTGCCACCCTGTGCAGATTGCATACTTCTGTGCCCTGTTTAAAATGTCATTCACGTTATGCTTTGATTCATCCCCTTTCTATATATAGGGATCCTCTGTGTTTATCCCATGTTTGTTTTTTAATCCATCACTGTTTTTGTCTGAACCGCTCTCTGTGAAAGTATTTCCTGATGTTACTCGACCACCTTGCAACCTCAGTGTCCTCTAGTTCTACTGCTTCCTTGTCTCTGAAAAAGATCTTTCATATTAATACCTTTCAAGTATCTGAATATCAGTATCTTATCTACTCTGCCCATCCTTTCTTTTAGGGTATGCACATACAGGTCTTCAAGTCTCTTCCCGTACATCTTCTGGTGCAAAACTCACACCATTTTTGTCACCTTCCTTTGAATAGCTTCAAGTCTTTTGTCCTTAGTGAGAGAAAGCTTCCAAAACTGAACACAATACTCCCAAATGGGGCCTCTCCAATGACTTGTACAGGGGACATTAACACCTCTTATCTTCTGGTTTTGCCTCTGCATGTAGCCTAGCAATCTTTCTGGCTTTGGCCTACAGAGTTACACAGGGACAAATCTTACCTGTCCCCACTGGAATTTAATGGTACCTAAATAAATAAATTCTGATTGGCTCTGTCTCTCTCTCTGGGTTTCAGCCACAGCACTGTGGGCAAGGAAGGAATGGAACTTGAAGCACTCTTGTTGTGCACATGTAAGACTAGTCTCTGATTTGTTGGCATTGTGTGCCAAGAGGTTGCCGCATGCATGCACCAGTAGGTCAGATGACCTCTGATGCACATGCCTGTCGGAGCCAAAGCCTTGCGCATCAGCCTGAGAGCAGAGGATTACTACTACTACTTAACATTTCTAAAGCACTACAGTTTAACATAGAAGGACAGTCCCTGCTCAAGGAGCTTACAATCTAAAGGACAAATCAGTCAGTCAAATAGGGCAGTCAAATTGGGGCAGTCTAGGTTAGTGGAAGATTTTCCACATCTGCACTGTTAAAGGGAGGTGGAAGTGGCACTTAAAAAAACAACTTGGTACTTGATAAGTGAGAGGCTTGCACAGGTGCAATATACACTTCCATGGGAACCCCGCAGGAGCTGCTTTCCTCTCCACGGGATCCCCGCAGGAATTGCTTCTGTCCCCACAAGAACCCTGTAGCCCCAGAGGAGATTCCCGCAAAACCCCGTTCCTATGCAGGTCTTTACTTTGGCCACCTTAAGATTCTCCAGACACTATGACCCCAAGGTCTCTTTCCCAATCTCACTATGACCCCAAGGTCTTTTCCCCAGAAATCTGTGCATAGAAGTCTCACCCCCTTTCACATAGCTCATTTGGACTTCTACCCCCCCCCCCCCCCCCCCCCCAAATGCATCACTCTGCTCTTTACACATGTCTAATGTTTGGTAGCTAAAATTTTATATCTAAATTTCTAGTTTTTCATGTTGCCCACTCTGTCGCCTGCAAAAAGGTCTCTGTACTAATTCTCTGCGCACAGAAAAAGCGCATGTAGGTGTGGTTTTAATAATAGCAAAAATGATATAAGATCACTTTTTTCTGCTTTTGCATTAAAAATAAAATTGCATTCAAATCTCCATGAATTGCCTGAGCAGTGCCGATTTAAGCCTTGAGGCACCAAGCCTTGAGGGTACCAAAAGTTGGCCTCACTATCTTCCCTGTAGCAGCCAACTCTTTACTACTTCAGCTAGCAGCAGTATCTCCCACCCCTCCAGCATATCGCATTTTTCCAATGCACCCCCCCCCCCAACCGGTCTGCCTTTTAAATGTGTGTTTCTCCTCATGAGCAGCAATAGGATGTCATGTGATACCTGTGCTGGCCTTGGTGAGGCAATGTTGCACACCTGTAATAGATGTTCTCTGTGGACAGCAGGATACAACAGCCATACACATGAGCGATGTCACTGCTGACAGCACCAGTCAACCTTGTCTTAGAGCTCAGAAGACCTTCTTAGGTTTCTGAGCATGCATAGTAGTTCTCGCCTTGCGCCATACATTCAAATCTCTTCAGTTATGATACAAAACTGATTTCAACTGAGGGTAGGGTAGTGTGGGATTATGTGGTTGCTACAGGTGTGAAATATCACTTTCTCCATGAACAAGCAAGATGACAACAGCCACACAAGTGGAGATAGGGTAAAGTGGGATTGTGTGGCAGCTACAGGTGTGCAATATCACTTTCTTTATGGACAAGCAGGATTGACAACAGCCACACACGTGGAGACTCCAAAGCTGAGGGCTGCAGCAGATTGCATAGAAATATGCAATTTGATAAGATAAGGAGGAGGAGGCAGCTAGTTGAAGATCTCGAACATTAACAGAATTTATTATAGCATTAGCAAATGAACCTCATCAGATGAAGGTTGGTCTATTTAGTAATGCTTGGCAAATGTATGAGGAGAGATTGCTGCTTGGTTGTCTGCGATTAAACAGAATGTAAGTGTGCTAATGTTGTACACATGGCCTGAAGTTTGAGCAGTCACCTTTGGTGGATTTTGAACAGAACACAACTGGTAGCCATAAACAATAATATAGTTAGCTATCCAGTTGAGAGTTCATTTTGAAACAGGAAAACTTTGGTTAATTGAGAGGAAAAGTTGGGATGGTATATTTTGAAGATCTCTTCCAGAGTTCAGAATGTGGAATGGTGAGGAGGAGATGAGGTTAGTAAAACAATAGGTTGGTTTAGATGGATGTGAGATACTAGTTTTTGGGCAAGAAGTTAGGATGAGTTGGTAAGAACTCTTATCGGAGAGAATCTGGAGAAAAGGATGGTAATACCCTGGAGCTTGCAGCTTGCTGATTCATCTGGCAGATGTTATGACAACTAAGAATAGAGATTTTCCATTCAAGCAACTTTAGATCTGATGTTTCAAGGTCTTCAAAAGCAGGAGGAGTGAGGGCTTCTAGTATAAGATTGAGGTCCCAATGTGGAAACAGTTGTTGGAGAAGGTAGCTTGATGCGTTAGAGACCTTTTAAAAATCTTGAAACTGGATATTGTGATATGAGAGTTGAGTGCCTTCATGAAATGAGCTGATAGCACTTAAATGAACACTTATTGAAAAATATGATAGACGAAAGTTTGAAAGGTGTAGCAATTACTGTAATAATGCATATACAGAGCACGTAAAAGGGTCATGGGAGTGAAATACACCAATGTGAGAGTCTCCATTTTAAAAGCATAAGCCTTCCTAGTGGCTGGTTTTCTAGGTTATAGAAGGACTGATTCAACATCTGGTGTTAGATTTAAAGAAAGCCTCCATGCAGTAAGGGAAGGGATATGGGACTTAATATACCGCCTTTCTGAGGTTTTTGCAACTACATTCAAAGTGGTTTACATATATTCAGGTACTTATTTTGTACCGGGGCAATGGAGGGTTAAGTGACTTGCCCAGAGTCACAAGGAGCTGCAGTGGGAATCTAATTCAGTTCCCCAGGATCAAAGTCCACTGCACTAACCGCTAGGCTACTCCTAGTGAGCAGAGATTGGAATAATAGATGGATTCCTCGTTTTTGACTGATGAGATGCTGAACCAGAGGCAGATGAAATGAAGGCTGATGCATGAGTTGTAGAAGGAAGAACTGATGCTGATGCGGCCAGTATGGGGACTAAAGTTGAGCTTTGTCCTGGCAAGTCTTTTGTAAAGTTCTTGGAATCAATGGTATTGGAGTAAAGGCATAAAGTAGGCCTATCAACCAAAAGAAGGAAAGTGTCTACTATTCTGAGGTTGGAGGGATGGCAGGAGCAGCACTTACTGCATTTTGCATTGGTTTCTGAGGCACATATGTCTATGAATGGAAGACCAAATTTGTGTGTGACTTGCCAGAATATATTTAGATCCAGAGGCCACTCATGAGGATGAAGATACCAACAGTTTGCTAGAATGTTCTGGTTTCCAGGAAGGTAAATAGCTGTTAGATGTTGAAACTGCAACGTGCCAGATTCGTAGTGCTTCTTGGCAAAGGGTAGATGATCCGGTTTCCCCTTGTTTGTTTAGATAGTACATTGTGGCTTGATTGTCTGGATCTGGACAGTGTGATTTGGCAATTTGCAGTACAAATACATGGAGTGCCTTGGGTTCTCAGGTGGGATACGAGCTCCCCAACCGGTCTGGGAGGTGTCGGTGGTAAGTGTGGTCTGAATGCGAAGTGGATGAAAATATTTATCTGAGAAGATTACTTGGATGTGATGCCAGGTGTCTTGCTAGAGGCACATTATAGGCATGATACTATTGTGAGCGTTTCTTTTTGACATTCTTTAAAAAATTTTTTTTTAATATTAATGAGCTTTGAAGTCTGCAGTTTTTGCGACCCCTGAGGGGTTTATGCTGAAACTTGGCCCATGTAGGGTCATTCATGCTACTTGTGGACTTTTGGTTATAAACTGCCTTAGGAACTTGAACTTTGAGTCTGTTCTTCCTGGAACATTTTATTTTATATTCATGCTTGAATCCCACAATTATCCAAAGGCTTGCGTTTAAAAGTTAGATTACATTGATTCAATTACATTTACAAGGTTGTATGATGCTGTGTTTTACAGTGGTTGGCAAGATAACTATTAGAGCATATGGAATAGTCTTTGGGTTTCTTAAGATGTCTTAGTTCATTTCTAAATCACAAGCTGCATTACAGTTAGTGTATTCCAGAATGATGATCTTATTTTACTCATAGAAATTTCTGAAGAGGTAGGTCTTTAGGTCTTTTCTGAACTGGAGGTAGTTCATGTTGCTTCTTATGACTATGGGAATTAGTTCCACTATTTTGAGCCCAGGTTGCTAAATCCCGCAGTGTAAGATTTATATAGTATGTTTTTACAGTTGGGCAGGTGAAGTAACTGTAGGTAACCTCTGGTTCCTGGGTTTGCATTTCTTGGTAATAGTTTGATCATGTCTAGTATGTAGTTGGGTGACATGCCAAACAGTATTTCGAAGATGATTGTGCTGGTTTTGAAAAATAGTCTGCTGTTGATTGGGAGCCAGTGTAGCATTATGAGTACTGGGTTTGCTATATCATATTTTGACCTTTTTTGAGTATCAGTCTCTCTGCTTTGTTTTGGATGGTTTGCAATGATTGTAGTAAGTTTTTGTTGCAGTCTACATATTCTGCAATACAGAAGTCTAGTTGGGACAATATCGGCGTTTGTACTAATAAGACGGAATAACTGTCTGGGGAAATAGTCTCTGATTCTTCTCAGTTTCCATAGTGTTTTAAGCTTTTTTGACATGACTGCAGCAACTTGGTCTTGAAGGGTCAGATGCTTGTCAAGAATGATTCCTAGTATTTTTATTTGTTTTATGTTATGTTATGTTATGTTTTGGTAAGTAGTGGGATTGTGCTAGCGGGATAAAACCAGCAGTTTGGTTTTGTTTCGGGTCAGTTTGTTTTGACAGTTGTGGCTCAAGAGGTTGAGTCTTTTTTTTTTTTTTGGCCTTATCCAGTATCTCTGTGATGCTGCTGTTGAAAGATATGTAGATGGTGAAATTGTCTACGTTACTTTTCCAACCTCTTGCCAAGTGGAGCCATCATGACATTGAATAATATTGCTGATTATTGGGTAACCCTGAGGGACCCCGCATTCAGGGATCCAGAAGGCTGAAAATTTCATTGGACATCTTGACAAGGTAGGATCTAGTTCTTAGAAAACCATTGAACCAGGCTTCTACTGCGATGTTGTCGAGCAGGGTCATTAGTATTGTGTGATCATCTAGGTCGAATGTGCTTGACATATCGAATTGTAGTAGTAGTAGTATTGACTGGCCTTGGCTGCTTATTCTTCTGAATTTTGTGATCAGGGTGGTTCTAACTGTTTCAGTGCTATATGGTCTGAAGCCTGATTGAGAGCTGTGAAGGACTGAGTAGTGCATTAGATATTCCATTAATTGTTGTGCTACTAGTCCCTCCATTAATTTTTGTCAGCAGTGGTATTGATGCCACTGGTCTATAATTAGTGAGCTCAATGATCTTTCTGGTGGTGTCTTTAGGAATTGGGGTGAGTATGATGTTGCCCTTGTCCTTCTATCCCCTCTTGTGTCTCTGGGTGTGACCACCATTGAAGTGCATGATGTGTGACTTGTGTGTCTTGTAGGGTCATCAGAAGATGACTGTGATACTGGTTCCACCTTGTTCATAGGTTCCATATTGGATGTCTCATGTTGAGGTGAGCAAATGGAACCGTGTAGACAGATGCTGCCATATGTCCCAACAGATAAAGGAAATATTTTGCTGCAGTCTACGACATAGATACCAATGCTAATATTTGTTGGACTCTGAAGGGGTAGAAATGCTGTGGCTGTAGGAGTGTACAGATGCACCCTTATGAACTCCAGAGATTGAGAAGACTGAAGAATCTAGGGACTGCATGAGATGAATTGCAGAGATGACTGGGCTTGCTGAGGAGAGGGAGCAGAGATGAGCCAGTTGTCGAGATATGGAAATACTGAGAGGCTGTGCTTCCGTAGATGAGTGGCAATGACTAATGTGCATTTTGTGAAGACTTTTGCGAAGAACAGCCCAAAAGGGAGAACTTTGTACTGATAATGGCGAGAGAGTCAAGTGAAGTAAAGTAATCTTCAGAAAGAAGGGTGGATGGGAATATGAATAAACTTGTCTGTTAGATCCACAGCAACTAAGCCATTTTGTTGGAGAAGTGGGGTGGAGTGGCCTAGTGGTTAGGGTGGTGGACTTTGGTCCTGAGGAACTGAGTTCGATTCCCACTTCAGGCACAGGCAGCTCCTTTTGACTCTGGGCAAGTCACTTAACCCTCCATTGCCCCATGTAAGCCGCATTGAGCCTGCCATGAGTGGGAAAGCGCAGGGTACAAATGTAACAAAAAAAAAAGTGGAAGAATTGTAGAAAAGATGTTAATTTTGAACTTTTCTTTCAGAATGCAACAGTTTTAGTTCTCTGAGCTCCAAGATAGAATAGTCCCCTCTCTTTTCTTGGGAATGAGGTGGAAGCCTTGACCTTTCTGGTTTGAGAGAACCTCAATACATTGAGATTGTAGAAGGGACTTGCTTTGTTTTGTAGGGTGAGTAATTGATGATGTGGTGGACGAAAGGATGGATGTTGGGATGGTGGAAGGCTGGTGAGCCAAAGTGGCGGATAACTGAAAGAACCAAAGTGTCTAAGGTGATCTGTATGTGTTCAAAGTTAAAAAAACAAATATTCACTTGCTAAAAACTTCCCTCCACTTATTATCCACACATCAACTAAGACACGCTGTATGCCAGAGAGACAGATGTGCATATGTGCCCACTCCTGCTCTTCAGACACACACCTCTGGTTCACAGCTGGCTGTTGCTCATGTGTTTGCTCAGCATATGTCCCTTAAGTAGCTGTGCCCATCATGTGAAGTTCTTGCAGTTGCTGATTTTTCTCAACTTTCAGCCACCTTCCTCTCCCCATCCCCCCCGATGACCAGTGCTCGCCCCCCAGTACCTCTTTTCAGTGGCGTTCCGACGCTGGCTGACACCCGGGGTGGATCGCCGATACGCCCTCCCCCCGGGTGCAGCGCGGCGCCCGCCCCCGGCGAAATGACCCCCCCCCCCGGGTGCACGCCGCTGGGGGGGGGGGGTGCCACGGCGTGCGCCTGTCGCCCTGTCGGCTCCGAGTTCGCATATGTTCACTGCACCCTCTGCCCCGGAACAGGAAGTAACCTGTTCTGGGGCAGAGGGAGCAGTGAACACATGCAAACTCGGAGACAGGGTGACAAGCGCGCGCCACGGCACCCCCCCAGCGGCGGTCACCCGGGGAGGACCACCCCCACCGCCCCCCCCCCCCCCCCTTGGTACGCCACTGCCTCTTTTTATTGTCTGGACCTTAGTCTGATACTAGTGCTGGGTCTTTCTTGCTTGGGATTGGTTAGTGGACCTGGGGACATGAAGAAACTCTGTCTTGCTGGTGATGCTAGTGACACTGAAAGAAGGTAAAGAAGGCTCAATTGTGCAGGGTGGAGGACTGGAGAGCTTCTGAGCATTAATGCAAAAATCTGTACAGAAAAATCTAGACAGTTGGGCAATCCTATTTTCCTGGGTTGTGAGCGCATCTGACAGGGCCTTAGGTAAGTACCTAATTTGCCAATGCCATATTTTTTCCCACTGAAAACCAAGAAATTGTGCTTACCACAAGAAAGCTTCGCAGTAAGCAGGTCACACCCAAACATATCTTAAAAATAAGAACAGTATGTAGATGTGGTATTCTGATTATGGAACACAATTACAGTAGCATTTCCCTTTCCATGGCCCACTGGTTGCTCCCCTAGATGTACATAAGTATTGCCATACTGGGAAAGACCAAAGGTCCATCAAGCCCAGCAACCTGTTTCCAACAGTGGCCAATCCAGGTCACAAGTACCTGGCAAGATCCCAAAAATGTGCAAAACATTTTATACTGCTTATCCCAGAAATAGTGGATTTTCCCCAAGTCCATTTAATAACGGTCTATGGACTTTTCCTTTAGAAAGCCGTCCAAACCTTTTTTAAACTCTGCTAAGCTAACCGCCTTTACCACATTCTCTGGCAACGAATTCCAGAGGGATTACATGTTGAATGAAGAAACATTTTCTCTGATTTGTTTTAAATTTACTACATTGTAGCTTCATCGCATGCCCCCTAGTCCTAGTGTTTTTGGAAAGCGTGAACAGATGCTTCACATCTACCCGTTCAACTCCACTCATTATTTTATATACCTCTATCATATCTCCCTCAGCCGCCTTTTCTCCAAGCTGAAGAGCCCTAGCCGCTTAGCCTTTCCTCATAGGGAAGTCGTCCCATCCCCTTTATCATTTTTGTCGCCCTTCTCTGCACCTTTTCTAATTCTGCTAAATCTTTTTTGAGATGCGGTGACCAGAATTGAACACAATATTCGAGGTGCAGTCGCACCATGGAGTGATACAAAGGCATTATAACATCCTCATTTTTATTTTCCATCCCTTTCCTAATAATACCTAACATTCTATTTGCTTTCTTAGCCGCAGCAGCACACTGAGCAGAAGGTTTCAACGTATCATCAACGACGCCTAGATCCCTTTCTTGGTCCGTGACTCCTAACGTGGAACCTTGCATGACATAGCTATAATTCGGGTTCCCCTTTCCCATGTGCATCACTTTGCACTTGCTCACATTAAACGTCATCTGCCATTTAGTTGCCCAGTCTCGTAAGGTCCGCTTGTAATTTTTCACAATCCTCCCGTGATTTAACGACTTTGAATAACTTTGTGTCATCAGCAAATTTAATTACCTCACTAGTTACTCCCATCTCTAGGTCATTTATAAATATGTTAAAAAGCAGCGGTCCCAGCACAGAACCCTGGGGAACCCCACTAACTACCCTTCTCCATTGAGAATACTGACCATTTAACCCTAATCTCTGATTTCTATCTTTTAACCAGTTTTTAATCCACAATAGAACACTACCTCCTATCCCATGACTCTCCAATTTCCTCTGGAGTCTTTCATGAGGTACTTTGGACACACTGGCCTCACTCCTGGCAATTGAGCACCATTCTTAAAAACCTATGTCTTGTCTGAAAAACCTATGTCTGAAAAAACTGGATATACCTTGCAGCACTCTGATATGAATTTCCATTCTTTTCTTGGCTGGGAACTTGGACAAGGTCTTTGTCTTGCCTCCAAATGAGTTGAAAGAAACTCTCTCATTGGAAGCTGTAAGAGTGATGTAGATGGCTATAATTACTAACGCACTCTAAAGGTGGCTGCATGTAGGTCAGTTTTTCAATATACCATGTATGTGAACTCACATGGGTGTACCAGGAATGACTTGATCCATTAAGTTTCCTCTCTAAATTGCAACTTGTTTCAAACTCATGTTTACTTGCAAATGTTTGCGGACCACGTTGTTGCAGGAGGGGATGGTGTGAAGAACTATAAGCAGAAGAAACAGTCACAAGAGGTGAGAAACAGCACACCCTATGTCTGTAGTAGCATCAAGCAAAGAATAGGGCAAGAATGGCACTTCCATAAACCACAAGGAAGACACAGAAGATGATGATCGATGGTCTTTATTAAGAACACACCAACAGGACTTGACACAGAAGATGATGATCGATGGTCTTTATTAAGAACACACCAACAGGACTTGACACAGCGGCTGTGTTTCAGCACCCAGCACGCTTGACCAATCTAGTGGTTAAGAATAAAATGGACTTCTGTGTGACTGACAAAACTATACTATGTGGGGGAAAAAAATACCTTCAGTCGCAGCAGAAATATCTCAGCAAAGGAGAGTGTCCAGCAGCACCACCTTTACCGAGATTTCTGCTGTGATTGAAGGTATTCCCCCCCCCCCCCCCCACACACACACACATACAGAGTTTTGTCAGTTACACAGGAGTCCATTTTATTCTTAACCACCAGATTGGTCAGACTCCTGAGGCAGGCGCTCAGATGCCAAAACACGGCCACTGCGTCGAGTCCTTTTGGTGTGTTCTTAATAAACATCAACTATTTTCTGTCTTCCTTGTGGTTTTTGGAAGTGCTATTCCTGCCCTACTCCCGTGAACTATAAAGCACTGGTTATACAGTCTGAGCGTGTTGGGTATGTGGGTGACGGGGCACTAGAGAAACCTGTGATTAGCAGAAGTTTTTAGTCATATTGACAGAACCAACTTAGCTTGACTAGTGATAAAGGTTGCTGTAAACCTTTTTTGTGAGTTTTTCTTGTTGCACCAAATCATCTTGTTTTTGACACAAACCAAGAAGGTGCCCTACAGATTCCTATCTCCTGCCCTTGGTTCAGATAGGAGGAAAGCATGTAAATTAAGCTGTGAGTTAAAATAGCAGCTAGGCAGCAGTGCGGTTATAATGAATTTTTGGCCTTGCTCAGCAGCTGTTTGTACTGCATAGCTGCCTTTCTGCAGTGTGGGCGCTAGGCTGAGAGACACAACCACTAAGCTTGCTTAATTGCTACCTGTCATGCTCTTGGAAGAGGAAACTTTAATGCTTGGAAGCCAGGAGTTAATTTTAAAAAAAGCTGCAGTTTTATTTATGGACATGCGTTAAGAGGCCAGAAACAGTTTTAGAAGGGCTTTAAATAGTTGAGGATTGGATTGACATTACTGTTTACCAGTCTCAGAAATGGACCCATTATCATTTAGTCCATCAGCAAGGTTCATTTTATAAATCTGTTTTAAAACACTGACGTAGCTCTGTTCTGCTGAACCAGTCACATTTTCTAGCAGGCAGCCTTCTTAATGGATGGAATATTGGATGAGTCATCCTTGAAACTTTTCTTCCACTTCGTCACTATCTACTCTAAGTAGCTACTTAATCAGAATTAAGTTTTGAAACACCTCAGAGATGAGACAGTACATGATCTTCTACCCAGTTCACGTCAGCCTTTTAGCCTGCAGATCAGGTTTGCATCTTCAGACCTCAATTTCTCAATTTATTTTTCCCAGAGAACAAACAACTCTGAATGGATGGGAGTTTTGGGTTCCTGCTTAGACAGGTGTACACACTGTGTTCCTCACTAGATTTCAGACATTTATTTAAGGTTCTTTTAAACTCTGGGATTCCCTGACTAATTGATCTGCTATTCTAAGGGATTTTGTGTGTTCTCTTCTTTTCTCTCCTCCTATTGTGGTTCTATTTACTTTTTTGTATTTATAGTTTTAGATTATATTTTATGTATTGTGGTGTAATAAATTCAATAAACTATAGGTTCAAGTGAAAAGATCAAGTTAAAAATAGACATGATGGCAGAAAAGGGCCACTTTGTACCACTGAGATGCTGCAGGTTCTACTAGATACTTTCAGCATGCTGCTTTTTTGTTGTTTTTTCTTTTTTTAATGCGCACACATGGCTGTCGGCATGCATAGATCTGTTCAAGGTTCTTTGCTTTATAGAACTTAAGTAGAAGCAGAGAGTTTCTGGAAGCACTTTAACCTAGCTGAATAAAGACCTCTACTGGGTGGCTTTTGGTTAGCTTTGCTAAGTTGGAGCATAGTCAAGGAGAGGACAACTTTCCAAGGGATATCAAAATCTAAAGCTTGCAGTAATTTTTCTTTCTTTGGCCTGTATAAGTAGCTACTATTTCAGCTTTAACAACATAAGAATAGCCAAACTGGCTCAGACCAATGGTCCTTTTAGCCCAGTATTCTGCTTCCAACAGTGGCCAATCCAAGTCACAAATACCTGGCAATATTTCATGCTACCAATGCCAGAGCAAGCAGCAGCTTCTTCATGTCCATCTCTATAACAGACTATGAACTTTTCCTTCAGAACTTGTCCAAACCTTTCTTAAACCCAGATATTACCACATCTCTGGCAGCGAGTTCTAGAGCTTAACTGTTCTTTGAGGGAAAAGATATTTCCTTCCATTTGTTTTAAAAGTTATTTCCATGTAATTTCATTGAGTGTCCCCTGGTCTTTGAACTCGTTTTGAAAGCGTGAAAAAATCCAATTCACTTTTATCTGTTCTATACTACTCAGGATTTTATAGGCTTCAGCCATCTTTTTCAAACTGAAGAACCCTAACTAGCCTTTCCTCATATGGGAGGAGTTCATCCCATTTTATCATTTTGGTTACTCTTTGAACCTATATCTTTTTTTGAGATCCGCTATATCTTTTTTGAGATACGGTGACCAGAATTGAAGGCAATGCTGAAGGGGAGGTCACACCATGGAGCAATACAGAGGCATTATAATATTCTTGGTCTTACTTTGCATCCCTTGCCTAATAATTCCTAGCATCCTGTTTGCTTTTTTGGACACCGCACACTGGGCAGAAGGTGTCAGTAAATTGTCTACAATGACACCTAGATCTCTTTCTTGGGTGCTGACCCCCAAGGGTGGATCCTATCATCAGGCAACTATGATTCAGATTATTCTTATTCTTCCCAATGTGCATCACTATGCATTTGTCCACATTAAAATTTCATCTGCCATTTGGATGCCCAGTTTTCTAAGGTCTTTCTGCAATTTTTTACAGTCCGCATGTGTTTAGACAACTTTGAATACTTTTTTGTCTCATCTGCAAATTTAATCACCTCACTCGTCATTCTGACTTCCAGATCATTTATAAATGATAAATAGCACCAGTCCCAGTACGGATCCCTGCGGCACTCCAGTATTCACCCTCCTCTATTGAGAACAATGGCCACCTACCATCTGTTTTCTGTTCAATAACCAATTCCTAATCCACAGAAGGACATTGCCTCGAATCCCAGAACAAAATTTTCTCAGGAATCTCTCATGAGGAACTCTGTTAAAAAAAAAAAAAAAAAAAAAATTCTGAAAATCTAGATACATTACAACTGGCTCACCTTTTATTGACATTCAAAGAAATGAAGCAGATTGGCGAGGCAAGACTTCCCTTGGCTGAAACCATGCTTTTTGGACTTTGAGTTGATGTGTTTGATACACACCTCAGAGCAACTTTGGTTTTTGGTTCTTAGTGTTGGATTGGAACCTGCATCTTCAGGTGTCAACACGTCTGGGCTCTAAAAGCATTTTTCACAAAGAAAATTCACAGATCAGAATAGCCCCATAGGTTCAGCTTGATTTGACTCATGTTGATAAAATGTTCAAATCTCTTGCTGTCCTGCAGCTTTGTTTTGCTTTCCCTGTTCACACCCCAGAGGGAAAGCCCTGCTTTAAATTGACTGCAATGGACATAGATCTCATTATCTCCTGTGAAACTTTCTCTTATAGAATATTATTATGTAGCCACCTGGTTTAGTAGCCCTCCTTATCCTATCTCCCCTTGCATTACAAATCATATCCCATAATTGCAATTAGATTTGTGCATTTTGTCTAGCAGTATCTGACTACAAAAATACAATTTTTAAAATAATCATTGGACTAAGATTCTGTGTTTTAGTATTGTACATTAACTAAATAGTCTTGTCCTTAGCGACAGCAGCAGATGAATCCAAAGATTGTGGGTTGTGTCCATCTACCAGCAGGTGGAGATAGAGAGCGCTGCTGCTCCTTGGCCAGTCAATATTCTCTCTCCAGCAGGCGAGTGGGTGGATTTCTTACAAGCTCCTGGTTTCTTTTGCAGGCATCTCCTGTCTAGGTTTTTTAGTTCAGGGTAACTTTGGGGTGTCCTGACTGAGTGGTGCCAGTTTTAGGGGGTATATCTGGTCACCCCAGGTCCCTCCCTCATTCTTAATTCCCTCCAGTCCTTCCTCCCTTCTCCTTAATTCCCTCCAATTCTTCCTCCTTTCTTCTGCCTCATATTAAAAAAAAAAAAAAAAAAGGTAAGCAGCTACTGCTTACGGGGAGAATAGCACTACTCCAGTGTTTGTGGGCCTGCGTAAGTCCACTGCAATCGACAGGGCGGACCACTCTGTGACTGATCGCCTCTGGGTGAGTCTTACCTTCCCACACAATAGCGATGAGAGTACTAGCCTTTTTTACTTTTGCTTTTAAACGTACCGATGCCTGCCTACGCTGTGTTCACTGTGAGGAGTGGTGAGCACTGTTGAGCTAAGACCGGGGTGGTCTGCTGACTCGGCCTCAGTGGTTCTTTTCTGAGGAGCTGTCGCTTTTATGCGTACACGGACATTCGTTGCCATGTTCTCCTCTGCAGGCTCTAGCGGCTCAGCCTCCCACGGCAATTTTAATGCAGCGCAGTTTGTTTGCTGCTGTACCAGCATCTATTTTGATGATTTGGCTTCCTGTCTGTACCCCTTCTGGGGGGGTCTGTGCCTGGTGCCCTGCGGACACCTTGTTGATTAGGATCCTATGGGTACAGTGGCAGTAATCCTGGATCATTGTGTTGCTAAGCCCAGGCCGTTTCTAGGTTGCTCTCCAGGGTTCTGATTAGATCTGTGGTCCCCACAGGTCCTGCAAATCCACACCATACAGCCTTGAGTATTGTAGTGGGGCCGTCTACTGGGTTCGACCCACAACAGAATGGCGCATTGCAGGTGTGCGGGCACATCCTGTCAAAGGACTGGCGGCATTCCTGCTAGTCGACCAGTGGTACAGCATTGTACCCATGTCCTGCTCCTGCTGGAGCTTGGCTCCATTGCTTCTTCCTGGCGGTTTCAAGCCAGAAATGCTATGGGCTGGTCCTGCTGTTGGCTTCCCATATGCTCGGCAGCCGGAGGATGAGATCGGGGGGGGGGGACCTTTTTGGGATACGGCACTCCTGGTATTAAGGTCCCTGATTCTTTATGCAATGGTGTGGAAAGGGCTAGGCAGCCTTTCATGCCTTCCCAGGGCGTGCGGCTTGCAGGCTTTGTTTTGTGCCAGGGGTCTCTGGAGGCTGCTCTGGGTTGTGACCTAGTGGTCAGCATCAGGAGAGTGCACCATGGGGTTGGGCCCCCAGTGTAGGCATTGGGTTTTTGTTTTTCTTTTCATTTTTTTTTAATTTATACGTTTTTATTAATCAAAACATTACAGCCACGATGTAGGCTTCTATCTCTTCAACTTGATATAACAAATATAACCAAGTGGCTTTTGACATTTCAAAACATTGTCAAAACATTTTCTTCCCCCCCACCCCCTCCCCTCTTTCCCTTTCCCTTCAGGGGTTTTTGTTTTTCTTTTGGATTCCCTCCTTTTTATCAGCATTTCCAGAGAAAGACCCATGCTCCCTCACTGGGGTACAGAGGGCAGTTTAAAAATTAATATTACCAGGCTCTCGTTTTTTACGGGGGTGTTGGTATTTTGGGACCCCTGGTACTAAGGCCCCTGATCCATTATGCCACGGTGTGGAAAGGGTTAGGTGGTCTTTCACACCTTCTCAGGACATGTGGCTTGCAGGCTTTGTTTTGCGCCAGGGGTCTTTCTGGAGGCTGCTCTGGGTTGTGACCCAGTGGTCAGAATTGGGACAGTGCACCATGGGGTTGGGCCCTTGGTGTAGGCATTTTTTTTTTTTTTGGTATTCCCTCCTTTTTTGTCAGCTTTTCCGGAGGAAGGCCCATTCTCCCTCAGTGGGGTACAGAGGGCAATTTACTACTACTACTTATCATTTATGTAGCGCTACAAGGCATACGCAGCGCTGTACACCTTACACAAAAAGACAGTCCCTGCTCAAAGAGCTTACAATCTAGATAAGACAGGTAAACAGAACAATTAAGGGTAAGGGAGTAAAGAGGTGAGGATAAAAGGACAGGGCAAGCGAGTAGTGGTTAGGAGTCAAAAGCAGTGGTAAAGAGGTGGGCTTTAAGTTTGGAATTGAAAACGGCCAAAGACGGGGCTAGACGTACAGGCTCGGAGTCTATTCCAGGCATGAGGTGCTGCAAGATAAAAGGAACGGAGTCGTTTTTCTACAAGGTTGTTGGTATTCAGTACTCTTATCTGCTTCTGGCTGGAGAAAATTTAGATTTTCTCAGATCCTCACAGGTGGTCATGCCCCACGATACTATGGTTGGAAAGGGCAGTCATTGTACCAGCGGTATGAGCTCTTTCAACAATGTATTGTGGTCATGTCTTTGGAGGGTTCAACATGTAATGCCGAATTGGGGAAGTGTTTATTGTACTGTAGGGGTGGTGGCAGTAAGCCTAAGAGTTTGTTGTCCTCTTGCGTACGCTGCCATAATAATTTTTTTTTTTTTTTGCATAATCCCCTGGTAGCTGTCCCAAAGCAGTGCTGTGTGTACAGTGATTGAGCAGCCTCTTGGGTTTCAAGATGATGGATGGCCTTCCCGCTTCAGGTTATCAGTTCTTGGCGGGGTTGCTATACTATTTGATTCCTTGGAGTCACTGCTTTCCTTGTTAAGGAGTATAATTTTGGTGTCTCTCCTACGTGACTGGGCATCGCATGGCTGAGCAAACGCAGCAAAGGTGACAGTAAAAAAAAAAAAGGCGCTAGATGATGTGTAGATAATACAAAGATTTATTTCAAACATCCAACGGACTCGACATGAATCGTGTTTCAGCCACAAAGGCTTGCCTCAGGAGTCTCTTCAATATGGATGTGTTCAACACTCCTAGCTCTCGTATAGCACCAAATTTGAATGCACCTTAAAACGTGCAATATCGTCGCTCAGTCTATCAAAGCTATTGATCAGTTTGTGAAAAATTAAGGGGGTAGCTTTGGTCACACAAACAAGTACCGTTCCATGTATTTGTGTAGTGGGTGTGTATATATAGATATTAACTTATAACTGTTTCATATCCATGCGATGCTAGCAAATGGTGTGTGTTTTTGGTGGGGGGTGGGGAGGGCAGGGATTTCCATCTTGATTGGAGATGGGAACTGAAAATATAGCACTATAAGCCGCTTTTTTTGCAACTACTTGGACTTGCGACACCCCCCCCCCCCCCAAATGACAGACAGTGTTCCTTTTCTTTCTCCTTCTCAGAGGTACTGAATGGTGCTTCTGTTGCACCTCAAAGCTCCATCCAACCTTTCACCAGGAATCAAACCCACTTCTCTTGCTTAAGCAGTGTGAAACATCACCACAGTTGGCCCTGTTTTTGCTCTGGTTTTCATATATTTATAGAATATATCTCCAGCTAAATGCCATCCAATGCAGTGCATAATATACATCAAAGTAAAAACACATGGACCAGCTGTGGGTAGCAGAGGACTAACAAAAAAAACCCCCACATACAATAAACCCTCTAACTATTCTCTGGGTTTTTCAGTCTTGATCATGTTACACTTTCACTCAGATTTTTTTAATCTGTGGTTTTTACAAGGGGAGGAGACCATGACATGGGCAGACTGGGGCAGCTGATGTAGTCTGAAGACAACTGAGCATGTCATGCATAATGGTAACTACTTTCCTTCTTTCAGTGGCCTTACCTACCACCTGCTCAGCTTATAGCTGTCCTCTAGAGATCTGATGACAAAGGCAGAACGCTGGCTCATTATAAACTTGCTCTGATTTTGTTCAGTAGTCTGTACCCACATTAATACACTATGACACATAGCTTCAAGTTCAGTAATTGGTTAATGATGCAACTGACAGCTGAGCAGCAGTAGCAAATCCTCACTCTGTACAAATGTTTTATGAAACAGAAGAAGCATTATAGCAGTTACAAAAAGGGCTTTTATTGTATTACTACATTCTCTTTATTTAAATAAATCAAGTCTCTAGAGACTACTCAAGCAGCAATTAGGATTTGTACCACATTCACCCATTAGTCTGGACCAAAGTGAAATGGTTTGATGCTGTTGGCCTCGTTGTACGCCTCATGTAGGCACTTGGTCTTCTTTCACAGCTTATGTATATAAACTGCAGTCTTTCCACTTTCTTCCCTGGAGCTTCTAAACTACAGTAAAATGAGCTTTCTCCATAATGCCAGCCCTTTATTTTTCCTGTCTGCAGCACAACTTGGCAGTCTGTCAGAGTTCTCCAAGAGATTGTGATTACCACGTAATATTAGTTATGGATCCTTGGAGACAGTGAGTAATGCAACCCAACAATAGATTTCCAAACAAATAGGCGACCTAAAAATTAGCAGCTGATATTCAGCCAGTGGCGGTCTTGTTTTTTTTTTTTTTTTTAACGCTAATTGTCACTAGCTACATTAGCTCTAGATATTCAGTGCCCAGACAAAATTGGCACTGAATGTCTAGGGTTAATCGTAATTGTCCTGGCCGCTGGAGCTGAATATCAGCTGGGACCTGTATTTTATTTATTTATTATGACATTTCTACCCTGCATTTTCCCAAGAAAGCTCAAGTTCAATGCGACTTACATAACAAATTAAGAAGAAACATTACAAGACTATTAATATTAATACAAGAATACAACTGTTAAAAAAATTTTCATATCCATCGTTAATAAAACAGTTTAAACATAAAAAAATTTTCATATTGGCTGAACACAGATCTAAAGAAGTGGGCTTTAAGTAAACTTCTAAATGACATATAATGAACTGAGTGTCTGATATACTTGTTTAATGAGTTCTAGAGTTTGGTACTTAAAAAACAAACAAACTAGCATTATGGATAGTTTTGAAGGTTAAGTTTTTACAACTTGGGAAATGTAATATGAGATATTCTCTAGATGATGAGAGAGCATTTCGTGGTGATCATAAGATAACATCCCATAAAGAATCTGATGAACAAGAACACAGAGCTTAAATGAAATTTTCATTGATAGGTAACCAATGTAGATCCTTAAGATGAGGAGCTGTTTATCGTGGCAATCTATATATAAGGTGGGCAGCCATGTTTTCTGCAGTTTGTAGTTTTCATAGGAGGCTCTGCATAATACCTGCATAAATTGAATTGCAATAGTCAAATTTTAGTCTTAAGTGCAAAAGACTGATTTTGAAAAGAATGGTATAACTTTTGACACTTTTCAGCATCCTTCCCATGGTCTTAATAGGGCCTCTCGGGCCTACTTAGAATCTCTGGTGGTCCAGTAGGGGCAGGGAGCAAACTCCACTCGCTTTTGCTGTATGCAAGGCTGCTGTGAAAGGTGGTGGGAGCCATTTTGCTGCGGCAGCTGGTAGTGCAGGAGTGAGTTGGGTTCACTCCTGTCCAGGGGCGTAGCTACGGGTGGGCCTGGGTGGGCCCAGGCCCACCCAATTTCACCTCAGGCCCGCCCACACACTGCACCAGCTTAGCGACCACGGCTCCAGGGCAGAAACATCACCCACTCTCGCTTTCACTTCCCTGCTCTCTCAGCATCCCGCCTTCCTCTGATGTCATTTCCTTTCGGGCGGGACGCTGGGAGGGCAGGGAAGTGAAAGCGAAGGACGGGACGGAGTCGAGGAGCCTGGCTGCTTTATACTTTTATTGCCGCCGCCCACCAGTTCGCCACTGCGAGTAGAGAAGGAAGAAAGCCATTTAGAAAATCTTTTTTTCTACTCCCCCGCGCAGCCGTCGCCGTTTACTCAAAACACAGCAAGCAACCCAAGCTGCTGCCTGCATCCACGTTGTCGTTCTTTATTGTTGGTAAGCAGAGGGAAGGATGGGTCTGGGAGGGGTGGTGAGTACAGAGTATGGGGGACTAATGAAGTGGGTGAAAGATGGGGGAGGAATTTAGGAGACTGGGTAAGGGAGAAACAGAGGGGGGGGAATGGGAGTGCTGGAGAGGGAATGAGAGTGCTGGAGAGGGAATGAGAGGGAGATGGTCAAAGCTCAAAGGGGAGAGAGGAGAAATTGCTGGACATGGAGGGGAGGGCAGGGGAGAGAGAATTGCTGGATATGGATGGATGGATAGAGGGAGGGCAGGGGAGTTGCTGGACATGGGTGGATAGAGGGGATGGCAGGGGAGAGGAGAGTTGCTAGACATAGGTGGATGGAGGGGAGGGCAGTGGAGAGAGGAGGGTTCCTGGACATGAGTAGATGGAGGGGAGGGCAGGGAGATTTGTTGGACATGGATGGAGGTGAAAGAAGGGAAGACAGGAAGGAGATGCACATGGATGGAGGGGAGAAAGAAGACATTCTGAACATGGATGGAGGGGAGGGAAGACAGAGGAAGGAGATGATATGAGGGAAAAGGAAGAGAAGAGAAAAACTGCACATGGATTGAGAAAATAGGCAGAAGCTGGATCCACTGGACAGTCAAGTCTGCGGAGGACCCAGCTTTTACTTATGGATGTAGAGCAAGAAATGAAGAAGAAAGGAGGAAAGTAAAGAAATAAATGGAAAGGAAGCCCTGGAAACGGAGTTAAGAGGACAGATAGCAGCAGAATCAGATACTGGGCCAGCATGATAAGAAAAACAAAGACAACAAAGGTAGAAAAAAATCATTTTATTTTCATTATAGTGTTTGGAATATGTCCACTTTGAGAATCAGGTGCTCAACATTAAAAGTTTATATTTATTTATTTACTTATTTATGGCATTTTATCCCACATTAAACATGAATTAGATTGGAACCTGGGATCATTTAATGTTGTTTTTCCTGGAGAGAGTAATGCATTGCCTCCCCCCACCCCAGGCTCTCTCCCTGGCCATAGCCAGCTCTGCAATTTTGAGGGGAGGTGGGGGGGGGGGGGCGCAGAGGTGGACCGGGGAGAGAGCCTGTTGTTAAACATTTACCAGCAAACCACTGTCTAGTGCCCACCCATCCAACCTGTTGGCCCACCCAAAAATTGACTTCTGGCTACGCCACTGCTCCTGTCCCCAGTGGACCACCAGGGATCTTAGGGTGGGAAGGGGAGCTCTCAGGACCAGGGGGTTTCATGCTTGCTGGGAGAGGGGAGATCTGTTTTGGGAGGGTTGGAGGGATATTCCAAGAAGGGTGGGAGGGGGATTGGAAGAGTTGAACAATGTCAAAAATTGTGTCCTAGCTGATTCAGCCAAGGGAGGATCTAAGGACTAGGGTAGGAAGGCTCTTCCAAAGGACCAAGGGAGACGTTAGTTCAAATGGATGATCTTTATTGGAACAACTTAAGACTCGGCACAGCTGCTGCTGCTGCTGTCAGGACTCTCATGATGTTCGTTGTATAAGGACAGTTGACGTTTCCAAGACAACCCACAAATATAGTGAGCAAAGTAAATACCTTAGTGGGTGCACAAATAGCTTCTGTCGGCAAAAACGTCAAGAGACGTAGGGATTGAGTGTTCCTCCACTTTGTGTGGCTGATTCAACCCCACATAGCTAACTGGGTGAATTTAGGATGATTTTGAAGCTGTCCTAAATTAGCTCAGTTAACTATGCAGGTGCCGACAGCTGGCTGCTCCCTAGCTTTGCCTCTTGATCCACCCACTTTAAATGGTCAGTCAGAATCAATATCTCGCCTGGTTAAGCAGTTTGATGGTTGGGTGGTAGGTCTCCAGACCTTTAAAGAATCAATTTTCAGATATATGGCTGTGCTGCTTTTGGATGGGGTCCCAATTGAGGATGATCACTGCAGTGATCTAATGGTGTATGGATATGGAGGAGGAGAATAAAATCCCAGGTAATGTGAATCAAGTTTTATGGTGTCAGATCCTAGTCTGGTTGCAGTTGAGTGCTGTTAAAAAATATATATATTTTCCAGACTAATAAACACCACACACTCCTAAAATTATCAGTTTTTCATGTGCAAATTTTGGGAAGGAGAACAAGTCTTATCTCCTGAGTGCATTCTGTAATTTTTCATTTTAAATGTGAATGTACCTGCACAGTGTGTCTCTGATCTTATGTGACTTCTAGTGAGCACATGGAGGCATATTTTCAAAGCACTTTGGGAGGCTAAGTTCCATAGGTTTCTATGGAACTTTGGGAGGCTAAGTGCTTTGAAAATGAGCTTGATGATGTCCACAGCTCAGTTTTGACTCTCACTTTTTTTATTTAGACCTTTTAAAATGTTTAATTCAGTAGGCAATGGTCAAGGAACATTAAAAATGCAGGTAGCATCACTAAACACCTGCATACTTTATTGGGTTTCTGCATTACAGCTTAGATAAGACAACCTGCAGGGCTGGCATAACCACTAGGCAGGCTAGGCAGTCACCTGGAAATTGTAGTCTTTGTCAGCATATTATGCACATGGAGACTGGAGGTTTTCAAATGACCTTTTATCTAGGTACAAAGATAACCTGGCTTTTGTAAACTGCCCTCAATTTTTATTTGAGTGGGGCAAATGCATAAGATGCTACGATTCTATGCAGATTGTGCATGCTATTTTGCTCAGATTTGAGTTTACCTCGATCTGTATTCAGCCACTAGCTCGATCTGAATACAGCTAACAGCGGGAGAGCTGATTTTAGATGGTTTTAATTGGATGACCCGTGATGCAGGTGCTTCACGCCGAAACACGGCCCGTGTCGGGTACAAGTTTTTTATACACAGGACATATAAAGCGTTAATAAAAGGCTTTGTCCCAGGGTAGCACTTCTAGTTGTGCGGGGGGAGGGAAGGGATGGAACGTTCATAAATAAAGTTGATGACGGTTGTCAAAGTTGGAGTGTATTATGCTTATTATCACATTGCTGTAACAGATGTCCCTATTCAATGAATATTGTATTTGATGGTCATTAATAAAAAATTGTTGAAACAAAAAAATTTGTCCCGCTTGTAAAGGCCCCTGGCATTTCTTCTTTTGTGGTTTGAAAATGTTTTTTTGTAAAATTGCATGACCACCTAGATGCATAAAGTGATGGATGGGAAGTTATCACCTACTTTTATATGATCTATGCATAAGCATTTCTAAGGCATATTTTGGGTGGAATTAGGATATAAATGTATACATGTAGTGTGCACACACATTTTATACCTTTTTTTTTTTTTAGCAGGCGTGAACTTCTCTTGCCACTTATTGTCTGTTGCGGCTGGATCAGGAAGCTTATTTTATAAAGGCAAATACCGCTATCAAAATAGACCTAAAATAAGCAAATATTTGGATTGCTTACATGTCCTGTGTTCATATAGGGCTTGATTTTATGGAATAAAGTTTATTTATTTATTTATTACATTTGTATCCCACATTTTCCCAACTATTTGCAGGCTCAATGTGGCTTACATAGTACCGTAAAGGCGTTCGCCAATTCCGGAATGAGTAATGTTGTGGTAGAATAAGGTTTGTGTGTACAGACACATTAGGGAATCATAGAGAGGAAGAGTTATTATATGTTCATTACGATCTTTGAATATCTTACTCAAATATTTTATTATATGTTTTAGGTGGGGTGATCTTGATGATCAGGATACTAGCAGGGGGTAGAGTTGGTCCTAAAATTTTGGGAGGGGGTGCAAGAATGAAGATGTACCTAATACCATTGCACTATCCCAGACAACCATTACATACCAGAGGAAGAAAAGTACACATAACCAGCAAGATCCTGCTGACATTTATGATATCTGGCACATTCCCACCTTTTTACAATACATTTCTAGCAGAGATTTTGTAAGATATTGGTATAACATTTGAACTGCTTACCTGGAGCCTGTGGCTTAAAAAAATTTTTTTTTAATCCTTCTGACTTCAATTATTAAACAGGACACTTGATTTTTGAAGTGTGTATTTTAGATTGAGATTTTCTTGGAACATTGAATCGCTATTCAAATAAGGGTTACTTGTCGCTGCTTTGCTTTTTTTTTTTTTAAATCTAATATTTGAAGCCTAATTCATTGAGGCTTTTCTCAGTCTAAAGGAAAAGATCTTGATGAATGGTATGATTTTATCAGAAAGCTAGTTTTGTATCTATCTTTTTTGACTTGTTTTCTTGCCTTTTTACAGTCCTTTCAAGGAAGCCAAGGGCGAGCATACCTCTTCAATTCAGTGTAAGTGTCTTTTCTAAATATTGGTGAATCTTCCTTCTGTGTGGTGACTCTTGGTTTGAAAATATGCTCATGCTGAATAATGATAGTATGTCACCAAAGAAAACCCCCAAAACAGAGCATTCAATTAAAAAAAGCTCACCCTTAGACCACAGGGTCACACTAATGTACCAGTTTATACTAGCCAATTCAGGTTATAAGTACCTGGCAAGATCCTAAAACAGTACAATACATTTATGCTACTTATCCTAGAAATAAGCAGTGGATTTTCCCCAAGTCCATATAGACTTTTCTTTTAGGAAGCTATCAAAACCTTTTTTAAACCCCGCTAAGCTAACTGCTTTTACTACATTCTCTGGCAACGAATTCCAGAATTTTAATTACACATTGAGTGAAGAAATATTTTCTCAGATTTGTTTTAAATTTACTACTTTGTAGCTTCATTGCATGCCCCTAGTCCTAGTATTTTTGGAAAGGGTATATAATCGATTCACGTCTACCCATTCCACTCCACTCATTATTTTATAGACCCCTATCATATCTCTCCTCAGCTGCCTTTTCTCACCTAACTGCCTCCTGAAGAGGAAGTATTAAGTGCATCCACATTAAATGCAAATAATCGTAACCTGCAGCAAAGAACTTTCCTGTCTGATAACTTGAGGAGGATGTGCAACCTTTGTGCTTAATGTGTATTTGCTGTTAAAGTGCAATAAGTACAAAAACTTACTGCATTTAAGGGCTTCTAAGGACTGTAAAAACAACATGGCATAGGTGTTAGTATATGGGTCTATACTGAAATAAGACCATTTAGAAGTTGATTTGTTAGAATCAAGGTTTCCCTAAATAGCATTTGTTTACCGTCTCGAATTCCCCCTTGATGAGGGCTACTTTCACCTTTTTGACGAAGATGGTTTTTTGTTTTTGTTTTTAAAGATTTTAATTGATTTTTTTTTCTTATGGTGCAATTTTTCTTCTGGAATGTAATGCAATTTAAAAATTTCAATTAAAGAAAAAGCACATTGGGCACACATACTATAGAAATGCACATAAGTAGAACATAAAATGATTGCAGATCTTTCTGGTTTTTTAAAAATACTTTCACTTTAAGAGTCTCTTCTAGCAGATGATAATTTTTAGTATCACTGGAAATGTCTCAGGATTTTTCTTCTTTACCCAAAAGATAAGAGGATATGTTCCACTGCAAAGAGTTACATGATAGAAAGACGTTCCACAATATATTTCAAAACATCTATTTTAGAGATCTGGTTCCTTATTATGCTTGTAATTTTATGGCTTGCTTTCAGCTCTAAACACGAGAGAGTGAGCTAAATAGCTTATATATTGTACTAGCAGACACCCACAAAACATTTTGTAATGGTTCAGCATTTGCTCCAACCCCCGCATAGGCACATGTGCTCCTTTCTCTATACCCAGCACCAGCTCCTCCTCCTCCCCAGTGCCATCTCTGTGGTGCCTCAGTTCTTCCAGTGGCTGCCCTAAGCACATTTGTCTATTGCTGGCAGAGTGCACATGTGTAACTCTATCTGAAAGTAGTAATGCATGTTATTTGTACCCCCCTCCCCCCGCAAAGCATACTATATGTATAAAAATAATTTTTAAATGTATGCTGGGGGGGGGGGGGGGTACAAAAATAGCCTGTCACTTTTCAGGTACATAAGTAATGCCACACTGGGAAAAGACCAAGGGTCCATCGAGCCCAGCATCCTGTCCACGACAGCAGCCAATCCAGGCCAAGGGCACCTGGCAAGCTTCCCAAACGTACAAACATTCTATACATGTTATTCCTGGAATTGTGGATTTTTCCCAAGTCCATTTAGTAGTGGTTTACGGACTTATCCTTTAGGAAACCGTCTAAACCCTTTTTAAACTCTGCCAAGCTAATCGCCTTCACCACGTTCTCTGGCAACGAATTCCAGAGTGCATGCACACCCATGATGACCTGTGATATGGTGAATACTGCTAGATACTACATTCCACAACCGAATGTTCTAATGCATTCTCATTAGGTCTATCATTAATATACTAACGTATTATATCTCTGGTATTTGAATTCCAGTGTTAAATGTGTAGATTTTAGATACTGTTTCAAGGTAGTTCTATTAGGTTCAGTTTACTGTTTTCAAGTTAACCAAGACTGAACATAAATACAATAAATTAGGTGATTTTACTATTATGCTGTTAACAAGATTGTAAGTTTTGTATGTTAAACTGTACCTGCTGTACATCGCCTTGGGTGAATCTCTTTATAAAGGCGGTTAATAAATCCTAATAAATAAATAAATGAGAGGCATTCCAGGGGGTGAGGAGTAGGTGGAGTTTTCATTTAGGTGCATACTCTTAGGTTTCAGAAAGTGCTCACAGATATTCATGAGAACTAACCACATACAAACAGTTGTAACTGTAATTATGTATGGGTGGTTTTGGATTGGATTTCTTTTATTAGCTTACATCTTCTCAGTAGTAATTCAAGGCATAAGTTATTACTGTAACTGAATGTATCTCCCTGTCCCAAGAAGACGTAACCTAAATTTGTACCTGAGGCAATGGAGGATGAAGGACTTTGCCCAAGGTGATGACAGTTGCCAGCAGGGGTAATTTTCAAAGCAAACTTGCCCACAACATTGGTTGAACTTCTGCATATAACAGCCTGCATGTTTCTGGAGTACTACTTCAAAATTACTCTTATTTGCTTTTTGGTCATGTGAATTTAGATCCAGTATTCTCTAGGGTATTTTTTTTTTCTAGTTGGTGTTGACAATTCTTCCACGACACCAGGTTGACCTTGGCCAAGATCCTGCCTTAATTATTTTCAACTATATTCTGGAATTTGTGGTAGTAACTTCTGTGTCCTGAAATAAAAGAAAACCAAAGTTACAGAAACGAGAATGCAGCATAAAAGTTAAAACTACCTGCTCCCCAAAACTGGACCAGGCCGTCTGTTCTCCAATGTCCCATCTACCGCAGCTTGTTACCAGAACTGCTGCTTCTGCACAGTACATGCCTAACCTTGTCCTTTCTCCTCTTGTTGCAGTGTGAATGTGGGCTGTGGTCCTGCAGAAGAGCGTGTGTTACTAACAGGACTCCATGCAGTTGCAGATATTTACTGTGAAAATTGCAAAACAACACTGGGTTGGAAATATGTAAGTGTTTTTTTTGGGGGGGGGGGAGGGTGTTCCCCTCTATTCTTTTTACAAATTTAGAACCATCGCTGCCACTTTGTTTTGTATCTTTCCAGTGTTTTATATCTGTAGTCCTCACTATTATTAGGGACAGACATAAAACATTCATTGGATAACACTAAAATTATACCTGAACAGATCGGTCCAGCTGGTCTCCAGTTGAGTCTGGGTTCCTCTGGACCTAGGCTACATATGCAGCCCGAGTTTCCTTACTCTTCTGTGCTACCCTGGCAAATAACCTTTTGCTTAGCAAGTATATATTCCACAGCCTCTGCTGAAGTGCTGTTAAATTAGGAGCTAGGAATAGTTTCCACACCTGAGTTAACTCGCAGCATAATAACAAGCGGCACATCTTTCTTGTAGTTGGCATTAGCAATATCGGTTTCTTATTATAGTCTGAAACTCCTGTTTCTGGTACACTTGAGGAGTAGATGGGAGAACATTCTCACTGAGATGATTTTCTAGTTTCAAGTAGCACACAGGAACATAATTGTGTGTTTAAAATAAATAAAGGAAGTACAGGAATCAAATAGAATTAAAAAAAGAAAATCTAAGGACCTTTTTTTGCCTTTGCTTTTATTTTGTATCATCCTTCACTTTGTGGACATAAATATGGCCTTTGCTTAGTGGGCAGCTAGCATCAAATAAGCAATTGTTGTGCCATGATTTTAAGTAAAATAAGAGGCTCAGCACTTGAGGTAGGCAAGGTCTAATTCTTGCCTCCCTTTTTTTTTTTTTTAAATTTTGTTTTTGTCCTGTCTTCATCCTCTTGTTGCCTCATGTCAAACACATGTAACATTTGCACTGTGTATAGAAAGCAGAGCTGCTCTATTTTTTTTTTTCAATGATTCTATGTTCCTTTATTTGCTGGTGGTTTCTTTTTTTTTTGTTGTTGTTCCCCCTTTGTTCTTGGCTGATATTTCATGTGAAGAAAACCTTAACTGGCTTTCCTTGAAATCAAGTGGGAACTCCCAGTTCTGGCTGACCCACTGCCTGCTGATGTAAGCAGAAAGCACAGCTGCACATTTTGTGGGTAAACAAGCAAACAAGTAGGCTAGGGATGGGAAACATGAGAATTCCAAAACTTTTAAGGAAGTTGGGATAGGGACAATTAGTTGCTTTAAGGCTTCTTTATCATCCATCCAGGCCAGTACAGACAAGTGGGTGTGTGCACATCTACCAGCAAGTGGAGGATGAGAACTAATGAGCTGTGACATCACACAAGTATCCTGTGCAGCCTCATGCCAGTCAGTATTTCTCAGTGTGTCCAGCAGTTACTACTACTATTTAGCATTTCTATAGCGCTACAAGGCGTACGCAGCGCTGCACAAACATAGAAGAAAGACAGTCCCTGCTCAAAGAGCTTACAATCTAATAGACAAAAAAAATAAAGTAATCAAATCAATTAATGTGAACGGGAAGGAAGAGAGGAGGGTAGGTGGAGGCGAGTGGTTACAAGTGGTTACGAGTCAAAAACAATGTTAAAGAGGTGGGCTTTCAGTCTAGATTTAAAGGTGGCCAAGGATAGGGCAAGACGTAGGGGCTCAGGAAGTTTATTCCAGGCGTAGGGTGCAGCGAGACAGAAGGCGCGAAGTCTGGTTGGCAGTAGTGGAGAAGGGAACAGATAAGAAGAATTTATCCATGGAGCGGAGTGCACGGGAAGGGGTGTAGGGAAGGACGAGTGTGGAGAGATACTGGGGAGCAGCAGAGTGAATACATTTATAGGTTAGTAGAAGAAGTTTGAACAGGATGCGAAAACGGATAGGGAGCCAGTGAAGGGTCTTGAGGAGAGGGGTAGTATGAGTAAAGCGACCCTGGCGGAAGACGAGTTGGTAAGAAGCATATCCTGTGCAGTCCAGTTGGTCTGGTAGGAAAAGAGAGAAAATATATTCAACTAAGGGGAGAGGTTTTTGCTTTGGTGTGCAGAGCTCCCATTAGCAAGAAGGCTCAGGCTGTTTGGGCAGCCTGCAAGCTGTGGGGTGTCTTACACTTGGGTGTTCTGGGTTCTTTATGTCCCCGCCCCCCTCCCAAAAAAAAAGACCCTTGAGTTTTTGTTCCCTGCCCTTTACTCATTGGGAAAGGGCTCTTGAGTGCCATTGTTTGGAGGCTGTGCTCACAAAAAGAAAACCCACTTAATTTGTAGTAGCAATGAGATGCAAACCCTACAGTGTTTTGTGGAGCTGGATCAGTCTTGTGAAGGGGGTCAGTTAGTGTGGCAGCTGTGTTTTTAGGCTTCTCTGCTTAGTTCAGGTCTGTCTACATGGTTTTTAACTTTGCAAATAGTAACTCTCTATGGCAGTGCAGCCTGATAAGACACAACACTGCTGGCTTCGTGGCACCTGTTGGCATGGTAAACAGCAGCATGGGGACTTGCCGTATTTGAGATGAGAATGTGGAAGCCATAGCAGCGACGTCTAAGCCTAGAGCTGAAGTAAGCAGGGCTCCTTGGACATATTCAGAGCTAGTGGAGAGGCAGATCTGCTTTTGATGGAAACTGCTGCCATTTTGTTTCAGTTGGGCCCCTGCAGTAAGTGATTTCTACCTCCCAGCCTTGTTCCCAATGAAGGGGCCCAGAGTCTGGCAGTATGGGTGGTTCAGGTGTTGGTGTGGCAGTGCCTTTTTTTTTTCCTCCTGAATTCATCCTGCTTATGAATCAGGTATTCTCTGTGAAATAATTTCTAGGACTTCTGCAGATCCTTTCAGTTCTGCTGGGGAAGGAAAATCTTCTGCAAAATATCCCAGGATTTCCTGGAAGGAGTATCTTCTGCAGAATCTGTGGAATTTCAGGACAGATTTTGGTAGATGTCCAGAAGACTGAGGAAAACTTTCTGATGGAGGAAGAGGTACCTCCAGGAGAGGATGCAACTGTTGTCTGTATATTTCATTGGGACAAGTTGCCCAGTTTAATCTCTGAGGTATTATTGGCCTTGAAAATATCAGAGAAACGCTCTCCTGAAATTTCTTGTGGAGAGGATCCACTTCTGGAGGGAATCAACTGCATAGGACATAGGAAGGGTTCCACCTGCAGTAACTGCAGCTATATCTCCATATTGGGTACAGAGATGAAATATCCGAGAAAGAAAGCTCCAAAAGTTCCTCTCTAGAAAATACCCGTGCATAGTGTAGTTATACTTCTGCTCATCCCAGGTGGGGCTGGACCAGACTAGTATGAGCAATCAAATATGTACACAAAAACAGAGCCTGGCCAGGTAACGTGCATAGTCACAGGAAAAAAACAATGTTTCGCTCCCTTATTTACTAACTGATAAGGGAGGGTGAAGGTCTGGCTGTGGTAGGGGACTTCAGACACAAAGTGATGTAAACACGGGCATGCCAGATAAGTAAAACAGATGTTGAAGCCTCAGGTGTCTAGGAAGAGGCTGTAATAGGCCCAATTCATATCCATGTGGGCCTAGTTTCCACTGCCAAATGCAGGTTTGGACCATTCTACATCACCTTTCTCATTTGGCCTTATTTTTTTTTCCCTACTGGGACACTTGTCTTGTTTTTCGGGGTTTTTTTTTTCTGCTGTTCCGATGTTAGGTAGTGGTTTCAAATTCGTGTTCACACTTGCATCTGCCTGTCTGGGACTGGTGGCCAGGGGCATATCTGCGTGGGGCCAAAGGGGCCTGGGCCCCCGCAGATTTCACCCTGGACCCCCCTACCGCCGTCAACCCTCTCCCGCCAAGGTTCGCTTCCTCCTGCCGGTGCCTTTAAAAATATTACTTCAGCTGGCGGGCGACCCCAACCCCCGCCAGCCCAGCCGAGTTCTTGTTTTAAGTTCTTCTTCCTCATGCTGTTGAAAGCTGCAGTCTGCATCCCTTCCAGTTTTGGACGGAGTCTGACGTCGCAGCATGTTGACGTCCTGCACATACAACATGCTGCGAAGTCAGACTCCGTCTGAAACTGGAAGGGATGCAGGCTGCAGCTTTCAACAGCACGAGGAAGAAGAACTTAAAACAAGACCTCGGCTGGGCTGGCGGGGGTTGGGGTCCCCCGCCAGCTAAAGTAATATTTTTAAAGGCACCGGCAGGAGGAAGCGGACCTCGGCAGGGGTAGGTGACGGCGCCTGCAGTAGGCGGGGGAGGGTTGACGGCGGTGGGGGGGGGCTATAATGTGCCCCCCTCACTCTAGCCCCTGCCCCCCCTACCGCCGAACCTCAGATACGCCCCTGCTGGTGGCTCCTTACAGTTAGGAGGAGGAGTTTTCTCCTTTCTGCTCTGTTAGAGAAATACTGGCTGGCAAGAGGCTGCACAGGGTATTTTTGTGATGTCTCTGTCTCCACCTATATAAGACTGAGATATAAGCTATTTAGCTCACTCTGCTTGTAGGCATGCACATATCAACTCATCATCTGTACTGGTCTGCAGGGACCTATGGAAAGAAAGATCTAATTTCACCTTCAGATTTTAGGTTCTAATTATTAAACACCAATAACACCCCAATGCAAAAAGAAAAAGAGTGCTTGTCCAAAAACACCACTCCCCATAGTACTTCTCACCCCTCACCTGGCTTGTCTTGTATCCTCTACTCAGTCCCTCCTAAGTAACATAAATGAATATATTTGATTACACCAGGAAAGATGCCCAACAATTGTTTCTGTGGTGCAAAACTACCAATAAACACCCCAGGCTTTTTTTTTGTACCATAAAATAATTCTAATTAGCTGGAAAATAAATACCTAGGAATAGAAGCCTTAGTTATAAGGCATTTCACATCCTCTTTAGATGCAATAAGCCCTTATAGAAGGATGAAGGCAATGTTATGCATGTGCAGTGTAGTATGTTAGCCCAACCTGCCAATAAAGGGCACACAACTATTGTTAGTGTGAGATGGGGGTGGAATTATGTGTTACCCAGTGATGGTCTTTATTGATGGGGAGCTAACAGGACAATGATACTAAGTCAGTGTGTTTGCTTCTTCAACATTGTGTGTTAACGGAAAACAAACCTGATATATGGACCGCTACTCTCAAGAAACAGGGCCGCTGAGGAGGAGGGGGCAAGATTTCCAGGCCCAGCACTAAAATCGAGGCCCCATATGTGTGTGTGTATGTATGTATATACACACGGGGCCTCGATTTTAGTGCCGGGCCTGGAAATCTTGTCCCCTCCTCCTCCTTTTTTAACAGTAGTTCTTTGCTGGCAGCGAGCATGAGCAGCCAGCAACTAATGCCCACTGCTTGTGCCAGCTGCACAGCCTTCCCTGTGACACTACGTCTCGTTTCTGCAGAGGGAAGGCTGTGGGGGCCAGTGGGAGCACTGTGTATCAGCCACTGGCTACTCATGCTCGCTGCCAGCAAAGAACTACTGTTTTTTAAAAGGCAGGGTTTTTTTTTCCAGAAGTCACATTATTAAACAGCCCCAGCCAGCCAATGTGGGGTGGGGGGGGGGGGGGTGTTGGCAGCATTGGGCCCCTTTAATATTGTTTGCCCTGGGCCTGGTTTTGTATCAGCAGCCCTGCCAAGAACTGTGCCAACTGGCCAAATGGTTTCAAATCATGGCAAGTTGTAGCCAAATGTGTTAAAAAAACATGTTGCTGTCTGTCAGATTTGACCTCATGCCTTACTCATTTAACACTTGCCCTTATGTGTAGATTTATAAAAATATCTTGTGGCCAAAATAATTATTTGAAAGCCAAGCCAAATTTAACTTTTGACATTTTGCTATTTTTGTCTATGTTCCAGTCTCACCCAGATTTCATCAGCCATTAATGCTGCTCTGCCATTGGTTTTGGCCGCTGGAATGAGTTTGTTGAATAGAAACTTGATGCTTAGTCATGATGTCAGAAGTTACAATATTTAATTCTTGATCCAATAAGTTCCACAATTTTTAAATTATAATGCTTGATTTTTGTTTTGTTCTTTTTTTTTATTAGGAACATGCCTTTGAAAGCAGCCAGAAGTATAAAGAAGGAAAATACATAATTGAATTAGCTCACATGATCAAAGACAATGGCTGGGACTGAGCAGAGGACAAAAAATGGCATCAAAGCATGCCATCCAATGAACATTGTTCCAGAGTGAGAGAGTAACTCAATGCTTGTCACTTTGGTTCCTTACCTTCAGAGGCTGGGTCACAGGGAGCAGCCTCACACTCTTCTCCGCCTGCTGTCAGGACTGGCCTCTGGATTGCTCTCTCTCCCATCTCTATGCTTCATATGTTTGTGAGCTGACCTCCCTTCCAAGCGACTTCTCTCTTAGAGCTGTGACGGCAAGAATGCACTGATACCCGACAGCATTCCACTTTATTTTATTTATTTTTTACTTTTCAAGTATAAAACTTGAAGCTGTTCTGTTTGGTGGCATTTCAGCAAAGTAGCTGTGCTTATATACAAAGGACAGAGAAGGGGATTGTGAGATGTTGGGGGAGAGAACACGAGAGTCAGAAGGCTAAAAACAAATGTTCTGTTCTTATATCCTGGAGTATCCCAGGCTTGAAACAGACAGAAAATACCTCATGTCTACTATTAAATTGAGGGGTTCTTATTCAGCAACTTCAGCATGAGTTGTGACCAGAACCCCCTATTTATAAGCTTTTGATGTCAAATTTAGCGTCTCATTTTCTTTTTCCTTCCCCCCCCCCCCCCCCCCCCTTAGTGGCATTTTGGTCATTTTTGCTTTTTTTTTTATTCATGTATGTAGATCAGAGACGCTCAGCTTTTGGTAGTTTATGAATCATACTTGTCTATTCTAGAAATATCCAAAAACTGAAGACTTCAAAATGTAGAAGTGATGAAGCAGCAGCACCTAAAAGATTACAAGGAAATATGCCTACATGAGCAGCAGAAAACTAGCTCAGTGAGGTTGTTAAACTCGTACCACAAGGAAAATTAAGATACTTACAGTACATAGCTATGTCCTGTATGGAATTCGGATGTAGGGCACAATTCTAAAAACAAAAATCTTTCCTGATAGTAAATGACAACTTTTCTTTCAGAGACCCTTTTTGACCCTACAGGTAGTTCTTGCCGAGAGTGTACTAATCACAAGTGCATATTTCAAACCCTGTTTGCTTGATTCGTACTCGGAGGAAATGGTTGTTTTTGTCCAGGTAACAGGGGAATGATAGCATTTAAGTTCATTTCAAATAACGTTTTCTTTTTTTTTTTTTTCCTGTCCATTCATTTTATTGTGGAAACGTTCCGTTTTGGATACATGTGTGATGAGTTTTTGCTAAATTCAACTACCGCTGAAGTCAGATCAGCAGCACTACTCCTAGCACAGAACACATCAGTTCAATCAGTGCATCCATTTTTCTCTGTTCTCTGAAACATGTGATTGATGGATTAAAATCAGTTTTCTTTAAGATAGCTTAAGGAATATCTTTTTTTTTTTTTGGCATACAGTCATACCTAATTGGTGTTGTAAGTTCAAATTCCGGGCAACACAAAACATTTTGTAGAGCCCCTTGCAAGTACCAGTGGGGGTGGGGTAAATTCAACCCCCACCCTTTGTCTTCTGGCCAGCTAAAGCCTTAAGCTGCTGTTGGAGGTGAGCATAGCAAACGCTAAATTTAACCTCCAGCAATGGTGCTGCGCTATCTGCTGAAAACCACCTTTAGTTAGACCCTGATTAGGATTCATAGCTGGGGAGGTGCTTACATGTATAATCTTCTGCTAGGAGTCATTTCTTTCAATAAGGGCCTAAAAGTCCTGTCCCTCTGACTGCAAGAGCGGATCTAAACAAGTACTTCTGCTGTTGCCTGGCCTGATCATGTGATCAGTTGAAAGTCAGAAGAAGGCATGGCAACACTATTAGATGGACATATGGCATCTTCTGTATTCTTTTTCCCTTCCTTTCTTGACTTTCACTCCCCCCCCTCCCCCCCCCCCCCCCCCCCCCCATAGCACAGGGGCTGCTTGGGTAGTATTTACCTCACTGCCCCTATTCAAAGCACATTTTAAAGACCTTGTATAAAACTGTTCAACATGACTCTTGGTATTTGATTGCAAATGGCTAAGAAAGGGGAAAGTGCCAGTTTAAAAACTTTTGTCACAAGCTGAGATTCAGTCTTCAAGTGCAAAGGGGACTTATTCCACTCTGTGGGTGCCATGATGGAGAAAGTCTCTCCCAAACAAGTGTTGCAAAGCTGGTCCTACAAGGTTATGTTGAGCCTGCAACCGTAAGGTGTCAGCACATACCACATCACAGCTTGCTTCAAATATAGATGCATTGTGGTACAATGCATGATGTGTTAACAACAATTTGTACAGAAGGCGGTACTTTTCAGGTAGTCATTTCAAATGCTTCTTTCTAGACAAACCAAACGGCAACCTAACTGCAGAATTCTGCGCTACCTGGAGTGACTGCACACAAGCATTTGGTAATCCCAAACAAAAATGTTACAGTAGTCCAAGCTTCCCCAAATCATTGCCTGAACCACCTTTCTAAAGTTTTCTTCCAATAATGGTTTAAATTTACACAACATATGCATCTTGTAATAGATGTTGCACACTAACCTTTGTACTTGTGGCTGAAATAAAAACAAATGATCTCATCAAAACTCCCCATTTTTTTTTTTTTAAATCTGGGAAAATGTTGGTCACCCCATGAAGCGACAGTGGCAAATCCACAGATGAATTCTACACAACATCCAAAACCTCTGTCTTCTCAATATTCAATTGTAATCTGTTCTGGATCTTCCATGTCAAAATAGAATTCAAAATTTCTTTCAATTTTACAGTTCCGTCGGGGTCAGTCTTAGATAATGTACATAAGTAATGCCATACTGGGAAAAGACCAAGGGTCCATCGAGCCCAGCATCCTGTCCCAAAGTCTGCAATAATGCACACAATGGACACAAGTAGATATTAAAAAGCATAGCTGGTAAGACTGATCCCAGTAGAACTCCTGTCTGGATAGGATGTTCAGTTGACACAGCATCTCCCATTCGCACCACCACCCGTCTGGTATCCAAAAAAAAGATGCAAACTACTTTAGAACACCTCCCCCTCCACAAGGCCACAAGCACGGAGACAATAGAGAAAAATACTGTGGTCCAGGGTGTTGAAAGCTGCAGAAATATCTAAAAACACAAACCGCAGAGGCTACTCATTAATAGTAGCCACCATGCTGTGAGCCCTCTGGAAGCTGTATTGAAAGGGATCCAGCAGTGCATGCTCACATGCAAAAGAATCTAACTGTTGAAACAGTGATAACTCGACACTTTAGCATTTGTAGGTAATGATGAAATGGGCCTATTAATTGAATAATGCTGCTCCCCCAACTGTTGCACTTTATCACCAGTCGAATCTTTGTTAACTTAGTTGGTTAGGGCCATAACTAGATTGCAAACATAGCTCCACAATTTTCTTAAGTTCAAGGACTGGAACTAAGTGGATTTCAGATTAGTTAAACTTTAGCTAAATTTTTGGTAGCCCTCTGGACTCTTACTAGTAGATTTGGGGAAATGTGTAAAGTGATTTTTAGTGTTTTTGAAAGACCAAGTAAATCCAATCTGAAATCTGCTCTAAACTTTTGGAAATCCAAAGCACATTTGAAGAACTTTGGTTTCTCTGATGGGAGTTCAGGAACGGAGAAGGGTGCACTGTTGATACAGTGGAATAAAGCAGATAAGAACAAACAGAAGAGGGCAAATTAGTTCCTGGGAGGTCTGAAACTGTATAGTGATGTAGTAAACAGAGGATCAACTGAATGTCCTGTAATCTGCTCTATTCCTTGCATACACACAGGCATTTCTCCTAAAGGACCTATTGTCTGTTACTGCCCAGCAGGGTCTCTTAAATTTATTTTTGTTACATTTGTATCCCACATTTTCCCACCTATTTGATGGTCATTTCCATGGAAGTGTCATTTTTCTAAGATATAGGTTAAAACATTTCTTCTTACCCCTCCCCCTCCCCACCTTTCAGGACCACATTTGATGTAGAGGAAAGTTAGGTGCTGAAGATCAAACTGGTCAGTCAGATTTGAACATTACTATCAGTACCCAAGTTGTGCTGTGCTTGCTAACTCTATCCTGAGCAAGGCAAGTGTGGGAGGGATATTGTATGATTTACATACAGTGGTAATAAAGGGCCTACCTCCTATCACTTAGAATTTGTAGATCTTTCCTCTTCTGCTCTCATCACTCTAACACCAACAGAAATAAGAATAAAGATTAATTTTAGGATATTTGTAAAGTTAACATCACTGTGCATTAACATGCTATGTGATTAAGATTTATCTAAATTCTGGACTGTGGTTTTCTTGTTGGACATTTAAGAATTAGTCTGAGGAAACAATATCAAAAACTTAAAATCATAAAATGCAATGGGTGTACTTGAGTTGTATAGTACTGTTCCATAAACTTCTCCAATCTACCAACACCTGTCCAGCCCTGTAATGAAATAAATATGAAAGTAATTCATGTATATTCCATTATATAACAGTCCCCAAAAGGCTGTTTGACTTACTGCTGGCTGGTAGGTTTTGGTTTAACCAAGTATCTTATAACTCTTGAAATAGAACATTGTAGAGTGTGGTGGTCGTTTGTTTTTTTTCTTTGGAAGGGTGGAGGGGAACGTCAGAGAAAACAAATATGGGCTATTGGCAAGAGAAGCGCATGTAAATCACCACTGAAAAAAATCCTATAGATAGGGCACAACCAAAACAATCAGTTGATTCAGTTAATAACCAGGCCAGGATGTGTGGTTCTCTTGTATACATTTTTAGAGAATAATATATAGTGTCTAATTTAACTTATGAAATACATACTTTTATAAGAGTGATATTTGTATTAGGTAATATTTTGGTGCAGTTTTTTCTTCTGAGTTTTCTCCTTTTTTTTAACATCTAGACCAGAGGCTTTTATGCATTAGATGAGTGTGTAAGGAAATGGTGGTCATCCAGGCAGCACACTTTTCCTTAGCAAACTAGCCATACAGGATATTAACTGGAGCTTCAGGACTCTGGAAAAGACAGATTGCGCGTATGCCTCCCGTATGCCTCTCTATCTTCCTCTACATTTTGGTCCTCCCACCGGCCAAAGATTAAAAGGGAAGTGTGTAAGGCCATCTGTTATGTTCATGCGAGTGTTAACTTTGCAACCACACTCCTTTTTTTTTTTTTTTTTTTGTGCTTGCCCTGGCTCTCCTGTCCCGCCCTCCTTCCAGTTCTTAAGCATCCTGTCATCCAGTGCCTAAAATCCTCAGCTAGGAGATCCAAACAAACCATCTACTCAACCCAAACCCCGGAGCCAGCCAAAGGTTACCATATTTTAAAACTTAAAATTACAAGTTCTACCATCTCTTTCCTGTGGTAGAAAAGAGCCACATGAGAGGTATAGAAGAAACTGCTTGTGAGGCTTAGATCGTGTAACACTGGTCCAGGTTGTAAACTGAAATTGCACAATTGGACTCCAAAATCTAAAACACATGAAAAGATCCCCTCCCATCCTCTTTTTCAGATGGTTCTAGTAACTCCTTTCCCAATGCTTGGAAACATTTCAGAGATGAAATCAGTTCAGTTTTTCACCCCCCTTATTTGCTTTTCTGGCTCACAAAGGTCTGAGAGCAGACATTTGCAAGTGTTTGGCTGAGCAAGGAGCTTTTGCAGTGCTGTGGCGAGGTTACACTGTTTTGTCTTGCTGGTAGATGGGCACTTAAATTCCACATCTGAAATCTGTTGTCATCCTGGTCAAAGGTGATAGTTCTGGTTTATGCTTTATCTAATTGCTCTGAAAGTGGATTTAATCATGACATAAAACTTCCATCAAAATGACAGGAGTAATATACTGCCCACTAATTAGTAAATGCATAGCTAAAGGAAGCTTATAAAGAACTAAGCTCCTCTGACCCGGGCAACCAAACTTTGCAACATGCTGGGTTTCTGGCATTGTTTCTTTAAAAGAAATGAGGTGGGGGAGAAGAGGGAAATGCTTTGAATTTTAGATAAGTAGGTATAATGTTGTTTTTTCGTAGCTACAAAGGTTCTATTATGCAGAATTAATGAACCACATAAATAGCCAAATATCTGGCAGGATTTGGAGGAAATTGAGTACAGTCCTGTGGATAATTTTTGCATACTGCTCATTTTAATGTACCTGTAATAACGCACCTCTCAAATCCCCCCCCCCCCTTTACTCTGAGGGGAGCCTCATTCTAGGAAGGCAGTCTATTTAAATCTCCATGGACCTCCTGAAGGCCCAAATAAGGAAAGATTGAGTGGTTTAGAATGAAGTTATTAGTGATTAAGCAGGTTCCAAGGTTTTAGGATTGCAAAATATGCAGATTAAAGCAGACATTTATCAGGCTAACTGGCATTTTTGTCCTTGTACCTTGATGCAGGGAATTTCAAATAACATCTTTCAAAATTAGTTAAACCAAGACTTGATTTAATAGCTATGGAGATCTTTTTCTCTCTTTCTATTTACTAAGCTGAGTGCCCAGTTCATGAGTGAACTGTAATAGGTGGTTGTACTTTTCTTCAAGTTTGCCATTTGGCAACGACTGGGTAGCAAGGTTTATTCCAGGGAACTGCTAGATGATCCAAATGACTAGCAGTATTTATAAACTGAATCTTGTAACTTGCTTTGTAGGTGGTGAGGGTGGAAGACTTTGCTCTTCAGACCCAATTCAATAACCCAAATCCTCCCCATCAGCCAACAATGGCTGATAAAATAAATGGGACCAAAATCAAGCCAGACTCTTTTTAAACATTTATCTGAAGAAATGAGTACAAATAGGACAGTTGGGAGAACTCCAGCAGCAAGACCTGGCTGCATCAATGGTTCTTGATTGCAGATTAGAATGTTGCAGCAAGTGTGCAATGTCATAGTTTACATTCAACAGTGTTTTGTTTTTATTTCTATTTTTTTAAGCCTTCAAATCCTATGCAAGTAAGATGATTGTCCTCTCTTATGCATGTAGAACCAGTGTTGATTTTCTTCCAGGTTACCAACACCAGCACATGTTTTTAGGCTCGGTTCACTGAAGTCTTACAGCTTAGTGCACATTAACATGCATTTACTGCAAATCCTAACTTTGTGCAGTGGGATGCATTTTACTATTAACAGCATTAGTGCCCTTTTACGAACCTGCAGTAAAAATTTGTAGTTATGGCTTAACATAGGCATATACTGCACGATAGCTGCAAATTTTATGTGGCAACCGATGGAGTTGGAATCAACATTTTCTAATGCTGGTTCTGCATTAAAGTGGCAATTGGAGCACAGTACCAGGCCACAGTTAATGTAGGAGCCATTAGACCCTGGTGATCAGAAGCAAACATGGGCGCTAGAGGCTACTAGTGCCTGCGTTTGCTTCTGCCCCATGATCAGAACCAGCGAGCGTCTGAAACAATGAGCTCACCAGCTCTGACCACAAGTAGTATGCAAATACATGCAAAATGGGGCATTACCTATTCCTCCCTAATGCTCAGCAGGAAGCATGCCAAACATTAGCGCTGTACCTGCAGCAAACCCTGTGTCAGCCCAGAGCTGGCGTTAGGGTTTGTGGAGCATTGGGTGGGGGTGGAGAATGGGGGCCCTGTCCAGCATATATTTGCCTGCTTCACAGGCCCTCAGACATAGGGTGCTGGAGGTCCGGTGGGCTTTCAGCCCCTCCCCCAAACAAGTTTCCCTGGTAGTCTAATGGGCTATTCTACTCCCACCCACCCTGGTGGTCTAGTTCACCCCAACCCCCTCCCCCTTACATTTGGGAGGGAACAGTCCTGGGATGCACTGGGCGAGGCTTCAATACCATATAAGGCCTGTTAGTGCCTCCTATTTAGGAGGTGCTAAGTTCCTGTTAACTGTAATGTGCTGGCTGGCTGATGCTTCCATGCCCACTCTGCCCATGCCCCACCCCATGACAGAAAGTAACATGCAGTTTAAGGGCGCAGATATTGGGCAAACTCCCTCTTAATGCGTGTGTGCAGTAGCCTGTTTCTGTAGGGTAACTGTGACTGCTTAATGCACTTCAGTAAAAAGGGCCCTGTGGTAAATGTTGGTAGCCCTTTGTTGTCAACTTGGAACCCTGCTTCCTTATCCCCTACTGCAGCTGGAGTGGAAGGGGAAATCCTTGACTTTCTCTTGTCAACTTACTACTGTGTTCTTGTTTTTGTTTTTTAAATTTGTATTTCTATTATAGGAAGAAGTTCAAGTTTGCCTAGGTTTTTTTACCAATAGATATTGACTGGACCATTTGTTTTGTTTGTTACATTAATATGGAATAGGAGCACTAATGATTTGCTTGGCAAAAGTACAATGTTGTTAAAGGAAAAACCAACAAAAAAACTAGTTGGACAGATTTATTTCATTAAGCAAATTACCTTTGAAGAATTTTTTTTCTTCAGTTGTACTGTCATTTTAAGGATGACCCCCCCCCCCCCCCAGGTCAGGACTGTTTCAGGTAGCTCTTTAATCCTTGTTCTTGGGCTGACCTCTTTCTTTGCAGTTAAGGTGAAATGACACCTACTTTTTTTTTTCCTTTCTGGGAGGGGTTTTTATGTTTTGTTTTGGGGGTTTTTCAGTGACATGTTGTCTGCCTTCTCTTCCAGTCTGCCCCCCCCCCCCCCACACACACACATTACTGATAGTAGTGATGTTGCTTTTATGTTTACAAAGAATGTTGCGGCTTACTCATGGTTTTTCCCCTTCTTCAGTTCATTTGTTTTTCTTTATTTAGTCCAATTGTGTTGTAATTTGCATTTTTTTCATGTATAAATGTACATAATTCAGTATTAGAAGAAAGTGCATTATTTGTGTTATTTACAGTATGTGTTTGGTGCTCATTTGAGAAAATAAATTTTTTTTTCAAATATGAGAAGAGAATTGATTTTCTTTTGGTAATTTCTGTTCTCAATAACAAAAATGGAATGCAGAAAACTATGACGCTAACATAATGGCAGAAATAAAGACCAATTATTCCATCTAGTCTGCCTGGTTATTCTGTCTACTACAAAGGATGTATCCTGCCATCCATATTTGCAATTGCAAAGTGTGACTGCAAAAGCACCTATGCAGATTTCAAAATGCTATCTCCATGAACACTTTCACTCCTTCAAGTTAAAATAACACTTTTTTTTTATGTTGTAAAAGAACTCATGAAATTTTACCCACATTTGGTTGGGTAAGGGGGAAAAGAATCAATCCATGTTTTCACTTCGGTCAGTTTGCTTGATTATTGCCCACACACTATTGACACATAACATGCATCAGTGGAACTTTGAAAGTTGCAAGCACTTTTGTTATATAAAGGCTTCAACCACTTTAACTCACTGGGAATGGTGAGTAGTGGAGTGCCTCAAGGATCAATTGCTGGGGCCGATTCTGTTCAAGATATTTGTGAGTGGCATTGCCAAAAGGTTATATAGTAAGGTTTGCCTCTTTGGGGATGATACCAAGATTTGTAACAGAGTGGACATCCTGGCGGGAGTGGAAAAGATGGAAAAGGATCTGCAAAAGTTAGAAGAGTGGTCAATGCAAAGAAGTGCAGACTGATGCACTTAGGGAGTAGAAATCCAAGGGAGCTGTATATGCTAGGAGGGGAGAGGCTGATTATTTACATACAGGAAGAGGGACCTTGGGGTAATAGTATCCGAGGATCTGAAGGCAACGAAACAGTGTAACAAGGCGGTGGCCTTAGCCAGAAGGATGCTAGGCTGTATAGAGAGAGGACAGCAGAAGAAAGGAGGTGTTAATGCCCCTGTACAAGTCATTGGTGAGGTCCCATTTGGAGTATTGTGTTCAGTTTTGGAGGCCGTATCTTGCTAAGGATGTAAAAAGACTTGAAGGGGTCCAGAGGGAGGTGACAAAATGGTACGGAACTAGTGCCAAAAGACATATGAGAAGAGACTGGAAGACCTGAATGTGTATACCCTAGAGGAGAGGAGGGACAGGGGAGATATAACACAGACATTTAAATACTTAAAGTATTAATATAGAAACATTTTCCAGAAAAGGGAAAATGATAAAACTAGAGGACATGAATTGAGGTTGTGGGGTGGTAAACTTAGGAGTAATTGTCAGAAAATTATTTTTACGGAGAGGGGGTTGATGCCTGGAATGCCCTCCAGAAGGAGGTGGTGGAGAAAAAAAAAACTGCAGCGGAGTTGAAAAAGGCATGGGATGAACACGGAGGATCTCTAATTAGAAAATGAATGGTATAAAACCAAAACTTAGTGTTGCATATATGTTTGCATGTTAAGTGGTGCTTAGAAGGCAACTTTGACTGTATCAACTAAGGCCTGTGCTGGGCTGGCTTGTACGGTCTGAGTCCCGCATATAGCAATCCGGTGTATGATGGGCTGTAGAGGGCATAGAATGAAACTAGTAATTTGGAACCTGAGGACAGTGCTGGGCAGACCTTTATGGTCCTATCCCGCAAGTGACAAAGAAAGACCATGATCAAGTCAATAATATCACGTTCATTGTTGATTTAATCTTGAATTGAGAATGAAGGTGACTGTTGGGTGGACTGGATGGACCATTCAGGTCTTTATCTGCTGTCACTTATGGTCCTATGTTACTATGTAACTGTCATCAAATGATTAACAACACCAGAGTTTCAGATGTACACTAATTCTACCATGTTTCTTTGTGTCCCCCTTCCCCCCATATTTAAACACCGTGGTCGGCACCGACTTCAAACACTGAGCTCCCTGTTTACTAAGTTGCTCGGCAATGCCAGTACAGCCCATTCAAAGTAAATGGGCTGTGTCTTGGCATTAGTGCTTGGCAGCTGCTAGCACGGCTTAGTAAATAGGGGCGTGATTGTGGCATTTCAGTTTACCACCAAACTGTACCTGGAAACGGAGTACAAGGTGGCTGCTGGACATCGTCTGCATAGTATAGGGACAATCATTAAGGAATTTTGGTGATATTTTCTGTATAATCAGTGGTAAATCCTAGGAGCAGCACTTACAGGGCAGGCTCTATGAATTTTTTAAAATATTTTGTTGCACATATCCATGAAGCAGTTTATTGCATAGAAGTTGTTCCTCAACATATCCTAGAATTTATTAAAATACAGCTGATCTAGGAATTAGGTGGGCTAGAATTGGATAAATAAATACTTCACACAATATTGTACAAAATAAACACTTAGCAGCTAGTAATTCACTGACCACCAGTCCTGAAAAAAAAAACCCAGTCTTTCACAGACAAAAGCCTTAAACTAATTATCCCAACTGTAGGTTTAAAAAATCCTGTTCTCTCACCTCGAAGTCCGTATTGCAGACTTTCAGTGGATGAAGAATCGGATTCCACTGTTGAGATTCTAGCAGAAGTTTCCCTGTGAGACTATCTCAGTCCAGGAATAAAGTCCAAGGTCTTGACTCTGTATACTGATTACACAGCCTTTTGGGTAAGCCCTCAGTTTCAGGGGAACTGACCTTGTAAGCTTTATCACGAGGAAAGTTCAGTTCCCTGGTGTATTTAGGAAAATCAGTCTCTCTCTCCTCTCAGATCCATCTAGCCTCCAATAGGTCTTCTGTTCTTCTCCCTTCTCTTCCTCATCAGTTCAACATTGACATCTTTCTGGGTCAGATGATACCTATGGACCAATCACAAATGGTGTAATTCTGTCCAGCTGAATTCATGATCATGAAGAGAGGCCTTGTTATTAGTACAGAAACTCTTATCAGACAAGGCGGATGGTAGCAAACCTCCCTCTTAATTCTCATACTCCTGGAGCCATGGTCTCTCTGAAGTAAGTTCCTCCGCTCTTCCCAGGAGATAATTGGAGGCTAGTTTGCAGTAAACAATGTGTCCTTGGATGAAGTCATCATGGGTATACCAAGCAGTGATTTTCTTTTGTAGAAAAGCTGGTTTCTGATGGTTTCGGATGTATTCAGGCCACAGGCTGTAGAATCCATATTAGTTATAAAAGAATGGTTCAGGCTTGTATAGGCCCCAGACCAGCAAAGGTGAGAGCAGGAAAATACCCCTACAGGTCATAGTCAGCAAATGTAACACCCTGAGTAGCTGCTTCTTTCTGGGTATAATGGCCCTACCTATATAGCAGAGGAATGTCTTATCCCATCTGAGCCCATCTTCCTTAAATTCTTTTAATAGATGGGCAAATTGTGTTTAAAAATCACATCAGATCTCCTTTTTCTTACAGTTCAGTCAGAATCAATGTTGGATTTCTGGTTTCATGATTCTTTCCCCATATTTTTATAAACCTTCCTTTCCCACTGTTCGAAGTCTCATCATTGCCTCAATGGTCCTGTGGGTAGAAGCCATGCACTAGATGGTGCCCTTTGATTCCTTCTGATAGAGGGGCTATGAATGCACCAACAGGCAGCTTAGAACGTGCATGGCTCAATGTGGACCTTCTGTGTTTACAGTGCATAGTATTGGTACCTCTGCTGAGTCACCTAGTAGGCCCTAAATGTCTAACAAAACTGAATTATCAAAATGACTGGTGTCCATCTAGTGCATTACAGGAAATGACTATGAAGATGGAATAAGTCCTAAAACAAAGCATTTTTAATGGATGGCAAATTTAACCTAGTTCAGTGTCATGCAAAAGAGAAGGCTTCAGTAGAGGTTATTGATAATCACTTCATGAGATAAGTCATCTGCCGCGCGTCTCCTCTGAGCCTTTCTTTTTTACTTGTCCATCCAGCATTGAATGTTTCCATGACAACCAAGCAAATGAACCCAGAGGCTCTGAGGCTAGAAGGTATGTTGCCATGGTCACCAAAGACATGTCAGCATGGTTACATCTAATTTAGGAAAGACATATTTGAACTGCGTCATCTGTGCCCTGTTTGTGTTTTCCCATCTCATAAAAACAATCTCTAGTGTCTTTCAATGGTGGGTAAAATATAAATAAAGATTAGTATACTTAAAGTTATTTTACAGAATGGTGGGTGATATGCTTTTTCTGCTTTATTTTAATAGGTGGAGAATAAAATATAGGTCCATACAGTAGGATAAAACCTATGCTTCTAAGGGATTTGATGTTGGGACTGCCATTGCACTGCAGATGACCATTGGCTACCTTCTGTATCACAAAATGGGAAAGTAAAATGTGCAGAAAGTCAAATGGTGCAGATAGCAGCTTCCCTGCCTGCAGTGTGTCACTGCACGTTTCACCAAACACCAAGCTCAGCTGAATAAGGAGCACAGAGGAAAGATACTTAGCCATAATCATATTCTTCAAAGCAGCAACCTGTTACTTTGGTCCTTTTCCTGGGTCTTTCTCTTTTCATCTAGTATATGGTGTTCTATTTCCATAACTGTATAGTCTGTGTGTTTTAACATGCCAAAATTATCATACTTTTTCTAAACAAAATAAAAGTGTTATAAAAAACAATCAGCAAGGGACCAATGACATTCCATCCAGGGCCTATTAGAGCCCCAAGATCAGGTTTTCATGTCATGTGTTCCCAGTAGCCTTTCAGTACCTGACTGTCTAGCACTGGAGAAGATGCCAGCCCCTGATGTCAGTTAAGGGGGTATTGCTTGCTACAAGAGTACTGCAATATTGCAGCTTGCGGTTGTAGGTGTGTGTCTCTTGTGAGCCCTCTGGAGCACCAGTGATGCCAGAGAAGTAAGTAGGAATTGAACAATTGGTGTCATTAACTGTACCAGTTTGGTGAAGTGCAAGGTTAAAACTAAGAATGCTGTTCCTCCAGTTAGTGGCCCAATGAACAAACATGTAATGTCATCTGGGTCTGTTGAGGCTAAAGTGGTCAAGGCTAAGCCCCTGAGAGGAGCATCTTTGAGCTCCCTGAAGTAATTCCTCCTCCTCCTTCCACTCTTAATATGTCACTGAAGTTGAACCCAAGAAAACAGGACAGGAACTGGGGAAACGTAGAGATATCTTTTGTTTTCTTGCTTAGTTTTGCCATCTTTGGAAGGTTTGCAACAGCCCAGACAGAGGTTTTAACTCAATAAGTTATACTGAAAGATATTGTTTGTCAACTGTTATGTTTATTGAAGCAGTTAGTTAAAGGTGAAAATCAATGATTTTGTAAGTAAGGATTGAACACCAGCTAATGAGTTACTTTTCACAGATGTAACGGATGTGTATTCATCTTGTAGGTGATCACAAGAATATGCGATATCATCTTTTTGGATATTGTAAGAAAGTTGATGCACGGCTCCTGATGATGCATGTAAAGTGAAATAGGTTTGGCCACCGTCGAGCCATAGCTAAGTGCTCAACAAATTTTTATCATATATAAAAATACAAAAAGAAGAGTATGTTTGAGAATAAAGGAAGATTTGAAATTTTTAATACAGCGTGTTGATAATGTGATTAAGCACATACACTGGACTGTTCACTTGTTGATATTCAGTTTTCATCAGACGCTGTAGAAAAATTTGTTAGCATGGATAAGAATTTCTCTGTTGTGGATAAGTATGCCATTTTAAATTGTGTTAGGCACATGTTAGTTAAAATGTCCTTTATTAACATACATGAGAGAAAGTATCTGCATATACCACTTTGTTCCAACCCTTTGGAACTCTTTCCCATCAGAGTTACATTTGGCGTCTAATTTATTAAAAAAAAAATTAAGATAGAGCTGAAAACTTGGCTCTTTTGGGAGTCATTTTCTGACATGTCTTAATAGCTTGATATTTCCCAGGATTCAGGTACTCAGGACTAGTGATTTGTATTTTTTATCTTTGTTTCGAATAGATTGTACATTGTGGGGACCTTTTACTAAGCTGCGGTAAGAACTAACGCATACCGTGGGATGCGCTAAGGCATGCCACGGTAAGTTTCAAATGTGTGTGCACTACCCTTTCAATTTGTTCCTGATTTTTGATTTTGGAATTGTAATCTCAAATTATTACTTAAATGATAGAAATCAAGCACGATACTTTCTTCCTCTTTGAAACCAGCTACCTCTATCCCCTACAAAAACAAAATAAAAAATATTAAAGCAACAGGCGGTCTAATAATATGGTAAAACCTCAAGAAAAGATGCCTTAAACCCATTTGTATTGAATCACCTGGCCCTTGACTCTGGCAAACAAGCACTCTCTGCCAACACTATCTCTGGTTTACTTCAGCCATTGGATTTTGTGAGGAATTCTCTTCCAAAACATTGCAAATTTGAAATGCTTTGGTAGGAATAGCTGCAAAACCAGGCTCTGGTGTATATAGTTTGTGTTTCAGCTGCCCAACAGTCCCAGGGATGGGTAATGTGCAGAGGAACCTAAATGATCTGAGATACCTCCCCTTCAACCCAGCCCCAGAAAAGTGTGACTAGCCTACATTTCCATCATGCATGTAAATAAACCTTCTACCCCCACCACTACCATAGTACTTCCAGCTAAGGGGAGATATCCCTGCACTGAACCTAGAGTAAAAGAGGGGAGGTCTAGGAGCTCTTATGCAAGAGTTTATGTAAATCTTAAAAGCAGACTTTCAGATTCTAGTCTTGCAACATTCCTTCAGTTTTCATTCTAAGATTATATTAGGCTTGCTATCAAACTTTTCCGAGAACCTCTGGAAGACCCCTGGAGAGCAGAGATAAACCCCAAAGGTGCAGATCTATCTTAAGTATGACTGTGACCACAGCAGAATGCATAGCAATTGGGTTCTTCTCCCTACCCTATCCCCACCCCGACCAGAGGGGAAGTATGTAAGAAGTAAATAGCCCTGGGAGGATGGATCAGGCAGCCCAAACCCAGACATCATATCATAACTGTCATATAAATCCTAGCCCTCATCCCAACTGTTCAGCTCACGACAAAAGGAACCTATTGCCAACTTGGGGTCATTTCTTAAAGGAGCCAGAGGTGAGAGTACCTCCTAAGAAACAAAAGGAATTTGTCCCACTACCTGCTACACTCTTGAGTGTATGCCAGAGGCTTTCCTCATAGCCAGGGAGGAGGGAGGCAAAAGCAATAGTGTTTGCAAAAAAGCTTTTCCCACCTGCCCTACCTCCATTGATAATGCAGCCTAGCATCAAACCCATTCCACTTCCCCACCCACAGTACCCTCAACACGCAATGGTTACCTCTTATATTAGGTAAGGCAACTTCTGCCTGCCACCTGGGCAACCAGAACACTTAGCTTTATCCAGAGAACATTATTTTTACAGATAAAACTGGACATCATTCTGTGCAGACCTAGGAGGACAGTCTGAGGGATGTCACAGGGCAAGGGCTAGATCAGATACACCAACCATGGGAGAACATTCATTTTTAACAGAGGGACACAGGCAAATCCTTCCAACTATGGAGGTCTACCCTTAATATCTGAATAGCTGAAGGGTAATTAGCCTGCACAATATCCAAAAATCCAGCTCCAAATGCATGCCTAAGTATCTGAACCCATTTCTAGCTATATATACCTGGCCAGAGTTCTTGGCATCCTAACACCTGGAATAAGGGTAAAAAAAACAAAACATACATCTACAGTGGTGGAAATAAGTATTTGATCCCTTGCTGATTTTGTAAGTTTGCCCACTGACAAAGACATGAGCAGCCCATAATTGAAGGGTAGGTTATTGGTAACAGTGAGAGATAGCACATCACAAATTAAATCCGGAAAATCACATTGTGGAAAGTATATGAATTTATTTGCATTCTGCAGAGGGAAATAAGTATTTGATCCCCCACCAACCAGTAAGAGATCTGGCCCCTACAGACCAGGTAGATGCTCCAAATCAACTCGTTACCTGCATGACAGACAGCTGTCGGCAATGGTCACCTGTATGAAAGACACCTGTCCACAGACTCAGTGAATCAGTCAGACTCTAACCTCTACAAAATGGCCAAGAGCAAGGAGCTGTCTAAGGATGTCAGGGACAAGATCATACACCTGCACAAGGCTGGAATGGGCTACAAAACCATCAGTAAGACGCTGGGCGAGAAGGAGACAACTGTTGGTGCCATAGTAAGAAAATGGAAGAAGTACAAAATGACTGTCAATCGACAAAGATCTGGGGCTCCACGCAAAATCTCACCTCGTGGGGTATCCTTGATCATGAGGAAGGTTAGAAATCAGCCTACAACTACAAGGGGGGAACTTGTCAATGATCTCAAGGCAGCTGGGACCACTGTCACCACGAAAACCATTGGTAACACATTACGACATAACGGATTGCAATCCTGCAGTGCCCGCAAGGTCCCCCTGCTCCGGAAGGCACATGTGACGGCCCGTCTGAAGTTTGCCAGTGAACACCTGGATGATGCCGAGAGTGATTGGGAGAAGGTGCTGTGGTCAGATGAGACAAAAATTGAGCTCTTTGGCATGAACTCAACTCGCCGTGTTTGGAGGAAGAGAAATGCTGCCTATGACCCAAAGAACACCGTCCCCACTGTCAAGCATGGAGGTGGAAATGTTATGTTTTGGGGGTGTTTCTCTGCTAAGGGCACAGGACTACTTCACCGCATCAATGGGAGAATGGATGGGGCCATGTACCGTACAATTCTGAGTGACAACCTCCTTCCCTCCGCCAGGGCCTTAAAAATGGGTCGTGGCTGGGTCTTCCAGCACGACAATGACCCAAAACATACAGCCAAGGCAACAAAGGAGTGGCTCAGGAAGAAGCACATTAGGGTCATGGAGTGGCCTAGCCAGTCACCAGACCTTAATCCCATTGAAAACTTATGGAGGGAGCTGAAGCTGCGAGTTGCCAAGCGACAGCCCAGAACTCTTAATGATTTAGAGATGATCTGCAAAGAGGAGTGGACCAAAATTCCTCCTGACATGTGTGCAAACCTCATCATCAACTACAGAAGACGTCTGACCGCTGTGCTTGCCAACAAGGGTTTTGCCACCAAGTATTAGGTCTTGTTTGCCAGAGGGATTAAATACTTATTTCCCTCTGCAGAATGCAAATAAATTCATATACTTTCCACAATGTGATTTTCCGGATTTAATTTGTGATGTGCTATCTCTCACTGTTACCAATAACCTACCCTTCAATTATGGGCTGCTCATGTCTTTGTCAGTGGGCAAACTTACAAAATCAGCAAGGGATCAAATACTTATTTCCACCACTGTATATGTACCATTTATCCTGAGGCCCTCCAATATTGATAAAGAACAGGCACCAACTCCAGAGCACATCAATCTGCATCCATAAGGTAAATTAAAACATCATCCATGTAAAGAGAGACCTTATTCTTGACCATCTGAATCTTAGAGCTCTGTTGATTATCTGGGCAAGGGGTCCAACAACTAGATCAAATAAGGATAGAGACAAGGAGCAGAATCAAATGATGAATTCCTACTAACCTCTGCAAACTTTTAGCCAAAATATTTGTTGGTATTTAGAAAAAAAAATAGGATGATATGCATTACTATCCAACCCATCCTTCCCTTTTTAATAGGTCAGTATGATTGTAACATCCACAAAGCTGCCTAAAAGTGCCTCAGAGGATCCTAGGTAATTTAGAGGCTCATTTTCAAAGTACATAGACTTACAATGTTACATAAGTTTCTATGTAACTTTGTAAGTCTTGTGACAAGGCAAGCCCCAGAGATTCCCCAGTGATGCAGTTGAGCCCAGAACTACGGGCCCCAGAAGTCCTTGCAAGAATGAGAGAAGAGAGTAGTCCTAAAAAAATGGAGTGGATTCCCAGCCCCAGCAGGGGGAGCAATGGCTCAAGGCAGGGTGAGCCTGTTACTCCCTTCCCCACTAGAGGGAGAGGGAAGGATGAAGCTCAGTTTCCCTGGCTTCGCCATCAGTATATAATTCCCCCCAGCTGTGAGAAGGGGAGAACAGATTTCCTGGAGGCTTTCAGTCACCAGGAGAGAGGGGAGACAAATGGAGAGAGAGATTCCATGGAGTATGTGGAGGAAGGAAGTAGCCTGCCACTAAAGCTGCCTAAGGGAGAGGAGCCAGCTACCATGGAGTGGGAGAATTCAAAGGTTGCCCTGCCCAGCACTTGAAGGCAGTGGAGGCGGCCACACCGGGCTTGGTGCTGAGAGGTGGGAGAAACTGCCAACTCTGCTCCTTGCAGGGTTCCCTCTGTGTTGTGAAGAGGCAGGTGATTTGTGGTATTGGTTTGATGTGCAAAGACTGTCCAGGAAGGTTTGTTCTGAACTGTTATGCTATATTGGAAGTGTGCTGAACTCTTACTAAACCCTTCTGAAGAAGGGGGAAGGGAAAGTTAATGCCCTAATAGAAGACCTGAGGTCTTGAGGAGCTGAGCGTTTGCTGAGGGAGTTTGGGACCTGGACTGTACCTTTTTTCCTTTTGAAGATTATCTTATGAGGACTGTACCTTTTTCTTTTGAAGACTATATTAAGAGGGCTGTACCTTTTGATTTGAAGACTATATTAAGAGGGCTGTACCTTTTGATTTGAAGAATATATTGTGATTTTTGGTATGAAATTGCCTTGATAATAAAATACTTTGGCCCTGAGTCCCAGTATCAGCAGCATTCTGTCCTGGAACCCTGGGAGCCCTGCAGGCTTGCTGGCTCCACCCAAGAGGAGGAAGCAGATCCCCCCCCCCCCCCTTTACAGTCTCTGTGCTTTGAAAATGAACAGCTAAACATATTGTGAAGCAAGGGCCCCAAATGGATCAAATATCTTTTAAAAACACAATAGGAAAACCATCGGGCCCAAGGCATTTCCCACCCCTGACCATCTTGACAGCAGCTTGAATCCCCTGCATGGAGACTGAAGCCTTCAACTCCTGAACTTGCTGGTTCATTAACACAGGTAGTTTCAAGTCATTCCCTTTTCTCCTTTTTCATTCTTACCTTCTCCTTTCTTTTCCTCCTCACATCATCTCCCCTGGCACTTTATTCTTTCTTCAGAATAAAAAATAGTGTTTAAAACATTTGAAAGATCTTCTTCTGTTTTTACTTGCCCCTAGCACTGGACACTGAGGGGGGAATTCTATATAGAACACGTAAGTTAGGTGCTGAAAAGATCTGTGTTGAGTCCTTATTCTATAGAGGGTGTCCAACTTTAGAAAATATTGGCATAGCGCGCAGGTCACGTCTAACATCAGGTGCCAGACGTATGCCTGATAGAAACAGGTGTAAGTCCAGTGCCCAAAGTTAGGTGCAGATTGGTACTATTTTATAACTTGGCACCTAACTTTTGGGAACACCCATGAGCTAGCTATGCCTCTCCTATGGCCATGTTCCCTTTTGGGTTGTGCATGGGAAAAGTTAGATATCAAGCTATAGAATAGTGAGCAGGGGGATCCGTGTGCAACTTTAATGAAGCACCAAATATGTGGCCAATTGGTGCCCATTTCCTTGTTGTTGTGTGCAGATCTCAGATCTGTGTGCAAATTCCGGCACCCAACTTTGGGTGACCTTTATAGAATCCAGGGGTAAGTGCAGTGTAATGGAGTGGAGGAGCAGCCTAATGGTTAGAGCAGCAAGCTGAGAATCGGAGGAGCCCAGTTCAAATCCCACTGCCGCTCCATATGATCTTGGACAAGTCACATAACCCTCTATTGCCTCAGGTACAAGCTTAAGATTATGAGCCCTTCTGGGCCAGAAAAATACTTACTGTACCTGAATGTACACCACTTCAATAGCTTTTGGTCTTACAAGTTGTATGTAAGAAATAGAAATAAGTGAATTTATCTCCTGTTGTGATCCTTATCAGATCCTTTTGCACACTTATTCCATTGACAACTTTACATTAGAAAGTTGCAAGGGGACAGAAATTTCATCCATCCTTCACCCCGCCCATCCTTTGTGGAATCTAACCCATTCCTATTAGAATCTCCTTCTTCCTTGCCCAACTTGTGGTAAAATAACCCAACTTAACAGTAGCCCATGTTGATAACTTCCCTTCTCAATGCTTATGGGGATATCGACCATATTCATTAATTTTTTTAGTGCTATTATAATTGCTAAGCTAGCGTAGAAACACAAGGAAAGGATAGGTAGGCTGGCCTGGCACTACACTTCCATGGGAACCCGCAGAACCTGCATCCATCCCCACAGACCTGGAGGGGATCCCCACTAACCCCGTTCCCCTGCAGCTCTCTACTTTTCATATTTATTTTATTTAGGCTCGTATAGGAGCCCTTTTTACAGAGCAGCGGTAAGCCCAACGCGGCCTTACTGCTCACTTTTCCGGGACTACCACTAGCCCAACGCGGCCACCAACAGTAGTCCCACCCCAAGCGTGTGCCATTTCTGGGGGGAAAAAAACCCTCAGAAATGGCTTGCGCAGCAATAGCCCGGAGGTAATCGTGCATCGCCATGTGCTGCCCGGTTACTGCTGGGTTAGCGTGGGAGCCCTTATCACCATCTCAGTGGGTGGCGGTAAGGGCTCCCTGCCGCATGGCCATGCAGTAAGAGTTCTCTTACCGCATGGCCACGGGTGCTGGGGACTTTTTTTATCTGCTGCGGTAGAAAGGGTCCCTGGCGTGGGGGAAAAGCGGTCCCTGCCATTAGCGCAGGGCCCCTTTTTTCCTTCAGCTTGGTAAAAGGACCCCATACTGCCTTTCAAACCTTAATGTCACAGTGGCATACAAAATAGAATTATAATGCAGATAAAAATTAAACATGCTATCAGACACAACAGGAAGGGAGTGAAGTTGCATAACACGAACACAACCAGTAAACTCATAAATAAGTATCAAGACACAAGAGGTGTGTGTTCCCATACTGACAACAGCCCAAAGGTTGTTGTTAAAAGTAATACATTTAGCAGTTGAGCTAACACGTGATATGAGCATGGCTTGAGTACCTTAAATACGGACTTGAGAAACCAAAGATTCATATCCAGGGCTTCAGGCTAATAGAAGATGAATATGATTTATTGCCAAAATTCAATAAGTGAAATAGAACAGAACAAAAGAAGAGAGGAAGAAAAAAAACAGGCAAGTTGATATCTGATATTAGGACAGCTGCCTTAATTTAAGCTTGGGAGCCGTTAGCTGAGACTGTTTTAATTAATACTTGGAGCCTTTGTTAGCTAGCTGTGTTTATCATATTTCTCTGATATACCTTGGGTCCCGCTGTTCTCATTTCCCAAGCTCTTCTGCTTCTCAGTATCAGGTACCAAGCTAATCTATGTACTAAAGGTTTTTCTCCTATTTGGTGTCTATGGGGAAAATGCTTAGTAAATAGGGCCTTAATGTTATTGAGTCCCAGAAGAAACATTAACTTGAACAGACTTTATAAAATAGATCTTTCACTGTACTGGATCACCAACCAGGAACGCTAATGCATGCTAGTTTAGATATATCATTATTCAACTGCAATTAGACTTGACAGCATGCCAGGTAATTGTATTAATAGTCTCTGTAGCTACTGTAAGCTGAGTCACAGAAGGGAGTCGCATTGTTTCTCTATGCCAACCTGCACTGATGCCTAGGAACAGCGGGTCTGAGGATCACACTGTGTGTGTTGTTTCATATCATGCAGTTTATAGTAGGAGGCTGATGCTAATAAAAGCAATGTACGGCTGTTACCATGTCAGCCAGCTTTGTGTTCAAAGTTTCATTAGCATATCAGATGGCCGCAACCAACAGGAGCAGCTCTGCCTGAGCAACTAATGCCCACTGTTTAACATATGTTTGTCTGCAGGGCAGTCACACCACCCTGTACAAAGGAAATCCATTTTTCTTATGTTCAATAAATGCCAGATTGACCAATAGTTTATGGTAACAATCATTTTTTTACTGACAGTGGGGCACAGTGATGAGACCACAGAGCCATTATATCTTGAGCCCCACCTACTCTTTCTCTTGGTCACTGACTGGAACTTGCACCAGTCACTTAACCAACTTGTTCTCAAAATTAGATGGTAAACAGAAGAATGTCATAGTCTATACTGTAGTATTGTACAGTATTAGTTCTATAGAAATAAATAAGAATAACCATAGTGAGTCAGACACAATACTCAAGTTGTGCTCATACAATGAAGTGATACAGAGGCATTATGATATTCTGTTTTATTCTCTGTTTCTTTCCTGCTAATGCTTAACGTTCTGGTGATTTTTTTTTTTTTTTTTTGGCTGCTGCCACGATCTGAGCAAAAGATTTCAATGTAGTGTCCATGATGACATCTAGATCCTTTTCCCGAATGGTTGACTCCTAATGTGGAACCTAGCATCTCATAGCTATAATTTGAGTTGCTCTTCTCAATGTGCATCAGTTTGCCCTTATCCACCTTAAATTTCATCTGCCATTCCTTAGCATCCCTCCGGACCGGCCCAGGATTGGACTGATGGGTTGTGCTCCCCTACCAGCAGGTGGAGACTGAGAAAATCCTGGGCCGGTCGGGAGGGATTATAGGAAAGCAAATTAGCGGGCAAGGTCTAATTTCTCCTTTGCATGCCCAGTCTCTCAAGTCTTGCAAGGTCCTCCTGCAATTTTTCATAATCCACATGCAGTGTAACAACTTTAAATAATTTAGGTCATATGCAGATTTGATGATCTCACTCATTATTTCCATTAACAGATCATTTATAAATATGTTAAAAACACCACTGTTTACCTTCCTTCGGTGAGAAAATTGACCATTTAACCCTATTCTCTCTTCCCTATCTTTTAACTAGTTCCCAATCCACAATAGGACATTGCCTCCGATCCCATTACTTTTTGGGTTCCTCAGGAGTCTTTTATGAGAGTCTTTGTCAAATGCTTTCTAAGAATCCAAATACACTATATGGAGTTCATTCTCAAAGCAGAAGAACGCCTCGATATGCCTTAAAAAAAAAAAAAGTCCATCTGCTAAAAAAAATCCGAATCCTGATTTTTGGAAAGTCAGAATTTGGATATTTCACACTGTAGTTCATCCAAATAGCTAGGAGCTGTGTTTGTGAGAGGGACTAGGGAGCAGTGGCTGTAGCCAAGGGTGGGCCCAGGCCCACCCAGTAACAGCACACCTATGATGTGGCTGGAAAAGATCCCCAAGCCCCACCAGCCAAAAACTCCCAACAACGGTCCCTCCAGCATACCTTGTAAATAGTAATAAGCGGCAACTGATACATACTGTTTGCACCGGCCCTACAGCCTTCCCTCTGATGTATTCCCACCTATACGGAACCAGGAAGCTGCATCAAAGGGAAGGCTGTGGGGCCAACATGAGCAGTGTGTATTAATTGCTGCTTGCTGCCGGTGAAAATCTGCTATTTAAAAGGTATATGGGGGGAAGGGGGATGTTTGAGAGACCATATAGCATGCAGGCAAGAGGGGGAGAGACCAAATCACTTGTGAGACAGGGCAGAGTTCTGCCCACCCATTTTGGGCCCAGGCCCACCCAAATTGGGTGTCTGGCTATGCCCCTGCTAGGGAGAGCCCAAACGTAGGGCGCCCAACAGCAATTTTTAAATAGGAAGAAATTTCGAAAGGGAAGGACATTTTTTATTGAGATCTGTTTGTCACATCCAAGTTACAAAAAGGTGTTCTGATTGAGCAGCTGACCACTGAAAGGCTGGAGGTATGACTCCTCCTTAATCCCCCAGTAGTTGCTGTCTTTGTTAGGTGGCTCTCCATTTGTTCAGGCTAGATAGTATCTGCCTTAAGAGATGTATTATTTCTTTGGATACATTATTTACACTCTGACCCCCTAATTTGGTGGGCTTGAGAGAAAAATGAAAAACGTTTTAAGCTTTTTGTTTTTATATTTGTGTGAGTTATTTTCCTGATCACTTTTTTTATTTTCTGTACAAGTGTAATTCTTGGATGTACACTGAAATTTACTCTAAATTGGGCAAGTGACTGGGCAAGTCACTTAACCCTCCATTGCCCCAGGTACAAAATAAGTACCTGTATGTGTAAGCCGCATTGAGCCTGCCATGAGTGGGAAAGCATGGGGTACAAATGTAACAAAAAAATAAATAAAGTGCAATATTCTCCAGGCTTTCTAGGGCAACAAATATACTGCTAATTACCATGCTGCACCTTTTCACCTAACAATTTTTCTAGCAAATGAGATGTGTATAGACACCAAAAGGTAATGCAGATATTTTGGTATTTATGTTTTATGCTGGTGAACAATATCCAGGTGAGGGAGGGTGCCTACTTTCTGTAGAGGGTGATTGGTTGCCAGCTGGTTCACTGTCCCCTAGACCGGCAAACCAGTCCTGGTTTACCCCACTGCTTTCTGATCTTGTATTTACAACATTGTTCAGCGTCTGGTAACCCTATCTAAAGCATGCATCAACAAGGATTATTTTTCATATCGATGGATAAGACGTACTTTTATTTTCCATTCTTCTGCTGATCTGATTGCCTTCTGACGCAGGACCTGCATGCAGGTTTTAGCATAGGTGCCCTGAAATGAGAAGTTTTCCTAAAGGGCCCCACTAAAATTAACTGTGCTGCCAGGCTGAATAAATGCCATTTTCCCCAAGCTGAACTAAAATGGCTACATTCTCATATTGTTTAAAGAAAACATTGGCAAAAAGGCTGGGCCAAATGTCAGTCTTTTAACCAGCAGTGGAAAATACACATCTCCTGTGAGGAATTTTCTCCCAGAACACTTCTGGTAATCTTACAACAATAACATGGAAAATGAGTGAACTTTTATAGCTCATGCTTATGAAACTTCAGCTGCTGTTTCTTTTCCATTTCAGAGCACTGGTTTCCTAGAGGTGGCCCAATATTCAAAGGGGTTTTTATGTTTAGCAACAGCCACAAAATATAAAAACTCTTTCTATGAATTTTCAGCAGTTACTAGACTGAGAGCACTGCTGAACATTCTTAGACTGCCCTGGCAGTATCTCAATAATGCTGAGGCAGAGCATGGTTGGAGTGCGGGCATTCTGCCCTGCTATATGGATTCCCGACAATGATCTCGTACATATTCATTGTGGGTATCCTGAAATCCTGACTGACTGTGGGGCCCTCAGGACAGGTTTGGGAAACTATGGCCTAGGGTTATTAGCTTTTTCCACGTCACTGAAGACATGATTATCCAGCCCTGGTTTTACACCATTGCTTGCATAGATAACAGAACCACACTACTGCAGGCTGGCATAGAGAGACAATGCTTTTATTGCTGACATCACTTTAAACTACTTATGAATATTGCCATTATCTGTCAGTGTTCTTCAATGCATGGCCCAGGGGCCAATAATGACCCCTGGAGACCTCTGGGATGGCCCCCATTGTCTTTTTTTTTTTTTTTTGTTCTCTACCCCATAGTTGCTAAGGAGGCTGATCCACTCAGTGGGCGATTTAGGGTCCGCCCTCAGCCAACCCCAGCTCCACCCCCACACATTGCTCCACCTACAACTCCACTCGTTTCTCTGCCTCCAGCGCAGCTGATTCACGACCAGCAGCTACAGGAGTGGTCTCCCCCATCCAGCAGCAGCAGCAGGGAAACGCCTTCATAAAATGTCATCTCCTGCTGTAGTAGGGCGTGTGATCGACAGTAGCAGGAGATAGTGCTTTATGAAGGCTCTTCCTCCTGTTGCTGGATGGGAAGCCACTCAGCGGAAGATCCAAATTTCTCAGTGGAAAATGACCTATGAAAGCAGGAGTCTCCCACTGAAAGCGGGAGACTTGGCGTGTCTACTACCTGGGCACAGGACAGAAAGGGGAAAGTAGATGGTAAAGGGGGGGAAGAGCCACATCATGGTTAACATAGTAGATGACGGCAGATAAAGACCTGCATGGTCCATCCAGTCTGCCCATGACAAACTCGTATGTGTATACCTTACCTTGAAATTGTACCTGTCCTTTTCAGGGCACAGACCATATAAGTCTGCCCAGCAGTATTTCTCGCCTCCCAACCACTAGTCCCGCCTCCCATCACCGGCTCTGGTACAGACCGTATAAGTCTGCCCTTCCCTATCCTCGCCTCCCAACCACCACCCCCTCTTCCCCCCAACTGCTCCGCCACCCAATTTCAGCTAAGCTTCTGAGGATCCATTCCTTCTGCACAGGATTCCTCTATGCATATCCCACGCATGTTTGAACTCCGTTACCGTTTTCATCTCCACCACCTCCCGCAGGAGGGCATTCCAAGTGTCCACCACCCTCTCCATGAAAAAATACTTCCTGACATCTTTCCTGAGTCTGCCCCCCTTCAATCTCATTTCATGTCCTCTCGTTCTACCGCCTTCCCATCTCCGGAAAAGGTTCGTTTGCGGATTAATACCTTTGAAGGTCAAGGCATTCCTCAGTAGAAAAAAATGCATTTGGAAATCTCACAACCTTGAGGATGCCTCCCAATGAAGTTTGAAGGTGGTCTGGTGGGGATGGATATCATTGACACACACTGGTCAGCAATGTCGTGGCCCTGCGTGGGACGATATTTGGTGGTTCTTCAGTTCATTAGAATCCAAAGTGGCTCCAGCTTAAAAATGAACGAAGACCACTGATCTGTGTAACTGGGCAGTTATACTTATATTCAGTGCCACAGCTTTATCTTGCGTTATGTTTCATATTTTTCTGAAACCATTACTTATCGTTATTGAGGATTTCGGTTTGAGTATCCACTGCTACGCTGATGACATTCTTTTGCTGGCTAAGGTTTCTCATAAGTCCCTTGACCTTTCCAATTTGCAACATTGTTTGGCTGCTGTTTCTAGGTGGCTGATGGAACATAAACTTGTTCTGAATATCGCCAGGACAACAGCATGTTGGCTAACAGGCCATCAGATTTATCGACCTACTCTAATCCTAGTATAGTTAGGAAAACAAATGGTTATCCTTGATACTTTTAGGTAGGTACTTTGGGAACACTGATAGACTACCAGCTTATATTTATGTCACAAATCTCTAGTGATAAAAAAAAAAGGTTGCGTCAGTTACGATTGTTAAAATACGTGCTTGATGAAGTGGTTCTACATACTTTAATCCACACTTTTTTGTACTGTCATGTTGATTATGGCAATGTGGTGTACACGGGTGTTGTTGCTTTATAGCTAAAATGTTTGCAGACTCTACAAAACACTGCCATTCGGCTCTTGAGGTAGTGTTCATAAATATAATAGGGTTAGTCCTTTATATCTACACTACCATTGGCTTCCTATTTTCTTATAGGATTAAATTTAAGCTATTGGTGCTGGCCTGGCCTTCTTATAAACATATTCCCTCATATTTTTCTTCTTTGGCTCTACCCTATGTCCCAGGAAGAAGCCAACTGAATTTTGGTTTCTGTTTCATTGCTGAAACCGGCCCAATCTGGATTTGGCCTTGCTTTGGTTTGGGCCAAAAATGAAGTCTACAGAGAGGGTGGCATATAGCAGTGCCACAGTGCAGGCCTGTGCTGGAAAGCTTATGCTGCACTGATTTCTTCCTTCTTTAGGGGAAGGATGGAGAGATCGGATGCTAGATACGGTGGTATATAAAAATGCATCCTTGGTAACGGGCTGAAGATCAGATGGATGTACCATAAAGGGAATTGTTGAAAACTGTTCTAAACTAATTTTGACATTTTTGGCCCATCTTCTTCCAAACAAAGTCCAAAGTGGGTTTGGGTTACAAAAAGAGTGCCAGTAAATATACTGGGAAGTTTACAATCATTATAAATAAAAAATATATAACAGGCAAGGTTTGCTGAGGACGTCCTCGCAAAATGTCCTGGTGAAGGGGCAGGGAAACCCATACTATTGAAACAAGATGGGCGTCCATCTTTCGTTTCGATAATACGGTTGGGGACACCCAAATCTTGACATTTAGGTCATCCCTAGACTTGGTCGTTTCTGATTTTCGGCAATAATGGAAACTAAGGACGCCCATCTCAGAAACAACCAAATGCAAGCCCTTTGGTCATGGGAGGAGCCAGCATTCGTAGTGCCTTGGTCCCCCTGACATGCCAGGACACCAACCGGGCACCCTAGGGGGCACTGTAGTGGACTTCAGAAATTGCTCCCAGGTACATAGCTCCCTTACCTTGGGTGCTGAGCCCCCCAAAACCCACTACCCACAACTGTACACCATTACCATAGCCCTTACGGGTGAAGGGGGCACCTAGATATGGGTACAACCATCACAAGTGTAACAGGTGGGGGGGGGGGGGCCTGGGTCCACTAAAACTGCTCCAGGGACCTGCATACTTCTGCGATGGACCTGAGTATGACATTTGAGGCTGGCACAAAATATTTTGAAAGATGTTTTTTGAGGGTGGGAGGGGGTTAGTGACCACTGGGGGAGTAAGGGAAAGTCATCCATGATTCCCTCTGGTGGTCATCTGGTCAGTTCGGGCACCTTTTTGTGCCTTGGTCGTGAGAAAAAAAGGACCAGGTAAAGTCATCCAAGTGTTCGTCAGGGACGCCCTTTTTTTTCCATTATGGGTCAAGGACGCCCATGTGTTAGGCACGACCAAGTCCCGCCTTCGCTATGCCTCCAACACGCCCCCGAGAACTTTGGTGATCCCTGTAATGGAAAGCAGTTGGGGATGCCCAAAATCGGCTTTCGATTATGCTGATTGGGACAACCCTGTGAGGACCGCCATCTTCCGATTTGTGTCAAAAGATGGGCGTCCTTCTCTTTCGAAAATAAGCCTGAAAGGCAGACTTTTCCAAACATTTGCCACCCTGTAATGAAAGGAGTTATCTAACACACGCTTTCCCCTGGATTCTATATATCACACCAAGATTTCTGCATGGATATCGAAGAATATTCCATAACAATGTGCATAACCTAATTGGTTAAGCCAATTGGCACTGATAATTGCCAATTAATAAGCAATTATTGACACTAAGCATATTCTATAATGTGCTGCGTGTAAATTCTAAGTCGCATAGTTGAAAAGTGGGCATGGCCATGGGCACTTCTAGAATCTATGCGTGTTCTTATAGAATACACCTGGTCTACACCTAATTTAAGTGTTGGCATTTACACCAGGTTTTACTTGGTGTAACTGCCCACAACTAAATTTAGTCACGCAGATCAGTGCTCGATATATTCTATAAACCATGCAGAAATTGAGGCTTATTCTATAAAGCATGCCTAAATTAAGACGTACTTTATTTATTTGTTACATTTGTACCTCACATTTTCCCACCTATTTGCAGGCTCAATGTGGCTTACATAGTACCGAAGGCGTTCGCCAAGTTGGTTGATAACAAATACAAGGTTATATTGTGGTCGAATGAGGTAGGTGTGCGCTTAGGCAAATTTTATTTCAGCGTCAATTTTTTAGGCTTGATATATAAAATCTAGTCTTTTATGCTTAACAGATGGAAAATTTAATAAACAACAAATTGTTGATAAAAAGGTTTTCTCCAATGATGGAACAGCTATTATAGGGGTCAAGTATTCTGAAGCTTGTCCTTGTAAGATTTAAAAACTGTACAAGCTACCTTGAATATAATGCGAGTCTGTACTGGCAACTGATGAAGTTTTATCAACAAAGGCGTAGCCCTGTCATATCTATTTAATCTAGCTGCAGTATTCTCCAGGAGCTGAAACTTGATTAATAATATGATGGAAATTCCAGAGTTGTACACGTTGTACAGTATCAGCAACTGCACAAGTACAGCAAAAATATGTTCATGAAAATAGGAATAAATGCCCTAAATTTTTTGAGCATGAAGAGAACTTTCCTAAATATATTGCTAACCTGTGGTTCATGTCTTTACGGAAAATACAGGCCTAGTTGTCCATGCTTTCACCCTAATGTGCTATTTTGATGTAAAAGCCTTGCACATGTGGTGGCTGCACCCATATAAGTAAGAGGTATCATGCCACTGGTGTGAAGCCACCAGATTAAGCCAATGTCCCTATCTCAGGGGTGGAAATCCAGTCAGGCTTTCATGATTTCCCCCAATGAATATATATGAGATGCAAATGGATCTCATGCATATTCATTGAGGAAAGCCTGAGAACCTAACTGAGTTGTGGCCCTTGAGGGCTGAGTTTGCCTACTTCTGCTCTATCTGGCTGTTTGTGTGTTTAGCTAAACAACCCAACAGCATTGTCCTGCTACTTTGGCACCTGCAGATTTCCATAAGCTTTAAAAAATAATGGAGATTTTTCCACAAACTTTTTAACCTATTATTGTCTCCACTGTAGGTCATTCATCTCAAAGATAGTGTGAGACAAGGGTGGCTCCTGTAAGACCCCAGCACACATGTACCCTGAATTTGTTTCACTAGATGTCACTATTGCACAATAGCTGAGGGCTCCCTACCCTCCCGATTTTAAATTCACATTGAAGATAATATATTTATTATTGTGTCCTTGTAGTGTCTTTCTCTTCACTCCAGTCCTCAAGAGCCACCAAAAAAGCCAGCTTAATTATCTGGCAAGACTAGGCAGTTACCTGGGGCAGCAGCTTCTTGGGTGTTAGGTTTTCCAGGCAGAAACTAGGTTCACGAGCCCTTGGGCCACTGCCATGGAGCAGCAGTGGCAGGCAAAACCACCCCACACCAGAGACAAGGCAGAACTCTGACAGGAACATCTAGACTTCACCTGCACTTAACCGCCCTTCCCCAGGAGTTGAGCCCCTGGATGCAGGCGGCCGGCAGGACTTAACGGACAGGGCAGGGACTGGATACCAACTAGGCTGAACAGGGACTAAGGGTCAGAGGGGAAAAGAATATACATGGGCAGCAAGGCAGGAAACTGGGCTAGGATTCACCAGGGGCGTAGCCAGACTTGCGTGGGAGGAGGGTCCACAGCTCGAGGGGAGGGGGCACATTTTACCCCCCCTGTCTCTGCCGACCCCCCTCCCGCTGCGAACCCTCCCCCGCCGCCGCCTACCTTCCATTTTGCAGGCGGGGGACCCCACTCCCTGCCAGCCAACGTCCTCTCCCGTAGAATGCAGCAGCACTGTCTGGCAGAGAAAAGTCTTCTTCCTTGCATGCTGACGTCCTGCACGACGTCAGACTCCGAGAACAGTTCTGTTCTCTGAGTCTGACGTCCTGCACGTACAACGTGCAGGACATCAGCATGCAAGGAAGAAGACTTTTCTCTGCCAGACAGTGCCGCTGCGTTCTACGGGAGAGGACGTTGGCTGGTGGGGAGTGGGGTCCCCCGCCAGCAAAACGGAAGGTAGGCGGCGGCGGGTTCGCCGGGAGGGGGGTCCCCACTGAAATCTACGGGGGCCCAGGCCCCCTCAGGCCCCATGTAGCTACGCCACTGGGAGTCACAGACAGTCAATACTACACAAGGCAGGAAATGGACAAGCTACAGGACAGGAACTGAAAGCTGCCAAGCAGCCACTGAAACAGGGTACAAATACTGACAGACAAAAGTCAGGACTGAAAGCTGCAGAGCAGCCACTAAGCAAGAACACAGACAGAAAAGAGTCAGGACTGAAAGCTGCCATGTAGCCACTAAGAGACACAGGCAAACAGAAACAAGACCGGGAATACAGACCAGAAACAAGACTAAGAAATAAGCAACAAACCTAAGCTAAACTACACACAGACTAACTAGAACTGGACAAGAACCTCAAACAAGAAACCAGACTAGGCAGAAGTGCAACAAAGCGCCAACAAACCAGGGACCTTAGACGATGGAAAGGCAAACACAGAAGTTTCCAGGTGATTAATAAAGCCCATCAGCTGCTTAAGTTCAGCTGCAGGAATCGCAAGGCAGCTTCGGGTGCTGTTCAGGCACAAACAAGAGAAGCAAGGCTGGCAGCCTGGAAGATCCGGACCGGAGTGGGCTGAAATCTGGAACATGTGAGAGTCCATAGCAGCCACCGGTTCTGGCCACCAGAGGACGAGGTGAGCACAGACAAGGAAACAGTCACCATCGTGACATTGGGGGCCTTACACCTGGCTAAATGACTTTTGGAAAATGGCCCTCATATGAAATGATTGATTGTTGAATTTAATTATCAACATCTTGGGGGGGGGGGGGCCTGGCACATGGAAAGTAGAAGGTTCTTCTAGGGCATGCACCCGGTAACAGGCCAGGTTTTCAGGATATCCCTAATGAACATATATGAAGAGATTTGCATACAATGGAAGAGGTAGGCATGCAAATCTCCTTCATGGATATTCATTAGGGATATCATGAAAATCTGATCTGTTTGCGGTCCGCAAGGACTGGAACTAAAGACCAAAGTTGTAGAGTATCATTACCTTTTGAAGTTTTCAGAATCATTTTATTAGAAATTACAAATAATGTCCTGTAATTGTAGTGATTATATGCTGGGGACGCACTACAACGACTGCCTCTTTCACTACAGTGTTCTGCAATTCATAAGAACCAAAGATCAAGAGCGCTCAGATCTTTAAAGTCAAAAACTATTACTTTTAACTGCACTTTATTTAGAATATGAGTTAATGTGTCTGTATAGTTCTCTTTCAAAGCTGCGATGATTCTAATTCTACCACCTCAAAGATGAAAGCTGCTTACCCCATAGATCTGCTGCCTTAGGAGACCTGCACAATAAACTAATTAGAAGGACAGCAGCCAGAGATGCAAGGACATCTAATTAGTAATTAGCTCCTGGCATTGTCCAACAACCAGATTAGCAGGCAGCTGTGCTTGGTCCCTACTAACTGCAGAACACAAGGGAGAAAAACACAAACAACCTTAAGCGCTCTAGATTCATATTAATAGACCTCAGTATAGCCACAGTTCTGTGACAGACTTTTAATGATTTTGCAGCAATTATGTAGCACATTTTCATATGCTTGCATGTTAAAGTTATGTAAATACATAAACGTTTTATACATGTGCAAAGCACAACCCTGGGGAGCTGGGCAGGAGAGAAAGAGGAGGTGGACTGATGCATTGTACTACAAGACAGCAACCAACAGGTCAGGGTAGAGAAACCCCTAAATATGTATCAACAGTCAAAGGCAAGCAGTAGGGGTGGACCAAGAAATCTCGACTGCCAAGGTTGATTGAAGTAACTATTAGCACCAATTGCACTACTGTTATAAAGTTACTTCAATCAACCTTGGCTGTCGAGATTTCTTGGTCCACCCCTACTCCTTGCCTTTGACTGATGCATTGTACTGCCACTGATTGTGATAGGGGACGAGGGTTGAGAAAAGAGAACAAGCCTGTTTAATACAAATCAATGTAAGGTATACACAAAAAGTAGCACATATGAGTTATCTTGCTGGGCAGACTGGATGGACCGTGCAGGTCTTTTTCTGCCGTCATCTACTATGTTACTATGTTTGTTACTATACACACCTACTGCTATCATTGCATCTGTGAGAACTGGTAAATTCTGGGACAAGGGGCAAGGGCAGAAACATGCAACCCTTACCAAGACCATGGAACTGTGGAATAGATTGGCAGCCTGAATAGAACCAACACGCAGGGCTAGTCCAGTGATATCTAACACCCTAGGCAAACCTTCAGCCACACACCCCCTCATAGTCCAGCAGCATTTTCCCTTCCCAATCCCCCTATAGTCCAGCTTCTCCCCTTCCCAATCACCCTCCCCCCATAGTACAGCTTCTCTCCTTCCCAATCAAATCTCATATTCAAGCATGTCTCCTTCTGTATTCTCTGCCCATAGTCCAGTATCTCCCTTTCCTTACACCTCCATAGTCCAGCATCTCTCATTCCCTATTCTCTGCCAATAGTCCAGTATCTCATAAGTACATAAGTATTATCATACTGGGACAGACCGAAGGTCCATCAAGCCCAGCATCCTGTTTCCAACAGTGACCAATCCAGGTCACATGTACATGGCAAGATCCCAAAACAGTACAATACATTTTATGCTGCTTATCCTAGAAATAAGCAGTGGATTTTCCCCAAGTCATTTTAATAATGGCTTATGGACTTATTTTGTGAATTGCCCGATTAAGAGGATGCAGTGGATAAATGTAAATATATCTGCCTACAGATATAATTAAATACAGATATATGCAGGTATAGATGGATGGATCTGTTCTTATATCTTACAAAATACCCTCTCCCCAAATCATACCCACAATAACATCCTGTCACAATAATCTACCATATATTTAAGCCCAACTGCCAGAAACAGGAGAAACAGCTTAACAGACAGAAACAAGTAAGTCTGGAATAATCAAAGGTGAAAATACCATAGCTATCCTTTTCCCTCCCCCAACCATCTCGCTTTTTACTACCCCTCTCAATGCACATGACCCCTCCAGGCTTATTCAGACAGGAAGCACAGAAGCATCTACTGCATCCTCCCATAAAGTTGGCATTTTACTGCAGCTTAATTTATCATTGGGAATCACTAACTTGTGGCTTCTGCAGTAAAGAAATAATGCAATTTGTGATCAACCTTGTAAGCTGCATTATTTTGCTCTTCAGGAGCCCTGGGCCGCTAATGCATGGCCTGATGCTCCCAGGAAGAACGTCGTCTTAAAGGGGCTGGCATGAGTAAAAAAACAAAAAGCAGGATATGGCACACCCCCTTCCCTCTTTCCTAAGCAAAGACCTCTCCCAATGCTAGACCCACTAGACCCTCCCACCCCCAATTTCCCAGGGGCATGCCAAGTCCTGCCTCCACCCCACTGTAGGCTTTCTTTGCCCAATTCATGCTCCCTCCACTCCTCTAGGCCCCAATAGAGACCTACCTATAGGAATCATTTCTTAACTAGCTTTTGAAGGCCAGAACCTTCTTCCTCAAGTCAGGACAATAGATAATTTTGTAGCCAAAGCTCTGCTCATTTGCGAGCCTTCATGCTCCTTTTGCTTCTGCTCACCTTGTAGCTCTTGAAATGGGAGAAGCTGTTGGAGTTGGTCCTTTGTCCCATGGTAGTAATAGTCAATAAGCATGGGGCCAGACCTGTTAAGTCTCCCACTTTCATGGGTCATCTCCTGCACTCCTGCTGGGGAACCAAGAACTCCCATTCAGCAGCCTTCCCTTCTATCGGTAGCAGAAAATGTACATAAGTACGCGAGTACATAAGTATTGCCACACTGGGACAGATCAAAGGTCCATCAAGTCTAGCAACCTGTTTCCAACAGTGGCCAATCCAGGTCACAAACACCTGGCAAGATCCCAAAAATGTTCAATGCATGTTATGTACTAGTAAGATGTCATCTCCTGCTGCCTCAGGACTAGTCTCGCAGTAAGAACTGCAAAATCTCACAGCTCTTATGGTGAGACTGGTCCTGTGGCAGCAGGTAAAAATGTTTTATTAAGACATCTCCTGCTGCTGAAGGGGGAGGTGTCTTATTAGTACTGCGGTCACGGAATTGAGGCGTACCAGGGGGTGGAGCCAGGAGGTAGAGTGGGCAGGGCTCGGGTATGTCCTAAAATCTTCCTCTCAAAAATTGGGGCTCATATCACCTTCCCACAAAGACATGGTGATTGAGAAGGTGACCTGTGCATTAGCAGGATTTGGGGCGGATTCTTACCAAAACTCAGCCATGGCATGAGGATCCTGGCCCCAGCCCCTTCTCTCCCTTTGTCTCTCTTTTCCTCCTCCTCCTCCTTCTCCTAACCTTGATGCTGCAGCCTGTGCTCTGGCTGCTATTGCTGCAAGCCCCTGCCTCATAGTAGCATAGTGACATAGTAGAAGATGGCAGATAAAGACCTCTACGGTCCATTTAGTATGTCCAACAAGATAAACTCATAGTATAAGGTCTGATATGATACTACATATGCATACTTGATCTTGATTTGTCCTTGCCATTTTCAGGGCACAGACCATAGAAGTCACTAGTCTCATTCTCCGACTATTGAAGCTGTCATCAAAGCCCACTTCAGCCCATCTAAATCTCTCCAGTCATGATTGGGGTACAGACCGTAGAAATCTGCCCAGCACTGGCTTATCTATCCAGCCACGATTAGGGCACAGACTGTAGAGGTTTGCCTGGCACTGGCCTTGTTCTCCAATTACTGAAGCTGAATCTGTCCAACCATAATCAGGACATAGACTGTCAAAGTCTGCCCAGCACTGGCTTTGCTTCTCAATTACTGGTGTTGCCATCTAATCATGCTAAGCTGCTGTAAACTAATTCCAGCAGCAGAATATCCAAGTTTGTCCTCTTAAAGCACAGGAACTCATGAGCTGACAGCCTTTCTTATTGCTGGCCTGGAAATCCCACATTATGAACAATGAGCTCAGGGAAGGTGGCAGAAGCAAGGAGGGAACTAGAAATCTTATGTCCTCTTCTGAGTTACATCCAGTAATACTACTGCTGTACTTGTCCAGCATAGTTGAATCACTGGTCGTTACAAGGAGTGGCTTAACCATCAGACAATCTAGGTGAATGCCTAGGGCGGTAGCTTCTGAGAGGGTGACAAAAGCAAAACAATACCACCCTGACAGCTACTTTTACATGCAGAAAGGTAGGCAAATTTCAAATAACTGACTTTTCTAATCTTTAATATTTAAGAATTACGATGTCCAGTTACACATTTCTGCAGAACTCTTCTGGAAGAAGCAGTGTGTGGGTAACATGACTGCTGAGTTTAATTATAAAATTGTCATAGGAGGGTCTGGGGGACGGAAAGAAAATGATAATTGAGGAGGGGGGAAAGTCTGATGGTTTAGCTAGAGCGACTAATACCCTTGAATTGGCACTGGGTATAACGGAAGACTGAGAATCTGCAGCAGCATTACTAGAATCCCAAGAAAAACAAGACACAATCACTTTATTGGCAGGCCCAGAAATCAGTGCTTACTGGGAGACCTTGGCAGTTTCAGAAAGTACTTATGGTGCTGTCTCCTCAGCCTCTCTTGCCACTTGCTGATGGAAGCTGTGGTGAACCAACAGCTAAAAATGTACCTGAGCTCCTAATACATACTATCTGATTAGCAGATTGATGAGGCTGCTTGGACCCATAATCTGACCACAAGAAGGATTTGGCAGACTGGAGTCTTGGACTTGTCAAGGAGACTCCCTGCTGACAACTGAATTGGGAGGCAGGCAAGGCCACACATTGGTTCTGAGGATATGTGGGCAAAATATATGTGCTGAGGAGTTTCGAGGACCTTGAAAACTTGACTGGATGCTAGAGGACTTTCAGTAGCAGTCTCTACCTCCTAGCACAGGATAGTGCCATAGAGGCGATTTCAAATCATTTTGGAGACCCGATTCCCCAAATGGAAATGAATTTGGTGACCTCAGTCTTTCTCTTTTACAGCAGCCACAAAACACAGAAAGACCTCTTAAGGCATGTTCTGCTCCAGAACTCCCTAGGGTTGCACGTAACCCCTGTCTGATTTGAGAAAGGTGGAGGAGGGGAAGAAGAGGTCACGTATCTATGACTTCAGCACAGGTAGAGATGACCTAAGTAGAAAAAACTGACAGCTCAACCTACTGCCTGCCTCTGACAAACTACTACAGGGATTATTGTTTTATTTTGGGTCAACAAAGAAAGCATTTCCTAGAAAAAACAATCCAGTTGCTTCTGTAATATCCTATAGGAATTACACTAAAGATTTTGCCACCTTGCAAACAAACTCCTCATTTCACTGCATCTCATTCAAGCTAGGACATTCAGCAGACGGTGGTTCTACATTTAGGATCATTTTCTTTTCTTTTTTTTTAATTTATAAATTTTTATTAAACAACCATGTTAACAGCACTGTGGAGCTAGTAACTCCCATAACATTCCAAATTACATTTAGGTAAACAATTTCCATAAATCATTTTCTCCCCATATCTCCTCCGACCCGCTCATTCCCCCCCCCCCCCACACTCCCTCCTGTATTTTTTTGGTTTAACCCTCCCGGCTCTCTAAGTTTTCAGCCAAGATTAATTCTCGATGTATCCATTCTTCAGCAGTGGGACTAAATCTCCCTCTACGTTTATCGGTCATCTTTTCCATGGCTACCACCATCCTAAGCTTCTCAACCCAGTCTTTCCCTGTGGGGGCCCTTGTTTGCTTCCATTTTAAAGCCACAATCGTTTTCGGCGCTGTCAAACCCATTCGCTTAACTCTGCATTGCCATTTCTTTCTCCTTCTATTTCCCCATCCCAACAAACACCACTTAGGTTCACAAGGGACCAAGCTACCCACCGCCCTTGTTAAAAAGCCAGTTACTTCACCCCAAAATACCTGCAATATCGGCCATTCCCACCATATGTGAAAATAGGTTCCCTTCCCCTTCTCACTTCTCCAACAATTATCCGTTACATTCGGGTGCATTGCTTTTATTTTATCTGGTGTATAGCACCATCTGCTTAGTATCTTATAGGCATTTTCTTTAATAAGAACACAAATGGAAGCTTTTTTAACCTCCAGGCAGACTCTCCTCCATTCAGCTTCAGTAAGCTCTGCACCCGGGTCCCGTTCCCAAGCCAGCATAAATGGTAATTTTACAAAATCGCGTCTCCTAATGTAGTCATAAAGTTTAGAAATTCCTTTACCCTTCATGTCTATTTCCCCCCACACATTTTCAAACTTTTCAGTTGTGGCAGGGCCATCCTTCAACCATTTCTCCCTCATAATATAGTCTTTCACCTGTAGATAGGCATGACTGTCTGTCTCAGGCAAGTCATAAGCTTTGCTGAGCTCCTCAAAACTTCTGATTGAACCATTCTCCAGGAGTTCCCTAAAATGAATCAGGCCCTCTTGAAACCATGTGTGAAACACCTGATTCCCCCCCCCCCCCCTGGAAATCCTGGTTCTTGAATTATCCATGCATATGTGGATCTATATTGGGTTCCACGTAGCCTCTTCTTAAGGTCCCCCCAATAGCGTCAATAGATGGGATACAAATGGATTCAGGGACATCTTCTTATAGTTAACTTCAGGAATAGAGCTCCATAGAAAAGCATCCAACCTCCCCCCCCCCCCCCCCCCCCCCCCCCCCCCGGACAAATATCTGTTCTAATCGAGCTATCGGTGATAGGTCCACTTTAATCCACATCCCCAATCTGCTTCAGCTCTGCTGCCCAATAATACCAGAGTATATTTGGCATGCCCCTTCCACCCTGGTCCACCGCCCTCCATAAAATCATCCTGGATAATCGAGCTTGCTGCCCTCCCCAAACGAATCCACCCAATTCTGTTTGTATTTTCCATAACTCCCGCTTGGGGACTGGGATAGGCAAAGTCTGGAACAAAAACAATAGTCTAGGCAAAATATTCATCTTTATCGCGGGTATCCGTCCCCACCATGAGAGCCAGCCCAACTTCCACCTGCTTGAATCCTTTCGTATTGATCTGAGAAGGGGGACATAATTCAACAAATATAAGCTATTAAGATCTCGTGGAATACATATACCCAAATATTGAAAGCTAGCAGCTGTCATCTGAAACTCAAAATTCCTCCCCACCTGTTCCATTTCTTGGTCTGATATCGTAATCCCCATTATTTCCGATTTGTCTAAGTTCACCTTAAAACTCGACAATGCTCCAAAGGATTTTAATTCCCGCATTATTATTGGTAGAGTCAGAAGCGGGTATCCAACATAAAATAGAATATCATCAGCGAATAATGCCATTTTGTGATCCCTCCCACCCATCCGAACTTCTTTAACATCCCGTAACATTCTTATTCATTGTGCTAGCGGCTCTATGGAAATGGCAAACAATAATGGGGACAAGGGACAACTCTGTCTTGTTCCCCGCTGAATGTTAAACTGGCTAGACCAGCCCCCGTTAACTTTGATCCGTGCCACCGGTGTGGTGTAGAGGCCTTTCACCCATCCTACAAATAAACTTCCCAATCCCATCTCTATCATAACATCCCATAAATACTCCCATTCCACCCTATCGAACGCTTTCTCAGCGTCAACCGTAAGTAACGCTAAGGAATCCCCCCTTTTCTGTGCCCCCCAAATGATGTTTAAGGTGCGCCTGATGTTATCACCCACTTGTCTTTGCGCAATGAATCCTGACTGATCTTCGTGTATGAGAAAGGGGAGCATTTTCTTCAATCTGTCCGCCATTACTTTCGCTAAAATCTTAACATCAATGTTAAGCAGGGAGATCGGCCTATACGATCCACAAGTTGTGGGATCTTGTCCCGGTTTTAGCAATACCGAGATCCCCGCCTCTCGCATACTAAGTGGCGGATTTCTGTCAATAAAACAGGTGTTCCCTATCCTCACCAACAATGGTCCTATCTCCTGCTAAAATACTTTATAAAATTTTGCAGTATATCCATCTAATCCTGGGGATTTCCCTCCCTTTAAACCTTTTATGACCGAAAGCACCTTTCTCTTTATAAGCTACGTAGAACAGAACTTAGCATAATGAGATAAGGTCAAAAAGACAAAGAAAAATGGGATAGCTTAACTGGATATTAGATTTTTAACTTGTATTGATTTATTATGTAGTTTATCTTGATTGCTGTGCTTTCCTGTCATGAATGGAATTCCTATGTCTGTTTATTTGTATATACCAATTTTTTATATATATGTAAACCGTTCTGTTTTGCAGATGCAATAAGATACGGTATATAAATTAACATAAATAAATAAATAAATAAAGGGAGCTTCCAGTTCAGCCCTTTGCACTTAACTTTGGCAAATCTAAGTCCTGCAAAAATTCTCGCAGCTCTTCCTTCTGGGTCTCTGAGCCTTTAGAGTATAATTTGGTATAATATTTCACAAATTGCACCCTAATTTCTTCATCCTTCTCTGCTTTAACCTCCTAGCCAGCATATTTCCCGCCCTATTACTAAATTCAAAGAATTTCTGCTGCATTAAGCTTCTATGGAACTCCATCTTTTTCATCTGTATAGCTCTGTTCTACATTTAAGGAGCTCGTGAAGGTTGTAGGCACCCCCTTCCCTTTGGTGCCTGGCTTCGTGTCTCGCTAATTCCTTCCTAACCTGCATTTCATGCTGTTCTCGTTCCTTTTTCCGAAAGGCACCTTTTCGAATGAGGTGTCCCCGGATTACCACTTTCAATGCGTCCCATAAAGTCCCTTCCCCCACCTCCCCATTATCATTGAGTTCTAGATAATCTTTAATGGCCGCCTGAATATCCTGACCACCTCATGATCCAATAGGGTTTCATTTAGCCGCCAAACCTTTCCCTCTCCCTGTCGTCCCATTCCCTTCAATGATATCCATACTGGGGCATGATCAGAGACATGTATGCTCTCAATTTCCGCATTATTTATTGCTCCCCATAATGCTCTACTACACCAAATCATATCAAGCCTAGCATATGAGCTTTGAGCATGGGAATAATGGATGAATGTTCTTTGGGCCGGATGTTTGAGTCTCCACACATCAATCAAGTCTAATTCCCTCATCAATTTAAGTAATAAGCCTCTATTGGGTCCTCCCCCTCCTACCCATCGTTCTGAGTGGTCAATTTCAGCTATTGGGAATATTAATGAGTGTGATTGGGCCAGTATTTATCCTCCCCTTAATGGCAATACATCTCCCTTCCCCATCCTTATAGATAGCTTCTTTAACAAATTGCAGGTGATCCTTCACATAAATTGCCTGCCCTCCCGTTTTGCTCCCCTTCGGATCTGCCAATGTAAAACCTTCTCCCAGACCTGTATTCACTATTAGATGGGTGTCCTGCGCCCTTATGTGGGTTTCTTGCAGCAGAACTATGTCCCAATTCATTCTTCGGAGCTGTTATGATTGGGGTCAGAACCCCTCTCAAACTTACCTCTTTCCTGGGGGTCAGCTTCTTAGCTGGCTTCTGTTTCTTTTGTCTGTCCTGTCTGAGCTGGCTCTGTCTCTCTGTGCTGGCAGCTTCTAGCAGCATGGCTCTAATTGTTTCACTATACTGCACCTGTGTGTGTGTTGCCTGAGTTGCTCTACCTCTCTTTGGGTGTACTGGCTTCAAGTGCTTCACGGTTTTGCATTGGTGTGGGTTGGGCCTCTCTGGGTCAGTGTGCTGTTGCCTGGGGCTAGGGAGTGTGACATCATCAGGGAGGGCCTTGATAAGGAAGTGGTCTTGTTTCCTTCAGAGCCTTTGCAACAGTGGTGTTTGCTTTAGGTAGGGTGGTGCAGTGTGCACTTCTGACTTTGTGTCTAGTTTCCCTGCTTGCTTTTGCTAAGGTCCGTGTTAGTGCAGTGTGCACTGGTGTTTGGGTGTTTAGCTTTCCTGCTTTTCCCTCTTGGTTTTGGAAGCATTGCTATGTGTAGGGCTTTGGAAGCTCTGTTGCTGATAGAAGTACTTCAGGGTTTGGTGTTGTTAGGAACACTGCAGAGTTTGCTGTTAGAAATACTTCTGGTGTTTGTGCTATAGGAGCATTGCAGTCTTTGCTGTTGGTGTTTGGTGATTTAGAATCACTTTTGGCTTATGTGTTAGCTTCCCTGCTTTTCCTTGTGCCTCCCCTGTCTTCCCTTTAAATGCTAGGAGCTCTTCTGGTTGCTTGCCAGAGTAGTGCTTAGGAAGCACCTTGTTAGTTGTATCTAGCTTGCTAGAGCAGTGCTTAGGTAGCTGGTTAGTTTTGTGTTTAGCTTATTAGTGTAAAGCTCTGCTTGTAGCTTGGTGCTTAGTAGCACCTGTTTTAGCTTTGTGTTTAGTTCCCTGCTCTGTTAGTTTAGGGCTTAGGAAGTCCCTTTCTTGAGCAGGGCTTAGGGGCTCCTGTTTAGTATAGGGCTTAGGAAGTCCTTTTGTCAGTTTACTGTTAGGAACACTCCTGCTGGTTTAGGACTTGGGAGCACATAGATCAGTTTAGGTTTAGGAGTACTTCTGTTTCCAGTCCTGGTCCCTGTGTCATCCGGTATCCAGTAAGTCCTGCCGGCTACTCGAACCCAGGAGCTCAACTTCTGGGGGGCTTAGTAGCTAAGTGCAGGTGAAGCTGTACGGGCCAGTCCAGTGTGCTCCAGTCCAGTGTGTTCCGGTCCGGTGTGTTCCAGTCTGGTGCGCTCCAGTCCAGTGTGTTCCGGTCCGGTGTGTGTTCCAGTCCTGTGTCCTCCAGTCCATGTGTTCCGGTTCGCTGGGCGGTGCCTGCAGTCCCTGCCGGTGTCGTTGTGCTTGCCCAGCGTTGGTTGGTGGGTTTTGCCTGCTGCTGTTGCTCCTCGTCAGCAGCCCAAGGGCTCACGTTTGCTCCAGAGCCCAGCCCCACGGGCTTTGAACCTGAGAACCTGACAGGAGCTCTCTAAAAATAACACTTCTCTTATTTGGCTATTCAAACCATTTATATTCCACGTCCCTACCCTTAACCCGCCCCCACCCTCCCTTCCGTGAGCCTTTCCCGCAACTGGCCACCACCCCCTCCTGCCAGTTTTGCCCCTTAGGAAATGAGCCCTCCCCAGATGCCCGCTTCTTAACCTTTTAACTCAATAATGTGCACTCCCCCTCCTTTGTTTTCCCCCCATTCCACATTCCCCCCAAACAACAACCAGCAAACTTCCCCCTGTTTCTACTCCACTAGTCCTTTTTCTGTCCAAATTTTGTCCTTCAAGGCAATCATCTCTTCTGTTCAAGTTCCAGTCTCATTCCCAGGATCTCATCTTTCCACACGCTTCGATGTGCGCTCCCTCTGTGCTGTCACCTTCTGCCAGCCGGACTGTTCCTTTCGAACTGGGCTTCGCTGCTGCTGAGGTCGTGTATCCACTGCCTCTCTCGGGAGATCGTTACATCCCATCTCTCGCAGTATTTTCCATGCTCCCAAGTGTGATTGTAGCCTGCGAGTGGCATTCCACACTGTGATTTGTATGCCAAATGGATGTAGCCATCGGTACCGTAGCCCTGCCTTCTGGAGATATGTCGTAACCTCTTTAAAATCTCTCCTCCTTTGTAATGTTTTTCGAGCTAAGTCCTGGAACACTTTGATTTTCCCTGATTTCCACTCTATTTCTCCCATAGTTCTCGCTTTCCGCCACACAGCTTCTTTGACTGTAAATTTGTGGAAACAGGCTACTATGTCTCTTAGTATTCCACCTCTTTGAGGACCCAGGCTTCTATGGGTCCTCTCTTTTTCCACTTGTTCTTCTCCAGCCGTTTCCCCAGAGCTGCTGTCCTTCTGAAGCAGAAAGGCACAAATGTCTTTAACTGTTTGTACTGCATCTTTAAATTGATCTTCTTCCGGGACTCCGTTGAAACGCAGGTTACATCGCCGTGTGCGATTTTCCAAATCTTCTAACATCATCTCCATCTCCATTTCCATGTGTCACTGCTGTTCTGTTTTAAGGGATTTTTGCAACTCCCTCACCTCCTCAATTATTGCTTCTGTCTTTTCCTCCGTCTCTGCCAGCCTGTTACCTATGTCTCTCATTTCGTCCCGCAACTCCTCTACAGCCGTATGAATGCTGCGTCTTGTCGTCACAAGTTCTGTTTTTATTTCCTTGAACCATCTTATAAAGTCCTGTTTACAAATCTCCGTATCACTGGCCCCATGCTCTTCGATGTCCAGGTCTGAATGATCTGCATCAGCCGCCATTTTGTTACCTCGTGCCACCGCTCTGGCTCCTGTGCCTTTAACCACACTCGGAGCGTCGGATGTAAATTTAAATTTGGCCAGCTTTTTCTTCGTCGCCATAGTGTTTGCGGTTTCTGTGTTTGAGAGTATTTCGCTGCGTTTTCACGGGGATAGCGCCTTAGTTCGCTCCAGAGTTCACAGAGCTCTCCAGTTAAGCGGCCATCTCTAGAAGTTGACGTCACTTCCCCTCTTAGGATCATTTTCTGTCCCTTTAAAAACCTGGATCGTTTCCTTTTGAAAACTTTTAATGGTAAAGAAAAGTTGAACTAATTCAGTCTCTAAGGTCACTGTGGGTATTTTGAAAAGCAAGGGGTAGGCTCTGTTGTAAAGTTCCAGCACTGAGGAGTGAGAGCAGTTTAACCAGCCCTGGAACAAGAACAGATTTCTTCAAGAACTCTGTGAAAGGTGAGACTGCTAGAGCATAGCTGAAAAGAGTAAAGGGTCTTTATACATGACACAAAGCCCCTTCTATTCTACTGAAAAAGGCAGCTATAGTGTAAGCACAGGTCCCAGCTCTTGTGGTCACAGTGCTGGGATCTGGAGCATCCATCCCAATGTTGAAAACTTCTGTATTCAGGAAGTGTTGATTTGTGTTGAAATTAGAAAATTGACTCCTATGACATGCAAATGTATTGCTAAAGTCTGAACTGAACATCATTGTATTCCACTACTTTTCATTCCTTTTGCAGCAGTTTGCACAGGGTCCTTACAGAGCTTTGACACAGATGAAGGATTTGGTCTACTACCCTCTCCTTGATGCCCAATTTTCTTCCCATTCTCCAATCTTCCAGACTGTCCATTTTGAGGGATTATGTTTTGTCAGTAGAATGTTTGATTAATGAAGTCATCAACCTTAACACGCTAGATTGCAATGGCCAATTAAACGCCGCAGCTACCACGATCAGGCAACAACTGTCGCAAACAATTGTAAGCAATGCGATGAAACGATTCTCCTGCCAAAGCTACAGGGATTGAAATCAACAGATTCCAGATGCAAGCACTATCACCAGAACATGGCCGTGTCAAGTCTTATTGATAAATTTCCATTAAAGCTCGCCAGTCACTTCCGTTGCCTTCGCTGTTGTTTTTTGTTTGTTGCTTTTGTGCAGAGTGTGAATTCTTATTTGCTTGCTTGTCATCAGAATATCATCACCAAGGCTAACAGGTGGCGCAGCCTCTTACAACAAGTTTCACTTCTGTGCACCTATGACGAAACAGTAGGTTTCTGAGCCTATGAACTGTATTGTTTTGCTGATGACATGTATTTCTCCTGGTTGTTTTGCTGATGATATGTGTTTCTCCTGGTTGACCAGCAGATGGTGATTGTCTTTTTTTTAAAGCTGTACCAGAAGTGACAGTTTTGTCTTTTTCCCACCTAACTGTGAGGTAATTTTTGTTAGTTTCAGTTTGGAAGTAGAGGAAGAAAGACCTCTCTGTTGAAACCCTGTGATCAATTATATTCTGTAACTTGTGAGCAGCTGTATTTCCTGTACTTCCTGGGCACTATTCAGGTAGTGATAAAATGTTTAGATAATTTAATAATTGATCCATATTCAGTTACCTGTTATTATGTGCTGTTTTTGTTTTATCTGTTTAATGTTCACTGTTCAATATTTTTTATGACAATAAACTTCTTTAGTTTATTGCCTCTGCTTGTCTGGACAGACTAAGAATCCTGGTGGTTTATGGTTTGGGTCTGTGGGTGCTTTCCGGGAACTGTGGGACCCCTGGGAGTGTGGCCCCCAGTGTCCTAGAAATCACTGGGGAATAATTTGAGAGTGGGAGACTTGAACATGGGCAGTTGAGACCCAGTTGATGGTAGGAGGGTGCTAGTGTAGAGCACAAGTGGCAGGTGCAGGTGGACCTTAGCTTTGCTGGGGACAGACTCTCCAGGTGGCCGCAGGTTTGGCCCCAGGCGGGTGACTAGGTATTTCATCACAGCACCACAGTAGACAGTTGTAGATAGTGACAGGGACACTCAGCTGGTGAATTGTAAATAGAGTTAATTCTGTGAGAATATCAACATTTTCAGCAGACATTCCTTTCCGAAGGAAAATAAAGATAGTAATGTCAAACTTTGTTGTCACAATATGATTTCTGTCGTGCTGTCCCATGCTAGTGTTCATTAATCTTTCTAGGTAGTTTCAGTACAGCTATACCACCTTCGCTTCTAATCCTGTAAGAGACAGGGTCAATGTGTTGCTTGGATGACATCTCCCTGAAAAATGGAGAAATACAGAACATGGTTGGTGGATTGCTAGAAGGCATGTCCCCAAAATTTTATCAATGGCACCTACGTTTAGACATGCGATTGTATGCCCAGGATCAGTTACATGTGCAACATAATTAGCACTAATGGGAACTAATTAGCAGTTATGAACATAACTGACTTATGTAAACTGAGTGCCTATGAGGAAAGGCTGAAGTGGCTAGGGCTCTAAAGCTTGAAGAAGCAACAGCTGAGGGGAGATATAGAGCACTATAAACTACTAAGTGGAGTGGATTGAGTAAACATGAATTGCTTGTTTACTCTTTCCAAAAAAAATACAAGGATTAAGGGGCACGCAATGAAGCTACACAGAAAAAATATTTCTTCACTCAATGCGTAATTAAACTCTGGAATCTGTTTCCAAAGAATGTGGTAAAAGCACTTAGCTTAGCAGGGTTTAAAAAAGGTTTGACTAATTTCCTAAAAGAAAAGTCTATAAGCCAGTTAACTTGGGAGACTTTACTGCTAAGTCAATGGGTGGCGGTAAGGTCTCAGGCCCAAAATGGATCAACTCCAATTTTTCTTTTGACGTGCATCCATTTTCAGTTCCCCATAAAAGGCCTTTTTTGCAGGTGCGCTGAAAAATGGACCTGTGCGCGTCTACTACACATGTCCACACCAGCGCAGTCCATTTTTCAGCACACCTTAGTAAAAGGACCCCTCATTTAGAACCCAGTTATGCTATCCCTTCCCATAACACTAATCAAGTAACTGTTTCCTGTTCCACCGATGCTTTACCCTGAAAGAAAGTTTCCAATTGTTGAGCATCCAAAAATATATACTGATTATTCTCATACGTGAACATAGAAACATAGAAAATATAGAAACATGACGGCAGATAAAGGCCATATGACCCATCCAGTCTGCCCATCCTCTGTAACCCCTAATTCTTCCTGTTCCTAACGATCTCACATGCTTATCCCATGACTTTTTAAATTCTGGAACAGTCCTCGACTCTACCACCTCCACCAGGAGGCCATTCCACGCCTCCACAACCCTTTCTGTGAAATAATACTTCCTTAGGTTACTCCTAAGCCTATTCCCTCTTATCTTTGTCATAAGCCCCCTCATTCCAGAGCTCTCCTTCATTTGAAAAAGGCTCTCTTCCTATACATAAATGCCCTTGAGATATTTAAACGTTTCTATCATGTCTCCTCTCTCCCTCCTCTCTTCCAGCATATACATGTTGAGGTTCATAAGCCTGTCCCTATAATTTTTGCATTCAAGACCGCTTACTAATTTCGTAGCTGCCCTCTGGATCGACTCCATCCTGTTTATATCTTATCTTTCTGTAGGTGAGGTCTCCAGAACTGCACGCAGTACTCCAAATGAGGCCTCACCAGAGACTTATACAACGGCACTATCACCTCCTTTTTCCTGCTGGTCATGCCTCTCTTTATGCACCCAAGCATCCTTCTGGCTTTGGCTGTCGCTTTTTCTACCTGTTTGAAAGCTTTAAGGTCGTCTGACACAATCACCCCCAAGTCCCGCTTTTCCTTCGCACACTGAAGCACTACACCCCCTATACTGTACCGTTCCCTCGGATTTTTGCGACCCAAGTGCAGGACCCTGCATTTTTTTGGATTAAACCTTAGTTGCCAAATATTGGTCCATTCCTCTAGCTTCGCTAGGTCCTTCCTCATGTCATTCACACCCTCCAGGGTGTCCACCCTGTTGCAGAGTTTAGTATCATTCGCAAAGAGACAAACCTTATCCGATAGCCCTTCCGCAATATCGCTCACAAAGACGTTAAAAAGAGCCGGCCCTAGGACTGATTCCTGCGGTACTCCACTGACGACATCCTTTTCTTCAGAGCAAGCTCCATTTACCACCACCCTCTGTCTCCTACCATTCAACCAATTTTTTACCCAATCAGTTACTCCAGGTCCCACACTGAGGGCACTCAATTTATTTATCAGTCACCTGGGCGGAACCATGTCAAAGGCTTTGTTGAAATCCAAGTATACCACATCAAGCGCCCCTCCCACATCCAACTGTTTGGTCACCCAGTTGAAGAAGACAGTCAGATTCGTCTGACAAGACCTGCCACTAGTGAAGCCATGCTGCCTCGGGTCCCGCATTCCATGTAGTTCAAGAAATGTCACAATCCTCTTCTTTAGAAGCGTTTCCATTAGCTTAGTCAGCACCGCACAGACAACAGACACTAACAAGGACATTTAAGAAAGAAGGTGGCTCCAACAGCTAAAACTGTAGGCTTCAGCTGTAAAAAAAAAAAAAAAAAGCTTTCCTCTTAAGTTATTATGTTACTCTGGCCACATCAGGAAACATCACAAAATTCTCTCTGTATGATTTCAGGAGCAGCCTCAGTAGGAACCTAGATCCTGAATTTGACTCAGATGTCCAGTTCTTTTTTTTTTTTTTTTTACTTTATTTTATCTTTTATGTGTGTTGTCACCTGAGACCAGATGTGACAATCTGCAGGTCATGTGTGTGACGTTTATTAGCTGTTAAGGATGACGTGAGCAAGTTTCTGAGATTAGTTAGCTTGATAGTTTTTTTCTCTTTGCAGCTGAAGAGGCCAGAGACAGGCTACTCAAATGGCCAGATCATATTGAAACTGGGTGCAAACCAAGGCTTGGCAAGAGACAGAGAACAATGCTGGAAGCAGCAGCGCCAGCTGTCTGCCTTTTGGAGGGAGGGATACTCTTTTTTAGCCAGGCGTGTTGCTATTTTTCCCTGTTTCCCTCTTTAAAATTCCTTCCACCAGTGACTTTGCATGAGATGTTGAATCAGCTCTCTTTCTTTCTCCCCTACCTCTTTAAGTGTTTACAGATGCTAGTGTGCATGAAGAAATCCTCAGATATTCCAGTACAGTCTGAGCTTGGCCAGAGCAAGGGAACATGTGAAAAGAAATAGTATTCAAGGAGGAGGTGTTAATTGACACCAAGGTTCCTGGTAATATACTATAGCTATTTAGTCACATAGATTTTACCCATAATTCTTAGAACTTATTGGCTGTTAAATCTACTATTGTGCCTGCTTGCACCAGGGGATTTACTTGCAAACATATTTGCCTTTGGGTTATCTCTACTTACTCACAAGGATTTGGGGGTGGAGTGGGGCAAAGGGTGTTTGAGGGAAGGGGCTGCCTTAGAAGATTCTCAAATACTGTTCTAAGAATTGCAATGACTGACAGTGATGAAAGTTTTTGTTACACAGTAGTGTAACTAGTGCCTGCTTTATGTAAGATGGTTTCCAGGCTCTGGTACTGTCAAGTGCATTCGATGTGGTCGTTCATAACATCTTGTTAAACCTATTAGACCACTTTGGTATATGTGGTACAGTACATAAGAGGTTTCAAAGATTCCTGAAATCAAGATATTATAGAGTGAAAATGATGGGATCCCTATCTCCACCTTGGATCCTGAATTGTGAATTCCTGCAGGGTTCTCCACTATCTGCTATATTGTTTAATATAATGATGTCACCTTTGGAAAGCAAATTAGAGACAGTGGGTTTTAAAACATTCATTTATGCTGATGACTTCTAGAAACAGCATTCACAAAATTATATACAAAGCAAAACTCGACCTTGACCTGAGGGAATCCTGGACCTCAGAATTCAAATTGAAATTAAATAAAGATAAAACTAAATTCTTGGTCATCGGCAGCCTTTTGGATCATAATGATAATAGTAGGTTCACCACTGATATCGCATCGTATCCCGTAGACAACACTTTGAAAGTACTAGGTGTAATCATAAACAGTCACCTAACCTTTGAATCTCATCAGTAATGTCAAACTCCTTCAGGTCTCTCTGGAAATTGAAGAGAATCAGGCCCTATTTCTCATCAGAAAATTATTCCTTTTCAAACAGTTCCTTATGAAGAATAATTATCTTTAAGCTTGACTACCCTTCAGTCTTAAATTAATCTTGAACTCTATTCTTGACCCATATACAACCCTCCTGGTTACATACCCAAATTCAACGTTACATAAATTGTATTTTTTTTAATCTGCATAATTTCTCCCTGTTTAAATTCTATCAAACAGCTCTTGTCTCTTCTATGATTCAAGTATTTAATGTAACTGAATTATTGTAGCTTCTCTTATGATAGATATCATTTTAATTATATATTGTCAGCCACACTGAACTTAAGCTTGTTTGGGATAACGTGAGATATAAGTGTCTTAAATACAATAAATAATACAAATACATACTGCTGCTGTTTTGTCAATGTGAGCACAGATGGATAGGGCCTTGCAAGGGGAACTCGGGGCTATGGTGTGCTCCCCCAACAGTTTTTCTTCTTTCCCTGTTTTCTTTACTACTCTGTTTTTTTATTATTATAATTTTTTTTTTATTTACATTTGTACCCCGTGCTTTCCCACTCATGGCAGGCTCAATGCGGCTTACATGGGGCAATGGAGGGTTAAGTGACTTGCCCAGAGTCACAAGGAGCTGCCTGTGCCTGCAGTGGGAGTCGAACCCAGTTCCCCAGGACCAAAGTCCACCACTCTAACCACTAGGCCACTCCTCCACTAGCAACATTCCATGTAGAAGCCTGCCCTTGCAGCCACGCAGGCTTCTGTTTCTGTGAGTCTGACGTCCTGCACGTACGTGCAGGACATCAGACTCACAGAAACAGAAGCCTGTGTGGCTGCAAGGGCAGGCTTCTACATGGAATGTTGCTAGTGGAATAGCAACATTAACATTCCATGTAGAATCTCAAATGGTAGCAACATTCCATCTAGAATCTCCAATAGTAGCAACATTCCATGTAGAATCTGAAATAGGGAAAGGGAACTGGGACTTGACATGCTGCCTTTCTGTGGGGTTTACATAGTATATACAGGTACTTATTTGTACCTGGGGCAATGGAGGGTTAAGTGACTTGCCCAGAGTCACAAGGAGCTGCCTGTGCCTGAAGTGGGAATCGAACTCAGTTCCTCAGGACCAGAGTCCACCACCCTAACCACTAGGCCACTCCTCCACAGTAAAAATGGTGAGATGGGGTGTCTATGTGCTCGATGTTGGCAAAGTATGCCATTGGATTAGTGCAGAATGCAATAAATTCCTTCTTGCAGTGAGAAATAAGAACTGCAGTCTGTTTGCTGCTAGTTTTAGTCCTGGCTTAGATGTTTCATCACTCTAAGACAAATTTTGCTCACGTTTAAATAAAAGCAGAATCCCAAGCCTGCAGCTTTCTGTGTACTCAGTGACATGGTGCTACTATGTATGATTTCTCATAACATACCATCCAGGGGGAGGGAGGGACTCTTTTTTCTCTACTACTTTAACTTTTCATCATCTAGTGTACACATGACAAAACCTGTTGCCTTGGCATACAGATGCTGAAGGCTAGCATTCAGTGCTAGCCTATAAAGGATACTCCAGTTGAGCACCCTATGTACTGTCTGTGATCACTTAAGAATTTCATTTTAATTTAATTCCCCTGACATGTCTTCTTTGGCAACTTTTCATATCTACCAATATTTTGGGGGGATTTGCCTCCCACCTTTTTCAGTTGTAGCTTAAGGCAAGTTACATTCATGTGTAATTATCTGTAAGCAATGCACTTTTCAGTTACAAATCCACACTTTTAATGTATTCATATCTAATTGGTACTTGTGACATTTCCCCAGGTTTTATAAAGACAATGAAGACTTGGTTCCAGCAGCAATCTCTCGGGGTAGCCCACTGGTCACTTACCCTTGACTAGTATGGATCCTATTGCTTAACTGCTACATTGAGTTTCTATACTTACTTCCCCTCCCCTTTTCTTCTACCCATTGTCACTGGCATACACGTGTTCTCCCCCCCCCCCCCTCTTCCTTAATGGCACCTACACCTACCCTATCCCTGTTCACTGGGGTTGTTGCCCATAGAAATGTTCCACTACAGGTTCCTTGCACTAGGTAATAATTCTGACTTATTGATGTTCTACTTGCCTTCATTCTATGGTTGATGCATCAGTGTTTAGATTGCACTTCATCTCTCTTCTGCTTTTGATCTGGTTGATGACTACCTTCTTTCTCATCTGACTTTGGGACTCACAGGTACTGTGCTTTCTTAGGTTTTCCTCTTTTTCTCACAGCATGGTCTGCTTCTAGTCTATACTCTTCTATTGTCATCATTGGCTGTTGCTCTCAGTTTCTCCAACCTTCTTTCCGGATAATTCTGACCCAGTCAAAACTGCTCTTGTGCATTTTAACCTGACTGATCATGATATTCTACTCTCTCTCTCTTTTGGGTACCACTGCAGACAACATTTCCATCTTTATTCCATTCATACTTCGTCAGCAGAAGCTCCACTTCTGTTCATCAACAGTAGAAATGTGGTTTAAATTTTAAGTTGAATAAGGTTAAAACAAAACTTCCCTTAAGACCTTAGGGAAAACTCTCGCCTCTTGAGCTATTTCTTTTTTTTACAGCTGTTTTATTTGTTAGTACAATGTTTATTACTTTCTCAATTAGCTTATTGCAAATCCATATCTATATATTGGCTGCATGAAGAACTTAAAAAGCAAGCAACAAAGGATATAAAATGCTGCCATTTCACTTACTTTTCCAGCACTCAAATATGATTTAATTGTCTATTAATGAAACAACTGCACTGGCTATTGATAGAGGCCTGATTAGAATTTAATGTGGTAAAACTGACCCATAACATTCTTTATGGGGATGCTTCTGCCTATGTGTGTCTGATCATGTCTCCATTTACATGGAAATGGTTTGAGAACAACTGGAAAGTGTTACATACTTGCTTGTCTTCCTGTTCGACAGGTACAAGATTTTCATCCCCATAAGTCCTCTTTTCTTTATCAAGCTGCAACTAGTGGATTAAGATACCATCTTTTCCTAGACAACTGGAAAATGATACAGTTATTTAGAAAACTGCTGAAAACCTCTTTTACAAGGACCCTTGAATATCTGTTTGGTCTTAACTTGTTTTTTATGGAACATAACATGGTACTAATGAACATCATTCCTAAGCTAGGGTATGCTGAGTATGATTCTCTCTCTCTCAAATGTATTGCTAACATACTGTCCTTAGTGCTTGCATTGAGCCAAAGACAGTTTCCTTCTATAGTTCATAAGTTGTTGCATGTATAGGCACCCTGTCCAGGTGTTTTTTAAAAATTCCTTTTAATCAGGCTTCTGGTACCCCCCAAAATGAAATATTTCTGTATGCTTCTGCCACATTTTCATGGACTCCGTTTCTTGGTGTTTGAGAATCTTTTTTTTTTCTCTACACCATTCAACCCAGGAGGGGCTGTAAATGCTGCTTCTGCATCACCAAGAGGCCTAGCCACCCCAACGAGCAGAAGACCTGAACTCAGACCCAACTGCTCCTCATGCCTGTATATAGCACGGACTTCTATGAAGCACTACATTATCAAGCTGATAATACTGAGATCTACATAATTAAATATACAGCTAGATGAGAGTGAACTATAGCCTGTGGATAACATCTGGCCTGTGGAAGGGTTTTTTTTTTCCAGGCCTGAAATGGGGAAACAAATGGTCATTTTCACCCAGAAGTGATGTTGCTATGTGTCAGACAGAATTAAGAATCCTTTTATAGCTTGATTAACTGGAGTTCTGGTATGATCCCTTATTCATTTCCTCTACTGAAGCAGGGACAGGCCATCAATGTGGCCCATAGACCAAAGCCATGTTCACTCCTATATTAGACTGAATAATCCCTTCTGAAGAACTAGAAATATTTAAACACAGAATGAAGCTAAAATTCATATGCCAGGGTTAAGTTCAACAATGTGTCAAATTATGTTCCTAGTCGCTTTTTGAAATATGGCCAAGAACATTATCCGGAGATTTCAACAGTTAAAGCGGTGGCGTAGCCAAGGGTGGGCCCAGGCCCACCCACTTTGGGCTTAGGCCCGCCCAGTAGCAGCACACCTATGATGTGTCTGGCAGGGATCCCTAAGCCCCACCAGCCGAAAACTCCCAACTATGCCTCCTGCATACCTTGTAAATAGCAGATCTTCGCCTGCAGCGAGCAGCAACTGATACATACTGCTCACACCGGCCCCACAGTCTTCCTTCTGATGTATTCCCACCTATGCGGAAACAGGAAGTTACATCAGAGGGAAGGCTGTGGAGCCAACATGAGCAGTGCGTATTAGTTGCTGCTCGCTGCCGGTGAAAGTCTGTTATTTAAAAGAGTAGGGGGATGTCTGAGAGACCATATGGTATAAAGGCGAGAGAGGGAGAGACCAAAGCACTTTTGGGATAGGGCAGAGTTCTTCTGCCCACCCATCTTGGGCCCAGGCCCACCCAATATTGGGTGTCTGGCTATGCCCCTGAGTTAAAGAAGTGAAAGGGGAAAGAATAAGATCAAGGATGTTCTCTCTAATGGCTCTGTTTGGTGGAATAGCTTACCAAGCAAACTGTCTGGAAAATGATGTGCAGAAATGTAAGAAAGCATTACAAACCTGACTCTTCACCTCCTGATTTAATAGCAGAACCAGCAAGTGATTGGACATTGGTTCAAGTTGTGAGGAGGTTTTTTTTTTTGACTAGGTCAATATTATGTTGTTAGTCTTTTTGATTTTATGAGTGTTTTTTTTAATGTAAACCACTTAGATCAATCATTTATTTATACTGTGCAGTGGTATATAAGAATGTTAATAAACAAACATATGGGTGAAGTTTAAATTCTCTGTACATAAACAGAGTGCTACTACTGCTTGGAAAGGGCATTTCTATTATCCATCACTTAAAAATAAAGAACCTCAATTTACAAAGCAATGTTCTAGCAACATTTCAGTAACACCTCTCTTGGGAGTGAGGGAGGAATAATTTATCATTAGTTGCAACAATCATATTTGATGTATACTGTATGTACTATGATAGTTGAGATAAATAGACTTAAATACCCCTGTGAATTAAACAGCGTTGCACAACCCTTTATTTACTTATTTATTTATTTTATTTGTTACATTTGTACCCACATTTCCCCACTTATTAGCAGGCTCAATGTGGCTTACACAGTACCGTAACGGTGTTTGCCGGTTCCGGTATGAACAAATACAAGGTGATATTCTGGTAGAATAAGGTTCAGGTATGATGAATACTTGGGGGGAGTTTAGGGGGGAAGAGGAAGAGTTTGGATATGTCCATTACGGTCTTTGGTTTCATTATGTCGCAGATATCCAGGTTTTTAATGTTGTTTCGGTGGGGGATGCCTTTCTGAACAGCTTGGTTTTTAGGGCCTTTCGGAAATTTAAGTGGTCGAGGCATAGTTTTTACTACTTTTGGCAGTGCGTTCCATAATTGTGCGCTTAAATAGGAAAAGCTGGATGCGTAAGTTGATTTGTATTTGAGTCCTTTGCTGCTTGGGTAGTGCAGATTTAGGTATGAACGTGATGATCTTGTAGTGTTTCTAGTTGGCAGAGACACTTACACAGCTTAGTAAAAGGGTCCCAAACTCATCTACAGCTATTTCAGCTGCTTTTGGAACTCACAGGTAGATACCTCTGTCTCATTAGGTAAATAGCTCAAGTATTTCTAATTAAGATCAGCAGCAGCTCACTAAAGAAACTGACCCCTCCAAAGGGACACCACCTTGTAAGTGGTGGAGGGGCTTCTGTGTTTCAATGACTCAGAGGGCTATGCTGAAGGGTTACCCATATCAGACAGGCCTCTGAGGAGAAACCAGACAAAGAGTGTCCCAAATTAGGGAGAGGGGAAAGATGGTGACCTGAAGCTCGTACACTCAACGGCCCAGCTGTCCCAGGGGCGTAGCTACGGGTGGGCCCGGATGGGCCCAGGCCCACCCAATCACAGCCCAGGCCCACCCAATCTGTCCCGCTCCTCCAATCCAGCGCTGGTCCCCCAGGTGCCGGCCAGGCTGCAGCGAGAGTGCTGCACAGCCCCCCAGGTCCGTCCTGGCTCAGCTCCAGTCACACGTGCCTTCGCAGCCGGCAGCAAAAGCAGCAGCTCTCCAGAGATCCAGTCCTCCCACCCGCAGCAGCCATCTCCTTCCAGTGTGGGACGGGTCAAAAGCCAGGAAGTCAGCCGCTCCAGTGCCCCCACCGTTGTCGCTCGCCGCCTTTTCCTAGTGCGGGTCGAGGCCATGAAGTCAGCCGCTGCCACTGGAGCACTGTGCTCCACTGCTCCCATCGCCGTCGCTCTTCCAGCCCCAGAGCACCAGCCCCCGCCCCGCATCACTCCCCAGTGCCCCCGCTGTGTTCAGGTCGGTGCCGCCCAGAAACATCCGTGTGTACCAGTGCCGCCGGGTTTCCTCCACCGAGTCAGCAGCATCCGAAACCACTGGAAAAGACGTCATTGGGCCCTTGCCGCCTGGGTCAGCCCTCAGCTTAGAGCGAGACCCCCCAGGAGTTAGAACATGGAGCAGAGTCCGCACCCGCCACCACACACATACAAATCTGGTCTGAAGCCCAGCTGCCCAGGTAAAATAAACGCTTTTCAGCATGTACAGTGAGTGTTTGCTGGTGGTGGGCTTCTGGGTGGGGATGTGCTCCCCAAAGCCCAGGGGAAGAAAGGTACACTGAATCATTAAATATGCATTTTCCCCCCCAGGCAGTGCAGAGCCCAGCCCCACCCATAAACCCACCAACAATTAATTTTAATGTTGGTGGGTTTCTGGGTGGGAGTGCGCTCAATGCCCAGGTTAAAATAATTTTTTTTTAAAGTTGCATATCTTTTTACATTGGCGAGTTTTTGGGTGGGGAAGTTCTCTGCTGTGCCCAGCTTAAAATTAAAAAAAAAAAGTTTTATATTTAATGTAGGTAGGTTTCTGGGTGGGGGTGGGCTCTGCAGTGGTGTGCCCCAGACATGCCAGACCATGGCGGGATGAGCAGGGGGCAGGACAGGGCCGACACCAGGACACAGGGAGGAGCGGGGGTAGGGTGGGGCCGACACTCAGGCACGGGATGGATGCGGGGAAGGGGAGGGCTGATGCCAGGTTATAGGGATAGATGGGGGCAGTGCAGAGAAAGGAAGGGCCGATGCCAGGCCAAAGGGATGGACGAGGCGAGCAGGGAAGGGCAGGACCGATGTCGGGCCACAGGGAGGAATAGAGGGGCAGGGAAGGACAGAACCGATGCTGGGCAATCGATGAGGTTTGGTCCGTGCTCTGCATGTGACCAAAGTGACTCTTCTGGCATGTGGTCTGTGCTGGGATCCATATCAGTCTGAGTAGTCTGACTCCTCCAGTGATGCATATTGCTGCTGTGTAAATTCACTGCTGCCCTTCTAAAGGTACTGTTATTAGTATTTGTGTGTTCAGAATTGGCAGTGTTAAAGTTTGTTATATAGGCTTTGAGTATGTATGTGGTCCATATTGATGCTGGACAGCTGTTGGGCAGACTGTTTATTTTATTTTAGTTACATTTGTACCCCGCACTTTCCCACTCATGGCAGGTTCAATGTGACTTACATATATAGGTACTTATTTGTACCTGGGGCAATGGAGGGTTAAGTGACTTGCCCAGAGTCACAAGGAGCTGCCTGTGCCTGAAGTGGGAATCGAACTCAGTTCCTCAGTTCCCCAGGACCAGAGTCCACCACCCTAACCACTAGGCCACTCCTCCACTCCTAGAAATCCCTCATCGTGCACTCTAAGGCATCACCTAGGAGTATCTCAAGAAATGCCACTCTCACCTGTATACACAGTGCCCACCCATACCAGCCCTGGGCCCACCCAAAATGTCAGGTCTGGCTACGCCACTGAGCTGTCCTCTGAAGTTTAGTTTTTGTTCACTTGAAATTTCCTCTCTGCATTGCAGTTGCCTTAACAGAGGAAGGGGACAATGGGGGGTCAGCCGCCGATGACCAGCGTTTTGTCCCCTGTGCAGCAAGTGTGGGACTGCTGTGTGACGAGCTGCCCATAGATGACTGGGTTGATGAGTCCTTTGATTAGCGCCGACGAAGGAGCGTCGATGTTCTTGGACCTGGAAACAACTTCATCGCTCAAAAATCATTTAACCACCATGCCCAAATGAGTGGAGGAGTGAGTTAGGAGTGTATGCTGAAACGGAAGTCGTTTACAGCTGAACCCGTGTCGGCGGTGCTACTCCTAAACCCGTAAGAGTTATCAGCTTGGAGTTTTTGGCTCCCGTGGAGGTTGCATTGAATGTCATCTGGAGGGTGCTCCAGGACCTGACGGTGGTAGAGAATGACTTTGCTTCAGATATAGTCTTGTTAATGAGCCACATGGATAATCTAATCGAATCCTTTGAGAATATACAGCAAATGAAGTTCTACTGAAGTAGGAAACGGTTAAGATTTGAAAATGATAAAAGACCAGAAAAATTTGAACAAAATGAATATTGTTACAGATGATTAATATCGAGATTGTTGTTTTCCCAGAGTTCCGGGTATGACTCCAAATGTTTTTTTCCTCTGAAATGATTCCTCTTAATATATTAATTCAAAAGGAGTGAAGCCTGTGAAACTGGGATTACTTTAATCAGCGGGAATTGGATTGGAGATTCAAGGGTTTGTATTGTTAAACAATTTCTGGTTTTAAAAGGGAAAAAAAATGAAATCAGGTGTATTACTTTCACTAATATTGGACAATAAGTATGTTTCCAATGAAATTGACGGACTATGCACCGTTATGTCTTGAAGAAACCAACCAGATGATCAATGTGGAATAATGATTTAGATAAATAATAATTGGGGATAATCGGGTTAATACCACGTTTTCTTTGTTTGCTGTTTGTTGTTTAAATTGATCTTCTTGTCTTGTTTCACTCTCCCTATTTATTTTGTGGTCAAAGAAAGAGAAAGATTGTATAAAATCCATTTATCTTGTTGAGATTGTTTTCTTCTAATATTGTTTTAATGTATAATCATCTCTGTTTTACTGTTTTGCAAGTGATCCTTGTAAAATGAAAAAATTATAAATAAATGATTAAAAAAATTTAAAAAAAAGAAACTGAAATGTGCATAGTTGCAGGAGCAAAAGCCAATTTCCTTAATCCAATTAGGATGCTGGGTCTCAGGGGGCTACTTGTAATTTGAACACTTGGGATTCTGCCCATACTGCTCCCAAATCATGTCCCCAAAACATGCCTATGCACAGGATGCCTAAACATACTGCTCTCATGTCACTAAATGGCTTTTACACATGGAACCCACGGGGTACATAAGTACATAAGTATTGCCATACTGGGAAAGACCAAAGGTCCATCAAGCCCAGCATCCTGTTTCCAACAGTGGCCAATCCAGGTCACAAATACCTGGCAAGATCCCAAAAATGTACAAAACATTTTATACTGCTTATCTCAGAAATAGTGGATTGTCCCCAAGTCCATTTAATAATGGTCTATGGACTTTTCCTTTAGGAAGCCGTCCAAACCTTTTTTAAACTCCGCTAAGCTAACCGCCTTTACCACATTCTCTGGCAACGAATTCCAGAGTTTAATTACAAGTTGAGTGAAGAAACATTTTCTCTGATTCGTTTTAAATTTACTACATTGTAGCTTCATTGCATGCCCCCTAGTCCTAGTATTTTTGGAAAGCGTGAACAGACGCTTCACATCTACCCATTCAACTCCACTCATTATTTTATAAACCTCTATCATATCTCCCCTCAGCCGCTTTTTCTCCAAGCTGAAGATCCCTAGCCGCTTTAGCCTTTCCTCATAGGGAAGTCGTCCCATCCCATTTATCATTTTCGTCGCCCTTCTCTGCACCTTTTCTATTTCCACTATATCTTTTTTGAGACGCGGAGACCAGAATTAAACACAATATTCACGGTGCGGTCACACCATGGAGCGATACAAAGGCATTATAACATCCTCATTTTTGTTTTCCATTCCTTTCCTAATAATACCTAACATTCTATTTGCTTTCTTAGCCGCAGCAGCACACTGAGCAGAAGGTTTCAACGTATCATCAGCGACGACACCTAGATCCCTTTCTTGGTCTGTGACTCCTAATGTGGAACCTTGCATGACGTAGCTATAATTTGGGTTCCTCTTTCCCACATGCATCACTTTACACTTGCTCACATTAAACGTCATCTGCCATTTAGACGCCCAGTCTCCCAGTCTCTTAAGGTCCTCTTGTAATTTTTCACAATCCTCCCGCGATTTAACGACTTTGAATAACTTTGTGTCATCAGCAAATTTAATTACCTCACTAGTTACTCCCATCTCTAGGTCATTTATAAATATGTTAAAAAGCAGCGGTCCCAGCCCAGACCCCTGGGGAACCCCATCCTACCACCATGAGGTCTGGCTACGCCCCTGGTGCTATGTATCTTTCATATTAGTATAAAGGATAGGAACAGGGTTTCAAAGGAATCCATCCTTCGCTCCCTTTTGAATGGAGGTAAGAAAAGAGATTAAGAGAAAGCAAGGGGCAGATAAAGGAAGCATCACCCGGTGACATCACAAACCATGGGGTCACCAGCCAAACCAATTTGCTACAGTGTTGCAGAAAACAATCCCAATTGACACCAGCAGGATGCTGGTGGCCAAAAACTGTTCAGTAAGGCCATGAGCATCCTTCTGGGTGGATGTTTGGGCAGCAGACTCATTGGTTTTGATAATGTAAGGAAGATCATGGAAGGCAGCAGAAGGGGATCTCGGGATAGTGAACTACAAGAACCAGAAGCCCCGGGAGAGGGAGAGGCGCCCTCTGGTGGGTAGGGGACGAATGAAATACCTAAGAAAAGAAGAGAACTTTAGGACCCAGCGCTGCATGAAGGAGGGCGGGGAGCACGGGAAACAGGACTACATCTCCCAGGAGGAAGTAGGATCAGGAGGGGATTGGGAGATAGAAGACAATCAGGAAAATGAGCAGTACCTGGAGGCGGGGGAGGCAGGTGACTCTATGGATTTGGAGGAGTTTGCTCAAGGGGGAGGAAGAGAGTTGGAGGGAGGTGAGGAGCAAATGGAGTTTTTTTTTTTTGCTCAGGACAATAACTGACTGCTGGTGGAAAGAGTCTTAAAAGGGAAGTCTTGTTTTCCTGGACTGTGAGAACTTTTTACTTGGATCAGGTCAGTCTGAACATTGTGGGTGGTTGTCAGAGTATTGGTGGCAGACAAATGTGGGAGGTGAAAATGTCTCTTACTCCTGTGTGAAATTGAATAGGAGGGGAGTTAAAGACTGAACCTGATAGAGAATACTACGAGATTTCTGGGTAAGAGTGAACTTTCACTTTAGAAGAGGGTGAATAGAGGAGCGGAACGCAGAGTGGGTGAACTCTAATTACAGCTACCAGACTGCTTTTGGTGGTGGCTGTGAGGCCCAGCTAAACGGGGCTGGGAACTTTAAGATCTCCAGTTGAAAGGAGAAAGATTGACCCTAGCGGACTGCACGGATGAGGGTGGAGTTAAGGGCAGACTGTTCTAGTGTGTTGAACTGTGGACCAGAGAACAGACTGCACTAACAGAGTTTGGAGTCTAGTACAGACTGCACTAAGGAGTGTGGAGCCGGGAGCAGGCGGCACGGACGAGTGTGGAGTCGGGAGCAGGCAGCACGGACGAGTGTGGAGTCTGGAGCAGGCAGCACTAACAAGGTGGAGTCTAGTACAGACTGCACTAAGGAGTGTGGAGTTGGGAGCAGGCGGCACGGACGAGTGTGGAGTCGGGAGCAGGCAGCACGGACGAGTGTGGAGTCTGGAGCAGGCAGCACTAACAAGGTGGAGTCTAGTACAGACTGCACTAAGGAGTGTGGAGCCGGGAGCAGGCGGCACGGACGAGTGTGGAGTCGGGAGCAGGCAGCACGGACGAGCGTGGAATCTGGAGCAGGCAGCACTAACAAGGTGGATTACTGACAATAACTGTTTAGATGATTGCAAAACTTGGATCATATTCTATATGGAAACTGGCATGCTCTTCTACTCTGGGTGGTACCATGCTAATAAGGAAAACAAGCTGATCAAGTGTGATATCACGTGGTCCAGCATCTATTGTTAAACAGGAGGGAAATATCCTTAGCAGAGTGGGAAGGAATAACTAGGCATATCAGACTCCTGTCTCCTCCCTCGCAGTTTCTCTAAAGTACTTACCTGGCCTAGGAGGCAGCCTTTGTTACCAAGCTGTGTCTTTAGGCTGAGAGAGGCTTTGCTTTCCAACACGTGCTTGCTACTGGCAGCTTGAACCTCTGTCTCATCTCCAGATAAGACAAATACCTGCATTCTATCATTTGTAGGCTTTTGTTGCAAAATAGTATTGTAGTAAGGTGATTTAATACAGCATTGGAGACAGGTTTCACAGCTAACACATTCTACAGATCTTTGGTTGTTTAAGCCCTCTCATCCTACCCCTCAGCCCAACCGTCCCATGGGTGATACTTCCTATATAGTTTGCCCAATCCACTGTTTGTCTCCTAAAATTAAATCTATCCAAATCGCAGCTGGATTTTGTTTGGAAAGACAATCATTCCTGTTAGCAGTAGCTGTCTAGCCTTCTGCTTTGCATCAGGTGCTTTTCCTGTTTCAGATTAAAAAGATCTCTTTTAACATATACACAGGTTTGTTAATCTTTATTTACCTCTAATAGAAAGGTATTAATTTACCTCCTCTTACTCTTAAACTTATTCATCGCCATAATACAAGCTATTCCTTTTGCCCACTTCAAAGGGGGCAAGAGGTCATACTCTTTTGTATACCCTATAGAGATCTGTCCCTTCTGGCACTGTTAGCAGTTGCAGAATTGTTAGAGGGATAACCAAGACAAAAACATTGTCACTTAACTGTTACCTATATAATGAGATCAGTTTAATTTGTGGTCTCTGCTTTGTAAGATTAATCCTTTGAATTAGGCCTACAACCAAACACTACACATCAGGAAAAAGGAAAAATTCCTAAAACCTGACAGGATAAGCTGAATCACTATCGGGCTCATTTTCGAAAGAGATGGATGTCCAAAAAGTGACATAAATTCTGCATTTAGACATCCATTTCACAGAGATGTCCAAATTGGTATAATCAAAACCGCATTTTGGACATCTTTCTCCGAAGTCCATCAGAAGGACGTCCAAATCTCAAGGGGGTGTATCAGAGGCATGTTTAAGGCGGGTCTTGGGTGTTCCTAAGACTTGGATGTCTTTGACCCATAATGGAACAAAGCAAAAACATCCAGCACTAAAACGTAGACATTTTGAGCTGGACCTGTTTTTCTTACGAATAAGGCACAAAAAGGTGCCCGAAATGATCAGATGACCTCCCCTTACTCTCCCAGTGGTCACTAACCCCCTCCCAACCCCAAAAATTGTGATGAAGAGCATTACTTGCCAGCCTCAGATGTCATACTCAGGTCCATTACAGCACATGCAGGTCCCTGGCTGGAGTAGTTTAGTAGTAGGTGCAGTGCACTTCAGGCAGATGGACCCAGGCTCATACCCCCACTACCTGTTACACTTGTGGAGGAAACGAGTCCTCCAAAACCCACCAGAAACCACTGTACCCACCTATAGGTGCCCCTTCACCTGTAAGGGCTATGGTAGTGGTGTACAGTTGTGGGTAGTGGGTTTTGGGGGGCTCAACACACAAGGTAAGGGAGCAATGGTCAGATGTGTACCTGGGAGCTTTTTATGACGTCCACTGCAGTGCCCCCTAGGGTGCCCGATTGCTATCCTGGGATGTCAGAAGGACGAGTCTACTAAAAATTCTGGCTCCTCCCACGTTCAAATGGCTTGAATTTGGACGTTTTAGACTTGGATGTTTTCGAAAATGGCCGAAAATCAAAGACGTCCAAATTGCAAAAAACGTCTTTGTAAAACATCCAAAGTCTGACTTAGATGTTTCTTTCGAAAATGCCCCTCACTATATCCCAACAACATGCAAAGAAGTACATTGAGCTACACCCACAGAGTAAATTTGAACAGGCCCTCAGATATCACAATAAAACTACCTGCTTGCTGTAAATTAAAGAACAGGTGAGGATAAATAAGATTGGGACTTTGGCAGGCCTTTTCATTTCTTTTATCCACAGATACAAATAGCTCCTACACTTGAAGTATGGCAAAGAAACAGAGGACCCCTAAAGCTGTGGCTCTCCTTACAGATTCTGCTTCTGCCCAGACTGATTGCTTGGCCCAAGGCAAGATTCTGGACTCATGTGATAAATGCAAGCACATTGAAGCCCTCATGAAAGAAGTACAAGAACTAAGGGAGGAGGTGGCAAGACTAAGAAGCATCTGTGACAACCAGAAATCCATCCCAGACATACATGTTGAAACATTAGGGATCTCCAGCAAAGGGAGAGACATGGTCCCGCACAGGCGACTGATAAATAAACTGAGTGCCCTCGGTATGGCACCTAAAATGACTGACTAGGTTAAAACTGGTTAAATGGGAGGAGACAGAGGGTAATGGTAAATGGAGCTTCCTCTGAGGAAACGGATGTTATCAGTGGTGTACCGCAGGGGTCAGTCATTGGGCTGGCTCTTTTTGAGGTCTTCACAGGCCAGGTTATATGGTGACAGGTGATAGGCCAGCACAAGCTGCACATGTGGGCTACAAGAGCAGGCATCATTGTCTGGGTCTGGTAGCAACTGAGGTGACCTCAAGCAGAGCCGGGGGGGGGGGGGGGGGGGAAAGACAGTGACAGGCAAAGCAATACAGCTGTGTGAGAAGTCCTGGCGCTGGCAGTTGAAGGCACATGCCGACTTCTGCCTTAAAGGAAGCAGCATGAGGAGGAGGAGGGAAACCATGACACTGTATTTATTTGGCTGGCGGGTCCTCAGCATCCCTACCAGCAAAGGTAAAGGAGTGCTGCAGTTCTGGAGGGGACCTGAACCCAAATTGGGTGGGGGCCCAGCCCTCAAGGCCCCCAATGAATATCCCCTCGTATCTGAAAGTATATCCACAAATGATCTCAATTCAGTTCCCAGTATGTTGGAGGAATTTCACACCAGGCAGGACCATTTGCTCCTCTAAAAGCATCACTTGAGTGTTAAGGATATGTTGCTTGTAGGCACAGATGAACTGAGGGGCCTGTGTAAACAGAGTGACATAGACTATTTCTTTCCTGTAAATATGCCCTAACTCAGCAAAACACTCTGGAAAAACACCTACTAAGCTTCTTATTTCCAATTCATTCTCATCTTTGTTAAATTGCCATTACAGTGCTCCATCCAGCCATAAGTAGGATGGTTAATATTTTATAAAGTATTTTGTTCCTCTGTCTGCTCAATACTGTATTAGTTCAGAGTGGATCTTAACTAAGTAATATGATATATATAGACTTATCGATTGACAGAATGCAGTAGACAGGAATAGCTGCCCGGAATTAGATAGTTTTTACTTTCGAGGGCAATAGCTGTTAACATCTACTATAATAAAACTCACCCTCAACGTTCTGAGGACACTGATGTCAGTGAAGCCAAGCTCTGACTTCCTTCAAAAAGGTTTGAAGGTTCGTGGTGGTGAAGCCACCAAAATCGCTCCGGGCCCCGCCCTCGAGGGCGGAGCAATGGCAGAACAACGAAGGGGTTGGCAGGGAGGGAGGCAGGGAGGTGGGGGGGTGGGAAATCGCTCCGGGCCCCGCCCTCGAGGGCGGAGCAATGGCAGAACAACAAAGGGGTTGGCAGGGAGGGAGGCAGGGGGGTGGGAAATTGCTCCGGGCCCCGCCCTCGCGTCAAACGTCATGACATTGGGGGCGGAGCAATGCCAGAACAACAAAGGGGTTGCCCAGGGACGGAGGGGGGTGTTGGCGACGAAAACCTTGCTAGCGCCCGTTTCATTTGCTCTGAAACGGGCTTCTTTTACTAGTAAGTAATAATAGGGAGGAAAGCAGAAAGCATTTCCTTATCCTTTCCTAAATCATAGGACCCAATTCCAGCCAATCAGGTCACACAATGCTTCTACAAAGTTCAATAATACGAACACTAACTATGATTTAGCTTTTAAGCAAATAATGATGGTATTTTTCAGGGAATATAACATATGGATTTGTATCCTGCATTGTGGAAGTATGGTAAACAATCCAGATAAAAATTCTTAATGAGTGTTTGCCCACTGTCATCTTAATCTGAATCTTACATTCAAAGAAGGACAACCACAACATGACTTCTGAGGTTGCTGCAGGAATGCTGCTCCCTATAAGGCAGCGGTGGGCAACCACAGTCCTTGAGGGCCACAGTCCAGCCGGGATTTCAAGATTTCCTCAATGAATATGCTTGAGATTGATTTGCATGCACTGCTTCTATTTTATGCAAACAGATCCCATACAGATTCATTGTGGAAATCTTGAAAACCTGACTGGGTTGTGGCCCTCAAGTACCGTGGTTGCCCACCCTTGGTGTAAGGCGATGCAAGACTGTTACTGAGAGCATGTTATTTCAAAAAGCAGAACTGGATCAGATTGCTAAAGCAGACCTAGGTCAGAGGACATTTTAGATCAGACAAGAGCCTTCTGAGAAATTCCTGAGGATGTTGACTTAAGCTGCTCCAGACAGATGGTACACATTTGGCCCACAGATAATGCACTCTGGGCTCTGTGTCTGTAATGGTTTTGCCTGTGGATCAGGTGTCAAAATGCCCACTGTATGTATGTACATCTGAATGGAAAGAAGGCCCACTTTATTAAAAGAGGGTACCACTCTTACTTAGGCAGGGTTTAGGTAGAGGACTAGGCAGTGGGCAAATTAATTTCCCTCCAGTAATGTTTTCTTTATTGGGTTTTATCAGGGTCGGTCCTAGGGTCTCTGGCGCCCCCCTGCAGACTATGAGTTGGCGCCCGCGCACCCCCCCTCCGGCACCCACGCGTCCCCACCGCCCTTGGTGCTTTAAATCTTTAATTTACCTCCGTTCCAGCAGCTGCGTCATTTGAAAGCCTTGCCCCGTCTCTAGCCTTCCCTCCCTTCGTGAGTTCGTTCTGCAGTCCCGCCCTCGAGGAAATGACATCAGAAGGCGGGACTGCGGAACGAACTCACGAAGGGAGGGAAGGCTAGAGACGGGGCAAGGCTTTCAAATGACGCAGCTGCTGGAACTGAGGTAAATTAAAGATTTAAAGCACCAAGGGCGGCGCGGTATGGTGGCGCAGCGCCGCAGCAGCGCCCTTGAAGGCAGGCGCCCCCTGCGGCGCTTACCCCACTTACCGGGTTTGACCGGCCCTGGGTTTTATGAACTGCCTTTATGAAGAAATCCAGCCAAGCTGGTTTACAGCAGCTATAGCTTGACATAAATCTTACAATTTTATAAACAGCACAACAATAGTAAAATGACCAAACGTAAGCATAAATACAATCAATGAGGTCAACTTGGAATAGTAAATTAAATCCTAGTAACAGGACTAACATGATACAGTATCAGAAATGTCAACATTTAACAACACTGTAAAACAATCATATAAGAGAAATATTTTATTTATTTATTTGTTACATTATTAATAAATATCAGAATATGAATAAGTACATAAGCACTGCCATATTGGGAATAGACCAAGGGTCCATGAAGCCCAGCATCCTGTCTCCGACAGCGGCCAATCCAGGCTTCAAGAACCCGGCAACCCCCCCCCCCCCCCCCAAAAAAAAAAAATGTTCAATGGACTTTTCCCTCAGGAATCTGTCCAAACCCCCTTTAAATTCCGTAACGCAAGCTGCTGTCACTACATTCTCCGGCAACAAGTTCCAGAGTCTAACTACACGCTGAGTAAAGAAAAACTTTCTCCTATTTGGTTTAAATCTACCATATTCTAGCTTCATCTTGTGTCCCCTGGTTCTGTTGTTGTTTGAAAGTATAAACAAACGCTTCACATCTGTCCGCTCTACTCCACTCATTATCTTATAGACTTCTATCATATCACCCCTCAGCCGCCTTTTCTCCACGCTGAAGAGCCCTAACCTTCTCAGCCTTTCCTCATAGGGAAGTCGTTCCATTCCCTTTATCATTTTCGTCACCCTTCTCTGACTGTAGTAGTCAGAATGGAGGAATATTCATAGAACATAGATATGAAACTAAAGATATTAATACAATACAAATGAAATATCTTAAACAGTTACGCATTAGAACATTCAAATAACATAGATATGGTGCAAATATTGTTCATAGTGTGCAATACAATGAAACATCTTAATAGGTAGATGAAGGGGCAAACAGTTGAGATATATAGACAGGACAAGATGAGTATTACAAAGTCATTGGGATAAATAAACGGGTGGCCAAACTGAAGGCAAATTATATATACAGTTGAATAAGGTATGAGGAGCTGCTCTAAGTTACAGGATATGCAGTAAGATAGTCCATAATATGCCTGTGGAGACAACTGTGGATTGAAGTAGAATAGTTAAACACAAATTGGTCATTTTACTCTTTCAGAAAGTACAAAGATTAGGGGACATGCCATGAAGTTACGAAGTAGAATATTTAAAATAAAATCAGAGGAAAAGCATTTTTTTTCACTCAATGCATAATTAAGCTCTGAAAATTATTGCTAGAGGATGTGGTAAAAGCTCTCAGTACAGCAGGTTTACAAAAGGATTGGACATGTTCCTGGAGGAAAAGTCCATAAACAGTTATTAATGTAGACTTGGGGAAATCCACTACTTATCCCATGGATAAGTAGCAACTTTTATGGATCTTGCCAGGTACTTGTGACTTGGATTGGCCAACATATAAATATATAAGGAAAGGAGGAACCTGATTGGTGACCAAAATCACTGAGCTCCAGATTCTGCTCTGGATTTGGGCTCCACTTGCTAAGGGAACGAGGAAGGCGAACATTATCATTTTGGTCGCTCTTCTTTGAACCTTTTCTAATTCCGCTATATCTTTTTTTGAGACACAGTGACCAGAACTGAACGCAATACTCAAAGTGAGGTTGCACCATGGAGCAATACAGAATAATCCAAACCTTAGTTACCTGATGCTACGGTCCACCTTAGGAGTCTGCACTCAAGAAAAAGATCTAGGTGTCATTGTAGACAATACGCTGAAATCTTCTACCCAGTGTGCGCAGCAGCCAAAAAAGCAAACAGGATGCTAGGAATTATTAGGAAAGGTATGCAAAATAAGATCAAGAATATTATAATGCCTCTGTATTGCTCCATGAGTATTGCGTTCAATTCTGGTTGCCGTATCTCAAAAAAGATATAGCAGAATTAAAAAAGGTTCAAAGAACAGTGACCAAAATGATAAAGGGGATGGAACTCTTCCCATATAAGGAAAGGCTAAAGAGGTTAGGGCTCTTCAGTTTGGAAAAAAGATGGCTGAGGGGGGATATGATTGAGGTCTATAAAATCCTGAGTGCTGTAGAATGAGTAGAAATGAATCAATTTTTCACTCTTTCAAAAAGTACAAAAGACCTGGAGACACTCAATGAAATTACATGGAAATACTTTTAAAACAAATAAAGGAAATATTTTTTCACTCAAAGAATAGTTAAGCTCTGGAACTCGCTACTGGAGGATGTGATAACAACAGTTAGTGCATGTGGGTTTTAAAAATGGTTTGAGCAAGTTCCTGGAGGAAAAGTTCATAGTCTGTTATTGAGATGGACATGGGGGAAGCCATTGCTTGCCCTGGGATTGATAGCATGGAATGTTGCTACTATTTGGGATTCTGCTAGGTGCTTGTGACCTGGATTGGCCACTGTTGGAAGCAGGATACTGGGCTAGATGGACCATTGGTTTGACCCAGTATGGCTATTCTTATGTTCCCTGCTCTGACCTCCAGTCTCCAGCATCAAATTAGCCATCTTTGATGAGCTTTCCGGGATTTGTGGTATGTTGACAGAGGTAGAGTCTGTTGCAGGGCCAGGTGAGTGAGCTATCATCCTGTCTGAATTTGACATCTCAATAAATTTGGACTCTTGAGAGTTTCCCTTGCAACTTGTTTCTTCAGGTGCGACTACAGTGACACCATTTCCTGTAGCGGGGATTAGATTAGCCACAGATACAGTTGCTAGAGGAAGTCCTGTAGATATGGCATCCAAATTGAAAGTGAAAGTACAAACTCAATAGTCTGAAAGCTCATTGTTGCACATCAATCCCTATTTCAGCAGACGTAGGGCCACCTGTGATTGTTTGTATTAGGCTGAGGGACATCATCGAGAGGCAAGTATCTTGCTCAGTATAAAGAAATATAACCCCCTAGTGGTAGTAACACAAAACTACCACTAGGGGCACCATATTGAGGGGTCCTTTTACCAAGCTGCAGGAAAAAGGGCCCTGCGCTAGCAGCAGAGGCTGTTTATCCCACACACCAGGGCCATTTTTACCGCAGTGGGTGAAAAAGCCCCCAGCACACATGGCCATGCAGTAAGAGCCCTCACCGCCACCCATTGAGTTGGCAATAAGGGCTCCCGGTGGCAACTGGGCAATATGTGGCAGTAACTGGGCAGTATCCCACGTTGGGCTGGTTGTAGTCCCATAACAGTGAGTGGTAAGCCCACATTGGGCTTCCCACTGCTCTGTAAAAGGACCCTTGAATGAGAAAACTGGCAAGAGCAGGAGGAAATGAGGATTGCTCCTGCCTGAGGTTTACAACTTTGAATAACTTTGTGTCGTCGGCAAATTTAATTACCGCACTAGTTACTCCCGTCTCTAGATCATTTATAAATATGTTAAAAAGCAGTGGTCCCAGCACAGACCCCTGGGGAACCCTACTATCTACCCTTCTTCATTGAGAATACTGACCATTTAACCCTACTCTTCGTTTTGTATCTTTTAACCACAGTAGAACACTATCCAGTTCATTTTCGAAAGAGAAAGGTGCCCATATTCCAACCCAAATTGGGATATAAGTGTACGTGTACGGAATATATGTGTATGGGATATAAGTGTATGTGTATGGGATATAAGTGTACGTTCGATTATGCCCCTCAATATGTTCCATTTTTGCTTATATCCTATGCTATCTATTAAAGTGTTTTATTATGTACTGTGTTGACATTGTAAGTATTATGCTATGCCAAACTTTGTTTTGTTATTTGAATATTTTTACTGCTGTAATTATCTATTGCTTATGTTTGACTTATTCTTGTTCTACACTGCCTTGAGTGAATTCCTTCACAAAGGGCGGTAAATAAATCCTAATAAGTAAAGAAAATAAACCATTGGACTTTCAGAGACCTATTCTGGGAGGGCCAAAGGATCTAAGGTGGAGTTTGTTTTGGCAGGATGGGATGCCCATTATGGGAAGATTTATTATCAGGAGTTGTTGCAGGGCTTTTTTTGAGGGGGTACTTGGGGGTACTGAGTACCGGCACCTTTTTCATTGTGTGCTGAAATTGGCCCATGGTTCCCAAGTTTTAATCAAAGAGCTCAGGCTCTACACACCAATTCTGCCTTGTCATAGATTCTGTGACTGGTTGCAGGGGTCCTGGCAATTGTGGGGTGAGTCCCTCAGTGATCACCTCATCCCTGAAGGGTGGCCTGACATTTGAGTACCGGGACCTTTTTTGCTAGAAGAAGCACACGGTGTTTAGGTGATGACTGAAGTAGTTGGATTCATGTGCATAGGGGTTGGGTGTCATTGTGGGGGGGTTAGCTTCTTGTGTGTGGGGTTCTGGTATCATCGGGGAGGGTTGGGGTCTTGTGCGAAAGGGGGGGAGTGCTCACGGGGACAGGTTTCAGAGCCCCCAAAAAACACAGAGAAAGCCAGTACTCCCACTCAACTGCAGAAGCGAACCTCAAAAGTTAACAGGGATAAACTACCAAGATAATCCAAAAGTGGTGAAAACGATCTCTTTATTAATTGCTGTATATTCAGTCTTGATAAAAAAACAAGTAGAAACACAGTCCCAGATACACTTGCTCACTCAACACAGCCTGTGTTTCGGCTTTTCCAGCCTTCATCAGGAGTAGACATGACAAATAATAAATAATAATTACAACATACCTTGAGGATCACATCAATTACAAAATAACTTCTAAAGCTTAATGAAAATGTGAAATAATAAGAACCTTCTAATGAGTGAAATGTGATTGTGCAATGGTATGGAATGACCCATGTTATCAGTGCATAAAGGATATGAATGCATGCAAACAATGTTTATGAAAAATTGCCCTTTGTGATTCTACTTGTTTTTCATTAAGATTGAATTTACAGCAACTAATGAAGACATTTGTTTTTATTACTTTGGATCATCCTGGTACTTCATCCTGGACAGGTTTCAGAACTGGAACTTTAACCTGCAGCTTGGGTGCATTGAACCACGGCTTTGAGGCTTAATGCTGTCAAGCGGAAAAATAACCCAAAGCTTTAGCTGGCATTATTTTACCGGCTATACGGTGTGGAACTGCAGTATAGCATTTGTATAGTAATGAGCTGCTGTACATGCATTTGCATCTCATTACTATTTACCCCACAGTGACTTAACTGATGCTATGTTAGGGCAAGACAACCTGCATTATTGCCTTTTAAATTATGTTAAGGAGCAAATATCATGGGAAGTTGCCCTAATGCAACTAACGTCTCCTCTTTATTGGTTACATATGCAACTGGATTATGAAGCTATTTTGTAAGTGCAGAGAAACTACTTTTTTGGATGATGTGACAGTGTCAGTTTTTCCTGAGAGGCTTTATTAGACAGAATTTCTTTCTTTCTAAAGAGCAAGAAGGCTTTGTTAAAGGAGTTGCCTTTATCTTGAGGAGATTTCCTTCCTTGTGTAAGATTGTTTTTCAGGGAAATGTATAAATGTTTTATGATCATCTTCAATTACAAAATGTTCTTCAAAATAAGTCTTTACCAAATGTAATAGTTCCCCCTGGAGTAGTCCAATGAAGTCATTTTCTTGCAAGATTCTTGTGCCTCTTTTTATTAAATTTTTTATTTTATTTTATTGTTGGTGAATTTGTTCTCATTGTGGTATAGGTTCCTTCCCTTTTGGGATCTTCTTAAATTACAAGATGCTACTTTTCTTTTCGTTACACTTTTTGCTTCTAGATGGATCTCTGTTTCAGCTCTTGTAATTGTTTCTATGATCAAGGTAATCCTTGAAAAGTTTTGTAACATTTCATAAAAATTATATATATATTAGAGCTGTACTGAATAGCCATATGTGATTCGATTCTGCCCGAATAGTGCCCCAAATACATTATTCATATTTGGCTGAATAGTGATTTAAATTTCAATACGAATAATCCAGGACTCTACTGTGCTATATCCCACTGAAATAAACACTTGCTCCGGGATTCCATATATTATGCCATGATTTCTGTGCGGAAATCAAAGCATATTCCATAACAATTCGCATAAGCTAATTGGTTAACAAGCTAATCAGTGCTAATTGGATGTTAACAACCAATTATCAGCACTAATTGGTATTAATTAAAATTTACATGCACTACTTGCTAAACTCTAAGTTGCATAGTTGAAAAGGGGCTTGACCATGGGCGTGGAATAGATGGGTTGTGGGCGTATCTAAAATCTATGCATGTTATAGAATACACCTGTTCCATGCCTAATTTAGGCATCGGCATTTACACCAGGTTTTAATTGGCGCAATTGGCTGCGACTAAATCAGAGATCAAGGACTAGATTCTATACATCACGCCTAAAAATTTGGCTTCAGCTTAAGCTTATTCTATAAAGTATGCATTAATTTAGGTGTACTTTATAGAATAAACCTAAATTTCCATGCGGAACTCGTTGTATTCTATAAACCACTTGTAAATTTAATGTCTCCCTCCAGCATGTGAATCACTTGGGTATAGCAGTACTGTCCATATCTATATATTATGTGCAATTGTGCTTTCTCTGCTATCAACATCAAGTTAAGAGGAGTGGAACAGGTAGAAGTGAATCACTTATTTACTCTTTCCAAAAATACTAGGACTAGGGGGCATGCAATGAAGCTATAAAATAGTACATTTAAAACAAATTGGAGAAAATGTTTCTTCACGCAACATTTAATTAAACTCTGGAATTCATTGCCAGAGAATGTGGTAAAAAGTTAGCTTAGCGGGGTTTAAAAAAGGTTTGGATAGCTTCCTAAAAGAAAAATCCGTAAGCCAGTATTAAAATAGACTTGGGGAAAATCCACTGCTTATTGTTAGAATAAGCAGCATAAAATCTATTGTACTGTTTTGGGATCTTGCCAGATATTTGTAACCCGGCTTGGCCACTGTTAGAAACAGGATGCTGGGCGTGATGGACCTTCAGTCTGTCCCAGTACCGTAACACTTATGCACTTATGTAAGTTTGTGTGCACTTCAGGGAGAGTAAAAAGGAACCTGCTGTTTTCATGAATTCTCCTTCCCATGTAGTTTCAGCTGCTCTGCTTCTGTTCCCCAAGGCACTGAGAGAGGAGAAAATGATCACAGTGTGCAGTAGAAACTTGTAGATCTAAGCTGCAAAATCAAAATGGATCACTCTGAGCCCTCAAGAGAAATGGGACTTGATATACCGCCTTTCTGAGGTTTTTGCAACTACATTCAAAGCGGTTTACATATATTCAGGTACTTATTTTGTACCAGGGGCAATGGAGGGTTAAGTGACTTGCCCAGGGTCACGAGGAGCTGCAGTGGGAATCAAACTCAGTTCCCTAGGATCAAAGTCTACTGCACTAACCACTAGGCTACTCCTCCATTGGAAGAGAGGCCTCTGGATGTGCAACCTTCAATTTCTGTAGAGTGACCAACAAGAGTCCAGAGTCTCAATCGAAATCAACTATTTAAGAAGCAGCCAGGTGCATCGGGATGCTGCTTTGCAATCTGATGCTCCCAGGATAGAAAAATACAGCCAGCTTTATGCCCTGTTATTTAATTTACATAGTAATGAACTGTTTTGCATGTAGTTGCATGCTTGGCATCTCATTACTGTGTATCTTGCAGTGCTTAATATTAATGTGCATTACAGTAATTGCCCTTTGACACATATTAAGGGGCAAATAACGCATGATAATAAACTACCCCCTTGATTAAACTAAATAAAAATGACTGTGTTTACCTGGTCAATGGGGAATCATTTTCAGCCCTATAGCTCTAGCAGGATAATTTCGTATCCACACCACTATACAGAAACATTGTCTTGTTCAGATTATTATGATTTATGATTTATTAAACATTTTATATACTGCCTAGCTTGACCAGATCAAGACAGTTTACAAATAAAAATAAACAAATAACCAGATAGGAAAGACCTAACCACTTTCATATCAAGAAAAACACCCATATTTTCATAAACTCTTTCCAATTGTAGTGTATTCAGAAAATCCTTATATCCAAATCATTAACCACATTAAGGGGCCCTTTTACAAAAAGGCGGTAGCGCTGGCTTGGCATGCGGCAATTTGGCCCCACCACCAGGTTTCCGGGGGAGCCTGGCGGTACTTCCAACTCCCACTGTGTGCCATTTCCGGTGTGAGGAAATACTTTGTAATTTTCTAGCGCTGGGGGACTGCCCGGTGGTAATCGGTACTGCCTGGTTACCACTGGGTTACTGCCGGATCCCCTACCGCTTCCTAAATAAGAGGTGGTAAGGGCATCCCCAGGAAATGGCTGCACAGCAAGTGTTTAACATATGACACAGCCATTTCCTTATTTACAAAAGAAAAAGCCTTTTACTGGCATTGGTAAAAGGGGTCTCGGCACATAGGTTTGGGCCCCTTTTACCACTGGTTGGGAAAATGGCCCTAAAAGCCCGGCAACAAGAAAAACGTTTAAGCATAGACTTAAATTTCTCTATCTTCATTTCTGTCCGGATATATTTTGGGATTTCATTCCAAAGGCTGGGTGCAAGACAAGAGAAAGTTCTTTCTCTGAACTATTCTTGCTTTATTTTAGTCCTGAAGGGAAAAACCATTCTGTAGTCTTGTAAGGATCTTAACACCCTACCTGGGATGTATGGGATTGTTAATGAACTTAAATATAATGGCTGCAACTAATAAAATGCTTTATGTGCCAACATTAATATCTTGAAGGAAATTCTATATTTTACGGGCAACCAATGAAAATGCATAAAGAATGGGGTGACACGATCATACCTACGGTTTCAACCCAATAACCGTATTGCCACATTTTGCAGAGTCTGTAATCTTTTCAATCTATATTCAGGTATTCCTGCATAGATAATATTTGCATAATCCAACCACACAATAAATAAAACATGCAACAGCGTGTGTAATGCTGCTCCATTAAAAAGATATTTTAAAGCACACAATATTCGTAATATCATAAACCCCTCCCTAACAACTCTTCTGCAGACAGTGGGGGGGGGGGGGGGGGGGGGGAGGGGGAGGGGAACGTTTCTTCTAGTATCCTCTCTTTAGGATTTTGTGTTAATGAAGCTGGATTAGATTTAATCAATTCCATCTATTGGAAGTCCTATCTTAGATTAGTGAGGCAGGAATAAAACAAAATGTTTTTCTATTGCAATAATGCTGATCTAAACTGAATTTCTCAGAATAAAAAAAACAAACAAACAAAAAAGAACAAAATATAGCCTGGATTGAATAGAAACAATGAAGTATTCCCCTTAATTGCTCCCTCATTAAATATTTACAGTTTTGAAAGGTTGTAAAAATGTAATTATTAATCACACTCAAAAGTGGAAAAAGGGAGCAAGAGAGAGAAGAGAAGAGAATTATTTTTCTTCAGGGACAATCCATCTTTGGAAGCCAAGCCTCAGTTTGTGATAAAGCGAACATCCTCGCTTTCAGCAACAGGGACTTACAGTAGCTACTGCAATCCCATGGGGAGCTATGGCTGATGGTTACAATATCAAACCATTGCCAGGAAATTCAGAGCACAGCCTCTCTCAGCAATCCTTCTGATGCATTTGCATCTCAGGTTACTTTAATGTAAATACATGAAAAATCATTTTAAAATAACCCCACATTACCTGGTAGTAGGAAACTGTAGCCAGGGGTGGAGAAGAAGACAGAAAGGCACAGCCATGGTGGTCTGATGAAATAGAGCTCAGGGTGCTGCCCTGGCCACAGTGTGGGGCCATGAGAGCAGAGCTGGCAGTGGGAACAGACTATCAACAGCAGAGGCTGTGTATTCAGAGGAGTTTGGGCCACAATTAGCCAGATGAAGAAGAGAAAATGCAGCCCAAAGGAGCAGAGCAGTGGCATAGCTAGGACTGAATAGGCCCCAGGCGGAAAAATTGAGATGGGCCACGGCCCCCTATAACACCTTCACTCCCATGATAGTGGGGATTGGGGGGGGGGGGGGAGAGAAGGATGCACATTTCCTAAAGTTGACATATTACAATTAATAAATTCAGAAAAAAATATTTTTTTCTCCCTTTATTCTCTGAGTATTGCTTTGGTTGTAGTATCTCTCTTCTGCTTTTCTCTGTTTTGTTCTTAACTATCTCCAGGGTTTTCTGTCTTTTTGACATTTCTTCTCTCTCTATGTCCAGCGTTCATATTTTTGTATGTCCATATCCAACCCTGTCCAGTGTTTTCCCTCTGTGTCTCTCTCCCTATCTCCCCTCCCCACCATGTTCAATATCTCTTCTTTGTGTTCCTAACTTACTCAGTCCAGCAACCCCCTCTGTGTTCCTATCCCTCCCCTTGTGTTTAGTATTGCACCTGTGTCCCTGTCTCTATGTTCTCTCCACAGTCAGCATCTCTTTTGTCCCTGCCCCTCCAAGGCCAGCATCTCTTCTGTGTCGCTGTCCCTCTCCATGTCCAGCGTCTCTCTTCCCTTCATCCTGCACCCCACCTACCCCCCCCTTCCTCCTTCGTGGTCTGGCATCTTTCCCCACTCTCTCCCCTGGTCCAGGCTCTCTGTCTCTTCTCTTTACTCCCCAGTCCAGCATCTCTCCCCTTTCTTCCTCCTCCCTTTTGCTCCAGGTCTCTCTCTCTCTTCCCTCTGTTGCCCCCCAAATCCAGCATCTCTCTGCCCCCCCCCCCCATCCATTTAGGCATCATCCCCCCTCAAAATCCAGCATCTTCTCCCCTAATGCCTCCTAGACATCTAGGCATGTCGCCATTACCCCCCATATCCAGCATCTCTCCCCCTCTGCCTCCGCTGGACATTTAGGCATATCTCCATTACCCCCATATCCAGCATCTCTCCCCCTCTGCTTCCCCTGGACATTTGGGCATCTCTCCATCACTACCCTCCCAAATCCAGCATCTTTCCTCCTCTGCCCGCCCTGGACATTTAGGCGCCTCTCCAATCCCCCCTCCCTATGCCAGCATCTCTCTCTCCCAATATAGCACTGACAGCACACACTTGTGGGGAAATTCAAGCATGCTGCAGTCATCCATGCCATGCCATACCCACTGTGCTATCCTCTCCCTCTTTCTGTCTGCCCCAGGAACCCTTACCAAGATCCCGGTATTACCACGCAGCACGCCACTCCTCTCCCCAATCTCTGTTTTCCTTGAGTTCAAAGAAAAACAATTGGGGGAGACCAATGTAATTCCAACCAGGGGAAACAATTTATTGATAATACTAAAAATTGTTTAGATACAAAGGCTGATAAGTCCAAAATATCAAGAAGACTGAATGGACGCGACATAGTCCTGTGTTTCGGTGCAGCAAGCGCCTGCCTCAGGAGTCAGAGATATTCCAGTCTAGTTGACAATGGAAAATTGTTAGCCAGTGAATGGCAGTACAGGGATATCAGCCAATAAGTCACTATAACATAAAGCTGTAACACCGTCAAAATGATAAAAGAACAACATGTAGAAATGAGATCATTTTTGTGTCAAAAAAAGACAGCATAAGAGCTAGAAACTGGTCTGTATCTTGACCTTGACCTGGTTGAGGGAGCTCTTTTTCAGTAAGAGGTGCACCATAGCCCTTTGTAGTGTTATTGGCAGGTGTCCTTCTACAAGAGAGGAGTTGACAAATTTAGTGGCCCCTTCAATGATACCTTTGCTTGCTAGCTTTACTATCATTGCCTGTATTCATTTGATAAAATCAGGGAATAATTTACCATCTTTTTGCTTTGCCTAAGATGATACCACCTACTTGTTCTAGCTGTAGCTTGTAAGGTAAAGAGATCCTTTTATGGTCTATAACAGGGGTTCTTAACCTTCTTTGATTCCCACATCCTTTTAACTGATCAATGAAACCCTCGCACCCCCTTTCTTACCAACATGTCCACTACTGACAGCTACATATGTCACTGTTAGCTACTAACATGTCACTAAAATTACAATAGTGCACAAATTATACTGCCAAAATTACACTTAAAGATACAGTACGACATAAATTCTACATAATATTGTTGAATAAAATTGTCATTTACAAATAATATATACTAGATTTCAAGACCCTTCTCTGCACCCCTTTTGCCCTCTTCCTGCACCCCTAAGAGTGGTTAAGAACCCCTGGTTTATAGTATAATTCAAGTCCTTTCAATAGTCTGTTTTTCTCTAACTAGAACAGGCTCAGTTTGTACTACTATTGAGTACATACCAGCTCTTATATCTCTTTTGCTGTCATGTTGCTACCTTTTCTAATATTTGGTTTTTGTTTTTGAGAATTTTTTTTAAATCCCAGAATTAAACTATGGCCTGACAAAGGCTTACTGCAGTGAAAAGGTTGGCTCTTGCTTTCTTCTACCTCTTCCTGAGCACATGTCGGGCCTTCAGGGCTGCCGAGAGGGGGGGGGGCAAAATTCCCCAGGCCTGGCCTCCAGGGGGGCCCAGCGCCAAGGTCTCTCTCTCTCTCTCCTGCTCCTGACGGACCCCAAGTGATTGGGTTCTGACCGGAGCAGAAGAGATAAGACTCTGGCGCCGGGCCCCCCTCCAGTGCTGCTCTTTGCTCGCTTCTACCGCTACGCCGAGCAGCTGCTTTTCCCTCTTAGACGCATGCTCGGTTTTGAGTGGAGTGAAGAGCGGTGCTGAATTCTTCTGCTGGCAGGGCCTTGGGATCCCCGCCAGCCCCAAGGTACCTCAGTTGTGGCAGCAGTGATCGTGGGGAAAGGGGTGGGAGTATCGATGATCCGGGGGGTGGAGGTGGTAATCAGGGAGGGCGGCGATCATGGGGGGCAGCAGCGGCCCTGCCCCTGGCCCGGTTTAGGGTTACCATATGTCCGGATTTCCCCAGACACGTCCTCTTTTTGAGGACATGTCTGGGGTGTCCGGGCGGGTTTTGCCCTCCCGCCTGTTTATCCGGATTTCTGGACAAGCAGGCAGGCGGGCAGGTGAGCGGCGCCGTGGGTCTTCCCTCCCCTCCCCTTCCCTTACTTACTACCTGCCCTATTCTAACCACTAGGCCACTCCTCCACTCCACTCCCTTGAAATTTGGCGTCCCTGTGGAAGGGGGGGGGGGCAGTTCAGGACGTCCAAAATGTTTGAAAGAAGGACGTCCACGCCTTCGCTATGCCTCCGCTGACACACACATACCTCCCCTCCCAGTGGCGTAGCTAAGTGGGGCGCAGGGCGAGCAGTCGCTCCCCCAAATGGATTTTCTCAATAAACGGCGCCTATGCGCACTGCTGCTGCCTTCCTGTGCGGAGTCCGTGAGTGCCTGCTGCTGCTCTGCGCCAGGAGTGGGAAGGGAACAGACTTTTGAGACTCAGCTGCTGCTGCTAAGCTGAGTTTCCCGTGCATTCTCATCAGCGCTCTCGACGACATTCCTGTGTGTCCTCTTTTTTCTCCGACGCGACTCTACTGCAGCGCAGCACTGTGGGGCAGGCAGAGCCAGAGCCAGGCCCACTGCCCGCCCCAGGGGACCTCCTCTCCTCCTCAGGCACAGTGCAGCTGCTGTAGCCCATGCTGCCCACCCACGCCCTGCTGTTTGGCGCTCAGACGATCGGAGCCTCTTGGCCTTGGCTTCAACTTCAGCTGAGGTTTTCTCTGGGGTAAGGTAAGGCCAAGGGACCGCGCGCGCTGTGCTGGTAGTCCGCAGGCTGACTGACTGTGTGTGTGGAATGGAAATTGGAAGGGTTCCTCGGGCACTAGCTGTTCCAACTAAAAATAGAATATAATTCTCAGGGCCCGGGGGGGGGGGGGGGGGGGAGGTGGGTTACGTTCCAGAAGGCGATCGATGGACAGCAGGGGGAAGGGTACACACAGCCTTTATTTTTTAGCCCATAAAATAAAATAAAATAAAAAGGGGAGGGGAGGGGTGGTGTAGTCAAAACAGGACGGATCATCAAGGGAAGCAAGAGGGAGATTTCGGGGGGGGGGGGGGGGGGGGAAGCAGGGGAGATCCAGAGAGGAGGGGGGCCAGGGAAGCAAGGGGTGATGTCCAAGGAGATTGAAGAAAACAGGAGATGGGGTGTTCCTATCTAGTCCTTTATACGGACTTAAGTTCACTCAAAACAATAGCAAATGCTAAAGCAATGTCAAAAGATTATTTAAAGCTGTTCCAGTTGGATAAGCAGTGCCTTAAAAGGTGGCGGACAAACGATTTTGTTTTCTTTTTAACTTATTTGATAGCTTTTTAATGTATTTGAAAGCTTCCCATATCTAGATATAAATATCATTAAATAAAAATTGAACATCACTAAAGTAGCTTAAAAATTATTATAGCTAGGTGAAACCGCAGTTATAATCTCTGTATTTTGTGCTCATTTTTCTACACTGTTCTATACAATACAAATGGCAAAATTTCAGTGAGAATATCCTGTTTCTTGATCTTAACTGTTGCTGTAATCTGCCTTTGGGAAGCCTGGTGTTATACTGATGGAATATGCTGAAATTAAATGGAAGTAAAATTAAACTCTTCTTTCATTGGGACACATGGAACCACATCTGCATCTGATGTCTGTATTGGTGACCTTTTACTAGGTGAAAACATCTCTGCAGGAATACATGAGGGTGAGGGGGAGTCCCTATATAGCCAGAGTATTTTGTAGAATACAGGAGAAAATGCATTTCTGTTTCTCGTGTACTGATACTGCGCTGCTTATAGAGCCTAGCTTTCTTGGATAGAGAGGAGGGGGGGTCACCATTTCAGTTTTTATGAATGTTTTTTGTGGTCTCCCTATTTTGTACCAGGTGTGCTTCTGCATGTGCCTAGACCACTCGTTCTTAACCAAGGAAGTGTGTTGCGGACCAGCAGCATGCATTGCTCTCTGCGCCTTCTGAATTCCAACACAAGCTTCTTGTTGGTGTGGATATCAAAACTGTAGTGTACATGAGGTCCAAGAAGACCCTGCACTGCTTTTCCCTTGAAGCATATCATATGTGGGTTTATTTAAAGAAATTGTTGTCTAGATCTGTATTGGTTGGTTTGGGATTCAACTTTATCATTCTTGAGTTTCCTTTTTTAAGGACTTTGAGTCGCGCACTGACTGTATTTTTGGTTAACTATTTTCTGCTGTTTTGTGTGAAGATTAGTTCTTCCTTCTCTGCTGTGGGATGCTATGGCCGGCCTACCCTTCTGGCGCCTATTTTACAAAAGTCTGCTCCCCCAGACGTCAAAGCCTAGCTACACCCCTGTCCCCTCCCAGGGACCTGCATACTGCTGCAATGGACCTGAGTATGACATTTCAGGCTGGCAAAAAAAGTTTTTAAAGTTGTTTTTTTCAGGGTGGGAGGGGGTTAGTCACCACTGGGGGAGTCATGAGAGGTCATCCCCAATTCCCTCCGGTGGTCATCTGGTCAGTTCACGCACCTTTTTGAGGCTTGGTCTTAAGAAAAAATGGACCAAGTAAAGTCACCCAAGTGCTCGTCAGGGACACCCTTCTTTTTTCCATTATCGCTCGAGGATGCCCATCTGTTAGGCACGCCCCAGTCCCGCCTTCGCTACGCCTCCAACATGTCCCCGGGAACTTTGGTCATCCCCGTGATGGGAAGAAGTTGGGGACGCCTAAAATTGGCTTTCGATTATGCCGATTTGGGTGACCCTGAGAGAAGGACGCCCATCTCCCGATTTGTGTCGAAAGATGGGTGCCCTTCTCTTTCGAAAATAAGCCTGTAAGTGACCTCATTTCCATACATTTACATTTATTTCAGTACAATTTGCGGCAATGTTTAGCATACACATTAACACCTGCGCTTCAGTCTTTTGAGCATTCCGTGTACAATAACATACACGCAAATCAGGTGCTAACTGCTTCTTAGCCCTGGAGTTAGCTTTGAGTATCAGCCCCTATAAGAATATGTCCTGGTCTATTGAGCACTAGCCATTAATGCTCTATTCAAAGCACATTACATCTGCCTAATCCTGTGCAAGTTGATAAACCCTACCCTTGTTCTCAAGTCTGTTCCCCTTCCATCCAATGGGAGCCATATCCATTTTAAAATCATTGATTCCTACAGTATATTGACAATGCCACACATTTTGCTGACATCTGCAAGGAAAACAAGCAAATGGATTGCTGCATTTAAAATTTAAACAGAAACATCATGGAAGGCTGACATGCCAAGGAGCCATTGCTGCTGGATGGGTGGCACCCTCAGAGTTTTATGGAAAAAGGCAGGTTGATTAGCACAGAGAGTCTGGCTGCCATGTGCTTCTTTCCTCTGACAGGCACATGAGCCCTAATCCTCAGGGGATGTGCCTTAATGGTATCAGGCCTCTACCAGGAGGGGGGGGGGGGCTGCTTTTGTGTCAGAAAGAACAGTCAAGTCCCTTCCTTTACCCTAATGACCTTTCATTTACAGCCTGCACCTGCCAGCTCCCCTGTGCCAGGAGTATAATTTAGATATGCATCCATGTGATGGCACAGCTGTCTCTGGTTCTATTTTAATGCAAATAGAGTAACGGGGCGGATGAATGGTTCAGTATACTTTGGGGGCCAATTGAACACCTGAGGTCTGAATGGGAAAGTGCATTTTGGTTAAAAAGCACTACATACAGTTAAAAAAACATTTTTAAAAATCATAACCAGGTAAACATTCTGCTTATTTTATTTATTCATTTACACTTGATTAAACACTATCTCCTGACATTCAAAGCTATTTAACTGGCCAGACAAGGCCGCTGACCGGTTAAATAACATATCAGCACCTAACCATGGATATTCAGTGGGAGATAAACGATTATCTCCTGCTAAATATCCAAGGTTAACAGCTAACCACTAACTGACTATATCATGCAACATAGCTGGTTAGGCCAGATATTCAGCATTTCACCAGCTACGTTCAGCGGTTAAAATAGGTCATATAAATAGCAGGCCTATCTTTAACCAGTAAAATGTTAACCAGTTAGTGCTGAATATCGCTGAAATGGCCTGACATTGATTATCTAGGTTTAACGCTGGCAGCGGACAGCAAAAGCGCTGCCCACCACCGACTGAATATCGGGCCCTGTGTTTACATGCAAAATTAGTGCATTGCACAATGAAACAAGAATTAAACAATTCAGTAACATCTAGATTCTGTATAGGTTGCTCAAAGCTGGGCGTTCAATTTTGGGAGCGGGTAAGTGATAACAATCAATTATTGGCATTTAACAAATGTTAATTGATAGTCACTAGTAGTTACACATGGATCTGCCCCATGCTACTATTCTATAATCTCAATCTTGATGGCAAAAGAAGTATTTATTTCCAGCAATAATATAAACCACTGTTAGTTTTGTTGGAATTTAATAAAGAAACATAACGCTTTATAGATTTAACAAGACCTCAGCCATGCAACCCAAAGGATCAGACTCATACCATCAAGAATTAAGCTGTTCTATAATCTGCACGTCTAACTTATCTTGCAACTCCAAAAAGGGCGTGGGCAGGGGAGGGGCATGGGCGAGTCAGGGGTGTTCGCTGGATTTAGGCATGTGGTTATAGCTTACTTGCATTTCTGTGCCTAAATGACAGTAGTTGGGCGCGAGCTGGGGTGTGCTGGTAAATTTTTAACAATAGGCTTTCTCTCCAGGCGTAGCCAGCCCTGCAGTTTGGGGGAGCCAGGGATGGACTGGCAAGGGCAACACATGCCTCTCTGTTCCCCCCTAGTGCAGGCAGGCTAGGTATACCTTTGCTCAGGGCCGTGCCTAGGGTCTCTGGTGCCCCCCTGCAGACTATCAGTTGCCCCCCCCCCCCCCCCCGTGAAAATGATCACTCACCACTTGCCACACTGACAGGAATTGTCAGCAATATTCTTAGAAACAAATTGCTGTACATTGCAAAATAAGATAGCAGATGTAAATTCTCAAAGTGGACATATTCCAAACACTAAAATGAAAATAAAATGATTTTTTTCTATCTTTGTTGTCTGGTGACTTTCTTTTTCTGATCATGCTGGCCCAGTATCTGATTCTGCTGCTATCTGTCCTCTTAACTCTGTTTCCAGCAGGGCTTCCTTTCCATTTATTTCTTTCCTTTCCTCCTTTCTTCTTCATTTCTGGTCCTCAGCTTCTGCCTATTTTCTTCATCCATGTGCAGTTTTTTTCCTCTCTTCCTTTTCCCTCATTTCATCTCCTTCATCTCTCTTCCCTCCCCTCTATGTACAGCAATTTCTCCTCTCTCCCTGAGCCATGCCCTCCCATCCATGCTCCTCTGTCCCCTGCACCCTCCATTCATTCCTATCCAGCAATTCCCCTCTCTCCCTGAGCCCTGCCCTCCCATCCATGCTCCTCTGTCCCCTGCCCACCTCCATCCATCCATATTAAGCAATTTCTCCTCTCTCCCTGGCCCTGCAATCCCATCCATGTCCATCCATGCTCCTCTGTCCCCTGCACCCTCCATTCATTCCTATCCAGCAATTCCCCTCTCTCCCTGAGCCCTGCCCTCCCATCCATGCTCCTCTGTCCCCTGCCCACCTCCATCCATCCATATCCAGCAATTCCCCTCTCTCCCTGAGCCCTGCCCTCCCATCCATGCTCCTCTGTCCCCTGCCCCCTCCATTCATCCCTATCCAGCAATTCCCCTCTCTCCCTGAGCCCTGCCCTCTCATCCATGCTCCTCTGTCCCCTGCCCCCTCCATTCATCCCTATCCAGCAATTCCCCTCTCTCTCTCCCTTTCATGAACCCTGCCCTCGCATCCATGCTCCTCCTCTCTCTCATGCACTCCCGCTCTCATGTCCCAACTGCTTGCCCTCTTCTCCCCCCCAACATCCCTTTCCTTTTTTTTTTCTTTTTCTTTTAAATTTACCTCCCTCCGGCAGCACAGGCGCAGCATCAGTGAAGGAGGCGGCGCTCCCGATGTGTCTAGCCTTCCCTTCGCTCAGTGTCCCGCCTTCTTCTGACGTCATTTCCTTGACTTCAGAAGAAGGCACAACACTGAGCGAAGGGAAGGCTAGACACGTTGGGAGCGCCGCCTCCTTCACTGACGCTGTGCTGCCGGATGGAGGTAAATTTAAAGGAGAAAAAAAGGGAAGGGATCTTGCGGGAGAGAAGAGGGCGGGCAGTTGGGCAATGGGAGTGAGAGGGCGAGGTAAGCATGGTGCGGCGGCGCCCCCTAGAGGATGGCGCCCCCCTGCCGTGCTTACCCCACTTACCGTGTTGGTACGGCCCTGCCTTTGCTGGCAGGGATGCCGAGCCCCACCAGCCGATAAATGGACAGCCACCACTTCCCGCTGCTTGTTTCTGTCTCTGAGCAGCAGGCTGGGACTTCTCTCGCATGCATGACAAGTCCCAGCCTGCTGCTCAGAACTGGAAACAAGGAGTAGGGAGCAGTTGGATCAAGGGAGAATGCTAGATGTAGTAGTGTATTTAGATTTTAGCAAATCTTTTGGCATGGTTCTGCATAGATAACTAATAAACAAACTGAGTGCCCTTGGTTTGGGCCCCAAAGTGACTGACTGGGTTACGAATGGTTGAGTGGAAGACGAATGGTAGTGGTAAACGGAGCTCAGGTTTGGTTCTTGGGCCAGTTATTTTTTTTACATTTTTGTAAGCGATATTGCTGAAGGGCTGTCGGGTAAGGTTTGCTTCTTTGTGGATGATACCAAAGACTTACCACCCAGGAATGCTAAAAAATCATCCCGTACATTCCTTAATCTTCACTTCCCAAATTGTAAAGGTCTCAAATACAAACTAACGCATGCGTCAACCTTTTCCTTCCTGAGCACACAATTCTGGAATGCGTTGCCGCGAAACCTAAAAACGATCTATGAACAAGCCAACTTCCGAAGTCTACTGAAGACCCATCTCTTCAACAAGGCATACAACAAGGATCAACAAATATGAACTCATGTACACATACCCAGAACTGCCCTTACAATTCTGACTGCCAAACCACTATCATGTTTTTTTCACTATTACTAGATGCACATTTTCTATATAATTCTTATACAATTCTTAAATATTTCTTACTATGATTGCTTGCTAATGTACTATCATGTTCTACCATTCATGTTACCCCCAAATCCTTCTGTTATACTAAATGTATACTTTCTCATGTATTCTCACTATTCATGATGTATTGTAAGCCACATTGAGCCTGCAAAAAAAGGTGGGATAATGTGGGATACAAATGCAACAAATAAATAAAAAAATAAAAAAAGAGACCCTGCAGCTTTCATTTAGCTGCAGTAGCCATTCCTGATGTTTGCAGCATAAATTGCTTGTCAAGATTTGAAAGGCTGATGACTTAATCATCACAGATCTTGTCTAATTGTAGACCTATGTTCTCTGTATAAGTGTAACAGACTCCTGTCGCAGGCCCTTTCTCCGAAACATGGTCTGTGTCTAATCAGATTGAAGATTTGTTAATAAAGAACTCCAGCCACTCATCAACTCTGCTGTTTTTTTTTCCCTTGCTTGGAAGTCTTATGGTACTATGGGCCAGTAGATGCCATTTACAACTCAGCGGTAAGCCCATAGGATCAGCAGGAAAACCTCAAGGTCAATAATAATAATTTTATTTTATTTGGATTTTGTTCACACCTTTTTCAGTAGTAGCTCAAGGTGAGTTACATTCAGGTACTCTAGATATTCCCTTGTCCCTGGAGGGCTCACAATCTAATTTTATAACTGAGGCAATGGACAGTTAAGTGACTTAATTGTCTTGAAATCTGTTTCTAATACTGAATGGCAATAGGAAAAACAGGCTGTAGTGGGGACTGTTCTTGCACTCTTCCCAGGAGTGGGAGGCACCAGGGCACAGGAAAAAAACAGGCACCTGCCTGGAGCCCAAAAGTTTAGGAAAGGCCCTCTCAGATATGTAATTCAATAGCTCTGGAGGCAGATTTTTACCTTGATGAGTCAGCTGCTGGCAGAAAGGGGGAGGGACCACAGCCATCGCTGCCTGTAGAGTTCTGTCTATTCTTACCATTTCTTGTGCACTGTCCTTAGTCAAAAAGAGGAGTTAGGGTGCAGCACATCTTACCTCCTGGTTCCTCCTCTGCAGTTATAACTATGCAAGCCCTGTTTGTGGCCATTTGTATATTATTTATATTATTATAATATATCATTGTATATTATTTGTACATTATTGTTTGTGCAGAGATACCGACTAGGAGGAGAGAGATTAGTAAGCTCGACTCAGGAGAGAGATCTTGGGGGGGTTGGTGTCGGAGGATATGAAGGTGAAGAAACAATGTGGCAAGGTGATGGCCACGGCCAGAAGGATGCTAGGCTGCATAGAAAGGGGTATAACCAGCAGAAGAAAGGAGGTGTTGATGCCCCTCTACAAGTCGTTGGTGAGGCCCCACTTGGAGTATTGTGTTCAGTTTTGGAGGCCGTATCTTGCTAAAGATGTAAAAAGACTGGAAGCGGTGCAAAGAAAAACTACAAAAATGATATGGGATTTGCATTGCAAACCGTACGAGGAGAGACTTGCCGACCTGAACATGTATACCTTGGAGGAAGGGAGAAACAGTGGTGACATGATACAGACATTCAAATATTTGAAAGGTATTAATCCGCAAACGAACCTTTTCCAGAGACAGGAAGGCGGTAGTACTAGAGGACATGAATTGAGGTTGAAGGGGGGCAGAATCGGGAGTAATGTCAGGAAGTATTTTTTCACAGAGAGGGTGGTAGATACATCGAATGCCCTCCCGCGGGAGGTGGTGGAGATAAAAACGGTAATGGAATTCAAACATGCGTGGGATAAACACAAAGGAATCCTGTTTAGAAGGAATGGATCTATGAATCTTAGCAGAGATTGGGTGGCGACGTCGGTATTTGGAGAATAAAACCGGTGCAGGGCGGACTTCTAGGGTCTGTGCCTTGATCGTGACTGAATAGATATTTTTTATTTTTATTTTTTGTTACATTTGTACCCCGCGCTTTCCCACTCATGGCAGGTTCAATGCGCTTACATGGGGCAATGGAGGGTTAGATATGGAGGGGCTGGAGTGTAAATTTTAAGAGGCTTCGATGTTAGCTTCAGAACTTTTAGTACAGGAACAGTGCTGGGCAGACTTTTACGGTCTGTGACCTGAGAAAGGCAAGGACAAATCAAACTCGGGTATACATATAAAATATCACATACCACGTAAAATGAGTTTATCTTGTTGGGCAGACTGGATGGACCATTCAGGTCTTTATCTGCCGTCATTTACTATGTTACTATATATTATGAAGAGGGGGCCCAACATGCAGGGACACACATGCATTTCTTTCTTTCCAGCCGAATGACTGCTCTGAGATTTTGCCTCCCTCACATTTACTTTGAGATTCTGAGCTCAGAGCAATTATCTGTCCAGACATGTTCCTTGTAATTAATGGCGGGAGGCTCTGTCTCCAAGCAGCTATTGGAGTTTTCTCTAGCCTCACATGGCAGCAAACAAGGAAGGTGCAGGGAGAGCTCCTGGTGACTCTGACGACCTTTCTCTTTTTTTAATGTGATCTTTGCAGGGCAGCTGTGTGAAGTGACCCTTCCTGAAGTGTAACCCAAAGCAGTAAAAGGGAAGCACATGTACTGCTAGTAGGATTGGAAAAGTGAACCTGTTAGTGTGACACAGACTCCTTTCGTTTGTACAACCAACAAATGCCAGCTTCTTTTCAGCAGTTTTCTCCTTTCTTACTGAAGGTGAGAAATACCAAACCTAATACATGCAATAGCAAGTTTAAGTATCAACTACCCTGGCAGGCCAGGGAGCAGTTCAGAGTTGTTGGCGGAGGATCACTTGTGACTGAGCTTAGAATAGAGAATGGAGATGAAGTTTCTCTTCTTTTACAATATAACTGAGCTGAACCTGGAGGCAGATTAACATGATCCAGTAGTCTACTGCCCCTTACCAACAGACAGCAGGGTGTCCCAAGGCACATGGTTCAGAGCCCAGAATAGCCTACCATGGACAGAGTGTCCATAACAAGGACCAGTTGAGTCCTGTAAGTGATTTACCTTTGCTGGGAGCTAATGAGGGGTTAGTTGCCGGTTTGTCACCCCTGACCCTTCTGACTCACCTGAGGTCCTCAGACGAACGTTGCTCCTCAGCTACAGATACACACCACACACATCTGCACCCCGCTGCTGCCATTGCTCCAGACCCAGGGTCCTGTTGCACCCTGCTGACCCCTGCAGCAGGGGCATAGCCAGACACATAATTTGGCGTGGGCTTGGGCCCAAGATGGGTGAGCAGAACTCCGCTTGTCCCACAAGTGATTTGGTCTCTCCCTCTCTCTTGCCCATAGGTGTGCTGCTACTGGGTGGGCCTGAGCTCAAAGTGGGTGGGCCTGGGCCCACCCGGGCCCACCCTTGGCCATGCCACTGCCCTGCAGAATAACAAGCATTCTCATTGCAGGTTGTAACATCTGAATATTTGTCAGGTTAAACCTGGAGACAAAGAAAGTTGACACCAACCAGAGACAGAATGTTCTGTGGTTCAAGCAGAAGCATGAAAACGCCAAGACAAGGTGCACAAACACCAAGCAAAACTCTCTTCCTCATTTAAAATTTGAAAGCAAAAAGAGAGCAGGGTCATATGCCAACGTCTGTAAACAACCTTTAATATGAATGACAGACTGTGCAGAGCTCGAATACTAATAGCTCTGCACTAACCTCAATCCTATGCCATTCCACAAGCAGTACTGGAGACCTAAAAATGCAGCAGAATCTAGAAATCCTTTAATTATTAATACTGAGTGTATTTTTTTCTCATGACTCACCCCCTTTGCAAAATAGATAACCTCCAGAGTACTGCCCTATGCCGCTTTTGACTATAATATTTGAAGAGTATTGATTATGATTTAGTAGACTACTGGCAATTTGGAACTGCAGATGCTGCATTTGCCTTGCGGCATAGGCGTGCACTGCAGCTAGATCGTCACTTCTTCTGTGTGTAGAGTGTGCCACCTCCTGGGCATGTTAAATATTTTTAGTGATGCTGCTAAGGATGGGGAAGTTTGCATTTGCAAACTCTCATGCTGCTGCAGTGCAGCAGCTTCAATAGTCCATCTTAAGCAACAGATTGAATCCGTTCTGCTATGCCATTTCATTCTACCTTGCTGCAAATCCAGTTAGGGGTGGTGGAGCATCTTTTTGGTTAAGGGGGCCAAAACAATATCCAGCCCTGCTCCCAAGCACTCTAATTACTAATGCTATGTTGGGCAAAATATTAGGAGGGCCATAGTCACAGTGGCCCACCCTACTCTGCTGCCTATGAGTTCAGTTTTTCTTCAATCTCTCTGACTCTTCATAATTTGTCTGACAGGAGTGGGGTTTGGCAACTGGCTCCTGATTTTCAGGATATGTTGATCCATTTTCAGTTTTATCCCATACTAGTGAGAAATGCCCGTTTCGGATAAAAATGAAATGGGCGCTAGCAAGGTAATCCCCCCCCCATCCTCCCTCCCTCCCGAGTTCCAGACCCCCCCTCCGATTTCCACACCCCCCTCTTCCTCCCTCCGTCCCTCAGTCACTTGGTTGCGAGTTTGTGATTAAAGTTCACAGCGCTCTCCCCGCTGCTGTCACAGAATCTGTGGAACTCGTGCGTTGTGCCTTCTCTGCCCCGCCCTCTTCGTCATCGCGTTTTGACGCGAGGGCGGAAGTACAGTGACTGCAGGCCCGCCCCGCCTTCTGCATCATCGTGTTTTGACACGAGGGCAGAGCTACACTGACTGCAGGCCAAACCGGATATCTCTGGCGCCTCAAGTTTCCGGCTTGAGGCTTCATTGGAATGTTGGAGGTGCCTTTTATATATATAGATAGTTCTAATGTCTCCATTATATAAGTACATAAGTATAGCCATACTGGGACAGACTGAAGGTCCATCAAACCCAGCATCCTGTTTCCAACAGTGGCCAATCCAGGTCACAAGTACCTAGCAAGATCCCCAAACAGAACAATACATTTTATGCTGCTTATCCTAAAAATCCTATTAATTTCCCTAAGAAAAATAAGACTACATCCATTTAGGCAGTGGGGAAAAGTCAGAAGTATAATCAGGTTTTGTCACCAGGGGGAGCAGACCTTTTGTAAAACAGCCGCCAGTGTGAGGCTTATGGACCTCAACATGTATACGCTGGAAGAGAGGCGGGAGAGAGGGGATATGACAGAGATGTTTAAATACCTCAATAGCGTTAATGTACAGGAGGTGAGCCTCTTTCAAATAAAGGAAAACTCTGGAATGAGAGGACATAGGATAAAGTTAAGAGGAAATAGGCTTAGGAGGAATCTGAGAAAATACTATCAGGTGAATTTTCGAAAGAGAAAGGCGCCCATCTTCTGACACAAATTGGGAGATGGGCATCCTTCTCTCAGGGTCGCCCAAATCAGCATAATTGAAAGCCAATTTTGGGCATCCTCAACTGCTTTCCGTCGCGGGGATGACCAAAGTTCACGGGGCCGTGTCGGCACTGTACCAAAGGCGGGACTGGGGCGTAATTAAGAGATGGGCGTCCTCGGCCGATAATGGAAAAAAGAAGGGCGTCCATGACGAGCATTTGGCCGACTTTACTTGGTCCATTTTTTTTCACGACCAAGCCTCAAAAAGGTGCGCGAACTGACCAGATGACCTCCCCTTACTCCCCCAGTGGTCACCAACCCCCTCCCACCCAAAAAAAACATTTTAAAACATTTTTTGCCAGCCTCTATGCCAGCCTCAAATGTCATACCCAGTTCCATCACAGCAGTATGCAGGTCCCTGGAGCAGTTTTTAGTGGGAGCAGTGCACTTCAGGCAGGCGGACCCAGGCCCATCCCCCCCACCTCTTACACTTGTGGTGGTAAATGTTGAGCCCTCCAACCCCCCCCCAAACCCACTGTACCCACATGTAGGTGCCCCCCTTTACCCATAAGGGCTATGGTAATGGTGCACAGTTGTGGGTTTGGGGGGGGAGGGCTCAGCACACAAGGGAAGGGAGCTATGGACTTGGGAGCAATTTAGGAAGTCCACTGCAGTGCACCCTAGGGTGCCCAGTTGGTGTCCTGGCATGTGAGGGGGACCAGTGCACTACGAATGCTGACTCCTCCCATGACCAAATGCCTTGGATTTGGTAATTTTTGAGATGGGCGTCCTCAGTTTCCACTATCGGCGAAAACCGAGGTTGCCCATCTCTAAGGTCGGCGATCTCAACCATCTCTAAGGTTGACCTAAATGTTGAGATATGGGCGTCCCCGACCGTATTATTGAAACGAAAGATGGACGCCCATCTTGTTTCGATAATACAGGTTTCCCCGCCCCTTCGTGGTGCCGTCCTTAGAGATGGTCGTCCCCGTTCGATTATGCCCCTCCATGTCACAGAAAGGGTGGTAGATGCATGGACAGAAAGGGTCAGTTAAAGCATTAGCACCTTCCTGCTTGCTGTTTTAATGTCACACAGTTCACTGGAATTTCATCTTGCACACATCTTGGTGCATATATCAAAGGCAGACAGGAATAGGATGTCAAAGATAAATTAGTGGTAAATTAGTGGTTCTGGGCATGATGTTTTCATGAATATTGTGTTGACATTGGCTCTAATTATATATTAATGTTTTACTGTGCTTTTATGTGTACTGTGCTATGAATATTTATTGCATCGTGATTACGTTATTCCTGTGGAATAGTTTACTCCTTGATATTAGGACTGAAAGATCTTTTACGAAATATAAAAGTACTTTAAAGACATATCTGTGTACGAAAGCATATTCTTGATGAAGGCACCTGAGGGTAGTTTTCCACTTGCCAGTTATGTATACTGTAATAGGGTGAGTGTGATCTATCCTGTCATTTGGTTCTGTAGATAGATTTGCATACATACAAATATCCTACTACCTGGCTTGTTTAAATTCACAAAGTTTAACTTTACGTTTTGACAGCAGGATACGGGAATTTTTGGAAGGAGATGCGGTGGGTGAAATATCTATCTCTTGGTTTCAGAAAGTATTATGTAAATATCAGCCTTCAAAACTGTACATTCCAAAAAAAAAAAACCCTGTACATTCCACTGTTGGATGCATGGATTAAAGATATGGGTAGGCCATTGAGAATGACTCTATATCAAGAAATGTTTAAATCAATACCTGAATTAGTTCATAATGCAGAACTGCAGGAATGTCAGTTTTGGGTACTTAGGTCCATAGGGCCTATTTTTCACAGAAACAGGCTTTTCATGCTAGATGTGCCAATACCCCTCACTGCACAAAGTGTAAGAACAGTCACAACACCCTTTTCCTTGGTTTGTGGCAGTGTAGGCAGATATAGAGGGGCATTTTCGAAAGGGACGTCCAAGTTGCGATTTGGACGTCCTTGCAAAATGGTGAAATCCAGGGATGGGGAAACCCGTATTTTCGAAACAAGATGGACGTCCATCTTTCATTTTGAAAATACTGTCAGAGACGTCCAAATCCTTAAATTTGGACGTCTCTAGATTTGATCGTCCCTAGACATGGACATTTCTGACTTTCGGCGATTTTCAAAACCAAAGATGTTCATGACAAAAACATCCTAATGCAAGCCATTTGGTCATGGAAGGAGCCAGCATTCGTAGTGCACTGGTCCCCCTGACATGCCAGGAAACCAACCAGGCACCCTAGGGGGCACTGCAGTGGACTTTATAAATTGCTTCCAGGTACATAGCTCCCTTCCCTTGTGTGCAGAGCCCCCTCAACCCCCCACAAAACCCACTACCTACAACCGTACACCACTACCATAGCCCTAAGGGGTGAGGGGGGCACCTAGATGTGGGTACAGTGGGTTTGTGGTGGGTTTGCTCTGTTGAGCAGGGACTGTCTTTTCATGTTAATTTGTACAGCGCTACGTAAGTCTAGTAGCGCTATAGAAATGTTTAATAGTAGTAGTAGTAGTAGTAGCTTGCTGTTTCCTCCACAAATGTAACAGGTATGGGGGTATGGGCCTGGGTCTGCCTGTCTGAAAAACAATGTAGTTATACTCAGGCACTGATCTAAAATGTGTTATGTTAACTATCTTAAAGAATGGCTAATGAATTTAAATGTGGCAAGAATACCGTAGTTGTACACTTTAATATTAATAGGTAGTAGGCTCTGATAGAAACAAAAGTAATATTTTGAGACCACTGAGTGCTGAACTGTTGCTGTATCAGCAGTTGATTTGGTGCCACATCACTGAACAAAGGACAAGAGCCAGGGTTGAGCTCACACATGGTTGGTATCTTGGTTATGGTTTGATTCTCTGCATGTGTTCCTTCCTTGTACATAGGGTGACAAACTGCCCGGTTTTGGACCAAAACTTTAAAAGAGGTAGCCACAGGGCCAGTCTGACCAGTAGACACACTAGGTATACATAAAGGGCAGCACAATTTGGGGGCAGCACCAACACAGCAGTCGTGGTGTCTACAAAAGATTAATTGTATCCAGCATGGGGCCTTGACCATCTGTATATGATGAAGGCTTGCTGGCTTGCACCTGCTCCAGAACACAAAATTCAGAGCATGGTGGATGCCCAAGACTCCATGCTGGCTACAATTAGTATTTAGTAAACACCCTGACTGCCATGCTGGCACTGCCTCAGAAAGAATAGGGAAGGCAGGGAAACTGAAGAATACCTTGTGTAGTGGGGACAATGGAAGTGACATGCTTGAATACCTTGGGTAAGGTAGGGAAGGGAACAGAGAAATAATGAACATCTGGGGTGGGGGGAAGGAAAGTAAGAGACAGTGGACACCATGGCAGGGGTAAAGATGGAGAGGTATACTGGACTATGGAAGGGAAGTGAATGAAAGGAGAGATGTTGGATATGGGAATAGGGGGTGGCACAGGACTGAAGATTCACCTATGGTGCAGGGACTCTTGAGCTAGCTCTGGGTAGACATGTTAGTCTGGTGAAACAAAAATGACAGAGCTGACTCTGTGGGTGCTGTGGGTGCTTGAGCACCCCCAATATTAAGAAAATTCCTTTGGATGTGTCCAGGGAAGGGTTATTTCCATTGGACTTAGCACCCCCAATAATTTTGAAAAGTTGGCTCCTATGGACAGAGGCAAGTGCACTTTATGAACCAACCAATGTATTGAGGCATGTGCTTAGGAGGACTCTGGTTTTTGACACCTCATGCCTCACTAAATGGTTACAGACATGCCAAGTCACATACATTAGATATGTGATACACACATTTGGCCCTGTTCTCTAGCTCACATGCTGAAGGTTACTCCTCTCATGCATTTAAGCTCATCACTCCCCTACCCCATGTCTCTGTGGCGTCAAAAGGTTGAAACCAATTAGGTTAGTCTAAGTTTTCCCTTCCCCACATAGCCATCATCCATGTACACTCAAAACAAAGCAAGTAAATCCATGAGCTGCTACATCCAAGTTGTCATTCTTTGTTGCTGGTAGCATTTTTATTAATCTCACTATATTTTCAAACATGCCGGCTTGTGCAATATATGGATCTGTACATCTGCAGTGTGGAATTAATAAGGAAATAAAAATTAAATTTTGGATGTAATCTTTTTGCAATGTGATGGATGCCTGTTCTGGTGTATGCATGTGATAATCTTTGAATAACTGCCTATATTAATGGCTATGGATTTCTGAAAATGTGGTATAATTAAAGGACAAACTTTTAAATTCCCAGTTGGGTATATATGCTAATCTCAACTTTGTTAAATGTTTCAGACATACATATCCATCTATTTGTTCCCATGATATAGCTGAATTCTATTATTCTGTCTCACTGTATTTTCAAATGTATGCCACATTGAACCTGACTTTGCTTGGGATAATGTGTGATATAAATGTAAAAAAAAGAAATCCTTTATCCTCCAGCTTTTAAGACACTGCCTACCTTCCTGGCTTGTGATGGCACAAGGAGAGCAAGTTTGGTCCAGTGAAGACTAACTCAAAATAACCTGTTCCTTAGTATTACCATATTGAAAATGCGACCATACCATGCCTCTGTGGTTATGCTCCACTAATAAGTTAAAAGATTAACTGGATTTCTTGAAAGGATTATATAAATTTAGGATGCATAACTAGGGACACAAACATACACTTATTTATTCAATATCACAATTCTTCATGTACAGCCGTAAAACAACCTTTTAGGGTGGATAGTGTTCACAATAATCTCCTTTTGTTATCTATCAGAGATAAGTTTTTAGTTTTGGCACAGTATAAGTTATCATAAGAACAAAAAATAAGAAAATCAATGGGCTGCATTAGGGACATAACCCATTTATGTTTAAACAAAAGAGATCTGCATGAAACAAAATATTTATTTTTATTTTGACTTATAAAACCACTTGCCCCTGCAACATGTTCAAAACAGAATAATCCATTTGTGTATCTAAAAGGTAAACTTCTACAAAACAGATGAAGATGTGATTCCATGTGCCCAAATGAAAGGAGAGTTTAATTATACTTCCATTTAATGTCAATATATTTCATGGTCTTTGTAACACCACGCTTCCCAAGGCAGATTACAACAACAGTTAAGAATAAGATGAACCCATCAGGAAACAGGATATCCTCACTGAAATTTGGCCAGATCTGTATTGTATACCGTGTATTTATTTACGTATTTAGTTTTTAGTGTAGAAAAATGAGTACAAAATACAGAGTTTAAAACCAGCTATAATAATTTTGCAAGCTGTTTTAATGATATTCAAGTGCTATTTCATGATATTTATTTCTATATATGGGACGCTTTCAAATAAATTAAAAAGCTGTCCAATATGTAAAAAAAAATAAATCTTTTGTCCTCCACATTTTAAGGCAATGCCTTTCCAACTGAAACACGTTTAGACTTGTTAAAGATGGACCAACAATAAAGAACGACAACGTGGATACAGCAGCTCATAGGTTTGCTTGCTTTGTTTTGAGTGTACTAGAGATGACGGCTGCGCAGGGGAGTGGAAACAGAGATTAACCACATTGGCTTCCTTGCTTTCAGTGGACTAGATAGGCTCACTTCCACTCCTGTCTATTAAATTTCCTGAGTCCTTGGTGCAATCCAAGCCTCACTCCCAGTGTGTTTCAAGCCTCATTCTGGTGCTCCAATAATCTCTCCCAAACCTCATTCTGGTGGGCCAATAGTTTCTTCTCAATGTGTTCCAAGCGGCATCCCCTGAGCCTCTCACTCTAGTCTGGCGTTGCCATTATTTATTTATGTGCTTTCGGAGGTGTGTGGTGGCGGAGATCAATCTCTTTTAAAGGGGATGACTGCGGCTGGCTACCTTAGAAGGGAAGTTTGGAGTCTAGAGAACAAGGTGTCAGATAAACTGTCTCTGCACGAAGAAATTCTCGGGAGTTACTGGCTCTAGACATCTTAAGAAAAGTAAAGAAGGCTGGATATTCTTCTTGGTATTTAGATTTGTTTATCTTGTAGTTTTATATATGGGTTTTTTTTTTTGTTTTAAATATTTAAAAAAGCTGGCGTTGCAAAGTGCAAGGTTGAGCTTTTTTTGCAAAATACTACATAAGTGGAAACATTAGAAAGAGGGCTGGAGCTGTGATACTACTACTACTACTACTTATCGTTTCTATAGCGCTACAAGGCATACACAGCGCTGTACACCACACACAAAAAGACAGTCCCTGCTCAAAGAGCTTACAATCTAGATAAGACAGGAAAACAGACAGAACAATTAAGGGTAAGGGAATAAAGAGGTGAGGATAAAAGGACAGGGCAAGTGAGTAGTGGTTAGGAGTCAAAAGCAGTGGTAAAGAGGTGGGCTTTAAGTATGGACTTGAAAACGGCCAAATACGGGGCTAGACGTACATGCTCGGGAAGTTTCTGCCAGGTGTGAGGTGCAGCAAGATAAAAGGAACTAAGTCTGGAATTAGCAGTAGAGAAGGGGACAGATAAGAGAGATTTATCTACAGAATGGAGTACTCGAGGGGGGGCGTAAGGAGAGACAAGAGTGGAGAGGTACTGGGGAGCGGCAGAGTGAATGCACTTATAGGTTAATAAGATAGTGATAGTGTTCAGGTTTTGCTTGACTGCTGTTCTTCTTGCAAAAGCTCACAAATAGTGATATATTAAATGACAGCAGATAAAGACCTGTAGGGTCCATCCAATCTGCCCAACAAGAAAAACTCATAGTTATGTATAATATGTAAACTTGAGCTTGATTTGTCCTTGGCATTTTCAGGGCACAGACTGACTGCCCGACACTATCCTTGTTCTCCCGTTATGGAAACAGAATCTGTCCAGTCACAATCAGGGCACAGACCATAGAAGTCTGCCAAGTAGTGGCTTCGCTTTGCAATTACTGGTCAAGCTACTGTGTTTTAGCTTGAAAAAGAGGGAGTCAGCTGGAGACGTGAAGGCCTTTTTTTGTTAGTAGCTGGGAAGCAGGTTTTCAACTTTGTTGTGCTCTTAGGAGAGTGCACTCAATATCTGCTGCGCCATTCCTAAGTCTGCATCGCAATGAATGCGAGTGTCGACAGGGGCATTGTTCAGTCAGGTGCTGCAGAACAGCTGTGCTGGTGTACAGTTTGTCACTTTCCTAATAAAAAATATTTGTTTGTGATAGTATCTATCTTAATTAGAAAATCCCTATCTTAATTAGAAAATCCCAAGATAGGGGAACTTTGATCATATATAGTGCTAAAATTCAAAGTTTATTACTTATTCCTCTTAAATGTGATATTTTGTTTTGAGAAAAGAATATATGGGAGTACTGATAGAACTGAAAAATGTGTTTGCGGAGCTGTTGTTAGTAATATGTAATTTATCCTTAAAATCGAGCGTGGTACCAGAAGATTGGAGGGTGGCCAGTGTAACGCCGATTTTTAAAAAAGGTTCCAGAGGAGATCCAGAAAATTATAGATCGGTGAGTCTGACGTTGGTGCCAGGCAAAATGGTAGAGACTATTATTAAGAACAAAATTACAGAGCATATTCAAAAGTATGGATTAATGAGACAAAGAGGGGCATAATCGAACGGGGCGCCCAAGTTTTCCTGAGGGCGTCCTCGCGAAGGGGCGGGGAAACCCGTATTATTGAAGCAAGATGGGCATCCATCTTTCGATTCGATAATAGGGTCCGGGACGCCCAAATCTCCACATTTAGGTCGACCTTAGAGATGGCCGTCCCTGGTTTTCAGCATTAATGGAAACCGAGGATGCCCATCTCAGAAATGACCAAATCCAAGCCATTTGGTTGTGGGAGGAGCCAGCATTCGTAATGCACTGGTCGACCTCACATGCCAGGACACCAACCGGGCACCCTAGGGTGCACTGCAGTGGACTTTATAAATTGTTTCCAGGTGCATAACTCCCTTACCTTGGGTGCTGAGCCCACCAAACCCCCCCCCCCCCAAAAAAAAAAAAAACCTTCTCCCCACAACTGTACAACACTACCATAGCCCTACGGGGTGAAGGGGGGGGCACCTAGATGTGGATACAGTGGGTTTCTGGTGGGTTTTGAAGGGCTCACGTTTACCAGCACAAGTGTAACAGGTAGGGGGGGGATGGGCCTGGGTCCGCCTGCCTGAAGTGCACTGCACCCACTAAAACTGCTCCAGGGACCTGCATACTGCTGTCAGGGTAAGACATTTGAGGCAGGCAAAAAATATTTTAAAAGTTTTTTTTTTTTGAGGGTGGGAGGGGGTTTGTGACCACTGGGGGAATAAGGGGAGGTCATCCCCGATTCCCTCCGGTGGTCATCTGGTCCATTCGGGCACCTTTTTGAGGCTTGGTTGCAAGAAAAACTGGACCAAGAAAAGTCGGCCAAGTGCTCGTCAGGGACGCCCTTCTTTTTTCCATTATCGGCCGAGGACGCCCATGTGTTAAGCACGCCCCAGTCCCGCCTTCGCTATGCTTCCAACACGCCCCCGCGACGGAAAGCAGTTGAGGACGCCGAAAATTGGCTTTCGATTATGCCGATTTGGGCGACCCTGGGAGAAGGACGCCCATCTCCCGATTTGTGTCGAAAGATGGGCGCCCTTCTCTTTTGAAAATAAGCCTGAAAGTCAATATGGATTTAGGGAAGGGAAATCTTGCCTCAACAATCTACTTAATTTCTTTGAAGGGGTGAACAAACATGGATAAAGGTGAGCCGGTTGATATTGTGTATCTGGATTTTCAGAAAGCGTTTGACAAAGTACCTCATGAAAGACTCCAGAGGAAATTGGAGAGTCATGGGATAGGAGGTACTGTTCTATCAGTGGCGTAGCAAGGGCGGGGTGGTGGGAGTGGTCCACCACGGCTGTCAGCGGGTGGGGGGTGCTCCGTCGAGAGCCGACAGCTCTCGTCTCCTGCCACCACCCTGCCTTTTTTAAAAAAATCCATGCAGCGACGCAGGCAGCACCGCGTCTGCCCTGCGTGTGCTGGGAAAGGAGAAAATCGCCTCGCTGGTGTCGGGCTTTCCCTTGCTGTGTCCCGCCCTCTTCTGAGGTAACTTCCGATTTCCTCGAGGGCAGGACACAGTGAGGGAAGGTCCGATGCCAGCGAGGCGATTTTCTCCTTTCACAGCACACACAGGGCAGACGCGAGGCGCTGCCTGCGCCGCTGCATGGATTTAAAAAAAAAGGCAGGGTGGTGGCAGGAGAAGAGGGCTCTGTCGGCTCTCGACGGAGGGGGGACTGGACCAGGTCGGGGGGGGGGGGGGGCTCAGATGGGAGAGGGGGAGCTCAGAGGGGAGAAGGGGATTGGGGAGGGGTGGGGGAGCTCAGAGGGGTGCTCAGAGGGGAGAAGGGGACTGGGGAGGGGAATACTCAGATGGGAGAAGGGGTCTGAAGCTGGAACTGTGGTCTGGGGGGCAGGAGGGAAAATGGGTCCATGCCTGGGGCAGGTGGGAGAATGGGTCTGGGGCTGAAAAGGGGGGATGCAAGGCATGTGGTGGATGAAGGGGGCTGGAACTGGGGACTGAAAAGGAGGGTAGTTGGGATAAGGGGGCTAGTACTAGAACTGGGTGCTGAAAAGGGGCAGGGGCTGAAACTGTGGGGACTGGGGGCTTTAAAGGGGACAGGGAGAACTGGCTGGGGCGGAAGCTCAGGACTGGTGAGAGGAAAGGGCTGGGGTTGAAACTAGGGGCTGAAAAGGGGACAGGGAGAAGTGGCTGGGGGCTGAAGCTCGGGACTGGTGGGATAGTGGGGCTGAAAAGGGGGACAGGTGGGAGATGTGGGCTGACAGGTGGGAGATGTGGGCTGGGGCTGGAACTAGAGGCAGGTGGAATAAGGGGGCTGAAAAGAGGGGGCAGAGAGAGAGGGGACAGACCCTGGATGGAAGGGGGGCGCGTGAGGGAGGGCAGACCCTGGACGGATGGGAGAGGGAGGGCAGACGGATTGAAGGGGCAGAGAGAAAGGGCAGATGGTGGGTGGAAGGGGGAGAGAGAAAGAGGGCAGACTGGGGCAAATGATGGATGGAAGGGGCAGAGATAGAGGGCAGATGTGGATGGAAGGGAGAGAGAGAGGGCAGATTTTGATGGAAGGGGGAGAGATGGCAGACTGGGGCAGATGGTGGATGGAAGGGGCAGAAATAGAGGGCAGATGGGGATGGAAGGGAGAGAGAGGGCAGACAGTGGATGGAAGGGGCAGAGAGAGAGGGCAGACACTGGATGGAAGGGACATTGGAGAGGGCAGACACTGGATGGCAGAGAGAGAGAGAGCGACATGCTGGATGGAAGGAAGACAGTGAAAAGAAGATGAGGAAAGCAGAAACCAGAGACGACAAACTGTAAATAAAATATATATTTTAATTTTTTTGCTTTAGGATATAGTATTGTAGCTGTGTTAATAAATGTTTATAAATAGAACATGTAAATAAGGTAATCTTTTTATTGGACTAATTTTAATACATTTCGACTTAACTTTCAGAGAAGAAAACCCCCTTCCTCAGGTCAGGATAGGATACTGTAATAGTACTATACTGTATTGACCTGAGGAAGAAGATTTTGGCCTTTGGAAGCTAAATGTATTAGTCCAATAAAATGGTATTATTTTATTTTCTGTATTTGTTTTATTTCTATTTGTTAATTTGTAAAGTGGTGATTGGTATTTGTTAGTTTTTTCAAATTTACATCTGCTTTCTTTATATTTTGCACAGTACTAGGGGACATTTTCTGTTTCTGTGGTGTTGCATTGTATGCAGAGTCTGGCATCGGGAGTTCAGTTTAATTTTTGTCTAAATAGAAAGTTTATGATTACTTATTCTATAGTGGATTAGGGTGTATCTGTGTTTATGAAAAAGACATGGCTTTCGGTTGGCATTGACTGTGCAGGATCGATGAGCTGTACTAATCTGTCTGTTTTCGTTTTACAATAGGTGAATTGATGTTCTAGTGCTCACTGTAGTGTTTAAGATGCTTTCCTTTTCCTTGTGTGACTTGTACAAATTACTGCTTATGGTATGGTAGAATTGCTCTATAGGTCCTGAGTGTTTTGTATTCTCGGTATGCCTAGTACTGGATTTGGGGGGGGGGTTAAAAAATGACCGGCCCCGGGTGTCAACTACCCTAGCTATGCCACTGTGTTCTATTGTGGATTAAAAACTGGTTAAAAGATAGAAAACAGAGAGTAGGATTAAATGGTCAGTATTCTTAATGGAGAAGGGTAGTTAATGGGGTTCCCCAGGGGTCTGTGCTGGGTCCGCTGCTTTTTAACATTATAAATGACCTAGAGATGGGAGTAACTAGTGAGGTAATTACATTTGCTGATGACACAAAGTTATTCAAAGTCGTTCAATCACGGGAGGATTGTGAAAAATTACAAGAGGACCTTACAAGACTGGGAGACTGGGCGTCTAAGTGGCAGATGGCGTTTAATGTGAGCAAGAGCAAAGTGATGCATGTGGGAAAGAGGAACCCGAATTATAGCGACGTCATGCAAGGTTCCACGTTAGGAGTCACGGACCAAGAAAGGGATCTAGGTGTCGTCGTTGATACGTTGAAACCTTCTGCTCAGTGTGCTGCTGCGGCTAAGAAAGCAAATAGAATGTTAGGTATTATTAGGAAAGGAATGGAAAACAAAAATGAGGATGTTATAATGCTCCATGATGCGAGCGCACCTTGAATATTGTGTTCAATTCTGGTCGCCGCATCTCAAAAAAGATATAGTGGAATTAGAAAAGGTGCAGAGAAGGGCGACGAAAATGATAAATGGGATGGGACGACTTCCCTATGAGGAAAGGCTAAAGCGGCTACGGCTCTTCAGCTTGGAGAAAAGGCAGCTGAGGGGAGATATGATAGAGGTCTATAAAATAATGAGTGGAGTTGAACGGGTAGATGTGAAGCGTCTGTTTATGCTTTCCAAAAATACTAGGACTAGGGGGCATTCGATGAAGCTACAATGTAGTAAATTTAAACGAATCGGAGAAAATGTTTCTTCACTCAACGTGTAATTAAACTCTGGAATTCATTGCCAGAGAATGTGGTAAAGGCGGTTAGCTTAGCAAAATTTTAAAAAGGTTTGGATGGCTTCCTAAAGGAAAAGTCCATAGACCATTATTAAATGGACTTGGGGAAAATCCACTATTTCAGGGATAAGCAGTATAAAATGTTTTGTACTTTTTTGGGATCTTGCCAGGTATTTGTGACCTGGATTGGCCACTGTTGGAAACAGGATGCTGGGCTTGATGGACCTTTGGTCTTTCCCAGTATGTCAATACTTATGTATGTACAATGTTACTATGGTGCTCATTTTCAAAGCACATAGACTTGCAAAATTACATGGCGGGGCATTTTCGTTATGATGTCTCAGTTCGACTTTGGATGTTTTACAAAAAACGTTTAAAATCTGAATAGGAAAGAAGGTCATTTTCAAAAAAGAAAAATGTCTCTTTTTTTTTTTAAATACTGTTTTCGAACAAGGTTTTGTGCTTTGGACATTTTGTTTTTTTTGGTCTATATTAAAGAAAAACAAAATACCCCAAGTGCAAAATGTTTTGGTTTGTTTTATTCCATTATGGCTGAAAAATGTCCAAGTCTTAGGAATGGCCAAATCCCTCCCTTAATACACCCCCAACACCCCCCCCCCTTGAGATTTGGATGCATTGCAGACGAACAGCATAGAAAAACACCTGAAAATAGGTTTTGAATATACTGATTTGGACATTTTTGTGAGAAAAATGACCAAATGCCGCTTTCTGCCACTTTTTAGACATTTTTTGTCTTTCGAAAATGAGCTCCTTAGTAACCTATATATCTTTGTAAGCCTATGTGCTTTGAAAATGAGCCTCTATATTTCTGCAGCTGACTGTGGGGAATGAGTTTCTCAGATCCCGCATCTGAAGTCCCCTTTTGCTGTTGTGATGCTGCTCAGGGTTAGGTTTGTCCTTTTCTTAACTGTGCTTTTATTAGTTACTAGTAAAAAAGGCCCGTTTCTGTTAGAAATGAAACGGGCACTAGCAAGGTTTTCCTTGGAGTGTATGTTTCAGAAAGAGCGTGTGTGAGAGATGGAGCGTGTGTGTCAGAGAGAGAATGTGAGAGAGAGAGAGACAGAGTGTATGTGTTTGTGCGAGAGAGAGAGTGTGTGAGAGACAGTGTTTGTGTTTCTGTGTGACACTGTGTGAGAGAGAGGGACAAAGACAGTGAGTGTGTGAGTGAGAGTGTATGTGGCAGACAGAGAATGAGTGACTGCGTGTGTGGTGTGAGGAACCCCCTCCCTCTCCCCTGCCCCCTTGCAGCCAGGCATGTGCAGCGACCCTCCTCTCCCCGTGTTCCCCCTCCAGCCACCCATGTCCAGCATCCCCCTGCAGCCACCCATGCCCATCAACCCTCCTCTCCCCCTGCTGCGTCCTTCCTGTCTCCCCTGCTCCCCCTGCAGCCACCCATGTGGTCTCAGCCCCCCCCCCCTCAGCATCCCTCCTGTCCCCCTGCAGGCACGCATGTGCAGCGTCCCTCCTCTCTCCCCTGTCCCCCCTGTAGCCAGCCATGTCCAGCGACCCTTCTGTCCCCCTGCCCCCCCTGCAGCTACCCATGTCCAGCGACCCTCCTCTCCTGTGCAGCCACCCATGTCTGAGGACACTCCTCTCCTTTTTCCCTGTTCCTCCCCTGTGGCCAGCCATGTCCATCGACCCACCTGTCCCCCCTGATGACCACCAACCCTTCTGTCCCCCTGCCCACCCTGCAGTATCCGTCCTGTATCCCCTGTCCCCCTTGCAGGCACCCATGTGGTGTGTGGAGCCCCATCCCTATCTCCCTGTTCCCTGCCCCCCCTGCAGCCACCCATGTGCAGCTCCCCTCCCCTCCCCCTGCTTCCTTCCAGCCACCCATATCCAGCGAGACCCCCCTTCCCCCCCTAGCCGGCGCAGCACCCAAAGAAAGCCCCTTGTCCCCCCTCCCTTCGCGCATCCCCCAACCCCCCCCCCCCCCCACCGTGGCACATCACCAAGCCCCTCCCCCCCTCATCAACCCTCTCACCACCCGCAACCACTAATACAAACTGTGTCTGATGGATGCTGCTTCTGCTATTCAGCAGCAGCAGACCGTACATAAAGAAAACAAACAAAAAAAAAATCCTCCTAAAACGCACCTCCGTTGAGAAGCATCTCACATTGGCTGAAGTCTCAGCATGCGCTCCTCCTCTCCCCTCTGACGTCTCGGCGTTTCTCCGGGGTCTTCCGGCAGGGACACTGACGTTGAGGGGAGAGGAGGAGCGGCTGCAGAGACGTCAGCCAATGTGAGATGGTTCTCCACGGAGGTGCGTTTTAGGAGGTTGTTTTTTTGTTTGTTTGTTTTCTTTATGTACGGGCTGCTGCTGCTGAATAGAAGCAGCAGCAGCCGCTGGACAGAGTTTGTATTAGCGGTCGCGGGTGGCGAGGCGGTCGATGTGGGGGGGAGGGGCTTGGTGAAGCAGCGGGGGAGGGGTTGGGTGATGCGGCGAGGAGGGAAGGGGGGTAGGGCCTTTCTGATGCCCCGTTGCACGGGTTGTTGTGGCGATGCGGTGGGGGGGCACTTAGAGGTGCACCATCGAGGCTGTTTGTGTGTGTTTGTGTGTGTTTGTGTTTCTGTGTGTGTTTGTGTGTGTGTTTGCATTTATGTGTGTTTGCGTTTGTGTGTGTTTGCGTTTGTTTGTGTGTGTGTTTTTTGTGTTTGTGTGTGTGTGTTTGTGTGTGTGTGTGTGTGTTTGTGTGTGTGTGTTTGTGTTTGCATTTGTGTGTGTGTGTGTTTATGTGTGTTTGTGTGTTTCTGTGTGTGTGTGTTTGTGTGTGTGTTTATGTGTGTGTGTGCGTTTTTGTGTGTTTGTGTCTGTGTTTATGTGTGTGTGTGTGTGTGTTTATGTGTGTGTGTGTTTACATGTGTGTTTGCGTTTACATGTGTGTGTGTGTTTGCGTTTGTGCGTGTGTGTGTGTGTTTGCGTTTGTGTGTGTGTGTTTGTGTGTGTGTGTGTTTATGTGTGTGTGTTTATGTGTGTGTGTGTTTGTGTGTGTGTGTTTGTGTGTGTGTGTTTGCATTTGTGTGTGTGTTTGTGTGTGTGTTTGTGTGTGTGTTTGTGTGTGTGTTTGTGTGTGTGTTTGTGTGTGTGTTCGTGCGTGTGTTTGTGTTTGCGTTTGTGTGTGTGTTTGCGTGTGTGTGTGTGTTTGTGTTTGCGTTCGTGTGTTTGCGTTCGTGTGTGTGTGTTTGCGTTTGTGTGTGTGTTTGTGTTTGCGTGTGTTTGTGTTTCTGTGTGTTTGTGTGTGTTTGTGTGTTTTTTGTGTGTGTGTGTTTGCATTTGTGTGTGTGTTTATGTGTGTGTATATGTGTGTGTATGTGTTTGTGTGTGTATGTGTATGTGTTTGTGTGTGTGTGTGTGTTTGTGTGTGTGTGGGGGGGGGGTTGCGGGTGGCTTTTGTGGTCGTGTGGTTGGGGAGTTTGCCAGCAGTCTGTAGCGATTCCTAGGCAGGGGGAGGAGTACGGAAACACTCCCCCTGCCTGGGTCGTTGTTTGTTGGAGGGGGTTGCCAGTTGGTAGGGGTGCCTTTATGGATCCCTTTACTCTCTGTGTTCCGCCCTCGAGGGCGGGGCAGAGAGACATGGTGAGTTGGATGGCTTCACCACCATGAACTTACGAACTGTTTAGGGATTTTGCAGATGGCTTCAGCAGGTTGTCTTCAAAATGTTGAGGTAGCGTTTTATGTACAGATGGGGCGTGGCTGAGGGCGGGTCTATGAGTGAGGGTGACTGGTCTTAGCCTATGAAGACTACAGGATTTTTGTGCTTCTCTGCCTTAGAGTGAGCTTCTCTGCCTTGGAGTGAGCTTCAGAACGTTCAAGGTGGGATTTATTAATATAGATATTCTCTGGGCTCAATATTCAAGGAAAAAAAGCCCCCATCTTCTAAATTTATGGCATTTTTAGCCAAATTTAGGATGCAAAGTTTGGCTAAAAATTTCAGCTGAAAATTCATCCTAATTTAGGATCCTAAAAGTTATGCTTATTAATGTAGGGCAGCCCTTCATTTGCCTAGATTTATGAACCTAGTGCTGAAAATTAGTGCTAAGCTAACTTTTCTCCTTTCCCTAAATCTAACCCAGTTGCCACCTATGGCCCTAAATTTAGGTGTTTAGTGAAATCCTAAGTACAAAATTTAGGCATTCGACCCTAGTAAATTTTCAAAGAGGCCAATCTAGGAGTACAACTATCAAAGTTATGAGCATAAATCCTTTGAATATTGGGCCCCCTGGGTTTAAATAAGGATGAATCCAAGCATTCACCATGTAGGGGGTAGATAGTCAAGATGATTTAACTGTACAGGAGAGGCTCTAGAGCAGTGTTTCCCAACCAGATTTGATCAGGTGCACCACAGAGAAGTCAATATTGCCTGATACTCACATCCAAAGTAGAACCTGGATGGTGCTGTTAGCACTTCACAGCAGTAAAAGACACTGGCAGTGATTCTTAAATGTGCAGGAACTCCTTTATGAGAACATGTAAAATCATTCGTGCCTCTCCTTCAAGACATAGAACAGCATGAGCACCTGAGAATTCCTGGATGGCATTCAGAGCACAGGTAGTTCAGCTGTGCTTTATGCAGGGTACACAGTGTTTCCTCCCTCCTGAACCACTTCCCTTGATCCTCCTAGCTTCTGAGTAATACAGGGAGAGTGTGAACTGTACACTGGAATAAAACATACATAGAATAACGTAAAGCAAAAAAATGATATCTTCAACTAGGTTGAGGAGTTCTGCTGCTCAACTGTAGCAACCAAAGTACTTAACCGAGTCAGCTGCCTCCATCACACCAACTTTTCCTGCATTCTTGTGGCGAAACTGTGACTGTTTGTGCTGTGATGAACGTATTACCATAGCAGTTTTTCTGCTATATATACATATATTTTGTGGAAAGACGTTGGTGACAGTTTCACAGATGCTTTGACTCCTGAGGCAGGCATATTGTTGCCAAAACATGGGACGGTGTTGAGTCCCTTGTATCTGCCTTTTGGCAGTGAAGACTTTGTTTACCTGCATCTGGAGTCCTGCTGATTATTGGTTGACCTTCATCCCTTCCCTACTTTGTTTGGCATATATACTGTTTCCTTAGGGGATCCTTCCTTTGTTGTTTGTATGCAAATCTGTCTCATGAATATTTATTTTAAGACCAGTGTTCATCTGCATATTGTTTTCATGAAAAGTGATTCAGCATTACATTAGAAATATCTGTTTTACAGGATGAACAGTAGATGTTTACAGAAATGAATAGGAAAGTGAAGTATGATAAAGGAGTGTCATGCACCTCACACCTTCCTATTCACGAACAGCAAACGACACTGGTCCAGGCTGTCAGAGATCATCCGTTCCTTATTGTGACTGGGGAGACTGGCAGTGGCAAAACTACACAGCTCCCCCAGTTCTTGTATGGAGCAGGTAACGCAAAAACACCTTTAAATTTAACTCTTCAGGTATAATGAGTATTTTTTGGTCCCTGAAGGTCCCTGGAGGGTTAAGTGACTTGCCTAAAATCACAAGGAGCTGCAGTGGGGTTCAAACTGGCCTCCCCTGGTTCTCTGTTCTAACCAATAGGTTACACCTAAATGCTAATGCTAAGAAGCCCATAGGTATAAAATGGGCTTCATAGCATTTAGCGCACATTAGTTCACATAGCATGTGTTAAGGCCATAATGCCCGTGCAAAGGCCCGAATGCTCCTTGATGAATTAGTTGCAAAAATGTCATTTGGGTGCCTAAGTGGTATTCGACAAATAGGCGTTCAAATGGCATGGCACATAATTTTAAGGGAAGTGGGCATTCACATTGGTGGGCATAGGCAGGGCAGACATTTAGGCTGGCAACTTATAGAATGGTTGCTTGCATGCCTGCTACATATAGGTGCCCCATTTATGCCAAGTCTGAGGCAGCTGTAAATGGGGATGCCCAAGTATCCATACAGAATAGGCCAGTGATGGCGAACCTATGGCATGCGTGCCAGAGAGGGCACGCAGAGCCCTTTCTGTTGGCACGCGCGCCGTCGCCTCAGCCAGTTCCAGCCCCCCTCCGAATAAAAGTCATACCTGGTCGGGGTTAAGGTGGCGTCGGCAGCAGCAGTGAAAAGCGTGCTGGCTCGGTGCGCCTTCAGCCTTCCCTTCTGTCTCTCAAGCTGTGGTCCCGCCCTCATTTCCTGTTTCTGCAAGGGCGGGACCAGAGCTTGAGAGACAGAAGGGAAGGCGCGCCGAGCCAGCACGCTTTTCATTGCTGCTGCCGCTGCCACCTTAACCCCGACCAGGTATGACTTTTAAATTTCGGAGGGGGGGCCCTGGTGCTCAGAAGGAGGGCGGGCGACCTGGTGCTTGGGCGGCCTGGTGCTGGGTGGGAGGGAGGGAGGGGTGCCGGGTGCTGGGTGGGAGGGATGCCTGATGCTGTGAGGGAGGCCTGCCTGGTGCTGGGAGGGAGGGAGGGCGGGTGGGTGGCTGGAGGGGAGGGCAGGGGGAGAGGAGGGTGGCTGGATGAGAGGGCAGGGGGGAGAGGAGGGTGGCTGGACATGGGTGGCTGGAGGGGAGAGGAGGGTTGCTGGACATGGGTGGATGGAGGGGAGAGGAGGGTTGCTGGACATGGGTGGATGGAGGGGTGGGCAGGGAGGAGAAAAACTGCACATGGATGGAGAAAATAGGCAAAAGCTGGATCCACATTATACCTCCTCCAGTCAATTCCACAGAGGAGGACCCAGCTTTTACTTATGGATGCAGGGCAAGAAATGAAGAAGAAAGGAGGAAAGTAAAGAAATAAATGGAAAGGAAGCCCTGGAAACGGAGTTAAGAGAACAGATAGAGAGCAGCAGAATCAGAGACTAGGACCAATATGGATAGAAAAACAAAATAACCAGACAACAAAGGTAGAAAAAATCATTTTATTTTCATTTTAGTGTTTGGAATATGTCCAATTTGAGAATTTAACATCTTCTGTCTTATTTTGCACTGGGTATACTGGAGCTGTAACAGCTTACAGAAATGATTTATAATGAGGTCATTACTGTGCATTAACTCAGTTAGTGGTACCTCAAGAGGTGAGACTATTTGAATTGTGTGTTGTTGGTTGTGCTGTTAATGCATGGTAGTGGCCATTGCTCAATGTTAACTTCCTGGCTGCCTTCCCCAAAAATGCTGGGAATGCCCCCAACACTTAGCACAGAGGACTTACACTTAATGGTCTACCTTTGGACGTTCTCTGTGCTAAGGTTGTGCACCTAGGACTTGATTCTATAAACGTGCTCAGCACCGGGTCCAAACCTAACTGTAGATGCGAAGATTTGCACCAACTAAACCCTGGTGTAAATCCTCACTCCTAAATTAGGCACAGATCCTTCTTATTCTATAACAGCACGTGCAAATTGCAGGAATGCCCCTGATCTGCTCATGACCCTCCCATGGCTGTGCCCCCTTTTTGGAGCAGCCTAAAAATGCATGTGTAAATGTTAATGCCAGTTAGCACCGATAATGGATTGTTAGGGCCCAGGAATAGAGGAGTAGCCTAGTGGTTAGTGCAGCAGACTTTGATCTTGGGGAACTGGTTTCAATTCCCACTGCAGCTTCTCGTGTCTCTGGGCAAGTCATTTAACCCTCCATTGCCCCAGGTACAAGTAAGTACCTGCATGTACCATGTAAACCGCTTTGAATGTAGTTACAAAAACCACAGAAAGGCAGTCTCTCAAGTCCCACTCCCTTTCCCTCTTATCGGTGCTAATCGGCTAATTATTCAGTCAAACTGCATGCACAAATTGGACACATGCAATTTAAAGCGCAGGGCTCCTTCATGTGATGCTTGCATGTACTTTCCCCACTGTATGCAAATAGTTTCAGAAAAAACAAAGGTAATAGAAATAAATCAAAACAGTGAAAGAAAATAAGATACCTTTTTTATTGGACTAACTTAATACATCTTTTGATTAGCTTTCGAAGGTAACCCCTTCTTCATTTCCTATCTGAAGAAGAAGGGTTACCTTTGACAACTAAGGTGTAGTAAGTTATTCCAATAAAAAAAAGGTTAAGTTAGTCCAAAGATAACAGATTCCGAGAATATGTAATTTATTGTTCCATATAGTTTATTTATCAATGGTTCATACTGGTAAACCCCACACGGACTGTGTTTCGGCACAGTATCCTTCATCAGGGGTCCTCAAAAAACATAAACAGAAATACATATTATTAAGAACACTATAATATATGTATGTGAAGATAATAAATATAAATGTGTGTACATTAAAACTAATAATCATGAAATATATGTGATATAACAATAGTGAATATGAATATACAAACACAAAGGTTTTTTTTTACTAAGCCGTATAAGCGCTTACGTGCGCCCGTCAATTCTGAGTTACCACCTGGCTACATGTGACATGGGTGGTAATTTCATTTTTGACATGCGTCCGATATGCGCATCAGAAAAGTCAATGGCTGGCGGTAAGGTCTTGGACCCAAAAATGGATGCGGACCAATTTTCATCTTGCCGCATGTCCATTTTCGGCCCCCAAAAAAGGCATTTTTTTACTGGTGCGCTGAAAAATGATCCTGCGCAGAGCCAAAACCTGCACCTACACTACCACAGGCCATTTTTCAGTGCACCTTAGTAAAAGGACCCCATTAAAGTGCTATCAGACTTTGGATGTATTGTGAAGAATCCAAAAGTGAAAGCATATCATGAAACAATGGCAAGGGAAAAAGAAATTAAATGTAATGGATCTGAAAGAAATTGATCATATAAATAATGTATAAACAATAATAAATAATAACAAAAATTACCAGTTCTATACAAAAAAAGACACCAGAGGAGATATTAACAAAATCATATACCTGTATGGAACCAAAACAAACACAGATGTATCAATGAACACACACCTCTGTAGATATTAAGTGGTCCCTCAGGCTGAATGTAATTGATGATCAGATTACATATGACAGTGTAATTACATAAGATCATATGGAGTGGGGGGGGGGGGTTAGAACTGATTACTTTCTTTCTGTCCTGCATTCAATCTAAAGTTAATTTCATAGCAGTGATGCCTCCTACGATATTTTCAGCTACATGCAATAACTAGAATTTGCCAAACTTATTCTTTTACTACCTTTTTATTTGTTTGTAAAATCCGTTCATTCATTTTTATTTTTATATTTTAACTTTGAATTTTTATTGAAAATCACAAAACAGTGATACTGTACATAAGGAGAAATATACAACACTGCAGTACTGCAAAATAACCCACCAATATCCATCCTCCTGATATTAATATATGACTCCCAAACTCTTAGCTATTCTTCCAGCCCATTTTTGTAACTCCCTTTATCCCCCCAAGAACCTCCCTCTCACCCTCCTGTAATCCTGAATACAATGAACCCCCCCCCCCCCCACCCCTATGTCCGTTAAAGTTCACTTAGTAATTTGTTCATTCATTTTTTAATGTTGACTGGCCGGGCTCCTTTGCTGTGGGAGATATCTCACCTTGCTCATGTGATTTATGAATTCATTAGGTTTATTCCTTGTATGATGATGGGCAGAGGAATTACTCAGATTTAAGTTCAAACTCAGCCAAGTTTTAATCAAAACAATCTGGAGAAACTGTTAGACTGGAAAAGAAGTTCAGATTGTTCCTGATATAGTCAAAGGAGTTTGAGCGAGGGGTTTGGCTGCTGAAAGAAATGACAATAAGGAAGTGATTAAATACCAACCTTTCTAATCAAAGCTATGCATTGACAGTTAAGGTGCTGTTTCTTGTGCAGGGCTTGCAAAACATGGAATGATCGGTGTGACCCAGCCACGGCGAGTAGCTACAATAGCTGTGGCTCAAAGAGTTGCAGAGGAAATGAACTGCTCTTTGGGAAGCATCGTGGGATATCAAGTTCGCTTTGATGACTGCACTTCTCAGGTATGAGTTCAGAATTTGTGTTATCTGAGTTTTCACGGATATGCTGATGGTTCTTTGCGCAGTGTGTATTTGCGTTATGTATGGTGAATGATCCAATAAGCGTTAAAAGAAAAAACAATTTGTATTGGAAATAAAATGAGTTCCAATTTGTATACGACTTGCAGCAGACTTTTTCTGATGGTTCAAGTGTAGTCCAGGATTCTCTGAGGACAAGCAGGACTGCTAAATCCTCACAAATAGATGACGTCATCGATGGAACCTGGCATGGGAAGCACTAGTCCAGCAACTTTTCTAGAAGTCTTTGAATAGGCTCACCACCCAAGCATGCCCATTCCCACCTGCCGCTGTTGCATGGGACCTCCTCCTCAGTCTAAACTCTTCTGTAGAGCTGATCAGTTCAGTTTTTCTACCACTGTCACCTCTGCATCAAGATTTTCATATTTCAGTGTTTTTCAGTCTGTAAGTCTTGTCATTGTTGCAGGGTCTTAATTCCTTATTCAGATGTTTTGATATGTTTCAAGTTTTATTTATTTTTTCACATTAGCTTGGTGTGGGCTGCCTGTAGGCCTTGAGCTTCCAGCTGGAGACTTTTTTTTTTTTTATTTGCATGAAATCTTTATTAAACAGGAAAACAAAATAACACTGCTTCATTAACATTTAGAGTGATGCCATTCTTCATAACCAGCTGGAGACTTTTTGTCACCATCAAGTCACTTGATGTCCTTGCTGCTATTTTTCTGGATGAGATGTTCCAAATGAAGACCCCAGGAACTCTGAACGTTGTTCCTGGTGCAGTAGGATGTGTCCATTATGGATATCCATTTCCGGTGCCTGCAATGCATGGAATCCAACCATGATCCCTTTCTTTGTATTCATAGATGCAAAGAGAGGGATTCAGGGAGGAGAAAAACAGAGAGTAAACCTCTTTGGTGGTACGACCAGTCTATTGACATCAGCACTGGAAACATTGGTCTCCATTAGTCCAGGAGCTGCACAGGATGCACTGATATCAGGAGTGTCTCGATCACCCTGGACACTGAGCATCAAGTAAAGCCCACTTGGAGTGGTCATTGTCTGATTTCCATCTGCAAAAGGGGAAGGATTCAACCTCAGTGCTGAGGGAGGGAGTGTGATGCATGACATTGGGTGGGGGCTGAGACATCTTGACACTTCTCCCCATCAGAGCATGGCACTGAGGGTGCTTTGAGGACACTGGCAACCTCGATACAAGGACCACTCATCCTCCATGGCATTGAAAAGGGTGCAACATACCTCAAGTAATTCAGGAGGATGTGGTCACTCCTGCTGTAATGTTCACACATTTGTGGATGGCAGGCTTTGAGAAGCAGCTGTGCAGAAGTTCAAGGAATAAATGGAGTACTTCACTCATATGTGAGGATTTAGCAGTCCTGCTTTTCCTTGGAGAAAATGAAGTTAGTTACCTGTAGCAGATGCTCGCCAAGGACAGCAGGACTTAAAGACTCACAACTCTCCCACCTTCCCAAGGAGTTCAGTTCCTTTGTTGCATTTGTACCCCATATTTTCCCACCTATTTGCAGGCTCAATGTGGTGTATATAGTACTGTCAAAGACATTTGCCCAGTTGGTGGATAACAAATACAAAGTTGTATAGTGATCGTATGAGGTATAAGTGGAGGGTCGGAATGAATGAAGATTGCGTGAGGTCCTGTTCGATCATAGTCATGCTGTGTTGGTAGGTGAAGAGGGTTAAGTGGGGTCGTTGGGGTAGGCCTTTTTGAAGAGGTAGGTTTTTAGTGATTTCCTGAAGTTCAAGTGGTCGTGGAATGTTTTCACAGCTTTTGGGAGCCCATTCCATAGTTGTGCACTTATGTAGGGGAAGCCGGCTGTGTAAGTTGTTTTATAGCTGCTTATAATTGCCTGAGAAGGTCATGTGCCACAGTAGGAGGCAGGAACAGGTACACATGCACAGTGAGCCTACTCGAAGGATTCTAGTAAAGTTGCTGGGGTAGTGCTTCCTGTGCCGGGCTCCATCAGTGACCAGTGGCGTTCCTAGGGGGGCGGACACCCGGGGTGCCGCCCCACCCCCCCACCCCCGGGTGCACGCCGCTGGGGGGGGGGGGGTGCCACGGTGCGCGCCTTGCTCAGAGTTCCCTGACTTTGCGCGTTCGCTGGAGCTCCCTCTGACCCGAAACAGGAAGTAACCTGTTCCAGGGCAGAGGGAGCTGCAGTGATCGCGCGAAGTCAGCGAACTCAGAGCAGGCGCACGCCGCAGCACCCCCCAGCGGCGTGCACCCGGGGCGGACCGCCCCCACCGCCCCCCCCTTGGTACGCCACTGTCAGTGACATCAACCTATATGTGAGGATCTAAGTTCTGCTATTCTTGGAGACCACCTGCTTACAGGTAAGTAACTTTGTTTTAGAGGATTCTCATGAAATCTCTCTTAGAATTGATGGATAGCAATATCCCTGAAGTTCCCTCCAAAGCGGTCACAGTGTTTTATTAGAGTCTGCGTTGTATTTTCTATAGCTGTTACCATGCTTTGAAGAAGCAAAAGATTTGTGTAAGGGGAGAAGTGTGTTCCATAATGGTGGTCAATATTTTCCAGATTGACTCCTATTCTAAGTCAGCTGGAGCATTTTATTTAGCAAAGTGTGCTAAGGTTTTGCACATACCATACCGTAACTGCAAAATCTCTTTTAAATGGGAGCATTCTCTGCTCTTTGAGAAAAGCAGCTGTGCAGTTGACACTTAGAAAAAGTTGCTACCATTCATTAACAGCATGGTCAATAACACAACAGTACAGTTAGCTGCACCATATGACCAGTGGCATATCGAGGGCGGGGCAGTCCTCCCCATGTGCGCACTGCAGGGTGAGGTGAAGGGAGCAGCTGCGTGGCCTTTGGCTCCGCCGGTTCCCGCTCCCTCTGATGTTGTTTTCTGTTCTGGTACAGGGAACCGTGATGCGCTGGTTCACCCCAGGTGGCAGCCGACCTAGGAATGCTACTTTATATGGCTTTAATTCCTCTGTGTTCTTGCTGTGCTAAATGTGTAGGGCTGGATTCAGTAAATGGTACCCAAAGTTAAGCGCTGGGATGTATCCGTGCTAAGCGCTATTCTATAAAGTGGAGGAGTGGCCTAATGTGTAGTGGACTGCGGATGGCAGATAAAGACCTGTACGGTCTATCCAGTCTGCCCAACCAGATACTTTATATGTATACCTGAGTTTGATTTGTCCTTGCCTTTCTCAGGGCACAGACCATAGAAGTCTGCCCAGCACTGTTCTTGTACTAAGTTATGAAGCTAACGTCGAAGCCCCTTAAAATTTACACTCCAGCCCATCCCTATCTATTCAGTCACGATCAGGGCATAGACCGTAGAAGTCTGCCCAGCTCCCGTTTTGTTTCCCAGTTACCAGCATCACCACCCAGTCTTTGCTAAGATTCCGCAGAACCATTCCTTCTAAACAGGATTCCTTTGTCAGCAGTGGGTTGAGATCGTGGGCAATCAGATGCGATTCCTACTGCTGTTTAATGGTTGGCAGTGGATTAAGATCCTGGACAACCAGGTTTGATTCCCACTGTTGCCTAAGGGTTCAAGTCCTTCTGCAGCTCTGTGTGACCCTGGGCAAGTACCTTAGGCCTCCATTGCCTCAGGTATAAAATACTACTTAGATTATGAGCCCATTAGGGACAGTGCAAGTACCTATACAGTTGTCTGTAAACTACCTCAAAAGAAACTGTATATCAAATTAATAAATGATAAAGGGCACTCTAGGTTGAACACCCTTTATAGAATAGCGCTTAGCGTGGATTTCCATGCTCAAGTTTGGACATGAGGACTTATGCCTGCTGAAACCTGGTGTTAATGCTGGTGCACATCTCATGTCAGTTGGATGCTTAAATGAGCCTATTCTATAACACTGCACCCAAATTTTAGGAATGCCCCTGACCTGCCCATGGCCTCCCCCATGGTCATGTGACAAGATAGATGCAGTGTTATAGAATAGTGTGTAGGCAGATCTGTGCACAAGTCCTAATTAGTGCCAATTAATGTCCAATAATTAACAACTCATTTTTACCTAAGGCGCACTAGCGTTTTTAGTATGCGCTAATAATTAGGACATGCTAAATGCTACAGATGCTCATATATTCCTATGGGTGTCTCTAGCGTTTAGCGTGTCCTAATCAGCGCTCGCTACAAATGCTAGCACACCTTAGTAAAACACCCCCTAACTAATTAGTTTGTTGCATGCATCTGGGATCTGCACCCAAATTTGTGTGACCTTTTTTTTTAGAATCTAGGGGTTTTATGTATGGTTAATGACTTCCTGTGTTAACTGTAAGTTACATATCCTGCCCCCAAATTACCTTTTCTGTGTAAGTTGTTTAACATGCAACTAACATGTACTAGCATGTAACAAGCTGTGCTATTAACATGCGCTAGAAGCTGCACTAAACAGCTAACACAGCTTATTAACCAGGCCCCAGTTGAAAGCTTTGATACATACATGTGATATCTTCTAGGCTGACTAGAAATATATTTGGTAATTCATCTTAGTTTTGCTTAAAAATAAGATATATGTATATTTCAGAAGAGTTTCAGTAATTGTTACTTGTACTAAATGGGTGAATTTTTTGATTAGGGCACTGCAATCAAGTACTTGACTGATGGCTGCTTACTGCGACAAATTCTGGCAGACCCACATCTTACAAAGTATGGGATAATTATATTGGATGAAGCCCATGAAAGGAGTCTGAGCACGGTGTGTATCGGAGTAACAAAATCTGTTTAGCTGTACTTTTTGTTGAGGAGACATCATCAAATAAGTGTACGTATTTATAAAATAATAGTCAATTGCACCCAAGGCTTTTTTAATGCTAGTATGCGCTGGTACAGCGTAAAACACCCCCCCCCCCTTCTCCGCTCATCTCCCACCTCTCTCCTGCGGCCACAGCTGCTTTTCCCAGGGAGCAGCAGAGCCGAAGGCACAGTAAGGAGTAGCAGGCGAGGGGCTACAGTGCTAGGATACGCGCTGTTGTCTCTGCCGATCCCCTGCTCTGGAACAGGAAGTTGACGTCAGAAGGGCAGGGGATCAACAGAACCGACAGCACGCATCTGAGCACTGTGGCCTCATGCCTTTTACTTCTTGATTTTTCCCACCACTGCTGCTGGTTGGAAGAAGCAGCAGCGACCCTAGGACAATTGCTGGATAGGGAGAGAGGGGACAAGGGGAGAAATGCTGGATGGGGAGAGAGGGGACAAGGGGAGAAATGCTGGATGGGGAGAGAGGGGACAAGGGGAGAAATATTGGATGAGGAGAGAAGGGACAAGGGGAGAAATATTGGATGAGGGGAGAAAGGGGACAAGGGGAGAAATATTGGATGAGGGGAGAAAGGGGACAAGGGGAGAAATATTGGATGAGGGGAGAAAGGGGACAAGGGGAGAAATATTGGATGGGAGAAAGGGGACAAGGGAGAAATACTGTGGAGAGAGAGGGGGCGAGGGGAGAAATGCTGATGAGGATAAAAAGAACAAGCAAATAGAATGTTAGGTATTATTAGGAAATGAATGGAAAACAAAAATGAGGATGTTATAATGCCTTTGTATCGCTCCATGTGCGACCGCACCTCGAATATTGTGTTCAATTCTGGTCGCCGCATCTCAAAAAAGATATAGTGGAATTAGAAAAGGTGCAGAGAAGGGCGACAAAAATGATAAAGGGGATGAGACGACTTCCCTATGAGGAAAGGCTAAAGCGGCTAGGGCTCTTCAGCTTGGAGAAAAGGCGGCTGAGGGGAGATATGTCTATAAAATAATGAGTGGAGTTGAACAGGTAGATGTGAAACGTCTGTTTACGCTTTCCAAAAATACTAGGACTAGGGGGCATGTGATGAAGCTACAATGTAGTAAATTTAAAACGAATCGGAGAAAATATTTCTTCACTCAACGTGTAATTAAACTCTGGAATTTGTTGCCAGTGAATGTGGTAAAGGCGGTTAGCTTAGCGGAGTTTTAAAAAGGTTTGGACGGCTTCCTAAAGGAAAAGTCCATAGACCATTATTAAATGGACGGGGAAAATCCACTATTTCTGGGATAAGCAGTATAAAATGTTTTGTACTTTTTTGGGATCTTGCCAGGTATTTGTGACCTGGATTGGCCACTATTGGAGACAGGATGCTGGGCTTGATGGACCTTTGATCTTTCCCAGTATGGCAATACTTATGTATTTAGAGGTGCTGGATAGAGAGAGAGGACAAGGGGAGAAATGCTGGAAGATTGGATAGTAAGAAAGAACTAAGTGTGGATAAAGGCAGAAAATAAATTCAAAGAAAGCTGAAAGGAAAAGGAGGATAGAAAAATGATAAACAGGAAATCCTGGCAATAGAGTTAAGAGAAGACAAGGAAAGTAGAAACCAGAGACTGGGACCAACACAAATGAAAAGAAGTACATGGCCAGACAATAAAGGTAGAAAAGATAATTATATTTTTCTTTTAAGATAAAGTAGTGTGGTAGCTGTGCTAATTTTTTGTTTTGTTTTATTAGTAGTTGTTAATTTGTAATGTAGTGAATGGAATATTTGAAATTTATGTCTGCTATATTTATAGCAAGTGGAAAATATTTTTGTTTTTCTGATGTTATCCCGCATGCCAGAGTCTGGTTTTGGGGGGTTTCAGCTGATTTTTTTTCTACATATTTTATTAGTTTATGTTCAATCTTAAGCGTTCTTTTTGTTGGGCCCAGGGACTTGTATACTATTTTCAATGATACCTTATATGTTCCATGGCTGGTAAAACGAGTGTGACTACTGTAGGGGTGGAGCCATAGATAGTGACTCCGCCCTTAAGGTTAGCACTGTATAAGTATCGGCACCTTTTTTCCTACAAAAAAAACACCGATTACCCCTGGGTAAAACACAATTTTTCAATATAGTTACACTACAATAAGTATCCAAAATTACATTAACTATAACTTATTATCAAAAATCATATGCTCTTTATTAATACAATAAAAAATACACAAGTTAATTACAAAATTTCCATAAAATAATACTTGTAAGGAACCAACTCCCCAACAGTCAACCCTTTCCATGCTTTCCTCCATTCATTCTACTCAGTAGACCAATCATACTTAAGATAAATGTCAACCGATATTGTCACTTCAGGCGGCTATAAAACCTTCCTCAACTTGAAATAACCACATCATTTTCCATCAATTGCCCACACACAATTGTTACACAATGTATTAAAGTACCTAATTCATCTAGAAAAACATTTTTTTAAACACTTGAGGACCAATTATGATTCACAGAATGTAGTATATGGCATCCGGTGCCCCTGTGGTCTACGGTACATAGGACAAACGAAAAGAAAAGTTAAATATCGTATGGCTCAACATTTGACTAATTTACAATTAAAAAGAAAAGAAGTCCCTCTGGTTGAACATTGGGAGCTGGGTGAACATAAAGTGGAGGAGTTAAAGTTCCTAGCATTGGTTATATATATTATGTAGTTTGTATTCCATAGTTTGTGTTATTCCACAGTTTGTGTGAACAAAATCTCCCTGTGATTTGTTTCCCACGTGCTGGTCATTAGTTTGATGGCGTGCTCTCTTGTTTTCATGTTGTTTGAAATGATAACCATTCCCTATTGTAAATGGTGTCCAGTGCTATTCTTTAAAGGGTGCTCCAGGATGAACACTCTTTGTAGAATACCGTTTGTTGCCGAATTCTGCACCCAACTTTGGGTTCGAGGACTTACACTAGCTGAAACCAGGTGTGAATCATGGCACGCAAGTTGGACGTGCATCCACGATATTCTATAATACTGCACGCAATTTTCCAGAGCACCCCTGACCTGTCCAGGCCCCTCCCATGGGAACACCCCCTTTGCAGTTGTGCATGGATACATTTAGGTGCTATTCTATAGCTGAGCTCATAAGTGTATTTCTGCACTGATCTGCCATTTCAGCTTCGTTTCAGTGCCTTGCATCCGTTGAGATGTGTTTCCGTGCTGAAAGCTGGGCCCGGAATTAGCACCTAACTTTAGGCACCATTTATAGAAGTCCCCAGATAATGTCTGTACCTCGTGCAAACTTCAGACCCTGGGAACCACTCCTTTGAATTTTTTTTCTAATTTTTAATTTTATCATAGTCTCCCTTTTTAAGTGCTACAGCAGTAGGGTATATATATATATATATATATATATATATTTTTTTTGTGACCACTTTCCAGTGATGACAAATTTGATCACACTGTGATTACTATTGCCTGGCAGCCCTACCACCATTGCACCAGTTCCTGTGTACCAATAAGGACTAGATCTACAGTAGTTTCTCCTATCGTCAGTTCCTGAACTAACTGCTCTATGAAATAGTCATGTATGGAATCTCTTTAGTATGGCGCAGTTACCCAATCGATGTTAGGGGAATTGAAATGTCTTATTATTGTGTTTGAAACAAGGCACAACTCAACACAGGCCTGTGTTTCAGCCACCCGGCCTGCATCGGGAATCTATAAAATATAAAATCCATATAAACATGTACACTGATATTAAGAAAATAAAGCCTAATGTCAGTGTACATGTTTATATGGATTTTATAGATTTCTGATGCAGGCTGGGTGGCTGAAACACAGGCCTATGTCAAGTCGTCCCTTGTTTTGAATTAAAGTATTATCAACACCATCACTGTGTGTTGCTTCATTGTCATCTTCGCTGTTTTTGCATCTATGCTGTTTGCAAAGACTGTTTTTTCTGTTTTGTTTTATTGTGTTACCAATTGTTAAAAATGTGTCTCTTCATTGTACATGGAATTGCTATCCATAAAGATTCCATGTGGCATTTTGTTTTTTTGCACAACTTTTATACTATTTGACTGTCATTCTTAATGTATAGCACCACTTCTCCGCCAATTTCATCCATTCCATCATCTTGATATGATTTGTATCCAGTAGCACAGTGTCCCCTTGATGGTTTTCTTTTAATCAGGACTCTGATTACATAAGTACATAAGTATTGCCATACTGGGACAGACCAAAGGTCCATCAAGCCCTGCATCCTGTTTCCCAGAAATTTTCCCCAAGTCCAATTTAATAATGGACTTTCCTTTAGGAAGCCGTCCAAACCTTTTAAAAACTCTGCTAAGCTAACCGCCTTTACCACATTTTCTGGCAACGAATTCCAGAGTTGAATTACGCGTTGAGTGAAGAAAAATTTTCTCCGATTTGTTTTAAATTTACCACTTTTTAGCTTCATCACATGCCCCCAAGTCCTAGTATTTTTGGAAAGCGTAAAACAGATGCTTCACGTCTACCCATTCCACTCCACTCTTATTTTATAGACCTCTATCATATCTCCCCTCAACAGTCTTTTCTCCAAGCTGAAGAGCCCCAGATGCTTTAGCCTTTCCTCATAGGGAAGTTGTCCCATCCCCTTTATCGTTTTCCTATTCTTCGGATGATTTTTAATTGTGAGACAGTCAATTGTATTCCAGATTATAAATGGTAAATTTTCAATATCTATTACCCAAATATGCTCCAGAGCACTGTATTAGCTATATGAAAATATTTATTTCAATTGCTACTTGAATATAAAGCATATAGATAATATCACTCTAATCTCATTCATACCAGTCGCCCCTTTCATTCAACTCAGCACACTATTCAGTTAAACAGTCTTAACAAACAAGTCCAGTATTGTCTTATCCAGAAGCTGATGATCCAACTAAGGGATCAATTACAAAAGAAGCACCATTTTCATTGATATATCCATATCCAAGATTGTATGTAGTCAATGAAAATCTTCCAAATGCAAAAACTTCATGCAGATCATTAGGTGTTTCACTGAAGTCTCATGTGCAGCAGCTGGACTTTACAGTCTCTTTATAATAAAACCAAGTAAATGTCAGATCTGCAACATTTTTCACTATGGTTGTCTGGTCACTTGGTACATAGGTTTCATCAGCTAGACAAACTAGCAAAATGACAATACATTTGTTTCCCCCCCCCCCCCCCCCTCTTTTTTTTTTTAAATGCAGAACCGCATTTCGAGTTCTTCTTCTGGAAAAACAAGTAAACTCCCTATAAAAAAAGAAGCACACACATAATACTCCAAATCTGAACTCTTAGACACACAAATAAGATATGGTTAGAACAGTTGGACAAGTGTGTTTCACCTCTCATTCCATCTGCATAGATTTGTAAGCTCTTTGGGATAGGATCTCCCCTCTGTCTACTGCTTTGTTCACTGCTGGCAGAAAAACACTTGGTCCATTCAGTCTACACTCATGTGAAGTTCTTGTCTGGTGCTGAGTACTCAAAAAGCAATAATAGGAAGCTCTTTTCTTCCCTTTTCTCAGGACATTTTGTTCGGTTTACTGAAGAAGCTTTTTCAGCTCCAGATGTCTCCTGATAGAAAACATCCTCTGAAAGTTGTGGTCATGTCAGCCACCCTGGACATAGAAAAGCTATCAGGCTTTTTTGGAAACTGCCCCATTATTACCATTCCCGGAAGGACATATCCTGTCAGAGAGAAGTTCTGCAACTTGCTTGGTCCAAAAGACATAGGCAGCTCTGCATATATTACTGAGGTAGTGTAATAATTGGTCCATAAAATAGTAGTTCTTAATTCTGTCCTATTATTTATTTATTTGTTACATTTGTATCCCACATTTTCCCACCTATTTGCAGGCTCAATGTGGCTCACATAATACCGGTTTCGGGTGAAGCCAAAGTTAAAGGGGGTGTTTCCGCAGGGTATGGAAGGCGGGACTGGGGCGTGGTTATGAGATGGCCGGCTCTGACGAGCACTTCGCTGGCTTCATTTGGTCCATTTATTTTTAGGACCAAGCCTCAAAAAAGTGCCCCAACTGAGCACAGAGGGAATCGGGGATCACCTCCTCTTAATCCCCCTGTGGTCACCAACCCCCTCCCACCTAAAAAAAAACAATTAAAAATAATTTTTTTGCCAGCCTCTATGCCAGCCTCAAATGTCATACCCAGCTCCATCACAGCAGTATGCAGGTCCCTGGAGCAGTTTTTAGTGGGTGCAGTGCACTTCAGGTAGGTGGACCCAGGCCCATCCCCCCTCTATCTGTTACACTTATAGACAAAATTCGTGATAGTAGGCATTAAACACTTTGGTGCTGAGGCAATAAGCCATGCATTAGTGCGCTGGGCTTGAGTGCACAGTTTAACACATACAGTAAAAAAAAAGTTTTATTTCAGATACAGTAAATAATCTGTATGCAAAAAAAGAAATGAAAAGGCTTTAAAGTGAGTGCCCTGTTCTCATCAGACTGATGTTCACAGAGGTACAAGATACAGCTAGTTCTAAAGATGTTGAAACGCTGCATTTTGGTCTGTGGGATCCTCCAGACCGTTCATTCCAGAAAATAATCTCTCCCTTCTTGTCTCTCAGACTGTAAGAGTGACATTAGATATCCATTTGAGTGAGCCAGCTGGGGACATCTTGGTTTTTCTGACCGGTGAGTGCTGTTCTTCCTTTAGCAAAAATAAGGCACTTTGAGACACAGAGAAGCTGCAGTGCAGCCAAATATTTCGCCCTAGATGCATGTAGGAGAACCCAGGAGTGCACCTGATCTGTGCTTTTATCTAGTCATTTATTAGTAGCAGTTTCAAGAATAAATCAGCAACCCATTTTGTTTTAGTTTCTATTGAATTGCTGAGGGTTAAGCGTTTCGCTAGTAAATTTTGTAATAATTTATTTTAAGTCAATCTTTATTGACATTCCAAAATACAGCTGACAATCACCTATAACATAGAATAGCATAATGAGCTATAATATCCAGAATACATTTTTATATTAAACTGTAAAACAAAGAAAAATGAGAGAAAAAAACCCCCTTTGTAATAATTGATTACGTAAGCATAGTTTTGCCACAAAAACACATACTGAGATTCAATTTCTATATGCCTAATATTATATGATCCCAGAATTCTATGACTTCAGTGGGTTCTATCTTCATGTCACGTCTAGCTCTTAACGGTATGAACCAGTCCACCATCAGGATGGCTTCTGGGGTCTTAACAATATGTATGTTTCAATGATAGGTCAGTCTGAGATTGAGAAGGCCTGTAACATGTTGTTCCAGAAAGCAGAATCAATTGATTACCGCTATGATGTCCAAGACACTTCTGTTGAAGGTTTGCTTATACTGGCATTATATGGATCTATGTCAACAGGTAATGGTTTTATAACCTAGTACAATACTTAGCCACATCTGGTTTGGGTTTTCAGTGTTATAGCAGGTGGTTTTATGGAATTGGAAATCAACAAATTAGGATCCCTATTTACAAAGCTGCATTATGGCAATAATTCACATAATTTGCCAATTAACATGTATTAATTGGTAACAGTGTGCATTTCTTGCCAATAACACATCATAACATCAGGTTTTTTATTGTAATGCATATTAAATAATAATGAGCTGTGAAGCATGTAAATATATATAAACATAGGCGCCCGGTATGCTCAAAGTTGTGATTTTCCTCTCTCCCCTGCCCAAGTCGTCCTGGCAGCACAGCAATGCTCACTGAGGCAGGCATGCTCTGCTGAAGTTGCTTAAAAGAATACAACCAGTGCTATATATGTCTTTGGTGTGGGAAGAACTTCTTATTCGGGGTGAGCTTGAAGTGAATAACATTCAAATTAAAGAGAACAGGTTTGGAGGGAGGTGTGCAAGTGAGACTGGGGAGAAATAAAAAATAGTGTAACTGTTAAAATCTTTAAATGGTTCAAAGTTTTTGTTTTTTTGCTGAGCATGTACACCGAGAGGAGGGCATGACTGCAATGATGTGTGCATAATTATCAGGTAACCTGGGATATCTATAGCTAAAAGCCATTTCATTGGCTGATGGTTCCAACAGTATGTTCAAAGAGGAAGTTTAGCTGACAGTGTTGACAGAGCTGATAAGTGAAAATCTGATTGCTTTTTTTGGATAGGAAGAGTTTGTGATATGTGAAAATACATTTTGCTTTAATGAAATTGCTAAACTTTAGAGTCAGAGACTTATCAATGAGGGATACATACAGTGCTTTTTTTGTGCCGTCACTGAGTAGGGAAGGCTCAAGGCTGGTTAAGAGTGGCTGTCTGAGGTGTTCCCACTTCCTTCCCAGACCCAGACCATAATAATTCGAGGAAATTGTGGCACGCAGCGCACGTTGGATTTCAGGAGAGTTAGGTGCTGACTCTGAAGGGTTTAAGTCAAAATAAAAAAAATAATATTTTGTTTCATGCAGATCTCTTTTGTTTAATCATAACTAAATGGGCTATAAGCCCCTAATGCTTTTGGTTTTCCTATATTTTGTTTGTGATGACTTATACTGTGCCAAAATTGAAATTTGAAAACTCTTATCTCTATCTGGTCATTAATAAAAGGAGCTCATTGTGAACACTATCCACCCTAAAAGGGTGTTTTGTGGCTCTACATGAGAATTGTGATATTATGATCCCTTGTTTCATATTGTTGACGTACTGCATTTTCCGTATGGGTGGTATATTGGTGTATTAAGGTCTGCTCAGTGTAATATTTATGGTATAGTAAGGTTCTGAGTGTGTTTTTGCACAAAGTTGTGCATAGTGTTTTGTAGTTGAGCGATTGTGGTTAGTATATGCTTTGAGCAACCACTTTATTCTTTGACATGATACATATCTAATATCTAAATTTAATAAAAGGTATTAATTGTGACTATTTTATTTTTACTTATTTTTTTTCTGTGTGTTGTCAGACAATTATGGATGTAAGCTCCGCCCCTGACCACACCCCTAACCCCACCCCCTTTAGCCTCCCCAAACAGTTCGGCCACCGACTGCCTATGTATATAAAGCATCTCATTATTATTGAAAATGAATAGCACAGCTTGTGTTAAATTTGTCAATTTGTATTTATTAAACTTTTAATACCACCTTTTGAAGTAATGTCATTTACCTCATAACATCGGCCCACTAATGTGTGAACTGATGCTCCCAAGGATGCAGTCAAATGAGCCAGGCCAGGTACTCAAACCTGAAAATAAATATGGTTCTTCCCCGCCCCCCCCTATCAACCCTTCCCACCCTCCTGATCCAAAATTCTTTGAACATAAAATTCTAATGTCCTTGTCCACTGTGATACTATACCCTGCTACCTATTGGGGGCTGCCCTGGTGGGTAGTGCGGTACAGAAGTGATCCCTGGCCATTCCTCCTTCTGCAGAAATGGCAGCCGCTGACCCCTAGCAGTTGTCTAATGGTAATACCATTAGAAATCAGGGGAGCACGCCCTTATATAGTAGCCTGACTCCTAGGTCTGGAAGACTGCTGCTTGGTTAGGCCAGGTCTTGCCCAACCGTTAGGCAAGATAGAGGCTTCTGAGGGCAGAAAAGAGCAGCTGCAGTCCATTCAAATCAATAGATCCTGATAGCCGTACAAACTTGAAGAATGATCAATGCATATTTTACCTGCTGGAAGGGTGGGCAATTTTCAATAGCCTGGGTAAATAACATCTGGAAATTGCCCTCATTTTTGTGTGTGTGAGACACACAAGAAAATGTTTAATATAGTAACATAGTAAATGACAGCAGATAAAGACCTGTGTACGGTCCATCCAGTCTGCCCAACTGGCATGTAAAAGCATGATGTCATGGGGGGGATTAGGAGACTGAAACTAATGTCTTGTGATTTTAGAGTAGGATAGTTTAAGAGACTTCTTAGTGTCTTTATATGCATTCTAGCAAGCTATAACATCACAGAGCTATTTTACTATAACAAGAAAGTAGGTAGGGTTGTACCGAATATTCAGATTAGATTTCACCCCAGATACATTCAGGGCTCCACTGTGCTAAATCCTACTGAAATAAACACTTGATCTCTGATTTCACATTGCTTCTTTTATTATTTGTTATGTTAAAGCTCAATGCCCATTACTCGTATTCGGCCAAATAGTAAAATATGCTATTTGGTACAGCTCTAATTTCAGAGATTGTAATGCTTTAAGAGAGGTTAAATGTTCGCTGTCCTGTTCTGTATTTCAGAAATTCACCTGGCAAGTAGTCATATTCAGCTAGTGTGATTTAACAATGGCAATGTGCAGCCATATTTCATCATTTTCTTGCAACTGCTTTCCTACGATTCCTCTATACCACTGTGGGCATCAGTGTGCTCATGAGCGGGCCACAAATAAGTCATACAGGCATTCTAGTTTCTTATTGTTCATGTTGTGTGAAGGATGGCACCGGAAGTCCAGTATAAAGACACTTATACCAGTAATTAGGAGAAATCTGTGAGCTATAATAAAGGCTAAAATCTTTTGTTTGCTTTCAGAACAACAGAGAAATATATTTCTGCCACCGCCTGCTGGCATTAGAAAGTGTGTTGTCTCGACCAATATCGCTGCAACCTCTTTGACAATTGATGGAATCAGGTATTCTCTCCTGAAAGGTGATAGCTTAGGATATTGCAGGCCAACTCTGTTACCTAGAATATGACTGGGTGTCAGTGTGCTGGAGACACAACTTCCCTTCCAGCCTTCAAACAATAAAAGGGAGGGGAGGGTGGCTGTAGAGAAATAAAAGACAATGAATGTAGAACAGTTTCAGAGGGATTAATAATGCAGAGTGCTTTTTCTAGTTTCCATCCTGTTGAGCTCCTTCTGTTTTGTTTTGTTAATAATTTTATTTAATGAATAACAATTTTTGGGTGAGAGTAATAGACTCATTTGTAAGAGCATGGGACATTAACTTTTATAAGTTATACAGATTGACTGACTGACCTTTATCTTTTGTAGGTATGTCGTTGACAGTGGTTTTGTGAAGCAGTTGAATCACAATCCCAGAGCTCACCTAGATGTACTGGAGGTGGTTCCCATTGCAAAGTACGTTCCAAGAAAATCACTTTGTTAGTTTGCCTGACAGGTGCACTGAAAGTGAAATTGCTGGTACTTATAATTGCCATGTAGGCAGGTGCTCTGCTGTTCAAGGTACAGTTCTGTATTTACTGTTTTGTTTACTCTTCCAGAAGTGAAGCTGTGCAGCGGGCAGGCAGAGCTGGCAGAACAGCCTCTGGGAAGTGTTTCAGAGTTTACAGCAAAGAATTCTGGGACACATGCATGCCTGATCATATGATTCCAGAGATAAAGCGAAGTAGTTTGACATCTGTGATCTTGACACTGAAGTGCCTGGCAGTGCATGATGTCATCAGGTGACCAATGAAAGATTTTCCTATTTATTTTCCTAGGGCTGCTACAAAGATGTTAAGTGCCCTAGATGAACCTTCAGCCTTGCATCCCCCATCAATTAACTTTCAGATACCTAAGCTCTCCCTGAGATTTTGTTAGCTTAACGGAGCCAATTTTATAACTGGGTGCTTACATGCCTTTATAAAGTAGGCTTGTGCATTGACCTTTAGTAGCTATTTAAAAAGGGCACCGACACGTGCATTGACCGCTGATTGCGACTTCCTGTTGCTGGCGCAATTCCAATACGCAGAAATATGAGATCACATTAGATGGAGCAAAAGCTTAAAGAAAGACACTCCAGGCAAAGGGAATGAACAACTTGAGAGAAAGAGGCTATCTAGTAAAAGTCTTAAGAAAGGCCTATAAAAGAGCAAAGTATTATAATCGTGAATTATTATTTTCAACAAGTGGTCAGGGCACAGCTGAAGAGTCCATTCAGATTTGTGTATTGAGGTATTTCTCTCAAGGGACAGACGTGGCCAATGTTATAAAGAAGAATTGGGGAATGGTGCAGCTACATCCAGTGTTCCAAGATTTAGCAATGGCAGTAGTATTTTCCAGAGAGAGAAATTTTAGAGATTTTCCAGCAGCTTTTTGTTTGACTCTATAATGAATAGATCAATTTTACCAGCAGGGCATTTTAAATGTGCTACGTGTAGTATTTGTGACATCACGTTACAAATTAAAGAGTTTCAAAATCTGGTGGATGGCTAGAATTACATTTTGAAGAATTTCACTAATTGTAAGACAGGATACATTATCTGTAATTAAATGTCCTTGCTCCAGCTATATGTTGAATTAACATCAAGATGTTTGAGAATTAGAATGGCTGAGCACCAGTGGCGTAGCGGAGGGGGGCTGCCACCTAGGGCGGGGCGGTTCACCGTTGCACCCCCCCCCCCCCCCGGGTGCAGCATGAAGACATCCCCCCCCTCGGCGCATCGATACCCCCCTCCCCCCCTGACCAGCTCCCGCACCCTACCTTTATAAAGAATGTCGGAATCCGAGGTGAGGCGCAGCCCTGCACGTAAAAGAAATGTGGACCGTCGGGCCTTCCCTCGCTCTGTGTGTCCGCCCTTGCAGAAATAGGAAGTTGTGTCAGTGGAGGGTGGGACAGATAGAGCGAGGGAAGGCCCGACGGTCCACATTTCTTTTACGTGCAGGGCAGGCGCGAGGCGCCGCGCCTCACCTGGGATTCCGATATTCTTTTTAAAGGTAGGGTGCGGGAGCTGGTCGAGGGGGGGGAGCTGGCAGGGAGCACCCCCCCCCCCCCCCGAGCTGACACCAGGGGCGGATCGCCCCTCCCGCCCCCCCTTGCTACGCCACTGCTGAGCACAAACCCAGATTGAATGAGCCTTTGGTTGAGCATTGCATAGAAAAATTGCATGATTTCAACAGCTTAAGATGTTTTGCATAGAACTGTCTTGGAAGAGAGGAGGAGACCGTATGTGGAGGTTACAGCAAAGAGAATCTTGCTGGATTTACACATTAGTCGTTGACATCCCATGGATTAAACAACCAAATTGATTGGAGTGTTTTGTTTTGGTTTTTGTTTTTAAATTTGCAAAATATCTCTGAAGCAACATACATTTGTTACAGAAAAACAGATATTTTTTCAGGTTAAGTAACAATCTAACCCCCCCCCCCCACCCCCCAATTTACTAAGTGGCATGCTAATGCCAACATAGCCCATTAAAGGTGAGTGGTAACCTTTCTGGTCTGAAAAAGGTGAGCAGTATGTCAAGCATCTTTCTCCCTTCTCTTCCATCCATGAGCCAGCATTTCCTCCCTCTCTCTCCCCCACCATCCATGGGCATTTCTTCGCTTTCCTTCCTCTGTTCATGTCCAGCGTCTCCCTTCTATTCTACTTTCATCCTCTATTTCCATCCAGCATTGCTTCTTTCTCAGTGTACTCCCATCCTACATTGCCCCTCTCTTCATCTTCCCCTACCATCAAGCATCACTCCATCTCTCTCTCTCTCTTCCCTTTTCGCAGACCTCAACACACTTCTCCAGTCTCTTTCCCTGAGCTTGTCCAGAAGTCCCAGCCTCATTCCCCATAGCTCAGCCGGTTGACTGGGTTTCCTCCAATGATGCCTTCCCCTGCTGCAGAAATGTGACTCCCAAGCAGCATTGCCTGTCTCTGTACCCCTGCCTCCTTCCACCCCCACCTGTCCCCATTCCATCATCAACCAGCTTTGCTGGCCTCTCTCCCTTTCCTGTCCTGGCTCCGCATCTGAACTGCTGCTTCTTAAGTCTGCATGCCAGCCAGTGGCGTAGCGTACTAAGGTAAACTGGTGCCTGGCATTTCCATCCTCCTCCACCACTGTTTCTTAACTGCACTTCCTTCCCCACTGTACTTCTTAAATACTTCTGTTCCTCACCAGCAACAAGCAGGGTCTACTACCTGCTGCTCTTGCCAGCTCAAGCCTTCCCTCTGACATAACTTTCTGGTCCCATGAACAAGAAGTTATAGCAGAGGGAGGGGTTAGGGCCGGTGTGAGCAGCGGGTAGACATTCCTTTTCACCGCTGGCGAAAAATAGAAGCATTTAAGAGGTACTGGGTGGGGGGGGGGGGGGGGAGAGTGCAATTAAGAGACTCCCCATTGCCAGGGGGTGGGGGAGAGAAGAGATTCCGGGCTATTGTGCTGCTTCTGAGTGACGCCCCTGCCAAGATACTCCGCCCCCCCCCCCCTTACTATGCCACTGATGCCAGCGGCGGCAGTGACAACAACAGAAGGTAGAAGGCAGCAGTGTATGATATTGCCTTACATGTCCCACTCCGGGCTCTTCTGGAGCCACTTCCTCTGATGTAACTTCCTGTGTTCAGAGCTGTGGAACTGTTAGAGCCAGCAGCGGCACTCGTAGGACGGTTCTCTATACACTGCTTTCTATTTGTTGTTGGTGTTGCCGCTTGTATGCAGACCGGCGGGAGTGGAGGAGGATTCAGGACAAAGTGATTGCAGGAAAGGGAGAGAGACCGGCGAGAGTGGAGGAGAAGCCAGGACAAAGTGAGTGCAGGAAAGGGAGAGAGCCCAGTAATGCCAGATGGTTTGGGGGGTGGGAAAGACAGACAATGCTGGATGGTTGGGGGTGGGAGGCGGGAGAACCAGACAAAAACAAATGATGCAAACCTGGTGAGACAGTGGGTCCACAGGAAGCGGAAGGTTGGGACCGTTAAGCAAATTAATTTTTTTAACCCGTTAAAAGTGCAGCCCTACTCCGAATAAATGCTTTGGATACAAAAGTGTAGCAGGGATGATAAGCTCCTTAGGAATTGGCCTCTCTGTGGCGATATGACATCAGCTGTCACTCCAAATATGTTTCAAAGTCAGCATTTTAGCTTTTAGTTTCAGTTTTCTTTCTTTTTTTTTTATTTAATCTTTATTAAGTTTCAATTATACATTTACATAAAATAAATGCCAGGAAAAATGTTTGGAGACTATTTTGCTTGGAGGTAAAATATGGTCTTTCATTATTTAAATTATTATATATATTCTGGCTTGGATAATATTTGGGTGATTCTAAAGAACTTCCAGGCTCTGTTGGGTATGATGAAGATGCAGTGCTTTAATCAAACTTGTGGCATGTGGAGGCTAGATTCTAAAAGAAAGGAACCTGCAGTGATTGTTTTCAAGCACAAGTACTGGTCAGCTCATAGTGTTGGAGGAAATGATATTACAATGAAATGAAGTTTATATATTAGAAAATAATTTGAGAAATGTATTGCTCTTGATTTGTAATTTTTCAGAGCATATAGTCCTTGCATTCAGCAACTTCAATGTGCTTTTTATTCTGGACTGTGCATCAGGCTGGTATAATGTCCGCAGTGTCTGGCCACCTTTATTTTAGTAAGAATCTATATCATGCTTGTCCTTTAAATACTAAATGAGAAACGTCTCAATGCTACTTTCTCTTGTTATTTGTGTACAGTTTGGGATAACCATAAAAAGCTGGTAATCATGATTTTAACACATTCTCACAAAGGTCCTGTCTAGGAAGATATTTAACTACATCTGCATTGACTTGGGAACCTGTACGTGCCAGACTTGTTGAGATTGCCCTAGTTAAAATGGCTCTCCCAGTTGTCAGTCTGTGCTTTGCAGTTCCTGGGACTGGAGATTAATAATCTCCTGTGGGTTTAACAGAGGGCTTGCCGACTCCAAGCTCTGACAATCCCCAGTGGGCCTCATTGGTTCATATTCACACAACCAAACTTTAGTTTTTGGTTTCGGCCAAAACCAGGCAGTAAGTTTTAGCTGAAAGTGGTTAGATAGTTTCGGTTTTGGCCGAAACTGAAAAAAAAAGCAGTTTTGGTCAGCCTCTATCTGCTACTATAATGATGGCATTACATTAGAGCAGAGGTTCTCAACCCAGTCCATCATGTCAGTGTAGTTTTCAAGGTATCCATAATGAATATGCATGAGATAGATTTGCATACATTGAAGGCAGTGCATGCAAATTTATCTCATGCACATTCAGTGTGAGTATCCTGAAAACCTGTCTGGCTGGCTGGGTGTGTCCTGAAGATTTATGCCCATTTTCGCAACTTGTAATCAAAAGGCGAAAGGGTTAATGTCCCTAAAAGAGTCTACAGAGCTTTCCAGTTCCCTCTTAAATTTCACAACTATGGAAAGTCACATCAGTTGTACTCGCAAATTTCTCAGCAGATCATACAGTATATTTCCCTATCCCAGGCCTCAGGCTTTGCATTTTATATAACATCTGTACCAAAACAGGACTTAGACCAAGTGAGAATCTGCTGAGGCTGCATGCCAGGCTTTAAATGAATGATGAGGGTTATTATATTGCCTGAGAAACTCACAGCATTCCCTTGATCACTGACCCCAATAAGGGGGTCACTGGTTATGTTTAAACCCAAGAGGTCAACTATCTCAGAGTACTAGGATTATTATACATGTACATGGCACATCTTGTGGAAAAAACACTCTCCTTCAGGTGCCTCTAGGTCTCAATTTGTTTCCACTGGAGCATGGATTGCTCTCCTAAACCTACATTGTACTGAGAAAACATCACCAAGAATGAGAAGAACTTCACAAAATGTTAACTGCATAGCTTGATAAAAGATTTACTAAAAGTACAGAATGACTTTTCGGTTCAATGTGTATGATACAGGTTTCCCTACTTGGATCACCCCGAAGAGAGACACATTTTAGAGGCTTTGAAGCAACTTTATCAGTGCGGTGCAATTGACAGGTAAAAATGTCCCTAAAAAATAGCTTCCATAAGGAACTGTTAATTAATTGTAATTGGAGGAAGATGGTCATCTCAGATTTTTCAGTCCTGAAAATAAAGTGTAATTTATTTTTTGAATAAACATCTTATTTTATTTATTTTATTTAAAAATATATATTTGGTGTCCTCTAACATTCTAAGCAGATCACAAGCAAGCATAAGAAATGCGGACTAAATAACATGAAAACATTAATGTAATAATCAGTTAACTAAAACCAGCACAGAATAACATCGGATAAACAAGATAAAATAACATAATGTAATAAAACTACATGACAAAAACAAAACCAGCCACAGGTAAAATGATCTACTACTGATTGTTATTGGAGGATTAAACTGAAGGTGAAAAACTACCTCATGACAAGATGGATTGATCTAGCTAAAAGCAAAGGTGTGAACTGGGGGTTTTTTTTTTGTTTGTTTTTTCTTTCTAAAAGCAGCCCAATCCTGTCCTAACCAGTATCTTCCAGAATATTGATCCCATCACTTAAAATCTCCTTTGCTCTGCAAATGGTCTTGGACTGAACATAGGAGGAGATTCTATATATGGTGCCTAAAATAATCGGCACTGATTTAAGTGCATTCTATAATCGGCACCTAGATTTAGGTGCCGATTATAGAATAAATGTTTAGTTGATATTTCAGTGCCAGTATCTACGCGCATCCATTTACACCAAGGAAAACCTGGTGTAAATCTCAGCGCGTAGATTTAGGCTCACTGGGTCATGTTCTATAAGGTGCATAAATTTTTGGAATGGCCATTTCCCTGCCCATAACCATGCCTTTTTTTGCCTCCATGCGTTAGAAGTTCGGCGCACATCGTTAACAGAATACGCTTATCGAGTTCTGTGCCTAAATTCTAATCAGTGCCAATTAGTGCTCATTATTGCTTATTAAGTGCTGTTATCAGCGCTCATTAGCTTGTTAAGCCAATTAAGTTATGCGCAGTATTATAGAATCCATGCCAATTTTGGCACCTAAATCTAAGCGCACTGTATAGAATCCGGTGGATAATGTCCAATCATCAATAGAACATATAATGTAAGAGAGAATAACATTGGGTCACAACAACCTCAGATCAACAGGTGTAATATTTTGGAGTATCTTAAATAACAAGGTTGCAAATTTAAAATTAATATAAACTTTTTTTTCACTGGAAACCAATGCAATGATAAACTAAGAGTAATAGGTTCACAAAAAGGGAGCCAGTGAAAAGGCAGGCTGCCACGTTTTGAGCCAACTGCAATGTATTTATTTAAAAAAAACTTTAATTACGTAGCAAATTTTTGAATGTCCCATTTTTAACTTAAACGCCATATACAAAATTGAGCTTCACATTTGGAAGGTGTTGCTACCTTCTCTTTCCCATGGATCTGTGGTCTGCCCAACCACCAGCTTGCCCCTGTGGATGGTAGACTGGATCCTAATCACCTGAACCCATAGGCAGTGGAATAGAGTGGGCTACCAGGAGTATGGCCTAACCAATATTTTGCCCAACACTGCATCAACAACTAGAGAGCTTGGGGGTAAGCCATAGATGGACAAATTGGATCTTACTTGATAATTTTCTTTCCATTTAGTCCTTCCTACTATTCAAGAACCTGTGGGATAGTTGTGTCCATCAACTGGCAAGTAGAGATTGCTCCTCTGAATAGACCGAGGCCACATCAGACAAAGAGGGAGAAGCATAGATAAACCTCCAAGAGTAGACAGATGAGGCTAAATGAGATCTCTTAGGAGCCAGAGGGGCAGCAGAGCGAGAAACTGAAGCATCCTGCTGCAACTCTTGACTGTCCACGTTCCAATAAATAGGCCTGGTGTAAGAGGAATATAAACTCCAGAGAAAACAAAGATCCTGATGCAGCTGAATACTCTGTTGGGCCCTAAGGTTCTAAAATGGCAGCTATGCTCCACGTGTGATCAGACAGAGGCTGTTCCTTACTGCCAGTTGGCTTCAATAAAATGGCACCCATTCTCACACTTTCCAGCAGCAAACTTGGCACCAGCCCTGCCGGAAAGCCCCAAGTCCCCGGCATATTCAGATGATGCACCAAATCCAAAGATGTGTTGCCACCAACCATTTCGCCCATGTCCTGCGGAATTCTTGGCTTGCAGGCACTGCAACACCCCGACACCAGCTGGTTAGTCCCACAGCGGGAAAACTGCTTAACTGCCTCTGTGGGAGTCAACATTCACGTACAATGCAGTTCCAAGTGGTGAGTTAAGATCTCTCCCCTGCACCAAGTAGAACTTGCAGCCCTCCAAGCGGTTCTGAGTCGAACTTCAATTGGATGTACCACTACCAGCTGCTACCCCCCACCAAGCTCACAGCCTCTACAAGTCTTACCCCAGCTGAAAAAGAATCAGGAATGATACTCTGTCCAATGCTCTCCAGTAAACCTCTTTCCTTCTCCTTTCTTTTTTTCTTTAAAGGTGGTTATGCTGAAAAAGGAGAGCTCCATAGAAAACAGGGGAGAGGTGAAGGGAGGGAAGAAGTAAATTTGCGGGGCACCAAAGACAGGGATCTGAACACCTCCAGATATGACTCTGCAGACTCAAGCTACCCGTAATGCTCAACTGGAGACCAGTTGGCCAACTGGACCAGGAGCAAATCACTCGGAATAGTGTGTCCATCCACCTGCTGGAGATAGAAAATACTGAAGAGCTGGACTGGATGCCAAGAGAGAGAGAGAGAGATGTCTTAGCTCAGTTTCTATTCTCTATCTCCACCTACTGGTTGATGGACACAATTATCCCACAGGTTCTGGAATAGTGAGAAGCTATGTAATGGAACAGTTTGTTTGGCCCCTCCAACCAAAAAAGTATTGTGCTTCCCCTACATGCACCACAGTACACTAACATACCACCCATGCACATTCTTTTGATAATGAAATTCTGTTGGAAACTACATATAGGAGTTAAGTTAGTAGTCTGCCGTACCTCTTACAGATTGCGCATCATCAAGTCCATCCAGTCCTTAATTCAGTCTCTAGCATTAAGCATCCTTATGCACTCATTTGGTAATCTCAAAACTGGACTACTGCAACTCACTGTATAAAGGCCTTTGAAATAAAGATCGCCGACTGCAACTAATACAAAACACTTTAATCTGTGTTATTAATAAAGCGGGCAAATATGACCATATCCCTCCTTTCCTAAAGGCCGCTCACTGGCTTCCCATTACACACAGGATCATCTACAAATTCCTCCTCTTAGTAAGGTTATAGCTTCTGGTGAACCACTTTACCTTTCGCGTTATTTGATATATTATCAGCCCTCTTTCTCCCTACGCTCTCTTAATCAAAACCGGTTAAATGCCCCCTCCTATAAAGACATAGTGCACGTACATATTCGAGCCTCTATATTCTCCATAAAAGGGCCACAACTATGGAATGCATTACCATCCTCTCTCCGATTACTCACCGCTCTTGACCAATTTAAAACTGAACTTAAAACATTTTTATTTAACAATGTGTTTGGCTGATTTCCCTAAGCATTGGCTCCATTCAGGAATCTGGAGCAGATATAAAAGCTTACCTACTGTGTTTACACCCCTCCCCCTTTCGTATTATGATTGTAGGTCCTCCCCCTTTCCCTTCCCTGTCAGTCTGTCTAACTTACTACTTTTATCTTCCCTACTGTAAACAGCCTTGAAAGTAACCCCATAAGGTGAGTTAGAAATATTGGTAAACTTGAAACATGTAACCGGTTAAAGCAATTTAAAATGCCAGGTCTGTATCATAATAATAACTGCAGAAAAATTAAGCGAAGATACTCCATTCATCTGTACTCAATATGCACTGAAGAAGAGGATACAGGCAGACATTTCAGAAAAGCTTTCCTTCCTCTGCAGCATGAGTTACTCTTTTGATACTGTCTGGAAGGTATAGGCCACTGGTTCTGATGGATGTGTAAGAATAATTACATCAGAATTGCCAAGTGTAACGCCATCTCTTTTATGTCGGCATACATGGAACAGGTGATCAGGGGTGGTGGGAGACCGACTGAAAAATGTTACCCAGTGAGTTATAGTTGTGACATATTTGGACTACAGCTTATGCAATACTTACATTAAAATTGAGATTTAATGAACTTGTTTCTACTTAATCAGGAACGGTCATGTGACCAGATTAGGACACTTTATAGTGGAATTTCCTCTTCCTTGTAACCTGGCTTGTGCAGCTATAAAAGCAGCTTCCTTGGACTGTGAGGATCTTTTGCTTCCCGTGGCAGCAATGTTGTCTGTAGAAAATGTCTTCATACGACCTGGTAAGGCCAAAATAGCAGACATATTTTTCAGCAGGTTCTGTTCAATAAAAAGGCATGATACTATACTGTTCACTGATTTGAAATTTCAGAACCAGGGATCACAGTTGTTGCATGCGGCATTTTCTAATGAAATGAGCATGCGCTATTGGGTAGATATTCTAAAGCTGAAATAGCAGCTTCAGTAGGATTAATTCTGTGTTTGTACTTCATTTTAGCAAGCTTCAATTGTTAATTAATGAATGTAAGAGTCTGCCTGCATGGTCAAAACTAAGCATTTTGGAGACACCTCTGCATCTGTCTGCTATTCCAAACTACATGAGTTCCTGAACACAAATAGTATATGAGCCTCAATAGCAACAATAGAACTGTTCCCAAACAGCCTGAAATCTAAGTCTAAAAAGAGGGAGGTTAGATGAATTAGGTAAGGCCATGTGGACAGATATCAAACCTGGAGCTTCAGGTTCATAATTCGGCTTTGATGGCAAGCAGTAAGACATACAGCTGTATGCTTATAGAAACGGTACAGCATTTATCCTCTCTAGGGCTTTAGGATTTCTGTACTGTGATTAGAAGAACTGTACTGGCTACAGATTCTACTTAGCAAAATGGAGCTGAGCCTTCCCTGTCCTTCCTGTTGCCATGCCCAGTTCTGGGCTTTTATTCCATGAATAATGCAACTACACAATCTATCTTCTTCCTTGATCAGAGTTAATGTGAATATTATGTCACAGAGGGACCAATGCAGAAAGTTAATATGAGTCTTAACTGCATGGTTTCTGCAGGTTTTACAAGCACATTAGTGACTGCGCCATGCAGGAAGGGGTTGAGCTGCAGGTGTTAACTTGCACAGAAGATGTGGCTGTATACTCTGCTAAAATGTATGGTAATGTGCACATTAAAGTATTCCATGCATTACAGAGGCTTTTGAGGTGTGCACAACATTAGAAATTTTTCACCAGGTCCGAGGTAGCATAGAATGGTTAGCAGAGAGGATTTATGCCAGTTTTTGACTTTTATCTATCAGTTTTGTTGTCTTTTGCAAGCAGAAAGAAGTACCTGCAAGTTCAAAAGACTGAAGGGAGGTAACGGGTCATGTGCATGTGTCCAAACAAAAATACTACTACTACTTATCATTTCTAAAGCGCTACTAGACCTTCACAGCACTGTACACTTGAACATGAAGAGACAGTCCCTGCTCAACAGAGCTTACAATCTAATTAGGACAGACAAACAGGACAAATAAGGGAATATTAAAGTGAGGATGATAAAATAAGGGTTCTGAACAAAAATAAAAGTGTAAGTGTGCCTGTTCTTCTGTTCATAAATACCAGCCTTACAAAAAATTTACATGCAAGAAATTTTTGTGAGGCTGATATTTATGAGCCCACACTTTCGTTTTTGTTTGGACAAGCTTACCATACGAGCTTTGTGTGGTCAGCTTTCCCTGATAAACATGCAAGTTCTGCATGTTTTAAATTTGCATATCATTAGTTACCTGCATGGCGTGGAATTAAGTTTGCAATAGAAGCTGCACTCCTTTCTATATCAGCCTCCGAGTTATTTCTGTTGAAGTGTGGTTCACCGACCATTCTATGTAAGGAAAATTGCAGAATGAAATCCAGTTGCCATGATGAAAGAGTGGAACATTGTATCAGTACCTGCTGGTGTTGAACATACACACACACTGAATAATACATTAATAGTTTCCAGCAGAAGTGAGAAGGGAAGAAGCATGTGAGGAACAAGAATAAACTGAAAGAGAAATGAACAAGTGTGCGGAATGAGTCAGAGAAGGAAATAGATCGATATTGAAATCACTTATGCAGCCAGTAAGGGTGCTGTCTGCATAAGGGGATTCATCTACATGTTTTGGCAGTATAATTTTAAATATGGTGTTTAAGCATAGACTTTTGATCCTGATCTGGTAATGAGGTATGGTCAGATGCTTGGGGGGGGGGGGGGGGGGGGGGGGGTGCTGGAAGCACAGCAGTTAAATGATACTTTCTATATCTTTCTTTCTTTATGAATATTGGAGTTCTTTCCTGACCTATGGAATTTTATTGTACACCACTTTGATGGTTTCCTCTAAGCGAATAATCAAATAAAATGAACCTTGAACCATGTTGCCCCTATTTTATAAAGATGAACATAAAAAAAATAAATGACACAGACCTGGCACCTTAGAAATATGTCATTCTCTGCAGACAAGCGGTATTGTTGAGGAGAGGTTTATCATTACCCTAAGATACAAAAGGTAGGGACAGACTGCAAAGAAAGAGTAGACAGAGACGTTTGTAAATATTGCTGCCTAGGGCCACAGTTGCAGGCAGTGTAAATTATGTATTTATAAATTTTTAGTGGTGTCCATAGTGCCCATGATTACCTTATTTCAGCTTGTCTGGTTTAATAATTTGTTTCTTTGTATAATCCCCCTTTCATATGTTACTGTAAACTGCTTAGATAAGCAATTTTATGGGCAGTATATCAAAAATGAATGATGAAGGAGCATTGAGTAGTACTTGCTGATGTTAGGACATGAATGGCTGATGTCCAAAATTGTGACACAGGATTTTAAACTCAACCACATTCAAAGCCACATTTCCTGAAGTTTGCATCTGCTCTGCAAACCTACAGAACATAAGTTGGGCTTCCAAGCTGAGATCCTCAAACAGCCTAATGTTCAGGTACTGATTTAGTTGTAGCCATTTAAAATATTGAAATGGAGGGAGAGAATATTTCTTCACAAGAGCTGGGAAAGATAGAATGATACCTTCCATTAACTGTCCTATGACCCTTTACTACCCCAGAATTGCCAATTAAATCATTGTAGTAATTTTAACCTTAAGTAGCCTGTTTCAGGGCTGCCAAGAGGGGTGGGATGGGGGGGGGGGGTAAGATTCCCCTGGCTCAGCCTATGTGGAAACAGGAAGTTACTTCATAGGAGGTGGGACACGGCAGGAAGAAGGACCTATAGCTGGCAGAGCACTCTCTCTCATTCATTTCTATGGGAGGAGGCGGTGGGGCCCTTAAGATTGTTTGCCCTGGGCCCAACTTTGTCTCTTGGCGGCCCTGGCCTATCTAGTTGTCTGTCTTCTGGAAGTTTGTTTAACTTAACTAAACATTTCTCAAGACTAGGTTATTATTTTAATGATAGGGAAAGAGTAATACCTGCTGTACATCAAAGAGGAAAAAGGTGTACAAACTGTTCCTCCACTGCTGTTAAGGGTCTCACCTCTTTCAAGCCTTTCTTGTTTTGCTAGGCTTTCTCATTTTGTAAGTCTTCTTTTCTTAATTTATTTCCTTCTTCTCAGGGCCTCATCAAAAAAGCATTGTATATGGGCTCAAGTCTTTCCCCATGTAAAACAAGGGAATGCTTCTGTTCATTTGCATGGTGATGCCAGATGTGGGAGATTTGCAGTTTAGCTTAATTTACTGAAATTTGATGTTTCACCTATTTCTAAGCGAATTACATACAAACCAACAACATCTTCATTATAGTTTAAATTTAAACCATACAGTAATCATATTCATTAAGCTGTAGTGAGTTTCAAGCAGAAAAGACTGGACTGAATGTCTCTGGGTTGGATAGGCAAAAGAAGACCACAATAATCATGTGTCACAAGGAACAAAAAACCCTGTATGGTATTTCCCCAGGTGGGTCTCAAAAAGAAAAAGAAGCTGAGGAGAGGCATCAAGAGCTGTCACTGCAAGCTGGAGGATGCAATGACTTTGCAACTCTTTGGTTCATCTTTCAACAATGCAAAGGAAGGTATGTGTGCAGACTGATGTGGGTGATGTGTTAGATCGAGGATCTTCAAAGTCAGTCTTTGACGACTACAGACCTATCTAGTTATCATGAATATACATGATATATTTGCATGCACTGCCTCTATTGTATGCAAAAATACCTAATGTGTGTTTACTGTGGTTAGTCTAGAAACCAGATTTGTTTTATGGTTCTTGAGAACGGTGGGTACATGTGTGGAGTACAGACGCACATTTACACCTTTTTCATAGCAGGTATAAATTGTGCATAGGCATTTGCGCACTGTTGCGACTTGTTCTGGAAGCCTCTTTTATTAAGGATCATGTTCTTATGTTGCTTTTGTAAAACCGGGATAAAATAGGTGCTTTCTTGAACTTTCAACATATGTAGAGGGTAATTTTAAAACAGGACAATTGCATAAGTGGAGTGAGAGCTAGTTGGGGAAGAGGGGTGAGGGAGAGAGTGAAGGTGCTAGTCCTAAATATTTTTTATTCTAATTAATTTCATAGTTTGTTTTTATTATGTATGTATCTTGTATGATGGGTATTTCCTTGGATTGTTTTCAAAATAGGTGATTAATAAGTATTTATTATATATACTTAGGGGTGTGTGTATATCTGTGGGTATATAAAAAGTAAGCCTCACGCTTTATCTTACTCCCTCTCACTATCCATTCAAACCAAGAAACAACCCCTCCTGTTTTTCATTCCTTCACTTCAATTCAAGTAGAACCCCTCCATCTCATCTCTTATCCACCAAATGAAAAAATTATAACAGGCTGACAGATTATGACCACCATCCTTAATAAAATATTGTGGCCAAGTTTTCCTGAGTCACCCCACCCCTTAAAAATACCACTAGAGGGATGCCACCTGTGTTGAATATTTAGTGAATAGTAACTTGGTGAGCAGACCAATCCCTGTTCAGAGCTCAAAGTGCAATGAATGAGTAATAATGTAACTTATTACATTTGATATATCGCCTCTCGAGCATACACAAAACAAAGTGGTTCACAGTTTGAAAATAAATACAGCTAGGAACAGGCGCAAAACAAGATCTGAATCAGATGAATACATCAAAACATCAGTACCAAAGCACAAGTAGGAAAAAGAGTCAACAAGCATGCCAGCTGTCCCCTCAGCCCAGGGGTCAGCATCATTAAATCCCAAAGGCCTGCAATAAAAAGATATGTCTTCAGAGCAGCTTTCAATCAGGAACGATTAGCTGGGAGGGAATGGGATTTGATATACTGCCTTACTGCGATTACAAGCAAAGTGGTTTACATATATATATATATATAGGTACTTATTTTGTAGCTGAGGCAATGGAGAGTTAGATGACTTGTCCAGAGTCACCAGAAGCTGTAGTGGGAATTTAACCCAGTTCCCCTGGTTCTCAGGCCACTGCACTAACCATTAGGCACAATGAGTTCCATAGTACATGAGGAAACTAACTGTTGTGCATTTGAAACCATTTTTAATTGAAAGAATTCCTTGCTTTTTGGGAACTCGATATACAAAATAGGAACAATAAGACTTTAATTCAGAATCACTGTGAAATAGTAAATTAACCTTGATTTTCCATAGTACAATTGGACCCCTGTTTACTAAGCCGTGTTATCTGTTAATGCAGTAACTAGTGTGCACTAACAGTTAATTCAACGCCTTAGCAGTTAGCAAGCAGTAATTTCTGTGTTAACCACCTAAAACGGAAGGGAATGTGGAATAGGTATGGAATGAGTGATAAGTTCATGCACTGTGTATGCTACTGACAAAGAAGAGATGGTACAACTTTAATCCCCTGCTGGACTTGGGAAGGGGGAATTTGGTGACCTACCTTTAAGGTGTGTGCGTGTGTGTGGGGGAACCTGGGTCACTGGACCACTAAAAGTTTTGTTTCCTGAGTGAGACCCCTTATACTTCTAGAATTTTTTTTGTCTGGTGAGCAGGGAGAGGGGAACTTGGGAACAGGGTCTGATATTTGACAGTTTTTTGCTCCTAACCTTGAAAATGTACTAGAGCTGAGTGTTTACATATATACTCAAAATGTCATTAACTCCTAAATTTAGGAGTATAAGAAGTGGATGGCAACAGGAACAAATTTAGGGTGGAGAAAAAAAGGAGTTAAGCATGATTTTCAGTACTACGCTCATAAATCTAAGCAAATGAATGGCAGGTGTGACTTCATAGCCTTCAAAATTGGGACACAGATCCTTTAATCATACAATCTGCATTCAGAATGAAAAGGACCGTTTTCCTTCGATTGTGTGGAGCACGAAGAATTGTTTAATCTGCACTGTGTGGGGACAGATTTCCGTTTTTGTGCTTCAAGCTTTGTAGCTGTCTTTTTTTCCACAATCATATAGGACTAATAGTATTGACCCCCTGATGCAGGCGCTACGTGCCAAAACATGGCCCGTGTCGGGTCATTAAAGAAAGATTGGTGTTCAGGTTACATGATTAAAGAAAGGATCTGTGTCCCAATTATGAAGGCTCCTAGTGCTTCTTTTTGGCTACTTGGACTTTGATCTGTACTTTGGACCCTCTCTGTGTTGGCTTGAGGTCTAACTTCATAGGCATGACTTTTTAGCTCCTAAATTAAGATGGAGTTTCAGCTGAGAATTTAGGCCCCTAAGGGCTCCTTTTATAAAGTGTCGCTACCGCTTAGCGTGCGCTGAATGCAAAAAAGCCCATGGGACTTGAGTAGGCTCCTTTACATTTAGTGTATGGCTAATCGGTAGTGCCGTTTTGTAAAAGGACCCCTAAGTTTGGCTGAAAATAGGTCACAAATTTAGGAGCTCAATTTTTTTTTAAGGGCTTCAAGTGTTTTAGACACATATAGGGCTGCTATTGTAACCTCTAGTTTTGTCTAACCAGATTCATCCAATTAGTGCTGGATATTGCATTAGCTACTTTAATATCTGACTCCACCCAGCTTCCTTTTGATCTGCTAAACCTGTCTGGCACAGTCCCTCCTACTTTTAGCAAAGCTGGTGCAGTGTAGTCATATGGGACAGCAGGCTGTACTTCAGTCAAAGCTTCTTCCAGTGCTGCTCTGTGGTTGGTTCTTAGGTGCCGTGCTAAACAGAATCCTTGAGTTATCCCATAAGCTATTTTGACCCCTTCCTCAACAGCATATCAAGAGTTGAGCAGTGAGAGAGAGAAGAGCACAATCCAGGAATAAAATCAGTATCTTACACAAGGAGAGCTAATTATAAGGGATGTTTAGCCTCACCTTAAAAATGAACTTGTAGCAAAGTTATTCAAACCTAATCTTTGAGAGTACCAAATTGTGTGATCAAATAACCAGATTACATAGAATAATTTTTATTGTCACAGAATCCACAACAAATCTAGTTTTATCCTACAGTACCAATTGAGTATCACCCCCTTCCTCCTAGGATGTAGTCCAGTCATATGCCAATAACATTCAGCATTTCCTTCTGGGCAAATCCTGGATTCAATCTCTTTCGCCCCTCTATGCCCACTGGAGTGCTTATACAGATAATGCAAAAACTTAAAACATAACTCTTTCCATACACTCCACACTAAAAATTGAACTTTATTGAGTAAGCACCAAGAGCAGACACAACACAAGACCGTGTTTCAGCAGAAAACACCGCCTGCCTCGGGAGTTACCCACACTCTGTTAGATGCTGAAGCTGTGGCAATGGTGCAGTAACTGAGATGATTCTATGAAATGAACCAAAGCACAGCCGGCATATGGCTAAAAGTCAAACGATCACTGCTGCAGACAAGGCTTTACTGCACCTTGCCAGCAGCAGTGATTATTTGACTTCAGCATCTAACATAAGAATAGCCATACTGGGTCAGAACAATGGTCCATCTAGCCCAGTATCCTGCTTCTAACAGTGGCCAATCCAGGTCACAAGTACCTGGCAGAAACCCATTTAGTAGCAACATTACATGCTACCAATCTTGGGGCAAGCAGTGGCTTCCCCCATGTCCATCTTAATAATAGACAATGGACTTTTCCTCCAGGAACTTGTACAAACCTTTATTCAATCCAGATACGCTAACGCTGTTACCACATTCTCTGGCAGCAAGTTCCAGAGCTTAACTATTTTTGAGTGAAAAAGTATTTCCTCCTATTTGTTTTAAAAGTATTTCCATGCAATTTCATTGAGTGTCCCTTGGCCTTTGTACTTTTTGAAAGAGTGAAAAATCGAGTCACTTCTACCCTTTCTACACCATTCAGGGTTTTATAGACCTCAATCATATCTCCCTGAGGCAGGCGGTGTTTTCTGTTGAAACACGGTCCCGTGTCAGGTCCACTTTTGGTGCGCACTCAATAAAGTTTGTGCTTACATCAGTCTGATTGTTGGAAGTCATTGTGTCATCCCCTACTTTCCTTTTGCATCTTTGGACTTGTCGTAGGGGATCCTTTCCCGTTCATTGCTTTGTCCACACTAAAAATCATCATGACCGAATTCCATATTCAAATCACTATTCCATTTTCACTCTGTGGTGAGATAGGGCTCCCCTGCCAATTCACCAAACATCTTTCCTCCCCTTTTGGTCTTATTAAACTATATGCATCCAAAGGTCTTAATGCTGGAGCTCCCTAACTTGCCTGAACATAAATACCCATAAAAATCTGTAACTAGCCCAAATTCCTCCTTATGAAAGCAGACTTTTTCATCAGCAGAACCAGATTAATTTGCATATATTAGTAACCCTGAAAACGTTACTTGTTCTGGTTCTTGATCTAACACCAGGAACAGCCCTGGCTAGTGTACAGGGATTACTGGGGCTTTCTAGCTGAGAAAATAAATGTTAATTTTGCAATCCTAAATAATTCTCATATACTTTTCACTGTATACCCTAACTAAAGAAGGGCATTCTTCATTGAATTCTGCAGTCATGCTGCCACAGCATCTAGATCTCTCCAAAAGGGTGAAAGCTCCCACACTAGCAAACCATACATTGAGAAATGGTTTTTGGAAATGATTCCTCAGGCAGAGAATATCGCCTAGTACAGAGGTTTTGTGTGTGTTCCTAGTAATTCTCCTGCAGCATGGTGCAAGAAGAACTCTGTCCACTGGCGGGCCTTAAAGTCTGCATTCAGCGTAGAAAAACAACTGCAGGAAATCACCAGCAGACTGAAACAGGTGAGTATCATTTGTTTATCTTAACACTTCTCCTGTTTAGCTCTACACATAGGCAGTAGGTTTTACTAATTACTAGTGGAGGAAAGAACTGTCTGTTCCTCTGCAGTGTTGCCAGCCTAAATTTATGTATAATATATTTCCAAAGTATTCCCAGATTTAGAAGTATCCTCATGTTTTGGAAACTCAAAATATAAGGCTCAATTAAAAATGAATGTTGAAAAGCAGATACTTTCCAGCAGTGGCGTTCCTTGCCTGCATGGCACCCGGGGCGGAGCGCCGATGTGCCCCCCCCCACTAAATTACACCTTCCCCCCCTCCGGCGAAATGACCCCCCCCGGGTGTACGCCGCTTGGGGGGGGGTGCCGCGGCGCGCAATGCACGCCTGCTCTGAGTTCGCTAAACTTCTTTGCTCATTTGCTACAGCTCCCTCTACCCTGGAACAGGAAGTAACCTGTTCCGGGGCAGAGGGAGCTGCAGCGAATGAGCAAAGAAGTTTAGCAAACTCGGAGCAGGCGCGCGCCGCGGCACCCCCCCCCCCCCCCCACCGGCGTGCACCCGGGGCGGACCGCCCCCATCGCCCCCCCCCCCCTTGGTACGCCACTGCTTTCCAGCCCCTTTGTGTTTCAAAGGATTTTATGAGTTTTGTGAAAGTAAAATTATTTGCAGATAAAAGCAGGGACAGGCTGATAGTGATCTGGCCCCCTGGGCAATAAAGATCATTGGGGCCCCCCCATCCCATTCCATCCAGCATCGGGATGCCCTATCTCTCTCCCCCTCCTGCACTCCTGTCTCTGCCCCCCCCCCCCCCCTACCTGGAGCAAGAAAACAACTTCCAATCCAAGCGGGAAGAAGAAGTTGAGTCCGTACTTACTATCCTGAGGCCTGTCCCCCTTCTGACATAACTTCCTTCTTCTGCAAGGGTGTGCTGTGGCAGAGAGAGATTCCAGCATCAGCGGAGACCTCAGGATAGTAAGTGTAGACTCTGCCTCTTCTTCCCACTTGGATTGGAAGCTCTTTTCTCGCTCCTGATGATGGTGGTGGTGGGGGTTCAGAGACAGGATTTCAGGAGGGGGAGAGAGAGGGGGCATCCTAGTCCCAGAGGGGAGGGAGGGATGTTCTGGGCCCTCCAACTGCCCTGGGCCCTTGGGCACTGCTTGGTTGCCTGTCAGTCTGCCCCTGGATAAAGGTTAGATGAAGCCCTGTCTATCATTGTGAGATTTCATTTCCCCTCCCTGTTTTCTGCTTCTGTTCCCAGAGCATTTTACCTCATCAGTCTAATTTATTGAAAGCCTCAAAATGTGACAAATATTGGAATCTGAGGCAGAGAACCTGGACTGGTTTTCTGTGTCATGGACTATCTATTTTAGGCCCTTGTCCTGAGTGGTAAAATTGGTGCACATCAGCAGAAAAACACAAAGAATAAAAGTTTGGTTCATCAAATTAAAATAAGACAGAGTGGAAGAATGAGTTCTGTACATGTGATGTGGCTTTCTGTTGGTTTCAAACAGTTTAAAGACTTTCCGAGGGAGAGATTTGATGGCTCCAGAAATGAGATACTCCGACAGTGTTTATGTGCTGGGTACTTCACTAACGTAGCCAGAAGGTAAAATAACTGAATTTTTACAAAATTACAAAGGGGGATGGATTTCTTTCAGTTCAAGGCAATGAAAGTTCTCCTCCAGCTCAGCAGTAAGCTTTAGACGCCAAGCAATGCTGTCTTTGTGTCCTGCAGTGCTAAAATCTGTGCTTGGATGTTTCTCTTTAAGGTGAGACAACTCAGAATGTGCTATAGTTTAAATTGCATTGTTCATCTATGGGAGAAGCGCTTCTATCTAACTGGACAATCAGGGGCCTGATTTCTAGACATGAGCCTGTTTAATAAAACTTCCAAGTGCTTATTGCTCACTTCAGCAGTGGCATGGCTTGGGGTGAATGTGGAATACAAAGGTTGAAACCAAAAGCTGGAGTTTGTCGCTGGTGAAGGGAGTGAAATGAATAAAGAATGTTTGTTTATTTATTAATGAAACTAGTCTTTGTCAGGCTTTATGATAAAGAAGCTGGTAGCACAGCTAAAGTTCGTTCCCTTGTGTTTTTTAATTCCAAGTAATAAATGTACTTTTTGGAAGGTAATTGTTTCTACTCCTATTTCTTCATCATTTTTCAATATATTTGAATGAAAATAAAATCTCTTCTGCCCTGAAGTTAATGGAAACCCTTCCTCAATAGCATATCCAGAGCTAAGCTGCAAACCTGATCAAAACCCAGAACACTGCACGGTTGAAGAATGAGCTTTAGTTCTGGTGTGGTGGTTTATTTTTCTCAGTCGATTGCAAGACTTACTCTTTGTGCAAAGTGAATTTGTGCTTCAGGTAGAAACCTAATCCTTTTTTTTTTCTTCTTCTACTGCCACCCAAGTAGTCTTCCTGTAGCTGCAGGTAGAAATGTGTCTGCACAGCACTTGTGTTCACTGTCTAGAAAAATATCTTTGATGAAACATTGACCAGTTAGTGGGGTAAATGATTATAGTAAGGACCAATGATAGTTTTTTAACCATGTGTGTGTCCTATAACTAAAAGGAAAAAAAAATTAACAAAATGTGTTTAGTGGTGATATTTTTGAGTTCAACTCATTACTGTGGGAAAATATTAGGAATCATTAAAATGCTGAAAATAATTTCCTCTTAATGATCTGGTGATGTTTGATACTAACTGTACATTATCACATTCAGAACATGTTTTTGCTGGTCCTCCCAAAAAGTTTCAGAACCTGTAGAAAATCCAGCTTAGCAATTGGTAAAGCCCTAGAATATAAGGAGCATTTCTGTGTTTGCAGATCGGCTGGAAGAACATTTTACACAATGGATGGACATGGCAATGTAGTGCATATTCATCCTTCATCAGCTGTAAGTTATGTGTTTCTAAATTGTGTTGTTGGCTGTACTGCACACCTTTTGATATTTCTGAATTGCTTTAGTTATGAATAGCATAACATAAAGGAGAACAGCTTGTTAAGGACTATAGGGATATCTTAGTTAGTTAGTGATGTAATTACACTTATTGTATTGGGGTGCATGATGATCCTCTGCCTCGGAACTGCCAGCCCAGCAGTAGGAAGACAGGCCAGCATGTCCTCATTAGCTGGTGTATATTTTCAAACCCAGTCACAGCCTGTCCTCTGCACAGGTTTACTTAATGATAGCTATGCAAGAGATGAGGGGAAGGCCATAGAAGAACAGGAGAAGGATTGTTGAAGGCTATGGGGGAGGCCAGAAAGGGTGAAGGATTCTGGAAGAAGCATACAGAGGGGAAAGAAAGAAAAAAAGGACCTGGAAAGGGGCACTTGGGATATGGAAGAGAAATGAGTACTCAGGAAGGATAGAATTTCCCCCCACACCCACCCTCCTGGGGTCATGCTCAGAACCTTGTGAGGTCCCTGAAGAAAGATTCCCATCTGTCTCTCCACTTAGGTGGGGAATATTCCACAATGTTGCTTGGTGGTCTGGAATTGAACTTACACTACTTATCAGAGTAGTATAATTGTAAACTTCTGGAACATGTTGTACCAAACTCTGTTATGGCTACATTATTAAAACTTAGAAATAAATTGTTCAAGTCGTTTGAAGGACAACAGATTGGTGAGCTGGGGGGCAGCAAGAGAGAAAAATACAGGCGCAGAGGGAAGGGAGAAAGAGTGTGCCATGGGGGCTATAATCAAAGCAAACCTATTAGTGTAGTGTTGTTTTGATAGCCAGAAGTACCCCTGGAGCTCTGATTATTTACCCGCGAACTGTATGATATCTGGATCTTATTTCACCTGACCATGTAACCATGCACTTTCTTTAAGCTCTATAATCAGGAAGCACAGCTGGAGTGGATCATTTTCCATGATGTCGTGGTTACATCAAAAATTTATGTGAGAACCTTGTGTCCTGTTCGCTATGAATGGGTTAAAGATTTACTGCCCAAGTTGCATGAAGTCAATGCATATGAACTAAGCACTGTGGCCCGAGAAGAAGTGACAGAAGAAGAACTGTCAAAGTGGAGAAGAAAAGAAGCCATCAAACTGCAGCATGGTGAGAAAACAGCAGTACATTTTCATTTGAAAGGGATAGTTAGTATAGAGCTGGCTTTAAATTTCTAGCATCCACAGGCAGCTGGGGGGGTGGAGGTCTACCCCTCAAGGTCACCAGGGAGGTTGGTAAGGATGAGTGGGTGCTGGAATCTCCTTAGCCCAGATTCTTCAATCTCCCCTCACCTCTAAGTCACTGTGCTCTAAAAGAACTCGAACATTAAATTGCTGATCTGTAACAGATCATTAAGATCTTCCATAGTACTTGAAGACTGGAAAGTAGCCAATATAATGCCAATTTCCATATCATCAAGCTGATCAATCCATAGACTGGTGGGTTGTGTCCATCTACCAGCAGGTGGAGATAGAGAGCAAACTTTTGCCTCCCTATATGTGGTCATGTGCTGCCGGAAACTCCTCAGTATGTTCTCTATCTCAGCAGGTGGTGGTCACACACAGCAGCAGCTCTGGCTAGGCCTCCAAGCCTAATCCTTAGGTTTTGTTGAGGCCTGGGGTTGAGGGCTCTTTTGAGCAAGTGCAAACCTGGTGGTGCCAGGTCCCTCCTTTTCTCCCCCCTCCCGCTGGCTCCGTTTAAAAAAAAAAAAATTTGAACGTCTTTAAAGGCGTTTAATTCGACGTTTCTTTAAACGTTCATTGCAGCTACTCACTGGGACACCAGTTCGTTACAGCTCGGAGCGGCAAGCAGGTAATTTTACCTTTTTATAGCGGGCAGGGGGTTCCCCGATTCTTCTCCTCGTGGCATATGGCGTCGGAGGGCGAGGGCGCAAAGGGTCGCTCCCCGGATCGCTGGAGCGCTTCTAGAGGGGATGCGGGGGTTTTACAACCTGATTCGCCCTTGATGGGTGACAGTTTAGTGACCGATGAATGTCCCGGTCGTTCCTCTGGCGTGGCGGTTTTTCCCCGCCATAAACGCCCATCCCCCGCTCCTCGCCTCCGCCATCTTGGCCGGCCACGCGGCTCGGACGGCTTCTTCGTGGGCCGCCCTTGAGGTTGGAGACATTAATGCCATGAACGCCCTTAATTTGGGCGACGGCACAAGCGGCTAAAGTTAAGCGCCGTTCTTCCCGCGCGGCTCCTTCGCGGAGTTTCGCGCCGGACGCCATTTTGGATGCGCAGCATGTCTCTCCCCCGCTATTGCGAGCGCCGGTTGAGAGTGCGTCTAGGGCTGTTGCCCAGGCTGCGGAAGTGCACAGTCTGGGGGGTTTCTCCCCCGAGTTTGTTTTGCTGCTGCATCAGGCTTTCCTCATGCAAAACGCTGCCCCTGCTCCCTCTTCTGATAAAGAGGTTGAGGTTCCCAGAGGTAAACGCCCTCGGGTTGATTTCCAGGCCTTGGAGGACTTTGTCTCCTCCGATGTAGATGAGGGCAGCGTGTCTGAGGTCTCCCAACGGTCCTTTGCGGATTCCTTGGAGGAGATAGATCCCCGCTCGGATGGAGCGGATGACCCCTCTGCAGCGCGGCTTTTTAGCCCAGAGGATTTGCCCAACCTGTTTTTACAGGCCATGGACACTTTGAAGATTTCCTCTCCGGAGGACGTCTCTCCCTCAGCCCCTGTTGGCTCTGCCATTATGCTGGGGACGAAGCGCCCGCCTAGATCCTTCCACGTGCATGATGCCATGCACACCTTAATTGCGGCTCAATGGGATGTCCCGGAAACGAGCCTTAAAGTGGCTAGGGCTATGTCCCGCCTCTATCCTTTGGCTGTGAGTGAACGTGAGGCCTATCTGTGGCCTACCGTGGATTCTTTAATCACTGCGGTGACTAAGAAAACGGCGTTGCCGGTGGAAGGTGGCACGGCCCTAAAGGACGCCCAAGACAGAAGATTGGAGGCGGCCTTAAGGTCGTCCTTTGAGGCAGCTGCTTTAAGTTTGCAGGCCTCAGTTTGCGGCTCCTATGTGGCCAGGGCGTGCCTGACTATGGTGCAGCGGGCTTCCCCCTCGGATCTTTCCTTGAGGGCTGATTGGCCGGCCCTGGAATCGGGCTTAGCCTATTTGGCAGACTTGCTGTATGATGTCTTGAGAGCCTCAGCTAAAGGCATGGCTCAGACAGTCTCTGCGCGGCGGTGGCTTTGGCTGAAACATTGGTCTGCTGACCACGCCTCTAAATCCCGCCTGGCTAGATTGCCTTTTAAAGGCAAGCTGCTCTTTGGGGTCGAGCTGGACAAAATCGTGACCGATCTCGGCACATCTAAGGGCAAGAAATTACCAGAGGTCAGGGCTCGGGCTAGTACTCGTCCCGGTACCTCCAGAGGACGGTTGCTGGAAGCCCGTCGGTACCGCCCGGGCAAGTCGGGTTCCTCTGCCCCCTCTTCCTTCAAGAGGAATTTCTCCCCCAAGCAGCATTCCTTTCGCAGAGACCGCCGTCCCGGAGGTGCTCCCTCCGGTCCTCCCCCAGGGTCTCGTACCCAATGACGGGGCCTTGGTCCACGCCCCAGTGCAGATTGGAGGACGGCTGTCCTCGTTTCTGGGCGAGTGGACCACTATAACTTCAGACGCGTGGGTGCTGGAAGTCATCAGAGACGGCTACAAGCTAGAGTTCTGCCAACCCTTAAGAGACGGGTTTGTACTCTCTCTTGCAAGTCTCCGGTCAAGCTGTGGCAGTGCAGCAGACCTTGGACAACCTGATCCGCCTGGGTGCGGTCGTTCCGGTGCCAAAAAAAATCAGATTGGCAAGGGACGTTACTCCATTTACTTTGTGGTTCCAAAGAAAGGAGGTTCTGTCCGGCCTATCCTCGACCTCAAAGGGGTCAATCGGGCCTGGAAAGTGAGGCACTTTCGCATGGAGACTCTCCGCTCTGTTATAGCGGCAGTGAAGGCAGGAGAGTTCTTGGCTTCCTTGGACATCAAGGAAGCGTACCTGCATATTCCCATCTGGCCTCCTCTCCAACGCTTTCTGCGTTTTACAGTCCTGAGACGACACTTCCAGTTCAGAGCCCTCCCTTTCGGGTTGGCTACTGCTCCGCGGACCTTTTCCAAAGTAATGGGGGTCATAGCGGCCTTCCTGCTAAAGGAAGGAGTACAAGTCCATCCTTATCTGGACGACTGGTTGATCCGAGCCCCCTCTTATGCAGAGTGCGGCAAAGCTATGGACCGGGTAGTTGCTCTTGTGAGCTCCCTGGGATGGATCATCAACTGGAAGAAGAGCCAGCTGCGCCCGACTCAGTCCCTGGAGTATCTGGGAGTTCGATTCGACACCCAAGTGGGCAGAGTGTTCCTGCCAGACAATCGGATTGTCAAGCTTCAGGCTCAGGTGGACTAGTTCCTAGTAGCCTCTCCTATTCGGGCTTGGGACTACGTGCAGCTGTTGGGCTCTATGACGGCCATGATGGAAGTGGTGCCCTGGGCCAGGGCTCATATGAGACCACTACAGCTATCTCTGCTGCTGCGCTGGACTCCGATGTCGGAGGATTATGCTGTGCGCCTTCCCGTGGACCCAGCAGTGCGCAAGGCGCTGAGCTGGTGGACGCAGACAGACAAGTTGTCTGCAGGATTGCCTCTGGTGACCCCGGAGTGGATTGTCGTCACGACAGACGCCTCTTGGATGGGCTGGGGAGCCCACTGTTTGGGAAGGACAGCGCAGGGGCTCTAGTCTCCTGCAGAGGCAAGTGGTCTATCAACCTCCTGGAACTCAGAGCCATTCGGTTGGTGTTATTGGAGTTCATCCCGGTACTGGTGTTGTAGCCTGTACGGGTCCTGTCGGACAATGCCACGGCTGTGGCCTATATCAACCGCCAGGGAGGTACCAAGAGCGCCCCTCTAGCCAAGGAGGCTATGAGTCTTTGCCAGTGGGCGGAAGCAAACCTGGAGCAGCTTTCAGCGGCCCACATTGCCGGAGTCATGAATGTCAAGGCGGACTTTCTCAGTCGCCATACCTTGGAGCCCGGAGAGTGGCAACTATCTGCTCAGGCGTTCTTGGACATCACGAAGCGCTGGGGCCAGCCGAGCCTAGATCTGATGGCGTCATCGGCCAATTGCCAAGTGCCGCGCTTTTTCAGCAGAGGACGGGACCCTCGATCCCTGGGAGTAGATGCTCTTCTCCAACAGTGGCCGACACAAGAGCTCCTCTATGTGTTCCCGCCCTGGCCCATGTTGGGCAGGGTGCTAGACCGGGTGGCAAAGCATCCCGGCAGGGTAATCCTGGTGGGTCCGGATTGGCCCAGACGTTCCTGGTATGCGGACTTGATCAGGCTCTCAGTCGACGATCCTCTGCGGCTGTCAGTGGAGCAGGGCTTGTTACATCAGGGTCCCGTGGTGATGGAGGATCCCTCTCCCTTTGGTCTTACGGCCTGGCTATTGAGCGGCAGCGTCTGAGGAAGAAGGGCTTCTCAGACAAGGTCATCGCCACTATGCTGAGAGCGAGGAAGCGCTCTACTTCTACTGCTTACGCCAGGGTTTGGCGTATCTTTGCAGCATGGTGTGAAGCAGGCTCACTTTCTCCCTTCACTGCTCCAATTTCTTCAGTGTTGGCGTTCCTGCAAGAAGGTCTGGAGAAAGGCCTGTCGCTCAGTTCCCTTAAAGTCCAGGTAGCGGCTCTGGCTTGCTTCAGGGGCCGCCTGAAGGGTGCTTCCCTGGCTTCGCAGCCAGATGTGGTGCGCTTTCTCAAGGGAGTTAATCACCTGCGCCCTCCTCTGCACTCAGTGGTGCCTGCGTGGAATCTCAACCTGGTGCTAAGAGCATTGCAGAAGCCGCCTTTTGAACCCTTGTCGAGGGCATCTCTGAAAGACCTGACGTTGAAAGCAGTCTTTTTGGTGGCTATCACTTCAGCCAGAAGAGTTTCCGAGCTCCAGGCGCTCTCATGTCGAGAGCCTTTTCTGCAGTTCACTGAGGCAGGAGTGACTATTCGCACAGTGCCTTCCTTCCTGCCCAAGATTGTTTCTCGCTTCCATGTGAATCAGCAGCTCTGTCTCCCTTCCTTTCGTAGGGAGGACTACCCAGAGGAGTACTCTGCTCTTAAATATCTGGATGTGAGACGAGTCATCTTCAGATACTTGGAAGTGACCAATGATTTCCGGAAATCGGATCATCTGTTTGTCCTGTTTGCAGGTCCTCGTAAGGGTCTGCAGGCTGCTAAGCCTACAGTGGCAAGATGGGTCAAGGAAGCCATTGCAGCGGCTTATGTGGCCGCGGGGAAGGTGCCGCCTATCCAGCTGAAGGCTCCCTCCACGAGAGCTCAGGCGGCCTCGATGGCAGAGGCCGGATCCGTCTCCTTGGAAGAGATATGCAAGGCGGCAACTTGGGCTTCGGCTCATACATTCTCCAAGCATTACCGTTTGACTGTGGCTGCACGGGCGGAGGCCCGGTTTGGAGCTTCAGTGTTGAGGTCAGGGATTTCAATGTCCCGCCCTGGGTGAGTACTGCTTCGGTACATCCCACCAGTCTATGGATTGATCAGCTTGATGATATGGAAGGTAAAATTATGTATAATCATACCTGATAATTTTCTTTCCATTAATCATAGCTGATCAATCCATAGCCCCTCCCAGATATCTGTTCTGTTTTTATTCTGGTTGCATTTCAGGTTCAAGTTTAGTCTTCAGTTATTTCAGAAAGACTTCGTGTTCAAGTTCTTTCACTTGGATTCTTCAAGAGTTGGGACGAGTTTGTGTTACAGTGAGCTGCTGCATTCCTCTCCCCTCCGTTTTACGGGGCTGGATTGAGACATAAATTCTGCCGGCACTCCCTCCCGCTTCGTGCGGCTGTAGGGCAGCTTTGTACCCCTCCCGCTTCGGCGGTGTTAGGGTCAGTCAGCTCCTCCCGCGGTTGCGGTTGCAGGATAAGCCAGATCCCCCCGCATCGGCGGGTGTGGTGTCCCTCCCCCGCTCCGCGGGGATGAGCTGGACGGATTCCCCTCCCCCACTTGTGTGGGGATGAGCTGGGTTAATTCCCCTCCCCCGTTTCGGCGGTGGTGAGCTGGGCAGAGTGTCCCTTCGTGGGTGTAATTCTCTAAGTGCTGAGTCCTGCGGATGGAGCTTTGATATCGACATACTGAGGAGTTTCCGGCAGCACATGACCACATATAGGGAGGCAAAAGTTTGCTCTCTATCTCCACCTGCTGGTAGATGGACACAACCCACCAGTCTATGGATTGATCAGCTATGATTAATGGAAAGAAAATTATCAGGTATGATTATACATAATTTTACCTTTTAAACAGGGTTCTGGGGGTGATCTGGGAAATTGCAAACTGGTAAGCCTGATGTCAATGTGGGCAAATACTGGAAACTATTATAAAGAATAAAATTACTGAACAAATAAACATGGTTTCTTGGGACAGTCAACATGGATTCAGCCAAGGTAAGTCTTGCCTCACCAATTTGCTTCATTTCTTTCAAGGCATGAATAAACTTGTAGGTAAAGGTGAGCCAGGTGATGTAGTGTGTCTAGATTTTCAGAAAGCTTTTGACAAAGTTCATGAGGAGATGCACCAGTCTGCAGGTATCAGCCTGGCAGATGTTGAGACTGCTAGGCTGTGTCATTCTAATGGCATGCCTTGACGAGACAGGCTTAATGGACATGGTGTCCCCAGTAGGAAACAAGGAACCTGCAGGATCTAATCACTGTCATCTCCTCTGAAGGAATCTGTCTTGATAGCCTTTGATACAATACCTCAGAAGACTCATGAATAAGCTGAGAGGGCTAAACTTAGGACCCAAAGTGGTGAACTGGATTGGAAACTGGTTGACCAACAGGCGACAGAGGGTGGTGGTAAATGAAATCCACTTGGAGAAAAGGAAGGTGAGCAGTGGAGTGCCTCAGGAGTTGGTGCTGAGGCTGATTCTGTTTATTTGTGAGAGACATTGCTGAAGGATTAGAAGGAAGCCTTTTTGCAGATGACATGAAGATAGCCAACAGAGTGGATGCCCCAAAGGGACTGGAAACCATGAGAAGAGATCTTCAAAAATTAGAATAATGGTCAAAGGTCTAGCAGTTAAAATTTAATGCCAAGAAGTGTAGAGTAATGCAGAAATCCAAAGGAGATATACCAGATAGGAGGGGAGAGCTTGGTTAAGGAGAGAGACCTTGGGGTGATGATGTCTGAGGATCTGAAGATAAGGAAACAATGTGACAAGGTGGTGGCTGTGGCCAGAAGGATGCCAGGCTGCTTAGAGAGGGGTGTGACCAGCAGAAGAAAGGTGGTGTTGATGCCCCTGTACAAGTCGTTGGTGAGGCCCTACTGTGGGAGTATTGTGTTCAGTTTTGGAGGCCTTATCTTGCTAAGTATATAAAAAGACTTGAAGTGGTTCAGAAAAAAATTATGAAAATGGTATGGGGTTTGCGTCACAAGACTTATGAGGAGAGATTTGATGACCTGCACGTGTACACCTGGAGGAAAGGAGAGACAGGGATGATATGATACAGCCTTTCAAATATTTGAAAGGTATTAACCTACAAAAAAAAAAACCTTTTCCTGAGATAGAAAGTGATAGAACTAGAGGACATTAATTGAATCTGCATTGGACTGACTCAGAAATAATGTCAGGAAGTACTTTTTCACGGAGAGGGTGGTAGATACCTGGAATGCTCTCCTGCAGGAGGTGGTGGAGATGAAAATGGTAATGGAATTCAAAAAGGCATGGGATAAACACAAAGGAATCCTGTTTAGAAGGAGTGGATCCGAAGAACCTTAGCGGTGATTAGATGACAACACCAGTAATTAGAAAGCAAAGCCAGTGCTGGGCAGACTTCTACAGTCTGTGCCCTGATTGTGGCTGGACAGATTTGGATAGGCTGGAGTGGGGCTTCGAAGACAACTTCAGAAGTTGGAGAACCAAGGACAGTGCCGGGCAGACTTCTATGGTCTGTGCCCTGAAAATGGCAAGGACAAATCAAGATCAGGTATATATATGAAGTATCACAGCATACCTTATACTATGAGTTTATCTTGTTGGTCAGACTGGATGAACCGTACAGGTCTTTATCTGCTGTTATTTACTATGTTACTATGATAGCTAATTCACAAGGGACTGCCATTCCAACCTAGGATTGGGGAATTCGCTTTTTCAGTAGCTAGTCTATATTTATGGAATGCTGTATCCCCAATTTTACAGAGACAATCCAATTATTTAAATTTTAGGAAATAATTGAAAGCTCTTCTGTTTACTCAATCTTTTGATGAATAAGAAGCCTAAGGGTCCTTTTACAAAGATGTGCACTAAACGCTAGCAATGCCATAGAAATATATGGGTGACTAACATTTAAGCATGCCCTAAAAACACTAGCGCACCTTTATAAAAGGACCCCCTGGTGCCTTAATATTTTACAGGAGATGGGAGGGGGAAGTTATTTCGATGTTTTGTCTTTGTAGGACTGTGATCTGACTAGCACGTTATTGAATAGTATGGAATATAAATTAACTAGCCATTAAGCCCGTTAAAACGGGCAAGATTTCCAGCTACCCTCCTCACCGCCGCTCCCTCCCCCCTCCGTATCCGGCCCCCTGCACTGACCTGACAGCGCCTCTCACCTCTGTGTGAAAGCGCTGCAGGCAGCAGCAGATCGCTCTGCTGCTGCCTGCTGCGCTTCCACAAGGAGGTGAGAGGCGCTGTCAGGTCAGTGCAGGGGGCCTGATACGGAGGGGGGCAGGAGTGGCGGCGGGGATGGGGAAGGGAGGGTGGAGGTTGGTGCACGCGATGTTCGTTTCCAGGCTCCAGCAGCAGCGTCCGACAGTCCGACTCAGTTTCCCTCTCTGTTCCGCCCTCTGATGTTATTACGTCTTGACGCGAGGGCGGGACAGAGAGGGAAGTCTCTACTGCGCATATGAGAAATTAGAAAGTAAGATGAGTTCACAACTAAAGTGTATAATGCAAATATAAGCAGCATAAAATGAGTTAAATGGTTTAGCTTAGAACATGGGCACTTTAAAACACCTGCTCTGTCTAAATGGTACAAAGTATGTATGGTTTACGCTAAAGCATAGACACTGAAGTGAGATTTTTAATGCACCAATTCCCTGTAGCTTACTTAAAATATGATTTAAGATTTTTTTTTTAATCAGTTTTGTTTTAACTATATACTATAAAGTAATGCAGAGATTGTTTTTAGAATAGCGATGTAATATTTGGCTTTAATTTTATTTCCAGAAGCAGCAATGGAAGAATCTATAAAGAAAGTGGAAAAGAGAAACGATGATAAATCTATATCTGAAGCACGTGCTCGCTATTTACAGAGAAAACAACAGAAATCAAAGCACTTAACCTAATACATCCAGGGAGGAACTGGAATTATCCAAATGAGTTCTGTTCCAGTTCAGGAAACAGAAACAGCAAACTGGATAGTCACTGTACGCAGACAAGGGTAAAGCCAACTTAAGACTACAGAGGACCAGAGAAGGTGAACAGGCTTTTTGAAAGTGAGAAGTATGCTTCAGAAAAATGCCCCTAAAACCACTGTAAGGAAAGAGCATGCATAGTTCTTATGGGACAACATATCAAGGGACAGTTTGCTTTTCTACTGCCTCTATTCTGTTGCATTTAACTGGATCACATTTGTGCCTGTGATGAATCATCCCTATCGGGAAGGGCAGGGTCGTTCTTACAAAATAAGTTTTGGGAAAACATGTTCTTATGTTTCAGTGCCTGAAACTTGATGTCTAAAGACCATATGGAATTGGCTCTGCCTATTTTAAAGCAGACTCCGGCGCAAGAAAAACTGAGAAAGCAGCAGTCTTGCTATGCAGCACTACACATAGACCTAATTCACCTTTAAGCATAATGTCTGGCAAAACTGCCTGACAATAACAAAAAAATCTCTTTTGGATGAGGTCCCAAACACTCCTCCAAAGGACAAACCTCCATCCACCCACTGCATCGTTTGCAACCCCATTTCAGGATTGGGAGGGTGTCACACTTAAACCACAAATAAGCAGAAGACAATGGAACTGGCTGTGTATATGATGCTGAAAAGAAGCTTATGCAAAATATTAAACTGGTTTTTTTTTTGGGTTTTTTTTTTTTTTTTTTAGCATTTCTAGGATAAAGAACATCAGCTTGCTAAAGTTCTGTAAAACTGGAATATTCTGAACTAATAAAAGCTGTTCTTTAATAGAAATTTAGTACCAAGAAAGGAAGCAGGGGAATAATCGTGCTGTACCATCATGTGAGGGGATGAAAGCCACATAATCTCAAAGAAAAGTGACCATTGTGAAGTTAGGACACAATCATAAGTTAGCTTTGCTTATATGAATGAAGTGGAATTTTTTAATGTCTTTGGTTTTGGCAGAATGCCTCAGAGACCAACTGCTTTACAGACAAATTATATTTCTGAGGCTTTCCCTTATTTTGGTCCAGATCTATTAAAATGCACTACTGCTCATTAATGTGTAATATTTACTGCAGGTCCCACTTTATGCAGTGGGAACTATTTACTACTAACGTGTGCACTAAAGTGGTACATCTCTGCTGAATAGGTCTTATCTGGAAAAAGTATTCGAGAACAATGGCCCTGTTTACTAAGGTGCGCTAGCATTTTTAGCGTGTGCTAAAAATAAGCATGAGCTAACCGTATAGATTCCCATAGGACTATTATAAGCATCTACACAGGTAGAGCGTGCTAAGCTAAAACCACTAGCGGACTCTAGCATGGCTTAGTAAACAGTGCCCCAAATGACCTAATTTGTGAAGTAGTACATAACTGTAACATTTCAATTTAAACAACCTAGCAAAGAAGTACAAAATGGAGGTGTAGTTATGAAATGGAGCAATTCAAGAAAACTTGGGGCCCAGACTCCTCTGTGCACAACTGAAAATAAACAACAGCTGACATCTGCATGCGGCTCCGTCTAGCTAGCACTCCCCCCCCCCCCCCCCCCCAGTGTTACACTTTCCTGCAGCCAGCCAGCCAGCCAGCCAGCAGCGATTCACCAAGGCTAGCTCTGTGGCCTTCCTCCTGCCAAGTGCTGCAACTTCCTGTTTGACGCTAAGCAGGAAGTTGCAGTAGAGAGGGCAGGACTTGAGAGGAGGAAGGTCATGAAGCTTTACTGTAGTTTATCACGGTATATTTACGATAATGGTAAACATGTCATTCTCTAGACTGGACTCATTTGGAAATTGATGACGAGAGGGGAAACCATGGTGTTGTACCTGTGATTATAAGACAATATTGTGGAAAATATGTTCACATTGTTTCAAAATACAATATTAAGAAAAATGTGAACACATTTTCCACAATATTAAGGAAATACAGTAAGAAGAAAAGAAAATGTAATGTCATCTATTCTAAAGAGATAAGTGTGAGGTAGTAGAGGAGACATCTAAAAAAAAAAAAAAAGAATGAAAGAAAATAGCAACTGCTCACTTCATCATACAGCCTGATCTAAAACATAGATCCTCAATCTTCCAGCAACAATTAGATGTTCATAATTAACCTTATCTATTTTCCTGTCCCCAACCAAATTCTTTTGTGACTGTAATAATTTCTTCAAATAGAGTGGGTCAAAGAAACCATATTAATTCCCTTGAAATTTTAACAAACATTTTCTATGTGAGTCTTGACCCCAAATAAGGTTGCAACCTGGGCAGGTGCTCCATAGCATACCATTGATCTGCGTTGCCTAGGGGTTGCGTGCACTGTCCCAGGAGATTTTGAGTAAGAGACCTAGAGCTAAAACTTTGGGTCTCAACATAAGGTAAAATTATGTATCATACCTGATAATTTTCTTTCCATTAATCATAGCTGATCAATCCATAGACTGGTGGGTTGTGTCCATCTACCAGCAGGTGGAGATAGAGAGCAAACTTTTGCCTCCCTATATGTGGTCATGTGCTGCCGGAAACTCCTCAGTATGTCGATATCAAAGCTCCATCCGCAGGACTTAGCACTTAGAGAACTACACCCACAAAGGGACACTGCCCAGCTCACCACCGCCGAAACGGGGGAGGGGAATCAACCCAGCTCATCCCCACACAAGTGGGGGAGGGGAATCCGTCCAGTTCATCCCCGCGGAGCGGGGGAGGGACACCACACCCGCCGATGCGGGGGGATCTGGCTTATCCTGCAACCGCGGGAGGAGCTGACTGACCCTAACACCGCCGAAGTGGGAGGGGTACAAAGCTGCCCTACAGCCGCACGAAGCGGGAGGGAGCGCCAGCAGAATTTAGGTCTCAATCCAGCCCCGTAAAATGGAGGGGAGAGGAATGCAGCAGCTCACTGTAACACAAAATCGTCGCAACTCCTGAAGAATCCAATTGAAAAAACTTGAACACGAAGTCCTCCTGAACAGGAACTGAGGACTAAACTTGAACCTGAAATGCAACCAGAATATAAACAGTACAGATATCTGGGAGGTGCTATGGATTGATCGGCTATGATTAATGGAAAGAAAAATTATCAGGTATGATACATCATTTTACCTTCCATATCATCATGCCGATCAATCCATAGACTGGTGGGATGTACCGAAGCAGTACTCACCCAGGGCGGGACATAGAAATCCCTGACCGCAACACTGAAGCTCCAAACCGGGCCTCCGCCCGAGCAGCCACAGTCAAGCGGTAATGTCTGGAGAAGGTATGAGCCGATGCCCAAGTTGCCGCCCTACAAATCTCTTCCAAGGAGACGGACCCGGCCTCTGCTATCAAGGCCGCCTGTGCTCTAGTGGAGTGAGCCTTCAGCTGGATAGGCGGCACCTTCCCCGCGGCCACATACGCCGCTGCAATGGTTTCCTTGACCCATCGTGCCACTGTAGGCTTGGCAGCCTGCAGACCCTTACGAGGACCTGCAAACAGCACAAACAGATGATCCGACTTCCGGAATCATTGGTCACTTCCAAGTATCTGATGATGACTCGTCTCACATCTAGATATTTGAGAGCAGAGTACTCCTCTGGGTAGTCCTCCCTACGAAAGGAGGGTAGACAGAGCTGCTGATTCACATGGAAGCGAGAAACAATCTTGGGCAGGAAGGAAGGCACTGTGCAAATAGACACTCCTGCCTCAGAGAACTGCAGAAAGGGCTCCCGACATGATAGCGCCTGGAGCTCGGAAACTCTTCTGGCTGAAGTGATAGCCACCAAAAAGACTGCCTTCAACGTCAGGTCTTCCAGAGATGCCCTCGACAAGGGTTCACAAGGCGGCTTCTGCAAGGCTCTTAGCACCAGATTGAGATTCCATGCAGGTACCACTGAGTGCAGAGGCGGGCGCAGGTGATTAACTCCCTTGAGAAAGCGTACCACATCTGGCTGCAAGGCCAGGGAAGCACCCTTCAGGTGACCCCTGAAGCAAGCCATTGCCGCTACCTGGACCTTAAGGGAACTGAGCGACAGGCCTTTTTCCAGACCTTCTTGCAGGAACGCCAATACTGAAGAAATTGGAGCAGTGAAGGGAGAAAGGGAGAAAGTGAGCCTGCCTCACACCACGATGCAAAGGTATGCCAAACCCTGGCGTAAGCAGTAGAAGTAGAGCGCTGACCTTGTCTAAGAAGCCCTTCTTCCTCAGATGCTGCCGCTCAATAGCCAGGCCGAAAGACCAAAGGGGGAGGGATCCTCCGTTACCACGGGACCCTGATGCAACAGGCCCCGCTCCGCTGGCAGCTGCAGAGGGCCGTCCACTGAGAGCCTGATCAAGTCCGTATACCAGGGACGTCTGGGCCAGTCCGGACTCACCAGGATTATCTGGCCCGGATGCTTTGCCACCCGGCCTAGCACCCTGCCCAACATGGGCCAAGGCGGGAACACATAGAGAAGTCCTGTGTCGGCCACTGTTGGAGAAGAGCATCTACTCCCAGAGATCGAGGGTCCCGTCCTCTGCTGAAAAAGCGCGGCACTTGGCAATTGGCTGATGAGGCCATCAGATCTAGGCTTGGCTGGCCCCAGCGCTCGTGATGTCCAAGAAGGCCTGAGCAGTATTCATGACTCCCGCAATGTGGGCCGCTGACAGCTGTTCCAGGTTTGCTTCGGCCCACAGGCATAGCTTCATGGCCTCCTTAGCTAGAGGGGCACTCATGGTACCTCCCTGGCGATTGACATAGGCCACAGCCGTGGCATCGTTCGACCGGACCCGTACTGGCTTCAGCACCAGGACCGGGAGAAACTCCAAAGGCGCCAACCGAATGGCTCTGAGTTCCAGGAGGTTGATAGACCACTTTGCCTCTGCAGGGGACCAGAGCCCCTGCGCTGTCCTTCCCAAGTAGTGGGCTCCCCAGCCCGTCAAAGAGGCGTCCGCCGTGACGACAACCCACTCCGGGGTCATAAGAGGCATTCCTGTGGACAGCTTGTCTGCCTCAGCCACCAGCTCAGCGTCTTGTGCACCGCCGGATCCAAGGGAAGGCGCACAGCGTAATCCTCCGAAGCTGGAGTCCATCGCTGCAGCAGAGAGAGCTGTATAGGTCTCATATGGGCCCTGGCCCAGGGCACTACTTCCATCGTGGCCGTCATAGAGCCCAACAGCTGCACATAGTCCCAAGCCCGAAGAGGAGAGGCTGCTAGGAACTTGTCCACCTGAGCCTGAAGCTTGACAATCCGATTGTCTGGCAGGAACACTCTGCCCACTTGGGAGTCGAATCGAACTCCCAGATACTCCAGGGACTGAGTCGGGCGCAGCTGGCTTTTCTCCCAGTTGATGATCCACCCCAGGGAGCTCAAAAGAGCAATCACCCGGTCTGAAGATCTGCCGCACTCTGCATAAGAGGGGGCTCGGATCAACCAGTCATCCAGATAAGGATGGACTTGTACTCCTTACTTGCGAAGGAAGGCCGCGATGACCACCATTACTTTGTAGAAGGTCCGCGGAGCAGTAGCCAACCCGAACGGGAGGGCTCTGAACTGGAAGTGTTGGCTCAGAACTACAAAACACAGAAGGCGTTGATGAGGAGGCCAAATGGGAATATGCAAGTAAGCTTCCTTGAAGTCCAAGGATGCTAGGAAGTCTCCTGCCTGCACTGCCGCTATAACAGAGCGGAGAGTCTCCATCCGGAAGTGCCGAACTTACAAGGCCCGATTGACCCCTTTGAGGTCGAGGATAGGCCGGACAGAACCTCCTTTCTTTGGAACCTCAAAGTAAATGGAGTAACGTCCCTTGCCAAGCTGATCTTCTGGCACCGGAACGACCGCACCCAGGCGGATCAGATTGTCCAAAGTCTGCTGCACTGCCACAGCTTTGACCGGAGACTTGCAGGGAGAGTGCACAAACCCATCTCTTAAGGGTCGGCAGAACTGTAGCTTGTATCCGTCTCTGATGACTTCCAGCACCCAAGCAACTGAAGTTACCCTGGACCACTCACCCAGAAACGAGGATAGGCGTCTTCCAATCTGCTCTGGGCCATGGACCAGCGCCCCGTCATTGGGTACGAGACCCTGGGGGAGGACCGGAGGAGGCACCTCCGGGACGGCGGTCTCTGCGAAAGGAATGCTGCTTGGGGGAGAAGTTCCTTTTGAAGGAAGAGGGGGCAGAGGAGCCCGACTTGCCCGGGCGATACCGACGGGCTTTGAAACCGTCCTTTGGAGGAACCAGGGCGGGCACCACTGGCCTGAGCCCTGACCTTCGGTAACCTCTTGCCCTTAGACGTGCCAAGATCGGTCAATATCTTGTCCAGCTCGACCCCAAAGAGCAGCTTGCCTTTAAAAGGCAACTTAGCCAGGCGAGACTTAGAGGCGTGGTCAGCAGACCAATGCGTCAGCCAAAGCCAGCGCCATGCAGAGTCTGTCTGAGCCATACCTTTAGCCGAGGCTCTCAAGACATCATACAGCAAGTCTGTCAAGTAGGCCAAGCCCGATTCCAGGGCCGGCCAATCAGCCCTCAAGGAAGGATCCGAGGGGGAAGCCCGCTGCATAATCGTCAGGCATGCCCTGGCCACATAGGAGCTGCAAACTGAGACCTGCAAACTTAAAGCTGCCGCCTCGAAGGACGACTTTAAAGTCGCCTCCAGTCTTCTGTCTTGGGCGTCCTTTAGGGCCGTGCCACCTTCCACCGGCAACGCTGTTTTCTTAGTCACCGCAGTGATTAAAGAATCCACGGTAGGCCAAAGAAAAGCCTCCCGTTCACCTTCAGGCAGAGGATAGAGGCGGGACATAGCCCTAGCCACTTTAAGGCTCGCATCTGGGAAATCCCATTGAGCCAAAATCAAGGTGTGCATGGCCTCATGCACGTGGAAGGTTCTAGGCGGGCGACCCCAGCACAATGGCAGAGGCTGAGGGAGAGACGTTCTCCGGAGAGGAAATCTTCAAAATGCTCATGGCCTGCACTAACAGGTTGGGCAAATCCTCTGAGCGAAAGATCCACGCTGCAGAGGGGTCATCCGCGCCATCCGAGCGGGAATCCGTCTCTTCCAAGGAATCCCCAAAGGACCGTTGGGAGAACTCAGATACGCTGCCCTCATCTACATCAGAGGAGACAGAGTCCTCTAGGGCCTGGAAATCCACCCGAGGGTGTTTGCTTCCGGAGGCCTCAACTCCTTTATCAGACAGGGGAGCAGGGGCAGCGTTTTGCATAAGAAAAGCCTGATGCAGCAGCAAAATGAACTCAGGGGAGAAACCCCTTAAACTGTGCACTTCTGCAGCCTGGGCCACGGCCCTAGATGCACCCTCAACCGGCGCTCGCAAGAGCGGGGGAGAAACATGCTGCGCATCCAAAATGGCGTCCGGCGTGAAACTCCGAGAAGGAGCCGTGCGGGAAGAACGGCGCTTAACTTTTGCCGCTTTCTTGCCGTCGCCCGAATCAAGGGCGACCATAGCATTAACGTCTCCCACCTCGAGGGCAGCCCAAGAAGAAGCCGTCCGAGCAGAGTGGCAGGCCAAAATGGGGGGGGGGGGGGGAGCAGCGGGGGATGGGCGCTTATGGCGGGAAAAAACCCGCCGCACCAGAGGAAGAAGCGGGACACTGACCGGACTCCAAACTGACGCCCAAACAAAGGCGAGTCAGGCTTTGAAACCCCCGCATCCCCGCTAGACGCACACACGCGGTCCGGGGAGCGAATCTTCGCGCCCTCGCCCTCCAACGCCATAAGCCACGTGGAGACCGAACGGGGAACCCCCTGCCCGCTATAAAAGGTAAAATTACCTGCTTCTCGCTCCGAGCTGTAACGAACTGGTGTCCCAGTGAGCAGCTGCAATAAATGCTGATATAAACGTTGAAATAAACGCCCTTAAAGGACGTTCAAATTTTTTTTTTTTTTTTAACGGAGCCAGCGGGAGGGGGGAGAAAAGGAGGGACCTGGCACTACCAGGTTTGCACTTGCTCAAGAAGAGCCCTCAACCCCAGGTACTCAACAAAACCTAAGAATTAGGCTTGGAGACCTAGCCAGAGCTGCTGCTGTGTGTGACCACCACCTGCTGAGATAGAGAACATACTGAGGAGTTTCCGGCAGCACATGACCACATATAGGGAGGCAAAAGGCTTGCTCTCTATCTCCACCTGCTGGTAGATGGACACAACCCACCAATCTATGGATTGATCGGCATGATGATATGGAAGTTCTTGTTGAATTTCCTGAATTCTTGAAGACAGAGATATTCATAAAGGAAGTCACCATTGTACCACTATGAGTGGTCTCCCAAACATATGTGAAATTAAGATTCCGTGAATATTCCACAGTACTTCCACCCCCCCCCCCCCCCCCACACCCATCAGCTCCATCCACCCTTTTGATAGGGACATAATTAAACATGACTTTAATTAAATCACCAACGAGATCAACCAAAGCCTCCAAATTATGCACTCCTGGGCGGATGCATTTCAGCTAAAACTCAACGCAGAAAAAACACGTCTTGTACTCACCTCACAACATAACACAAACAACTTCTCCATCGTATCCACACCATATTGCTCGCTTCCCGTCTCACAAAACTTGAAAATTCTTGGAGTTACCATTGATCGAAGCCTCACTCTTGATGCCCACGTGAAGAACACGACGAAAAAGATATTCCACTCCATGTGGAAACTCAAAAGAGTAAAATCTTTCTTCCCGATGGTAATAAGTCATCTGGATTACTGCAATGCACTGTACGCTGGCTGCAAAGAACAGACTATCAAAAAGCTCCAAACAGCCCAGAATACTGCTGCAAGACTCATATTTGGAAAAACTAAATATGAAAGTGCAAAACCCCTAAGAGAGAAACTTCACTGGCTCCCACTTAAGGAATGCATTGCGTTCACGATCTGCACGATTGTGCACAAATTCATTCACGCAGGCGCCCCAATCTACATGCTAAACCTCGTGGACCTACCTCCCAGAAATGCCATAAGATCATCCCGCAAATTTCTCAATCTGCACTTCCCCAGCTGTAAAAGACTAAAATACAAACTGATGCATGCCACTACCTTCTCTTACATGAGCACGCAGTTGTGGAATGCACTACCTACAGACCTGAAAACAATAGACGAAACAACTAACTTTCGCAAATCTCTGAAGACATATCTCTTCAACAAGGCCTACAAAGAGAACCCATAGCCTTACTACATTACCTCGCCAACCTACACAGTTATGAAAGTCCACCATCTATACTTACCCGCCTAACACTGTCCTTTTTTCCTCACATACCTAAACTCTGTTCATTACTAATTTTATCTGATATTCTGGAATGACAATGTCATAATAAAACTCTGTAAGCCACATTGAGCCTGCAAAGAGGTGGGAAAATGTGGGATACAAATGCAATAACTAAATAAATAAATAAACTTTAGAAACACTTGAGAGATGCTGAATTCAGATGCAAAGCACCAACAAAATATTATTTCAATGTTTCTCTAGCAGAAATCAAAGAACAAAAAAGGAAAACTAAGATATTTTACATAGAGGGGCATAATCAAACGGGGTGCCCAAGTTTTCATGACAGCCCTGCGAAGGGGCGGGGAAACCTATATTATAGAAACAAGATGAGCATCCATCTTTTGTTTCGATAATACGGTCAGGGACGCCCAAATCTCAACATTTAGGTTGACCTTAGAGATGATTGACCTAAATGTTGAGATGGTCATCCCCAGTTTTCGGCCATAATGGAAACCGAGGATGCCCATCTCAAAAACGACCAAATCCAAGCCCTTTGGTCGTGGGAGGAGCCAGAATTCATAGTGCACTGGTTCCCCTGACATGCCAGGACACCAACCGGGCACCCTAGGACTTCACAAATTGCTCCCAGGTGCATAGCTCTCTTACCTTGGGTGCTGAGCGCCCCCCCCCCCCCCACAACTGTACACCATTACCATAACCCTAAGGGGTGAAGGGGGGCACCTACATGTGGGTACAGTGGGTTTCGGAGGGCTCAAGTGTAACAGGTAGGGGGGGATGGGCCTGGGTCTGCCTGGCTGAAGTGCACTGCATCCACTAAAACTGCTTCAGGGACCTGCATACTGCTGTCATGGAGCTGGGTATGACATTTGAGGCTGGCAAAAAAAAAAAATTTAACATTTTTTTTTTTTTTTAGGGTGGGAGTGAGTTGGTGACCACTGGGGGAGTAAGGAGAGATCATCCCCTCCAGTGGTCATCTGGTCAGTTCGGGCACCTTTTTGAGTATTGGTCGCAAGAAAAAATGGACCAAGTAAAGTTGGCCAAGTGCTCATCAGGGACACCGTTCTTTTTACCATTATCAGCCGAGGACGCCCATCTCTTAATCAAGCCCCAGTCCCGCCTTTGCTACGGTGCCGACACGCCCGCAGGAGCTTTGGTCATCCCCGCGACAGGAAGCAGTTGAGGATGCCCAAAATCGGCTTTCGATTATGGCAGTTTGGGCGACTCTGAGAGGACGCCCATCTCCTGATTTGTGTCGGAAGATGGGCGCCCTTCTCTTTCAAAAATAAGCCTGAGACTAACAGTTCATTCAGTCTGCCCAACAAGATAAACTCATAGCATAAGGGGTATAATGTGATACTACATATGCATACTTGATTTTGATTTGTCCTTGCCATTTTCAGGGCACAGACCATAGAAGTCTGATGCTAGGGCTGAGAGAAAGGTCTGATGTTGGGGTTGGGAAAAGGAGGCTCAGAGGGACTGTGGATTGCGGTTGGAGAAGGGATCTAATACTCAGCCTGGGAGGAGGAGGCTAATGCAGGGATTGTGGTGGTAAAAGAAAAAGAAGGACAGATACCAGGAGCTGTGGGGTGGCAGAAGCATAGGCGCCCTGTATAAGAGGTTTGGGGAGGCTAAGCCTCCCCAACCTGAACCACAACCTTCTGTACCTGCCGGACCCACGTCCTCTCTCCTCCCATGCATCCCTGTTCTTCAAGTTTGCCTCCCGTCCCTCTCGTTGCACTGCTGCTACCGGACCTGCGCTCATAAACAATGATAGAATAGAGCAGGACCTGGCTCTCTGCAGCGCCGCTAGCACTTCTTATGCCGGTCCAGGAGTTTACATCGGAAGAGGCAGAACCATCACAGGAAGCGCTAGCGACGCTGTAGAGTCGGGTCCCGCACTCTTCTATCATTGCTTATTAGCGCGGGACAGGTGGCAGAGGTACAAGAAGAATGAAACTGTGCTGCAGGGTGGCAGTGAATAGGTGGGGAGGGAAAAAGAAAAGAAGCATGACTGGATGGGTGAGTGTGGAGGAGATAGAGAAAGTGTGGTGCAATACTGGATAAAAGTGGGGGAGAAATAGAGTCTATGGGCTAGAGAGTATCTGAGACAGTGGATAGAGAAAATTCTGCATAAGAGGGAGTGAGATAGAAATAGGGGCAATGCTGGATGATGGGAAGAGAGATAGGCTGGGACAATGATGAATAGTGTGGAGAGGAGAGAGAGAGAGACAGACAATGGGCATTGCTGCATGCTGGGGGAGAGAGACAGACAGGCACTGCTGGATGATAGGGGTATGGAGTATGTGGAGAAACATAGAGGAGATGTTGGTTGCAGGGAGAGAGAGAGAGGAGGTGAGAGAGGCAGAAGCAATACTGCATGGGGGGAGAGAAAGGGCAATGCTGGATGGTAGGGGTAAGAAAAAGAGACAGACGAGATACTTTATGGTGGTAGGGGCAGAGAGGCAAGAAGGGATGCTAGCTGGCGGGGGGAGGGAGTGAGAAAGAGAGAGACAAGAGAGGGGATGCAGGATGGCAGGTGGGAGAGAAAGATGAGAGGTAATGCTGGATGGTGGTGGGAGATAGAAGATACTGGATTGCAGGTGAGAGGAGATGCAATGCTTGGATGGTGGTGGGAGAGAGACAGAGAAGATGCTGGATGGCAGGTGATAGAAACAGAAAAGGAGGAGATGCTGGATGGCATAGGTAGAGAGAAAGGAGATGCTGAATGGCAGTGGGAGAGAGGAAAAAGCTAGTGAAAGACTGAGGAATAAGAGAAAGGAGAATGGGAGAGCCAGAGTGAGGAAAAGAGATGAAAAGCTTGTAGGTAGGTGCAGTAAAAAGAGGGAGATGGAAGACAGGATAATATGAATGAAATCTGAATGGCTAGGTAACAAAAAATGGAAGAAAGCTGAAAGGAACAGATTACTGTTGATGTTAGTTTTATGGAAGAGGTGAAGAAGACAAAAGATGAGAAAAAAATGACACTTGAACAGGAGACCCATGGAAAGAGAGTTAAAAGAAAACAGGGAAGCAGTAACCAGAGACCAGGACCAAAGCAATTAGAAAAATTAAATGGGCAGACAGCAAAGGTAGGAAAAATAATTTTATTTTTAATTTAGGATGAAATAATGTGGCAGCCATGTTAGTCCACTTTAAAAGTGAATAAATAGTTATAAAATAAATAAATGTGACACCTTTATATTGGATTAAATACATTGTTGTGGCTAGCTTTCGGAGACCAAAACCTAATTCTCCAGGTCAGGACAGTATGCTCGTTCTGACTTAAAGAAGGAGTTTTTGGCCTCTGAAAACTAGCCAAAAATGTCATGTTAGTTGAATAAGAAGATATCACCTTATTTTTTGGTTTTGTTTTATTTGCTAATTTTTCATGTAGCAATTGAAATATGTTAATTTTTTAAATTTACATCTGCGCTCTAGAGTTTCCACGGTACAAAGGGATGTGTCGCTGTTTATATTTCTTGGTTTTGCATTGTATGCAGAGTATGGCTTCTTGGGGTCCAGTCTAATTTTTGTCTACATATTTCTATTTTAGTTTGTGGTTACTTATTCTATACTTGATGCGGGTCTACTTGTGTTCATGTATGAAAAAGTCTGTGTATTCTGTTAGCATTGAGTGTCTGTTTAGGACTGATCTGTACTAATCCAGCTTGCTTAGTTTTCCAATAGGTATATTGATGATATTCTGCCCACTGCAATTTACAGTGACTCTTCAGGAGAATTGCTTTATAGGTCCTAAGTGATTTTTGTTGGGTTTTGTATTACTTCACAGTATGCCTGGTACTGGATTTTGGATTTGGATTTAGTTCATGCCTTTTTCAATTGTAGCTCAGTGAGAGTTATATTAAGATACAGTAGGTATTTTCCTATCTCTGGAGGACTTACAAATCAGTGCTAAATAATTGTATATATTTCCAGAATACTGCAAATATTGTCCTGTTTTAATATGTTGTATTATTTTGGTTCACAATATTCATTTTTTTGGCACATAATTCCTGGAATGTATTCAGTGTGCATATTACAGAGGTACTGGGGAGGCAGCTGATAGAGCTGCACCAGATCCACACAGTGAAGGATTCATTCTTAGCAGTGTTCAAAAGTTCTCCACTGTCCTTTTACTGCTGACATAGGTGTTTCCCCCCACTGCAAGAATTTTAACGTACTCTGTTCTGTTCCATCTGTCCCATACCCTGATCTTGGCCTCACCCTATAACTTCATCTAGCCCCAACCACTTTAGCCTCCCCAAACAGCTGAGTCACCGACCGCCTATGGGCAGAAGCAAGGGTATATAGAGGGACAGGTTAAGATGAAGGAGCAGAGGGGAGAGGTTGGTGACGGAGCTCCCCCTCCCCCTCCAGAAAATAAATACACAAAGGCATTCCATTGTCCCTGGAGGGAATATAAAAAATTGACAAGCCATCTGTGAGTGGTGGCGAGATGCAAAAATTCTAGATCATGAAAGCAACCTGAAGTTCCTGGCCTAGCACACAGAATCACATTCAGAATTCTTGTTAGTTGATAAGGTACATAACCCAGGACAACCACTCTATTTATTACATTTGTTAATCCCCTATGCCCTTTCTAGGATACTTCGGTTCTTGCAGCACAACTGCCTTACAGTTTCCTCGTTTTGTTATATATGTCTGGATTCCATTTGGACGCATATGTGGAGCAGAATTTTATTTCATAAATGTATTTATTTTGTAATTTTATATTCTGCCTAAACATTAGGTGGACTACAATAAAAACATCCATAAACATTTCCAAATGTCAATAACAACAACATAAAAAACACAAATAAAACAATGGGAAAGATGCCCAACTCAGAATACAACTGCTTGTATACACAAACCAGGACTCAAAAGCCACCTACTTCAAAAAAGTGCTTTGACAAACAGTTGTTTCACCAGTATTTCACCAATATTCCACCAATATAATATATAATTTTTGTGTGTAGAGTACCCTCAGATATAAACCACTGTAACTGCAGTCAATAATGCTGCTAAAACGTGGCATAGCACCTCTTTCATTAGGTAACTCTCACTCTGTTTTTTGGGAGAGAGCAACCTCTGCTCACATTTTTTTATGCTTCCCAATCACCACAGTGCTATAAAATCATTTGTTACTTTTTAAAATATATACTAGGTGAAAAAACTGTGCACTTATCTCGTGAGTTCTTGCCTCCCTGGCAGAACTATGTTGCCTTGCTGACACATTAAGCAATAGCCTTCCCCTGGAACCGGTTCCAGGGGAAGGCTATTGCTTAATGTGTCAGCAAGGCAACATAGTTCTGCCAGGGAGGCAAGAACTCACGAGATAAGTGCACAGTTTTTTCACCTAGTATATATTTTAAAAAGTAACAAATGATTTTATAGCACTGTGGTGATTGGGAAGCATAAAAAAATGTGAGCAGAGGTTGCTCTCTCCCAAAAAACAGAGTGAGAGTTACCTAATGAAAGAGGTGCTATGCCACGTTTTAGCAGCATTATTGACTGCAGTTACAGTGGTTTATATCTGAGGGTACTCTACACACAAAAATTATATATTATATTGGTGGAATATTGGTGAAATACTGGTGAAACAACTGTTTGTCAAAGCACTTTTTTGAAGTAGGTGGCTTTTGAGTCCTGGTTTGTGTATACAAGCAGTTGAATGTTACCAGAGACATTGATATTGTGAATTCGTTTTCTGTTGGACAACTCAGAATACAGACATCCATGTTTCATGCATTTTAAAACAGGATCTGCTGATTTACAATCTGAGCTGGACATCCATCTTTTGGGCTCTCCCCAGTCCTACTCAGAACCTGCTCAGACCACGCCTCCTTGCCGTACGGACATACAGCAGTTTTAGACATCCATATTCTGACTTTATATTGGTATCTGGATGTCCGTATGCCAGTTTTTGGACATCAACACAAATAGAGCTTATAAAATAAGCACTTTATTGTAATAGGTCCCTCTTTGTGGAATACTCTTCCCTTTCACTTGTGTTTGAAGTGTTCATTACAGAAGTTTAAATCAGATTTAAAACCTTTTTTGCTTAAGGATGCATTCACATAAGATTGACCAGTCTGTATAGATCCCTGCCACGCCGTGCATGGGAGTTCCAGTCGTGGAAGCAAAGCCACTAGATCTATGACTGACTTTCCTATCTGCTGCACTATTTGAAATTGTAATTTATTTTAATTTTCCCCTAATACACTGCTCGTAGAGTTTCTAATGGGTGGTATAAGCAACATTAAATGAACTTGAAACTGCAAAAAATTTGACATGGTGAGGATTATGGAAAAAGCTAACAGTGACTGACAAACAGAAATGTACAAAAAACATGAAGAGGAATGGTGTCCCTTGATACAGTGGAGGAAGAAAGAGAATTTAAGAGAGAATAACAACTGAATGCTGAATACAGCTTGACTCCACAAGAATTAGGGGTTGAAGAAAAGTGGGGGAGTTTTGAGAGCAAAAGGGCAAAATACAGGATATAGTTAAAGAGAAACAACAGTTGCATTTTATACATTTACCGCCAGATTCTATATATCGTGCCATGCGTTCCACACCGAAATCCATGCTTATTCTATAACAACATGCATAACTTAATAGGTTTAACAAGCCAATCAGCATTTTAACAGCACTTAAGCAATAATGAGCACTATTTGGCAATAATTAGAATTTAAGCGCACAGCTCGCTAAGCGTATTCTATAATGCACATCGCCTAAATTCTAATCTGCAGAGCCAAAAAGGTGTGTGGTTATGGGTGGGGAAATGGGCATTTCATGGGTGTTCCAAAATTTACGCACATTTATAGAATATGGCCTTCTGTGCCTAAATCTATGCGCCAGTATTTACGCCACATTTTTCTTGGTGTAAATTAATGCATGTAGTTCTAGGCGTTGGGATATCAACTAAGCTTCAAAAAGGCGGTAAATAAATCCTAATAAATAATAAGTGTATTCTATATACTGCGCTGAAATCTAGGTGCCGCTTATAGAATACGCTTAGGGGGGAAATTTATTTTGCATGGATTTTTCAGGCACCATATATAGAATCTCTAGCCCTTAGGGTAGAATTCTATAAATAGTGGCCAAAGTTAAGTGCCGGAACGATCCACGCTAAACTAGTATTTTTAATAAAGGGAAATACTAGCTTACCACTGATCTCATGCCTAACTTTGGGGACGGCACTTAAGCCTGCTGAAACCCGGTGTAAATGAAGCGCAACTAATGGCAGTTGGGAGTTGCTATAACATCGCATCTAATTTCTGGGAACATCCCTGACTCGTCCATGCCCCCTTTTGAATTGCACAGTATATCATTTATTCACACATAGTAGGGCAGATCTACATGTAAACCCAAATGAGTGCCAATTAACTCCAATTAACAGCTCATTAACAAAATAGTTTACGTGCAGATCTGAGCCCACATTTGGGTGAACTATATAGAATCCGATTATTGTTATAATGGAGAAAGCAAGAACAATATGAAAGAAGAATGTTAACATGTACAACTTTGTCTAAGCAAAAAAAAACAATTGTAATGAGGTTTTATGCTCTGTGCATTTATCTTTTCAGGTCATGTCTGAAAAAAATTGTACAAGTGAAAAACAGAAAATCAAACCAGTGGGATGTAGGAGGGGCCAGCATTTTTAGTAGACTGGTCCCCAGACATCCCAGGAGAGCAATGGGACACTGAAGGGGCCACTGCTGTGGACTTCATATAAATACTCCCAGGTACATATCTCACCGTTGCTCACTTATCCTGTTTGCTGAGCCCTCCAAAACCCACTACCCCAAACTGTACACCATTATAATAGCAGATATGGATGAAGGGGTCACCTATATGTGGGTACAGTGGATTTTGGGTGAGTTTTTGAGGGCTTGCAGTTTCCACCACAAGTGTAACAGGTAGGGGGAGGTACATTGCAATGCACCCACCACTACCCTACTTTGGGGTCCTGCATGCTGCTCTAATGGACCCGGCTGTAACATCCGAGGCTGGTGAGTGCATATTTGGGGGTGGGAGGGGCTCAGAGACCACTGGGGGAATAAGGGGGGGGGTCACCCCTGTTTCCCTCCAGTGGTCATCTTGTCATTTAGGGCACCTATTTGTGCCTTATTCATACTGAAAGCAGGTCTAGATCAGAACATTGAAGTTTCTGTTCTAGATGTTTTTGTTTTAGCACAACAACAAAAATTTTTTTCGTGTGCTACTGGGCAAAAACCATTTGGCCTATACTAAATTCAGTGTGCATATTCCAAATCCAAAGTCAGAATTGTTGTAACATGTCAGGAAATTTTGTTATGCATAAGTTTGCCCAAATGAATTAAGCACTTGGAAAGCATTGAATAATTTTTTACAGAACGAGTTTTACTCCAACAGTTACCTGATCTACATCAAAGTTTTCGTAGTAAACAGTATATGAAAATAATGGAATAACAAAATTGTAAAAAAAAGTCTCGTATTCCAGTTTAAAAGTCTTACGTCAGCAAGGCCCAGTACTGTTAAATGTGCTTCAGGCATCTGCTTTTGCGTTTGTGACTGGTCATATTTTCCCGCTGCAAAAACCAGCAGTGCTCCCCCATCATGTTGGGATTCCAGCGGCCTTGATATCTGTTCTCCATTGTAGAAATGTCTTTATGGAACCTCTCTCCATGTTCGCCACTTATGTGTCCCAAATTGGGTGGGAAAAAGTCAAGATGGGAATGTAAGAAATGCATTTTCAATGACATTCAGCAGCCAAGTTGTTCATATGCTTTAAGCATGTTGTCTACTAGTTCAGCATAGTTTTCAGCTCCTCTGTTCCCAAGGAAGTTCTGCACTACTTGCACAAATGCATCCCAAGCTGCAAGTTCCAGAAGGTTGAGTTTTGTTCTGAATGTGTCATCATGCATTAGTTTGTTGATTTCGGGGCCAATAAAAATTCCAGCCTTTATTTTAGCCTCAGTTTTTAGTGTGCTAAACATCTCCTTCAAATACTGGAAACCATTTCCATCACGATCAAGTGCAATTACAACATTTTTTATTAAACCAAGTTTAATGTGAAGTGGTGGAAGATAAACTTGGATCGATGATTTGTGTTGTACTGTGTGCTCGACTCTGAGAGGCCACTGTCTCATTTTGTAATGATTTTTGTCATCACGACTGTTCCATAGGCACAAGAAACACATATGCTTCGTGTACCCTAACTGTAGGCCAAGCGCAGTGCTACCACTTTCAGGTCAGCACAAATATTCCATTTATGTTCAGAGTATTTGATCATTTTCAAAATTAACTCCATAGAAGCATGGGTCTCTTTCATTCCAACCCCATGAGCCAATGAAACAGATGGTTTTTCGTTACCATTGTGCAACAAGACAACTTCCAAACTTGTTTTGCTAGAGTCTATGAATAGCCTCCATTCATCGGAAACATGTGTACCATCTAACTCCATCATAAGACCATTTACATCAGTACAGAAACAGACATCGCTTTCCATTGCATAGTATGCAGCTAACTTGGTGTGTCGATGATGAAAGTGTGAAGTGTGGTGCTTCGTTGTAGCAAATTCCATTCCCGAAGTCTAGAAGCTAGCAGTTCTGACTTTTCTTTAGATAATGACAGATCTTTTATCAGATCAAGTAAATCTGATTGGCTCAGCAAGTGCGGCTGACCCTCCAGTTTTGGATCAGGAAATACATCATGTCAATCAACATTTTCTTCTTCATCAGGATCAGAAGCATCAGTTTCAATTGCCATTCCTGCTGCAGGAGGGGCAGGCACTGGATTCTCTACATTGTGTGGTACTGGTTTAAGAGCAGACTCACAGTCAGGATACACAATTTGGGACTTGTTTCTCTTTGAATATCCGGCGATTTTAGTCATGCAAAAATAACAGTCTCAATGGTGATTTTTCTGCTCACGCCAAACCATCGGCACTGCAAAAGCCATTCCTTTCCTTTTACCATTCAACCACTGCGTTAGCCCAGAGTAACACACAGTGCAACAAACATGAGGTGCCCAGCTTTTATCTTGATCTCCAATTTGACAAAGTAATACTTGTAAGCAAGGCGCACTCACTTTGTCAGATTCTTGCTGTGATCAGTGTATTTGCCACATATGTAGCAGAAATTGTCCGGATCATTAACACATTTGCGTCTATCCATCTTGCCTTATATGCTTACTGCTGACATCAGCGAATAGACCTGTCTGAGCGCGTCTGGACAGGTCCGGGCATGTCCGTTGGAATATTTCCAATATATAATGCATTAATATTATAAGTGAATATGCTTTGCAGGTATAACTTAAAATGTAGACGTGTCAGGCAAATTCGGAGTTCATATTTGGGAATCGGCGGGTTCAATTTAGTATAAAATCACGTTTTTCTCTCAGTAGCAAAATCATTGTTGCGTTGTGTAAATGTCCAAGTGTTAGGCATGCCCTAAGCCCACCCTTCAAAACACCCCCGACATGCCCCCTTCTGATTTGGGCACACTGTAGACAAAGTGCATCTGCAAAACAGGTTTTGAAAATGCTGATTTGGGCATTTAGAAAAGAAATCCGTCCAAGTCGTGCTTTATGACACTTTTTGGATGTTTTTCTCTTTTGAAAATGAGCCCCTATGCAATTTTGTAAGTCTATGTCCTTTGAAAATGAGCTTCAATAAGTACTAGCCTTAAAAGAGAAGAAATGAGATAAATGTCACAAAATATTTAAAGAAAAGACATAATAAAATCAGTTTGTCATTAAAACTAATGTAAAACTATGCTAATTTGCAGATGTGTGCACGATATAAACATCTAAAAAAAAAAAAAGGGGGGGGGGGGGAATAAACAAGCCTGTCTTTTACCGAACTTTTGAATGAAACCACAGACTTCTAAACCTCCAGTATCTCCCTGATTGGCTAACACCTTCCATTTCCTAGCCGTGCTAGCACACGTTAGGTTGCGTTGCTAAAAAAAAAAAAAAAAATAGTCGTTCCTCCAATCCTTCATGGGGCTATTTATTTCAAGTTGATACCTTTAATGTAGATCCTTTGGTTATACTACTGCACTTTACTATATGTTTCACCATGGAGTTTAGGTATAGAAATAGTAATATATCTATGTATGCTGTTGTACCTTGCTTTCCATAAATTTTCGTATACTAAAACGTGAGCAATACATCCTAATAATGAGGTCTGTTAAACAGTCTGAAGCTGCTGATTTCCTTGAAGAAAATATTTCATATTAGACATGTAATTTAGAGTAGGTAGAATGAAGATATTTACCAGGAGCAAAAGCTTTAAAAGACCCCATATTGTATAAACAATTTTCAAAAATGTCATTAGTACTCCTAGGTAGTTGTTATAGAATAGTAGTGAAGACACGGAAGTAGTTAACAAATCAATCACGGCATTTAGGGATATTGAAAAATACAAAGGTTAGTAACATAAACAAACTGTTACTATGAAACTAGTAATTATTAAAATCCTCTAAGTCTCCAATGATATATACATGCTTGTTCTGTGTATGTGAGCGCGAGGGCGTGGGGGGCAGGGGGGTATCTTTCTCTACTTTTTATGTAGAATCTAAATTTTAGGAAGACAGAGGTTAGTGGTTTGGCTCATTATTAGTCCACCTTATTGATTTTCCCACGTATCCATTTGATTAAACTAACGTAAAAACAGCGGTCACTGTTTGACAGCATATGCAGAACAGTTGTGCCTATGTCTTCTATCTTTAAAAAAAAACAAAACGAATCACTACAGTACCGATATTAACTGATTATGTTAAATCTCCCCAATTTACAGATCTTTATTCTTACAGCGCCACAAAAAGACAATATACACGTCAATATTCAAGTACAGCGAGGCACACCTCGAACTCCACAAAAGTTCAATTAAAGTTAAACGACGAGGAGGACAAATCAACCTTCTCAGGGTAACCTCACTCTCCACGTGACACACCCAGGAAACTGGAGGAGGAAGGCGGAATCCAGCGAAAACGGAAGTGACGTTATTTACCTAGTCGCATGATGTGGCAAAAAAACCCCCCGTGAAAATCGACCTGAAAAATAATCCCCGTTGGTTCTTTTAACCTGTCTCTGCTTGCCTACCACTTCCGAGCCTACACAGCTTCGTTTGCTCTTCTGTGTTTCTCAAGTTCGGCCTTTCTTAAGGGCAAATAAAACCGAATAAATAGAAAGTTCCCTATAGGTAGTAGAACCGGGGCTGGGTGCCGCGATTGTGTGAGAGACGATATCCATCCGCTACCGTTTCCGGATTGCTGAGCTCACAGTTCCGCCATTGCGGCTTTTCCTGGAGTCCGTTTGCGCTCCTTTTTCCGTCTCTTCAGCGCGACAGGCGGAGACGAGGGAATAGTGGGAAGGACACCCGAGTCCTGCTGTCTTGTGAACTGTAGAAGTATTGAACCGCCAGTTGCTGCTGCCTTAGGGAGTTGGTGACGCTACCTGGCCTGGAGTGCGAGTGACAGGGAACTAGAGAGGAACTGCTGCCGCCATGGCTCAAATTCTTCCTATCCGCTTCCAGGAGCACTTACAGGTAGGGAACCGTTTGGGCAGTCATGTTTAACCTTGTGTCCTTTAGCTCTTCTTCACGGCTGCCCACAGCTCTCTCCTTCTCCTGAGGAGTTAGTCCCTGCTTGTGTCCTTAACTCCCAGTTCCAAAGCCCATTGACTTTAGAGGCGATTTCAACATAGGGGAACAGCCTAGGTCGTTATAGAACTGGAGAAGAGAGGATTTAACCACTGAAGTTCCTTCAAATCTAGGAGCTGCATGGGAAGAGAGGAGGGTGGTGGGGAGAATGAATGAACGAACTCTGCGCCGCCCTTCAGGACTAGAAACCACTCGAAGGCTTCTCTCTGCAGGACGTAGCAGAGATTTATAGCCTGTGTAAAAATAGAAAAGGAGAGAGGATGAAAAAAATGGGCTTCGTTGGGCACAGCAGTAGAATTTAAAGGAACATTATCTATTCAACACGGCTTCATAGTGAGATGCTTGAATGTAGAGGAAGTGAAAGCTGCTTTGCTTTTCTGTTGCTCCTTTATTGAAGGCATGTATTAGACCGTAGCAACAATTTCACAATCTTCTGAGGCTTTAGTCGTTATTTGTTGTCATCGCCTATAAACCGTAATTCTTTCTCTCGGGGGCAATTTCTCCAAATGGGTTCCAGTGCGTGGGCGATGCAGAAGCGTTCCTTGCCCGCACTAACACCTGATGGGAGGTGCAGAATTGGAGAATGGGTTGGAGCTGGGCGGTCTCTACCAACCTCTGACACTTTGTCATCACGAATGAATAAGCCCCCCTTGAATCAACTGTGCAAAACTATTACACTACTTTTTAAAAAATATTTTAATGAAGTTAGTGTGACCTAGTTCCATGCGGTTGTTTTAACAATATTTTATTTGCTAGGTCATATGGGTTTAGTGCAATAGACTGTACAGCATCTGCCTTGCAATATCGTTTTCTGCTAGATAGAGAGGAGGATAGTGCTGGTAAATTCTGTACCTTGTTATAATAGTATTTTAAAAACTTTTCCCATAATTTTGTTGTACTCAGCTTTGCTTTCCTTTCCAAGCTGATACCTTTTTTTTTATTGGACTAAATACATTTTTTGATTAGCTTTCAAAGGTAACCCTTCTTCAGATCAGAAATAAGCAAATGTCGATAAGTAATAGTATATAAATAAAACACCAAAGCATTCCAATGACAGTCTCACAGGAAGAGGGTGGGGTGGATGAGAAGACAGGGAGAGAGGCATGTTAGGTAAGAGGGTGACAAAGCAGTAGAATTTTATGGTTTATAATGGGCTAGAAAACCCAGATCTTTAAGTCTTGTCTTGTGGGTGTCAAAATATGTAATGTAATTTTTTTTTACTTTAAAAGTCTTACATTTCTGGCTATATACAAACATCTATATACAGGAAACCCATGGACAAATGCAGTTACCTCCACAACTCCAGCTTCCATCCTTCACCACATACAAAAAAAATCCATTACTCCAGGAAGATGAACTGCCGAAAGAGAGATTCCCATCCCCACCAGTGCTGGCCTTCTGACAGACACCCAACTTAAAACACAAACCAGTGAAAAGCAAACTCTCAATAGAAACTCAAAAAGAAGAGTGGTACACATACTTGCAATATATCCAGCTGCAAATTGTGCCCACACATTTCACAGGATCCCACAGTCTTTCACAAAGGAAAAATATTCAACATAAAGGAAGCCTTCACATGCTCATCTTCCAATGTGGTATATATCATTCAATCTAAAAAGTGTGAAGAAGGGTGCTATATTGGAGAAACAAGCCAGATGCTAAAGATTAGATTTAATTTACATAGACATCATATGAAAAATGCCAGTACCAACCAGGATGTCACCTCTGTGGGACAGCACTTTACAAAACCAGAACACTATCCAATGATTTTAATACTAAAATAAAACTTTAAGACAATCCAGGAATGTAAGACCTTTGAAGTCAAAATGGTCAAATATTTTGACACCCACCAGCAAGGACTTAACAAAGATTTGGATTTTCTAGCCCATTATAAACCATAAAATTCTACTGCTTTGTCACCCTTATCAAACATGCATCTTTCCCTGTCTCTCATCCACCCCCCTGTTTCTCACCTTACCCACCTCACCCTCTTCCTGTGAGACTGTCATTGGAATGCTTTGGTGTTTCAATTATATATATACTATTATTTATCAACATTGCTTATTTCTGATCTGAAGAAGGGTTACCTTTGAAAGCTAATCAAAAAATGTATTAAGTTAATCCAGGTATCATCTTATTTTCTTTTCTATGTTTTGTTTTATTGTTATTTATTAATTATTAAAGTGGACTAACATGGCTACCATATCACTCTACTTAAATCCAAATAAATAAAGAAGATAAGCAAACTGCAGTGCCACATGGGAGAGGCTGCAGATACCTGCATTACTCTTCATACTACTGCTGCAACAGATATGGCATATTGTTTTCTCTTCTGTTTGGTTTCTTTTTGTTCAAAAATATTTTTGAAAGGGTAAATCCCTTACATTAGCTATAAATCGCATGCATTATTCAAAATGGTTGGCAATGCACTAACTGGGTAGATACCTACAAACATTAATATTATCTTTCATTATTGCCTCTCGTAACCCAGATAAGTACATAAAGTTCACATTACAGTTATTTTTAGCTTTGTACTCAGCTTTTGGGTATAATAAAATATATAAAACAAGACTTTGAAATTTACACAGTATACAGTTAAATTTCTGAAAGTAACTAGATGATCATACTGGCTAGATGATGGTACTGGGAATATTTCTGAACATTCATTTAGTTTTGACTTGGTATCTATAAGAATTGATATTTATTGGGATTTATTAACAGCCTTTAGGAAGAGACGTCGCCCAAGGATTTGTAATTATTCTGGGTTTTTCCTAATTGAACCTTATGCAAGTACAACTCTTGCATATGTAACAATATAGGGAAAGGGGTGTGTGTGTGTTTTTTTTTTTTTTTAATTTATTTGTAGTCAACATATATTGGAACATTGACTTTTATTATTTTGCTATTCTCTGTTTTATACCTTTCCCCCCCAATCCATATACTCTACACTGTCAATTAAAATGTTCTGTTACGTATTATGTTGACATTGCAAGTAGTATACTACACCATACTTTGTATTGTTGTTTGCATATTTTTACTGCTGTAATTGTTTATTTCTCATGTTTTATTTTTATTGTACACTGCCTTGAGTGAATTCCTTCAAAAAGGCGGTAAATAAATCTAATGTTAAAAAATCTTAGTTCCAGTCAGTAGACATTGGCATCTTTTTAAGCTCTCCCTTGTTCAGAGGACCTGTGTTGTAAAACGGGCAACATAGGCACCTCAGCTATCAATGACACAGCTTGAGAAGCAATTATCAATACTTCCTGAAAACTGTAGTTTAGTCATTATATATAACTAGTAAAAAAGGCCTGTTTCTGGAACGAATGAAACGGGCGCTAGCAAGGTTTTCCTGGGAGTGTGTATGTTTGAGAGAGAGAGCCAGAGTGAATGTGTGGGTGTGTGACAGAGTGAGTCTGTCTGTGTGACGGTGTGTGTGTGAGAATGAGTGTGTGACAGGGCCCTCTCCCCTGTTCCTAATGCCCCTCACCCCGTTTCCTCCCCTCCTTTTCCTCCTCCTTCCCACACTTTGGGTTCCTTAAGGCTTTCAAAAGTCTATGTGGCCCTAATGCCCAGTATCCGGATACCCCACCGCTTTCCTCCTCACCCCTCCCCCAAGATGTAATACTTCCTTAATTTTTTAAAAAAAGTGTCCTATCTACCCTGTGTACAAATGCCCTGCATTCAGATTGTGTTCCTCTCGTAAATTTTAATTTCTTTCATTCATTCAGTAGAGGAGTGTGGTAACCGTGTTAGTCCACTCTTAAGGTTATCAATAGAAATCAAACAAAATAAAACATGGAAAAGAAAATAAGATGATACCTTTTTTTATTGGACATAACTTAATACATTTCTTGATTAGCTTTCATTTCATTCATTCAGAACTTGCCCCCCCCCCCCCCCCCCGAACACTTTTGGTTCCTTCAGTCTTTTAAAACTCTCCTATCAACCCTGTGTCCTAATGGCCAGCACTCAGATTGTTTTGCTTTGCCAAATTGTCACTGAGGTCAGTGAGTGCCTGCCTAGCAGACCACTTCCTGCAGGCACGGTCCCAGGCACATCCTGTTGGAGGTGAGAATTATTATATAGGATATATAAGTGAAAATACTGGAGATTTAGGAAAGTACAGAATCCTTAGTCTTGGTTATTGGAATAGTATAATTCTGCAAACCAATATTATCTTTTGTGATGGTTTTATCAGTCGGTTGCAGGGAGGGAACACTGGTAAGAAGTCTCACTGGTAGTGTGGAAGATCCAGTGTGCTATCTGCTCAAACTTGGCTATCAACAACCAAAGAAAAAATGCAAAGCTGGACAAAGTGGCCAATAGAATTCATTCAACCTGCACGAGACTCATCCAGGGCATTAAGGAAAGATTTTGCTGTCTTCATTCTGCCAGTCTTCATAGTAATTTTCCTGTTAGCCTAATCGAACTCTAGTATGTTCGGGATAATGTGGGTTATAAATGTCAAAAATAAATAGTCTGATGTGACATGACTTAACTTCAGAGTTTTCCTGCAGCCTTTCCTCAACATCCTCACCATCTCCGAGTATGGCCAGGTATGATGCAAGATTTATTTTTATTTTTTTTATTTTTGTTACATTTGTACCCTGCGCTTTCCCACTCATGGCAGGCTCAATGCGGCTTACATGGGGCAATGGAGGGTTAAGTGACTTGCCCAGGGTCACAAGGAGGTCTCTGAAGTGGGAATCGAACTCAGTTCCTCAGTTCCCCAAGACCAGAGTCCACCACCCTAACCACTAGGCCACTCCTCCACTCACTGAAGATATGTCCTGGGACTGTTGAGTGAAGGACCTCTCCTGGTGTACAAGAGATGGCATTTGCCTCAAGCCACAAAAACTCTGAGGAGGGCTGATGTGGGATCTGATCTTCGGAACTGAGTTGTATACACACTTAGAGGGATTTCCATGTCCACCATTTCCTGCACTTCTAGAGCCATCCTGGGTGATAACAGCAGCCCAAGAAATAACTGGCCCTACCATGGGGTTCTGTGACTCTCTCTAGGATAAAGTTTTCACTTTACAATTAGGTAAAATAAAATAAAAAAGAAAATAGAAAACTTTCAGGTAGTTCAACAGATCCACTAATTGGCTGCTACCTCTGCTCTTCCTTTGCTATATCTTGCTGAAAAGATAGTCTTATTTTTTCAAGGTAAAATGTGTGTTAAAAAAAAGTTACCATAATCCTTTGTGTTACAAAGAAATGTTTCTGGCAAAATGGATATGTTTACAAGTATATAAGTATTGCAATACTGGAAAAGACCAAAGGTCCATCAAGCCCAGCATCCTGTTTCCAACAGTGGCCAATCCAGGTCACAAATACCTGGCAAGATCCCAAAAAAATACACAACATTTTATACTGCTTATCCCAGAACTAGTGCATTTTTCCCAAGTCCATTTAATAATGGTCTATGGACTTTTCCTTTAGGAAGCTGTCCAAACCTTTTTTAAACTCCACTAAGCTAACCGCCTTTACCACATTCTCCGGCAACAAATTCCAGAGTTTAATTACATGTTGAGTGAAGAAACATTTTCTCCGATTTGTTTTAAATTTATTACATTGTAGCTTCATCACATGCCCCCTAGTCCTAGTATTTTTGGAAAGCGTAAACAGACGCTTCACATCTACCCATTCAACTCCACTCATTATTTTATAGACCTCTATCATATCTCCCCTCAGCTGTCTTTTCTCCAAGCTGAAGAGCCCTAGCCGCTACAGCCTTTCCTCATAGGGAAGTCGTCCCATCCCCTTTACCATTTTCATCTCCCTTCTCTGCACCTTTTCTAATGCCACTATATCTTTTTTGAGATGCGGCGACCAGAATTGAACACAATAGTCTAGGTGCGGTCGCACCATGGAGCGATACAAAGCCATTATAACATCCTCGTTTTTGTTTTCCATTTCTTTCCTAATAATACCTAACATTCTATTTGCTTTCTTAGCCGCAGCAGCACACTGAGTAGAAGGTTTCAACGTATCATCGAGACACCTAGATCCCTTACTTGGTCCGTGACAGAAAGGAAACAGGCACTTGCAAGGTTCTAGGGCCCCCTCCCTACCTCCCTCCATCCTCAGATATCCAGGTGCCTCTCCCCCCTCACCCTCCCTCCTCCTCCTCACCTCCCCCCCTCCCCCACCTCCCCTATTTTGCATAATAAGATACTTCCGTCCACAGCACACCCAAAATTTCTTACTAAGGTGGTGTCTGTATTTCTTTTAAATCAATCCATCATACTTCCAGTATTGTCCACCTGCTCATACTGATACTAACCAACATCAACTGCATACTTTAGATTGTGCGCGAGCACTTAACATTTATTTAACTCCCGCGGGCACAATATCCCCAGGCACTCAAGATAGCGGTTTGTATCTTTTTCTACTGAAAATACACAGAATCCTCATGACACTGCTCATCGCCATCGGATTACGACTAGTTAGTACAAAAGCTCACCTTCACAGAGCTCCCCCCCCCCCCCCCAAATAATTATCTGTAAAGCAGCTAACATGGACATGGGTATCCTTGCATACTTTTGCGGAGCACTACTGCATCAACATTGGACGTTACTTAGTTAACCGACTCCAGTTTTGATTTTGGACATGCTGCGCTCCCCTCTGACGCAATTTCCTGGTTCCGGCAAGGTGGATACAGAGGCCAGAGGGAGAGAAGTAGGGAAGTTGTGTATCATAGGGGAAGGGGCACCAGAGAAGGAAATCTGTCGGCTTGTTAGTAGGCGACTTCAGGTATGAGTTTGACGGAGGTGGGTGTGTGAGGACGAAGAGGGAGGGCCTTCTTCCCGGCGTGCCTTGTTGGGCCTCCTTCCCGGCATGCCTTGTTGTGCCTCCTTTTGCTGCTGCTCCCTCCTGCTCATTTGCAGCAGCGCACATGCATCTTTTTCATGTTTTCTTTTCAGTTCTTTTTAGGGTTCTAAATGGAATTACAAAACGCGTCGCGGTTAGGCAACACGGTGACGTCACTGGAAGGCTTCAGACATTACAAACAGGGCTTCAACTTCCTGGCAGTCAGCTTCAGAATGTTGGTGGTGCAAATGATTATATTAGATATGGTATAATAATTCTATTTTTTAAAAGTTGAATTTAGCCTGAAAATATTTTTAGTTGTAGTTTAGGGAAAGTAACTACACTATCGGATTGTAATTTGCAAGGCATATGCAGTAGGGAATGTTAAGTTTGTACCTGAGGCAAAGGAGGATGAAGTGACTTGCTTAAGATCACAAGAAACATTGGTGAGATTTGAACACTGGCTTCTCTGTCTTTAGCCTGTTGCTTTAATTACTAGGTGGTTACTCCTCTCCATCAGGAGATATTACCATACTAAAAGTATGAAATATAAAGGGTATTGTTCTTGACCATGTATTCTTCTTGCAAAAGTAGGCCCTCTGTATCGGAGGGGCCAACCTTAAACTTTATTTTATAGTACAAACTTTTGTGTATTTAATTCTAATTTAGGAGTGATTCCCATATTTCTCCATTTTTATTTCTCAGATTTAAGCATTTTTACCCTTCATGAAAGGTATTAACCATTCCAGAAGAATTGGACAAGGTGTTAGATTTGATCCTTCTTTTAGAAAGGCTTAAAATAGGATGGAATCAAATGTTCTCATGTTCTGCTGTAATTTGTGCTGTAGTTAATGGGGGTATAATAGACAGCTAAGACTTCTCTTGCTTGTTACTTGTAATTATTGAGCGAGATCTCAAGAGACAAGAATCAACCACTGTTGCTTCCAGTGAAGTTATTGTAGAAAGTGTGTGTTTGGTTGCCAGGATTTTGTATGAACTACTAGAAAGCTTACAAATAGTGAATGTAAAACAAGTTGTATGTCTGGCCATTCCCACACGTGCTGGTTTTAATCACAAATTGTGAAATATCAAAGGGAACAAAATTGACACTTGCTGGTATCCTAGACTTTCAAGTTTGATAAAGTATTGGGAAGGGCAGGATAGGAAAAAAGGAGAGACCATGGCTGCGTAACTCAGTTAACTGACAGCTGTGGTGGATGAGAGAACTATGTTCTCACAAGCAAGGGTAATATAGAAAGATTTTCAGAGGGAAAATTTAGTCACTAGTGCAGCTGGGGGTTCTCTGTTTCATTGTGATGAATGTAGGGTACACGTCTACTGGACAGACATGATTAGTGTCAATCGGTTTCTCAAGCAGCTCAATGGCTGGGAGTCCAAATGTCACTGAGAGGTGGGGTGTGTCTTTTTATTTTTTTGGTCAAAATCCTATATTCCATACTATTGGCATAGATTATATATTGATTTGTGGCCTCATTTATTTTCATTAGTCTTTTGTCAAATGAAATTTCTGTAGTTTGTCAAAAGGATTCAAATTGGTGTTAATCTAAGCTATAGCTGGAAGAGGAAGCACTAGAAAGCTAATCTATCACCTCTTTTGACTTGATTTTTATAACATGAAAAATCATGAACTTTAAGGATAACTACTGTAATTGCAGAATGAACTGATAGTTTACAACTTAACTAATCAAACAAAATAAAACATGGAAAAGAAAATAAGATGATACCTTTTTTTATTGGACATAACTTAATACATTTCTTGATTAGTTTTTGAAGGTTGCCCTTCTTCGTCAGATCGGAAATAAGCAAATGTGCTAGCTGACAGTGTATAAGTGAAAACATTCAAGCATTACTATGACAGTCTGACAGGGTGGGAGGATGGGGGTGGGTCGGAGGTATGCATGGGGACATCAAAGCATATCATTGATATTCTAACAGGATGGGTGTGGATAATTGAGGGGTGGGGTGATCAACAGAGAAATACAGCTTTATGGTTTATAATGGGCTAGGAACCCCAGATCCTTGTTAAGTCCTTTCTGTTGGGTGTTAAAATATTCAATCATTCTGACTTCAAAGGTCTTACGTTCTTGTATGGTTTTAAAGTTACCTTTCAGGATTCTCACTGTGAAATCACTGGTACAGTGTCCTGGTCCTGTAAAATGTTGACCAAGGCGTGGGAACCCTACTGGCACCAGTATTATTCATGTGATGTCTATGTAAATTGAATCTTGTCTTAAGCATCTGGCCTGTTTCTCCAATATAGCATCCTTAGTTACATTTTTTACACAATGATATATACCACATTGGAAGATGAGCAAGTGAAAGATCCCTTTATGTTGAATATCTTTCCTTTGTGGGTAACTGTGGGGTCCTGTGAAATATTTTGGCATAGTTTGCAACTGGATAAATTACAGAAGGGCACACTTCCCTGTAATTTATCCAGTTGCAAACTATGCCAAAATTTACCACATGGCGCGACCTCCTCTGAGACGGAGAGTCCTGAGCCCGGGAGGAGGCCTCGGAGTGAGGCTGATATAGGAGCTACTAGCCCTGGCAGAGATCCGGGTGCCCAGGTTGAGTTTTTCTCCCCTGATTTTCTTATTAATGCATAAAGCATACATGCTTAAAAGAGCTCTCCCACAAAGCCCGGCACGGGCCTCTTCTAATGCCCCCCCCGGTGGATTCTAGCCTGGGTATGCCCTCTGAGGCGTTATTCCGTGATAATTGGCAGAATATGAAGCGCAGAAGGGCTCATTCCCCTTCAGAGAGTGCTGCACCTCCTTTCTCCCCTTGTGGTCGGGCTGTGAGGATTCGGAGGACTCTGGCAGGCCTTCATGGTCTGAGGAGCCAGAGTCTGGTGCAGAAGTGACTCAGGATCTGGACGATCCCTCTGCGGTGAGGATTTTCCACTGTGATGAGCTGCCAGCGCTTATTTCTGATGCTGTGCAGGCTCTCTCTATTGAGGACCCTGCCAGTGGTACAGCCTCCTCTGTGAATCCTAGGATGGCTAGTACCAAAAAGCCTGCTCGAGCCTTTCCTTTGCATGACTCCATCCAAGAGCTTATTTCGGCTCAATGGGCTGACCCAGAGGGACCTTTGAAAGTTTCCAGGGCTATAAGGCAATTATACCCTCTGAGTGAGGAGCATAGGCTCGCTTTGCTATGCTAAAGTGGATGCCCTAGGCACAGCTGTGACGAAGAGAACTACCCTCCCTGTTGAAGGAGGTGTTGCCCTGAAGGATATTCAAGACTGTAGACTGGAATCAGCACTTAAACGGTCATTTGAAATTGCAGGTCTCACTATTCGGGCGTCTGCATGCAGTTGTTATGCTGCTAGAGCCTGCCTGGCTTGGTTGCAACAGGCAGTGGAACAGCCCGGTGATAGAGCGGAGCCCTTTTCAGATGTGGCTCCGCGGATGGAGTCGGCCTTGTCCTTTCTTGCTGACGCCCTTTATGATATTGTCAGAGCTTCGGCTAAACACATGGCAGTAGCAGTGGCGGCTCGCCGTCTCTTTGGCTACGGCATCGGGCGGCGGACATGGTCTCTAAGCAAAAGTTGGTGAAGTTGCCCTTTCAAGGCCTTCTCCTGTTTGATGAGGAATTGGAGAAAATTGTGAAGGGCCTGGGTGAGGCTAAACCCCAGCGCTTGCCTGAAGATAGGCCTCGGCCTTCCTCTAAGGGTGCGGCGGTCCACTCCTCCTCTTACAGACCTCGCTTCCGTGAAGCTCGAAGGTACCGCCCGGGGCGTTCTGCTGGGTTCACTTCTCGTGCCCGTTTTCAGCAGAGGAACTCCTTTCGCTTGGACAAACGTTCCACAGCCACTGGCTCAAGGCCTGGATTTCAGGGGCGACCCTCTCAATGATGGTGCGCCGGCCCTCTCCTCGAGTCCTGTCATCGGAGGACGTCTTTCCCTCTTTGCCGAGGAGTGGGCCAACATTTCCTCAGATCAGTGGGTCTTGGACCTGATCAGAGACGGTTACAGAATAGAATTAGACACCCCTGTAAGAGACGCGTTTGTGGAGTTCTGATGCGGTTCTGCCGCCAAACGGGCGGCGGTAGAGGAGACTTTACAAGGTCTGATTCAGATAGGGGCCGTGTCCCCGGTACCTCCGGCCAAACACAGCTGCGGCCGCTACTCCATCTACTTTGTGGTGCCGCGAAAAGGAGGGTCTTTTCGCCCTATTCTGGACTTAAAAGAATTAAACAAGTCCCTGAGAGTGTGGCATTTTCACATGGAAACCCTGCGCTCCGTCATTGCGGCGGTACAGCCAGGAGAGTTTCTCACATCTCTGGACCTGAAAGAATCTTACTTGCACATTCCAATTTGGCCCCCGCACCAGAAGTTTCTGAGGTTTGCGGTGATGGGAAAGCATTTCCAGTTCCGGGCCTTGCCTTTTGGCCTCGCCACAGCTCCCCGCACCTTTTCAAAGGTTATGGTGGTAGTAGCTGCCTTTCTAAGGCGAGAGGGTATTTGGGTTCACCTGTACCTGGACGACTGGCTCATTTGAGCAAACTCTGCTGCAGAGTCAGCATGTAACAGCCAGAGTGGTCTCAGTACTTCAGTCTCTGGGCTGGGTCGTCAATTTGGCCAAAAGTCACCTGACCCCCTCGCAGTCTCTAGAATATTTGGGGGCCAGGTTCGACACAGCCTTGGGGTATGTGTACCTACCCGAGCAAAGGCGGTGCAAACTTCAGAATCAGGTCTGTCTGCTCCTGAGGATGCCCCGCCTGCGAGCGTGGGACATTGTCCAGCTGCTTGGATCGATGACGGCCACCATGGAACTGGTGCCCTGGGCGAGAGCGCACCTGAGACCTCTACAGTATTCTCTACTCCAAAGATGGTCTCCAGTATCTCAGGATTACCAATGCAGACTCTCTTGGCTCCCTGCGGCCCGACTCAGCATGGAGTGGTGGCTCTCAGACAGCATGCTGCGGCGAGGAATGCCGCTGGCGCTCCCCGATTGGTGCCTAGTGGTGACAGATGCCAGTCTGAAAGGCTGGGGCGCACATTGCAAGGGGAAGCATGCCCAGGGTCTATGGACACCCGAGGAGTCGGAGTGGTCCATCAACCACCTAGAGTTGAAAGCGGTGTTTCAGGCGCTTCTGGCCTTTCGAGTGACCCTGGAAGGATTGGCTGTCAGAGTGATGTCGGACAACATGACAGCAGTGGCCTACATAAATCGACAAGGCGGCACTCGGTGCAGAGCTCTAGCCGCGCAGGCCGAACAAATTTGCCACTGGGCCGAGCTGCATCTACAGTTTCTGTCAGCAGCTGACATTGCAGGTCAGAGCAACGTGCAAGCCGATTATCTAAGCAGGCATCAGATCGATCCAGCGGAGTGGGAACTTGCAGACGAAATGTTCCTGCAGATATGTGCCAAGTGGGGCAAGCCTGTGATGGATCTAATGGCGACAAGCTCCAATGCCAAAGTCCCGTGCTTCTTCAGCAGACGGAGAGATCCTCGCGTGGCGGGGTTGGATGCCTTGGCTCAACCCTGGCCTCCGGGCCTACTGTATGTGTTCCCTCCGTGGCCCTTGATAGGGCGAGTGCTCCGGATTCGGCTGCATCCAGGAGAAGTGGTTCTCGTCGCCCCGGATTGGCCCAGGAGGCCTTGGTATGCGGACCTCCGACAGATGCTTGTGGAGGATCCCCTTCAGTTACCTCTGGTTCCCAACCTGTTGTCACAGGGTCCGGTGACCATGGAGGTCGCCGGCCGATTTGGTCTTATGGCCTGGCGATTGAGAGGGCACAATTGAGAGGCAGAGGCTATTCCAATAAAGTAATTACCACTCTCCTGCAAGCCCGCAAGCGCTCCACTTCTGTGGTTTATGCCAGGATTTGGCGCCAGTTTGAAGTCTGGTGTGCTTCCAGAGAGATCACACTCCTGCGGGCTCCTGTCTCGCCGATTCTGGACTTTTTGCAGGATGGTGTACACAAAGGCTTGGCCTATAATTCCCTGCGGGTGCAAGTGGCAGCATTGGCCTCCCTGCGTGGCAAGGTTGAAGGCGTGTCCTTAGCTGCTCATCCAGATGTGGCACGGTTTCTTAGAGGGGTGCTTCGGCTCCGTCCTCCCGTGCGTGCACCTTGTCCAGCTTGGAACCTGGGGCTACTGCTGAAGGCCCTTCAGGGTGCTCCCTTTGAATGCTTCGGCGTGCTTCAGAGAGAGATTTGACACTGAAGGCTGTCTTGTTAGTGGCCATTACTTCGGCGAGACGGGTTTCAGAGCTCCAGGCGTTGTCCTGTAGAGACCCTTTTCTGCAGTTTTCAGAGTCCGGGGTCACGGTTCGGACCGTGCCTTCCTTCGTGCCAAGGTGGTTTCAGTGTTTCACCTAAACCAACCTATTTTCTTGCCCTCCTTTGTCGAGGAGGAGTTTCCAGAATCTTTTGGGCAATTGCACCTGTTGGACGTGCGCAGGACTCTGCTGCAGTATCTGCGAGTTACTATCTCTTTCAGGACCTCTGATCTTCTGTTTGTTTTGCTATCAGGTCCTCGCAGAGGGTCTCCAGCGTCTAAAGCCACTATTGCCCGCTGGCTTAAAGAATATCTTTTCAGCTTATTTGCTTGCCGGCCGGCCTCCGCCTGATGCCTTTAAGGCGCATTCCACTAGAGGAATTTCCTCCTCTTGGGCTGAAACTGGAGCACTCTCTCTTGAAGAGATTTGTAGTGCAGCAACATGGGCTTCTAAGCTCTCTTTTGCCCGACATTACAGGCTGGATGTGGCTGCCAGGAGGGACGCACATTTTGGAGCGCAAGTGCTGACGCGTGGTGTGGCTTGTTCCCACCCTATCTAGGGATTGCTTTGATACATCCCATCTGTAATGGCTGCATCTGCTCGATGACAAGGAAGGGAAAATTAGGTTCTTACCGTGATAATTTTCTTTCCTTTAGTCATAGATACAGCCATGATCCCTCCCTGTTTGATGCTATCTGCTGTAAATCTATTTCAGGTTCTGTTCGTGTTTCCTGGAGATTCCGTCCTTGGGAGTAAGTCGGAAAACAGTCTTCAGGATTCTTGTTCAATTAAAGGAGGATGACTTAATTCCCTCCAGTTTCATAATTTGGAGGATGAGTTTATTCCCTCCAGTTATGTCTCAGTGGAGGATGAGTTTATGCCCTCCGGGAGGATGTTTCATTCCCTCCATTCTGAGTTAATGCCCTTTGTTGTAGGGCCATCGTTCGCTGTGAGGAAAGCTTATGTTCCCATTGCGGTTTGCCATACTGCTTTGGAATCTTGAAATACTGAAGAGAGGCAGTGGAGCAAGCTGGTATGAGGCACTGGAAAAAGTGTGCTATCTCCCTCTGCTGGTTGATGGACATAACCCATCTGTAATGGCTGCATCTGCTATGACTAAAGGAAAGAAAATTATCACGGTAAGAACCTAATTTTCCCATTTGTACCACATATCAACGTATGACACACACATGCAGAGGAGAAATGCAAAGGACAGGGACACTGAGGGGAGATGTTAGGATGGGTAAGGATGTAGGAGGAGGATGGTGGGCATGGAGTGAGAAGAAATGTCAGATGGACAGACAACAGCAAAGACAAGAAAACACAAGCAAAAAAGAAACATTAGGACCAAAAGGAACAGAAAAATAAAATGCTCAGATGACAAAGGTAGAACAAAGTGTTTTACTTTGAATTTATCAATTGGAATATGTCATCTTTTTGAGGTTTCCAGTTCAGTTTTTTTTTACCTTCATGTTGATTTGTAGTATTTGTTTTTTCAGGTGTGACCATAGTGTGGTATTCTGCTAGTATGTAGTATCTGTGTAGAGATCTTGGTTTTTGAAATTTTTTTTTTCTTCACTAGGTAGTGTATTGGTGTTTTAGGGCCATACCGTGTTTCCCCGAAAATAAGACACTGTCTTATATTAATTTTTGCCCCCCAAAATGTGCTAGGTCTTATTTTCAGGGGCTGTCTTATTTTTCGGGGAAACATCGGGGTTGGATCGGGATTGGCCCGCCCGCCCTCCGTCGTTCCCGGAACTAACCTTAAACGCCTCCTTTCACCTTTGCAGCAAGCAGCAGCAGGGCAGGCCACTCCTTCCTTCCTTGTCCCGTCCTCGCCTGATGTAATGTCCGCGAGGGCGGGGCACGGAAGGAAGGAGAGGTCTGCCCTGCTGCTGCTTGCTGCGAAGGTGAAAGGAGGCGTTTAAGGTTAGTTCCGGGAGCGACGGAGGGCGGGTGGAGGGGGGGCCCGGCGACCTCGGGTGGGGGGGCGGCCCGGGGGCGGCCTTGTCTGGCTCTCGGCGGCCCTGCTTTCAAACAAAAATTTACTAGGTCTTACTTTCGGGGGAGGCCTTATATCTAGCAATTCAGGAAAACCTCTACTAGGTCTTATTTTCGGGGGATGTCTTACTTTCGGGGAAACAGGGTAGTATTTACAGTGCAGTCTTTTCACACATGAGGTTGTAGCTCTTCGTGTCCTGGAAGTTAGTGCTATTATAGTATGGCAAGGTTCTGAGTGTTTGTGCTCAAGTTTATGTATACTATAAAGATGTCTTAAGGTGTGGTTTGGATTTTAAAACATGCAGGAGACAGTGCTTTGGTATAGTAATGTCTCAGGAATGGTGTGTAAGCTAAGTTCAGTAAATGGAGCCTCATATTATCTTTGAATGTAATCTAAGACTATTTCATTTTTGGTGATGGCAGGCGGAGGGAGAATATTGAGTTGTTTTCAGCACCCCAGTCATAAAGTTGGCTCCTAGCACCTGTGCTAGTAGCTTATGGCAGCTTGGTAAACATCATCCATAATGAATTGAACAATATAGGCATATAATAGTTCAGTTTTACAAGTGGAGGTTTTCAGTGTACTTCATGGCTTATCTGGAGGGAGAAATTGAAATGTTGGCTACTGCTAATGGGATTAATCCACTTTTAAATTTGTCTCATTTTCATCCATATAATAGTTTTCAGATTTTTCATTTGACCTTGCATTTTTAAATGTTTAGTATATGGATAGAAATACCTAAGCGACAAATAGCCTTGATTTGGCTTAAACATTAACATTCTTGCAGTGTTGACTCGACTCCTTTTGATAAGCAATTACCAATGGCAGTTTTTGGTTTTAAGGGTAGAGAACATAAATTCTGTATGGTAAAATGTGAATTGGTGCAAACCTCACATGCTTTAGAATTGTTTTTATAAATGAGAAATGTTTTAACAGCGAAGACCTTTGGACATATTGGTAGTATCCAGATTCTGAAGTAGTTCGTGTTCAGGTAGAAGGTTTTGAATATATATCACCTCCCATACCCAGTTTACTTTTACAGTTAACATAATTTAAGCATGCAGATAGGAGCCAAATTGGTATGCAATTTCACATTAGACTGAGACATGGATTGTGAGATGCTCTGTCATGCTACATGAGGTGGTCTTTTGAGGGGGGGGGGGGGGGAAGGAGGACAGGAATTTGTTTTGAACCACACAGAACATACACTCAATAACCAAACACTATTGTGCCCTTCCCAGAGATACATAAACTGGTAATTACCCCATTAGTTAATCTCCAAGTGACCAAGAAAACTATCCTCATGTCAGAACATCAACTGTGAGGCCTACTATGCTTATCCCCCATCCTTGATTTTGATGACTAGGTTGGTGTAATTTAAGACAAAATGAGTGGTTTGCGACCCACCAATGAGTAAAAAATCAAGTAGCGGTGAGAGAGGGTTGCTGACAGTGATTATTGCTATACAAAAAATTAAAAAATATTCAGAGACAAAACCTTTGCCCATTGCTTGTATATTTCTGCTTTCCTTCATGATACACACCTGGGGCCTTGTTTACTAAGGTATGCTAGCATTAGCATGCTCTAATTTTTAGTGTGTGCTAAAAATGCTAGCGCATGTATAGCACAGCTTGGTAAACAGGAGTGGGAAAGCGGGGGGTACAAATGTAAGAAAAAAAATAAATGCCTGATTTTAAAGTCCTAGCCTTCTACAGCTGAGCCTTTTTTAAACATCTTCCTCATTTTAGCATAGTTACCCTTTCAAAAATTAACTGCTACTACAGTAGATTTCCTTAGTGACCACTCCAGTTAAGTCAAATTTGATTATGATAGTACTGTTTTCCCAGTGGACCCAACACTGTTACCTCTTACACTAAGTCCTGCATTTCACTAAGGACTAGATCTAAAATAGCTCCCTCTCTTGTCAGTTCCTGGACCATTTGCGCCAAGAAGCATTAACTTTATTACATCCAGGAATTTTACCTCCCTAGCATACTCTTACCGTCGGTCAGTATTGGGGTATTTGAAATCGACCATTATTATACTGGTGCCAAATTTGCTAGCTTTTCTAATCTTTCAACATCTTTATCTGTCCATTTTGGCCTGGCTGATGGTAGCATAGCCCTATGCATATATTTGCCTTCACACATGGCATTTCTAACTATAAAGATACCTCATTGCTGGGAAGGGTGAAGGTGGGCACCTCTCTGGCCTTGCATATGGAGGTATCCTGTTTCCTGAGAGATGTGGTGTATGTGCGCCCCTTCCTGTAATACGTTCCTCTTTTCCCTCATGTGACCTTTTAATTTGATTCTCTGAGAGGTTGTTGAGACTGTTTGAGCCTCTGCATGTCACCTCTGTTAAAGACCCCTGTCACATGACAGTCTTGTTTGTCACAAGCTCCTTGGCCCGAAGAATTTCTGAGCTACTGCCTCTGTCTTGTTGGGACCCATATGTCTCCATTGTGGAGGATTGTTTTCTCTTGCCATGATCCCTTCCTTACTGTCTAAGGTGGTTTCTCTGTTCCATGTGAATCGGGAAGTTTGCATGCCCTCTTGTGGAAGACTATGTTCTTGTTGGCCACTGGCTCCACAAATTTGATGTCCAGACAATTCTGCTATGGTACTTGGAGACTTAACAAATTTTACCTCTCCAATGACTTTTGTTCTTTTTCATGGCCCTAGGGAGGGGTCAGGTGGCCTCAAGGCCTCTGTTTAGAGGTGGATCAAAGTGGTTATTGAGATCATCCAGGTCTGAGGTCCCATTCCACATGGACTCGGACCACATTCTGGGCAGAGGATCAGGCAGTAGCTCCTGAAGAGTTGTCTTTTTATAGAGCGGCAACTTGTTCGTTGCGCCATTCATTTGTCAGACACTACAGATTTGTATATGTCGGCCAGGGTCTGTTCCGAGTTTGGCAGACCTGTCTTGCCCCTCCCAGTAGATAAGTACATAAGTAATGCCACACTGGGAAAAGACCAAAGGTCCATCGAGCCCAGCATCCTGTCCACGACAGGATATCCCACTTGTGCAGAACAGTGTAGCTAGACACTAAGGAAGGAGAGAGACAGTCTTATCTGATTCTTTCCTTTTGTCAACTACTGTTCTGCAATCTTCTCTTGGAAGACTTAGGACTGGCACTCTGGGTGTTTAAAAATAATACCATATGAAGTGACATCACATCAGAATTTACAGCAATACACGTTTTCTTCAAATTGCTATTTCCAGGAGTATGCAGAACAACAAGTGCCACTCTGGAGTTATGTCCGTCTGCTATTTATTTTTAGCTGCAGTGGTGGTTGGGGCATGGGTACATTTACAGAAAAAGGACCTTCTGCTACTTTGGCATATGAATACTGGATCTTTCCAGGGAGTACCAAATAATACTGGTGAGTTCAGTAGTAGAACTGTTTTTTATTTTTCTCTACCTCAGTCTGCTGGTGGGAGGGGATAACTCATTTGTGTAGAACAGTGTAGCTGATTAAAGGAAAGAGAATTATCAGGTAAAACACAATTTCTCCTTTTCCCCACTATTCACTTGTCAGCTACTAATACCGTCAAGGATCCTAGTGGTTTTTGCCCTTGTCTTGATTCACATGGCTTCCCTTCAATATTTGGCACTGTAAATACAACCCTCCCCATCTTCTACAGGACTGCAGTTGACCTTTTTACCAAGGCTTTTCTTCCCCCTACTTTTTTCATCATTTTATTTGTTTTTCAGTGTAAATAGAAAAACGCGTACATGCATGGTTCAGGCTTTTTTTTTTAATTTTTACTTTGACTATAGAAATGATATCTTGTGTTTATTTAAGTAGACAATGCTTCGTGTGGGTCTGTGGAGTCTGGGTTGGAAGCAGTTTTGAGTGAAATTTGAGTGTGTACTGATCTGACTCTAGATTTAAAAAAAAAAAAAAACAGGACAAAAATTTTAAAGCCTAATATTGATGTTCACTGTTTTTTTTTTTTTTGGTTTTTTTTTTAGGGTTGTTAACTAATAGGAATTCATCCACTAGCTTGATGTGTCATGCTGTCTGCTTGATGGCTGGCATTTAAGACCATCACCTAAATCAGTTGATCATTAGCTTCTTTAGCTTGTAAATGAGTAGAAGGAAACACATTTGGAATATTGCCAAATTTATAATGTCAAAGAAGCTTCCTAGCTGTGTTTGATCCCGTCACCATAACTCAAGAAAAATATTTTGTCAAATGTATGATGCAGGACCTAGATGAAGACAAAATGCTGTGATGCCAAGATCAGTGCGTATTCAGGCAGTGAGAAAAATGCTATTACGAGAGCTTCCAGTCTAAAAAGATATTCAAAGCTGTGAATGAGAAAGATGACAGCAAAAGAAAGGAACCAATGCCCGGGTACGTTCAGCCAGACACAGGATCAGAGAACTTCAGGCATAAGTTATAGTAACTTTTATCACTGATGACAATCTTGTAACAGTGTCGGATACATTCAAAAACGGTATCCTACAACTTGTTGCAAAAGATAGTGTGCCTCTTTCATTTTTACTACCAACTTTTATAGGTCTGAAGGGAGACATGGCCTGCAAACTTGGAGTTTCTCTGACAGTATTAGAAAAATGGGTGTCTGAGGAAGTCTAAACAAAAAACAAACAAACCAAAACTTAGTCTCAAGGGAGACTTCTGTTGCCTATGCAGGCATCTATTGTAAGAAATACATAGTGAACTACCTTGCTGACAATTTACCAACAATGACGACTGACACAGTTTTACTGCATTTGTCTTGGTAAGACACAAGGTCGTCACACCAGTAAGTTTCTCCAGTTCTTGGTGGAAAAGGTTCTTCAGGATTTTGAACTTAAAAGAACAAGTTTTCTATTGTAACTGACAATGCTTCAAACATGCTAAGTACTATTATAAACTAATGAAGGTGACATCTAGAACATGCTCCTGCAACTAAGGAACATTTTTGTTCTGTAGGAATTTTAGCTTCATCTTTTAGATCTTGTAGCTGCCTCAAAACTCTCCCAAACTTGTCACATGTACTGTGTTGTGCACATACTGCAGTTGGCAATAAGTTGGTCTGATTTGTCAAGATGAGGAAAGTAGTTATTGCTGCCAGGCATTAATCAAATGACTCAAGGGCTGCCCTCCATACGAGACCCTTCCTTCAAATAAATGGAATGCCAGTATTTAACTGTTCTCCACTTAAAACCAACTCTCGCTGTATTTAGGCCCCTTTTAGAATCCACCACTCCAGACATTACCTGTATAGCAGCAAGTAAACTTGGAATAAAGAACCTATAAGATCATATTCCTTCCCTCCTCCTCACCCAGTACTTCCCTCACCCGTAACTGTCTTGTCTGTCTGTATTACTTAGATTGTAAGCTCTATTGAGCAGGGACTGTCTCTTTGTGTCAGGTGTTCAGCGCTGCGTGCGTCTGGTAGCGCTATACAAATGCTAATAATATTCCTTCATTGGGTCTCTCTAAAAGGCATGGGGGGAATTCTATATATCACGCTCAAAAATGGGCACCAGGCGTTTACCCTATAGTAGTTAATGCTGGTTCTCTCGCCCAACTTGGCATCAGACTCAGGTGCTAGAATTTCCACCAGGTTTCAGCAGGCATAAGTTGGGTGCGGAAGCCTAATTCTATAATGTTGTGTGGAACTTCTTGGAATTCGCATACCTCTCCCATGGCCATGCCCCCTTTTGGGTTGCACACTATGAAATTTAGGTGCCCAGCATTACTGCATGTAGCCAGATGTGCACGAATCCTAATTGATGCTAATTAACATTGTTTGGTTAGCATCCAGTTAACAGCTCTTTAGCCAATTGTTATGTGCGCATCTCAGGGGTAATATTCCTCCTTTGCCCATGCAGAGTTTCCTCAACTGATATGGGGCAAGTACAGTGCAAAAAAGTACAAACTTCCATGGCTAGGTTGCTCCTCCAGTAGGGTCACATAAGAGAGAGGCCCATTGGACACCTTGACATTTCAAGCCATGTTAACATTTAATGTTAACTTGGAGGTTTGCATGATTATTTCTGGGCATTTATTAAGGATTTTTCCTCCATTATATTAGAAATAACTTTCCTTAATTTGAAATGCACTAGGTTTGCTTTTCACGTTTCTCCTTATCCATGCCACAAAACCTGGGTGTTGCCACTTTGTATTAGAATTTGACAGTCTCTCTTCTAAAATGTCTTTTAATCTCTGATACCAGGTTTATCACAGTAAGCCACATCTCTCCTGTTAGCAGTGCTAGTGTTTTTTTATTGACCCTTTTGCAAATGCTGTCGGCATCAAGGTCATTCATCTGGACTTCCTCCTCTCATGGGAAACTGTCAGAATTACCAGCACATAATTAAGTGGCTACTCAGATAAGTAAAATTTGCTTATGCATGGTTTTTCATAGAATATTTATAACTGAAGTACCACAGAGCTACTTTCCTAAAAACAGTTTTGTTTTGTTTTTTAACAACTCTGCTGGACCTGAGGATTTCTATCTTGCTTTATACTACTTGACATAAGGATATCTTTCTCTTTAATGTTCTAGGAAAGTGAAGAAGAGATGACCAACAATTGGTGTGGGTCAATGGTGAAAGCATATGTAGGCAATATGGGGTACTATCAAGTGTGGGAGAGAAACATGTTTGGGAACCACCCATAATTAGGAACCAAGACAACAGAGTGTGTTCCTTAACTCCCTCCCGCCCCCCCCCCCCCCGCATCTTTTCCAAGGTTATGGTGGTGGTTGCTGCTTCTTGTGCCACCAGGGAATTGGGGTGGATCCATATCTGAATAACTGGCTAGTTTAAGTGGACAACAGCAGACAAGTCATCTCTTAGTTGAAGACCCTAAGCCAGTGTTTAGTGCAAGGGCATTTTTTTTCTCTAAACTGCTCTCTGCCTGTTTTCCCAAGCTCGATGAACAAAGCAGGAAATGGATGAGGGGAAGGGCTACATGCTTTAAGAACAAGGCATTTTTTAGTAGAAGTGCCTACCTCCTTGAGGATACCCCAGTGGGCTTGAAGCAGTGGATGATATTGGCGCTTGTTTGTAAGCAATGTCGCAGCCCCACGTGGGAAGATAATTTTTGCAGCTCTCCTTCAATTCCTTTGGATTCAAAATGACCTGAACTTAAAAGTTAGGGACAACCACTGCCTTAGGCTGTGGCATGAATCAGAGCAAGTCACCTGGTTCCCCCCCCCCCCCCCCCCCCCCCAGGCCCTGGAGTACCTTGGAGTCTGCTTCAACACTACCCAGGGGACAGTGTTCCTCCTGGAGAACCAGGCAGAGAAGCATCAAGTGCAGATGGGCAGATTGTGCAAGCTTATGATTCCCACAGTATGGGACGACTTGTAGCTCCTAGACTTTGTGACAGCAATGCTGGAGATGGTGCCCTGGGCGAGGGCTCACATGTGGACTGTGCAGTGGACCCTGTTGTCTGTGAGCTCCAGTCTTTCAGGGTGAAACACTTGTTGTCGGGATTCCCTTTTTCCCGGACTGCGGTGCTGATAGCACCATCGGATGAGGCAATGATTTTTACCTTGCTTCAGGCTCTGAAGGAGTCTACTTTGGCTGCCTATGCTATGGGTTGGAAGGCCTTTGAGTCCTGGTGTGTTTATAGAATACTTGTTAAATCCGAGTCTTCGGTGGTGGATCTTGCCTTCCTTCAGAAGGGTCTGAAGAAGGTTTTGGCCATGAATTCTCTGAAGGTGCTTTAACAGGTGGATTCGAGGGATCTCCCTGGCGGCGCACCCTGATGTGGTACGGTTCCTGCGTGGCGTCACTCATTAATGCCTGCCTCGGAGGTCCCTTTGTCCAGAGTGGCAGCTTAATGTGGTGTTGTAGGCTTTCCAGCGGGTGCCCTTTAAGCCTTTGGATTGGCTGTCCTTTGAAGGATTTGACCTTGAAAACGGTGCTTTTAGTAACAATGGCGTCTTCACTTAAAATCTTGGAGTTGCAGGCGCTTTCATGCAGGGACCTGTTTCTTTCCTTCACAGAGGCTGGGTGCATCATTGGAAGTCCCAGAATCCATTTTCTGAGCTGGGCATACACAGGAGCAGGTCTGCCCACCAATAAAAAGGTAGACCTGGGGGGGAAGGGGCTCGAGAGGAGAGCTGCTGTCAGGCTGAGAGTGATTACGTGGGGGAAGGAAGAGTTTGTTTTAGCCAAAACTGGCACTAGCAATTTTGGCCAGAACCTGAATTTCAGGCAGGTTTCAGTGTTGAAGCTGAAACCAAAATTTAGTTGGCCTCTAATGTCTAGGCACAGTAGCCAGTACCACCTCCTCTTATGGAGTGTCATGGTTTAATTTCACAAGTTTAAGTTCAGTTGATTTTCTAGTACTAAGCAGCCTACCAGACTGCCAACAAAAATTTTCTGTGGAAGCATGTTAAAATAAAACCCAACAAATTGATAGTGGTACATTACCTCTTTCCTTCATTGCTCTGGTTGTACATTCTTTCTTTTTTGCTGGTTCTAATCTCCAGATAGGTGTCCAAGACATCCAGTCTGAGAAGCCTATGAGTTATCAAGCTGTTCAGTTTTGGAATTCGTTACCTGCAGAATTGAGATCTTTGAACTTCTTATTTTATATTTTTTGTAAAGGTTTAAAAACATTTGTTCAGAAAATATTTAATGTATCACTAGTACCTTTTTGCTTTATTTTGTTCTTTTGTGATCTGTTTTGAACCATTGTTGGGAGCTGGTGGAATATAAGTACTTCAAAACATTTTCTGAGCAGGGCATGCGCAGGAGTGAGTGGGGATGCTTCTGTAGTATCCATTTTCGATTTTGTTTTCTGCCTAAACTGAGCAGTTGGTTTCGGTCACAGATCTGGTTTTGGCAAACACCAAATATCCTGGTTTCAGTCTGGTTCTGAGATGCCACATCTAGTTAGGTGCAATTGGTATGGTGGCCATGCACACCCTACTGTGAGTCTACAGAAGCAGGCAGCAGGGTGGGAAAGAGACAGAGTGTGAATCTAGGAAGGGTAGTAGGGTTCGACACTGAAAGTTGGGGCAAAGGGTATTGAACTTTAAGCCTAAGGGGGAGGGGTTGAATGAGGGGCACAACCGGAGGAAAAGAACTTGGAGGGATTGATACCTAGTTTGAGGTGGGAGAGAGCAAGCTAAGAATGGAGCCTGGTGGGGAAGGTAAAAAGTGAGATGAGTCTAGCAAGGAGGAAGAGTGAGGGGGAAGTGTGGAGTAGAAGAGTGGGCTGTCAAGAGTGTGAGGTGGGAATGTGAAGGACTGAGCTGCTGGGATCATGCTGAGGTATGTGAAATGTGAGAAGCCTTCAGAGAATTTCATTGGGTGTTAGGTATGTTTTTTTTTTTTTTTTTTTAATGTAGAGAACTTCTGTGTTTCAGAGAGATCAGTACAAGTTCAGTTGACGTTTTGTGAAGTGTATGAAGCATTGGAGCATTAGAAAAATTGTAAAGTGAAAAATAAAATATGAAACGGTTGTTATGAGACGATTTCAAGTAAAAGTAAACCATTGTGATTAAAATGTAAAGGACTGGTGGAAAGGAGGTTTTTCAGACCAGTGATTGATTTATCGCTAAAAGCAGTTATTTGTGTACCATGCTTTGGTTGCTGAAAACTCTGGTAGTAGATCTGAGGTCTTTTTCTACCACCATATTCATGTATACTTATTGCTGCCAATTTTTTTTTTTTTTAGTGAACTTTCTTCCACTGTTCGGAGTTACTGTTTTAGGCAATAGCCATGATAGTGTTGTGGCTGTTAATTATCAGTAGTTCTTAATTCCCATCCCAGAGGAACATCTTGGGCCGATTTTAGGCTATCTGCAATGAATGTACGTGAAATGAGTTTGTGTATAATTAGTCTACAAATGGATTCATATATACATATTATGGGTATCCTGTCAATGAGTGATTTAAATGCACCTTCAAGTCAGGGATGAACAATTTACATTACAAAGATTTGTGGTTAGACATGGGAGGTGTGTTCTGGGCAAGTAAAAATATGGGATCCTCTCTATTTGAGATGTTTCATTAAGTGTTCTTGCTGTATGGCTGTCACCTGCGAGATATTAAGCAGAATGTCTGGATCATTTTAAAGGAAAAAAAATTATTTCATTTTGCCTTAGAGAGAATCCTCTAGTCTTTACTATTTTTGTTAACCAGGTGGTTTACATCTCTCCAGTGAGATTGGGTGAGAACTAGCAACCTGCCATAGGAAAACATACATCAAACCCAAGGACTCACTATGATTGAACCAATTAACAACATATGGCCAAGTTAAAGTAGATTTAGTATGAAGGGTCCATTAACTTCCTAATGGTATCTGGGTATACAAACTGAGGAATGTAGCCTATTTGATTTTCCCTCACCTTTTTTCCTGTAGTGGCAGCAGTGGGCAGTGATTCAGACAGCCTGCTTGTACCAGCCAGAGCCCTCTGATGCTTCCTGCCTATGAGAAAGTGGGAAGTTACATTGGAGAGAAGATTTGGGGGTTGGCACTAGTAGGCTATCTGAATCGCTGCCTGATGCTGCTACGGAAGAAATCTGGAGACAGGAAAGGATTGACAAAACTCCAGCGGCACACCTGGGGCAGCAGCCCATGCCATACAAGTTGAAAAACACTGCATTAGATGGTGCAAGTGGATGGGCTTGGGTGTAATTGAAATAAAATAATTTAAGCAATATGAACATTTTTTAAGACAAATTAATCAGTCAGTTGGAAGAGAAACTGACTTTGAAAGTTGAAAAGTCTGATTTCCTAATTCCCATTTTTTTGGTATATCTGAACTAGAAAATAGTACTGAGAAAATATTTTATGTGCTCAATATATTTTGAGAAAAGTGGGAAAATAGCTATAAAACTCTAGGACTCACCTAACACTTATGTAAGCTAGATATTTTATTCTTTGGAATAGAATTTAATGTAGGTATAAGCCCTAGTTACCTAATTCTAAAAATCATAAACCTGTCAGAATATTCAGTTGAAAGCAGGGTTCTCAATTTGCTTTTAAAATTACAAATTTACAGTGAATGGCTTTTTAAGTGCAGAGGAAACTGTCAAGGCAATCCATATATTTAATATGAAGAAAAATGACTTGTATCCTGTTTTTGAATGCTATAGTTCGGGGAAAATTACATTCTCAGCACTTTAATGTCCCTCCGCTTGAAAAGAGCACAGTACCATGCTTGTGATAGCCTTGACTTATTCTAGGAAAGTGATAGTGCAGTGGTTGCTGTCAGCATATTTTTTACCAGTCATGTGTTTTTGGTTGGGGGGAGGTTAATGGTTTTCTTCAGTATGTTCTACCAACTTAACTATTGGAAAATATCAATATTAATCTGGCAAGAGAATTTTTTTTTTTTGTTTGTTTTTTTTGTTTGATGAGGGGTGGGGGTGTGGAATGGAGGTCAGACATTTTTTTCCTTCTATTGTGGGCTTCTGTTTCTAGTCAGATTCAGGGCTTGAATCTGGTGGTATGAATTTTCTAAGCTGCGTGGGAGTCTGCCTATATTACTGTTGAGGATGGTGCTGGTACAAATTCATGCTTTCAGTTGCACCAGTCAGGCAGGTGTTCTGCTGGACTCTCAGGAACCTGCCTGACCCACAAGATTGCACAACAGCAGCAGCACCCCTGATGGTAGGAACACATGTAGTGGAGTTCCACACAGCTTAAAATATTTGACAAAAGAGTAAGCGGGAGAAATGACAAGTTGTAGAGCAAACTGTTTAAAGGTAGTCTTAGCCCCCCTCTCCCCCCCCCCAATCTGTTATTTTGGGCCCCTTTAAGCTTTTGGGGGACACAGCGTTTTGATCCCATCAAGGAGCTTGACAACATTCTAAGATCCTTTCCTTATTTCAGCTGATGTGCAGAAAAATAGCTCACAATCAGTGGAAGCTCAGTGGCTATCTCATTGAATTTTTCTGCTTGATAGCCTCATATGACTTCAAACTGTTTTGGGCCATAGATTGTTCTCTTCTGAGTTGTCTCAAATGTTTTGTGAACAGAGTAGAACAAGCAAACTTTTTGTATTTGTATAATACGTTTGAAGGCCTTGTATGTGAGACATTATACTAATTCCCCCACCAGACCACTCTTGAACCTGTGGGTTATACCCTGCAGCCAGCAGTTGTTTCCAAGCTGTGAGCTCTGACCTACAAGAGGCATTGTGCAATATTGGCTCACAGGTATTTCTGTCTCTAGTGAATGGTGGTGTGCATACTGTATAGTAGCTGACTGGTCTGTTGGAAAGCTCCTGGGCCTAGCTGAGCTAGACTGGTGTTCTGCCAGGATGTACCACTCTTTGAGGAATACCTGGAAGAGTCCAGGTTTTCTCCCTCCCTGCTTACCTCCCCTTGCAGATGGTCCACACTGGATTTGTTAGGGGCTTCTCCCCTCTGCTGCCCACTTTGGCCTGTTAGTTAAAAAAAAAAAATCACCTTTTCTTCAGATCGGAGGGGGTTTGTTGGCCTATATTAGCAAACTACTGCAGTGGAAGGAGGGAGCTCCTGACCACCAACCTCTTATTGCAGTACAAGGCAGGCTGCTTGTGATTAGGGCTGGACAAATCAAGGGAGCATTGGGAGCAGTGTGCATGGGAAGGGGGTATTAACACACGGGTCTTCCACCACTTGTTGGGCTACCCCCCCCCCCCCCCCACACACACAGTTTTTATTTTATTTTTCTTAATGCTAGCAGCCTATTTCTTACTGCTCCTGGCATACAAACAGGACGGGAGGCCTAGCAGTGAACCCTTTTCACAGTGACCCTTTCATAGTGATCAGTGTTGTGTGGGCCCACAAGAGCAAGTGTGATGCATCTTAATGGAGATGCTTTCCAGGAGGCATTGCTCTTTTGAAAGGGGGGAGGTGGTGGTGTATGTTTGAACTGACCCTCCGTAGTAATATTGGTGGTGGCTATCTTGCCTCTTCAGGACCCTGAGACCTCTTCTACTGCTCAGTCCACAATGTGGCTTATAGAATCTGCCAGGTGTTCCTCAAGGAATTAAGCTCTCTAAATAAAGCAGTTATTTCACCATGAATTTATACTTGGGGTTGTAGGGGATCCCATTTTGGAGAGGATCTGTTAACCTACCAAAGCTGTTTTAGTCTGTGAGGCTATTCAGACTGCTGTTTCAGTGGAGTGGGATGCTCCAGAAGCTGGTTTTAGTCAGAATGGCAAAGGGTGAAGTCTACACATTTGGTCCCAGAGAGGAAGAGAAGAAGCTGAAATTAAGAAAACCACTGTTCCATTGAGGATGATGTGGCCCTCAAGGACAGGAAAGATCATAAGTTTGAGTCTTTGGCTGAAGTAAGGTTTTGAGGTGTTGGTGTTGGCTCTTTAGGCAGCTGTTTATAGTCCCTTTGTTGCTGAACATACTTTTTTTTTATATCCTGTATCTATGAAATCTAAGTGGGTTACAGAAAATGAGCGCCTATGTCTCATAACAGCCTAAGTTTGAAAAAATTAAACTGTTTTTAATGATTTGAGATTTGAAAGATTACGGAGTATCAAACATTATACCAAGGCTTTTAATGGTTGACAAAATTGGGGTAGTTACACCCTCAAAACAAAAATTTGATGGCTGAGTTGTAAACACCTAACAAAGCCGGAGAATGAATTTTGGAAACATTTTAAGGATAGACAGCTGTGATTCAGGTCTATATTTTTATATAAAGCTCCTTGAATTTTCTCAGGTACTTAAAAACAAAAAAAATATTTGATCTGCATTTCTATAGCTGACTCCTAAGTTTGCCAGTAGTTTGCATACTAGAAACTTCTCTATATATAATTGTCAATCTGTGTCCCTGGATGGCTGGCTGTCTGGATTCGTAACAGTATGCAAATGAGCTACTACGTAATCGACTCACCTCCAGCTTTCCCTTCCCTCTGTGTCCCGCCCTCGTGGAAAGAGGAAATTACATCAGAGGAGAGGGGGACACAGAGGGAAGGGAAGGCTAGATGCAAGCCGAGCCTGCCACCGCTGCAACGAGGTAAAATAAAAGTTTGGAAAGCAGGGCAGCAGGAAAGAAAGGAGGGCTGTTGTGGGAGTAGAGGGCGGGCAGGTGATGGCTGAGGTTGAACTGGAACTTGGGTGCTTACAAGGGGGGCAGGTGGGACCTAGGGCGAGTCAGTGGACATGGATGGAAGGGAAGGGCGGAGGAGAATCGCTGGACATGGATGCGATGGGAGGGGAGAATCATTGGGCAGGGGAGAGGAGAAATCTCTGAACATGGAGGGGAGGGGAGAAAGGAGAAATTGCTGGATATGGAGGGGAGGGCAAGGGAGAGATGAGAATTGCTGGATATGGATGGAGGAGAAGGCAGGGAAGAGAGAAGAGTTGCTGGACATGGTTGGAGGAGAGGGAAGAGCAGGGGAGCAAAGAGGAAACAATAGAACAAGAAATGCTGATTTGGAAAGGGAGAGAATTTAAAACATAATGGCGATTAGACGATAGCCTTCCTAGGGCCAGTTTCATTTTTCGTGAAACGAGCTTTTTTGCTTGTAAATTGAATAATGCGGACCTTTGTGGGACTCCTGAGGACATAGTCTTCCAATTAATTTTGTTTGTATCATGAATAACCTGGAAATTATCCTTTTAAGAAAAGATTCAAACTGTAGTTGGACAGTACCTAATATTCCAGGTGATTTCAAGCGACTAATCAATATGAAATGATTCATAGTATCAAAAGCTTCAGCCACAGGTGGGCTGGGTTCAGGGAATTCTGATCAGAGGATAGATAGAGGCCTTCAGGCCTAGCTTATGTAGCAGATGACCTCTCTGACCTTTATTAGGACTTGCCAGGTCTTTGGCTATGTGTGTCTCTCTGTAGGGGGCTTCTTTGGGTACAAAATTGGTTGGCAGATTCATCCTCAAATGTGGCTTGACTAAGGCTTCTCTTTAGAGAACTTGGAGAACATAGTAAAGGACCTGGGTAAAAAAAAAAAACAGAAGTTACCAGAGGACAAGCTAAGGACTTCTTATTTTTCATTTGGAAGATCCAGGTTTCTGGGAAGCCAGGCATTACCACCCAGGCAAAGGAGCCCCTTCTCGGCACTCTCTCCTAAAGTTGATTGTCCTTTTTTATTTTGACCGCAAAACAGGTTCCCAAAGTCATAATGTGGTGAGAGCCTCCAGAGCTGTGCAGTGAGATTTAGGAGGTCAGCTCTTCACACTTGTTCAAGGAGCATACTTGTATAATGTACGGCCAGTGGGTTCTGGAGGATATGAGGAGAGATCACATGCTAGTTCCAGTCCCTCAGATACATTTTGGCTGGCACACAAAAGACTCCCTGTCCATTCCCAAGAAAGAATAAGGCTAGGGAGGCAACTCCATTCAGTTTGTTGTCCCAAAGATAGAAGGCTTCTTTTGGCCCATTCTGGTTCTGAAAGCACTAAACGGGCATTGTGGGTAAAAAAAAATGTATTCTGCAGCACTGGATACAGAATGAGTCGGCCACTTTTTAGTATTTGCATAATAAGTCATATCTTAACGATCAAGCGCCCAAATATATTAAGCAATTTTTATTAATCTGGGAAGATTAAATACAAACTCTGGCTCTATGTTCACAGAGCTTGGTCTTAAACACACTGTAGCTGTAATGAGGTAGAGGTTTGAGACTTGTGTGAGATTGTTGGGATTGGGATTGTTAGATGAGGGGGTGGGGGGGGGGACTAGGCGGATTTATAAGGAAAGGGAGGGAGAGAGGATTTGGTTTTGTATAATTAAGGAGGGGGTTGGATGCGTTGTGGAGGTATTTAAAAACACACACACAAAAAAAAAAACCTGCTTGAATCCAATCTAAGGACTGGCTATGGGGTAGGGACATAGGATGAGGAGGGTATAACACTGGAAACTATATATAATAAGAATTTTAATATTGTTTGAATTAGGACAATGCTCAGACCATGAGAAATCTCTCTATATAAAAGGCACCACCAACGTTCTATGAAGCCTCCAGCCGGAAGTGTGAAGGGGGAGAGATATCCGGTTTCCCCATGAGTGTCTGCCCCGCCCTCTCTGTAACACAGTCAGTGAAGGAAAACACAGCAAAGCACGAAATCAAATCGCTCTCTCTGTAACAGTGAAGGACTCAGAGGGGGGAGGGGAGAGAGGGCAGAGGGCAGGGACACACACACTCCCACATGCACACAGAAGAAAACCTTGCTAGCCCCCGTTTCATTTGCATCAGAAACGGGGCTTTTTTACTAGTGTTCAATAAAATAGATTTCAACTAAAAAGAGTAAACTGGACTATCTGGATTCCTCATTTTGGGATGGAAACCCTGCATTGCATCATTTCCTGTGAGCACATAGACTAATTTCCTTACAGCTCTGGACCTCGATAAAAGACTTATTTGCACATGATGGTTTAGGGACCTCAGATTTCTGACATTCACCATCCTAGGCAGTTGCAACCAGTTCAGGCTCTTCCTTTTGGCTTGCTACAGATCTTCTCCAAAATTATGGTAGTGTTGGTGGCACTGTACAGAGGAGGAGTTCAGTTCCACTTGTGGCACTAGTTTTTTATCGCCTAAGCAGTTCACATATAAACACACAAAAACAGTCAAACTACAAGTACAACTCACAACAACTTGTTTCCAATCTTCATCCAGAATAACGTTGACATAGGCCTGTATAAATTGTTTTCAACATTTTTCTAAATTCAGGATTGATAACATCCGAATTGTGCCAGGCAATTTATAGGACCATCAAAGGACAAAGCAGTATCTGAAGTACCTGCATAATGCACCCTTGCTAAAGGTGGTTGAATCAACAGATGAGATTGATGACCTTGAGGAGCGAGCTGGTTCATAAAGTATCAAAATATGTTAGATAAGCAGGAGCAATATCAGATAATGTCTTAAAAATCAACATTAATATTTTATATTGCACTCGATATCTTACAGGAAGTCTGTGTAGTTCTTCATCAAAAGAGAAGCATATCAGTTCATTGTAACCCAGTTATCAACCACCACTGCTGCTCCTTGTGATCTTGGGCAAGTCACTTAACTCTCAATTGCCTCAGGTACAAACTTAGATTGTGAGCCCCCCTGGGACACAGAAATATCCAGAGTACCTGAATGTAACTCACCTTGAGCTACTACTGAAAAAGGTGTGAGCAAAATCTAAATAAATAAATGTTGTATTTCCTAAAAGGCTTTACAACCTGCATGTGACGGGCCTAAATACAGACTATTACTAATCTCACTAATATAAGATACTGCACAACAATCCTAAAATCCGTGTTTGGTATCATAGGCTTAATTTTACTCAAAACATGTAAATGATTGGCGGGGGGTGGGTGGGGGGGGAGGTCTGAACCACTTTTGCTACCTGCAACTTAAAATTCAACTGTGCATCTAAAATTATACTGACTGGTAATTGATTCTTTACAGACATAGTATGGCCCTGCAGTTACACAGGTTTTTTTTTTCTAGGTTTAATGTTAATCTATTTTCATCCATCTATGTTTAAATAACTTCTGTACAGTGTTGTAATTTCAACCTGCCAGAAACAAAATCATTAGGAAAGAAAAATTGTACATCCTCAGCATAAATTCTACATCACTCCCTCAGTACTTCTCATAATGGTTTCATATACAAATTAAACATGACTGATGAGGCCGACCATTGAGGAACTCCCATTTCTAAATAACAAACCTTAGATACAGTCTCATTGCATCTCACCATCACGTTCTGGTTTTGTAAATAATAAACAAATCAAACACTTTTGCCTTCACCCCAAACTTCCAAAGCTGATTTAAAAGAATATTATAATTTACTGTATCAAAGGTGGATGATGCATCAAGAACCATAAAACAAAACTTGGTATTTGTCTTTTTTTTTCATTTTTTTCTAAAGCACATCAATAGTTGAAAGTTTCAGTATTGTCCTTTTTGAAAACTAAATTGACCAACAATTCAGCACTATTAACTATAGGCATTAATCCCCTGTTTACTAAGCCGCATGCTAAAGCCTACATAGCCCCATTCACTTTGAATGGGCTGTGTCGGCATTTCCACGTGGTAGTTGCTAGCACAGCTTAGTAAACGGAGGGGAGGGGGGGGGAACAGATTTTAACACCTTCTTAATCTTTGCCAATGCAGGTAATGCTGAAATAGGCCGATAATTTAGAACACTCAAAAGAATCTAAGGATTCTTTTTTTCAAAAGAGGCTTAATAGTTTTTAATAGTCTTCCCCCCCCCCCCCCCCCCCCAAAATGAAAAGAGCCAATTGTGTGTCATTTGAGGTAAGTTATAGTAAGTCAAGCAAATTATGTTCTGGAAGGTAGTCTGGAGGGGTTTTGTAATTGTAGGAACAGATGTGGCTTTGCAGATGTCAGTCATTGGGAAAGACTGGATAGGCTTACTAGGCTTTTGTGAGCTCTAGAAGAGCTGATTTGTCCATTGTGCTATCTGTTGTGCGTAACTGACTCATCCTGCTTGTCCATGGAGAACCAATCTAACCCCCATACAAGTGGAAAAATAGTCTTCATTCTAAATTCTTTGGCTTCCTGTTTGCTGATTACTTCTGTAGTTAACTCCTTGAATAGTGCTGTAAATCATTGTTTAGGGATGAAAGGTGGAAAGAGTTCAACATATCACTTTTATCAGAATGTACATGCCTGCATTGGAAAACAGAATTGGTTAACTATAAAAAGAGCAGCAGATGGGAGGGGGAAAATTCAGGTTAAATGTGGCTTCCTCAGCGACCCTCCAGACCGGTCAAGACGCGTGGGTTATGTACTCCTACCAGCAGAGGGAGACTGAGAAAACACTGAGCTTTGAACACTGACTATATAACCTGTGCAGTCCCTACAGTAGCCAGTATTTTCTCAGTCTCAGCAGAGGTAGAAGGACAGCCTGTGCAGTCTTCAATAGTCTGGTGAGGTAGTTTTGATTTTAGGGATAAAGGATTTTGGGTTATCTTCAGGAGATTTCTATCCTTTAAGTACCCTGTACGTGGTTTGCCAAAAAAAAAAAAAAAAAAGTGCTTCGGGGCCCTGGGTCCCTTCCCCTGTGCTGCTCTCCAGTACTGTGTTACTGGCAGCTTTGTGCCTCGGCTGCTTTCTGTGTACTGCAGCCTTGAGAGCCTTTCAATTTTCAGCTGCCAGAATTGTCTTCTGTCTCTTTAAGGGAGATATATTTATTTATTTGGTACGGAACGAACGGGAGTTCTTTTCCGTCCTAGGAGCGAGAGAGCAGTGCTTTTGGGGCTTGCCTGACCTTGGGGCCGGTACGGGGAAGTGCTGCCTTTACTTTTACAGTTATGGCGGCCAAACTACTCCGTTGTCGCGCGTGCTCGCGCTGGGGCATCGAATCGCCGGGCGGTCAGTGTCGGCTGTGCGGTGAGCCCAAACGTTTGGAGGCAGTTCCCCCGCAGTTAACCGCGGAAGTCCCGGCGGTATCGGCGGCCCCTTTAGCAGCGGCAACTCAGGCGGGTCCGGCAGCGGCGCTTTCAGTTTCGGCGGGAACGGCCGCCATTTTGAATTTAGCGCGTTCTGCAGAGGCTTCTGTGGTTGAGCCAGTTGCCCCCGTGGACACACACAAAGTACCTAATGAGGGTCCAGGAGGGGTTAGCTTTCCTCCAGAGTTTGTATGGACTCTTTTCCAGGCTTGGAAATCGGGCCCCCCCCAGGGAGTGGAGGGGGTTAGTCCCATGCTGCCTAAAAGACCCCGGATAGAGTGGACAGAGGATGAGGAATATCTGTCTCAGGTGGGCACGGAAGGCCCATTTAGTGATGGGGGAGAGTCTGAGGGGTTTGAGGGTCCGGTAGATCCGGTGGACTCCCTTCCTGGGGAAGATCCCTCAGTAGTTAGGATTTTTCATAGGGATGAGCTTTCGGAGCTCATTGATCAGGTCACAGCTACCCTTAAATTTAATCCTGAGGTGGCTTCAGGTGAATCTGGGCAGGATCCCTTGGTGAAGGGAATTCAGCGTAGAGCACGGACCTTCCCTATGAACAAGGATCTCAGGGAGATGATTAACCAGGAATGGGATTCACCAGATTCACCGTGTAAGGTTTCTAAGGCAATGGCGAGGCTTTATCCCCTGCCGCAGGAGGATAGGGATTCCCTTAAGGCTCCTACGGTAGATGCAGTGGTTACAGCGGTTACTAAAGCGACGGCTATTCCAGTAGATGGTGGGGCCGCACTCCGTGAACCCCAGGATAGGAGATTGGAAGCATTTCTTAAGCGAAGCTTCGACTTGTCGGCGCTAGCTCTCCAGGCCTCGGTGTGTGGGGGCCTGGTGGCGCGGGCGTGTTTTCGCTGGGCCGAGAAGCTCCTGGATGATCCCGGGGAGGTTGGGACCTCGGGGTTACAGGATTTAGCCAAGTTGGAGATGGGTTCGTCTTTTTTGTCTGACGCGCTGTATGATTTGTTGCGTGCGTCGGCTAAAAATATGGCTATGATAGTGGGAGCGCGTAGGGCTCTCTGGTTAAGAGGTTGGGTTGCGGATGCGGCCTCTAAGGCTAAGTTGTGTTCTCTCCCCTTCAAGGGTTCTAGGCTTTTTGGCGAAGAGTTGGATAAGTTAGTGAAAGGCCTTAGTGAGGCCAAGGTGCCTCGACTCCCGGATTTTCGTCCCAAGCTGGGAGTTAGGGGTAATTCCTCTCGAGGTCGACTTAGTGAGGCTCGACGGTATAGGCCTGGTAGGTTTAGTGGGGCCTCTAGAGGTAGGTTCTTCCAGCGCACCCAGTCCTTTCGCGGGAGTCGTCGCGGAGGCCGGGGTTCGTTCGGGGGAGGTCAGACCTCGGGGCGGCTTGCCCAATGAAGGTGTGCGGACCCAGGTTCTGGTGCGTGTAGGGGCTCGGCTGAGTCAGTTTTACCAGAACTGGGTCCACGTCACATCAGATCAGTGGGTTCTCGAAGTGGTTCGAGATGGTTATGCCCTGGAGTTTGAGACCTCTCCGCCCGAACGGTTTCTGGAGTCCCCTTGTCACTCGAGGCTCAAGAGAGCAGCAGTACGAGACACGTTGCGTCGTCTTCTCAGTCTGGGAGCAGTAGTTTCTGTTCCGCCCGCTCAGCAACGCTTGGGGTGTTACTCAATTTACTTTGTGGTGCCAAAGAAGGAGGATGCCTTTCGTCCTATTTTAGATCTAAAGAGAGTCAATGCAGCGCTCAAAGTTCCCTCTTTTCACATGGAGACGTTGCGGTCGGTAATTGTTGCAGTCCGGCAGGGAGAGTTTCTAACTTCTCTGGACTTGACAGAGGCTTATCTTCACATTCCCATTCGAGCGGCGCACCAGCGTTTTCTTCGCTTTGCAGTTTTGGGGAAGCACTTTCAGTTTTGTGCCCTGCCCTTCGGTCTGGCAACAGCTCCCCGCACCTTTTCCAAGGTCATGGTGGTGGTGGCGGCAGCTTTGCGCCGGCAGGGCATTTTGGTGCACCCGTATCTAGACGATTGGTTGATTTGGGCCAAGTCCCGGGCGGAGAGCGAGGGGGGCGACGTCGCGTGTGGTACAGTTTCTCCAGTCGCTGGGCTGGGTGGTGAATTTCAGCAAGAGTCAGTTGGTACCGTCGCAGGCTCTGGAGTATCTGGGCGTTCTCTTCGATACCAGGTCGGGTCGAGTGTTTTTGCCTCCCCCGAGAATCAGCAAGTTGCAGGACCTGATTCGGCGGTTTCTTGCACTGTCGTCACCGACGGCCCGGGCTTACCTGCAAGTTCTGGGGATGATGGCGGCAACCATAGAGGTAGTTCCTTGGGCCCGGGCGCACATGCGTCAGCTTCAGTCCTCTCTCCTCAGTCGGTGGGCTCCCCTGTCGCAGGAGTTGGAGGTACGTCTGCCGATGTCGCCGGTTGTCCGCCGCAGCCTCCGCTGGTGGCTCAGCACTTGCAATCTGGAGAAGGGAATGCCGTTGGAGTCCCCTCAGTGGGTGGTTCTTGTCACAGACGCAAGCCTGCTAGGATGGGGAGCGCATTGTCTCGGTCAGGTAGCGCAGGGGCGGTGGTCCCAGGCGGAAGCAAGGTGGTCCATCAACCGGTTGGAGACTCGGGCCATTCGGCTGGCACTTCAGAGTTTTCAGTCAATGCTTCTCCACAAGGCAGTCAGAGTGCTCTGCGACAACGCCACAGCCGTGGCCTATGTCAATCGTCAAGGGGGCACAAAGAGTCAGGCGGTCGCGGAGGAGACGACACTGTTATGCCAATGGGCGGAAGGTCATCTTCAGGCGCTCTCGGCGGTTCATGTGGCCGGGGTGGACAACGTGGACGCAGATTTTTTGAGCCGGCATACTCTGGATCCCGGAGAGTGGTCTCTGCATCAGGCGGTGTTCGGCCGAATTGTGTCGGTCTGGGGGATGCCAGTTATAGATCTGATGGCCACAGCGCGCAATGCCCAAGTCCCAAGGTTTTTCAGTCGTTGGAGAGATCCGCGTGCGGAGGGTCTCGACGCTCTGCTGTTACCCTGGCCGCAGGGATTGCTGTATGTGTTTCCTCCGTGGCCGTTAGTAGGTCGAGTAATTCAGCGCATCGAGCGGCACGCAGGCCGGGTGATTTTGATAGCTCCAAACTGGCCGCGTCGACCGTGGTACGGAGATCTGGTGCGGTTGGCGGTCGCGAAGCCCCTTCAGTTGTCGGAAACTGTACTCTTGTGTCAAGGCCCGATAGTTATGCCAGACCCGGCTCGGTTCTCGCTTATGGCTTGGCTCTTGAGAGGCACAGGTTGAGGAAGAAAGGGTTTTCTGCCAGAGTCATTGATACAATGTTGAAGTCCCGCAGAACCTCCACTTCATTGGCGTATGTTCGAGTTTGGAGATTGTTTGAGCACTGGTGTGCAGAGCGGACGGTGATGCCTTTTCGTTCCTCGGTGGCAGAGGTGTTGGAATTTTTGCAGGATGGTTTGGACAAGGGTCTGGCCTTGGCTACCTTGAAGGTTCAGGTGGCAGCGTTGTCATGTTTTCGGGGGAAGGTTCAGGGGAAGTCCATTGCTTCTATTCCGGAGGTTGTTCGTTTTTTGAAGGGTGTGAAGTTGTTGAGGCCGCCTCGTCGGCAGTTGGTTCCCCCGTGGGATTTGAATCTCGTTTTAGATGCCTTAGTCAGACCTCCATTTGAACCTTTGTTTGCGGCTTCCTGCAAAGATCTTTCTTTGAAGGCGGTCTTTCTGGTAGCTATTACCTCAGCTCGGAGAGTCTCGGAATTGCAGGCTTTGTCGTGTAGAGAGCCCTTTCTGTCTTTTTCCAAGGAAAAGGTGTCTTTGAGGCCGGTGCCCTCCTTTTTGCCAAAGGTGGTGTCAGACTTTCATGTTAATCAGGTCATTTCGTTGCCTGTTTTAGGTAACTTGGCGGGAGATTCGGAACAGCGTCGGCTGGCGAAGTTAGATGTTCGACGCATCTTGCGGTGTTATCTGTCTAGAACTCAGGAATTCAGAGTGTCGGATCGTTTGTTCGTGCTTCATGGTGGCCCTAAAAAGGGCGCAACGGCATCCAAGGCGACTATAGCTAGATGGTTGAAGGAGGCGATTGCGTCGGCCTATTTGGTGAAGGGCCGTGAGGTTCCTAAGGTGTTTTCTGCTCATTCTACCAGAGCGGTTGCGGCCTCTTGGGCGGAGAATAGTATGATTCCTCCGTCAGATATTTGTCGGGCGGCGGTTTGGTCTTCGTTGCATTCGTTTTTGAAGCATTATAGGATTGATGTGCATGCGAAGGAAGAGGCAAGTTTTGGAGCAGCAGTGTTGACCTCTGGCCTTCGTAGATCCCGCCCATAAGGTATTTACTGCTTTGGTACGTCCCACGCGTCTTGACCGGTCTGGAGGGTCGCTGAGGAAGGTGAAATTAGATCTTACCTGCTAATTTTCTTTCCTCTAGACCCTCCAGACCGGTCAAGGACCCGCCCAGGTATACTGTAGGCCAGGAGGTAGTTTTTCGGTGGGCATCTCTTGGCAGCTGATGATTGTCATAATTTCAGACTCTTATTACCAGTTTTTGGTTGGTGTGGGTCTGGTGCAGGTGTGGCGTGGCAGACAGTCCACCTGTGGAAGCACGAATTAACAGTCTCTACAATGCAAATAAAAGAAACAGTGAATGTTCTTACAGTTGGCGGAAGCCATGTACAGGGTTGCTGGTTAAAGTTATAGTTGTGTTTTTGTTACTCTGCTTTGTGAGTGTTATACTGGCTACTGTAGGGACTGCACAGGTTATATAGTCAGTGTTCAAAGCTCAGTGTTTTCTCAGTCTCCCTCTGCTGGTAGGAGTACATAACCCACGCGTCTTGACCGGTCTGGAGGGTCTAGAGGAAAGAAAATTAGCAGGTAAGATCTAATTTCACCTTATCCTATATAATAATTTGCACCTCCAACGTTCTATGTCTGGATGCCTGGGTTCATAGCACACTTCCCATTGGTCTGCCCTGGCGATGATGTCAGAGGGCGGATCAGTGAAAGGGAAGGGAAGCCAGCACCAGCCAGCCACAGAACGTTGGAGGTGAGTAGAGAATCGCCCCCCTACCTCCCTCGCCCCTTCGAGTTGCAGGAAGCCTCCCTCCCTCTCTCTCCCCTCAGAGTTCAAGCATGACCTGTCCTCCGCCTGGTCCTCGCCTTCCTAAGTGCCGGCTGTAATTTAAAAATTCTAACCTCAGCATCTAGCGTCAGCAGTGAAGGCAAGCGGCACTTCAGACTGCCTTCCCTTCTGTCTCAGCTCTGCCTCTGGTTCCGTCCTTCTGGAAACAGGAAATGAGGACAGGACCAGAGGCAGAGCTGAGACAGAAGGGAAGGCAGTCTGAAGCGCCGCTTGCCTTCACTGCTGACGCCGGACCCCGAAGTAAGAATTTTAAAATTACAGCTGACACTTAGGAAGGCGAGGGCCAGGTGGAGGACAGGTCGTGCTTGCACTCGAAGGGGGGAGGGAGGGAGGGAGGTGGGGGGCATGGAACCCAGAGGGGAGGGAGGAGGGGGTGGTCCTGGAACTCAAAGGAGAGGGAGGGAGGTAGGGGGGCATGGAACTCGGAGGAGAGAGAGGTAGGGAGGGGGACGTGGAACCTTGCTAGCGCCGTTTCATTTCTGTCAGAAACGGGCCTCTTTTACTAGTGTTTAGGTTATTCTCGATGATATACTGCCTTTCTGTGGTACAGCCAAAGTGGTTTTAAATATTATATACAGGTAAAATAGGTCTCTTTCCTTTGTACCTGTCAACCTTAAACCATAGTCTATAAGGTTTGGAAAGCAGTTTTCCATGAAGAAAATTTGAAGTATGGCATTAGCATTAATAGATTAACACAAGTAGCATCCCAACATGGCTTGAATGGCAGTATCCTTGGAACAGGTAGTAGAATTGCTTTTTTTTTTTTTTTAATCACTTGTCATCAAGCAGATGAAGCCATTATGTATAGGTTGTGTCCATCAACCAGCAGGGGGAGATAGCACTCAACTTTTCACAGTGCCTCATGGCCAGCTAGCTCCACTGCCTCTTCAGTATTCTCTATCTCCCCAAGCAGGGTGGCTGCAGCTTCTTCGAGCTCCATCAAAAATCTGCCTGGGGGTGGCTCCTGGCTTGCCAGTTGTTAGCCGGGGTGTTAGAGGCTATAGCAGCTTCACTTTGAAGGCACATAGGTTAGCCCTTTCCCTGCCTTACCCATGCCCCCGTGGATGTGGACATATTAGCTTGCTTTTCCCTGTCCTTTCCCACTCAGTGGAATCAGGCACATTGGTTCGCCTTTCCCTGCCTTTCCCACTTATCTGAGCCTCCGGAGTGATTTTATTTACCTCTTTTGCCTCTGCTTTCCTCACAGCGTTAAAAAAATAAATAAATAATTTAAGTCTCGTTGCGCTTTAGTGCAGCGATCTTGGAAAAGAGGTTTTTCTTGAGATTCTTCTGCAGGACCGGAGCTGTGATACTCGGTCTAGTGAGGTAAGAGTGTTTTCTGACTCCTCCGGGGTGGGCCCGCGATCGGGATGTTTTTGGCACGGACCGCCATTTTTGAATTTTACCACCATTTTCGGCGATGACTGCGGAGACTGTAAAGCGCTGTTCTAAATGTGGCAAGTGCAAATCAGCAGCGGGGCTCTGTAAGTCGTGCTGTACAGACGGTAGAGCCGGCCCGAGCATGGCGAGCGGCGATCTTTCCCGCTCTGAGCTGGCAGCGGACGCCATTTTGGATTTTCCACATGGCGCGGCCTCCGTTGCAACGGAGAGCCCTGAATCTGGGGGGGGGGGGGGGGGGTCCTCTGAGTGAGGCTAATAATAGAACTGATAGCCCTGGGCAGGATCCGGGCGGTCAGGGAGCGGTTTTCTCCTCTGATTTTGTTTTAATGCTGCATAGGGCATACATGCTTAAAAGAGCTCTTCCTCAGGGATCTTCGGACCCTCTGCCTGCCCCCCCCCCCCCCCCGGTGGTTCCTGGCCTTTTGGAGTTGGCTTTGCCTGTTTTTTTTTTATCCTCCTGATAAACGCAGAAGGGCTAATTCCCCTTCTGAGTGTGCCCCCCCCCCCCCCCCCCCCCCCCCGTGATCAGGCTATGAGGATTCTGAGGGGTCTGGCAGAACTTCTTGGGTTGAGGAGCCAGAGTTGGGTGCAGAATTGCCACAGGAGCTTGATGATCCGTCTGCGGTGAGTATTTCAGATGCCTTACAATCCCTCTCAATTGAAGATCCTGGGAGTGGCACAGCCTCCTCTTTTAATCCAAGGATGGCTAGTACCAGAAAGCCTGCTCGAGCCTTTCCTTTTGCATGACTCCATCCAAGAGCTTATTTCGGCTCAATGGGCTGACCCCGAGGGACCTTTGAAGGTTGCCAGGGCTATGGGACAATTATACCCTCTGAGTGAGGCACATTTGGCTCGCTTTGCAATTCCTAAAGTGGATGCCCCGGTCACGGCTGTGACAAAGAGAACTACCCTCCCTGTTGAAGGAGGTGTTGCCCTGAAGGATATTCAAGACCGCAGGCTTGATTCAGCTCTGAAGCGGTCCTTTGATTTGGCAGGTCTCACTGTTCGGGCGTCAGCATGCAGTTGTTATGCTGCTAAAGCCTGCCTGGCTTGGTTACAGCAGGTAGTGGAATAGCCCGGTGATAGAGCGGAGACCTTATCTGAAGTAGCTCCGCGGATGGAGTCGGCCTTGTCCTTTTTGGCTGACGCCCTTTATGATATGGTCAGAGCTTCGGCTAAACAAATGGCTGTAGCAGTGGCGGCTCGCCGCACTCTTTGGCTACGACATTGGGCGGCGGACATGGCCTCTAAGCAAAGGTTGGTGAAGTTGCCCTTTCAAGGCCTTCTGTTTAGTGAGGAGCTGGAAAACATTGTTAAAGGCCTGGGGAATTCCAAACCTCAGTGCTTGCCCAAAGATAGGCCGAAGCCTTCCTCTAAGGGTCAGGAGGTCCGCTCCTCTTATAGACCTCGCTTCCGTGAAGCTAGAAGGTACCACCCGGGGTGTGCTGCTGGGTTCACTTCTCGTGCCCACTTCCAGCAGAGAAACTCCTTTCGCTCGGACAAACGTTCTGCAGCTGCCGGTTCAGGGGCGACCCTCTCAATGATGGTGCGCCGGTCCCCTCCTCGTTTCCTGTCATCGGAGGAAGACTTGTCCTCTTTTTCGAGGAGTGGGCCAAAATCTCCGCAGATCAGTGGGTCTTGGACCTGATCAGAGATGGATACCGAATAGAATTCGATGCCCCGGTGAGAGACGTGTTTGTGGAGTCCCGATGCGGTTCTGCTGTCAAACGGGCGGCGATAGAGGAGACTTTGCACAGTCTGTGCCAGATAGGGGCTGTGACCCCGGTGCCTCCCGCCGAACAAGGTCTAGGCCGCTACTCCATTTACTTTGTGGTGCCACGAAAAGGCGGGTCTTTTCACCCGATCCTGGACTTAAAAGAGCTAAACAAGTCCTTAAGAGTGCGGCATTTTCACATGGAAACCCTGCGCTCCGTCATTGCGGCGGTACAGCCAGGAGAGTTTCTCACGTCTCTGGACCTGACAGAAGCTTACTTGCACATACCAATTTGGCCCCCGCACCAGAGGTTTCTGCGGTTTGTGGTGTTGGGAAAACATTTCCAGTTTCGGGCCTTGCCTTTTGGCCTCGCCACAGCTCCCTGAACCTTCTCCAAGGTAATGGTGGTAGTAGCTGCCTTTCTTAGATGAGAGGGTATCCGGGTTCACCCGTACCTAGACGACTGGCTCATCAGAGCAGACTCAGAAAAAGAGAGTCATCTAACTACAGCCAGAGTGGTTTCAGTCCTTCAATCTCTGGGCTGGGTCGTCAATATGGCCAAAAGTTACCTGACCCTCTCGCAATCTCTAGAATATTTGGGGGCCAGGTTCGACACAGCCTCGGGCTATGTGTTTCTTTCCGAGCAAAGGCGGTGCAAGCTTCAGAATCAGGTCCGTCTGCTCCTGAGGATGCCCCGCCCACGAGCTTGGGACATTGTCCAGCTGTTGGGATCAATGACGGCCACCTTGGAAGTGGTGCCATGGGCGAGAGCGCACCTGAGACCTCTACAGTATTCTCTACTTCAACGATGGTCTCCAGTATCTCAGGATTATCAGTGCAGACTTTCCTGGCTCCCTGCGGCCCGCCTCAGTATGGAGTGGTGGCTCTCAGACAGCATGTTGTGGCGGGGAATGCCGCTGGCGCTCCCTGATTGGTGCCTAGTGGTGACAGATGCCAGCCTGAAGGGCTGGGACGCACATTGCCAGGGGAAGCATGCCCAGGGTCTGTGGCCGCCCGACGAGTCAGAGAGGTCTATCAACCGCCTGGAGTTGAAAGCGGTGTTTCTGGCTCTTCTGGCCTTTCAAGTGACCCTGGAAGGATTGGCTGTCCGAGTGATGTTGGACACCATGACAGCAGTGGCCTACATAAATTGACAAGGTGGCACTCAGTGCAGAGCTCTAGCCGCGCAGGCCGAACAAATTTGCCACTGGGCCGAGCTGCATCTACAGTCCCTGTCAGCTCACATTGCAGGTCAGAGCAACGTGCAAGCAGACTATCTAAGCAGGCATCAGATCGATCCAACGGAGTGGGAACTAGCAGACGATGTATTCCTGCAGATATGTGCCAAATGGGGCAAGCCAGTGATGGATCTTATGGCGACCAGTTCCAATGCCAAAGTCCCGTGCTTCTTCAGCAGACGGGAGGGATCCTCGCTCTGCCGGGTTGGATGCCTTGGCTCAACCCTGGCCCCTGGGCTTGCTGTATGTCTTCCCTCCGTGGCCCTTGATAGGGCGAGTGCTCCTGCGGATTCGGCTGCATCCAGGAGAAGTGGTGCTCAACGCCCCGGATTGGCCCAGGAGGCCTTGGTATGCGGACCCCTAACAGATGCTGTTGGAGGCTCCTTTTCCGTTACCTCTGGTTCCGCACCTGTTGTCACAGGGTCCGGTGGCCATGGAGGACGCCTGCCGCTTTGGTCTTATGGCATGGCGATTGAGAGGGCGCAATTGAGAGACAAAGGCTACTGAAATAAGGTAATTTCCACTCTCCTGCAGGCCCGTAAGTGCTCCACTTCAGTGGCTTATGCAAGGATTTGGCGCCAGTTTGAAGTCTGGTGTGTTTCAAGAGCGCTTTCTCCGTTGCGGGCTCCTGTCTCGCCGATTCTGGTCTTTTTGCAGGATGGTGTACACAAAGGCTTGGCCTATAATTCCCTGCGGGTGCAAGTGGCAGCATTGGCCTCCCTGCGTGGCAAGGTTGAAGGCGTGTCCTTAGCTGCTCATCCAGATGTGGCACGGTTTCTTAGAGGGGTGCTTCGGCTCCGTCCTCCCTTGCGGGCACCTTGTCCAGCTTGGAACCTGGGGTTAGTATTGAAGGCCCTTCAGGGGGCTCCCTTTGAACCGCTTCGGTGTGCTTCAGAGAAAGATTTGACACTGAAGGCCGTCTTTTTAGTGGCCATTACTTCGGCGAGACGGGTGTCAGAGGTCCAGGCGCTGTCCTGTAGAGACCCTTTTCTGCAATTCTCAGAGTCAGGGGTCACGGTTCGGACCGTGCCTTCCTTCTTGCCTAAGGTGGTTTCAGCGTTTCACCTAAACCAGCCTGTTTTTCTTCCCTCCTTTGTTGAGGAGGAGTTTCCAGATTCATTTGGGCAGTTGCACCTTTTGGATGTGCGCAGGACTCTGTTGCAGTATCTGCGAATTACAAATTCTTTCAGGATCTCTGATCATCTTTTTGTGCTGTTTGCAGGTCCTCGCAGAGGGTCTTCAGCGTCTAAAGCCACTATTGCCCGTTGGCTCAAAGAAGCTATCTTTTCAGCATATCTGCTGTCTAGCCGGGCTCTGCCTGAAGCCTTTAAGGCACATTCCACAAGAGCGATTTCCTCCTCCTGGATGGAAACTGGAGCACTATCTCTTCATGAGATTTGCAGTGCTGCAACATGGGCTTCTAAGCTCTCTTTCGCCCAACATTACAGGCTGGATGTGGCTGCCAGGAGGGATGCGCGTTTTGGAGCACAGGTGCTAGCGCGTGATGTGGCTTGTTCCCACCCTATTTAGGGATTGCTTTGTTGCATCCCATACGTAATGGCTTCATCTGTTTGATGGCAAGGAAGGGAAAATTAGTTTCTTACCATGATAATTTTCTTTCCTTTAGTCATAGCAGATGAAGCCATGAGCCCTCCCTGTATGATTGTCTGTATTGCAGTGATTCTGATTTTAGGTGCTGTTCTTGTTTCCTGAAGTTATATTCCTTCCTTGGGGAGTCGGAATAACAGTCTTCAGGATTCTTGTTACAGTTATAGGAGGATGAGTTCATTCCCTCCAGTTCATGTTTTGGGAGGATGAGTTTATTCCCTCCAGTAGGATGCAAGTATTCCCTCCGTTTATACAAAGTGGAGGACGAGTTTGTTCCCTCCTTTTTTGAGTTCATGCCCTTGTTAAGGGGCCATCGTTCGCTGTGAGGAAAGTTCATGTTATTCCCATTGCGGTTTGCCATACTGCTTTGGAAGCTTCAAATACTGAAGTGGTAGTGGAGCTGTAGCTGGCCATGAGGCACTGTGAAAAGTTGAGTGCTCTCTATCTCCCCCTGCTGGTTGATGGACACAACCCATATGTAATGGCTTCATCTGCTATTGCTAAAGGAAAGAAAATTATCATGGTAAGAACCTAATTTTCCCATCCCTGACAACCCCTCTCCCCCCCCCCCCCCCCCCCCCACACACACACACAATTGACAGGAGATCCAAAATTGCAGGGAAGAAAATTTGGAGATAAGCCGGGTGCCTCCAGCACAGCAGCAGGAAGGACCTATGTACAGATCAAATTGGCCTTACCCTCTTTATCTGCTGTCATTCTCTGTGTTTGAGAAAGATTACATTACATTGTTTAAAGGCAAATTCCAGTCTGCAAATGACTGGTCTGGTCTCAACAAGAAAAAGTGGTTTGATCAGTTTGAATTCTTGTTAAAAGTTGTGCATTCTGTGTTCCACCCTTGCTTGACTTGCTGTGACGTGTTTTTCTTTCCATTTCATTGTGCTTATATTTAATGTAAAGTTAATTACAATTTCAACCGACTTGTAATAGGCAAATACCTGTATTCAGAGTGCAGTCTAGTTTTGCCCAACATAACAGTAGTATCTGTCCTGTCTTATCTAGATTGTAAGCTCTTTGAGCAAGGACTGTCTTTTTGTGTATGGTGTACAGCGCTGCGTATGCCTTGTAGCGCTATAGAAATAAGTAGTAGTAGTATATGGAATGCCAATGATTATTCTAGCTACAGAAATTCATTTTAAATGAAGTGGCAATATATTTTACAAACTTTTTAGATAGTTATACTGGTACCATGTGTTGCATGAGAATTTTTCTTTTTAAAATATTGGCACAAAATCCTTGTAAGCCCAGTCTTCCAACATTCTCATAGCTACCAGAATAGAGTAGCATTTGTCCAGTGTTTTTTGTTCAGTGTTTTTCCATGAAATATTCACATTTTTGATTCATAAGTATTAATGTTAAATCTACAGTTATGTCAAGTTGACACATAGGTGAACAATAATATACTCTTATTAGAAGATTGAAGCCATATTGTAAAGCTGTGTGATATGTTGGTTGCCTTCTGATTATCAATAGTCATGTGAGATCTGCATAGGAATCTCTTAGATGGTTGCATTCAAAATGTTGTTTTACTGGACATGGCCATTAGTGTGATGTTCTAATCTAGACTAAAGAACCTTTATACTGGATTTTTTTAAAAAGCATTTATTAGAGTTCACTACTTTCCCAGAATAACAGTGCTCTTGGTTGAGATTTCACATAAATTCTTTAGATGGAATGTGGTTAGATTGTGTATGGGTTTTTTTTTAATTCGGGTACAAACAAAAACCTTTTTGGAAGGTTGGAGAACCTTTGCGATTAAGACCATCTGATTATGAAATGTAGGTTCCGTAAACAATGGTTTATTGTAGTCTGTTTTTTTTTCTCTCTCCAGATTTTTGAGCTACCTGCAAATTTTCCTCAGCTAAGTGCAGCAGAACATTTTAATGCAAATGGATATATTCTTTTTAGGATAAAATATTACCAGGCTGCTAATTTTTAACTGAAAAAATTGCAGAAGATGTACTTTCAAAATAGTTACATGGAGGTTCATTTTCAAAGCACTTACTTACAAAATTCTATAGGTTACTATGTAAGTCTGTGCTTTAAAAATGAGCCCTATAGTAACCTATGGAACTTTGTAAGTCTAAGTGTTTTGAAAATGAGCTCCATGATCTACCTAGTCATGACACAACTGTTATATGTTCAGGTTCCATATGATCTGTATTTGTTATAGTTTCCTTCAATTAATTTTGCCTTTCTGGTTTTTGTTTCAATAGCTCCAAAATCTGGGTATTAACCCAGCTAACATCGGCTTCAGCACTCTGACCATGGAGTCTGACAAGTTCATCTGTATAAGAGAGAAAGTTGGTGAACAGGCTCAAGTAGTAATCATTGACATGAATGATCCCACAAACCCCATTCGCCGTCCAATTTCAGCTGACAGTGCCATCATGAATCCTGCTAGCAAAGTCATTGCTCTGAAAGGTTTGAACTTTTTTTCTTTAAATTCTGCAAATATTGGGGTATAGTTATATTATTTTTTATTTGGAGAGGGAGGAGAGTAAAGAGTGGTGTACATGCATTGTTAAAGAAAAAATTTTTTCATGTTCTGAAATATTCAGAAAATGTCCTAATTAGGGAGGTACATTCAACGCATTAATAACGTGATTAACACATTAAATGTTTCTCATGTTAAAAATTGTAATTATTATTATTTGTTACATTTGTAATCCCACATTTTCCCACCTATTTGCAGGCTCAGTGGCTTACAAAGTTCGCTAAGTCCGGTAAGAACAAATACAAAGTCATGTTGTGGCAGAATAAGGTTCATGTGTTACAGACACATTTGGGAATTGTAGAGAGGGGGAGTTGTGTTATGTCCAATTACAAGCTTTAGTTTCCTTGTGTAGCAGGGTTCAGGCATTTAGGTTGGGTCCATAGGGTATACCTTATTGGTTGGTTTTTAGTGATTTCTGGAAGTTTAGGTGGTCTTATGGTGTTTTCACGGCTTTTGGTAGTGCGTTCTACAGTTGTGTGCTTATGTAACCCTAGTAGCGCTCTAGAAATGTTAAGTAGTAGTAGTATGTAGGAAAAGCTGGTTGCATAAGTTGATTTGTATTTGAGTCCTTTGCAGCTTGGGTAGTGGAGATTTAAGTATGATTTTGTTGATCCGATTGTGTTTCTGGTTGGTAAGTCTATGAGATCTGTCATGTGTCCCGGGGCTTCACCATAGATAATTTTATGAACCATGGTGCAGATTTTGAAGGTAATACGTTCTTTGATTGGGAGCCAGTGCAGTTTTTCTCCGAGGAGTTTGCCACTTTCGAAACGCGTTTTTCCAAATATAAGCCTGGCTGCTGTGTTTTGGGCGGTCTGTAGTTTCTTTATGATTTGTTCTTTACATCCTGCATAAATAACCATTGCAGTAGTCTACATGGCTTAGTACCATTGATTGTATCAGATTGCGAAATGTTTCTCTTGGGAAGAATGGTTTCACGCGTTTGAGTTTCCACATTGAGTGAAACATTTTCTTTGTTGTAGATTTCACTTGGCTCTCTAGTGTGAGTTTTCGGTCGATTGTAACGCAGAGGATTTTCAGGCTGTCTGAGATAGGGAGGATGTAATCTGGGGTGTTTATATTTGTGGGTTTGTTCGTATTGTGTTGGGATGAGAGGATGAGACAGTGTGTTTTTTATGTATTGAGTTTTAGTTGAAATGCATTTGCCCATGAGTTCATGATGTTCAAGCTTAGATTGATTTCGTTGGTGATTTCTATCGGATCGAGTTTGTAAGGAATGTATATTGTGACATCGTCTGCATAGATGAAGGAGTTAAGGCCTTGGTTGGATAAGGACTTGGCTAGTGGGGTCATCATTAAGTCATCATTTTCAAAACACTTAGACTTTATAACACGAGTTAAGTTAGCACTTTGCCAAGTTTCTCCCTTTTTATTTTTCCTGCCGTAACCTTACCTCTCCAAAGCTCTGGCAGCCCCCTCTTTTGCGCATTCCAAGCCTCTCTCTGTAACAGGAAGTTCTGTCAAAGGGGTGGAACTTCTGTTAGAGTCTTCGGGCAGGTGAGACGGAGAAGGAGCTGCTGGGCCAAGAAGCTGCAGCATGTGAAAAGCTTCTGAACCAAGAAGCTGCTATGCCACAAGAACCTGCCGTGATCAGAGGAGCTGCCTAGTTAGACCCACAGGTCTGTGGGGGAGTAGTAGAACTAGAAGAGGTGCCAGGAACTTCCTTGTCATCAAGCAGATGAATCCATTACAAATGGGTTGTGTCCACCTACCAGCAGGGGGAGATACAGCACTGAAAAACCATGGTGCCTCTTGGCCAGCTAGCTCCATCTGCCTCTCAGTATTCTTTATCTCCCCAGCAGGGTTGGACGCAGCTTATTCAGCTCCTTCAAAAATCTGCCTGGTGTGGCTCCTGGGCTTTTGCCAGTTGGAGCAGGGATGTTGTGGCTATTGCAGCTTCACTTTAAAGGCACATAGGTTAGCCCTTTCCCTGCCTTACCCTTCCCCCTATGGGGATGCAGGCACATAGGTTAGCCCTTTCCCTGCCTTACCCTTCCCCCTACGGGGATTCAGGCACATCGGTATGTCCTTTTCCCTGCCTTTCCCACACTCTTCTATGGGGATGCAGGCACATTGGTTCGTCCTTTCCCTGCCTTTCCCACTCTCCTGGACCTCCGGAGTGCCTCTGTAGCTGTTGCCTCTAACTTTCCTCACAGCGTTAAAAAAAATAAAAATAAAAGCGATGCGCTTGTTAGCGCTGCGATTCTGAGGCTTCCTTCTGTCTGTGCAGCGTGACCGGAGCTCTGTCTCGGTCTGGTGAGGTGAGAGAGTCTTGTAGCTCCTCCGGGGAGGGCCTGCGATCGGGACGTTTTGGTGCGAATCCGCCATTTTGAAATATTCCGCCGTTTTCGGCAATGGCTGCGGGTTATTAAGCGCTGTTCACGGTGTGGCAAGCGCAGACCCACAGCGGGGCTCTGTAAATCGTGCTCTTCAGACGTCAGGGCTGGCCCGAGCATGGCGAGCGAGGTTTCTTCCCGCTCAGTGGAGCTGGCAGCGGGCGCCATCTTGGATGCGCCGCATGGCTCGACCTCCGCAGGAGCGGAGGGGTCTGAGGCTGGAGGGGAGCCTCAGATGGAGGCTACCAGAGCTGCTTACCCCGGATTGGAACTGGGAGGCCAGAGTGAGCCTTTCTCCCCTGAGTTTGTGTTGCTTTTACATAAAGCGTTCATGTTAAAAAGAGCTCTGCCGCAGATGTCTGACTCTGCGTTGCTACCTGGTTCCTCTCCGGTGGAGACCGGCCCGGGATTGCCGTCAGGGTTTTTTCCCCAGACAGTTGGCCGCAAGACAAGCGCAGAAGGGTAAATTCCCCTTCAGAGAGTGGCGCCCCCCCCCTGTGGTCGGGCTGTGGGGATTCTGAGGGGTCTGGCAGGCCTTCGTGGTCCGTAGAGCCAGAGGAAGGTGTAGGATTGCCACTGGGTCCGGATGATCCCACTGTGGTTAGGATTTTCCACCACGAGGAGCTGCCAGTGCTTATTTCTGATGCCTTACAGGCTCTCTCTATTGAAGATCCTGTGATCGACGAAGCCTCCTCTGGTAATCCGAGGATGGCAAGTACTAAGAAGCCTGCTCGAGCCTTTCCTTAGCATGACTCCATCCAAGAGCTTATTTCGGCTCAATGGGCTGATCCTGAGGGGCCTTTGAAAGCTGCCAGGGCAATGGGGCACTTGTACCCTCTCAGTGAGGAGCACTTGGCACGCTTGGCCGTTCCTAAAGTGGATGCCCTAGTCACGGCTGTGACGAAAAAGACTACCCTCCCAGTAGAGGGAGGGGTCGTCCTGAAGGACATGCAGGACCGACGTCTGGAATCAGCAATCAAATGGTCCTTTGAGATTTCAGGCCTTGCCTTATGGGCATCTGTGTGCAGTTGTTATGCTGCTCGAGCCTGCCTCGATTTGGTTGATACAGGGGATGGAGCGGAGCCTCTTGCGGAGGTGGCATCGCAGATGGAGTCGGCCTTGTCATTGTTGTCTGACGCCCTCTATGATCTGGTCAGAGCTTCGGCTAAACAGATGGCTGTGGCGGTGGCCGCTCGCCGACTTCTATGGCTACGGCATTGGGCGGCTGACATGGCTTCTAAACAAAGGTTGGTGGAGTTGCCCTTCCAGGGCCTTCTCCTATTTGGTGAGGAGTTGGAGAAAATTGTTAAAGGCCTGGGGGAAACTAAACCCCAGCGCTTACCCGAGGATAGGCCGCGGTCTTCTGCCAAGGGTCAGGCAGTTCCCTCTTCCAGACCTCGCTTCCGTGAAGCTAGAAGGTACCGCCCGGGGCGTTCTGCTGGTTTTACTTCACGTGCCCGCTTTCAGCAGAGGAACTCCTTTCGCTCGAACAAACGTTCCGCAGCGGCCGGCTCAAGGCCTGGAGTTCATGGGCGACCCTCTCAATGATGGTGCGCCGGCCCACTCCTCGATTCCTGCAGTTGGAGGACGTCTTTCCCTCTTTCTCGAGGAATGGGTCAAGATTACATCCACCTCCCGTCCCACAAGGCGTACTAATCCCCAGCCCTGGCTGACCCCTTGCATCCGTTACCTTCGCTCCTGCGCCCGATCTGCTGAACGCCTCTGGAGGAAATCTCGCACCCATTCAGATTTCCTTCACTACAAATTCATGCTATCCTCCTTCCAGTCCTCACTATTCCTTGCCAAACAGGACTATTACACCCAATTGACTAATTCTCTCAGCTCTAACCCTCGTCATCTCTTCGCCACCCTTAACTGCCCTCCTCAAAGTGCCCTCCGCTCCCACCCCCCCCCCCCTCACTCTCTCCTCAATCACTGGCTGACTACTTCCGCGACAAGGTGCAAAAGATCAACCTTGAGTTCACTACCAAGCCACCTCCTCCTCTTCACCCTTCAACCCTCTCCCTCAACCAACCAACCCAGACCTCCTTCTCCTCCTTTCCTGATATCTCTGAGGAGGAAACCGCCCGCCTTCTTTCCTCCTCAAAATGCACCACTTGTTCCTCTGATCCCATCCCCACCAACTTACTTAACACCATCTCTCCTACTATCACCCCTTCCATCTGTCATATCCTCAACCTCTCTCTCTCCACTGCAACTGTCCCCGACACCTTCAAGCATGCCGTAGTCACGCCACTCCTCAAAAAACCATCACTAGACCCTACCTGTCCCTCCAACTACCGCCCCATCTCCCTCCTACCCTTCCTCTCCAAGATACTTGAGTGCGCAGTCCACAGCCGCTGCCTTGATTTTCTCTCCTCTCATGCCATTCTCGATCCGCTTCAATCCGGTTTTCGCCCTCTTCACTCGACAGAAACAGCACTCTCTAAAGTCTGTAATGACCTGTTCTTTGCCAAATCCAGAGGCCACTACTCCATCCTCATCCTCCTGGATCTATCCGCCACTTTTGACACTGTCAATCATGACTTACTTCTTGGCACACTGTCCTCATTTGGGTTCCAGGGCTCTGTCCTCTCCTGGTTCTCCTCCTATCTCTCCCACCGCACCTTCAAAGTTCACTCTCATGGATCTTCCTCCACCCCCATCCCCTTATCTGTTGGTGTTCCCCAGGGATCGGTCCTTGGATCCCTTCTCTTCTCAATCTACACCTCTTCCCTGGGCTCCCTGATCTCATCTCATGGTTTCCAGTATCATCTCTAGGCTGATGACACCCAACTGTATCTATCCACACCAGACATCACCGTGGAGACCCAGGCAAAGGTATCGGCCTGCTTATCCGACATTGCTGCCTGGATGTCCAACCACCACCTGAAACTGAACATGTCCAAGACCGAGCTTATCGTCTTTCCACCAAAACCCACTTCTCCTCCTCTTCCTCCACTTTCTATGTCAGTTGATAACACCCTCATCCTCCCCGTCTCATCTGCCCGCAACCTCGGAGTCATCTTTGACTCCTCTCTCTCCTTCTCTGCGCATATCCAGCAGATAGCCAAGACCTGTCGCTTCTTCCTCTTTAACATCAGCAAAATTCGCCCTTTCCTCTCTGAACACACCACCCGAACTCTCGTCCACGCTCTCATTACCTCTCGCCTGGACTACTGCAACTTACTCCTCACCGGCCTCCCACTTAGCCATCTATCCCCCCTTCAATCTGTTCAGAACTCTGCTGCACGTCTCATATTCCGCCAGAACCGATATACTCATATCACCCCTCTCCTCAGGTCACTTCACTGGCTTCCGATCAGATACCGCATTCAATTCAAGCTTCTCCTTCTTACCTACAAATGCACTCGGTCTGCTGCCCTCACTGTCTTTCTACCCTCATCTCCCCTTACGTTCCCGCCCGTAACCTCCGTTCACAGGATAAATACCTCCTCTCAGTACCCTTCTCCACCACCGCCAACTCCAGGCTCCGCTCATTCTGCCTCGCCTCACCCTATGCTTGGAACAACCTTCCTGAACCCTTACGCCAAGCCCCCTCCCTGCCCGTCTTCAAGTCTTTGCTTAAAACCCACCTCTTCAATGCTGCGTTCGGCACCTAACCCTTACCGTTCAGTGAATCCAGACTGCCCCAATTTGACTGCCCCTATCGGACCGACCGTTCACTTGTCTATTAGATTGTAAGCTCTTTGAGCAGGGACTGTCTCTCTTTGTTAAATTGTACAGCGCTGCGTAACCCTAGTAGCGCTCTAGAAATGTTTAGTAGTAGTAGTAGATTAGAATTCAATGCCCCGGTGAGAGACATGTTTGTGGAGTCCTGATGCGGCTCTGCCGTCAAACGGGCGGGGGCAGATGAGACCTTGCAAGGCTTGTTGCACCTCGGGGCAGTGGTCCCTGTGCCTCCTGCCAAGATTGGCTACGGTCGTTACTCCATTTACTTTGTGGTGCTGCAAAAAGGAGGGTCTTTTCGGCCCATACTCGACTTAAAGGAAGTCAACGAGTCACTAAGAGTGCAGCATTTTTGCATGGAAACCCTGCGTTCCGTCATAGCGGCGGTACAGCCAGGAGAGATTCTCACGTCTCTGGACCTGAAAGAAGCTTACTTGCACATTCCTATTTGGTCCCCGCACCACCAGTTTCTCCGGTTTGCGATGTTGGGGAAACATTTCCAGTTTCGGGCCTTGCCTTTTAGCCTCGCCACAGCTCCCCGAACCTTTTCCAAGGTAGCAGTGGTAGTAGCTGCCTTTCTTAGGCGAGAGGGTATCCGGGTTCACCCGTACCTCGACGACTGGCTCATCAGAGCGGACTTTGCAGAAGAGAGTCGTTATGTAACAGCCAGAGTGGTTGGGTCATCAATATACCCAAAAGTCACCTGACCCCCCCTCCCCTCAATTTCTAGAATGTTTGGGGGTCCAGTTCGACACAGCCTCGGGGTTTGTCTTTCTACCCGAGCAAAGGCGGTGCAAGCTTCAGAACCAGGTCCATCTGCTCCTGAGGATACCTCGCCCGCGAGCTTGGGACATAGTCCAGCTGTTGGGGTCGATGACAGCCACCTTGGAAGTGGTGCCATGGGTGAGAGCACACCTGAGACCTCTACAGTATTCTCTACTTCAACGATGGTCTCCAGTATCTCAGGATTATCAGTGCAGACTTTCTTGGCTCCCTGCGGCCTGGCTCAGTATGGAGTGATGGCTTTCAGACAGCATGCTGTGGCGAGGAATGCCGCTAGTGCTGGTGCCTGGTGGTAACAGATGCCAGCCTGCAGGGCTGGGGGCACATTGCCAGGGAAGGCATGCCCAGGGTCTGTGGATACCCGAGGAGTTGGAGTGGTCCATCAATCGCTTGGAGTTGAAAGCGATATTCCAGGCGCTTCTGGCCTTTCATACGACCCTGGAGGGACTGGCTGTCAGAGTTCTGTCGGACAATACGACAGCAGTGGCCTACATAAATCGACAAGGCGGCACTCATTGCAGGGCGCAGGCCGCGCAGATTTGCCACTGGGCCGAGCTACATCTGCAGTTTCTGTCAGCAGCTCACATTGCAGGTCAGAGCAACGTGCAAGCCGATTATCTAAGCAGGCATCAAATCGACCCAGCGGAGTGGGAACTGGTAGACGAAGTGTTCCTTCAGATCTGTGCCAAATGGGGGACACCCGTAGCGGATCTTTTGGCGTCAATAGCAAATGCCAAAGTCCCGTGCTTTACAGCAGATGGAGAGATCCTCGCTCGGCGGGGTTGAATGCCTTGGCTCAACCCTGGCCTCAGGTCCTCCTGTGTTTGTTCCCTTCTGGGCCCTTGATAGGGCGAGTACTCCTGCGGATTCGGCTACATCAAGGAGAGGTGGTTCTCATTGCCCCGGATTGGCCCAGGCGGCCGTGGTATGCGGACCTCCTGCAGATGCTGGTGGAGGCTCCCCTGCCTTTGCCTCTGGTACCGAATCTGTTGTCACAGGGACCGGTGACCATGGAGGACGCCTGCTGCTTTGGTTTACGGCATGACTCTTGAGAGGGCGCAATTGAGAGAAGGGCTATTCCAACAAGGTCATCTCCACTCTCCTTCAGGCCCGCAAGCGTTCCACTTCTGTTGCCTATGCTCGGATTTGGCGCTAGTTTGAGGCTTGGTGTGCTGCTAAAGCGATTACACCCATGCGGGTTTCTGTCTCGCCGATACTATACTTTTTGCAGGATGGTTTACAAAAAGGCTTGGCCTATAATTCCCTGCGTGTTCAAGTTGCAGCTTTAGCATGTTTCGGGGGAAGGTGGCTGGTCTCTCCCTGGCTGCTTATCCGGAGGTGGCACGGTTTCTTAGAGGGGTGCTTCGGCTCCGTCCTCCGGTGTGGGCTCCGTGTCTGGCCTGGAACCTGGGGTTAGTTTTAAAGGCCCTTCAGTGTTCGTCCTTCAAGCCGCTTAGGCGAGCTTCAGAGAAGGAGGTGACCCTAAAGACGGTCTTTTTGGTGGCCATTACTTCGGCGAGACAGGTGTCTGAGCTCCAGGCGCTGTCCTGTCGAGACCCATTTCTGCATTTGCACCTTCTAGATTTGCGAAGGGCTCTGTTGCAGTATCTGCGCATGTCAAATGCTTTCAGGACCTTTTTGTTTTGTTGTTAGGTCCTCGCAGAGGGTCTCCAGCATCTAAAGCTACTCTGGCTCGTTGGCTCAAAGAAGCTATTTTTTTCAGCATATCTGCTGTCTGGCTGGCCTCCGACTGAAGCCTTTAAGGCATATTCCACAAGAGCGATTTCCTCTTCTTGGGCTGAAACGGGAGCGCACTCTCTTCAAGAGATATGTAGTGCAGCGACATGGGCTTCTAAGCTCTCATTTGCCTGACACTACAGGCTGGATGTGGCTGCCAGGAGGGATGCGCATTTTGGAGCACAAGTGCATGGTGTGGCCTGTTCCCACCCTATCTAGGGATTGCTTTGATACATCCCATTCGTAATGGATTCATATGCTTGATGACAAGGAAGGGAAAATTAGGTTCTTACCTTGGTAATTTTCTTTCCTTTAGTCATAGCAGATGAATCCATGAGCCTGCCCTGATTGATTGATTTGATGGTGTTTTGGGTTCAGTTTTTCCTGTAGATATGTTCCCACATTGGGGTAAGTTGGAAAACAGTCTTCAGGATTTCTGTTCTGTTACAGGATTTTGAGTTCGTCCTTCCTTTGAATTACTGCTCCTGTTCTGGGGCGTTCGTTCACTGTGAGGAAAGTTCATGTTATTCTACTTTGTGGTGTAACACTGCTTTGGAAGCTTCAAAGAGGCAGATGGAGCTAGCTGGCCAAGAGGCACTATGGTTTTTCAGTGCTCTGTCTCCCCCTGCTGGTAGGTGGACACAACCCATTTGTAATGGGATTCATCTGCTATGACTAAAGGAAAGAAAATTACCAAGGTAAGAACCTAATTTTCCCTTCTTTGTCCGAGATGGGGGGGGGGGGGGGAGAAAGAGATGAACGTGGGGGGAGAGGGTCTGCTGTAGAAGAGGGGAAAAAGAGATGGGGAGGGGACCATGGCAGGAGAAGGAGGAAAAGATATTGGGGGAGGGGTTGTTAGAGGGCAGATACTGGAAATAGGGGATAGAAATAGAGGATAGAAGACTTAAAGAAGGGAGATGATGGCTATAGAAAAGAGGGGAGGAAAAGGGAAAAAATGGTGCCCATGGAGAGGAGAGAGATGGGAGGGATGGGGCCAGGAGATGGGAAGAGATGGTGCCCAATGGATCATGCAATCAAATGCTCGATTTTAATTGCACTTACCTTTGGGTGATGTGTGGTAGGGGAGCAGGATCTGGGCATTTCGCTGTGTGGTTGAGAGATTCTCTCTGTTGCATAGTGCTCCTCAGATGTTTGCTATTGCCACATTGCAGGAAAAACACTATATAATCTTGCATAGGGTCTAGTTATACCAATTACAACTGTTCCATGCATGTAGTGCCTTTGGCTCTTTGCATGACGTGTAAGGCTGGGGAGGGTTTCATTTTCCAATTTTCCATTCTCTAGGGAGCTGCTCCAAGATTCTACTGTTCTGGACGCTTTGGTGCAGTTCTTTACTCCTTATTATTATTATCATTATTTTTTTTGTGTGTGTGTCAATGCCTGTTCTGTAGTGGCCATCTGTGTGGGTTTTGGGAATGCTGGGGGCAAGAGGGCAGTTGCTCCTGTTCCGGAAAGTGAGGCTTGTTTGGCTTGAATGAATTATGGGGACCTAGGTTTCTGTGGACCCCCCCCCCCCCCCCCCCCCCCGCAATGTCCTTTCGGAGTTAGAGAAACCAATTATACCAGCTGGCTCTTTGGGAGGCTAGAGATGCTCTCCTGTCTTCCATAGTACTTCCCGCAATAGAAAATGTCTTCTCGTAAGACATGCTGGTAGCAGGAATGCACAGGATTCTCCCTCTTCGTCCTGTGCAAGTTAAGTTTTGCCAGTTTTGGCCAGCACTCTTGTTTTGTTTGGTTCTTTTTTTCTAAAAAATCAAAATGGTGTTATGCATCACTCGAACATTAACTGTCCAGTTCATTAACAGCAGCCTTCAAAGGAGGCATTGTTCCATAAGTAGCTCATTAAAGTAACATCCATTTTCATTCTTTTGGAGGAGTGGGGGGCTCTTCCACAGATGTGATGCTTTCTGGGAATGTGGATTATGGCAGATCCTGAGTTGTTGATTGGACTCGAGCCTTCCATTTTGATCTAGTTTTGGTACAACTTTCTCAGATTTGGTTGTTTGTTTTTATGTCATATCTGGGAAGATAATTGGATTGTCTTTCAGACATGGATGTAGAAGAGAACCAGAACTGTAATGGATGAAACAGGAAAATAACTGTTAATCAAAGTGTTGGAAATGCTCCTTGATGCTATCAACAATGGATGAATCTGTTGCAGTAACAGTAAAATGCTTGAGCAACTGGGCACGTGATGGAAGGATGTTGCAGATGGTAGGAATCTGGTCAGCAGTCAAGATTCTTGTTGCCACATCAAAGGCAGACAAGATACAATTATGTTATAGAGGATTTATAACTCGCCAACTCCCTCATATGAGAATCAAGGTGAGAAACAAACTAAAAAACTGATAGACATCAAGAATAACAAAAGTGTTAAAATTATAAAAAGACAAACACAAAACAATATCACCGAACACATCGAGGAAACAAATGAGTCTTCAAAGACTTTCGAAAGGTAAAATAATCCCTCAAAGGGCAAATCTCAACTGGAAGACTGTGCCAAAGGCAAACATCTAAAAAATAGAATGCGAAAAAAACGCCTTGAATCTAACATTCTTTATAGATGTAAGTCTGAGAAGTCTAATTGATGTTTAGAACCTTGATTAGTTTTAATAAATCCTCAGAACAAACACCATATAGTAATTTAAATAACCAAACACAGCAACCAGTTCAGATCGCCCTGCAAAGGAGAAACATGATCAAACCTTGACCTAAGAAAAATTAATCTAGCTGCAGAGTTCTGAATCAACTGGAGTTTAGAAATATATTTTGCTGCCACCCCAAGGTACAGAGAGTTACCATAGGCCAGTAAAGCTAAAATAGACAGTTGGACAAGGGCTCTAAAATGAACTCGCAAAAAATAAGAGCACAACTGCTGGTTTGTTAAAATAGGCCTTCTGAATTACATTATTAACCTGTGATTCCATTGACCAAGAAGAGTCAAACATGCCTAAAACTCTAGATTCCCTCTTTATCTTTAAATTCAAACGCATCTTCTGCAGTTATTGAATTCAGTTGCAAGTTGTCTAAGATGTTGGGTTTTTTTTTTGACATATTGATACTAGCATTTTATAGATGCTGTTCCATCTAGTTATCTAGTTTCAAGCTTTTAGAGAATGACGGGGACAAAGTTTGTGTCTGTCCCCGTGGTTATCCATGTGTCTCCATCCCCGTGTCATTCTCTGCTACATTCCCCCAGGGAGGGAGGCTTAGATATTGAGTCCCTCTTTTGAGGAGGAAAAATATCTTTAAGAATTCTGCTCACCTCCCGCATAGCGTCCTACCAGCTGTTAATGAGTAAGCACTTGTGGAACATCGTGTGCAGCGTGATGCAGTTTGTAGACATTCTCTCCATCAGGAAAGGCTGAGGAACTTGGTCTGCTAATAGAGAGAGTGTAGAAACGCATGATTCAGGTAGCCTATGGTATTTTCAAAATGGTGTCCAGGGCCTCTGCCATGGTTACTGGGATGTACTGACTCACCTGGCTGCATGCCTCACACTTGGAAGCTGGCAGGCAGTATGTGCTGGGAGGACAATCCATATTTTTGGTGACAGAGGAGGAAGTAGATGACTTCATTAAAAAAACACTCTGAGAGCCATCAAATCATTGTCCTGGCTCAGCAATGGAGGACCTACTACTCTAAGGCATAGGTTCCCTTCACCCCCTTCCAGAACAGCCAGGGTTCTTGCTCTAATCAGAGGTAGCGGAAGCCCCAGAAGACCCAACTGTCTCCTCAGTCAAAGCAAGGGATGAGTTTTTTGATTGGTTCCAGGAGAGCATAGCTGCAATAAGTGCCTCTTCAGATTTGTCTTCCAGTAGAAGGAAGGCTGAATTTGTTTTTCCAAGCAAGGTGGCCCCTTGTAACCTCAGACCAGTGGGTTCTCAAAATAGTCCAGATTACAAGTTGCAATTAGACCGTACCCCTCCAAATTGTAAAAGCAACTCTTGGTGCAGAGAGCTTACAAAGGAACTCTTCTGTTGTACAGGTCAAAGCAGTTGAGCCTGTGCCACTAAGGGAAAAAGGGATGAGATTTTATTTCAAGCATTTTCTATTAAAAAAAAAAAAAAAAGACAGGAGGATATTATCCCATTCTAGGCCAAAGGTCCCTGATTCCTTGTCATCAGCAGCAGATGAATCCATTACGAATGGGTTGTGTCCACCTACCAGCAGGGGGCGATAGAGAACACTGAAACCCATAGTGCCTCTAGGACGGCTAGCTCCATCTGCCTCTCAGTATTTCTCTATCTCCCAGCAGGGTTGGACGCAGCTTGTTCAGCTCCAAGTTTCTGCCTGGGGTGGGTCCTGTGCTTTTGCCAGTTGTAGCAGGGGTGTTGTGGCTAAGTGGAGCCCACTTTAAAGGCACATAGGTTCGCCCTTTCCCTGCCTTACCCTCCCCCCCGGGGTGGATGCAGGCATATAGGTTCGCCCTTTCCCTGCCTTTCCCACCCCCCCCCTGTGTTGATGCAGGCATATAGGTTCGCCTTTCCCACCCTCTTCTGCCTCTAGAGTGCCTCTGTAGCTGTTTGCCTCCAACTTTCCTCACAGCGTTAAAAAAAAAAAAAAAAAAAAACAACGCCCTTTTCAGCGCTGCTATTTCTGAGGCTTTTCCTGACTGTGCAGCGTGACCGGAGCTCGTGGACTTGGTCGTTTGAGGTAAGAGCAGTACTCAGCTCCTCCGGGGAGGGCCCACGGATGGCGTTCCAATTGGGGTGATTTTGGCGCGAAGCCGCCATTTTCAATTTTATTCTGCTGTTTTTCGGCGATGGCTGCTGAGGGAGTTAAGCGCTGTTCCTGTTGTGGCAAGCGCAGGTCAGCAGCGGGGCTCTGTAAAACATGCTGTTTAGACGGTAGAGCCAGTATGAGCATGGCGAGCAATGATTCTTCCCGCTCAATGGAGCTGGCAGCGGGCGCCATCTTGGAAGTGCTGCATGGCTCAACCCCCACGGTTGCAGAGGAGTCTGAGAGCAGAGGGGCGCCTCGGGCCGAGGCTACCAGAGGAGCTCCGTTTCCCGTGGCTCCTAATTCGGAGACTGGAGGTCAGGGCAAGTTTTTCTCCTCCGGGTTTGTGCTTATTTTACATAAAGCCTTCATGCTGAAAAGAGCTCTGCCGCAGGTGTCTGACACTGCGTTGCTACCTGGTCCCCCTCTGACTGATGATGGCCTGGGGCTGATAACAGACGTGGATGCCCCTGAGCGTTGAATGCACGCTAAGCATAGATGGGTAAATTCCCCGTTGGAGAGTGGCACCACGCATGGAGTCGGCCTTGTCATTTTTAGCTGACGCCCTCTATGATCTGGTCAGAGCTTCGGCTAAACAGATGTCTGTGGCGGTGTCTGCCCGCCGCATTCTATGACTACGGCATTGGGTGGCTGACATGGCCTCTAAGCAAAGGCTGGCGAAGTTGCCCTTTCGGGGCCTTCTGTTATGGAGAGGAGTTGGAGAAGATTGTTATAGACCTGGGGGATGCTAAACCCCAGCGGTTACCTGAGGATAGGCCGCGGCCTTCTTCCAAGGGTCAGTTGGTTCCCTCCTCCTCCAGACCTCGCTTCCGTGAAGCTAGAAGGTATCGTCCGGGGCACTCTGCTGGGTTTACGCAACGTGCCCACTTTCAGCAGAGGAACTCCTTTCGCTCAGACAAACGCTCCGCAGCGGCAGGCTCAAGGCGCCAGGAGATCAGGGCCGTCCTCCATAATGATGGGACACCGGTCCACTCCTCCTTTGCAGCTGTATGAGGACGCCTTTCCCTCTTTCTCGAGGAGTGGACCAGATTACCTCAGATCAGTGGGTCCTGGACCTGATCAGAGAAGGTTACTGATTGGATTTCGGTGCCCCGGTGAGAGATGTGTTTGTGGAGTCCCAATGCGTGCCGTCAAACGGGCAGCGGTAGAGGAGACCTTACAAGTCTTGTTGCACCTTGGAGCGGTGATCCCTGTGCCTCCCGCCGAACACGGCTGCGGTCATTACTCCATTTATTGTGTAGTGCCGCGAAAAGGCGGGTCTTTTGGCCCATTTGCAACTTAAAGAAAGTCAACGAGTCACTAAGAGTGTGGCATGTTCACATGGAAACCCTGCGCTCTGTCATTGTGGCGGTACAGCCAGGAGAGTTCCTCACGTCTCTGGACCTAAAAGAAGCTTACTTGCACATTCCTATATGGCCCCCGCACCAACGGTTCCTCCGTTTTGTGGTGTTGGGTAAACATTTCCAGTTTCGGGCCTTGCCTTTTGGTCTCGCCACAGCTCCCCGAACCTTTTCCAAGGTAATGGTGGTAGTAGCTACCTTTCTCAGGCGAGAGGGTATCCGGGTTCACCCGTACCTCGACGACTGGCTCATCAGAGTGGACTCTGCAGAAGAGAGTCGTTATGTAACAGCCAGATTGGTCTCAGTACTGCAATCTCTGGGCTGGGTCGTCAATATTCCCGACCTAAGGCGGTGCAAACTTCAGAATCAGGTCCGTCTGCTCCTGAGGATGCCTCGCCCTCGAGCTTGGGACTTTGTCCAGCTGTTGGGGTCGATGTCGGCCACCTTGGAAGTGGTGCCATGGGCGAGAGCGCACATGAGACCTCTGCAGATTGCCCTGCTTCAACGATGGTCTCCTATGTCCCAGGATTAGCAACGCAGACTCGCGTGGCTCCCTGCGACCCGACTCAGTATGGAGTGGTGGCTCTCAGACAGCATGCTGCGGCGAGGAATTCTGCTAGCGCTTCCCGATTGGTGCCTGGTGGTAACGGATGCCAGCCTGAAGGGCTGGGGAGCACCTAGCCAGAGAAGCTATGCCCATGGTCTGTGGACACCCAAGGAAACGGAGTGGTCCATCAGTCTCTTGGAACTGAGAGCGAGATTCCAGGCTCTTCTGGCCTTTCACAAGACTCTGGAGGGACTGGCTGTCAGAGTTCTGATGGACAACACGACAGCAGTGGCCTACATAAATCGACAAGATGGCACTCAGTGTCAAGCACTGGCCGCAGAGGCCGCTCAGATATGCCACTGGGCTGAGCTACATCTGCAGCTTCTGTCAGCAGCTCACATAGCAGGTCAGAGCAACGTGCAAGCCGATTTTCTAAGTAGGTATCAAATCGACCCTGCGGAGTGGGAACTGGCAGGCGAAGTGTTTCTTCAGATCTGTGCCAAATGGGGAACGCCCGTAGCGGATCTTATGGCCTCAAGTATAAATGCCAAAGTCCCATCATTTTTCAGCAGACGGAGAGATCCTCGCTTGGCGAGGTTAGATGCCTTGGCTCAACCCTGGCCCCCGGGCCTCCTGTATGTGTTCCCTTAATAGGGAGACGCCTGTGAATTCGGCTGCATCAAGGAGTGGTGATCCTCATTGCCCCGGATTGGCCCAGGCAGCTGTGGTATGCGGACCTCTGGCGGATGCTGGTGGAGGCTCCCCTTTCTTTGCCTCTGGTACCGAACCTGTTGACACAGGGCCCGGTGACCATGGAGGATCCATGCCACTTTGGCCTTACGGCATGGCTATTGAGAGGGAGCAATGGAGAGACAAGGGCTATTCTAACAAGGTCATCTCCACTCTTTTGCAGGTCTGCAAGCGTTCCACTTCCGTTGCCTATGCTCGGATCTGGCGCCAGTTTGAGGCTTGGTGTGTTTCTAAAGCGATCACACCCATGCGGGCTTCTGTCTCGCCGATTCTTGACTTTTTGGAGGATGGTATACAAAAAGGCTTGGCCTATAATTCCCTGCGTGTTCAAGTGGCAGCCTTGGCATATTTTCGGGGGAAGGTCGCTGGCCTCTCCCTGGCTGCGCACCTGGACATTGCACGGTTTCTTAGAGGGGTGCTTCGGTTTCGCCCTTCAAGCCGCTGAGGCGCGCTTCGGAGAAGGATGTGACTCTAAAGACAGTCTTTTTGGTGGCCATTACATCAGCGAGACGGGTGTCTGAGCTCCAGGCGCTGTCCTGTTGAGACCCATTTCTGCAATTCTCAGAGTCCGGAATAACGGTACGTACAGTGCCTTCCTTCCTGTCTAAGGTGGTTTCAGCGTTTCACCTAAACCAGCCTATTTATCTCCCCTCCTTTTCTAGGGAGGAGTTTCCGGAATCATTTGGGGCAGTTGCACCTTCTGGATGTGCGCAGGGCTCTGTTGCAGTATCTGCAGATGTCTAATGCTTTCAGGACCTCTGATCACCTTTTTGTATTGTCAGGTCCTCGCAGAGGGTCTCCAGCATCTAAAGCCACTATAGCCCGTTGGCTTAAGGAAGCCATTTTTTCTGCATATCTGCTATCTGGCCGGCCTCCGCCTGACGCCTTTAAGGCACATTCCACAAGAGCGATTTCTTCCTCTTGGGCTGAGACGGGAGCACTCTCTCTTCAAGAGATATGTAGTGCAGCTGCTTGGACTTCTAAGCTCTCTTTTGCCCGTCGTTACAGGCTGGATGTGGCTGCCAGGAGGGACGCGCATTTTGGAGCACAAGTGCTGGTGCATGGTGTGACTTGTTTCCGCCCTATCTAGGGATTGCTTTGATATATCCCATTTGTAATGGATTCATCTGCTGCTGATGACAAGGAAGGGAAAATTAGGTTCTTACCTTGGTAATTTTCTTTCCTTTAGTCACAGCAGATGAATCCATGATCCCTCCCTGATTGATTCTGTTTTGTGTTCAGTTTTTTCTGCAGACATGTTCCCTCATGGGGAGAAGTTGGAAAACAGTCTTCAGGAGTTCTGTTCTACTACAGGAGGTTGAGTTCGTTCCTCCTTTGTGTTATTGCTCCTGGTCTGGGGCATACTTCGCTGTGAGGAAAGTTCATGTTATGCTACTTTGCGGTTTAACACTGCTTTGGAAGCTTCAAAATACTGAGAGGCAGATGGAGCTAGCCGTCCTAGAGGCACTATGGTTTTCAGTGTTCTCTATCTCCCCCTGCTGGTAGGTGGACACAAGCCATTCGTAATGGATTCATCTGCTGTGACTAAAGGAAAGAAAATTACCAAGGTAAGAACCTAATTTTCCCTTAAGTATGACTAAACAAAAGTTTAGGATGGTTTCGCTGGGCACCCTGTTTCCCATGATTGAGGCACAAGATTGGCTATGCTCTCTTGATCCCAAAGATGACTGTACCCATATAGATACTTCCTATGGTTGGGATCTCAGATTTCTATTAAGGAAATGGTGCCGAGTTTACAATGTCTGATAGTCGCAGCATCACTGTGCAGACTAGGGGTACATGTGTTTCCCTACCTAGATTATTGGCTGATCAAGAACACATTACTGGATGGTGCTCAATCAATCACAGAACCATTTGGGTGTTGGGAGCTGCTAGGGTTCACCATCAATTATCCCAAGTCCCACCCATTCCTGTCCCAATAATTGGAATTCATAGGAGCCCTGCTAGACATGAATGAGGCCAGGACTTTCCTCCAAGTCTAAAAACTAGATGTTCTTTCCTCCATAATACGGGAGGTCCAAAAGTCAGTAGGTATCAGCTCAGCAGATGTTGAGCTTGGCAAGGCCAAATGGTCTGCACTGTGCATGTCACATCCAAGGCATGCCTCAATTTGAGGGGCACTCAGTGGACACTCTTCCCATTGGTCTCGGGCTATGGGGAACCTGCAGGAAGTCATTACTGTCACAACATGTCTCCATCTTGGTGGATGATCAATGACAATTTGACCAATGGACTTCCATGCCAAATAGAGGCCAAAACTGAAACCTCAAGTTTGGTTGTATGAATGTGAACCAGTGAGGGCTGCTGGGGATTGTCAGAACTTGCAGTCTGCATCCCTTTGTAAGCCCACGGTATCCAAGCCAGAAAATAATTTAAATAACAAAAGACAAAATGTTAACCTCCAAGCAAAATAGCCTCCACACATATGGACCACAGCTAATGAAAAGAAGCTAAAAGCCATGATGCTTTTACAGTGGCTGACTTTTTGTGCCACCCTCAGTGGCAGCTGATGACATAATTCCACAGAGGCCAATTCATAAGGATCTTATCCTAAAGTTAGACTTAATTCCTGCAAAATGTTTTGTAAAAGAAACATTTGTTTGGAGCACTTTTTACCATAGTGCAAGATCATAACTGCATTTACAATCACAGTACAAAAAAAAGCCCCCCCCCCCCCCCCATCCACCCACCTAGACTAATTTACAATCCCTGGTGGTCTAGTGGTATAGTAATAAGAACATAAGAATAGCCATACTGGGTCAGACCAGTGGTCCATCTAGCCCAGTATCCTGTTTCCAACAGTGGCTAATCCAGGTCATAAGTACCTGGCAGAAACCCAGTTAGTAGCAGCATTCCATGCTACCAGTCCTGGGGCAAGCAGTGGCTTTACCAATGTCCATTTTATATAGCAGATAGGCCCACGGCAGCCATTTTGATTACAGAGCTAGAAAAGGCAGGAGTAACTGGGGATCACTCTTGCCCCAGCTACACCACCAGGGATTGTAAGATAGGCCCAGGGGGCAGGAAGAAAGGATAAATGGGCCAAAGCATTTTTTGACTTCCTTCGAAAATACATGATCATTTTTGGCCGAAACATGGCTGAAGATGGAAAATAAGTCTTGTTGTATCTGAAACCAGACTGAAAACGTTTTGGCTAGTTTCAGTGCTGTAACTGAAACTAAATGTTGGTCAGGCTCTAATTCCAAATTTCCCCATATCGCATTGACAGATGCATCCAACCTTGGGTGGGGCGCTCATATAGGTGAACTTTACACCCATGGTGAGTAGTCTGCTCAGCATCAAATCAGTCTTCTTGAGCTAAGCCATTTGAAATGCTCTAAAGGCCCTCAGAGATTGACTAGCAAACCAAATCATTTTGATTCAGGTAGTTCATTGCCACTTGATTCTGTCGACAAGCAAGGAGGTACAGGTTCGTACTTCCTGTGTTGGTAAGTGGTCAGGATGTTGATAGGCCATCTCCCAGGGGATGTTTCTCAGTGCTGTGTACCTGCCAAGGAAGACCAACTGTTTGGCAGACAGGCTGAGCTGTCTCATGCATCTACACGAGCGGGGTCTCAACATGCCCTTGGTTGGAAGATCTGTTGAGAGCGGGGCACCCCATTGTTGGATTTTTTTCCCACTCTCCTCAATAACAAAGCCCCTCATTTCTGTTCTAGACTAGGATTACGTGGCAGCCTAGCCGCTGATGTCTTTCTCCTCAGTTTGGGGGAAGGGGACTTCTGTACATATCCTCAGTGCCTTTTATAGGAAGAACTCTCCTGAAACTCAAACAGGATTGAAGGACTATGGTTCTGATTGTGTGTGTTTTATTGGCCGAGACAGATCTGGTTCCATCTACTACTGGAGCTTGCCTATGAAAACCCATAGAAACTGGATTGTTTTTGTTTTCTGACCATCATCACTCAGATAAGGGGCTCCTAGACCCTCTTAGCTTGGATTCTTAGAGGCTAGAAGTTCACTCCTTGAATCTGCCTGAAGGTGTTTCCCAGTTCCTTCCTGCTTCCAGGAGAGATTCCACTAAGAGGCCATACAGTTTTAAGTAGAGGTTTACCATCTGGTGTGAGGGCAAGGCCCTAGATCCTTTTTTCTGTCCTACACAAAAACTGAGTACCTCTTTAACTTGTCTGAATTGGGTCTCAAGACCAGCTCTGTATGGGTTCACATTGGTGCAGTTGGAGCTTATCACCATGTAGAGGGTAATCCCATCTCTGCTCAGCATTTATTTTGCTTCATAAAGGATTTACTTTTGCTTGAACACCCCATCTAGCCCACCTCTGTGTCATGGGATCTCAATTGTCCTCCAGTTGATGAAAGCTCCTTTTGAGCCACTCAGTTCCTGCCCTTTGAAGTTTCTCACATGGAAAGTTCTGTTTTTGGTGTCAGGCAGTTTATCTCACAGGGTCTGTGGATCCATCTGTGCACACATGCCGAGTTCTATCTTAACCAGTCAGTTGCACTACCAGAATTTTTCCTGAGATTCCATGCCCATATTGGTGAAAGTGCATTTCACACTGGACTTCAAGAGAGCCTTGGCCTTCTGTATGGAGCAGACTGAAACCTGTAGAAAGTCTATCCAGCTTTTCTTTTGACTTCAACAGGTTGGGGCTACCATTGGTAAATGCACACTTTTTTGAACTGGATCTGAGTGCATCTTTACCTAGGCTGGGCTGATCCTAGAGTCGTGTCATGGCTGACAATGTCAGACCCATGGCTACCTGCATCAGTGGCTCACCTTGGATCAGCCTCCATAGAGGAGAATTACCACGTTGTTTTCTGTCCAAGACAGTAATGAGATGTGAATTTGGGAACAAAATTCTCAATGCGACTGCTGGTTTGATTAGACAGGCCTTCAGAATTTATTTGGGGTCTGGAATCCAACTCTATATCTCTAGGCTCATTATTTCAGTCCCAGGCTGTTGTGGTTTTTTCAAGACTAAAAATGGTATACAATTATAGTTTGTGTATTCTTCTGCCTGTTGCAGGCCATTTCTTCTCGTTCTTTTTCGGACAGCCTGGTAGGGATTTCCATCAGTCAGATTATTTATTCTGACTACTCCACCACCTCCCCTTGGAGTTGCTTTCTGTCAACTGTGATGTTAGACTTGATATGGTCCTGTGCAATGCTGACAAGTGGGAAGACACCCATTTGTGCAGCAGGCAGCTTCTCACACCTTCTTAAAAAAAAAAAAAAAAGTGACAGGGAGCATCTCTGCACCAGGGCTCCATTGGTAACGTTGCCTGTCTGTCAGAATAAGCATCTTACTGTCCTCTAAGAACACCACCTGCAGATGAGTAACTTTGCTTTCCATAGTATTGTGCTAGGTAAGAGCTGCACAATTGAACTGAAGCATAATAGAACTGCTCACTTTTGTATAAAAATATTCCTACAAAGCACAAAAATGTTGTGTAAAATAGACCCTTGTTTCCATCATATGATATTGCTAAAGTTCTTTGGTAGCCTGTTTTATATCAGTCTTAAAGCACGTGGAATAACTAACAAAATAACCTTTTAGGTGTTTTGGGAATATATAGTAACATAGTAAATGACAGCAGATAAAGACCTGTACGGTCCATTTAGTCGGCCCAACAAGATAAACTCATTTTACATGGTATGCGATACTTTATATGTATACCCAAGTTTGGTTTGTCCTTGCCATTCTACAGTGGTTTTTGTGCAGAGCCAGGGTCAGAGGAGTGCAAACAAAATTGATTTGCTTGGGGGGCCCCCATACTACAAAATGCCTCAAACCTGCTGGTATACTTTTGGGGCCAACTTTCTACATTTCTGCCCTAGGTACCAGTGTGTTTTTAATACAGCTCCATTTTTGTGTCAGAATTTTGAGTCTGCTCTGAGTAGAGATTGTGGGACAAGATTTTTATTTTTTTATTTATAAGTAGTTGTACAAAATAACCAATTCATGTTTCTTCTTCTAAATTATGAACATGTGGGTTAGATCTTAAATATGTTAATTTTTGTGTCCCAGGTGCTAGCGTTTTTAGCGCACGCTAAACGCTAAGTTGCCCATAGCATTTAGCGCGCACCAAAAATGCTAGTGTGGCTTAAAAACAGAGTACGGTTGAAATTCATATGTAATAGAATTTACCAAATGGTCATGTTCCACAGTAAGAAAAATTCAGCTATTTAAAATATAAACTGTTTCCTACATTAGTTCAATGGTTAATTTGTGGCAGTATCCAATTTTCCATCTTAATATCGCATGAGATAATAGATATAGAAACACTTTGATAATAAAGGGGTCCTTCTACTAAGTTGTAGTAAAAAGTAGCCTTAGTGCACCCTTAAGTGGGGTTTTCCCCGTGCGCCAAATACATTTTTTACAGTAGCTGTAAAATGGCCAATTTTTCTGTTTTTTATTTTTTTTTTTATTATTAATGGCCATGCACTAATGTTGCTAGTAGCACACAGCCATTAAAAAAAATTACTGCATAAGACTTCTCACTACCCATTTTAAAGGCAGTAAGAGCTCATATGGTAATCCTGTGCTAACCAGCACATTCTAATGTGGCTGTGCTGTTAGCACAGGAACATCTACTCTGTACCCCAACATATCCTCTCCCCAAAAAATAAATTTTTTTTAGCACTCAGATTAGCGCATGCTAATTTGGCAGTTAAGATTCCTGAGCACAAGTTGCAGTACATCATTTTAAGCTGTTAGGCATTTGTTAGTGCCTAATGCAGCTTAGTAAAGGCCTCAGAATCAGGAAACCACTTCTTGCTAGTCAAACTAGAATATACTTTCATAGCAGAGCAATCCATTTTTGTGTGCTGAAATGTCTTTTGCTTGTGCAACCATGTCTTGTGTGCTAACTAACTTGTGGCATTGAAAGGTTTTGATCCTTAGTTGAATTTTGATTTTCAGCTGGAAAAACACTACAGATCTTTAACATCGAGATGAAAAGCAAAATGAAGGCGCATACCATGACAGACGATGTCACCTTTTGGAAGTGGATTTCTCTGAACACTGTTGCCCTGGTTACAGATAATGCTGTATATCACTGGAGTATGGAGGGGGAGTCTCAGCCAGTAAAAATGTTTGACAGACATTCCAGCCTGGCGGGCTGTCAGATTATCAATTATCGTACAGATGCCAAGCAGAAATGGTTGCTTCTGACGGGTATTTCTGCACAGGTATTTGTTTTTCTTAATAGTTGTGAAATAAGTCTGACTTGAGGGCATTGGAGCTGAAATGAGAAGTATGGATTTTACTATTGACAACCTAGTCTGGTTCAGGTGAAAAGATCTGCAGTAAAGTCACCCCTCCCCCCCCCCCCACCCTTTTGCTATCATCATTGTTCAGTTTTGCCATTGTTTACTTATGATGGTGGATTGTGAAAGTATTAGAGGCAGTTATCTCTCTGAAAGAGAGAGGTGCGCTCTTAGAGGTCCAGTGATTAAAATTGCGCTGCCAAATGAGAATACTATTTTGGAATTTATTTCTAGACCTTTGGAACTTGTTAAAATTGTACGTATATAAAAACAGATGTTGGCAGGTAAGGACTACTTTTGAAAATGGACAGAGGTGGTATGGTTTTTCAAGGAAGAAATGTAGGAAGGTAGTAGCTAGATTCTTAGGTGGGCAGTCATTGTAATGCATGGAACAGCTTATAATATGTATATGTCTGTTGAAAGCTGGCTAATGCAAACTGTGCAAGATCTGCCTTCACTTGGAGGGTGCGATTGCTATTAAAATACTAAACTCAATGCTAGTTCAAAGTATACCTGAAACTGAGAGCATGAGCCTTTTTAAAAAGGGAAATGGCTTGAATCAGTGTTTGAAGTATTTCTGAATCTTGCCAAAATACTGCAACAGATTAGAATTTCTAGGGATCAGTTTGGTAGAAGCATGACAGTGAATCCTGAATGTGCTTCCAAATCTATACTTCTGACCAGACAAGTGCTACTATTCCTAAAATGACAGGGTCAAGACTGACGCATCATTAATGTGCTTCCAGTCCAAAATGTGTGCGATTATTTTTTTCTATTTGTTAGTGAATGCTTAAAACAACAAAACAAAGTGGGGGTGGGGGTAGGACTTGCTGTATTTATTTATTTTTTTAAATATACACCTCTCTTTCTGATGTCTCCTACCTGAATGTCAACACACATATGTGTCCCTGGCTTGGTTGAGAGTCAGGAAAGGATTAATGAATCCATAAAGAAAAAAAAAAAAAGTAGGAGAAGACAGTAATGTAGATTTATTGAACTAATGATGCTGAATGTCTCAGGATGAGAAGACATCTTTTGGGCTAAATTTTGGAGGTTTGGTAGTTTGAGTAGAAATTTGCTTATTCACTTATATATCTGAAATACAAGATTTTTGCTTATTTTGGCTGCTTAAACAACATCTCTGCCTCTTAACTTTTTTCCTCACACTTTTTCAGAAAACCTAGGTTGGTAGTGTGACCCTAAATAACAGCATAGGTCAAGATATAACTATATTCCCATAAAGCAACATAATTGTAAAATTAAGTGTGCTAAATTTTTTATAAATAATCCTTATCCTTTTACTCATTTTGATTTTAAATAATTTAAACAAAATTAAACTGAAAAATCATTAAAACTGCATAGCCTTTTATTTAAACTATATTTTTTGTTTAGCAAAATCGTGTGGTCGGTGCAATGCAGCTTTATTCTGTGGATAGAAAGGTGTCTCAGCCCATTGAGGGTCATGCAGCAAGCTTTGCTCAGTTCAAGATGGAGGGAAATGCTGAAGAATCAACATTGTTCTGCTTTGCTGTGAGAGGGCAGAGCGGGAGGCAAGGTAAGCGGGTGGGTAAGCACTGAGAACACAGTACTGAATATATCCGCATTTTTAAACCACTTCTCAAGCACCAGGCTCTCAAGCCAATATTCCTTTTCTGGAATCTGGATCATCTTGTGGCACTGGGAATCTGGCTTCGGCTTTTGTTTTGACAGTATAATAGAACTATACATCATCTAGCAAGATCTAAATCCTTTGAAGAACATGTTAATGCCAAAGTAGTAATCTTTAAACCCATATTTGGCTTCAAATTGAATGTTTTATGGAAAATTGTCACAAAATGATCCAGTTGGTTTAATATGAACAAAATAATTGACTAGAGAAGAAAATGTGCTGAAAGCCTTCTATGTTTAAAATGTATATATAGCTTCTCAAGCCATTTTGCCTGTTGCTTTTTGTGTGAGTGTGAAGCATATAAGAGAAGACAGGTAAGTTCTACTGACCTTCGCTTTTATTTATTTATTTTTCTTCCATGTGCATAAAGCTGTTGCACTCCTTTCATTTAATTTCTTGCAAGGGCAGTTATAACTGTTTGTTATAACAGGTATTCTTGGGTTGGTATGTTCTAAGTTCACCTAACTGAATAGAGCAAAGGAAAAATGACAGTACCAAAGGTTAGATTTAAAAAATATTTAAAGGTTGGGAAAATGGGTGTTTCATTACCAGCAGCAGATGAATCCATACTTCTGGGTTATGACTGTCTTCCAGCAGGTGGAGATAGAGAATACTGACTGGCCAAGGAACATACCATCCTTTATCAGAGTTCAGTTCAGTGCTCTTATCTCCAACAGGTAACATAGTAAATGATGGCAGATAAAGACCTGTATGGCCCATCCAGTCTGCCCAACAAGATACTTTATATGTATATCCGAGTTTGATTTGTCCTTGCCTTTCTCAGGGCACAGACCGTAGAAGTCTGCTCAGTTCCCGTTTTGTTTCCCAATTACCAGTGTCGCCACCCAATCTCCACTAAGATTCCGCGGAACCATTCCTTCTAAACAGGATTCCTTTGTGTTTATCCCACGCATGTTTGAATTCCATTACCGTTTTCATCTCCACCACCTCCCACAAGAGGGCATTCCACATATCCACCAACCTCTCTGTGAAAAAATACTTCCTGACATTAGTCCTGAGTCTGCTCCCCTTCAACCTCAATTCATGTCCTCTAGTTCTACCCGCCTTCTCGTCTTCGAAAAAGGTTTGTTTACGGATTAATACCTTTCAAATATTTGAACCTCTGTATCATGTCACCCCTGTTTCTCCTTTCCTCCAAGGTATACATGTTCAGATCAGCAAGTCTCTCCTCGTACGGTTTGCAATGCAAATCCCATACCATTTTGTAGCTTTTCTTTGCACCGCTTCCAGTCTTTTTACATCTTTAGCAAGATATGGCCTCCAAAACTGAACACAATACTCCAAGTGGGGCCAACGACTTGTAGAGGGGCATTAACATCTCCTTTCTTCTGCTGGTTATGCCCTTCTCTATGCAGCCTAGCATCCCTCTGGCCTTTCTTCACCTTCAGATCCTCAGACACCAACACCCCAAGGTCTCTGTCCTGAGTCCAGCTTACTAATCTCTCCCCTCCTATTTGGTATCTCTCTTTTGGGTTTCTGCACCCCAAGTGCATCACTCTACACTTCTTGGCATTAAATTTTAACTCACAATGTAACCAGGAAAACACTTACATAAATACCTGTGTGATATTGATTCCCTATAATCCACAGGTGCTATTATATATATCTTTTATATTTCACTATAACTGTTCTTTCATCATATCAACGTCTATAAGGTGGATAAATTGACCCCTATGAAGATTTCATGTTAAAAACCACATTCATTGGAAAATTAATTTTTTGTATATATAACAATGCTAAACGTAAATACAATTGTACTCACATTGCATGCAGATAACCCCAATATACATACCTGTAGCCCCAACGTGACTTTGCCCATATCTATTAGGGAGTCATTCACTCACACCTGTTACCCATCAACCCAACATTCTACTAATGATTAATCAAGTACTCTATATTTCAATGACATACTATCCACGAAGAACACAAACAAAACAAAATCACACTGGAATTGCTCTGATGTTTCTGAAAGCGGTGCCCTGAGCACTCAGTTATCATTTATCTATGGTTATTGAGATCAAACATCACCAGCTGATTAACCAGTCCACTGTGTTGTTCCTTCGCGTAATCAAGCACATTTAGTTCACTTACAGGCTTATTTTCAAAAGAGAAGTTCACCCATCTTTGTTCACTTTTAGATTCTCGAGCTGTTTATAAACTTCCTTCCGTAAACGGTGCAGTATCCACTCCATTCCCAGACGTTCCCTCGGCAGCCGACCGCGGTCCTCCTCCAGGATTTTCCTCCATGAACACCGAAGAGAAATAATTGTTTAGCATGTTCGCTTTATCTTCATCACTCTCCACGTAGCCATTCTCATTATCTTTCAGTCTCGCAATTCCATTCCTATCTCTTCTCCTTTCTCCAATATATCTGAAAAAGGTCTTGTCACCTCTCTTTACATCTTTAGCCATTTTTTCTTCCGCTTGCGCTTTCGCTAGCCGTATTTCCCTCTTCGCTTCTTTGAGTTTAATCCGATAATCTTTTCCGTAATCCTCTTGTTGCGTTCTTTTGTATTTCTTGAACAAAGCCTCTTTTGCTCTTATTTTTTCAGCTACTTGTTTGGAGAACCATATAGGCTTCCTGCTTCTCTTGTCTTTGTTTACTTCCTCACAAAAAGATCAGTTTACATATTTAGAGCAGCCTTTATCTTGGACCACTGTTTTTCCACATCTCCTGCACCTTCCCACGCCAACAGCTCCTTCAGGTATTCCCCCATTTTATCAAAATCAGTACGTCTGAAATCCAGTACTGTGAGTTTTGTGCGTCTGCACTCCGCCTTCGCTCTTATATCAAACCATATGGTGTGATGATCACTATTACATAGGTGGGCACTCACCCAGATATTGGAAGCGCTAAATCCAGCAACGACCCTTCCCTCGTGGGTTCGGTCACCATTTGTCTGAGCAAGGCACATTGACAGGCATTCACAATCTCCCTACTTCTTTCCGATTCTGCAGACGGGACGTTCCAATCCATGTCAGACAAATTGAAATCTCCCAACAGTAGCACCTCCCCTTTCACACCAATCTTTTGAATATCTTCTATCAGATCCTTGTCTAACTTCTCCGTTTGCGCAGGAGGTCTGTAGATAACTCCCGTGTGGACACAGGTTCCATCTTCTCTTTCCAGGACGATCCATAAAGCTTCTTCCTTTCCCTAGGTTCCCCTCATTTCAGCCGCTCTGATATTGTCTCTCACATACAGAGCCACTCCTCCACTTCTTTGGCCCTCTCTATCCATCCTAAAAAGATTATAGCCCGGTATGGTCACATCCCATTCATGGGAATAGTTGAACCACGTCTCCGTAATAGCAACAATATCCAAGTTTTCTTCAAATAGGGCTTGCAAGTCTCGAACCTTTTTACTTAGACTACGAGCATTTGTGCACATAGTTTTCCATGTGCTTAGTGAGTTTAGGTGGTTTACTATATTTACGTGACCTTTCCCTATGCCATCATGTTTATTCTGGGGGTGACTTTCTGAAATCCCTTGTTTCCTATTGTCTCCCTGACCCTCTAGTTTAAATGTCTAGAAACATATTGTCTGAATTTCTCCCCAAGGATCCTTTTTTTCCTATCGCAGAAAGATGTAGCCTATCATTACAGTACAGCCTGTTATTTTTCCATGAATTACCCCATGCTCCTATGTATCTAAAAACCTAGTGAGGTAATTAAACTATCTAAAACTAGTGAGGTAATTAAATTTACTGACGACACAAAGTTATTCAAAGTTGTTAAATCGCAAGAGGATTGTGGAAAAATTGCAAGAGGACCTTACTAAACTGGGAGACTGAGCGTCTAAATGGCAGATGGCGTTTAATGTGAGCAAGTGCAAAGTGATGCATATGGGAAAGAGGAACCTGAACTACAGCTATGTAATGCAAGGTTCCACGTTAGGAGTCACCGACCAAGAAAGGGATCTCGGCGTCATTAATATGTTGAAATCCTCTGCTCAGTGTGCTGCGGCAGCTGAGAAAGCAAATAGAATGTTAGGTATTATTAGGAAAGGAATGGAAAACAAAAGTGAGGACGTTATAATGCTTTTGTATTGGTCCATGGTGCGACCGCACCTCGAATATTGTGTTCAATTCTGGTCGCTATGCATCTCAAAAAAGGTATAGTGGACTTAGAGAAGGTACTGAGAAGGGCGACTAAATGATAAGGGGATGGGACGACTTCCCTATGAGGAAAGGCTGAAGAATCTAGGACACTTCAGCTTGGAGAAGAGACGGCTGAGGGGAGATATGATAGAGGTCTATAAAATAATGAGTGGACTGGAATGGGTAGACATGAATCGTTTGTTTTACTCTTTCCAAAAATACTAGGACTAGGGAGCATGGGATGAAGCTACAAAGTAGTAAATTTAATACGAATCAAAGAAAATATTTCTTCACTCAACGTGTAATTAAACTCTGGAATTCGTTGCCAGAGAATGTGATAAAGGCGGTTAGCTTAGCAGAGTTTAAAAAGGGTCTGGGCAGCTTCCTAAAGGAAAAGTCCATAAACCATTATTAAATTGACTTTGGGAAAATCCACTGCTTATTTCTGAGATCTTGCCAGGTATTTGTGACCTGGATTGGCCACTGTTGGAAACAGGATGCTGGGCTTGATGGACCTTTGGTCTGTCCCATTGTGGCAATACTTATGTACTAACCTGTGAAACATGCTCAGTAGGCAGCAATGATGCCAGCCTCAAAAATCTCCTTCAGGCTGGGGCCTCCCGAACAAGGAACTCCCAAAAATTCACTTAAAAAAAAAAAAGATGATTTTTGAATGATATCCCAATTGCCTTTTTAATATGGACCTTTGTGGATCATTTTATAACACCTTATGTTTTTACAGCTCCATCTTTCATAAAGGACACCACACACTTCTTACAAATCTTACAGGAGACGGCTTTAAATCCAGAAGTAACCATCACTATGGTGACAATGGACATTAAATCGTTGTACACTTCACTCCCTCAATCTCATGCACTGGAGGTTTTTTGGCTAACATTGGAAAAGCGTACAAGACCTCTTGAAATTCCCTCCTTATTTTTGTTTGAATTAACAAAATTAGCTTTGAACAAAAATTATTTTTTGTTTCAAGATGAATTTCATTTACATTGTTGGAGTGGCTGTGGGAGCTACATTTGCTCCAACCATTGCCAATCTTTACATGACAAATTTTGAGAATAAGTGGTTATCAGGTTTTCCATTCAGAGATATTTTTGTATGGAAACGATACATTGACGACGTTTTCTTACTCTGGTCAGGGGAAGCCTGTCGACTTGAAGATTTTGTTACATGGATTCAATTTGCCATACAATCATCTGGATCTACCGTTCATTTTTTTAGATGTCTCCGTGTCCCTACAAGACGGCAAATTCCATACAAATGTGTATCACAAACCTACAGACAAAAAGAGTTTTCTGCAATATGGTAGTTATCCCAGACGCTTAAAAAAGAGTCTACCATATTCACAATTCTTACGTGAACGTAGAATTTTGCAGTGAAATTGCTGATTGTAATTTTAGGTATACTTCACTAACTTATTTCAGGTATACTGCACTATTTCCCATCCCCCAAAACTCTTTTTTCCTATCAGCCACATGAAGGAATTTCTGGCTGGTCACATGCTCTGATGGGGTCTCATGTTGCTAAGGCAATTCAGATACCTGATATATCCTCTTTATCAAAAGTGAGTTAGCGGTGTGGCAAGGACACAAATTGCAAGCTTCCAGCACATATGAAAGCCCCAATTACAAGTCTCCAGCCCTATGATTGGTCCAGGGTAGAGGAGAGGTGGATGCTCACAACAACCTATAAAACCCTGCTGCAGACAAAGGAACTCTGAAAAACTAAGCATGGAGAGAGTGTTTCAGATCCGTCCAATGGCCTATGGTTTTTCCCAAGGGGGTTTTACGTTCCCCCCCCCCCCCCCCCTTGATAGAAGCTAATTCTCTATAGCTATGAATCTTTCATTCATTTTTTCTGTCTCTGCCTTTTCTCTGCTTTTTCTCTGTTCTGTGACCTTTGTATGAGGAACAAACTTTTTTTTCCTTTATCTAAATAGTCTAATTACTTATAATTACCAGAGGTACTGATGTTAGATTGTTGTAAGTTTGTTATAACTTGAAACTGATGTCTGATGCTGTGCTGGTGGGTGAGTAATTAAGAGACTTAATTCTCTCTAATTCCTGTATAATTTTTTCTGTGATATTTAATAGAATTCGTGTTTTAGCGAATTGCAAACCAAATGCAGCCTAGTTAAGTACATTATAAAAAACAAGCAAAACAACTTGCTAGCAACCTATTCAAGAGGGGTTATATTAAACGTGTGTTGAAGACTTCATATACCCGAGCAAAATACAATAACAGAGATTTATTACTTTCAAAGCATTCTTCTGACATTCAAGATCAGTCATTTGAAACATTTGTATTACGATATAAGCAGGGAGGGGAAGAGGTGGCTGCAATATTAAAAAGGAATTGGAATATCATTCAAAATCATCCTGTTTTTTCCAATAAATTTTTGAGAATTGCTCACTCAAGAGACCCCAACCCAAAGTAGACTCCGAGTCCAGCATCATCACCGCCCACTGATCATGTTTAACAAGTTCCAATTTTAGGGCATAAAAAAATGCCTTCGCTGCTCTTTTCACGCCATCACCGTGGAATGTACTCAGCTCACCAATCCCAATGATGGAAAAGTGTACCAACCACGCAGTACAACGAAATGCAACACAGTGCATGTGATCCATGCTCCACAATGTCCCTGCAACAAATTGCACACCGGCAAGACCACTGGATGGTCTCACAAACTCTTGGTGTGATCTGCTGCTTCAATCCTGTCTTACTACTACTACTACTTATCATTTCTATAGCGCTACTAGACGTACGCAGCGCTGTACACTTGAACATGAAGAGACAGTCCCTGCTCGACAGAGCTTACAATCTAATTAGGACAGACAAACAGGACAAATAAGAGATAAGGGAATATTAAAGTGAGGATGATAAAATAAGGGTTCTGAACAAGTGAATAAGGGTTAGGAGTTAAAAGCAGCATCGAAAAGGTGGGCTTTTAGCTTAGATTTGAAGACGTTCAGAGATGGAGCGTGGCGTACCGGCTCAGGAAGTCTATTCCAGGCATATGGTGCAGCAAGATAAAAGGAACGGAGTCTGGAGTTAGCAGTGGAGGAGAAGGGTGCAGATAAGAGAGATTTTGGGTTTCCTAATTCAGTTGAGCTTGGGGGGTATAGGCTGAGTTGGTGCCTATTTCTGGGTTACACCTGGTGGTGCCAGGTCTCTACCCTCCCCCGTCCCCTTCTGCTGCTGGCCCAATCCCACTCCTTTCTCACACACACAAAAAAAAGCTTGAACATAAGGTAGAGGGCAATTTGAGGGGTAAGAAGCAGTTTTTCTGCTGCTGCGACTAAAATTAGAGGGGGAGGCTTTCCTGCTCTGCTCCCAGCTGAGCTTACAGGGTAATGTCAGGCTTCACTTCTAAAATACCGATGTGTGGTGAGTATCGCTTTAAATTGATTTTTATTTTCTTGCTGGGCTGCACTCATGGCTTAAATCCCTGATGGTTGCAGAATTAGTGAAGTGCTGCTCCCGCTGTGGGAAGTGGAGACAGTGTGATTGCTGTGTGGTGGGCTCCGAATTGGCAGTTGATCAGGCAGAGGTAGCAGGGCCTTCATTTTCCCTCTCATGGGTGCGGTGACTTCTATGGCCATCTTGGGAAGCCATGATTATGCTCTCACATGGGCAGGCAGGGAATATCTCAATTGACAGCTACCTCACAGATTTCTCCCTTGGGGCAAGGTTCTGCCGATTTTTGGCTGGTTTTCCAAGGGTTCTGCTGTGCAGGAGCCTTTGTCTCCTGAATTTGTTTTACTTCTTCATCAGACATAATCTCCTTAAATGGGCTTATCAGTCACTGGGGTCCAAGGCAGTTTTTCTGGTGGGGCAGGGGGACTCTGTCTCCCTCAGACAAGACCTCCATTTTTCTCTTGAAGGAAATGGCTCCCCTCCTTTTCCTGGGCCATCAGAGAGTGGTGATTCAACTGTCTGTCTTCTCCATTCCTGGATTTTCTGGAAGGAGGAGGGTTAGTGGCGGATGAGGCCAATAACCCCACAGCGATTCAGATTTTTCAGAAGGAAGAATTGCCCTCCTTTATCACAAGGGCTCTGGTGATACTTAATATTGAGTCCTCAGATGTCCCAGCTCTGGCGCCGGCTAATCCAAAAATGGCTAGCATTAAGTGGCCAGTTAGGTCCTTTCTGGTTCATGAGGCCATTCAAGGCATTGATTACAGCTCAGTGGGCCATTCCGGATGCCAGAGTGAAGGTGGTGTGGGCTATGTCCTGTCTTTATTCCATTTCTCCTGATGAACTGAAGAAAATTACTCAAGGTAGACTCCTGGCGGCTTCCGTGACAAAAAATTACTCTTCCAGTTAAAGGTGGCATTGCACTAAAGGATGTACAAGAGCACAAGCTAGAATCATCTCTGAAGTTCTCCTTTAAGGTAACTGCTCTGTCCCTACAGGCAGCTGGGTTCAGTAGGCGGCAGATGCCTTGTTGGAACATTAGTCAAGGGGGCCTCCAAGCAGCATCTGCCAAAGCTACTATTTAGGGGTAAGCTTCTCTTTGGGATGACTTGGAAAAGTTGGTTAAGGACTTAGAGACTTCAAAACTTAATGCTTAACAGAGGATAAGCCTAAGAGTTCCTCCTGGATGGCTCAGGCTTGCACAGGCGGTTCTTTGGCTCAGACAAACACTCCGGTCAGCTTGCCCATCCTTCCCTTCCCCACATCCTTCCCAGTGATGGGTTGCTGATCCACTGTCCACCTTGTCTGGTAGGGGGATGGCTGTCCCTGTTTTATGGGGAGTGGACCAAGGTTCTTACAGATCAGTGGTCTATGACATTATTCAAGATGGCTACAAATTTAGTTTGCCTCCCCAATTGTAGATTCCTTCTTGGAGTCCCCCTGCAATGCCCCCCCACAAAAAGGGAAGTCATTCTGTTCCTCCTTTGCTCTTTGCAGGACTTGGGAGCGGTGGTGCTGGTGCCAGAGCAGGGCTGAGGACACTCTGATCAGTCGGCCATCTAGATTAAGGATGTACCTTGATCCTCTCTTTTCGCATGAAACAAACCCCAAATAATCCCGAACCTGAGTGGGAGCTAAATGACACTTCAGTAGATAGCTCTTTCTATAGTCCCAGGGACTATAGAAAGAGCTATCTACTCAAGTGTCATTTAGCTCCCACTCAGGTTCGGGATTATTTGGGGGTTTGTTTCAATACAGTTTAGGGAAGTCATCTTCCTGCCTCTCTAGAGAGACTAGCTTCCATCGCAGATCCATTGCTTGTTGCAGGATCAGCTGTGTGCCTGGGATTATGGCCAGGTACTCGGATCTGTGGCTGCGACTCTCGGGTGGTGCCATGGGCCAGAGCACATATTCAGCTTCTTCAGCAGTCTGTTTTGTCCAGTTTGTCTTTGGTGTCCCAGGGTTGCAGTTTGCATCTCCTTTGGACGCCTTCAGCCAGGAGCAGCATGTCTTGGTGGCTTCAATCTGCCAGCCCTTTCAGGGAATGCTGCTGGTTTTGCCACCTTGTATGGTGGTGGCCATCGATGCCAGCCTGACGGGCTGGGGGGCTCATTGTGTCTACCGCAAAGCCCTGGGCATATGGAACAGGTCAGTCTCATTGTGGCCAATAAATTGCTTAGAGCTCAGGCTGTTCGCAAGGCTCTCTTGATCTTTTGGCCTCTTCTCAAGGATAAGCCAGTCTGGGTATTGTCGGAAGGTATTACTGCAATGGCCTATATCAAGATAGGGCGGCACCTGCAGAGCCCAGATGGAAGAAGAGGCTTGCCACCTTTGGTGGGCAGAGTGGAATTTGCTGCTCATCTCTGCAGCTCACATCGCTGGCATGTTGAATGTCAGACGGCCTTTTGGGTGGTAACTTAGAAATGGGGCATCTCAATTCTGGATCTTGTGGTGTCAAGTCACTACACCAAAGCTCCCTGGTTCTTCTATAGGAAAAAAGGAACACTATTCAGGACTGGGTGCTCTGCTTCAGCTGTAGCCATCGACAGGAGTCTTCTACAGCTTCCCACCATGGCCAATAATAGGCAGGATGCACCACAAAATCATGCTTCATCTGGGTCTGGTGGTCTTGATCGCCCTGGATTGGCCAAGGAGACCGTGGTAAGTGGATCTCATACGATAGTGGCTGAGCCTCTGCACTTGCCTCCTTCTCTGGACCATCTTTGTCAGGTGCAGTTCAAATGGATGATCCGCAGGGGTCTGTGCTGGGTCCGTTGCTTTTTAATGTATTTATAAATGACCTAGAGATGGGAATAACTAGTGAGGTAATTAAATTCGCCGATGACACAAAATTATTCAGGGTCGTCAAGTCGCAGGAGGAATGTGAACGATTACAGGAGGACCTTGCGAGACTGGGAGAATGGGCGTGCAAGTGGCAGATGAAGTTCAATGTTGACAAGTGCAAAGTGATGCATGTGGGTAAGAGGAACCCGAATTATAGCTATGTCTTGCAAGGTTCCGCGTTAGGAGTTACGGATCAAGAAAGAGATCTGGGTGTCGTCGATGATACGCTGAAACCTTCTGCTCAGTGTGCTGCTGCGGCTAGGAAAGCGAATAGAATGTTGGGTGTTATTAGGAAGGGTATGGAGTCCAGGTGTGCGGGATGTTATAATGCCGTTGTATCGCTCCATGGTGCGACCGCACCTGGAGTATTGGGTTCAGTACTGGTCTCCGTATCTCAAAAAAGATATAGTAGAATTGGAAAAGGTACAGCGAAGGGCGACGAAAATGATAGTGGGGATGGGACGACTTTCCTACGAAGAGAGGCTGAGAAGGCTAGGGCTTTTCAGCTTGGAGAAGAGACGGCTGAGGGGAGATATGATAGAAGTGTATAAAATAATGAGTGGAATGGATCGGGTGGATGTGAAGCGACTGTTCACGCTATCCAAAAATACTAGGACTAGAGGGCATGAGTTGAAGCTACAGTGTGGTAAATTTAAAACGAATCGGAGAAAATTTTCTTCACCCAACGTGTAATTAGACTCTGGAATTCGTTGCCGGAGAACGTGGTACGGGCGGTTAGCTTGACGGAGTTTAAAAAGGGGTTAGATAGATTCCTAAAGGACAGTCCATAGACCGCTATTAATGGACTTGGAAAAATTCCGCATTTTTAGGTATAACTTGTCTGGAATGTTTTTACGTTTGGGGAGCGTGCCAGGTGCCCTTGACCTGGATTGGCCACTGTCGGTGACAGGATGCTGGGCTAGATGGACCTTTGGTCTTTCCCAGTATGGCACTACTTATGTACTTATGTACTTATGTTTTGGTCTTATGATCTTGCTGTTTTGAGGTTGAGGAAGAAAGCATAATCTGATTCGGTTAGTACTAACTTTTTGCAATCACAGAAGCATTCCACCTTGTCTGCCTATGTCAGGATTTGGAGGATGTTAGAGTTCTGGTGCTCGCAGTGGACGATTTCACCCCTTCAGTCTTCCTTGACACAGATCTTGGGCTTCTTGCAGTAGGGCCTTTCGAGAGGTCTGGTTTACAGTTTTCTGAGAGTTTGGGTAGTGGCCTTGGCTTATTTTTGGGTTGGCTGCAAAATTCTTCATCTGCACATCCAGACATGGTGCATTTTTTTGAAGGGGGTCATTCACTTAAAGCCTCCTCTGCAGTATCCCTGTCCAGAATGGAACCTTAATACAGTTCTTCAGGCCCTGCAACAGGCTCTCTTTGAGCCTCTTTAGAAAACTACTTGCAAGATCTCACACTGAAGTCTGTTTCTGGTGGCAATCTCTTTGACAGTGTGCATTTCTGAGCTCCAAGCTTTGTCCTGCAGGGACCCCTCCCTCCTGCTTTTCAGAATCCAGGGTCACAATCTGCATGGTGCCTTCCTCTCTGCCCAAGGTAGCGTCCTTCTTTCATTTGAATTGTCCAGTTTTTCTCCCATTGTTTCAAGAGGTGGATTATCCCCAGGAGTTCCCCTTTCTTTATCTTTATGTTCACTGAGCACTTGTTCAGTATCTTCAGGCCACAAATGAGTTTCGGTGCTCAGATCATCTTTTTGCTCTCTTGGAGGGGTCCCAGTTGGGGTGTGGTAGTCTATAAGGTAACCATTGCTTCAGCGTATGTGATGGCAGGGAGGTACACTCTACTAGAGTTCAGTCTACGTCTTGGGCAGAGTTGTGTGCTTTTTTTCTGGAAGAAATCTAGATTGGCTACCTGGTCTTCATTGCAAATGTTTGATTAAACCATTATCACTTGGATGTTTCGGTGTGAGCGAAGTCTTCCTTTGGGGCGTCTGTGCTTGCTGCATTCCACAAGTCTGGCTTTGCTGTTGCTATGGAAGGAAAACTTGTCTTACCTGATACTTTAGTCACAGCAGACAAATTCAGGACTGTCCCCCCCCCCCCCCCCCCCCAGTGGTGAGATTCTGTCTCTTTTATTGCTCTGTGTAGCTGTTCCTGTTCATTGTTTAGTATGTTATGATATGTATGTGGGGGAGTTGTTTTCTTTGAGGAGAGAGTCATGCTTACTTAATTATTCCTTCAGCTTTATGAGAAATATTGACTGACCAAGTAGTATACCATTCTATATTTGAGTTCAGTTCAATGCTCTCTATCTCCACCTGCTGGTAGATGATCATAAATCACAAGTCTGGATTCATCTGCTGTGACTAAAAGAAAGAAAATGATCAGGTAAGACACAATTTTCCTTTGCCATTTGGCTAGCTTGTAGTAGTAATCTCTGCTGTTCTTATGGTTTCATAGCATTTCACTCTTTGTGATGGAACTGCCTAGCTTCATATGAACAATTTTTATCTATTAAATAACAGATGTTAAAATGTCTGAAGCTTTTTTTTTTTTTTGTAATTTTATTTTTATTGCTATTGACTCTCTTAATAGCAACATTATGCATTTAGGGGACCTTGTACTAAATTGCAATAAAGTTTTTTTTTTTTTTTTTTTTTGCACTTGCTCTTAGTTGCCAAATTAGTGCACAGTAAGTACACTCTATAGTAAATGCAGGGGGCGTGCCCAGCATCTGCCCTGCGATTACTGCACAGGACAGCACTTAATCACAGGCAGGAGGATGTGTGCTATCGGCCACTGTATTTAACTTGATGTTGGCCAAATATTTTAAAGCAATAAAGAACTATAGTTGCCCCCCCCCCCCACCCACAAGATGGGATTGGAAGGCTGTTTGGTTGGGGGGGGGGGGGGGAGAAAGGATGCAGCCATAGTTCTCCCTTTAGTGACTGTGCTACCAGACTGCTGATAGTGCAGCTGTGGTGGTGGCTGTCAGGACAGCATATGGTAATGATCCATATACTAGCTGTCACAGCAGGTTACACCCACATATCTCCTGTTCCTGTATTAAGCAGCATGTTTGTTTTTTGTTTTTTTAAATCATACTGGTTGTTCTAACATGTTAGACAACCCATGTTAGCTGCTTGATGCAACTTATTAAAAGGGTCCCTTAGTCTCTAAATAAGCACAGCATACATTCTTACATAAACTCAGCCATAGAACGAAGGTAAGTTACATTCCCTATTCCTCCTCCAACCTATGCTATTGATAAAGATCCTTCCAGACTTGTAGAGAAGTGATAAGGCTGTGCTATCCCATAATTTAGAAAGGGGGAGGCCTAAGACCTTGCCACACTCAAGTAGCTATTAGGTTACTACCCACAAGGAATTCACATTTAAGATAATTAATCTTCGCTTATAAATCAATTCATGGGGGTTTACCACAATATCTACCAATGTTAACCATTCTTTATTCTCCCTGCCCCCCTCTTTTGCACTTAAATGTCTGTTTGTCCTCCCAGGCACATCTGTAATTGACTAGAGCGCTTTTTTTTTCTTGCACCCGTACTGCAGTATAGAGAAGATAGTCCAAAATACACAAGAGAAATTGCCTGATGTAGGAAAGACTCTACACAGTTACGTCGCAGAATGTGTGCCTGCATCAGGAGTCGTAATACCTTACAATTTTAAGATAAGAATGGACCCTACATGTATATAAAAACAAAACAATTGTAAATATGCAAACATTTTTAAAACTATAAAAGCATGCATAATTGAAAAATGTAGAACCATGCATAATTGAAAAATTAAAGCTTTAAAAAAAGGTGCTAAATTAATCACATACAGATAAGAAAACCATATGTAAAAAGAGCCCCAAACAGAAGCATAAATAGTAACTGTCTAACTCATACAGTTTTCATACCTTCATGTTTGGCGATTCAGTTATGATTAGTACATATACAGGAGGAATGGGGTAAGATCTATAAATATAAATAATTACAATGAGACTTAAAAGATAAAAATTATATAAGCAATAATGAATGATAACTAAAAGCCATAGTCTATAAGTACCCATGGTTATCTGCATAAAGGGATGTGTATAAAAAAATGTTAAATGTGTATTAAAAAAAATATAAAACCAATGAAATGATTTGACTATACACCATATTGGCCTTGAAGAAGCCAAGCAGATGATCAATGTGGAATAATGAATTAGACGAGTAATATCTGGGGATAATCAGGTTAATACCACTTTTTTTTTCTGTTTACTGTTTAATTGATCTTGTCTTTATTTATTTATTTTATTACATTTGTACCCCGCGCTTTCCCACTCATGGCAGGCTCAATGCGGCTTACATGGGGCAATGGAGGGTTAAGTGACTTGACCAGAGTCACAAGGAGCTGCCTGTGCCGGGAATCGAACTCAGTTCCTCAGTTCCCCAGGACCAAAGTCCACCACCCTAGCCACTCCTCCACTCCACTCTTGTTTCACTCTCCCTATTTAGTGATCTAAGGAAGAGAATAGAATTACCTGACTGAAATAATTCCTATTTATTACTTTCTCTGTATTTCCGGCAAGTTGTTTTATCGCTTGTAAAAATGTAAATGGTTATAAATAAAAAAAATTAAAACAAAAATATAAAACTATGTATGTGATCAATTTGGCACCGTTTAAAAAAAAAAAATCTTTATGCATGTTTCTACATTTTTCAATCCATGCTTTTATGGTTTTAATAATTTTGCTTGTTTTTTGTTTCTACATTTTTCAGTTATGCATGCTTTTTGTTTTTAATAGTTTTGCATATTGATTTATTTTGATTTGTATACATGTGGAATCCATTCTTATTTTATGTAAGGTGGTATGACAAAGGCACACGTGCCAAAACAAGTCCGGAGCCTTTCATGCATTAGGCAATTAGATCTGACAGAATAAAAGTTTTTGTACTACATACTGGGAATACTCGTCCTTCATTGCCTCACTTTCTCATTTTGCTGTGGCACTCGCACTGTGGAACAGTCTTCCCTTGACTTTCTGAGCAGAGTTGTTTTAACGAAAGTTCTGATCTGGGTGTTAGAATTTTTTTTTTTTTTTTTAATTTTTTCCCCACTGGCATATGGGATATGCTGAATCCAGTTGAGGCAAAATTCCATATCCAGTGACAGTTTTTGCTTTTTATTTTTTACTGTCCTTTTATTATTTGATGGCTTGTATGATTGGACTTGCTTTTCTATTCAAATTCAAACATGCGTGGGATAAACATAAAGGAATCCTCCTCAGAAGGAAGGGATCCCCAGAAGCTTAGCCGGTGGTGGGAGGCAGGGCTGGTGGTTGGGAGGTGGGGATAGTGCTGGGCAGACTTATACGGTCTGTGCCCTGAAAAAGACAGGTACAAATCAAGGTAAGGTATACACAAAAAAATGGCACATGTGAGTTTTATCTTGTTGGGCAGACTGGGTGGACTGTGCAGGTCTTTTTCTGCTGTCATCTACTTTGTTACTATGATTTATGGAGTTTTTCTTCTCATAATTTTAGATTAATAGCTTTGAGCTGTGTGCTAGACAAAAGAGTACAGGACGTACAAATAAGTGAAAGGAAATAAAAAAAAAACCATGACTTAAATCGCTCACTGTTTCAAAACATTTTGAACTGTGCAAAATGAGTATTTTGATGTAAGAGTAGCAGCAGATAGTATGATTATACTTTCTAAGACTTTTAAATGTGCAGGCACTCCTGATTAGTTTATGTAAGATTACAGAAATGACTAAAACTTGGCTTGCATAAGAAACCACCCAGAGTTGCTAAGACTTCTACCTAACTGCAAAAGTTATAATACTCCAACTGGAAACCTATATTGGATGATAGCTGAATTAATAAAACCAGTTTTAAAACTGAACTTTTTTTTTTTTTTTTTTCATGAGGGACTGCTTGCTTTTGGTTTGCTTCCTGGATACCAGCAAGGGGGCTCCAAATACAGACCATGCTAAACTGTTTTACCAGGCACCTCCTGTTACTGCAGGAAAAGATAAGACTCATTGGGGGGTTTAGGAGGGGTGAGGTTAAGAGGAAATTCTTTTAGCCTCCCTTCAGTACCAAGCAGAAAATCTGGATTGTACAGATAAGGTGGTCTTTCATGGGAACAATTGGGACTGTCTGCTTTAAATAAAACATGTGAGAGGGTAGATGCCTTACTATTAATGATATACATACAGAATATAGGCTCCACCCAGGGAACTTTTAAAGCTGGACTTGGAGCACTCATTTAAAGAACAATTACCCTCTCACTTTAACCAAGCTTTAAGCATATATTTGGGTAGAGAGGGGTTAGTTCAATTTTTAAATATAGGTAGGAATAGGAGAAGCTTGTATGAGAGAAGAAATTTTGTGGAGTGATGAATTTTAATTGATATTTTGGGTTTTTTTTTAAATAGTTTTGGATAACAAACTCATAATGTGTGTGATTTATAAGCAGAAGATAGAGGGGGATGCATAAGGAATTATTAAAGGTCGCAGATGTGCTTGAGGTGATACATAGCAATTTATTACACTAGCAAGGAAGGAGTGGATAAAAGGCTACTGCTTTGCCTATCGCCCACCACCTACATCCTGTCAGGTGATGGAGAGAGGCTGTAAGCTGTGGTTTTTGTGACAGGGGGGGAGAAGCTAAAGCTGCATCTGCTAAAGGGGGATGCAAAGCCATCTACCCCCCCCCCCCCAAAAAAAAAAAAAAAAAGCTGAAGCCTTAGCCTTCTGTGCATTACCCACCTGTCCCCAGTAGCTACAGCTGTTCACCCACTCCCAGCAACCAGTCTAAAGTCATCACTTATTTGACCACCCCAGCGCATCCTGGACCCAACAGTAATCTCTCTAAATCCCTCTTCTCACCATTCCCCCCTCACTCAAGGTATTACAAAGTGTCTCAGCCCACCTTCATTAAAAAGGTCTCTTTGTTTATCCTTACCTAGACAACTGACTATTGTCAGCACTGACTTACACTGACTTCATTGATGGTAACCACCTCCTTCCAAGAAACCATGTAAAATACTATGAAATTTAGGGTTTCTCCTATACATGGAAAAAATCTATTGTGCAGACCTAGACACTAACAGCCAGAGCATTTTTTTTCTCAAGACTATCATTTCGGGACCAGCAGCAAAGATTCTGTCATCCCTTTGTAGCAAGATACGCAAATTCAGATCAACCATGGCTCACAACGTCCTCAAATTATTGGATCACATGGCAGTCTGTCTTTGTGGTTCCCATCACAGGATGGTACATTAGTCCACTACAGTAACATCTCAGAGTCACTTGAATAGAAGTCTGTGACCTTTGTCAAGATTAAGTCCTCTCTGCCTGTCCAGTGCATCCTTTGCTGGTTGCAGTGTGAACACAAATCTGCAACAGGGTCCTTAAAAGGAGGGGGGGGGGGGGGTCTCTGAGATAGATGAGAGCACTGCACTTGGATCTGTTTAGAGGCCTCCAGAACTGAGTTGGTGTCAGATTACTCAAAATAGAGCGGAAAGTGTGGCTGCATTCCTATAAGAACCCAGTCACTGGTAAGCAACTAAACTTTTGTTGACTCCCAGTTAAGGAACAGCCTCCAACATATTTTCCCTGCAATCACTGTATGCAGAGTTGCATGGGTGCATGTCCAAACACTTTAACATCACCAGTATCCAATTCCATCAACTTCCAGCAAGTTCCTATTCATCAGTAGGAGGTCAGTTCTTGAATGTCTTGTAGTGGAAGAAGAGGGTATAATCTCCTGCTTTGGGTTTTGGACCCTCGTCAAAGTTGAAACAAGTGGAATTTAATTCTGTGCCTTCTATAAGTATCCTGACCACCACTTAACATCTCTACCACTGGGTCGGTGACCACATTGAAATATCCCTCCCATGAGCAACTTGTCCTGGGTGAAGCTGGTCTGTTCTATCATTAGTTCTGTTTAAAATACATTTTGCTCCACAATGTGCATATAAACCAACTATCATTCTACCAAATCATTTCTCCTTCAGAAAAATGTATCTTCCTTTTAGATCTTCTTTATATCTCCTCCACCTGGAAAGGGATATCCCTTAATCAAGCTAGCCACCCCAATTATCTTACTCCCTCTCCCACAATGAGTGCAATAAACCTGATTATATATTTTTTATTTTGTTTATCTTGATCTCTCAGATATTTCTTATACTATAACAATGATCAATCACATCTCTCAAATTCTTGCCCATGAAAAGTTAACTTTGGTGTTCCATGGTCCAACTAATTATAGTGTATCTAGATTTTCAGAAAGCTTTTGATAACGTTCTTCATGAGAGACTCCTGAGTAAATTTTAAAAAGCAATGGGATAGGAGGCAATGCTGTGTTGTAGCTTTGGAACTTTTTAAGATGGAAAAAAAAAAGAGTAGGGTTAAATAGACAATTTGTCAGTGGAGGAAGGTGAATAGTGGAGTGTACCACAGGGATTCAGTGCTTTTTAACATTATCTGGAAATAGGAGTCAAAATTATTCAAAGCTGTTCAATCATACATAGATTGTGAGAAATTGCTGTTAGTTTTCCTTTCAAACAATTTTTATTGAACAAAAAATGCAGAATAATACAAACACCACATTGCAAATAGTTCAACAATTATCAAATAAACTTTAATAACCCACTTCCCTTCATCTCCCAGCAGATTACACGTGTGATGTTGGAAACCTGGAGAAAAATGTTTCTCTCCCATTTTTTAATTTTTTTTTTTTTTTTTAATTATACAGCTACATATCATTGAAGTTGGCACGCCTCCCACTGGAAACCAACCATTTCCAAAGAAAGCAGTTGATGTCTTTTTTCCACCAGAGGCACAGAATGATTTCCCAGTTGCAATGCAGGTATGGTGTAACAATAAGCTGGAAGGCCTTAGGTGACAATACTAATGGCAAAAGGAATCATGCTCCCAGGCTCTGAAGACTGTTTTAGTGTCTTGGCAAATTTGGGGAATAAATAAATATTTTTACTGAGCAGATCTTCATGTGTTTCAGCATTTGAGTTTTTATATCCAGTTTGTCTTCCCTCGATGCCTGCTTCGAATGGGGGAGAAGATGCAAATTGGGCAGCTAGGTTGGTGTAAGAGCACATGAAAGATTCATGAGATGAAATGAGATCACCTGGGAGTAGCACACAAAGTATGCAGAATTTTATCTCTGTTCTCATGCCATGTGCTATTTGGAAGGGATGAATCTTGTTCTTTGCCTGTTCACCCAGTAATGTGAAGCTTTGTTAGAGGGATGTAGTGTAGCAAAGATACTGTTTCATTAACAAGAATTGTCCTCTGAATCACTATGCTTTCTGAAGGCTACTTTTTTTTTTTTTTTTTATTTCCTTATCATGCAGATTAGTGAAAAGCATGATGTGGTGTTCCTAATAACCAAATATGGTTACATACATCTATATGACCTAGAAACTGGAACCTGCATTTACATGAACAGAATTAGTGGAGAAACTATCTTTGTCACCGCACCCCATGAAGCTACTGCTGGAATTATTGGTGTAAACCGAAAGGGACAAGTAAGGAAATTCTCCTCACTTCAACAAACCTAATGTAATTAGTTGTAGAAGTAATGAATTTGTGTATTGAGCATAGTATTAAAATTCACCACCTTCATTTTTGCATAAAAAAATAACCAAAAGATGTTAATCTGAGTTTCCTCCTCTTCCTTTTGGATTCCCAGCTCATTTGGAACTGTTACTAGTGGGGACCCAGCCACTAGATATCTCCCCATAGCATGATGACTAACTCTTCTCTCCCCCGCCCCCCCCCCCCCCCCAAGCCAAAGGGGGCTGCGAGTACCGCCTCTGGAGTGTGTAATGGCTTGGGCTGGGATTGAAATTCTATGGTCGCAGATTTCCTCTCTTTCCCCCAAATCCTTTTCCTTATTCATAATCTCTTCTCTTCTGTGAATTAAAAGAAAAATGCTGACATGTTTACCATCTAATTAAGAAAAAAAAAATCAAATATATGAAAATGCTATATTTATTGCAGAAATAACAAAGGTCTGTGCTTATAAGCCAATAGTATTCAATTCTAGTCCTTAGAGCTTTAAAAATTGGTCCTGCTGTGTTAACAAATTAACTTGAATTGTTTAAATTTGGTCTGTTGGAAAGTATGTCTTATTCATGTACCGAGTTCAACTTATACCCATTCATGGCCTTTTGAAAGCTTGAATGTTTTCATATTCTAGGGTCAGATGCCTCAGATTTTACTGTTTAATTTTCTCTCCTTTAGTCTCACCAGACCAGTCCAGAAACTGTTACATCTGTCAACCAGTGAATGGAGACGGAAATAAAATAGTTGTGTGATTTTTCTCCATAAGGGCACCATACAAGCTCAGATATCCAGTAGTTTGACAAAGCAATGGGCCATTGTTACTATTTTGCTTTTAAATGATTTTGCACAGTAAACTGGAGAAGCAATAAGAAACCAGAAAGGTAATTTGAAAAATACACCTAATCAAATTACAATATGATGGGATGTGCTTCTGGACTGGTCTGGTGGGACTGAAAGAGAAGATTAGTAGGTAAGATCTGATTTCTCCTTTAGCATCCTCTCCAGACCAGTTCAGAGCCTGTGGGATATAGCAAAGTAGCCCTTAAATTGGGAGGGCCTTGGAATTACTGTTAGTAAATGAATTGCCGCTAATGGAAGAATTTGAATGGTTAAAGAAACAACTCTCATCCCATTTAGAACTAGTGAAGCCCTTGCTCGCAACTTCCTGTATTGAGAACTTGTCAGCAAACTGTTTCAATTCATAATTGAGCAGCAAAATAGGCCTAAAGGATTCTGGGTTTTTTTTTTTTCCCAGGTTGAGTCCTGCCTTTGGTAAAACCAACTATCTGAGCTAGCTGCAGTGACTCTGGTAGTTGTCCCTCTCCTACTATGGAGTTAAACCTAGAAGTCAGTGGGGGAACAACCTCCTCCCTCAAAATCTTATAAAATTCCCCTCTATAATCGGCGGGCCCCTCTGTATAGTCTAAGATACCTCCTCCTTTCCAAAAGGGGCATTTAGCATAGTTAAGCTTTCCAGGTTCAGTCACGAAAGATCCAAACCAGATAGGTACATAGAACTTTCCAATGGTGGAAGATCAAGAGGTGAGTACAATTGAGCATAATAATCTCACATAATATGGTTAATTTGGATATCTGTATTCTCCAGAGCCCCGCTGCAGGGGAGTATAAAGCATCTATCTTAAAAGGGACCCTGACAAGGATAGGCCAAGTGGACCAACAATCTACTAGCTGATATTTAAAAAAATGTGATTTTTGGGTATTCTGCTGGATCAATTCATATAAGGTTTGTTGCAATTGTAAAAAATACGTTTTGACTCGAACGTTGTGGTTTAACCCATAGAGGTGCCACAGTCGTGCAACTTCCTTTTTCCAAGTGGAGTAGCTCCCTCTCCCCATCTTTCTTTTGGTGACTAGCATAAACTATGTTTTTCCTTGCAGCACTGCTTTAGCAATATCCTAATATAAGATAGGAGTGGCCACATGAGCAGCATTTGCCTCTTTAAACGTCTACCGTTTTCTTTGAGAGAAAGTCTAGAAATCTCCCATCCCCATAAAAACGGACCGGAAACTTCCACTGATAATATAAGAACATAAGTGTTGCCATACTGGGACAGACCAAAAGGTCCATCAAGCTCAGCATCCTGTTTCCAACAGTGGCCAATCCAGGTTACAAGTACCTGGCAAAATCCCAAAACAGTACAATACATTTTATGCTGCTTGTCCTAGAAATAAGCAGTGAATTTAGGAAGTTATCCAAACCTTTTTTAAATCCCGCTAAGCTAACTGCTTTTACCACATCTGCAGCGAATTCCAGAGTTTAATTATATGGGGACACCCTGGGGAACTCCAGATGAGTGGACACCATAGCATGGTTGATATTTTGATGGGTCTAATCTCCACCCCTTGTATTGCTGTAAACAAGCAGCGAGAGATGAAAATGTAATTGATCCTGGACATGGTGGAGTGTGCTCAGGACAAGTAAGTATAATCTCGATCTACTGGATGGAAAGTGCGCCATATATCCACCAAATCAAGAAAGTCACTCATCAGTGGAATAACCTGGGATGTATGGTAGGATCTCCCCATTTTCCCATTTGCCTAACCGCGGATCCCCCACCTCATTAAAGTCCCCCTCCCTCCAGAACGGGACCCCCATCAAAGCTCTGAAGGTGTTATAGTATCTGCCTATGAAAGGCTTTACTATAAATATTCAGGTATGTTTCCTGGAGGAGGGAAACAGACACGTTCTGCTGATTCAATGCTTGCAATATTTATTTTGTCATTTAACTGGTGATGAAATACCTCCCACTTTCCAGGTCACTACTTTAAAGGGCATTATGTGACAGCACTGAGCAGGTGAAGCATGAAGCTTAAAACCATTCTTCCCCCCACCCCAGACAAATGCAACCCCTCCCCTCATGGGCCCCACTAGGTGCTTGACTTCCGTGCCCCCTCCTACAAAGCCCCTCCTCCCCTTACAGAAATAGAAAAGAAAGATATATAGGCACCCAATCCCACCCCTTTCAGCCAAATCCCGAAACCATCCAACTAATGCCTCTCTGAAACTTAGACCAGTAACAACCTACTATGGCACAAATAAGTGGGCAAGCTTGTACATTCAAAGATCTGCAAACCTGAAAATTACTAACAACAAAATGGGGCACACTATTCCCCCTCTGCAACAGCATCACAGGTTCCCCTATCCCAGGCCCATGTGCTCAGGAATGTCATTTAGATCTCATTCAAGATGTTCCACCCAGTCTTGTGCATCCGCTATGGTATCATAATATTACAGAGCTCCATTGAAAGAGACTCGCAGTTCAGCTGGGTAAAGCATATTTGTAGTTTGTGTAAGTGGCCACACAGTGGAGCAAACTGCGTTGAAGTGAGACTTTAGTGGAGTAGTCCTGGAAACACAAGATCCTATTTCCGTCATAGTCTAGCGTCTTACCATTTCTGAGAGCAGACAGAGTCTGCACCTTATGATAATGGAGTAGTCTGAGAATGACCACCCTGGGACACTCTGTGGTCAGTCTTTTTGGACCCAAGCGATGTGCACATTCTATTCGTAGAGGTCCAGAAGTACTTGGGAAACCATGCCTCCAGAAATCCACTGAGTTTTCCTTCTTGTTCTGACTCGAGCAGCCCTACCAGTTTCAAGTTGCTCCTCCAAGAGCGATTTTCTATATCTACGTTCTCCAGGGAGGCAACCTTGTCTTGTAGATGATTTCCAGTGAAGCTTCCCAAGTCAGTCTCAACCTCACCCACTCTCTGTTGAACCGCCTGAAGATCTTGTGTTAAAGTAGTAAAATGATGCTCCATGCCATCCAGTTTATCAATAATTTGCTGAAATTGTGCGCCCATTGCCAAGCAGACCTCTGTAATGATTTCAGGAGCCCACTGTGGGTGAAGGGAGGGCACTTCTTTCTGCCATTTTTAGGCCTCCACATGATTCTTCTCTGCGTCCCCCTCATAAGTACATAAGAATTGCCATACTGGGACAGACCAAAGGTCCTTCAAGCCCAGCATTATAACGGCCTCATTTTTGTTTTCCATTCCTTTCCTAATAATACCTAACATTCTATTTGCTTTCTTAGCTGCCGCAGCACACTGAACAAAAGGCTTCAACGTATCATCAACACCTAGATCCCTTTCTTGGTCGGTGACTTCCTAACATGGAACCTTGCATTACGTATATATAATTCGGGTTCCTCTTTCCTACATGCATCACATTGCCCTTGAGATGCCATGTGGAATTATACAGCCCTCTTGCAGCAGCAGCAACAAGCCCAGGCTGCAAGAGTCACCAAAGGGGTCTCAAAAGCTCCGTAGAAAATAAAAAGGAGTAGGGAATGATAAAGTACTATCTGAGAAGCTGAGCCCTGGCCACGGAGATGAGTTCTGGGTCTGCCAAAGAAAATGTCCAGTATGTGATCAGCTGTTGGGGATTACCTCTAGCACTGGGCAATGAAGATAGAGGCCAAGCAAAAAATTGTTCCGTTTTGCCCAGACCTCCAATCATTAAACTGCCATAGATGCGTCTAGATAAAATCCATGTTGTCCACGCAATGAGCAAGAGGCCCCAGAGGGTAACATCCCACACAGCTCACACCACCGTCGTTTGACGAGAAGTACACTCCCACATCTGCTAGTAGTTCAGTCTAAGATGGAGAACCAGCAAGGAAAAGGCCTGCTATCTTAAGGGATCCTCCTGTTTCGCACCCCTTCAGCTGCAGCTCCACATGGGACCCAGTGGTGGTGTGCTCCAGCCGCCGCTGCTGCCGCTTACCCTGGAGCCTTAGCACTGTCGCTCTCTGCGCCATCGGAAGTCTCAATTGCACTTTGCTCTTCCCCTGCCGCCCTCTGGGTTGGTCATCTCACTGCGGGTCACCGCACCAGAGTGCCACTCCAACCACGAGGGGAGGGATGCGAACACTTGTCAGCTCCAGAGAATTGTGCTGCTCACCAAACCAAGAGAACCGCACAGCAGAACTACAAGGGGAGCCCCAAAAGGATTAGGCTGTGTGCCGAGTTAAAGGCTGCTGCCGTTTTATTTAAATGGAGCTCCTGGGTAACTGGAATCGAGAGTCTGCAGTACAGGAGGAGGGGGCTACAGGAGCTTAACATTGGCCATCTTGGCTGGCAGCTCCACTGGAAGTCCTTTCGCTGTTGATGCTGTTTTAAGTCGTGTCTCTTCACCTATCTTGTTGGACCCAAGAGGAGGATGGTCTGTGCTCTCCAGGGGCTTCCCACTAATGTTAATCTGGCCCTAGATCTCTCAGGAGCATCAATTGACTTCCCCCTTCCACTTCTGCCATCATTCTTATGGCTTTCCCTTTTGAGCATTATTCAATCAGATTACATTGTAAGCTGTGTGGATAAGGATCTCTTTGCCTGCAGTCCTGTGTATGCCTGTTAGCACTTTAGAAATTTGTAGATGACAGGCAAAGGCAGGCAGCCTATCCTTCTTGGATTATTTTTTTTCTCTGTGACTTAAGTATGAGCTAATTGGGCAGTCTGGACCCACGGAGCGTAAGAAGTTTTAATTTTGGCTCTCTCTGATGCTGACAGAGCACTAGCTTGCCTGTTTCTCTTTTGCTCTGCTTTCTGTGTGTTTTTGTTCTGCCCTTACCGTGCAGTATATTACTAGCTACTCAGTATGCATCTGTAGAATAGCTGCTTCCTATCTTGAGCCGCCTTCTGTATTATTACTAGGCTTTCTCTCCCCCCCCCTCAATATTTGGACTTTACTAAAATCATCATTTTATTTGTAACCTGTCATTTTCTGTCTGAATGCAGAACAGAAAATGGTGTGCTAGAACTCTGATTTTTAGTCAAGTGCTGACATCCATGGGATTTGAGGGAAAGGTGGCAGCAATAGACTAGTTTGCTTGTCAGAAATGTATTGGAGGCTTCAGCACTATGCCCTCTGTCACTAATGAGGAACATTCTGGAGTCCCTGTTCCTTGTTTAGTGTGATGCATAGGAGATTACCCTCCTCTGTCAGTCATAGGACAGGAGTCATTCACATTTTGGAAGGACTATAAAGGGCCTTGGAAAGCCATTGTCCAGAGGTCTTCCTTCACAGGAGTACAGTGTCAAGAAGAGGTTCCTTAAGCCCCATAGCCTGGATGCTACTTCCTAAAGTGGCCCAGTGTACAGCACTTTTCTTTGGGGGAGGGGGGTGAGGGGGTTGGCCACCTTGCCTTAAGTCTTTTTATTTTTCTGTTTAGGCCCCAAGCTTAGGATCCCTCTATCCACAAAGACCCTTTATTTGTTTCAGGTGCCGTTTTGGGGGATTTGGCTCAAACCAGTCCCTTGGTCATTTGATTAATTTAAAGGTAAATGAACTGAAAATCTCTTTCTAGCATGTGTCCAAAAACAAATGCATATTGTAACTGGTGAAATTTCAACATAACATAGGCTGAAAAATCATTTGAAGACTACAGGTATGAGATGGAAGTATTAGTTGGAATCGTCTCAAAATCTAATTTGGTGCAGGGAAGAAGCAACACTAGTGTGGCTGAACTCGTGGAAAGAAATATAAGCTCTTATTGGTTGGATTGTGCCATTGGTTTAACTATTTAGATTTTTTTCTTTTCTTTCTCATCCTCTCTGAGCAGGTAAGAGAAGGGGTGGTGAGTAGGTTGGGGGAAATCCAGGTCCCACAAGTTGAAAGCCACAGCTTCATTTAAGTTGCTTGACATTTTGTTGCCATACAACAATCCTAGAATGAGACACAGGATTTGAGACTGCCATGTCTCCTAAAGGAGTAGATCTTTTAATGAAGGCTTTCATTTGTGTGGTGATGCAGAGGTATTACAGTCTCTATTGAAGCTCCTGTTTGCCTGTTTAAAAGGCTGTACAAGTCTATTCCATAACAGTTTGCCTAGTAATCTTTCTGGGCAAGCTGCCACCGATAAGCATGTGAGGCACTGCTGAACAAAAGCATGCAGTAATCTTAGGAAAACTCTTCTAATCACACATACACCCTCTTGCTGGCAGCATCACAGTCTGACTTATTGGATAATGCCACAAAGCTGTCTGAAACTGCAGTGGCAATTTCATTTGTTCCCCCTCTGCTTGTTGTGATTGTTAATGGTTACCTGTGTACCTTTCTTGAGCATAGTCATCTTGGGGATGTGATGCCCCTTCTTTTCCAGTATTCCTATTTGAAACATTCGCAATTTCTACAAATACATTTCCCTTTTATTCTTTCCAACTAAACACTTAACAGAAAGGAACTAGATTGGAGGGGAGGGGGAAGGAGCTGGTGAAGGCACATAGTTTAAAAAATAAAAAATGACATAGTGGATGTTCGAGAAATTGTTCTCCCCCCCCCCCCCCCCCCCCAAAAAAAAAAAATGGCCCCATGTATTTCTATGGGAAAAGTTCTAGCTGCTACAGCATACCAACATTGATCTATAACAGGGAATTACTTCTTTGCACTTCTCCTCTCCTCATCAAACAAGCACATATGGAATTTACAACCTGCCTAGGTGCATGAAACATGCATGGTTTCCCATCCAGGATTCCCAGTCCCATATCCCATTTTTCCTGGGTGGCTGTTAGTGATTTTAGGTATGTCGTCTTTATTTTTTTTGTTCTTGTATGTCTACTGTGAAACCTAGTCACATAACTGTATAGTTCTCATAATGGTTGCTGTGAAAAATGACACTTAGTAACTGAACAGTAGAGTTTGCTACTGGTTGCTATGTATTCAACCTCTTTATTATGAAGCCAAAACTTTTGTGGAACTATTCCATTCAAACCACCTCTGCCTTCCAGGTTAAATGTGTAGAGGGGTTGAAAAGAATTCCACGAGCCATGCTTTGCATACTTTTCCCCTTGTTTAAATGAGTCTTGGTTCAGGCACTATACTCTATAATGTACTGCCACCAAACTGAAATATTTCAGTTAAGACTGTAAGAAGCAATCATGATATAGTACTAGTGTGTTTTATGCAATGAGAGCTGCATATTTTCCTCATCAGACTCTGGTTTGAAATATGTAAAACAGGTCTGTTTATATTTAACACTTTAAATGCTGATTAAAATTTTTTGTGTGTAATTTTGTTCATCTTCTAATTCTTATCTCAACTAATGCCTAATGGTTGCTGGTAAAATCTCTTGATTACTAGCAAACTATAGCTGTACTTGGAAACTTTTTCTTGACACTGTTGTCTTTACATCGTGGTGCAGCTGTTTCTGTGGTTCCCCTCTCATCAGTAGGCATCACTTGACTGATGACCAGGCTTCAAGTCCTGAGCCCAAGGGGGTCTTTAAACTTTTACTAGAAGCTATTATGACAATTTTTGTCCTTTCCATCCACCTGCTTCCCATTAACTAAAATCTTTGCCAGCATATTAGTTTGTGAGGAAACTGAAGAACAAATCTTCCTCTGGGCAGATTTTAGTCTTGGTGCAGGATACAGGTTTGAGAGAGACCTTAAGTTCCCAAATAGCAACAATGGTATGCAGCTTCTGGGTTATTGAGCCAGCATCCTATGATGCATTTGCATTTTTTCCATGTCTCTGGAACACAATATTAAGTAATGTAACGCAGTGAACTAAACATTCTTATTTAATTTGATCACTACCTGCAGCTTTTATTCAAAGGTAAAGTGTACTAAAAAGAACATTTCCTTTGCATTTTCATGAATTTTAGGTGTTATCTGTGTGCGTGGAGGAGGAGAACATCATTCCATATATCACCAATGTTCTGCAGAATCCTGACCTGGCTTTGCGGATGGCTGTACGGAACAATCTAGCTGGAGCTGAGGAGCTTTTTGCCCGAAAATTCAATGCCCTCTTTGCTCAGGGAAATTATTCGGAGGCAGCAAAAGTGGCAGCAAATGCACCAAAGGTTGGAAGTAAACTTTGTAGTAAGCTTTTGGTAAAATCTTATAGTAGTTTGAAGAGCATAACCAGGATTTCTATTCATGTGTATTATATTTACTAAACTTGATATACCTGTAATTGAAACCTATAGTGAGCAAAGCAGTTTACAATAAATCATTCAGAAAACATAACAGTATTGTTAATATATTTGTATTGTAAAGTATTTTTGTCACTAGTTTGAATAAACTGATTGCTGTAAGGAAGCCTGGCATAAGTCGTCATGAGTTAGGAATCCAGTCGTTTATCAGCATATGTAGCAAGGACCTGAAACATTGGTGTGACTATGAACCAGCCCCCATGGGGTTAAAATTCACGATAATTCATTTTGCTGATGGAGTTAAATATTCTGCTTATTCCATCTCGTTCCTTGATTTTGTGGTTGACTTGTGACTGCAACTGGATTTTATTTTAGCCCTCTCTATGCCTCAGATGGGCCATGACCTTCTCTCATAGAAGTCTTGTGTTTCAGGCTAGTATTGTGTTAAGGTATAGTAATGGTCAAACAGCTTATTGGAGATATAAAGATAAACCAAACATTCCCACAGCAATATAGGCTGCAAGGTAATTTTGTTTCACTCTTGCTTTCTCCCCAACATATAATATTATGTAACAGGCCTCGATGACTCTTCTTGCTCTGATTATACAATTATTTTGCCTTTTTTTTTTTTTTTTAAGGGGATCCTACGTACTCCAGACACTATTCGTCGGTTCCAGAGTGTTCCTGCACAACCTGGTCAGACTTCCCCATTGCTCCAGTACTTTGGAATCTTGCTAGATCAGGGCCAACTGAATAAATATGAATCATTGGAGCTCTGTAGGCCTGTCCTTCAACAGGGACGCAAACAACTTCTAGAGAAGTGGCTGAAAGAAGACAAGGTAAAACAGAGATCAGAATACTGGTTTTTGTGAATTTTTAGAATACTGCTGTTTTCTATGTGTTACTGATTAAAATCTTCTTTTTTTCCAAAGCTTTCTGAATTTATAAAGAATTTAAGATGCAGATCTGTTTTGGATAATTGTTCTTGTCATTTTAATAGCTGGAATGCTCAGAGGAGTTGGGTGATTTAGTGAAGTCTGTGGATCCCACCTTGGCGTTGAGTGTTTACCTGAGGGCCAATGTTCCTAATAAAGTTATTCAGTGCTTTGCAGAAACAGGACAGGTCCAGAAGATTGTGCTGTATGCTAAGAAAGTGAGTTCATTGATTTCAAGCTCTTTCTATTTTTGGTTTTGTTTCCAAAAGACATCCAGAGTATTTGAAACTAGACTCTATATATTGGTTAACTTTCCTACACATTTTAAAATCTTTTCTCCCCCCCCCCCCCCCCCCCAACTCTTCTGTTTTCTTAAAACACCACACACAAATCTAGCATTCATTGCCTTAACCACCCCTTCCTTGGCCACCTTCGTGAAATTGTCTGTGTTGGATGTGTTTCCATGTCTTTTCAAATCTTCACTTAATATAAGCTTTCCAGCTTAGTTTTTCTGTTGCTGATATCCTATAGGTTGGATATACTCCTGACTGGATCTTCCTTCTGAGGAATGTCATGAGAATCAGTCCTGACCAAGGCCAGCAGTTTGCTCAGATGTTGGTTCAGGATGAAGAACCCCTTGCAGATATTACACAGGTAAAACTGAAATATTTATATGATACTGGGATCAATGTTTAATTTTACAAGGCACAAAACGTTTGCTTTGCTTTTCAGGGAGGAGGAAGTAGGCCAAATACTTAAGAGTAATGGTTTAACAGCCAGGCAGCCAGGATTGAAATCCAAGTTCTACCACTGATGTCCCTTGTGCTGTTGGGAAAATCTCCTTATCTCCCATTGCTTTGGGTACCCATCTAAACTGTAAACTATTTGAAGAATCAATATAGTATGTAAATGTTTATCTCTACTGTACATAGTTGCATATGTCCAGTAGCACTATAAAAATAAAATGGAGTCAGATAACTAATGCTTTCCTGATTTAACATCAGTCTGACAGTCACATAACCAACAGGTGGTCAGTCTGAGTTAATCTAAATGTGCAGCACAGGACGTACCCTTCTACATGGAGGTTTACTTCCAGGGCTCTTTTGCGCAGAATATTGTGCAGACAGAAGCAGCAACTTGCTTGGATTACCCCTGCAACAATCTTGTGGTAAGGAGAGATGACTAATTGCACATTGAGCCGTGCCATTGTCCTCTGCCATGCTGGCCCCAACTGATTTGAACCACTCAACTCTGTGTAGTCCTGCATGGTTCAGACAAACAGTCTGGGAGGACAGCAGAGGATGAAGGCCCAGTGTATAGCCATTTGCTGGCGCAAGATGGGGAACACAGCGATCTGAATGTTGCCTGGGAGCAGGGCAAGAAAGAGGTGGGGGTATATGTTGGGTGGGAAATCTTTGGAGCACACAGAACAGGAGGTCTTTCTGGGAGTTGAGGAGAAAACGGAGAGCTAAGGAGAGTAGAGCATACTGGAAGGTAGGGAGAGAGAACCCATGGGGGAGGGGAAGAGGCAGAAAGCTAGGAGATGTCCATCCCAAAGAAAGTGCAGAGAAAGCTGGGGGTAAAACACAGAGGAGGTGGGAGGGGTTCAGATAAAGGTTGGAGTGAGAACTGACAGAATTGGAACTTTGGATTTTAGTATTGCTGGGAGAGATGTCGGGCCTTGATGGGGTAATTGTGTACCAAGGAATTAAAAATAGATGTATGTAAACTGTTAATGTGTTTAGAATTTTTGCTTACAATTCCTTGGGAATAGAGATTGTATTGAGATTTCTTGAGATTGATTTTGAACTGCTGATGTCCTTCCCCAGAGTGCAGAAGCAACCCTTCTACCTCTATCATGACATCTACAGACTAACATGGTAATTTGATATCTACAGAACAAGGGTATTGAATATTCTCTGTCCATACATTCTGGAGAGCATATCAGGCTTGAATACCATCCCTTTCTGAACTTGAAGTCGTAATTGATTCTGAACCCATTTTTCTTGCATAGGCCAGTTTTGATATAGTATTTTCCTCTAACCTTAAGCAAAGTTGGTGTGTTTTTTTTTGTTTTTTTTAAATATTAGCACCATCCCAACCTGTAGAATATCTGGTTCTCTTGCATCTGATTTGAGGTGGGGTGGGGTGGGGGGAGAAATAATGAAACCACCTGTCCCTTACTATTTAACTGAGATGTCCTTTTCATGTTTTCTAGATTGTTGATGTCTTTATGGAATATAACCTGATTCAGCAGTGTACTGCTTTTCTGTTGGATGCATTGAAGAACAATCGGCCATCAGAGGGTCCCCTGCAAACACGTCTACTTGAGATGAACCTCATGCATGCTCCTCAGGTATGTCCCAGCTGTGAAACTAAGCAACCCGTGCCCATCTACACACGAGTGAATATTTTACTGAGGTAACTCGGTCGCACAGAATTTCATTTTATTTAGCTTATTCTAAGAATTGTATGAAATGGCACTTTATTTTTAGTGCATTTGATAATAACATTAATGGTATGGCAGCAGAGGGAGTATGACATATCTCCTGCTCTGTCTTTTTTCTATGTGAAGAGATCCTTATATCATCTGTATTTCTTCTGTTTGACTTTCATTTGCCCCCCCTTTCTTCTAATTACTTTAAACTATAGTGTATATTGAGTGTTGGCAGTTCCATTTGGCGGTGTATCAAATATTGAATAGAAGATAAGGGTACTCTTAAGATAGCTAATATTTGGACTAAAATCAGTTACATTCAACTTCAATCCTCAGTCCGCAGACTGGTCTGATTTTCAGGATATCCCTAATGGATATGCATGAGAGATTACATGCACATTGGTTCAGTTGTAAGTAAGTCTGTCTAGTGCATATTTGTCAAGGGTATCTTGAAAACTTGACCAGTTTGTAGCCATGAAGAACCAGAGTTAGGGATCCTATAACATTTTATATGGAGTCTGTAGTGCAAATTCTTTTTTGCATACATTTCTTGGACTAATAGTGGTGTGGGATTTTGTCCCTAGCAAATTATTTTTATGTTAATTTCAGATGCCAAACAATGTGGTTACTCTGACCTTGCTGACCACAGACACAGAATGGAACCTGCTAATGGAACCTGCTAGATAGTTATTTTAGAATTTGTTGGTTTTTATAACAAGGTATGCAGTTAACTTGTCAAATTTCAACCTGTTGCTAACAATTATTTCAGAGGGATTCAATTATATAACAAGACAACTTTCATCTGAACATTTCAATCACATATTCTGATAACTGTTACATCCTGGGAGTAAGACTTTTTACCAAAAATTGCAAGCTGGCTGGGGAAAGATACCTGCTACAGGCAAATGTTGAATCTGTGAGCTCACATCTGGTTTTGATTTTCTACTGTATGGAAATGTTGGGTGTGTTTGTTTTTTGTTTGTTTTTTGCCTCTGTATCTTCTTGTAAGATTCCATGTGTTAGGACTGAGATTTGCTGGTGGTCTTGTATATTGCAGTCCTGGAGAATGTTATATTTCTCAATATTGTCATTGATCCTGTGGAGCAGAGTTGGTGTTCAGGGTAAATGATTTTGAAGGGGGTCTTTGGCATGTTGATTAGTGAGGAGGCAGGTCACTGGGTGAAAGATTGCCACCTAAGCATGAGGACAGCAAGAGTTGACTAATTCAGGTGGCTTTACTATTCTTGGATACAGCTACTGGCATACATACAACCTGGATATTCTTCCTTGGTAGTGGGACGTGCCAAGCAGAAACTTTGATTCCTAGCACTAGAGAGTCTCATTGATGAATATTTGGACGGTTATAAACCTGACCTGAAAACTTATTACTTGACTCTGTTTTCTTCAGTTATGTGTATTTTCTAAGGATATGGTTGCTAAGATGAAAGATAAAGATAAGGAGCTTTGTGAGATGGAAATTCAAATGTTGACCTTGCAGTGTTTTGAAGTGACCTCCTAAGGGCAGACTGATTCTTTACAATAAATTGGAGTAATTGGAAAATTTGGCTAGATTGAGATTATATATATCTATCTATCTATCTATCTATCTATCTATCTATCTATCTATATATATATATATATATATATATATATATATATATTTTTTTTTTTTAAACAAGTTATGAAATGTGAAAGACAGGGACCTTTGGACTCTTCACAGATCAGCCCTATCAGTATTTTTAGAAGGCATTCATATCCTGTGTAGAATCACATTACTAGTCTTAGTTTCAGATGAATAAGGACTTGTAGTCACTTTGACCACAAAAACGTTTGTGTTTGAAAGGGAGAGTATTTAAGGAAAGATCAGCATAATGCATGCTGCACAGTTAACTTTCTTCAGATGACTCTGGGTTATTGACATTTGTGGTGCCTTTTTAAAACTTTTCACATAAATGCTTTCTAACTTATTAGGGGACAGATTCATTTTTATGTATCTATTTGTAATCCTTTTGCTTTCATACAAGTGTGGTATAGTTTTGTTTCCTGTGCACAGGATGAGTTGCCTGGGGTGTATGGGAGTGGGTTTTGAGTTAATTTCAAATATAGCTGTGGCTTTTGTTCCCCTCTCATCTGGACTGGTAACTTTCTTTGTTTGATTGCTATATAATTTGCATTTACTGAATTCTTTTTCTGTAAAGGCAAAACTTCAATTAAAACAAATGCAGGTTGGAGTCATGTGATGCCAAGCTAGAGAGCAGGTGTCAGAATATCTCTTAGGCTCCAAGGGAAACATCAACCTCCATCGGCACTTTTTCACCTGGGGTGTGTACAACTCTTTAGGAGGGTGTCTAGTCATCTATGGCATCTGAATTTGACACCTACCTGCAAGGATGACATTAAAGATTCCGTAGAAAGAGAGACCACGCGAAGACCAACAATGCCGAGACGGCTGGGCCTACGTATATCAGCTATTTCATGGGTTGCCAAAATTGCGACAGAGGTTAAGGCAGTCCTGGTCTCTTCTATTGAATCACAACTTTGACAGAGATCCACCAAATTGGGCTCTGTAGATTTAAGGATGGAGCAACTGCAAAATGAATTTGTACATTACCAGCAGCACCTATCAGATGTTGAAGATAAGCTCCAACAGCAAGAGACCCAACAAATAAGCTTACAGTCTAAATTGGACAAGTTAGAAGAAAAAGTGGATGATGTAGAAAACCACTCTCAGTGGTGTAACCTCCTATTAATTGTCATTCCCAAATCTATTAAAGACTCTGAGCTAAGAGGGTTATTTGAAAAATGGTTGTTGCAGGAACTAAAGCTGCCCACTATGACGGGTACATAGTTTGAACTCTGCTACACCATTGGATAGATGTCCACTCACAGTTATCTTGAAATCACTTATTCCTTAGCATCCCTCCGGACTGGCCCAGGATTGGACTGATGGGTTGTGCACGCCTACCAGCAGATTGGAGACTGAGAAAAAAACTCTGACTGTAGCGAGCCAATAGGAGCCCTAGCCTCAGTATTTTCTCAGTCTCCTAGTAGGTAGGAGTGAGCCCATTAGTCTCTCTTTGTTGTCTTTCAGCTTTTTCTTTATTGTTGGCTTTATTCTGCTTCTATTCTGTGCCACAGGAATTCTTTGAGGCTTGTTAGGATTTGTTTTCAGCTTGGTTGGCTTTCAGCCTCAGGGGTGCAAACTCGGGTGCCCTGGGTCCCTCCCCCCTTTTTCCTCCCCACCTCCCTTATTATTTAATTCAATTTCTAAGGGAAGGGTTGCCCTTTGAGTAGCAAAGGGATTTTACCTTTGGGAGAGGCAGCCAGATGTGAAAAGAATTTAAATTTGCTTTAATGCCACAGACCTGTTGAGTCCCCGTTGATTAAACGAGCAGGCAGCTCTGTGACTGTCAAGTGTGTGTGGTGTGGCTGGTTAGCGTTTCCATCAGCAGGGGAACATAAAGAGTTCAGTTCTTATTACCTGGTCTGGCTCCCATTGCTATTTGTCTTCGGGGGTGATTTCTGTTTTATTTTAGCGCTATTTAAAAAAAAGGGGGGGAAAAAAGTTTTGGCGCGAATTGGGTACGCGCGCGTCGGAAAACCTTAAGCGCTGCTCCGTTTGTCAGCGTCGGGGTGTTTCATCTTCAGGCGCTTGTAAGTACTGTACAGTGCTAGCGGGAGCTTCGGGTCCGGTTTGCCTGCAGCGGTTCAGTCAGCTGGTTCGGTCTCTTCACCGGTGCTCTCCGATCCCGTGGTTGCTGAGGGGTCAGGCGCGCCCCTGGACTCCGGAACGGCGGTTTTGGTGCGAATGGTGGCCATTTTGAATCCGTCCTCCCAATCTCCGTCGCAGCCTGCAGGCCTTTCTGTACCTACTTCAGAGGTTTTTTCTTCAGGAGCACTGATGCAGGCTGGGCCTACTCAGGCAGGGGGTTTTCCTCCTGAGTTTGTGCTCCAGATGTATCGGGCTTTTTTGCTGCAGAAGGGTGATTCTTCAGCTGAGCCAGGTTCTTTGAGTATGTCTGCTCCCCCTCCCCCTAAGAGATCTAGGGAGGGAGATTGGCGGGAGCATTTGGAGTCAGTTCATGATCAGGAAATGCCCTTCTTAGAAGAAGAGGAAGATCTGGCGGAACATATCTGGGAGGATTCTTCTTCTCCAGATCCTGAGGCTAGTTCTTTTGCTCAAGGAGAGGATCCTTCTGTAGCCAGAGTTTTCCATAAGGATGATTTGCAGGAGCTGATTTCTATGGTGTCTTCTACTTTGAACTTTGAAGATTTACAGCCAGCTTCGGAAGTCCGTAAGGTTGATTTCTTGATTAAAGGCTCTAGGTCTGCTTCCAAGACTTTTCCAATGCACCAGGATATTTGGGATGTTATTAAAGCGCAACGGGAGTCCCCAGATGCGGCTTTTCGGCAGTCCAGATCTATGTCTCGTCTCTATCCGGCTCCTGAAGTGGATAAATCTTTGCTTAAGGTGCCGGTCGTGGATGCCGTGGTGTCGGCGGTGACTAAGCGTAATACGGTCCCCGTAGATGGCGGAACAGCTTTTCGTGATGTTCAGGACAGACGTCTGGATTCTCTGCTCAAGAATAGTTTTGATGTTTCTTCCTTGGCAGTGCAGGCTGCCATTTGTGGTTCCTTAGTGGCTAGGGCCTGTTTTAGGTGGGCAGAGAGAGTTCTGGACAGGACTTCGGATGATCTTCAAGCTATTGATCTAGAGGTGGCTAGGATTGAAACGGGGGCGGCGTTTCTGGCTGATGCCTTGTATGATTTGTTGCGAGCATCTTCTAAGTCTTTGGCTTTGGGAGTCGCTGCTCGCCGATCGCTGTGGTTGAAAGGTTGGTCGGCGGATGCGGCCTCCAAATCCAAGTTGAGCAAGTTTCCATTTAAAGGTTCCTTCCTGTTTGGGGAAGAGTTGGATAAGTTGGTTAATTCCTTAGGAGATGCTAAAGTTCCTCGTTTGCCGCAAGGTAGACCTCGCCTGTCCGGTCGAGGTTCCTTCTCTGGTAGAGGTTCAGGTAGAGGTTTCCGTAGGTTTCAGGCTGGTCGGGGTTTTCAATCTCACAAATCTCGGTTCTACAATAGGACTCTGTCCTTTTGGGGTGCTCGCAGAGGAGCGAGTTTCTCCACTCCAGGTTTTAGATCCCAGACCCATCCTTCCCAATGGAAGGGGCAGGGGCCTCTCCTCTGGTGCCTGTCGGAGCTCGTCTTTCTCAGTTCTATCAGAGGTGGGCCCACATAACTTCAGATCAGTGGGTCTTGGAAGTTATTCGAGACGGTTATGCCTTAGAGTTCGCAAGGCCTATTGCAGACGCCTTTCTGTAGTCTCCCTGTCGCTCTCCTCTCAAGGCGAAGGCGGTTCGGGATACTCTACAGAGGCTGGTAGATCTTCAAGCTATCTGTCCAGTCCCTCCTTCCGAGTACAGGCAAGGCTGGTATTCCATTTATTTTGTAGTTCCCAAGAAGGAAGACTCTTTTCGTCCTATTTTGGACCTCAAGCCTGTCAATCGCGCTCTGTCACAAGTTTTCGTATGGAGACCCTGCAATCAGTCATAGTCGCAGTGCGCCAGGGAGAGTATTTGACAGCCTTGGATCTCACAGAGGCTTATTTGCATAATCCCATTCGTCCGGCTCACCACAAGTTCTTGCGCTTTGCAATTCTAGGTCGGCATTACCAGTTTCACGCGCTGCCCTTCGGTCTTGCGACGGCTCTCCGCACTTTCACCAAAGTTATGGTCATGGTGGCTGTGGCCCTCAGGAAAGAAGGGATCCTTGTTCATCCATATCTGGACGACTGGTTAATCAGAGCAAAGTCTTATCAAGAGAGTTGTCGAGTCACAGAACGAGTGATGCAGTTCTTGCAGTCTCTAGGTTGGGTAGTAAATGTGACCAAGAGTCGGTTGGTTCCTTCTCAATCTCTGGAGTATTTAGGCGTCACGTTCGACACGACACGCAGCCGGGTCTTTCTACCACAGGCCAGGATTCTAAAACTCCAGTCTCAGATTCGGGCCTTTCTTCAACAGCAGCGTCCGTGTGCTCGAGATTATCTTCAGATTCTCGGATCCATGGCAGCCACCATAGAAGTAGTACGCTGGGCCAGACTCCATATGAGGCCTCTTCAGTGGTCTCTTCTATCTCGTTGGTCCGCTCAGAGGGATTCACTATGGAGGCGTCTGCCTCTCCGCAACAGAGAGCGCAGCTCGCTGTTTTGGTGACTGCGGATGAAGAATCTCACAGTAGGCATGCCTTTGGAATCTCCTCGCTGGATACTGTTAACGATAGATGCCAGTCTCCGAGGCTGGGGAGCACATTGCCTGGGGCAGTGGGCCCAGGGTCTTTGGTCTCAAATGGAAGCAGTTCAATCAATCAATTTATTGGAGACCAGAGCGATCCGGTTAGCTCTGCAGCACTTCAGTGCTCTACTAATAGGCAAAGCGGTCAGAGTTCTTTCGGACAATGCCTCGGCAGTGGCCTATGTCAACCGTCAGGGGGGAACGAAATGTCGTCTATTGTGTCGGGAGGCAGAGAGTCTCCTCGCCTGGGCGGAGATTCACCTGTCGGCCATTTCAGCATCGCATGTGGCCGGAGTGGAAAATGTTCAAGTCGACTTTCTCAGTCGCCACACTCTCGATCCCGGAGAATGGTCTCTCAGCGATCAAGCGTTTCAGTTGATAGTGGAGCGCTGGGGCACTCCAGTTCTAGATCTGTTTGCCTCCAGTCTCAACTCGAAAGTCCCTTGATTCTTCAGTCGTCGAAAGGATGTAAGAGCGGTAGGGGTAGACGCTCTCTTGCAACAGTGGCCCTCCGATCTTCTTTACGCGTTCCCTCCGTGGCCGATAATAGGCCGTCTCCTACAGATGATCGAGGATCACGGAAGACCGGTAATTTTGGTGGCACCGGATTGGCCGCGGCGTCCTTGGTACGCGGATCTACAGTGTCTATTGGTGGCACCTCCTCTTCGGCTACCAGTTCATAGGACTTTGCTGGTTCAAGGGCCAGTTCCACATCCAGATCCGGGTCGATTTTGTCTTACGGCTTGGCTCTTGAACGAGACCGTTTAGCTAAACGGGGTTTTTCAGGACCAGTGATTTCCACCATGCTTAAGTCTCGTCGGCGTTCCACTTCGCTAAACTATATTTACACTTGGAGAATTTTTGAGGCCTGGTGTGCAGAGGCTGACATTCTTCCGTTTCGGGCATCTGTGCCTCAGATGTTGGATTTTCTACAGCGAGGGTTGGATAAAGGGCTGTCTCTTTCTTCTCTTAAGGTGCAAGCGGCAGCTCTTTCCTGCTTTAGAGGTCGGATTTGGGGTAAATCTTTCACCTGTCTTCCTGAGGTGGCCCGTTTTTTGAAGGGAGTCAGCCTCCTTCGTCCTCCGGTAAGATCAGTCTTTCCATCTTGGGATCTTAATCTGGTTCTTTCGACTCTCACGAAACCACCTTTTAAGCCTTTGCAAGCATGTTCTTTGAAGGATCTGACGCTTAAGACAGTGTTTTTGGTGGCTATTGCGTCTGCTCGGAGAGTTTGAGTTGCAAGCTTTTTCATGTAGATCTCCATTTCTGCAGTTTTCCAAGGAGCGAGTGGTTATTTGTCCGGTTCCCTCTTTTTTGCCTAAGGTGGTGTCTCGTTTTCATCTGTCCCAGTCAGTTTTTCTTCCTGTTCTGGGATCGGCCTCAGGGACGCAGGAGCAGCGACAGCTACATACTCTGGATGTTAAGAGTGCTTAAACGGTATCTCGCAGTTACTGAGGATTTTCGGTGCACGGACCATCTTTTTCTACTGTTGGCCGGTCACCGTAAGGGATTGGCGGCTTCTAAGCCCACACTGTCTAGGTGGATCAAAGAGATGATAGGGTCAGCCTACCTTTTGGCAGGTAAAGCTGTCCTGGACTCTGTTAAAGCTCATTCAACTAGAGGGCAAGCTGCGTCCTGGGCCGAGTGTTCATTGGTTCCACCAGCGGAGATTTGTAAGGCAGCGACTTGGTCCTCTCTCCATTCGTTTTCTAAACATTACAGGCTTGATGTGCAGTGTCGGCAGGAGGCGATTTTTGCGGCGCGAGTAATTTCAGCGGGGCTGTTGGGGTCTCTCCCGTAGGACTACTGCTTTGTTACGTCCCATCAGTCCAATCCTGGGCCGGTCCGGAGGGATGCTAAAGAAGGAGAAATTAGACCTTACCTGCTAATTTGCTTTCCTTTAATCCCTCCGGACTGGCCCAGGTCCCTCCCTTGTTCTATCTTTGTCTCATTTTCTATGTTCAATTGTTCGTTGCAGAGCTGTTTTGTTTGCAAGTTTAAAAAAAAAAAAAAAGGATTTTCTAATCAGGCCATACCGCTGCTCTGGTTAGAGTACGTGGTGCGCCTCAATAGTTGGGCCATACCGATGCTCTGGTTATGGTATTCGGTGAGCCACTGTGATAAGGCCATACCGATTCTCTGGTTAGGGTTTTCGGTGAGCCATTGTGATAAGGCCATACCGCTGCTCTGGTTAGAGTACGTGGTGAGCCAGGATAATCTGGCCATACCGGTGCTCTGGTTAGGGTACTCGGTGAGCCATTATAATAAGGCCATACCGTTTCTCTGGGAAGAGTTGTCGGTGAGCCTTTGTTAGAGCACGTCCTTTCTAGTGCTCTCTGGCTGCTTGAATTCCTTGGGGCACAGACTGTTTTTTCTTTCTGCTTTGTTATTCAAATACTGAGGCTAGGGTCACATGACCAGGGCTCCTATTGGCTCGCTAGAGTCAGAGTTTTTTTTTCTCAGTCTCCAACCTGCTGGTAGGCGTGCATAACCCATCAGTCCAATCCTGGGCCGGTCCGGAGGGATTAAAGGAAAGCAAATTAGCAGGTAAGGTCTAATTTCTCCGTTATGTCCGTAAACAGGAGATTCTCAGTGCCATGAGAACGAGCCTGCTGACCATGAAAACAATAGTGTTGTGCTTTCAAGATTTCTCTGTGGCAGTAGCAGCCCGCTAAAAGGAGTTGGTTACCTGCATGTTCCCTGCTGCATTGAAAGGGTGCCTTCTACCTTAATGTACCCGGCCAAATTTTTTTCCCCCAGGCTACTGAGGCTCTACAGTTTGCTGAACAGCTTCTGGAGTCAAGCGAGAAACCCTGACGCCTCTAACTACATCAATTTCTCTACATACTGAGTAATACCTCTTTCGTGCTGCTTCTCGGAGGAAAGCCAAGGTTCTTATATTGTTTAAAATGTCTTTAAATGTTCAAATCCATTAGTTGTTCATGGTCCGGAAGGTCGCTTTGTTTTAGCAAAAGTGACTATTAATGAACATCCTATGGTTTTATGCAGTGTATATGCACCTAATACCTATGATAAAGAATCTTTCACTAGACTACTCAATGTTTTGTTACTTTATGTTAATGATTGGTGGTGATTTTAACATGGCTTATGACCCCCAACCTTGGATAGATCTCACCCAAAGGGGAACTTGCGAGTCCTTTCGTCTAGAGGCCTATCCTTGCTCTGCAATACTAGGGATCTAGAATATTCTTGGTAATTTGTTTCAAATGGGGGAATAGATTATACCCACCTTTCTCTGGCTCACTCTACTTAGTCAATAATCGATTACATCTTGATTTCAGGGTTTTGTTTTTATTTTTATTTTTTAACATTTGTTGAGTCGGAGATTGGTCCATATGGTATTTCTGATCATGCATTGATTTGGATATCATTGAACCTTTCTCCTCTGGACCGCCCTACATTTCAGTGGAAGTTCCCTATTGAATTATACTGGGACCAACCATTCTGGTCTTTTCTCTTTAAGAAATGGACTAGTTATAAAAGTTGTTATGCAGAATATATAAATTAGCCAATTCTTTTTTGGGACACTGCTAAGGCTGTGGTTAGAGGTGAGAGAATAGCATATGCTGCTCATAAGAAAATGAAAGAGAAATTTTACCATTTGAAAAACAAGTGATACAGGGTAGGATCGCTTATTCAGAAATCAGAGCATGCCAAGGCAACCCTGTTGGCATACCAAGCAGCATTAAACTCGTTACACCAATGAGCTATGAAATTTTTAACCTTTTTGAATATGGCAGTAAATGTGGCAAATTGCTATCTTATTTGATTAGAACTAAACATAGCCCTAAAAGGAGTCTACAGTTGGCGGATGGCACAGTATGGAAAACAATTCAGATTTAGAGATTAGCAATATTTTAAAGCATTGTTACGAAACTTTTTGTATGCATTGCCGGTTAAGGACACCTAGGGTGGCTCTTTATATCTGGATAATGTTCGTTTGCTGCAAATTTCTCCCATGCAGGAAACTCTTTTGAATGCTCATATCACAGAGGGTGAACTGACTCTGGCTATTTGGGATAGGGCACCTGGCCCAAACAGGTTCAGGGCTGGATTTTACAAGAGCAGATTGGTCTCCCATTGAATTTATTTACTCATTTGGTTACTCATAACACCTTAACCGGAATCTTTGAAAACAGCAGAGGTAGTGTTATTGAATCCAGATAGAGATCCTTGCTCACTAAACTCTTATAGGCCCATATCTTTTTATTGAATTTTGAAAGTTATTCGCCAAAGTATTGGCCAATTGGACATTGCAGAGATAATGTTTAAAACAGAATTTAAAATTTCAGCATTTGAAGATGATTTAGTACATCTTACTAATCCTCAACAGCCACTTGGAGCATTAATGGAATAGGGTGACTTTTCCATTTTTTTTTTTGGTTAAATTTGCAGAAATCCTTGGTGGTGGCCTCTTCAGATATGGTTCAGTTGGGGTGGGGGTTTGTTCCCATTACGTTGGGCTCAAAATTCTTTTTGATATTTGGGAATTCAAATAGCCATGGAAACCAGATCTATAGCAATCTCAATGTTTCCCGTTTGCTAGATTCTACCGTGGAACCCCTGTCAGGATGGCAACATTTGTCCCTTGGGTTACATGTTAGGATACATCTTTTTAATATGGTGGAATTCCGTAGATGTTATATACTTTGCAGATGCTTCCCATTAATCTTTTGAGAAAGGATATCTGACATCTCTCTCGTTTTGTTTGGGTTGGTACAAAACAAGTCCCCTATACAAATGTTGGGTAATCGGCAGAGAGGTGGTCTAGGTCTACCAAATCTATATAAATCGAGCTTGCTTTACTCGACATCAGGGGGATTGGTTTTTGGAAAGGAAGATCTATACCCCAGTACGGATTGAGTGGAGCTGTTTACGTCTTGAGCATTGGGAAGGCACTTCCCTCCAGATTGTGGGGAAACATTTTGCTAAGTCCATTAAGGAAATTATGGCATGATCTTACAAGATATTGGGGCTTATCTCCTCATATTTCAGCTCTTTTACCTGTTCAGAGGAATGCAGAGTTTTTGCCTGGAGTAAGAGAATGGAACCTTTTGGAGGTGGGAAGGCTTGTATGTTGCATGTTTGGAGCATGTGCTACATCTGAATTGCACATTGGTGCAATTAGACCTTGGGGGAGAGGTTCTCCCTTGGGGGGGGGGGGGTTCTCTAGTTCAGTTGGTAGATGTATTTGCTTATCACCAATTATGCCATTGTGTTTCTGCTCTAGATCGTTATCAATAGAAATCAAACAAAATAAAACATGGAAAAGAAAATAAGGTGATACCTTTTTTATTGGACATAACTTAATACATTTTTTGATTAGCTTTCAAAGGTTGCCCTTCTTCGTCAGATCGGAAATAAGCAAATGTGCTAGCTGACAGTGTATATAAGTGAAAACATTCAAGCATTACTATGACAGTCTGACAGGGTGGGAGGATGGGGGTGGGGTAGGAGGTATGCATGGGGACATCAAAGCATATCATTGATATTCTAACAGGATGGGTGTGGATAGGTGAGGGGTGGGGTGATCAACAGAGAAATACAGCTTTATGGTTTATAATGGGCTAGGAATCCCAGATCCTTGTTAAGTCCTTTCTGTTGGGTGTTAAAATATTCAATCATTCTGACTTCAAAGGTCTTACGTTCTTGTATGGTTTTAAAGTTACCTTTCAGGATTCTCACTGTGAAATCACTGGTACAGTGTCCTGGTTCTGTGAAGGGGTGGGGGCCCTACTGGCTGTATTGTTCATGTGATGTCTATGTAAATTGAATCTTGTCTGTTTCTCCAACATAGCATCCTTCGTTACATTTTTTACACTGAATGATATATACCACATTGGAAGATGAGCAAGTGAAAGATCCCTTTATGTTGAATATCTGTTCCTTTTCAGTCTGTGATGGAAGTTTACTTCTGATTAGCTTGTGTTTTAAGTTGGGTGGCTGTTGGAAGGCCAGTACTGGTGGGGATGGGAATATCTCTTTCAGGGGGATTCTGTCTGTGGATTTTTTCTCCTTGTACTGTAGCAGATTCTCCCTGGGTGTTTTGAGGGAGGAGGCAATATTCTTGGAGATTCCCCCTTGTAGTGACATACAATCCAGAGCTGGAAAAACTGAGGAAAATCATAAGAGATCTACAACCTATACTCCAGGAGGATGAATTACTGAAAGAGATATTCCCATCCCCACCAGTACTGGCCTTCCGACAGCCACCCAACTTAAAACACAAGCTAATCAGAAGTAAACTTCCATCACAGACTGAAAAGGAACAGAAGGGCACACGTCCCTGTAATTTATCCAGTTGCAAACTATGCCAAAATATTTCACAGGACCCCACAGTTATCCACAAAGGAAAGATATTCAACATAAAGGGATCTTTCACTTGCTCATCTTCCAATGTGGTATATATCATTCAGTGTAAAAAATGTAACGAAGGATGCTATGTTGGAGAAACAGACAAGATTCAATTTACATAGACATCACATGAACAATACAGCCAGTAGGGCCCCCACCCCTTCACAGAACCAGGACACTGTACCAGTGATTTCACAGTGAGAATCCTGAAAGGTAACTTTAAAACCATACAAGAACGTAAGACCTTTGAAGTCAGAATGATTGAATATTTTAACACCCAACAGAAAGGACTTAACAAGGATCTGGGGTTCCTAGCCCATTATAAACCATAAAGCTGTATTTCTCTGTTGATCACCCCACCCCTCACCTATCCACACCCATCCTGTTAGAATATCAATGATATGCTTTGATGTCCCCATGCATACCTCCTACCCACCCCCATCCTCCTACCCTGTCAGACTGTCATAGTAATGCTTGAATGTTTTCACTTATATACACTGTCAGCTAGCACATTTGCTTATTTCCGATCTGACGAAGAAGGGCAACCTTCGAAAGCTAATCAAGAAATGTATTAAGTTATGTCCAATAAAAAAGGTATCATCTTATTTTCTTTTCCATGTTTTATTTTGTTTGATTTCTATTGATAACCTTAAGAATGGACTAACACGGCTACCACACTCCTCTGCTCTAGATCGGAATGCATAGAGCTAAACTGAACTTTCTCTTGGCTTTACCTGATAGATCGCTTGTCTCTGTCATTGCTCCATAAGGTAATTCTGGAATTCTTCCCTCTCAGGGATGCCTCCATATTGTCAGATAAATGGGCAGATTTGTATAGATCACCTGGTTCTCTAAATTTTAGTAGATTGCTTAAATTCCACATTTGATAATGGTGTCGGAGTTAAGAGAATGTCAATTTAGGGTGCTACATCGTGCATATATTATTCAAACAGAGCTATTTAATATGGGGGGAGTTGACTCTTTTCTTTGTTAGAAATGCACTCAACAGCCTAATTTATTTTTTCATGCCTTCTGGGAAGTCTTTTTTTTTTTTTTTTTTTTGGACACAGGTTGTTTGCTATTTAGAACACCTTTTAGGGTCGGCTGCACCACTCAGCTGTCTGCCTTTTGTTAGACAAACATGAGTACTGTGTTTGTTGCAGAGCGGGAGTGGCCATATGCTTATACGCAAAGTGGCCCTAATGAGTAAAAAGTCTATCTTTGGTCTGGACTGTTTCTGATTCACCTTATTTTTGGGGATGGCATAGTATGCTCCACCATATTATGTTGCTGGATAACCAAAGGTGGGATTTGTCTCTTAAACATAAAACAACTTTTGTCCATTTGGGATCTTTATATACATTCACATTTACCTAAAGCCCAGAGCCTGATACTGAATACTTTTTTTGATCTTTTGGGCAAGGTATGGATGGCGACATCCACTCACTCTGTGTTTTGTTTGGGGAGGGTTGGCTGGGTGGAGGGTTGGGGTGGATACTGAGTGGTGCTCCTTGTTTTCGGAGGGGGGGGCTATAAGAAACAAAGCCTTTCTGTTTTTTGCTTAGGTGCTGATTGTTGTGCCTCGATCTGAGTTATGAGTGGAGGAGTAGCCTAGTGGTTAGTGCAGTGGACTTTGATCCTGGGGAACTGAGTTCAATTCCCACTGTAGCTCCTTGTGACTCTGGGCAAGTCACTTAACCTTCCATTGCCCCTGGTACAAAATAAGTACCTGAATATATGTAAACCGCTTTGAATGTAGTTGCAAAAACCTCAGAAAGGTAGTATATCAAGTCCCATTTTTCTTTCCATTTCCCCTTTAATGTTGTTTTAACTTGTAAAATTAATAAACAAATTTAAACATAGAACAAATGCAGGTTAGCCAGAGATGATATGTATTTACATGCTAACAGGATTATATAATTTTCAGGTGGCGGATGCTATTTTGGGAAACCAGATGTTCACTCATTATGACCGTGCACACATTGCTCAGTTGTGTGAGAAGGCAGGACTGCTGCAGCGTGCTCTGGAACATTTTACCGATCTCTATGATATTAAGCGGGCTGTGGTTCACACACACCTCCTAAACCCTGAGGTATATAAGGAGAATGCTGTACAGCAACTATGTTCATGCATCATTTCTGACATTTTTTTTTTAGTAGTTAATTTAAGTGTGAAGCAGTTGAGTTGCTTAATATCTTACCATGACACCTGATTTCTTAAATACTTCAGTAGTAATTTTGAACTCAAACAGTATTTACTGTAAAATACTTCTCATAATAGCATTTATTTCCAGAATGTTGGGTAAATTAGGTATATGGATGTATTGCTCTTTGACTTTGGATATATGACTTAACTGAGATGTGTTAAATATAGATGTTTTTCCAAATCCTGGTCCAAAGTAGCTTCTATATCACTTGGAGCCAAAGCCACCTTCACATGTCTGCCATACAAAACTTGCTTTATTATGAAAGCTGATGATCTGGTCTTCCAAATGATGTCGAGCACTAATAGAAATTATACATTATTATTCAAACTAACATACTAATTTTGTTTCCTGGTTCTGGCAGTTTGGAACAAGGCTGGAATGTGGTATCACAAGTCATTTGCAGTTATCTGGGGATTATCCCCTTTTCTAACTTCAACCTAGTTATGGTATCAGTCCTTACCATGTTCCAGGACTCCTCCTGGAATCAGTTATAAGTTCTACATTCAACTACTAAGTGTCAGTGCATGACTGGCACTCTCTTCAGACTCTTCCCATCCCTCTGTTTAGGTAGTGAACACTGCTTTCACAGCATCCCCATCCCTAGTTAACTTGGGCAGACTTGATCTGAGAGCTGAACCAAGCTCTCAGTATGCAATGAAAACTATAATTTTTTTAAATATGTAAAACAAGGGCATTATTAAAATTGTAATGCATTTTAGTGGGTCTCTTTAGAATTAAGTGTAAAATTTATTTCTTCCTTTCCCAGTGGCTAGTGAATTACTTTGGCTCGCTGTCAGTCGAAGATTCTCTGGAGTGTTTGCGTGCTATGCTTTCAGCAAACATCCGCCAGAATCTGCAAATTTGTGTTCAAGTGGCTTCAAAATACCATGAGCAGCTGTCGACAGTATCGCTTATTGAGCTCTTTGAATCTTTCAAGAGTTTTGAAGGTAAGATTGCCCATTTATATTTATAGAAAGTGGTAGACTGACTTATCTAGACTTTGGTGCCAACTTGGGCACATTAGGCAGCAAGCGTTCTCCAGTTTATGCAGTCGGCCCCAACAGTCATGCCATTCAAACTGGTGCCAAGGTGCTGAGGATCCTTTTGAATGTGCTATGCCATCTCTTCTTTGGCTCCTTCTTTCTTGTACCACCTGTTGACCATTGCTTTGCAATTTTGGAGTTTAATAATTATGCAGCCTTAAATATGACCGTGGCAGATTTTATAGTTTTTTTTAATGTTGATATTTAGTAATTGAAAGCTAATAAAGTAATTCATCATAACAGAAGCAGATTGTATTAAGAATTTCGTTCAGCTTTAGATGTCTATTAAAAAAAAAGTGAATAAAAATTAATCTTGCCACTGGCTGGACATATTCCAAAACTGCATAATTGACTCCAAATTCACAAAGCAGTGGACACCAACAAGTGGGAAGAGAGACGGACATGGCATAGCACATTTGAGAATATTCAGCACCTTGATACTAATTGGGAAGAAGTGCTGCTCAGTCAGCCACAACAGTTTTCAAGTGTGCACAGGTTGACCCTATTTTATACAAATTATTTCATTTGTACTAGCAAGGGATAATTTAGGTACTCTGCTGAAGCTCTGATGCTTTAAGAAAAATAGCACAAAAGGGCCTCCAGAACTGGAACAATGGTACCGTTCGAGTTCTGGAGGCCCATTTGTGCTTTTTTGTGCTGCTTTATTCTGTGTACTTTTGGACTCTCTCTCGTTCACTGTCTGGCTTTAAGAAAAATAACATAAAATTATATTTTGGATGATAAATACTGCAAAATTGTAAAATTTGAAGGGTTCCAGGGAATTTTCTTTTTTTTTTTTATTGTCCCTTCCAGACCAGTCCAGAACCAATGGCTTAATTCTTCCAACCAGCAGATGAGACTGCAAATCAGATTTGAGCTGCACCCTACAAAGGGCACCATGCAGTTTCAGCCCATCCGTAATATGTTCCCCGGTAGATGGTTGAACATACCATGCAGGACTTTTGGACTGCTCTGGAAAGTTCTGCTCCTAGCTAGTTGCCTGTTGAATAACACAGCTTGGGGGGAAATTTTTTTCAGCTGAAAGTTTGGGTGTTTTTCTCCCTTCCCTTTGAACCTCAAGGGTTTGTCTTCCTGTCTTCTCCCCCCACCACCCCCACCCCTTTCATCCTGGAATCTTGTTTAATAAAAAAAAAAAAATGTAAAATAAAGGCAGCAGAGGTGGTAGAGCACTGAGGACATTTGGTCTAGGAGCAGTATTTCTCTGTGGAGGGTGATGCGATTGTATTCCATTATCAATCGTGACTAGGAGTAGTTCCTCAGGCTGCTGGTGATTTTTGCTGATGAAAGCTGCTGACGTATACACCACTGACTTAACACAGTCCTCTGGAGCGCATTGGAGCAATCCACCTCTTTCTGTACTGTTGGTATCTCAGCCTGAGAGAGAGAAGATACATCGGTAGGGAGTTGACAGCTTCAGACTCTTGGTTTTCAGCAGTGGCCACTGCGACACCATTTTCTCTCTTAGTTGCATTTCTTTGCCCAAAGACATGGGAACAGCCACTTCTGATGCAGTTGCTTCTCTGTCAGGTTGAGTTTTAGGCAGAAATGGGAGGGGAACCTTTACTCAGCCCGTATAAGGCACTGGGAGGTGCTCTGGAAGTCTGGGAAATCAGATTCCTGGAGGGGGATCCATTTTCTACTGAATTTGTTCTGATCCACTTTTTTTTTTTTTTTTTTTTTTTGCTCAAAAGTCAGCAACTGCTGCAGCAGCATTCAAAGGGTAGTGGTTTAGAGGAGCTTAGTGACCCCAGAAGACTGTGACTTGAAATGCTAGTCATCTGGGATTCTGTTGATTTTTGTATCGGAAGGGCCCTAATATCCCTGGTGTGGTGTCTAGAGAATCTTCAGGAATTGATCATCTGGAGGATGTAGAGGTCCCTGTGGCAGGAGGAGGAGATCTTTTGTTGTAAATCTCTTTCAGAAGGAGGAACTCACTAATATATTTCTGTCCTTTATAAACTCTTGTGTATCTCAGACACCACAGATCAGCAGTTTGGGTCTCCTGTGGAACCCTCTCTTGGAGAGGATTTGTAAGTCTCAAGTTTTTTTTATCAAATGGTTCAAGCCATAACTTATGTGAAGTCGGAGGCTCTAGAAGCTGGTATTAATATTGAAAGTGCTTGGTGTTTTGAAGACCACCATCCAGTCAAAGAAGGGATAGGAAACTGGAATCTGTGTTGAAACAGGCCTTTGAAGTAGTGGCTTTTGGTCTTTGGGCAGCATTCTGCAGTTCCTGTTCCCAGAGCTTGCCTTTGGGTTCAGAAGGGTTTAAGTGATCCTCTAGATGCAGCTCATCTGAAAGCAGGGCTTTGTTTGAAACTTAAGAAAAAATGTATTGGTAAGCCAACAAACATATATAATACACTATACAGGTCAAATAACTACACATGGAAAACACGAGACACAAGCAAGATGAATGGCAACCTACAATTGAAACAGACTTCACAAGATTTTAGCATGCCTTCTCCCCATCCCCATTGCAAAGCAAAAATTCAATCACTGAGAGCCTTGGTTCTTATGGCCGTTGGTAACTCAGAGTGACAGAGCTAACATAGCTGTAAAACTATATACCAGTGCTTCTCATATGATTAAACTCTAGGGTATTCAAAAGAAGATTTCTGACCCTTGGTATCATACCAATAACGACTCATTGTAAGCCACATTGAGCCTGCAAATAGGTGGGAAAATGTGGGATACAAATGCAATAAATAAATATGTTAGATATAGCTATCCCAAGCCAGCCAAAAAATGTTGCTTACGCTTGAAGGAGCCGTTTGCTTCCCACACCTCCTACACAGCTAGTTGTTGAACCTGATTCCGCCGCTTCCAAAACTGGCAGCTGACCTGGTCTTATCAGAGTTTGTAAACAAGACATAGAAGCTAAAGAAATATTAAATCAAGTATCAAATGTCTAATATTTAATCAGGAGGAAAAACACCAACAGTCCTGATGTGGTAGTAATGAGCAATCTATCTGCACACTGTTTGTCGGACTTCGTTTTTATCATGGGTCGTAAACCACCTTGATTTAAGACTGGAAAAATTTGTCTGAAAGATATGTCGACAGTTATTGAAGATTGGCACTTAGTTCCCTGATGAAGCTTTATTATAAGTGAAACAGAGCTCTTCTGCTGGGGTTTGTTTTTTTAAGTTCTTGTTATTTTCAAAGATTATATTCTGAAAAATTCGAGATGGTTTTTGATGTTTGAAGTGCACATACATGATTAAAAAATCAGAGGTTTTTATGACCTATGATGAGCCTGACAAACGTGCAGATTGTTCATTACTTCCACGGTCAGAACTGAGGACTCTTTCCTCCTGATTAAATACTATGAGACATTTGATACTTAGTATTTCTTTAGCTTCTATGTTTATGTTTTTGACAATTTTTTTTAGCAAAGTTTCCTTATCAGAGATTAACCAGGTTCATGGTGGTCTATGTTTCTGTAAGGAGGTTACTGTAGCTTCGCAGATGGTCTGATTTGGCTTGAGTCTCATCTCAGCTTTTGGGAAAGCTTCTCTTTGGAGAGGACCTGTAAAAGCTTGTAAAGTATCTAGGTGATCCTAGGCCTCGGTGCTTGCTGTAGGACAAACGTAGGTCTTCATGCTCAGTTCCCAGACAGATGAAATTTCAGAACTGTAGAACAGTACAGGCTGGGTAGATCGAGCTCCATTCACCATTCCAGATTTCAGTCAAGGTGGTATTCCTTTTGTATCGACAAAAGTTCAGGTTTACTTCTAAGGGGTTCAGCTACCTTTAGGACTGCACAATGATGCAAGGTGGGCCTGCTCCTCACCGGAAAGCCTGGGTGTCACCTGTCCAAACCTTTCAGAGAGTTTAGTTCAAATTACGTCCGACCAGTTGGTCCTGGATTTTATATCTGGTTTGGTTACAAGCTAGCATTCTCCTAACTTTTTTTTTTTTTTTGCTGCTGCATATTAGGCTTTTGCCAAGATTCTGGTGATTCAAAATACCCTTTTCTCCTTATTAGAGCTCGAAGCAGTGGTGCCTGTTCTCAGATATCAATGGGGCACAGGCTGATATTTGATTTACTTAATGGCGCCAAGGAAGGATCCTTGTTTTTCCCCAACATTACTACTACTACTACTTAACATTTCTAGAGCGCTACTAGGGTTACGCAGCGCTGTACATTTATTTATTTATTTATTTTTTTTTTTTATTTGAATTTAACATTTTATTACAAGTTAAACACTTGTGAAAGAAAACACAGCTTAAGGTAAAGAAAGACAAAATGATATTTGACATATACAAGGAAAAAAGATCAGCTTCCTTAGACAACTAATGTTGAGGGGACGCAGCAGGATTAAAAGGAGTCATTTAGGTATAGTCTAAACAATTCAACAAAAGGCTTACATGTGATTACCCTCCCCAATATTATCAATCTTTAACCCAACAAAATTACAACTTTTTCAAATCCAAAAATGCCCTTAACTGTTCAGGTGAATAAAATATGTACTTTACATCCAAATATCTTATCAAACATTTACACGGATAGGCTAAGAAGAAAGTGCCCCCCAAGTCCAGAACCTCCTTTTTCATAATCAAAAAATTTTTCCTCCTCTCTTGAGTGGACTGTGTGACATCTGGATATATCCAGATCCTATTTCCTCCAAAAGGAATTTTTGATTGTTTAAAGTATAGTCTTAAAATTGTATTGAGGTCCTGTTCAAAAACAAATATCACCAAAAGAGTAGCGCCCTCTAAACAATTTTCTAGTGATTGTTCTAAAATGTCTGAGATATTATTCACATCAATATTCAAGTCTGGACCTCCTCCATTACCTCCCGCAGTCACTGGGCTTTTAGGCAAATAGTAAATCTTGGATATAGGGGGAAATGCTTCTTGGGGAATTTTCAAGTTTTCCAGAAGATACCTTTTAAACATATCAATCGGTGAGATCCCAGGATGAGGATTTGGCGAGGAACAGGTCATTGCAGACCTTAGTGCCGTTTCTGTCGAGTGTAGGGGGCGAAAGCCGGATTGGAGCGGATCGAGGATGGCATGAGTGGAGAGAAAATCAATGCAGCGGCTGTGAATGGCGCGTTCAAGTATCTTGGAGAGGAAGGGTAGGAGGGAAATGGGACGGTAGTTGGAGGGACAGGTAGGGTCAAGTGATGGTTTTTTGAGGAGTGGTGTGACCACAGCATGCTTGAAGGTGTCCGGGACAGTTGCAGTGGAGAGAGAGAGAGGTTGAGGATATGACAGATTTGAATAGTGTAAAATAGGGCTCTAAAAGTGCCCCACTTTTGAATGGAATCACTGCAGTTAATCATAGCTGCAGTTTGCTATGGTAGTTATTCTCAAATTTCAGAGAAGCTTACCTTGATTCCAATATGACAACCTCATCAAAGGTTTCTATACTTCACAGATTTGGGCCACCATTATCAATTTCAAGTTCTTCCTTTCAGTTTGGCTACAGACCCAAGAACATTTTCCAAAGTCATGGCAATGGTAGCTTTGAAACTTCAAGAAGTGGAATTATGAGTCCAGATAGTGGTGGATTAAGTCAGATCAGTAGTTTACTGCCTGGGTGGCACAGCTATTGTGTCAGTTGAGTGCTAAATTTCCAGAAAAGCTATCTTTCTCCCTTGCAAAATCTGATGTATTTAGTAGCCTGGTTTGACTCAGTTTGGGTAATATTTTCATTCCCCTTTAAAGGATTCAGAAGATTCAACAGCAGTTCAAGGCCTGCAGATTAACTCTTAAACTTTCTTCAGGCCCACTTCTGATCCAGCTTCTTCTAAGGTTTTACAGCAAAACGCAAGTAAGATCCTACTACTTCAAAGGCATAGGCATCCTCCACCCTCCTGTTCCTCCCAGTCAAGATAGCAGTCTAATTCAGAGTTGAGAGACCTCTGGGGACCCAATAATTCCAGCCAGCATCAGTCAAAACCAGGCATGAGATTTTGATTGTCTCCAGCTGAGCATAATTCAAACCTTTGCAACCGCCCCAGATGACCTTACAGTATGAGGGAGGCTGAAGCCTTTGCAGGAAGCTGGCCTCTTATTACCTCATACCAGTGGGTTCTCAGAATAGTCTGGGAGACCATTCTTCCAAATTGCACACTGAGCATCCAAATATTAAACTTTGCATCAGGAATTCCTTGCAAAGGAACTCTTCTCTCTTGCAAGCCAGTGTAGTGTGGTACAGTCCACTCCACCATGGGAAAGAGAGCTACAGATTATGATCACTGGACTAAAAAGATGCTTATAGCCACATAGACACGTCCTGTGAGTTGGATGTGTAAGATTCATCATAGGCTTTATATATACAGAGTAGGAGTATATATGTTTTCCTACTTGGATGATTTGCTGGTTAAGAGCACATCAGAGGAAGGAGCACAGAAATCTGTGTGACTATTCAGATGCCCGAGCCACTAGGGTTTGTTGAACTATCCCAACTCAGAAGCTCACAAAGATTCCAATTCATAGGAGCCCTGCTAGACGCTATTCTGGTGTCCATACTTCTCCCACAGAAACATGTTTTTATTACAGATGAGTCTGAGGTGTACAAATCAGGTGTCAGCTAGTCAAATGATATTAGGCCACATGAACTGCGGAGTCCTTTCACATACCTCAGTTTGAGGCAAGCTCGGTGGACCCTGTTGACCCAGTGGACTCAGGCCATGAGTTGTGTTCAAGGAGTCGTTTGTCACACCTCTTTGACTTTGAAGGTGTTCAGAGACTTGTGGATGGTTCAGTTAAATCTGGTGAATTTTTCCAAATTCCTCAGATTTAAAAGGTTCTCAAAATAGATGTATCTAATTGAAGCTGGGGAATTTGTGTACTGTAAATGGGCTCCATTCTCATGGTCTCTGGTCTGCTCAGAAAAAGCTTCAGATATACCTCCTAGAGCTAAGAACAACCTGGAATGTTCTAAAGCGTTTGGAGATTGGTTATCCAGCCAGATCAGAATAATTCAGACAGGCAACTAGGTGGCAATGTATTACAAAATCGAGCAGAAAGGGGGCAGGGTCTCCTACCTCATGTCTCAGGAATTGGGTCAGAATGTAGAAATAAACATTTCTCAGGAAGTGTCCCTAAGAGCCACATATCTGGTAGGAAAAAACTGGTGGACAGACATTCTCAACCTCACAAGTGATCTTTAGAAGAGGGTGTAGCTCAAGAATTTTTAAGGGTGTTGCACCCCCCTTGATAAGACCCTTTTCCCACTCAGTTTGACAAAGTTCCTCAGTTTGAATGCACTGCAGGGCCCAAGGCAGCATGGCTTCACTAGAGGCAGGTCACGTCTGTATAGGGCACTCCCTTCTTTCCTCTTAAAAAAAAAAAGGGGGGGGGGGAGCTGAACAGAAGAGACTGAAAGAAAGTAGGCCCTTCTGGCAAAGGAAAACCACTTTAGAGTTCAGGTTTTCTATTTTATAATACTAAAATTTATTAGAGTAAATGGTTACAATAAAAATTCTTTATCCCAGTGTTACAGAAAATGGAATTCTTTATATCAGTCCAAATTTCAGTATAAGGAAAATAAAATCTCTCTCTCAAAGCTATCAGAATCAGACTTAGTACAAGATGTGCTTAGGCAGAATACTGACGCTTAATTTTCTCCATTCACTTAATGCCTTATATTTTCTCTCTTATCTGGTATTCTTGAATTCTGACCTCTAAGGTCACCTTCACATAATTCTGTTTCTTTGGTATTTTTTTTGCCGTTTGTAACCTCTTTCCCTCGAATTCTTATCACTCCTACTTGTCCTTCACTGAAAATGTCCCTGTGTTATGTTTAGAGCCTGCTTGAAGCAAACAGGCACTTGTTAAAGTTTATGGCCCATTACTAGGGCTAAGCAAACCTGTCTATGGTCTGTGAGAAGACCAAGAAGACACAAGCTAGCTAATTGCCCTACTAGATCATAAATAAGGGAATAAATTATATATATAAAGCTGACTGATCTGTAAAACCAGACAGCTTTATATTAAACATGTCAGACAAATCTGATTAATTTCTTTGACTGGGTGACCAAACAGATGTGGGAGGAATACTAGACATGGTGTACTTGGATTTTAGCAAAGCCTTTGACACTGTTCCGCACAGGCGACTGATGAATAAACTGAGTGCCTTGATATGTGACCTAAAGTGACTGGGTTAAAAACTGGTTAAATGGAAGGAGATAGAGGGTAGTGGTAAATGGAGCTTGCAATTGGTGTTCAATTCTGGAAACCGCACCTACAGAAAGATATAAACAGAATGGAGTCGGTCCAGAGGGCGGTTACAAAATCAGTAAGCTGTCTTGGTTATAAAACAAATTGAAACAGGCTTATGAACCTCAACATGTATACACTGGAAGAGACAGGAGAGAAGGGAATATGATAGACATTTAAATACCTCGGTGCGTAAATGTACAGGGGGTGAGCCGTTTTCAAATGAAGGAAAACTCTGGAATGAAAGGGCATAGGATGAAGTTAAGAGGAAATAGGCTTAGGAGGAATCTGAGAAAATACTCTTTCACAGAAAGGGTGGTGGATGCATGGTATGGCCTCCTGGTGGAGGTCGTGGAGACAAGGACTGTGTCCTAATTTAAGAAAGTGTGGGACAGGCATGTGGGATCCCTTAGGAAAAGGAGGCGTTAGTGCTTACTGAGGAAGGGCAGACTGGATGGGCCATTTGGCCTTTATCTGCTGTTATGTTTCTATGTTTATTTTTTAAATATATTTTTATAGAAAGTTTTTTTGAACTGTACCAACAATCAAAGATAGCTAGAAAACATGCTAATAACAATTACAGTATAGCCAACCTCGACCCTCCCTCCCCGTACCCCTCCCTTTCTCAATCTCATAACCTTTACTCTATTAGATGGTCGATCTACTGTAGATGTAAAGCTTACAGCGTCTTTAAACAATCAACTAGGTGGTACAATCAATCTTGGGGCATCAAAGTCTATCCCTGAACAGGATCTCCATGCAACATATTTATCCCATTGTTTATAGAATTGTATAATTTGTCCTGCTCAAATTGCTGTCAATTTAGACATGAAAGTCCATTTTTTGAACTACCTTCAGCACTGGAGGCGGTAGTGGGTTTTTCCAGGCTGCCGCCAAAGTAATTTTTCCTGCTACAAACAGTACAGATGCTAGGGTGCACCGCCAACTGGATCCCCAGCGGGCGAAAATGTAGAAGACACGATTCCACTGACAATGGATATTGCAGTCCCGTAATTTGAGTGAGCAAGTGAAGTACTGCAGTCCAATAAGGCTTTATCTTGGGGAAAGACCACCAAATATCTCCCTTCTCAGAGCACCCCCTCCAGCAATGACCCGTTCCTTTTTTTATACATTTTTGCTATTCTATGTGGGGTGAAGTACCAACAATAAAGCATTTTATATCCATTTTCTATCAGTGAGCTAGAAACAGAGACCTTCAGCTTATAACCAAAAGCCTTCTCTCAGCTTTGTAATTCATAATTAGTACATAGATCTTGCTCCCATCTCTTGAGTGTACCTCAATATAGGGGCATGACGGGCTAACAAAGCAGCATATAGCCGTGAAGTACAACCCTTGGAGTTCCCACCCTGAAGCGCAACTTCCATTATTGTTTCATCCAGGGCTAATTTCTCTTTAGTTCTACGGTATACATAGTCCCGTATCTGTCTATAGCAAAACATATGATGGACTGGTAAATCGTAATCTTCCTCGAGATCAGCAAATGATACCACTTTCCCCTCTTCCCAAATCTGCCCCAACTGCGAGTCCCTTCCGTTCCCAGATTTTATAAATTGCTTCCTCTGTCCCAAGGGGAAAACCCGGGGCAACCCGCATGGCCGTCTGTCTGAAGTATGTCCTATTAGGGAAAAGTCCCTGGCGCACGTTATACCAGGTTTGTAGAGGAAATCGTACAGCAAGAGGGACCTTCTTGATATATGTAAGGATTTGGTGGCGGGGCAACCACAATGTAGATCCCAGCTGATGTTTGCCTAACCAGTGTCTTTCAATTTGGACCCACGATTTGGTGCATCTAGAGACCCATTCTGCCAGCAAACATAACTGCGCTGTTGGAAATATAAAAGAATATTGGGGACCCCCATACCTCCCCGTTGCTTGAGCTGATGTAAAACCTCCGCTTGCACTCGTGGCAGTCTATGCCTCCAAATATATATGCAAAAACCTTATGATTAAGTTGGCGAAAAAAATGTTTGGGTAGTGACAGTGGCAACACTAAAATTATAACAGCTTCGGCAGAACCATCACCGACACTGCCCAACCATGAAAGTTCTAAACCTTCTCATTTATCTAATTCCAGAAACAATTCTTTTATCTTTGGGGGAAAATTAGCTTTATAAAGGGTGTGCAGAGAGGGTGTAAGATTAATACCGAGATAGCAAAGTGACTTAGTTCTCCATTGAAAAGGGTATAATTGTTGCAAAGAATTTATCTTGGCTGTTGGCACATGAAGGCCCAGGGCCTCAGATTTAGCCATAGTAATCTGGAAACCTGGAACTCTCCCATAACCTTGAAGGGACTGCACCGCTGACTTCAGCGAGCACATAGGCTCTGTCAAAGTTAATAGAATATCATCAGCGAATAACATTTTGTGTACCCTTGCACCCATTGTTAGACCATGTATATCTGGGTGTGTTTGAAGTGTCTTGAGCCAAGGGCTCAATGGTTAATGCAAACAGTAAAGGGGACAGCGCACATCCCTGCCACGTTCCTCGGTCTGTACACAATGGAGCAGAATAAGAGCCATTAATCTGTAGAGAGGCCATCGGGAAAGTATAGAGTAGTCTGAGCCAGGAGACAATGCGCCCAGCAAAACCCATATGCTGCAGTACAGAAAACATGAAAGGCCAATGCACTCGATCAAACTCTTCCTCAGTGTCTAGGGAAAGAATCAATGTAGGTTGTTTCGTTTCATTCACCTCTTGAAAAATTATCAAATGTTTGGCGTCCTGTAAGAAAACCAGCCTGGTCGGTATGGACCAAATGTGGCATCACCCTCTGGAGCCTTTTAGCCAGGATTTTCATAATTTGTAGTCTGAGCTCAACAGTGAGATCGGACAATAGGAGCTACAGTTCTGAGGATCTTTTCCTGGTTTCAACAAGGTTGTAATGTATGCCAAACGCCAAACATATGGCAACTCTGGATGGCATTCCAATTCGTTGAAGGTACAAACTATCAAAGGGGCAAGAAGTTTACGATAACACTTGTAAAACTTATTTGAACTCATCTGGCCCTAATGCCTTCCCAGTAGGTAAATCCTGTATAGCCCATAGGACCTCATCTAAAGTTATTGGAGCCGACAAAGCCTCCCCCTGAGAGGCAGATATTTTTGGGAGCATTATCTCCTCCAGATATTTTTGAATCTCTAAGATTGTGGGGGAGATGTCAGGGCAATATAGTGTTTTATAAAAATCTAGAAAAGCTAGCTGGATCTCTTCCAACTGTGTGCATCTCTTCCCAGCATTATCCAATACCGTGTAAATATACCTGCTGGTGTGGTATTTTTTTTTAATTTATATGCCAGGAGACAGGATGGTTTAAAGCTCAAAATGAGTTTGCCTAACCCGCTGCAGGTGTTCTGCTATTTCTGCTAGCTGAAACTCTCGGAGCTTCAATTGAATGGCGTGAATGCGATCCCCAGTATGAAGAATGTCAGAGTGTCGCTGACCCGGAGTGGTCAGAACAGAAAGCTCTGTGCAATTCTTGGGATCGGGCTTTTGCCTGTCGCCTTATATGGGTCCACAACGCTATAACCCTCCCACAAATTACTGCTTTTAGACCCTCCCATAATATCACAGAATTGTTCTCTCCATTGTCATTGAACTCGATGTACTCCTTAAGCTTGGTTTCCAAGCGGGAAATAACTAAAGGGTTGGCTAAAAGTCTATCATCGAACCGCCATTGGGGCCTTGTGGGGGGGGGGGGGGGGATAATACACTGAGCTCTACCTCTAAAGTAAGGGGAGCATGATCAGACCAAGTTTTAGGGTGAATTTGTATGTCCCTCGTACTTAACAACAAATTAGGAGGGCCCAACCACAGATCAATGCGAGAGTAGGAATGATGGACCGCTGAGTAATATGTATAATTGCGAGTGTGGGGACGCAACCGACGCCAAATATCCAGCAATTGCCATATGCCTATAAAGCTATGCAGTTTAGTACAGTCCAAGTGAGAGTACCATACTCCCACTGTGGAGTTATCTAAGTGTGGTTGTAGGGTAAGATTGAAATCACTTCCCACCAATCAAGTACCCTCCACGTGCTTAGGAGCGCTGATATCTTGTCAAAAAAGACCCCTTGACGCTCATTAGGGGCGTATAAATTTAAAAGACAGCACCTCTGTTCTCACCTGTAAGACCAAAAGAAATATAACGTCTCCTCCACCCCCCCCCCCCCCAATCTCGGGCTATGTGCCTCACCTGCCAGGGATACTTTCTGGAAAGAGGTATCAACACTCCCCCCCCCCCCTTTTTTTTATCTGTGTGACTAGAGGCAAAATAGAGGTGGCAATAACTATTGCGTGCACACAGATGTTCATGTGCTGAGAGTAAATGTCTCCTGCGCAAAAGTCACATCCTGCACGCAAGTGACAAATCTCTCTAACGCTTCACTGGTGAGTTTAACCCCTTAACATTAAGCATAAGAAAGATGATAGCACTCTTTCTATCTTATACATTATGCTACTGTGTACATTTAGAACTTGCAACATTATAGTAGAAATCTGGAGATCAACCACCAACTTAAGGCAGAATAACCCCTCCCCCCCTCCACTTCAAAACAATCCCCCCCTCCTTTCCCCTCTTCAATAGCCAGGCACACCTCCCTCCCAAACATGAGGGTGCCTCAGAAGGAAGTGACTCCAACCTTTCTGCCAGTCATAACTTCAAGCTTATAATCCACCTGCAGCAGAGAAGGGGCTGTGATCCATGACCCACTGGACTAATTATTAATGCCTCCTTTAATCTGAATCAAGAGGCCCCTGCCAATGGTGAAATTGAGTCTTGGGCATTTCATGCCCAGCATAAAGGTAGTTTTCATGTTTTCGCACTAGGGCCTGCAGATTTTAACTGATGCTGGCATTGTAGGCGGCCCTTGCCTGACATGACTCTGCCAGCGTGGCCGAGCCTCCTTTGGCAAGGCTGAAGGACGGTTTGAGTTATTCTCTTCAGTAGTAGCTGCTTCTGGAAAAATTTCCGCCGCATCCGCAACCGTCTGGATCTGATGCATCTTGTCTTGTTCAGAGCAAATGGGTAGCCCCATCTATAACGAATTCCTTGAGAGCGCAGAAACTGTGTAAAATGCTTGAGCTCTGCCTACCTTTTCAGCTTAGCTGCCGCTAGATCTTGATATATTTCTATATGGTAGCTGTCCCATTTGAATTCTGATATCTTTCGGGAAGCCTGCATAATTTTTTTCTTTTAGCTTAAAATCTGAAAAACAGGCTATCTGGTCTCGGTGTTTATTGGATCTCGGGTCCCCCAGGGACCGGTGTGCTCATTCTACACGAATTTCTGCAGGGTCCGTCACTATCTGCGTTTCTGCTAGTAATGCACTTGCCATTTTCTGCACCACAGCCTTGCAATCAGAATATAGCGGTGAATCTGGAAGATCCCAGAAGCGAACATTACATCGCCAACTCGGTTCTCTAACTCTTTAGTCTTATCCCATAAGTACATAAGTAATGCCATACTGGGAAAAGACCAAGGGTCCATCGAGCCCAGCATCTTGTCCACGACAGCGGCCAATCCAGGCTAAGGGCACCTGGCAAGCTTCCCAAATGTACAAACATTCTATACATGTTGTTCCTGGGATTTTGGATTTTTCCAAGTCCGTTTAGTAGCAGTTTATGGACTTGTCCTTTAGGAAACCGTCCAACCCCTTTTTAAACTCTGCTAAACTAACCGCCTTCACCACATTTTCTGGCAATGAATTTCAGAGTTTAATTACACGTTGGGTGAAGAAACATTTTCTCCGATTTGTTTTAAATTTACTACACTGTAGTTTAATCGCATGCCCCCTAGTCCTAGTATTTTTGGAAAGTGTGAACAGACGCTTCACATCCACCTGTTCCACTCCACTCATTATTTTATATACCTCTATCATGTCTCCCCTCAGCCGTCTCTTCTCCAAGCTGAATAGCCCTAGCCTCCTTAGTCTTTCTTCATAGGGAAGTCGTCCCATCCCCGCTATCATTTTAGTCGCCCTTCGCTGCACCTTTTCCAATTCTACTATATCTTTCTTGAGATGCGGCGACCAGAATTGAACACAATACTCAAGGTGCGGTCGCACCATGGAGCGATACAACGGCATTATAACATCCTCACACCTGTTTTCCATACCTTTCCTAATAATACCCAACATTCTATTCGCTTTCCTAGCGTTGCTTTGTTGTGCAGTACTAGTGTATTAAGACTCTCCACTTGTTCTTCTAAGCGCTCCTCCACTACTCGGTGACCTAGTGTCCCGATCTCTCCTCTCAAATCTGCCCCCAACATGGCCAGGTCATTAAGTGCCGCTTTTAAGTCTGTCTTTATTTCCTGCAGCCATTGTCTTATCTCTTTTAAGGACTCTTTACTCGCTCCAAAGAATCGCCACAAATAAATAGCGGTGGCGAACACTGGGTTGCTCGTTGCGCTTGATGGCTGGACGTTCACGCTTCTCCGTCCACGCAGGCTGACGCTGCAGGCCCCGCATATTCAAATCCGGTTAAATCCAACATCGATTCCAAGGAACTCATCGGGAGACATTTAAGGTATGGCTATAACAAGCTCCAATGGCTATCCTGATACTTTCTAAGTGCAAATGATGAGGTGATGCTTGTTTTTGCTCAAAGGCTGGCCGGAGCTCTCAGCTTAGGCAGCCATCGCGTTTGATGACGTCACTTCCTCCCCGTTTCAATGTTTCTAAGTTGTGTTCCAGACCACGATCACATGAAACTAACCCTCAAGATAAGTTCTCATCAAAAAAGCTATTTATATTGATGGCTAAATGATGATTTAAAGAAGATATATATTCTGGTGCTAGTCTATAAATCTAAAAATAAAATCTCTTAAATCAAAAGCGAGCTGTTATGGGCAGCCTATTTGGGTGGGGGGCTAACCATCATACCTTTTTGCCCTGAAAATCATCTGGGGGGGCACTATTTTCCAGTGTTGGTAATTCTAATACCCTAATGAAAAAAATTATAAACACATATAAGATTACACTAATTCAGTTGATATAACAAAAGAGAGGGAACGAAGTACAAACTGAAGTCCAAACAAAAAAAAAAAAGCACCACGGGCCTGTTAAAAATGGAACACAGTTCTTTAATGAATGAGCCTTGACAAAAAGACCCGACACGGGCCATGTTTCAGTGACTAGCACTTTAGATTGTAAGCTCTTTGAGCAGGGATTGTCCTATGTTAAATTGTACAGCGCTGCGTAACCCTAGTAGCACTTTAGAAATGTTAAATAGTAGTAGTCAGGGGTCACAGTCATGACATGGAAAACTTGGGGAATAACTCGAATATATTCCTCTACAATATATTACTCCTTACCCCATGTCTCATATAGTAAAAGCTACAAAGCAACAAGGCACTTCCACGTTCTGTATCCAAACGGATGAAGAAAAAAAAAATTCCTCATCAGAGTCAAGATCCTCAATTTATTATTTATTTATTTTATGTTTGTATCCCCTTATGGAAAGTTCTCTTCACCACTGAATTTGATTCTCTGATGTCAGATGAGAATTAAGGGTTACACCAAGAATTTTCAAAGATGATTCTAAAGGGTAATCCAGAGAGATATACCAGTAGCTGGTAAGTTATTTGTTGGACTTCACATAGCATATTTTTTTCTCTTTATTTAACTTCAATTTAATGTTTGCCCAATGCTCCAAGTAGGATATACAAATACGTATTAGTGAATCTAAATGTTCTATATCCCTTGACGTGAACAATTGAGTAGATGAGAAAACAAATTTTACCTAGTGTACTCATAAGTATATTTAAAAGAATTGGAGACAACAGTGACTCCTATGGGTATATCACAAGGGGAACACTAAGAATCAGACTTGTATCAAAACCATATGACCTAGAGATACATGATTTCTAAGCTCTGATAATAGTGTTCCCATTAAACTTATTTTTTAAAGTTTATCTTTAATTTTGAAACAATTTAACACTTCTGGTAATATACAGAAAATACATTTTACATAGAACAAAAGAAATATTTTTTAACTTCATTAGACCACAATCAAATAAAAACTAGGCTAATAAAAAAAAATTGCCCCCAAGCTTCTAGTTTCTTCCCTCATGTCCAAAAAACAGTATCGTATTTTATGTAAGCTTGGCGACATCTGGATATAACCTCAACACCATATTTTAAGACCTGCTCAAAAACGAAGGAGTTCAACAACTTGGCTCTTTCAGTCACTTCTGATAATGAATCCTCCAAAAAAGCAGACATTGTTTACATTGCTTCTTCCTTCTTGAACTTGATTTCTTGTAGTCACCCCTGTTGTATCCCTAGAAGTAATTGGTATGTAGTAAACTTTATTTAAAGGAAGACTAACCTTGCAAGGAAACTTTTTTTTTTTTTTTTTTTTTTTTTAATTTTTCTTTAACAAATTCAAAAGTGAATATTCCCATGGATTTAGGGAAGTTCAAAAAGCGAAGATTGAGCAAATTGGAAACTTTAATATGAGACAATCTTTTGGTGCATTAACATTTTCTTTCACAATAGTGGCTGTTGCCTTCTTAAGTTCTTAACACTTACTGTACTTATTTAACTTGATTTGAACAATCCTGTCTAACCGTTTCTAAATTTTGAGACTTACCCATCTTACATAACTTCTTGGGTAGATCTAGCAATGCTGGAATCCATCCTCTTAAGAGCCTTCCAAATAGTCTCCAGAGTTACCACCATGGGAGCTTCCAAATTCATTGCAGCTCCACTGGTTTCTTTCTCATCGGGCAGTTCACTAGGTGTGACCCCTTGCCACGGGCCTTCTGAGGGGCGCTTTCTGCTGCAGGGATACCCTCATAGCACATGTGTGTACTGGACATGGTGGACAGTTGGGCTGCCGGAAGAGACAATAAAATAGACAATAAAAAAAGACATCTCCGGTACTATGTAAGCCACATTGAACCTGAAAATAGGTGGGAAAATATGGGATACAAATGTAACACATAAACATTGTATTGAGCCCCAGAGAGACGGATGTTCCTTCATCTGAGCTTAAAACAAGGCTGGCTTCTCCAGGCCAAATCTTTGGGGGTATGATAGCATATTGGTCCAGTTTCTGTTGGACTGGATAAGTTCTGGCCAGCAAGGATGCAGCCTTTTACAATCCCCTTTCTTTTTGTATGAGGCATGGGTAGGGAAAATCAGAGGAAACATGAGCAGATTACTGGATAAGGTAAAAGCTGCCAGCGCTCACGCTGCCACCTTGACCACTTCTGTTCTTCCCACTTACCAGATTTTCCATTATTTTGATAGGATTACTGATGCAACAAAGTGAATTCGGCCAGACAGTCTTCAGAATCTTTTCAGAATTTAAAATCCAGCTCCAGCCTCTAGGCCTGATTTTATTTTCTTTTGCAGGCTGCCTTCCACAAAAAATGAAAAAGGAAGATGTACTTTCATGTAAAAGATTGAAATTGTTAAAACATATTGCACATGTTCTGTGCCGTCCCCACAAGTAGTGAGCCACATGTTCTATTTTCCCCTTTGTTGAAGGCAGCCTGTAGTTAGGAGTCCGTATACGAGGATGAATTTATCAGGCTTATCCTTGGAGAAAACTAAGTTACCTGTAGCAGATGTTTTCTGAGGATAGCGTGATATATATCCTCATATACCCTTCTTCTTCTCCTTGGAGTGTGTCTACAAGCTACACACTCGATTGGTGAGATCCCATTGATAGATGCAGATAGGAAAGCATTCACATGCACAGTAGAAGACTCTGGAGAGCTGTTCCCATGCTGGGCTCCACCCACATGTGAGGATATTGTCTACTGAGAGCATCTGCTACAAGTAACTAGCTTATTTTTCTATTTTATTTATTGCCTTTTTGAAGAAATTCACAAGGCAGTGTACAGCAAGAATAAGCTGGACATAAGTAATAGATAAATTACAGCAGTAAAAATAGTCAAACATTACATATTATGGCATAGTATGTTAAAATATTAAACAATATGCCCTCTGCTGTCTATTAAGATGTTTTATGTGTAAGTGGAGATCAAACGTGTAGTAAGAGTTAATTAGAAAATAAGAGTAATTAACTTAAGGAAAAATTGCACATGGAGTCAGACAAGGTGTATGGAAACGATCTCTGCTAGAGTACTACTACTACTTATCATTTCTATAGTGCTACAAGGCATACGCAGTGCTGTACACCATACACAAGACAGTCCCTGTAGGAGTGGATAAGCAATTCCAGCTATAGTATTTGCAGTTGGTGTTTAGCCTTTGTGTATATGACTGACTAGCAACCTAGTTTCTTCCATTAAAGGCTTAGGGAAGACTGCAGTTCTTTCTGTTCTGTATTCCCCCCTATCTGAACATTAATAATGTAGCAAGCTTCCATGATTTTTTTTTTAGATTGTTTAAAATGCAAAATATTACTAGTGTTGCTACCTTTTGAATTGGAAACATGATTCAGATAGGATTTCTCTTTCCCAAGATACTAATCAGTCTCTGTTGCAGGTCTGCTATTATCTGCTGTGTTTGAATTGCTAATATTGTGGTCTTTTCTCCCTTTATTGTAGCCTTTTTAACTGTGGCAACTCAATCTGTGTGGTTTTCTTTTTTGGGGGAGGGGGGCGGGGGATTATATTAGAAAATGTAAGAGTTAATGTGATAAGTTTCTTTCCTCTTCCCATGTAGTTTGTTCTACTTTGAATGTGAACAATAAATAATGCATCCAGCAGGAGTCTCAACTTACAACATAAACTGACAGCAAGAAGCTAAATAGTTAGAGTATTCAATATGGTCTTGCAGAGCTGATTCAAACTCAACTAAAATGTTCCCTATAACTGTCAGGGTGGGGTTTTAACAGTGTTCTATGTGGATATATATTTTTTGATTTTTATGGCTTGGTCCCATTTTCATTTTTGCATCATAACATGATTGTTTTCTAGCTTGTGCCTAGTTTCAGATGTGTTGTCAGCTGTCTAAAGTCCTTATTTTGATTTCTCCTTTAAGGTCTCTTTTACTTCCTGGGTTCTATTGTAAACTTCAGCCAGGATCCTGATGTGCACTTCAAATACATTCAGGCTGCCTGCAAAACTGGCCAAATTAAGGAGGTGGAAAGAATATGTCGAGAAAGTAACTGCTATGACCCTGAGCGTGTGAAAAATTTCCTGAAGGTAAATGAGATAAGCAAAGTTCTAGGGAAAGAAGCAGATAGAAAAGGAATTGTATGCCAGTAAATCAAGATTTATCCTATATTTTAATGGTTGTGCCTGTTGAGGTTTGAAGGCACATAACTTAAATTCTTGTACATTTGTACCCTTTGAAATGTATGACTTAATGTCTCATTACTGAAGTGTAAAATTATGCACGTTTATCAACTCAGGTTTTCCCTGTTTGAGATGAAAAGGGTTTGTGAACAGTAGAATGAAATTTACCGCCCAGGCCACGTAGTAGCTGGGTGGTAACTTGGAATTGATGCACGTTGGGTGTGCGTAAGCTCTTACGTGGCTTATTTTTATTTTCTGGCACGCGGGCACTAATTGGCATTTGAATGCGTGTTGACCATTACCGCCAAGTCAACGGCTGGCGGTAAGGTTTCAGATCCAAAATGGATGGTGCCAATTTTCATTTTGCTGCACGTCCTTTTTTGGCCCCCTCCCCCAAAAAGGCATTTTTTTACAGGTGCGCTGAAAAACGATCCTGCGCGCGGCCAAAACATGCACCTACACTACCGCAGGCCATTTTTCAGCGCACCTTAGTAAAAGACCCCTGAGTCGCCTAAATGGGCCAAGAAGGGGATTCTTGTTTCCAAGATGTAAATTTAACCTAGCAACTGCTGCCTGCATTTCTCTGCCCATTGTTGCTTCTGCAGAAGACCTGGTCTTAGGAAATAAAAATTAAATGTTTTGCACTACAATCTGAGCCAGAGGACAAGGCCAGTTTGTCTCTTCTTAATATTTTAACTTGTTTCTAGAGAACAATTTTTGACCACATAAGTAGCATTTTGATAAAATTCAAAGGCTTGTCTGCTGCTGTAACAAAATTTTATTTTATTTCCCTCCTATTGCAGGAAGCTAAGCTCACAGACCAGCTGCCCTTAATTATTGTATGTGATCGCTTTGACTTCGTCCATGATCTGGTGCTTTACCTGTACAGAAACAACCTTCAAAAATACATTGAGATTTATGTTCAGAAGGTAAGTGTAAACTGGCATCATGAAATAGTGAGCAGACGCTTTTCCATATGAAAATTTCTATTCCATATGAAGGTTAACCTATATTGTTAAAAAACCTGTTTAATGTTACAATAGTCCACACGAGTATCGAAATATCCTATATAATAATTTGCACCTCCAATGTTCTACGTCTGGATGCCTGGGTTCGTAACATCCATAACCACTCATTGCCCCGCCCTCACGTCAAAACGTAATGACGTCAGAGGGCGGAACAGTGAGAGGGAAGGGAAGGGAAGCCAGTGCCAGCCAGCCAGAGAGCGTTCAGGTATAAATTGAGGGGAGGAGAGAATCGCGAGGGGAGGAAGTGGAGGGCAGGGCAGAATCGCGGGACATGGATGGCAGGGCAGGGAAGAGGAGAATCGCTGGACATGGAGGGGAGGGAAGAATTGCTGGACATGGAGGCATAGGCGCCGACTCCGTGGGTGCTGTGGGTGCTCGAACACCCCCAATATTTGACCCGAAGTCCCGGAACGGAAGTTATCAGCCAGCCCGACCTGCGCTGCCAGCCCTGTTCTCCCAGTCCTTTGCCTGCTTCTCTCCTTCCTGCGTGCCGCCCAGAATTTAAAAGTTCTTACCTCGGGGTCTGGCAGCAGCAGTGAAAGGCGAGCAGGCTCGGCGCTTCAGCCTGCCTTCCCTTCTCTCTCAGCTCTGCCTATGGTCCCGCCCTTGCGGAAACAGGAAATGAGAGCGGGACCAGAGGCAGAGCTGAGAGAGAAAGGAAGGTAGTAGGCTGAAGCGCCGAGCCTGCTCGCCTTTCACTGCTGCTGCCGGACCCAGAGGTAAGAACTTTTAAATTCTGGGCTGCACGCAGGAAGGCGAGGGCCAGGCGGAGGACTGGGAGAAAAGGGCGGGCAACGCATGTCGGGCTGCCACTCGGAGGAGAGAGAGAGGGAGGGAGGCAGGGGGCTGGAACTCGGAGGAGAGGGAGGGAGGGGGGCATGGAACTCGGAATCTGTACGCCGTACGCATTAATGAACGCCGTGTCAAATTCAGAATGGCCGCAAGGCAGGAACTCGCACCACAACTGGCCGTTGACGTCCAGACTCCTGTGCCGCTCAAACTCCATTGTAACCAGTAGGGTGGCGGGAAGCAGACTAGCGCGGAACTCGCACCACAACTTGTCTCCTAGCAGCTCCCTTAAAAATATAATCACCATTACATGATAGCCTTACTAGCGCCCGTTTCATTTGTGTGAGAAGCGGGCCTTTTTTACTAGTGAAATATATGTTGTCAACTGCAGGTCTGGAGTTGTGGTGCCATACCCTATATTTCAGAAGTACTTAGGTGTTCTCCCAACTCTCCTTTTGTGTTTTGGGGGGTTTTAACCCCTCATTTATCCAATGTAAATTACTCATCATGATGATGGTTCTCAGCCAGAGGGGTATGTCATGTCCGAGTTCCAGAAAGTCATCTTTATTCTTAATGTGGCCAGTAGATTTCACTGTTGAGCAATTACCATGGTAGTCACAGTGATTCCTCTTTGTCTCACAGGCCCAAAGAGCAAAGTACAGGCTCAGAAATTTCACCCAGGTGTTACATAATGTCAGGTGATCCCAAGAGGTGACTTAAGGACAGCCACCCTAGGCACCAAGTTGGGAGGGGGTGAGATGGGGGGGCCATTCCACTTTTTGAATTTGTTTAGAACATGCAGATATGAAATGGAGGGTGTGCCAAAAGTAACCCTTCTAGGAGTACCACCCTGTCTGGCCCTGGGCTGTGTGCATAGCTACCACTGGGTCATAGGGCTGGCCATCTTTTTAAACAAGTGTATTCTGGTTTTGTAGCTTAGAACTACTTTTTTTATCTTAACTTTTAGATAATGGCAACAATTTTAGGATTCAGAGCTAAGAATATGTTTTGTCCTTTGATTCTAAAGGTAAATCCCAGCCGTCTGCCAGTGGTGATTGGAGGATTACTGGATGTTGATTGTTCTGAAGATGTAATAAAAAGCCTAATCCTTGTTGTGAGGGGTCAGTTTTCTACTGATGAACTTGTGGCTGAAGTAGAAAAGAGGAATAGGTAGGTCTGTGTGTGGTTTTTTTTTTTAATTCTATTAAAACATCAATAATTTCTTTGTTTATGGAAATCCTTTTTTCTTTCTGATTTTTAACTCCCAAGGAGAGATTTCAGTTGAGTGATGCTCTTTCTCCATGGACAGGCACGACAAAATCAGCCTCTTATGGGTGATGTCATCCTGATGGCACGAGGTCAGATTTGTTCAGTCCGGAAGAGTCTCAAGGTCCCTTGGCATGCATGTGTGCTTCTTCCTTTGTGACCATTGTTCCTCCCCCTCGGCTACATCATCTGCTTGTTAAAGCAGTAATGGATTTGAGTATGCAGACTTTTTAATTAAAAAAAAAGTAGAAAGGAAAATAGATGGACCTTAAAGGCAATTGAGCCCTCAAAAGGCCCCAATCCAAAGGATCCTGAATCAGTTCTGTCAGATATTATATCTAGGTACTACACTTGGCCCCAACCCAGAGGATCCTGAATCAGTTTTGACAGATATATCTAGGTACTACACTTGGTTTAAAACAAAAAAACAACTCATCAGTCAAAAAAAAAAAAAGTGGTACTCGGCATGTTGCAAGAGGAGGCTGTTCTTAGCCTCAGGATGCCTTCCATCTGGAAAGCTGTCTTCTGTATGCCCACCTCCCTTTTATATTGTGGATTAAGAGCCTCTTTAAAATAGTAATGTCTTATGGAACCCTTGAACACAGCTCAGGTGGATAAATGTTTTCTGTGGGATCATGGAGGCATGCCTGTAGTTTTCAGGCCAAATGACTTGCCTTAAATTTCTCTCTGAGCTTGTCAAATCCTACACAGATCAGCACTCTGAGCCCGGTGCATGTGTTTAGGGACCCATCTTCTGATCTGACAATCTGGATGCACCACCAATGGCAGAACCATATTGGTTATATGCTTACCTCTGGAGCCTAAAATCCACCATTAGGGGACTAGGTATGAGCTTAGCATTCTTCATAGCATGTGTCTTCTTATATAGCCACCAATGCAGTGACTGAGTAAAATATTGTGTAGTGCATTGTCACGCAAAGCAATCATTCCTCAACCACATGGCTTCTGATGTGACTCCAGATGAACTTTCATGATCCTAGTTACAATCCTCTTGTGCTACCACCAGGAAATTCACCAGCATAATTGCTCTGCCTCACTGGAGAGGCATATTTTCAAAGCACTTAGCCTTCCAAAGTTCCATAGGTTTCTATGGAACTTTGGAAGGCTAAGTGCTTTGAAAATATGCCTATTGGTATTCTATTCCAGCTCGATGCAATCATGCTGTGACTGTAATGGGTGCTTATAGTGATATTTTCTTTAATTTTACCTGGAGAGATGCTATTCCTGAGGCAAGAATTATCTCGCATTTAAAAAAAAAAATGACTAAGCTTCTCCCTCTTCTCAAATTGGATGAACGGGTCTCTGGTAATCTGCAGCTTTAGGATGCAGGGCAACTGATATTTTGTCCTGTCCTTCAGGATCAAAGTTACCTGAACAATCCTGTCCAACTTCTCACACCAGGAGAAAAAGATCTCCAAAGATCCTGTGACAGAACAGTGTAAATCTTGAAGTGCATTTCTCTACTTTTGCCAGCAGGTGGTGCATGTTTTAAGCTGTTACAAAGAACTGATCTTTCTTTCCTTAGTTAACACATATAATGAAATGCCTGAGTGATGTAACCAGGGTTTTTTATTTTTATTTTTTCATTTCGATTGTACTGGCTTTTGCTTCAGTTTCAGCCCGGGAAGAGAGAGAGAGCTCTTTGCTGAAGCCCTGTAAAAAAAAAAAAAAAACCAGTTATATTTGATAACTGGTGAACAACTATATATGTCCTGATGTCCCTAGGTACTTTTTAGGAATTAACCAAATGTTTAGTTAGTGTTATAATTGAACCATATTTCAGTTACCTGTTATTGTTTGCTGATTGCACATTTATTTCGTTCATTGTTCAAGTGTGACAATAAACCTGTTTAGTTTGTTGACCCTGTCTGGATTGATAAAGAATCCTGGTGGTTTGTGTGTTGGGTCTGTGAGTGCTTTCTGGGAATTGGGGGACCACTGGGAGTGACCCAGTTGGTGGGAGGAGGGTGCTAGTGTAGAGCACAAGCAGCAGGTGCAGGTAGACCTGAGCTGTGCTGGGGATAGACCCTCTTAAGTAGCCGCGGGGTAACCCTAGCCAGGTGGCTAGGCGTTTTGTGACAGATCCCATTTAATTTCTCACCAATCTAGGGTACACCTTCCACATTGGATACCTCCAGAGTGGCCAGATAGACCCTCTAACTCCGTTACAAGCTTTTCCACATTCTTTTCCTGGGTATCACTATAGACAGGTTCCTTAAGGTAATTGGACTGGAAAACCTTGATTAGCACTTGCCTTGTAATCCGTAGAATCAGTCAATTTCTTTATTAATTGCTCCAGCAAGGTTTGAAAGAGCAATAAACCAGGTGCACAAAGGTCCCTGTAAATAATCTGTCTGTATTTCCACCTTGGTAAAAATTACTGATTTGGAAAAAGAGGGATTCCTAAAGCAAATCACATGCAAATGAGTTGTTTGCTGCTTTTGCAAACAAGCTCATTTGCATGCTATAGGGGGGAAGCCAGTTGTCCAGCTGAGCATGTGGAGAGCAGCCAGTCGCTAAGTGTGGCTGCTCTGTGTATGCCATTTCATATACGCAGATAAGCGGCATGTATGAAAGCATGTAGCCTTGTTTTTTGAGGGGGGTTCCACTCTTTCTCCTGGTGCCCCAGTGCTGGTCTCTCCTGGACCACTGACTTCTTTTGTCGTCTTGCTCCTCTGGGCAGAGCCTCCCAGTGCCCCCATCTCTAAAGCTAATATTAGTTCCTGGGGATCTGAATCGCACTGCAGCTTCCTTCTTGAGAATTTACAGGAAGGAGGGGAGAGAAGGGAAAGAGGCCCGGAACAGGGCTGGCTGACCTTCCCTTCAATCTCGTTGTTCGTTCGTCCTCCCCCCCCCCCCCCCCCATCCTGTCCGGGAGCCCTGCAATTTTATGTTTAAACTGTTTTATTAACGATTCTCACAATACAAAGTAATGTAGAATATGCATATAGCATTGCTTGATATACAAAACAGCATTCTTACAACATATTCAACTTCGCCAAACACTTTTCGTCCCCATTTTTCTCCCCCCTCCCCTCTTAACAATTCCTTGGCCCATGCTAACATTAGGTTTTAAGTGACTCTTGCTCCGAATATCATACACTTGAATACTTCATTAGGTAAAATAGTGCTTATCACAAAATATCAGTAAACTAAACATCAAAGCTCTAGATCACTGCCAAGCTTTAGCCATTTACATCTCACTCAACCCCTCTAACCCCCCACCCAATACCTCCCCCCCTTGCAAGCAGAATTCCACTCTAGACTAAATTTACTACTCCAGGCTACCCATACTCTCCATTATTCCACCATTTATCAGGCATTAACAAACAGACTACGTCCCCTTGGACTAAGCATTTGCAGGTATGGTGTCCAAATCTGCAGAAAGCGCACTCTACGTTTAGGCGATTGTTTTGAATCCCTAGCCTCCCAAGAGGCCAGGAGATGCACCTGATTGCGCCAATGCCAGTAAGCTGGCCCTTCCGATGAGACCCAGTATTGCATAATGCATTTCCGCGCTACCAAGCTCAGCTTCCTGCATAACATTATAGCGGGGGCGCCTAATGGGGCAAACGCTCTTGGTTGATCCAACAGAAACTGCCGCTCCGTTCCTTGAACTCTGTTCCCCAATCGAATCAAAAACCCTTTTACCCTCTGCCAAAACATGCGCACCTTGGGGCATTGCCATAATGCATGATATAACGAGCTGGGACCCCCTCCGCATTTAGAACACCCCGAGTTGTCCGGCCCCAACATATGAGCCAGTTGTGTTCTAGACATATACCCCCGTAGGACCACTCTATAACCACACTCCCTCAGCCTCTCATCTGTTACCAACGCCCATATGCCCTTCAAGGTAGCTGACACATCCCATGTTGCCAGGGAGGTCCCCAGATCCTGTTCCCATTTTCGCTTAAGATCAACATATTGCCTCTGGGGCCTACGCCTAGCCAGTGCCCCATACAGTGCTGATACAGATTGTTTCTCTATCTGCAACTCCTCAAAGAAAACCCTTAGCAGCTCCCCCATCCGCCCTCTCAGGGGTACTTGGCTCAGGGATTTCACATAGTGTCGGACCTGTGCATAGGCAAATCTATTGCCCCAAGCTGATCCCACTTTATCTTGAAGAGCGTCAAATGTTATCATTTCCCCATTGTCCAATAATAGGTGTTCCAATCTTGTGATGCCCAGCCCTTGCCATCTGCCAAATGTCGGGTTATCTATCCCTGCTTCAAAAACAGGATTGCCTACGATTGGGATTTGATCTGTAACGTGTGGTTGGCCCCCCATTTGCCGCATCCACCACTGCCACGCCTCCCGAAGGGGCTGTAGTATTATACTTTTTTTAAACTTAGAAGGGAGCTGACTACGAGGTAAATGGAGCAATGCTAATATATCATAGAGAGCAAAAAAAGCTTCCTCCAAGCCCATAGATGTGTAATACTGCGTGGCATTCACCACATCTCCTAAGTGGCGCAGCAAACACGCCTGATTATATAGGAACACATCCGGGATACCCATTCCCCCCTGTCTCCAGCTCCCTATTAACAGGTTTTGGCTAACTTTAGGCTTTTTGCCTGCCCAACAAAATCTACTAAAAAGGCGCATCATCCGCTTCAAATCAGACCGCGATAGGCGTATGGGTAAAGTTTGAAGAACGTACAACCAGCGCGGAAACAACACCATTTGTACTACATGTATCCGTCCCATTAATGACAGTGGCAGACTCATCCAAGAGTCCAATTTAGTTTTAGTATATTCCAGTAAGATTTTAACATTCAACTGATATAAATCTAATGTATTCATTGTGAGTCGGATTCCTAAATATTTAAGACTCTCTGGCCCATCTCAACGGAAATTCAGGAATCCAGTCCCTCTGGTTCACCTCTGGCGAAGCCAGCGCTTCTGACTTGTCTAGATTAATACGGAAACCTGAGTAGTCGCCATATTCACGAAAGGTTTCCAATAACGTGTCTAAGGATTCCCTTGGATTTGTGAGATGTACCAAAATGTCATCCGCAAATGCTGCAATCTTAAACATGTGGGTCCCTAAGCCAACTCCCCGGATCAAAGGGTTTGCCATGATTTCTCTGATAAGGGGATCTAATACTAAAACAAAGAGAAGAGGGGACAATGGGCACCCCTGCCTCGTGCCCCTCCTAATACAAAAACTTTCCGATTCTATCCCGTTTACTCTCAGAGTGGCACATGGGTTGGCATATAAAGCATGAATTGCCTCAACAAATCTCCCTGAAAATCCATAATGTTCCAGCGTATCAAAAAGAAACTTCCAGTGAACCTTATCAAAGGCCTTTTCCGCATCAAAGCTGATCAGCAATGATGCTACCTTCGCCTGCGAGCTGTGTTCTAGTGATGTCAATATTGCTCTCAAGTTTTTGCTCACTGCTCTACCTCCCACAAATCCCACTTGACTTTCATGAATCAACCTTGGGAGCAGCCTCGCCAGTCTATTAGCCAAGATTTTTGCCAACAACTTGGTATCATAATTTAACAGGGAGATAGGCCGGTACGATGTCAGCTCTAGAGGGTCCCTCCCCGGTTTCAACAAAACTATTATTTGAGCCCTATTCAAGTCTGGGGGTAACCTCTGTCTTTCTATCAATTGGTTCAAAAATCTAGTAATTGCAGGTATAACTCCTCCTTCCATTAATTTATAGAATTCACCCCTTAAACCATCAGGTCCCGGGGCTTTCAGTCGCGGGCTGCGGGCAATAACTAGACTGACCTCATCCTCAGTAATGAATTGATTGAGACTGTCCAATTCTTGTATTGTAAGCTTTGGTAAAGCCAGATTTTCTAAATACATCTGATTTAACAGACCGTCTTCCTCTGGGGAAGCGTACAGCTCTTGATAAAAGGCCCGAAAGGTTTCACATATTGCTTTGTCTGATGTGTGGAGCCCTCCCCCCCTTTGTCTCAGTGCCAAAATGTTCTTAGTCCCTCCCCGGGGGTTAATTATTTTTGACATCAACTTGCCTGTTTTATTACCATGTTTATAAAGCATATATCTATAGTAGAGCTGTGACTTGTGTGCCCTTTCTTGCAAAAGTACATTTAAGGCGGTTTGAAGCTCTAACACTTGTTGTTTATCACCTATCGCGTGTGTCTCCCCATATCTCTTCCGTGTCTTACAAAGTTGGTTACTTAAACGCAAGATCTTTCTATCTCGTGTCTTCCTCACAAAGTGCGTGTGACTTATCACTTCGCCTCTAAGAACCGCCTTAGCCGCTTCCCAAAACAAAACTGGGTCTTCTATGTGTTCCTGATTATGAGTACTATATTCCGCCCAGCGAGCTTGTAATCTGCCTTTAAGCATTGGATCTGAGCTGAACTCCAGGGGAAATTGCCATTTATATTCTTGTGGGGTTGTACCGCTTGGTATCCATTCTATCTTAACCCAGGCATGGTCCGACACCATGTACGGTCCTATCTCCGCTGTTGTCACTTCCCCAAACATCTGACGTGATGTCAGAATATAGTCAATTCTCGACTGAGTGGAGTGGGCCCGCGACAGGTGTGTATAGTCTTTCTCACCTGGGTGTAGCACCCGCCACACATCAACCAGGCCCAACATCTGGCTCAATTGTAAAAGGCCTCTATTATTATAACATGAAGAGGCCGTCTCCGGGGCTGATCTGTCCAGAGAGGGGTCCCAAGTTGCATTTAAATCACCCCCCAGCACTATAGCTGCGTGCGGTTGCCTAAGCAAAAAATTAATCAAAGTTTGATAAAACTTCCGATCGTATCTATTTGGAGCATAAATATTACAGATTAGCAGTTTCTGTCTCCCAACTACCACTTCCAATATAACATAGCGGCCTTCAGTATCAATCAGAAGTGGATTAATTACAGAGGCTATGCCTTTTCTAATTAGTATCGCTACTCCTCCCTTTTTACCTTGTGCATTTGCTGCTATACAATCCCCAACCCACCAGGTGCTGAGCTTGGCATGTTCAATCTGGTTCAGATGCGTCTCCTGCAAGAGTGCTATGTCTGCTTTCTGCCTATTCAATTGTTGTAGAATCTTAGAACGTTTGATTGGCGAATTAACTCCGCCTACATTCCACGTTAGTATTCTTACTATTCTTGGATTTGAAAGTGTGTGTCTATATCCATAGATGTCCTCTGTTGTAATCGAGGGGGACATCCCAGCCTCTGCCCCCCCCCCCCCCCCCACTTGCACCTCCACTATGTCAGCTGCCTTATTATGTTCTACTTCTTTTCTAGTTAAGACTTGTGCCCTGCTTGCATCCCTCTTCCCTCCCCCCACCCCCTCCTCCCCCCCCCCAATTCCTGTATCCCTTATTCTCAGGTCCACCAATTAGGACCTTGACTTCCTTACGTCTCTCCCTCCCCCCTCCGCATTATACAATGTTACATTAAACATAACTTTCATTGTCAAGCTGATCAGACACTTACAGGGTCTCCCCCCTCTTACCAGGGGTTCAAACCGGTTCACCCACTGGCCATGTCTGCCATATAGTGTCTTAATCAACAGCAAAAGATTAAAAAAAAAACAAACAAAAAAAACTCAACACTCAAGTCTAACTCACAAACCATAGAACCTTAACTTTCCAACTGCAGCCATCTTGCCAAGCCTTCTGCTACTATAAGTGGTCCATCTTTGTTCTTGGCTGGGAGATTACTGTATTGTCATGTATTGACCAGTCAGGTCTCTGCTGACCTCTCCGTATAACATTACTCAGTGTTCTCAGAGTGTTCTCTTTTCTATGCTGTTCAACTTGCATCTGAAGATGTTGTTCCCAGCTGTTGTAGAAATTCTTTAGCCGCCCCTGCCGTCTCATATGTCTTAGTAATACCATTATACGTGACCCGCAGTTTGGCAGGGTATTGTAGTGCAAATCTTATTTTCTTTTGGAATAGCGTTGAGCAAACCTCCGAAAACTGTCTCCTCCGTGTGGCTACTCCTGCTGAATAATCTTGGAAACATCTTACTGGGATTCCTTCATACTCCAATGCTTTTCCAGCTCTCAGCAGCTTCATCACTTCTTGTTTTTGCGCATAGTTCAAAAATCTTAAAATTACCACTCTTGGTTTATTGGTGCCAGTCATTTTCATCCCGATGCGGTGAGCCCGTTCTATCTGTATTGGCCCCGAGGCTTCTGGGAATTGTAGTTCACTGGCAAACCATCGTGCCAAAAAAACCTCCAAGCCCCGTTCGGGTAACGCTTCTGGCAGGCCCACCACTCGGATATTATTTCTCCTGGACCTGTTTTCTAAGTCCTCAATCTTTTCCTCCATCGCCTGCAACTTTTTTTGAGTTATATCTTGTATTGTCTCCACCTCCGTTACTCTGTCCTCAATTTCACTCACACGTGCTTGAAAGCCTGCACAATCCCGAGAAAGATCCGTGAGCTGTTCTTTTACCTTTTCCAGGTTAGTATTTATGGGGGAGAGCCGGCGATCCAACATATCTTCTAACACTGAGGACATTTCTGAAGTTATTTCGGCGATCCAGGCCGATGACACTGTCGGGCCCGGCGGGCTTGCGGGCGGCGCCATCTTGTCTTCTGCTCCTCTACCACGGAGCTTATCTTTATGTATATTTTTCGCTGCCATCACGCCGCCAATTAATTTAAAATGTACGTTGCCGGCCTCTCTAACGTTTCAGGCTGCGGCGAATTTTGTTTTTAGATCGCGGTTTGTGAGCTGGTCATGCGGAGGGGGGATTGAAGCCGGAGAGATCTTTTTCCTTCAACCCCTCGCGGTCATGACGTCACCGGAAGTCTGGGAGCCCTGCAATTTTAAAGACCTGCAAGCTGTCGACAGCTACTGAAAAGTCCTGTCCATTGGAGGAGCGAGAACCAGCAGATCAGCTTCCTTTCACCAGCACTAGCAACAGCTTGGTCCGCAGCTTTCAACAGCTCCAGACTTCCTGTTAAATTTTTCCACAGTAAAAGTAGGGGCTGCTTCTGGGCATTGTTCAGAAAATGGCTGTGTATTGCTTTGCATGCACATTTGTATAATAATTAGCTCATTATAATAACTTTGCATACAGTTTTCGTTAGCTGCTATCGTGACGGGAAAAGTACGTGGAGAACCCTTTTGTGCATGTCTCTCTATACTTGTTGCTCGCTAAACCGGCTAGAACCAGTGTAAAAGCTACATTGCTGGCTCGTAGGTTTTGTGCATCTGGGCCCAAATCTCCAGCATCTTAGTTTTGTCAAAATACCTCCAGGGCCACAGTCCATCTTCCTTTAAGTGTTGGTACCCAATTTCACACCACTTTGAGCGTATAAAATATCCATTCGGATATAAGCTTTGTTAAAGTGGAGTCTAATGTACACTTCCAGAAGTGATATTCCATATTTCTACAAAGAGGGAACCTACAACCTCCCCATGTAGGACAGTGTCCCATAAATCCAGTAGTGTCTTGAGTCTTCAAGTGTATGTCACACATTGAATAAGACTTGGTATCTCTGGGTATGGTGTTTTGGTTCATTTTCTTAATGAAGTTATGTTGAATATTTACCTTAACAGTAAGAAGGAAATAATGGGAGTGGTTTGTGTCTTAGGTTGAAACTGTTGCTACCCTGGCTGGAATCTAGGATTCATGAGGGCTGTGAGGAACCAGCTACCCATAATGCACTGGCCAAAATCTACATTGATAGCAACAACAACCCAGAAAGATTTCTCCGTGAGAACCCTTATTATGACAGCCGTGTGGTTGGGAAGTACTGTGAGAAGAGAGACCCACATCTGGCATGTGTGGCTTATGAGCGTGGCCAGTGTGATATGGAACTTATCAATGTAGGTATATTCTGTATTAAAAATAATAAAATGGTTCAGATCTGAAGAGCAACACAGTTGGCTGGGAGCTTAGTGGGTGATGGGAGCAACCTTACAAAATTTGCTCAAAGATACGATTAAAGGGGAGAGGAACTTCTTTTTTTCTTTCTCTCTCTATCTTGGAATAACTATTGCAGTTTAAAACAATAACAACTTTTTATGAAATTAGTCGTACCTTTGGCATTACAAGGTATATCTTCTATAGCTCAGTAGGCAAGCCAAGGGATTTGCCTTACCACAGAGACTGTATATCGAGAAAACAGACATTAAAAGAATTCAATTTGTGGGCAAATCTGAAAATGGACTTAAGTTAAAACAACTTTATAGTAACATCTTATGGCTAGGAATGTTTACTTTCATGACGTAGTAGTTATGTTAATCATTTTATGTTCCAGGTATGCAATGAAAATTCTCTCTTCAAAAGCTTGTCGCGGTATTTAGTGCGTCGTAAGGACCCTGAGCTCTGGGCTAGTGTCTTGCTGGAAAGCAACCCCTATAGGAGACCTCTAATTGATCAAGTAGGTATCTTTTCTGTGGGCTAAATTGTGTGCTGAACTATAAATCCATGGTCTGGTATCATCTCTTGACCAACCCAGACTATATCCCTTTTTCCTTTGTATTTGCAGTTCAGTTCTAGTTGTTTTTTTTGTTTCTTTAATATATATAGGTTGTGCAGACAGCGCTGTCTGAAACTCAGGACCCTGAAGAGGTGTCGGTTACAGTAAAAGCTTTCATGACCGCAGATCTTCCCAATGAACTCATTGAACTACTGGAGAAAATTGTCCTAGATAACTCTGTTTTCAGTGAGCACAGGTACAGTTTTGGAGGGTATTTCATCTTTTACAAAAATGTATGAATGAAACCCATGTTCTGTCTGCATAGGATGGTACTTGCCAAAATACTTGCAGTCCAGCTTCATTTGCTAATGAGACGAGCTTCTACCAGCATCTTTTGCCAAAGATAAGAGCAAACTGTCCCATAAGTTCAGGTGCTTGAATAGTCTTACTTTGCAGCAAGTCTTCTCATCTTTGCTTTATGCTATGATATTGAAATGATGTTGGATTTCCTGAATATCATCAAAAATAACCTTAATGTGGAATCCTAATGTAAGCATACAGGACTGCCTTTAAGACACTTAGAAATCTATGGCTCCTGAATAAATGCAGCTTTTTTTCCTCCTAATGCAGAAATCTACAGAATCTCCTCATTCTCACTGCCATTAAGGCTGACCGTACCCGTGTTATGGAATACATCAATCGTTTGGACAATTATGATGCCCCAGATATTGCTAATATTGCCATCAGTAATGAACTTTTTGAGGAAGCTTTTGCTATATTCAGGAAATTTGATGTAAACACCTCCGCTGTGCAGGTATGATTTTACATTCAAGGAAATTTTGTGTGTTTGACATGAGTATTTTCTTATCATTAAGAATTGCTTATATCAATTCTAGCCTATTAAGGTTTGTGGCTGTGCGCGAAAGATGTGTTTCTGGTCAAGCATTCACTGCAAAAGCTTTTAAAAGCAGGAGAACTGCAGACTTGATATTTCCATGATTTGACACACATCTGACTTTATTGGCAGGTGTTGATTGAACACATTGGAAATCTGGACCGTGCTTATGAGTTTGCTGAACGATGCAATGAACCAGCTGTATGGAGCCAGCTGGCAAAGGCACAACTGCAGAAGGGAATGGTCAAAGAAGCTATTGACTCGTATATCAAGGCAGATGATCCCTCTTCCTACATGGAAGTTGTTCAGGCTGCTAATGCCAGTGGTAGGAGATATGTCTACATTTTAAACTGTAATTTAAAAACTAAGATCTTTTTTCCAGGCAGTTTTATGCAGGGCAACTAATCTTCTTGCATTTACTTGATATGATTTTTTTGATGCTGCCATTTACGTCTGAAAGACTATGGTGGATTTTTTTCAAAATGTGACAGGGTAGACAGGCAATCAAACATATGTGGTAAGCTTTAATTGTATGTACCCTTAGAGAGAAGATAGGACAGACATTGGTCCCTTCCTGTAAGTCACTAGAATGTGGTTTTATCAGAATCTCAGCTGCACACAAAATGGGGTTTCTAAATTGTATATGCACAATTGATCAAGGGAACAAAAGACCTTTTGTTGCCCCTTTTACCCGTTACTTCAATTTGTTTACCTACAAACAGCAGATGTGAAATTTACTTATTACCAAATAGTCTTCTTTAATTTAGGTGCAAGTCATCTTTACTCACTGAACAAGTGTTTGTTTACAGTTTATTTGGAAGAACAGGTCTTGCCCCCTCCCCCCCCAAGTTGGGGTTATATATTGAACATGGTACAGATTACAATATTGAATATGGTAGCTTATGTGGAGATCTGGATGTAGGACTTTATTTAGTGTAGATTTTTCAGTGGCCTTTGACAGTGAATCATGACTTAACTATATTGTTAGACCACAGTATTGAAGGTATGGACCCATGATTTTTATTTATTTTTTTTTTTTTAAGGGCAGGATGCAGCAGGTGTGATGCAGAACAGATGATTTGTTTTTTGATGATGTAAAGGGGCAAGTTGAAAAATTAAAGGGTAGCAAATCACCTGGATCACATGATATACATCCCAGAGTACTGATAGAACAGAAAAATGAACTTGCAGATTTGTTAGTAATATATAATTTAGCTTTAAAATCGAGCATGGTACCGGACGATTGTAGGGTGGCCAATGTAAAGCCAGTTTTAAAAAGTGTTCTAGAGGTGATCTGGGAAATTATAGACCAGTGAGCCTGACATCAGTGCCAGGCAAAATGGTAGAAACTATTATAAAGAACAATTACTGAGCATGTACATAGGCATGGATTAAGACAAAACCAACATGGATTTAGTCAAGGGAAATCAATCTGCTACATTTCTTTAAAGAAGGTAAATAAACATGTGGGTAAAGGTGAGCCGGTCAATATTGGGTATCTGGATTTTCAAAAGGTGTTTTGACAAAGTACCTCATGAAGGAATCCCAAGGAAATTAAAAAGTCATGGAATAACTGCGCTGTCGAAACATTGGGAGACTCAGTACCGGGTGGTACTTCGAACCCACATCCCCCGAGATGGGGCGTTCCCCGGATGGGGCGTGCCTAAAGTGTGGTGCAGAAGGAGCTAACTTAGGACATATGTTCTGGAATTGCCCAGTATCACACACCTTCTGGACACGGCTTTTTACAATGGGCATCTGGCAGACTGACTGGCGCCCCGAACCAGACATGTTGTTCGGGAAGTTGAAGGTGTGAGGCCCTAACCCGCTGGATTTGAGAGAATTTGCACTCCAAGCTATAATTATGGCTAAGCGAGCTATTCTGTCTGCTTGGCTGTCTATTGAACCCCCCCCCCCTCGGATCAATATTGGCGAGGGAGGGGAGATGTTGCAGTTTCTGAGATTTGAAAGACTGGAAACAAATCAGCTGACCCCCCCCCCCCCCCCCCCCCCCCAGCCAGAGGATATTTATTAAATATGTGAATAAACAGGGGCATAGGTTTGGTAACAAAATGAAGGCAGTTTGACAGTTATCTTTAGGGGTAGGAGGGATGGGGTGACATCTGGGAAAAGGGGGGTTAGGGGGAGGATCGGGCGGGAAGGGGGTTTATAAGGTAGGTTTAGCTGGGGGGGGGGAGGAAGTTTGAGGATTAAAAGTTTATATGTACAAGTTTTGAATGCATATTGATGATTAGTCTGTGAATATATTATGTAGTGACCATCGAGCATAATATTAATAAAAATCATTTAAACATAAAAAAGTCATGGAATAGGAGTTCTCTGAGGACAAGCAAGCCATAATTCTCACAATTGCACAATGTGTGTTGCTTGGTCCACCCGCCATGAGAATGCAGTTACCATAGTTGTTTTTCTACCACAGTGAAGGGTGGTCGACTATTTATCCCGCTCTTCACAGCGCTCTATCTCAAGAGCTTCTGGAGTGCCTTTCGGCAATTTTTTTGCAATATTTTTTGTCTACCCGTGTCCGGGTTTCCCCTCCCGTTTTGGAGTGAAGGTTGAGTAGGTCGCTGACCAAATCAAAAAGAATACTGATACCATCTCTTCTCTCTCCCACTGGACCCCTTCTGCATCAGCCTTCTTATCCTCTTGTGGGGAAGACTTGAAACTCAAGCAAGACCACGGGACCATGATTCTGATTGCACCTTACTGGCATCGGCAGATCTGGTTCCCTCTTCTTCTTGAGTTATCCTCCAGAAAACAGTGGAAACTGGAGTGTTTTCCAACCCACATCACAGAGAACAAGGGATCTCTTCTGTATCCCAACCATCAGTTTCTGGCCCTTACAGCCTGGATGTTGAGAGCCTGGAATTTGTTTCCTTGGGTCTTTCAGAGGGTGTTTCCTGGAGCTTGCTGACTTCCAGGAAAGATTCCACTAACAGGTGTTACTACTTTAAATGGAGGAGGTTTGCCGTCTGGTGTAAGAGCAAGGCCGTAGATCTTCCTTGCTTGCCCTACACAGACCATGCTTGAATACCTTCTACACCTTTCCGAGTCTGGTCTTAAGACCAACTCCGTAAGGGTTCACCTCGGTGCAGTTAGTGCTTACCTAACTGTAAAGGGTAAGCCCATCTCTGGATAGCCTCTAGTTGTTAGCTTCATGAGAGTTTTGCTTTTGTCAAAGCCCCCTGTCAAACCTCTGCTTGTGTCATGGGACCTCAGTGTCATTCTCACTCAGCTGATGAAAGCGCCTTTTGAGCCACTGGATTCCTGCTATCTGAAGTACTATTTCTTGGTGGCTCTTGGGAAGTACTGGGACAAGCTTTGTAGAGTCTGTGACCTTCAGGCCTTAGTGGTGCATGCACCTTGCACTAAGTTTCATTACAACAGAGTAATCTTCTACAAGCACTCTAAGGTCCTGCCGAAGGTGGTGTCTTGAGTTCCATCTGAACCAGTCGATTGTCTTGCCTAACTCTTGCCCATCCTTGCACACTTTGGACTGCAAGCAAGCATTGGCCTACTACATGGAGTGGACTAAACCCCACAATGTTAGTCATGGCTGCATCAGTAGCCCACTTAAGTCAGCCTTCATTGAAGAAATTTGCAAGGCTGCGATGTAGTTTTCAGTCCACCCACTCACATCTCATTACTGCTTTGAGCAGGATACCTGACGCGACGGTTGGGGCAGACAGTTTTGCAGAATCCTTTTGGGGTCTAGAATTCAACTCCCCTCCCCCCCAGCCCTGTTTTATTCTGTTCCAGGATGCACGTGTACTCAGTTTGTATATAGTTTCAGGTTAATTTGAGTACTGTCCTCGCCATTGCGAGGCCCAATTGACCAATGTTTGTTGTTTTTCTGTGAGCCTGGATGCTAGGGTACCCAGTTGTGAGATTTATGGCCTGCTGGTCCTCGCAGAAAGCAAAGATACTTATCTGTAGCAGGTATTCTGTGAGGACAGTAGGCCTTATATTCTCACAAATCCTCCCAGTTCCAATGGATTTTTTTTTTTTTTCTTTTATGCTGTAGTATTTAACTGCGGTAACCAAGCTTTCATGGCGGGCAGGAAATGATTAGTGCATGCGCAGAGGAGTGTGCCTCATGCTCCAAGAAAAGCTTTTTGAAGCTTGTTAAAAGCTCTGGACCGACAACGCAGGATCGCGTTACCCAGTTGTGAGAATATAAGGCCTGCTGTCCACAGAATACCTTCTAAAGGAAAGTATATTCACTGTAGTGTCTTTTTTCATAATTACAAAGAGCAGCTGGTGAACTAGGCCAGAGTGCAGGGAGTTGTGTAATGAAATTAATAGGAAACAGCATAAAAAATGGCAAATTAAATGCAAAGCGCTGATAAGGAAGGCAAAGAGACTTTGAAAGGAAGATTGCGTTGGCGGCAAAAACACAAAATAATTGCCTTTATATAGGTATATTAGAAGCAAGAAGCTGCAAAAGAATCTGTTGGACTACTAGATGACTGAGAGATAAAAGGAGAATCGGGGAAGACAAGGCCATAGCAGGGCGATTAAATAAATTCTTTGATTAGGTTTTCACTGAGGAAGATGTGGGAGAGATACTGGTGCCAGAAATGGTATTCAATGCTGACGACTCAGAGAAACTGAAACAGATCTCTGTAAACATGGAAGATATAAGAGAACAATTTGACTAATTGAAGAGTAGCAAATCGCCAGGACTGGATGGTATACATCCCAGAGTGCTGATAGAATTGAAAAATGAACTAGCAGAGCTTTTGTTAGTAATATGTAATTGTTAAAATCAAACATGATACCGGAAGATTGGAAGGTAGCCAGCGTAGCACCAATTTTTATTTTTATTTTTTTAAAGGGTTCCAGAGGTGATCTGGGACATCATAGACCAGTGAGCCTGACGTAGGTGCTAGGCAAGTGGCAGAGACTGTAAAGATCAAAATTAGAGTGTATGTATGCATATGTGTATTTACGTATATACATATAAAAGCATGGATTAATGAGACAAAGCCAACATGGGTTTAGTAAAGGGAAATCTACTACATTTCTTTGAAGGGGTGAATAAGCATGTGGATAAAGGTGGGGTGAAAACGTCAGCAGTGGCAGTGATCCTCATCTCTATACACTGCCCTACGGCCGGCACCGGCATCTCCTCTATGTTGCAGCCTGCCTCTCCTCTATGTTGCAGCCTGCCTCCAAGAAAACAGGCAGTTACATCAGAGAGGTGGCCCGCAGGGTAGGCTATGGGGAATGGAGATCACTGCCAAATTTTGAAAAACAAAAAAAAGTTAGGCTGGAGAAGGGGGGAAGATGCAGCTTCATAAAGAGTATTGTTCGAGGCCCCTGCTTTAGTTGGCCTAGTGGTAGGGCTGCTACTGGATTATATAGATATATAGATGGAATGGACTCCCATTGAAAGTAGTGAAAAAAAATAAAATTGTCAAATTTCAAAAAGGCTTCAGATAAGCAAAAAGGCTACTGGCAAAGAACTGGAAGAGCTAGAATCCTTACTTGTCAATGTTTCCTCTAAGGAGTGGGCTGCAAGTTTTAAAAACCAACAATTTTTGAGCACCAGTATTAGCAATGCATTTCTCTATATAGCACAAGACATTTTTGTGAGCAACCATGTAAAATCTGTGAGCAACGCTCCTAAAATGTACGAGTAGTTTTTCATATGCTGTGCTTAGAGGGAACATTGTTACTGGTATGCCACATCTTGAAGTCAGGCAGACTAAATGAGCTTTATAATTTTGTCTGTCGTATGACAGTGGTAGGAAAAAATTTAGATTTATTTAATGTATTTACAAAAATGTATAGTCCATTCATCCAAAAATCAGGAAGGAGTACATTAGGTTACACTATTTTAAACAACCGACCCCACAGTAGGAGCAAGGGGAAAAATAAGGACAAAATTAAAGTAAGCATGATACTGATACAGTAAGTTTTAAGTAGTGTGCAGCAGGCTGCAACTGATAAGCCAACTGGCTTATTGACAGCAGGTTTATAGCTGGGTACTGTCCAGCAAGACCACAGGGACCCAAAAAGCTATATGTTCTAGTTTACTAATTTTGTAGCTGGCTGTAAAGCTTGATTACAAGACATGAGGATGGAGACTGGTTTTGGATTAACTATAGGATTACCTATACTTGTCTACCCAGGATGGTAGAGAAAGCAGTGAGACAGAACAAAAACTGAGTTGTTTAAGAAGCGATATCCTAGAAGTGGGCAAACTTCTATAGCTAGCAGCTACATTATATCCATAGAATCTAGTTAGTGGATTTTTCAGTTGGTCTTTCTGCTGTCATTATCTTCAAGTAGACAAGTTCTGCTGATCCAGTTCATTGCTAGATCCATTGATAAGTTTAAGGAAACAAAGTGACATTAAGGAAGAATTGATTTTACATATTTCACTTTAACCTATTATCTGGTGACTATGAAAGTATACTGAAAATAACTTCTGTTCAGGAAATTGGGAAGAGCTGGTGAAATACTTGCAGATGGCACGCAAGAAGGCCCGGGAGTCTTATGTTGAGACAGAACTCATCTTTGCTCTGGCTAAAACAAACCGCTTGGCTGAATTAGAAGAGTTTATCAATGGACCTAACAATGCCCACATTCAACAAGTAAGTGTTGCTATTTTACCATGATATTTAGTAAAACTTCTTTTACTTAATTTTTGGATACAGTATAATACTCCACGCTTTCTTTTCTAGGTTGGTGATCGCTGCTATGATGAAAAAATGTATGATGCTGCTAAGCTGTTGTATAACAATGTCTCAAACTTTGGTCGGTTAGCATCAACACTGGTTCACCTAGGAGAATATCAAGCAGCTGTTGATGGTGCCAGGAAAGCAAATAGTACTCGCACATGGAAAGAGGTAACAACAATTGCATTTTAAGCATGTTGTTTTTGTAATCACCGGGAGTAATCTAGTTTGGATTGGTAGGCTAAAAATGTTACCAAATGTAAATGTAGGAAATACTAAAATGTTAATTGAGGTTATATTTTGGATTGAGTTTTATTACATGTATGAGGAGATTATGGTATAAATAAGCCAAAGGCCAATTTTGAGTTACTTGTCTTGTTTGACTTAACTTTCTGTAAACTTAATTCATAACTGTTAAATTTTAGGTTTGCTTTGCTTGTGTTGATGGGAAAGAGTTCCGGCTGGCCCAGATGTGTGGCCTTCATATTGTGGTGCATGCAGATGAACTGGAGGAACTCATCAACTACTATCAGGTAATGGGAGTGGGAAAATTAGATGGAAGTGCAGGAACTAAGTTTGAGGTAGCACCAAATCTTCCTGCCCCAGGAGGCTTGCCAGTCTTTGGTGTATGGTTTTTTTTTGTGTGTGTGTGTAGCTTCTTGGTTTCATTCATAGACACTATCCAGACACTAACATGTCACTTTCCTTCTGCATGGCAGAAGAGCTTGTAACAGTTCTTATACTCGGCCTGACACCATTTAATAACCTGAGTTGAGCATATTACAAACAGATGCTATTTTCTGCTTGTTAGCCATGGAATATGGAATTTTGTTCATACTGTTGCAAGAGTTGAGTCTTTTTTTTTTTTTTGACTCTCTAGGACCGAGGCTACTTTGAGGAACTAATAACCATGTTGGAAGCAGCACTTGGCCTAGAACGTGCGCATATGGGAATGTTTACAGAACTAGCAATCTTATATTCCAAATTCAAACCACAGAAGATGAGGGAACACTTGGAGCTTTTCTGGTCTCGTGTGAACATACCTAAGGTAAATGTCTAATGACAAGTTTAATGGTGTGAACCCAGTTGCACTAAAAAAAAATTTGATTCATGTAAGGCATGTTGGTGGTGGTCTGGCAGATGTGTGTTTTTGTTTAAGAAAAACATGTCTAGAATATTTGTAAGTGACGATTAACAAAATCATCAGTTATAGATGAGCTAGAAATAGAGACTAATGTATGTATTTGGAATATTAGGTACTGTAATTGTGAGTTTTACACCAATTGCTTAAGAAAATGGGCAAATCTGGTGGCTTAGAGAGTGTTTCTTGCACAATACATTAGTCGAGTATTGCATGGCAAATATCTGTTGGCTTGTGTATTAAAACATTGCCTTGTGCACAGGTGCTAAGAGCAGCAGAACAAGCTCACCTCTGGGCAGAGTTGGTATTTCTGTATGACAAATATGAAGAGTATGATAATGCTATCATCACAATGATGAATCATCCAACAGATGCTTGGAAAGAAGGGCAATTTAAAGACATCATCACTAAGGTACAGTTTGCTTTGGGGAATCATACAGCTTCTTGGGATGGAAAACTGGTTTTGAAAATGCAGTGATAGTGTTGATCTTTTTGCAGATGAGATTTCTGATCAAATTTAGACCCTCTTATTAATACATGGTTTAGAGCCTCTACAGACTGCCCCAAGTGGACTCTACAACCCTGGTAAAATGTTTGGTGCTGTATCTTCCCAGAAAATTGGTATCTAGCATTTTCCAAAGTGCTACCCTTTCCATGCTCAGAGCCCAAGAGACAGGCAGAGCACTGGAGTCTCAATGCGTGGATGAGGCGATGGTGCAGGAAGGGAAGGTTTTAGATTTCTAAGGAGCTGTGCAACATTCTGGGGAAGAGGGAGCCTATTCCAGAAGGATGGACTCCACCTTAACCAGGGTGGGACCAGGCTGCTGGCATAGGCATTTAAAAGGAGGTAGAGCAGCTTTTAAACTAGAACCTGGAGGAAGGCCGACAGTCATTCAAAAACACATGGTTCGGAACAAGATATCTCTGAAAGATATCAGCAAAACAGGGAAGATGGGGTGTTGCGATAGCAAGGTTGCAAAAGAGACCATAGTAGATCAGGTGTCCTTTAAAAATCAGACAAAAGATTGCAAATTGGAGGAAGTGACGTCACCAGATAATATGGACGTCTGAGAGTGGAGCTCCCACTACCCCGCAAGACTTTTGCTAATAAAACTGAGCGAGCAGCTGCAAACGGAGCTCAGTGGGACTGGATATCCTCCCCATCAACTAGCGATCTTGCTACTATGAGTCAGAAAACGACAGGGTTGGATCTATCTCGCTTTGCTTACCCGAGCGGAGACGGAGCGCCAGGTTACAAGATGGCGACGGCCCGTGGAGAACAAGAGAAATGGGAGGAGAAGCACCAGCGCCGAGGCGGGGGATCGCCCGAGCGCCCCGTTTTGGAGGAGGCAGACGGAGAGATTGCTCCAGCGCTAAAAAACTGGCTGCAAGAAATCAGCTCAAACTTGAAAGCGCTACGAACAGAAGTGGCCACACTTGGAGCTGACCTCAGAGGTGAAATTTGGGAGCTGGGGGCGCGCCTGGAGGAAGCAGAAAACCAGGTGGAGGGCCACAGTGAAGCCCTAGGTCAGATGAAACAACAAATTGCGGGCCTGCACAAAGAGCAGCAGCAACTGTGGTCCAAAGGCCGACGGAACAACTTGCATTTTCGTGGGCTACCGGAGATGCCCACATATCAGGACAGCATAGCGGTGATCCAAAAGATGGTGGGCGAACTGCTGGCAGCGAACGGTACGGCTATTGAGGCAGAGGCAGTCCAGATAGAAAGGGCCCATAGAGCGCTGGGCCCGAGCCGCAATAACGCATCAAAAGATATAATAGCCTGCTTCACGAGCTTTAAGTTTAAAGAACAAGTCCTAAAAGCAGCACGTCAAGTTTCAGATTTCAAATGGGACTCATAGATTCGAAATCTACCAAGACGTGGCCGCAGCGACGTTAAAGAGAAGATGTGAAAAGATTGCAAATTAACACTGTCAGCTACTGAGCAAGATGTAAATAGGAACAGAAGCCTAAGAAATAAGATGGGAGAGTTAAAAATTAGATATAATAGGCATCTTTGAGACCTAGTGGAAGGAGGATAGCCAGTGGGACACTGTCATACCTGGGTACAAGTTATATCATAGTGATAATGTATCGAATTGGTGGTGGGGTAGCATTGTATGTTACGGAGGGCCTTGAATCAAATAGATTGAAAATTCTGCAGGAAACAAAACTTATCTTGGAGTCCCTATGAACTAAAATTCCATGTGTAAAGGGGAAAAGGATAGTGATACGAGTGTACTACCGTCCACCTGGCCAGGATGAACAGACGGATGTAGAAAGGTTATCAGAAATTAGGGAGGTTAAACTGGGCAGTAATGGGTGATTTCAATTACCCCCGATATTGACTGGGTAAATGTAACAGGGCATGCTAGGGAGGTAAAATTTCTTGATGAAATCAAAGACTGCTTTATGGAGCAGCTGGTACAGGAGCCGACGCGAGAGAGAAAATTTCTAGACCAAGTCCTTAGTGGAGCGCATGATCTGGTGCGTGAGGTAATGGTGTTGGGGCCACTTGATAACAGTGATCATAATATGATCGGATTTGATATTAGCTTTGAAGTAAGTATACATTAGCATTTAATTTTCAAAATCGAGGTTATGATAAAATGAGAAGAATGGGGGAAAGAAATATTAGAGGAGTACCTGTGATGGTCAAAAATTTACATTAGGTGTGGATGCTGTTCAAAAATACCATCCTGGAATCCCAGGCCAAATATATTCTGTCTTTTGAAAGAGGAGGAAGGAAGACCAAATGACAGCCAGCATGGTTAAAAAGTGAGGTGAAGGAAGCTGCTGCAGCTGAAAGAAAACCCTTCAGAAAATAGAAGAAGGATCCAACTGAAAATAATAAGAAACAACATAAGGAATGCCAAGTCAAATGCAAAGCGCTGATAAGGAAGTCAAAGAGGGACTATGAAAAAAAGATTGCGTTGGAGGCAAAAACACATAGTGTAAATTTTTTTAGATATATTAAAAGCAAGAAGCTGGCAAAAGAATCGGACCACTAGATGACCGAGGGGTAAAAGGGGACACTAAGGGAAGACAAAGCCATAGCAGAGAGATTAAATTAATTCTTTGCTTCGGCCTTCACCGAGGAAGATTTGGGAGCGATACCGGTTCCAGAAATGGTATTCAAAACTGACAAGTCAGAGAAACTGAATGAAATCTCTGTAATCCTGGAGGATATACTAGTGCAATTTAACATATTGAAGAGTAGCAAATCTCCTGGACTGGATGGTATTCATCCCAAAGTACTGATAGAATTGAAAAATGAACTTGCGGAACTGTTGTTAGTAATATGCAATTTATCTTTAAAATCAAGCATGGTACCAGAAGATTAGAGGGTGGCTAATGTTTTAAAAAAGGTTCCAGAGAAGATCCAGGAAATTATAGGCCAGTGAGCCTGATGTCGGTGCCGGGTAAAATGGTAGAGACTATTATAAAGAACAAAATTATAGAGCATATTCAAAAGCATGGGTTTTAGTGAAAGGAAATCTTGCCTCACCAATCTATTACATTTCTTTGAAGGGGTGAACAAATGTGGATAAAGGTGAGCCGGTTGATATTGTATATCTGATTTTCAAAAGGCGTTTGACAAAGTATCTCATGAAAGACTCCAGAGGAAATTGGAGAGTCATGGGATAGGAGGTAGTATTCTATAGTGGATTAAAAACTGGTTTAAAGATAGAAAACAGAGTAGGGTTACATGGTAGGCATTCTCAATGGAGAATTGTAGATAGTGGGGTTCCCCAGGAGTCTGTACTGGGACCACTGCTTTCAAGTCACTTAATCCTCCATTGCCCAAGGTACAAATAAGTACCTGTATATGTAAGCCGCATTGAGCCTGCCCTGAGTGGGAAAGCGCGGGGTACAAATGTAACTAAAATAAAATAAATGATCTAGAGATGGGAGTAACTAGTGAGGTAATTAAATTTGCTGATGACAGTTATTCAAAATTGTTAAATCGCAAGAGGATTGTGAAAAATTACAAGAGGACCTTGGGAGACTGGGCATCTAAATGGCAGATGATGTTTAATGTGAGCAAGTGCAAAGTGATCCATGTGGGAAAGAGGAACCCAAATTACAGCTATGTAATGCAAGGTTCCACATCAGGAGTTGCCAACGAGGAAAGGGATCTAGGTGTCATCACTGATACATTGAAACTTCCTGCTCAGTGTGCGGCGGCGGCTAGGAATGTAAATAGAATGTTAAGTATTATTAGGAAAGGGAAAGAAAACAAAAATGAGGACATTATAATGCCTTTGTATCACTCCATGATGCAACCTTACCTTGAACATTGTGTTCAATTCTGGTCACCACATCTGAAAGAAGATATAGTGGAATTAAGAAAGGTACAGAGAAGGGTGACGAAAATGATAAAGGGGATGGGACGACTTTCCTAGGAGGGAAGGCTGAAGCGGCTAGGGCTCTTCAGCTTGGAGAAAAGACGCTGAGGGGAGATATGATAGAGGTCTATGAAATGAGGAGTTGAACGGGTAGATGTAAATCGCTTGTTTACGCTTTCCAAAAATACTAGGACTAGGGGGCATGCAATGAAGCTACAAAGTAGTAAATTTAAAACGAATCAGAGAAAATATTTCTTCACTCAGTATGTAATTAAACTCTGAAATTCGTTGCCAGAGAATGTAGTAAAAGCAGTTAGCTTAGTGGGGTTTTAAAAAGTTTTGGATGGCTTCCTAAAGGAAAAGTCCATCAACTGTTATTAAAATGGACTTGGAGAAGATCTACTGCTTATTCTAGGATAAGTAGCATTTACTGTTTTGGGATCTTATCAGGTACTTGTGACCTGAATTGGCCACTGTTGGAAACAGGATGCTGGGCTTGATGGACCTTCAGTCTGTCCCAGTATGGTAATACTTATGTACTTATGTAGGACTCTAGCATCCATACTTGGCAAATGCTCTTCCACTGAAATAGTGGTGAATGAAAAAACTGAATTTTTGATTGAGCCAGGATTTGAAGACACACTTCGGTCTTACTGCTAATGTCATCATATGGAAAAGGAGGGATGTTGGAGGAGTGGTCTAATGCTTAGATCAGCAGGTTGTGAACCAGAGAGACCAGGGTTGAAGTCCCACTGATAACTTCTTGTACTCATAAGCAAGGCACATAAATACTCCATTGCTCAAGTACAAAATTAGATTTTAAGCCTTCTGAGGACAGGGAAATACCTCCTATACCTGAAAGTAATTCGTCTTGAAGTACTACTGGAAAGGTGTGAGCTAAATACTAAATTTAAAATTGGAAACTGGAAAACAGTACGTTCTATTGCTGAGCCATAGTGCTTAGAAAACTAATTCTGACTATTGTGGAGTGACACTTCTAATTTGCACAGCAGACCAGAGGCTGTATGAATGGCTTAATAGTGGGTTTTTTTTTTTTTTTTTTTTTTTGGGGGGGGGGGGGGAGGTTACAATAGAAAATATACTTTAATTACCAAGGAAAACATTTTGTTTTCATAACTTGAACAGTAGCTGTTCAAATATTTGTTAGGTGTATTCAGTTATTTCAGTATCCTTAAGCTTCTATTGTGCTTTTTTTTTTTTATAGGTGGCCAACGTTGAACTGTATTATAGAGCAATCCAGTTTTATTTGGAATTCAAACCGCTGTTACTTAATGATCTTCTAATGGTGCTGTCACCTCGGCTCGATCACACCCGTGCTGTCAACTACTTTAGTAAGGTATGTAGGTTCTGGATCTACAGAAAGTGGGTCATACGTAAAGGAGAACAGAAAATTAGTTCTGTTAACTGATTCTGCAGAATTCAGAATTCAAACCGCTGTTACTTAATGATCTTCTAATGGTGCTGTCACCTCGGCTCGATCACACCCGTGCTGTCAACTACTTTAGTAAGGTATGTAGGTTCTGGATCTACAGAAAGTGGGTCATACGTAAAGGAGAACAGAAAATTAGTTCTGTTAACTGATTCTGCAGAATTCAGAATTGTGCACACAATGTCACCAAGATAGGGCTGCATGGTCACAGGCATGGGAGAGGAATTCTCATGAACTGAGTTTCTCCAGACACCCTTGTTCGGCTCAGATATTTTGTAGAATTTAAGGTCCCTTCATGCTACTTAGAACAACCAAATTCTCATTGATCATGGAAAAACTGTTGCTGCATGGTAGTTTTTTAAATTTAAAATTAGCAGTAAACTGTTTCTTTTGTTTAGGTTAAACAGCTTCCATTGGTTAAACCATACTTGCGTTCTGTTCAAAACCATAACAACAAATCTGTGAATGAGTCTTTGAACAACCTCTTCATTACAGAAGAAGATTACCAGGTAGGAGAAGGTATTGCTACATTAAGAGAGTGTGCAAAACCCATGAACCTTTCAGTTCCATTGGGATTAGTATATGATATATGCATGCAAATGACAGGTGACATACCCCACTAACTACAGAGATTTCAAGATCCTCCAGTGTTAAGCAAAGTTTTATAGCAATTTTCTGTGCATTTGATAGGGCTATGTTTCTCACCAAAAAGGGTTTTTTTTTTTTTTTTGGGGGGGGGGGGGGGGAGAATCTTGTAAGATGCACAAAATAGGTTAAGCTCTTTGTGGCTTATGGTCTTGTCTTCAATATTGTTTGCATTTGACTGGCTGCTTTTGCTTCTTCTCGTAGGCACTACGCACATCCATAGATGCCTATGACAACTTTGATAACATTTCTCTGGCTCAGCGTTTGGAGAAACATGAGTTGATTGAATTCAGAAGAATTGCTGCCTACCTTTTCAAAGGCAACAACCGTTGGAAACAGAGTGTGGAACTGTGCAAGAAGGATCGACTCTACAAGGTTTGACTCATGAGAAGTAACTTTTAAACAGTGTGCCAGATTAGAGAGCTCATAGAAGCCTTAAACGTAAAAGTGGGAAGTAGAAAATGATTTTACCCAAACAGCCATTTTTTAAGTTGGTTTTACTGTGGTTTTTTTTTAATTTGAATTTTTGAGCTAGTACCCATCCTTGTACACAAAAACCATCTTGTGTAAATACTGCAAGTAAGTTTTCCCAATACACATTCACTTCACAGTGTATTTATTTCTGCTTTGGAGGAAAGTGTCTGGATATACATCCTATATCAATAGAAATCATTTCTTCTTTTAAGGGTAAGCCTAGCTTTTCTGTAAGTATCAATAGAGACTAGATGTTGACATACAGCCTAGGGAAACCTTATCAGAAAAACTCCATAGCTTACTACCAAATTTAGACTGTAATCCAGTTTTATTTAGGGAATTGATTATAAGGCATTAGTTGCTGATAGGCATAATAGTGTCCCCGACAAACTGGGAGACTCTGGTGCAGTTCTTCAAATCCCATGAAGTCACTATTCTCTATGTATTCCACTAATAAAACTTCCCCTTTGGCCCAACTAGCAAATACCTCATTCTCTGTTCCAGGCAGGACAGTTGCATTTCCCCTGGGGGCACTTCATTTATGCTGTAATACTTTAAACTTCAATATCTCACAAGATCCTCCGGACTTCTTATTGGTCTTAACAGTGTACTCTCTTAATACTTGTTACGTCCTTGCTCCATACCTGTAAAAGGAACTTGAAATGCCAGAGGGACACACATTCTTTTTCAACAAGTGTATAATCCTGTTGCAGCATAACACAATCTATACAACTGTTAAGCAACATGGGAAGAGTAGCCCAGCTGGTCATCTGCTGCCTTGTGACATTTAACAAAGTAGCAACATTTAAAGTGTATAGGTTTTATGTATCCATTGCTGCTTCGTTTTGGAATTGGCAGATATAATTATCTGCCTGCCTTAAAGGAAAGGGACCCACCCATCCTTCCTTCAAAGTTTTATCTGAGACCTATGCTTCCAATTTAGAGAGATTCAGTTTAAACCCTAAAAAAGTCTCCAAACTCCTGAGCCTGGAGTGAACCATGCAGGTCTGTAATATGTAAAAGCAGGTCATTGGTAAACACTGCTATTTTGAACTCTAGTCGTTTTAAACATACTCCTTTAATTTCAGGGTTAGCTAAAATACCTTGAACAAATGGGTGTAAGGTCAAAATAAAAAATAAGGGAGATGGGGGCATCCCTTTCTGATTCCCCCTTTGAGTAGAGAACTGCTCTGACCCAGTACCATTGAACCCACACGGTCACCTTTGGGCCATGATAAATTACAGAAATCGCAGGTTTAAATGAGCCATACATAAAGTCCTAGACCATACAGTCAAATGCCTTCTCTGCATTGAAACTAATCAGAAGAGAAGGCTCCTCTGGCTTTTGTACTAACACTAAGGAGGTCAAGATGGTCTGCACATTGTTAGCCACATTCCTATTTCTAACGAACCCTACCTGTGGCTCTGTAATTGTTGGGGGAATTGTGCCAGCCAATTTGCCAAAAGTTTAACAATTTAGCTTCATTATTCAACAAAGATAATGGGGTAATAACAATGGCATTAAAGGATCTTGTACCTGGCTTTAATAGATCTTCAGTTTGAGCTAGTTACAAAGAAAAAGGCAAAGCTTTACTCACTATAATGCGATTAAACATAGTGGTCATAGAATAGACTCTTTTCTCCTTCACAGGATTTTATAAAATTCAGCTCTGTACCCATCAGGTCCAGCAGTCTTGTATAAAAGGATCTGTTGAATTGCTTAATTCACCACCTCATTGATTACTGCTGCATTTGGAAATGCTCTATCTTTCTCATCTATTTTAGGGAATTCCAAACTTGATAAATAAGTCTCATTGAAGTCCATCTCCCTGCAGCGTAGTATATAAGGCTTTGTAAAATGCATTAATGACATTACCAATGTCTTTCTCAGCCCTCACCACTATACGTAGGTTATTCTTTATTGCCAATATAACCATGAACCAGGTAGGAGTATGTCCTATTGTGGATTAAAAACTGGTTGAAGGATAGGAAACAGAGAGTGGGGTTAAATGGGCAGTATTCACAATGGAGAAGGGCAGTTAGTGGGGTTCCTCAGGGGTCTGTGCTAGGACCACTGCTTTTTAATCTCTCTATATAAAAGGCACCACCAACGTTCTAAATGAAGCCTCCAGCCGGAAGTGTGAAGGGGGAGAGATATCCGGTTTCCCCATGAGTGTCTGCCCCGCCCTCGCTCTCTCTGTAACACAAACAGTGAAGGAAAACACAGCAAAGCACGAAATCAAATCGCTCTCTGTAACAGTGAAGGACTCAGAGGGGGGAGGGGAGAGAGGGCAGAAGCCCTCACTATCTCTGTAACACAAACACAGCACAGCAGGAAACTTAACACTGAAGGACTAGACTCGGAGGGGGAGGGGACAGAGAGGACAGACAGCACAGGGGAAGGGAGAGAGGGCAGGGACACACACACTCCCACTTGCACACAGAAGAAAACCTTGCTAGCCCCCATTACATTTGCATCAGAAACAAGACTTTTTTACTAGTATATTTATAAATGATTTAGAGATGGGAGTAACTAGCGAGGTAATTAAATTTGCTGGTGACACAAAGTTATTCAAAGTCGGGGCCTCGATTCCAAGATGGCGTTTTGCACACACGCACCTGACTGAGCTCCCTGAGGACGCTGTGGACTGTTGCCTCTTGCGGTTCCCTCGTCTCGTCATTGTCGATGGGAAAGCGGAGGGGGAAGGTGAGGGAGCTTCCCTCGGCTCCTGGGCCTTCGTCGGCATTGAGGCAATCGATTTTGCAGTTCCCCAGGACGCCGCCGGGACCTCTATGTACGTCGACTCCTTCTGCAACTGTCGACGTGCCGACGTCAATGGGAAGCGGAGACGGGGTTTCTTTGAGCCCCGAAGACCGCAGGGATCCTCCACAGCCAGGAAGTGAATTACTCACCGCAGCCCAGTCAGTATCCGAAATCGAAGGGGTAAACTCGGAGCTGACAAGAGAGGAGGACAGCGGCGAATTTGAGTGGGACCTCGGACCCTGCATTTTCGGCCAATTTGGCCTTAAAGGTACTGCCGCAAGGTATTGTTAATAGACTCTCTCGTACCGAGACCCCACCACACTCCCTTTTGCCATCAGGTGGAATAAGCAAGCCCTCTATTGTGACACTTGAGTCACTGTGGGATATGGTATATAACACTCACTCCTCTATGCAAAGTATGCTAAAAGAAAATACTAATGATATTAAAATTCTCTCAGAAGCAGTTCTGATTCAGGCACAGGTGACAGCACAGCAGTCCTCTAAGATTGAAAAAGTGGATACCAAAATTCAAGAAATGGGGTCTTTGGAATCCGCTTTGGTTAAGGACAATAATTTTTTACATAAACGTTTGGAATACCTTGAAAACCAGTCTCGGAGACTTAACCTTCGGTTTCTCAATTTCTCCAAGTCTCCCTTAATTTCTTCAATAGAGATGGTGAAAAAATATATGATTGACATTCTGGGAATGGACAAAGATTCATTGCCTCCCATAACTTGGGCCCATTACATCTGGAATACTAGGGGGACATTGGGAGACCCCCCTAGACGAGAAATGGGTGACGAAATGAACCTTACTTCTTTTCTGGAAAGTTCACTGGATGTGATTACCCATAGGACTACAATGTTAGTCACTTTTGTGCTGGAGCCGGATCGGAATGCAGTGTTAAGACTTTCCCTGAGGCATTTAGATGAACTGTTTATGGGCTCCAAGGTTAGGATTTTTCCTGATCTTTCTAGGCCGACACAAGCGAGACGGAGGGCCTTTTTGGAACTCCGTCCCAGAGTAGAAGCCTTGAAAGCTAATTTTGTTTTACGTTTTCCTTGTATATGTACTGTTTTGCTTGAGGGCAAACAATTTCAATTTGTAGACCCTAAACAGCTTTAAGATTTTCTAGATGCTAGAGTTGAAGTGACTGTTACATGCCCTCCTACACAGCAGGCTGGAGTCTGAATTTAGAGGTAGCAAGTGTATAATAATAATCTAATATTTTTCCTTTTTTCCTTTTCTTGGAATCGTTTTCCTTTAGTTGTGGATGGAAAAAAAAGTGTTTATTGTTTCCTTATATTACTTTGTGTAAAGAATTTCTTTTGTTAATTGAATGTGAATTGCATAATCACATTGTTGTGTGAACTATTAAATATTAATAAAGGATAATAATTAAAAAAAAAAGTTATTCAAAGTCGTGAACTCGCGACAGGATTTTGAAAAATTACAGAAGGACCTTACGAGACTGGGCGGCTAAATGTCAGATGACGTTTAATGTGAGCAAGTGCAAGGTGATGCATGTGGGGAAAAAAGAACCCGAATTATAGCTACGTCATGCAAGGTTCTACGTTACGAGTTACGGACCAAGAAAGGAATCTGCGTGTCATCGTCGATAATACACTAAAACCTTCTGCTCAGTGTGCTGCTGCGGCTAGGAAAGCGAATAGAATGTTGGGTATTATTAAGAAAGGTATGGAAAACAGGTGTGAGGATGTTATAATGCCGTTGTATCACTCCATGGTGCGACCGCACCTTGAGTATTGTGTTCAATTCTGGTCGCCGCATCTCAAGAAAGATATAGTAGAATTGGAAAAGGTGCAGCAAAGGGCGACTAAAATGATAGTGGGGATGGGACGACTTCCCTATGAAGAAAGACTAAGGAAGCTAGGGCTTTTCAGCTTGGAGAAGAGACGGCTGGGGGGAAACATGATAGAGGTATATAAAATGAGTGGAGTGGAACAGGTGGATGTGAAGCGTCTGTTCACGCTTTCCAAAAATACTAGGACTAGGGGGCATGCAATGAAAACTACAGTGTAGTAAATTTAAAACAAATTAGAGAAAAGTGTTCTTCACCCAACGCATAATTAAACTCTGGAATTCGTTGCCGGAGAACGTGGTGAAGGCGGTTAGCTTAGCAGAGTTTAAAAAGGGGTTAGACGGTTTCCTAAAGGACAAGTCCATAAACCACTACTAAATGGACTTGAGAAAAATCCACAATTCCAGGAACAACATGTATAGAATGTTTGTACGTTTAGGAAGCTTGCCAGGTGTCCTTGGCCTGGATTGGCCGCTGTCGTGGACAGGATGCTGGGCTCGATGGACCCTTGGTCTTTTCCCAGTGTGGCATTATTTATGTACTTATGATAGCACTCTGGGCCATTGTTCTAGTTCCCCAGGCCGAACAGGAACAAAGTGCATAGTCCGTCTACTATATTATCCCAAAGAAGGAAGGCACCCTTAGTCTGGCCTTAAATCTCAAAGGTCTAAACCACTTACTCAAAATGTCCTGCTTTTGCATGGAGACACTACGAGCTGTCATAATCTCTGTTCAAGTTGGAGAATTTCTCACAGCCCTTGCTCTCAAGAAGGCATACTTGCATATACCCATATGGTCGTCGCATCAGAGGTTTCTACATTTTGCGGTGCTGAGCCATCACTTTCAGTTCAGGGCTTTGCCCTTCAGTTTCACCATGGCTCCAAGAATGTTTAGAAAGGTTATGGTGGTGGTGACAGCGGATTTCCTTCAGCACCAGTGAATCATGCGTTCACCTGTATCTCAACGACTGGGTCATTCATGTGTCGTCATATTCAGACAGCATGGTGGTGATGAACAAAGATCTGTCTTCTGTAGTTGTTGGGTTGGGTGATCAATTTCAAGAAGAGCATATTAACTCCGTTGCAGATGCTGGAGTATCTGGGCGTTCTATTAGACACAGCATGGGGGAGGGTCTTCCTCATGGAACATAGATGAATCTGTTGAACCAGCTTTATCCTTTTGCTTGGTCAAGGTAGGCCCAGGGTCTGGGACTGCATCCAGGTTCTGTGGGTCAATGACGGTAGCAAGGTCTCAATGACGGTAGCAAGGTCTCAGCTGCTGGTCTCCGGTGTCTCAGAAGTATAACCTTCATCTTCCTTGGATGTTGGTTGTCAGGCAGCGTATGCAGTGGAGATTGTCGCCCAGGAATTTGACTGTTGGAGCTCCCTTTCTGATAACACAGTGAGAGGTGTTGACGACAGATGCCAACAAGTCAGGTTGGAAAGCTCATTACAAGTTCCATCTGACACACAGGGTACCTGGATGGATTAGGAGTCTTGGTGGTCAGTAAATTGCTTTGAGCTCAAGGCAGTGTGGAATGCCATATGTGAATTTGCTCCCTTTCTGGCTGTGACCCCAGTCTGAGTTTTCTCTGACAATGCAATGGTGGTGGCTTATCAACAAGCAAGGCGGGATCTGCAGCCGTCCGATGGCAGTGGAGGTGGCCTCCCTCATCCGTTGGACAAAGCAAAATCTTCTCTGCTTGTTGGCAGCTCACATTGCTGGGTCCTTGAATGTGGAAACAGACTTTTTCTCAGCAGACACTCCTTGGACCTTGGAGAGTGGGAACTATCCAGCCAGAGTTTTCAGCTGATAGTGGACCGATGGGGTTCTCCACTTTGGATTTGATGGCGCCAAAAAGGATTGCCCAAGTTCTTAAGCCATCGGAAAGAACCAGGCTTGATGGGGATTGATTCCCTACTGCAGCCCTGGCCAGAGGCCGGAGACACATCTACTATACGTCTTCCCTCATTGGCCCATGGTAGGCCATTTGTCTAAAAAGATCGCATTACATTAGGGTTGAATCATTCTTGTAGTCCTGGGTTGGTTGTGGTATACGAACCTGATTCTGCTGCTGGATGGGGGTGCTCACTGTCTTCAACAGATACAGGCCTACTGAAGCAAGGTCCAGTGCTTATGGAGGATCCGTACCCCTTTGGTCTTACGGTTTGGCCCATTGAAAGGGCTCGGTTGAGACAAAAAGGTTATTCTGATTTGATAATTGCTACTTTGTTTCAGGCTCTGGAATGCTCTACATCTATGGCATATTTGAGGGTGTGGAGGGCTTTCCAGGGCTGGTGTTCTGAGTGCTAACTTTCTCCCTTCTCTGTTCAGATTGCACACATCCTAGAGTTTCTCCATGCAGGTCTTCAGAAAGGATTGGCGTTGTGTTTTCTAAATGTTCAAATTGTGGCTTTTGCCTGTTTTTGTGGCAGACTATGGAAGACATCTCTTGCAGCTCACCCGGATGTTTGATTCTTGTGGAGGAACAGGCCACTTGCAGCTTCCCTTTTTTGCAATTTCTCAGAGTTCCAGAGTGGACCCTTAATTATCTTTTGGGCTCTTAAGAATTCTCCTTTTTGAGCCACTCTGGAAGGCCGCCTTGAAAGGTCTTGCGCTAAAGACAGCATTCTTAGTGGCTGTTGTGTTGGACACGTAGTAGGGTTTTGGAGCTTCAGACTTTTGTCGGGATCTCTTCGCTTTTTGGAAGCAGGGGTATCCCTGTGCACAGTTCCTTCCTTTCTTCCAAAAGTATCAGCATTTCATCTCAACCAATCTATGTAGTTTTCACAAAGAGGACAAAGAGGCTTAGCATCTCTAACTTCTGAACTGCTGCAGACGTTACGACATATTGAATTCCTTTACTGTTACTTGCTTCTTTTACTTCATTGATTTTGATTGTTAGCTACATTGATGTATGTTTTTTGCAGACTGATGTAAGCCACATTGAGCTTGCCCATGGGTGGGAAAATGTAGGATGTGAGTAGAGTCCTCATTAGATATCTGAAAGTCACAAATGAGTTTCACAAATTAGACACTGTGCTTTTTGGTAAACAAGAGGCTTGGCTTTATGGCTTCCAAGCCCGCAATTGCTAGATGGCTGAAGAAGACTATTATGTCAGCTTATTTGCTTGCAGGGAAGCAGGCTCCTCGGGCCTTGGGGGCTTGTTCTGCAAGGCATACATTGACTTCCAAGTGGAGACTGCCTTACTGTCTCTGGTGGATATTTATTTACAACACTTGTATACTGCAGTATCTACAATTCTATGCAAGACAGCGACATGGTCAACCTTTGCCAAACACCACAGGGAGGATGTTGCAGCATGCTCAGAAGCCAGTTTTGAGGCTTTGGTCCTCAAAGCGGCAGCACCAGGATCCCACCCATTTTAAGGATTGCTCTTGAACATCCCACAGGTTCTGAAATAGTGGTAAGCTACATAATGGAAGAAGAAATCTGTTAATTCTTTCCTTAGTCCTTCCCACTATTGTAGGGGCCCGCCCAAGGTTTCTGAATATGTTTAGTCAGTGCGATGTAATGGGTCAAGTAATGGCTGTCACCATACATGGTGCTTCCTGCATATTTCTTGATCTTCAAGTTGCTGAGAGATGAGGTCTGCATGTTTGCTCGTCTGGTTAGTGTTAGGATAGCAAATTGCTTAAGGTTATATTGTGCGTGCTGAGTTTTTTTTTTTCCCCCTTACTGCTTGTCTGTGTGAAATACTGATGAGCTGGACTGAATGCCAAAAGATGTCTCAGTTCAGTTTTTTTCAGTTCTTTATCTTCACCTGCTGGTTGATGGGGACACACCTATCCCACAGGTTCTGGAATAGTGGGAAGGACCTGATGGAAAAACAGTTATCAGGTAAGACCTAATTTCGCCTTCTACTTAAAAAAAAAAAAAAAAAAGCAGTACTTTACCGAAATTGCAAAAATATTTTGAAATCTGTTTGGAACTATGCTGGGTTGTTTTGTTGTAGCAATGTTCCTTTAGCACAGCACTAGCCAAATCTAACTTTTATACTCTGAAGTACACTAGTTACTATAGTTGAGCATTTGCTATAATATCCTGAAAAGCTCTCTTGTCTGCTTTCGACTGATCCTGTTTTTCTGGTTGTGCCCTTTTTAGGATGCTATGCAGTATGCCTCAGAATCAAAGGACACAGAACTGGCAGAAGAACTGCTGCAGTGGTTCCTTCTTGAAGAGAAGAGAGAATGTTTTGCTGCTTGTCTTTTCACCTGTTATGACCTTCTCAGGCCAGATGTGGTCTTAGAAACTGCTTGGAGGCACAATATCATGGACTTTGCCATGCCCTATTTCATTCAGGTCATGAGGGAATACTTGTCAAAGGTATTAGTTTAGCATTTCTATCTTGGAACCATTAGATTCTTGGAGCAGTACCATTGACTGGGGCATGAATTCAGTGATTGTCTGTAGTGAAGCAATTACCCTTTTTTTGCAAGTTTTTATTTTTCATATATAAATGAAAATGAACACTTTTCCCCCTCCTGCACGCACACACATGGTAGGTTAGGTCAGAATTTATCAACATGCCTTTCATATTTTAACTTCTTCATTTTCCCTACTCTTGTCCTGGGATACTTGGACTCCACGTTGCGTGACCTGTGCTGGAATGTGTGGAACTGAATTTGGGACATTTGGAAGTTGTCTTGCTATTTGGGGCAAGCTTAAACATTAGGCAGACTAGATGGTTGCGTAGTGTGACATCTTCTGTAGGATGGGAAAGAGCAGCTAAAGTCCAAGCAAAACAATATATGTAATTCTGCCCATGCAGGAGGATCAACAGTTTTCAAATAGTCTATTTACCTGGGTAAATAACTTTTGTGAAATTGCTTAGTGTGTGTGTGTGTGTGTGTAGAGAGAGAGAGAGAGAATGAATGAGAATGAGCTTTAAGCACCCTTTTCACTAAATCCTAAGTGCAGAAAAATGTTTTTAAATTTTTAATGCATAGTTGCTATTTGATTTTAATAGATTTGCTATAATGAAGCGTCTAAGACAGATGCAATAGTTTGGACACCCTTTCATTCAGTATTTTGTAATATCTTTTGTGATAGTGGCTTACAAAGATTTCCTGTAACTAGTTAGGAATCTTTCTATTCTGTTGGAATTTTTTCCCACTCTTCTTTCAGAAATATTCTTAGGTTTCAGTTTTCAACAAGTATAGGGACTGTAAAGGACATTCCAAAAGCTTCATATTTTTTTTTTTCCTTTAAGAAGTCTTGGGTTTTTGTTTTGCATTTTGAGGTATCTTTGGAAATCTCAGCAAAATGACAACTCTCAGCTTCAGTTTCTACACTGGTTGTGGACATTATCTTCTAGGGTATTTATTTAGTTGAATCCATTCGTCCACCCACGCTCTCTTGGTAGTACCCCAAAATATAATAAATCCACCTGGGTGCTTAATGGATAGCATGGTATTCTCTTCCAATGCTTCACTGTACTCATATGGTTGTGGCCAAGCAATTCAGTGTACATTCCCTCAGTTCAAAGCACATCATTCCAAAAAGATTCAGGTTAATAAAGGTTGTTTTTTGCATACTTAGTGACTTGTGATATCATAGAAAAGATTTCCTTCTGACAAGTTCTCCCATGCAGGTCATTGTTTAAGCAATGTTGTAGACTTGTGCAACTACTACATTTGTCAGCTAAAGTTCAGTAGGGTTCTGTTTTTACAGACCTGTCCAGTTTTTGGACCATGTCAGATTTTTCTTAGTTTCTCAGATTTTGCCATAACTTAAGTTCCATATTGTTAACAGTTGAATTTGCAAGCTGGAAGCATTTAGAGATTTTAAAAATATATATTTTATCTCTAATCCTTCCTTTGCTTGTAAATGTGGATTTTCATTTTAAAAAGCTTAGGCAGCAGCTTAGAGAAGCCCGTGGCTGTAGAAGTCGAATAACAGTTGTAAGTTGAGAGAAGTGTCAGTAGATGTTCCTGTGGAATTGTCTTCACCTGACTAACTTAAGGCTCAATAACTTTTTATTTTTTTAAATGTACTGGAAAGGGGTCCAAACTTTTGCACCTGCCATACTCTCTATTTTTAGTTTAAAATCAGCAAAAAGTAATTATGCACTAAAACATGCAGATTAATTTTCTATCATATAGAGGCAGTTGGCTTCTTTTCACTTAAGGATTCACTGAAAAATAAAATTTTATTAGAGGTACCTAATCTTATGTTCACAACTGTATATATGGCAAAGTTTATTTAAAAGTATGATCTTTGTAAATAATTGGAGTATTTGAGGATGGGGGGGGGGGAACATTGGTATCATGATTGAATTTAATTAACCCCCCCCCCCCCAAAAAAAAAAAAAAAATTAAGGGCATGAAAGCTAACTGAGGGGGGGGGGAGAGAAGGGAGTACAAGGCTAAAAGGTTCTTATAGGACACCTAATACTTTATAATCCCTGCTACTGTTATAGGTCGGTGCCTGCGTGAATGTGGGTAATATGCACTTAACCGAAGGCTTGTTTGAGACCACCTCTATTCTTAAGAGATCATGGTAGAGCTTTGAAAAATCATAGTGTTGGGGCAGGACCTGAGAACTAGGATACTAGTAATATAAAACTATTATGCTGTATTCATAGACTAGACAGAGAGGTGGTTTCTAATTCAAAGCATACAATATGTAAACCATCACTGTAATACTATCACGTTTAATAGAGGTTATATATAGCTTTTTCTTGTGGATATTGGCTTGAATGCATAGGGTCTGATCTGTTAGACTTTTCTCTAAACGTTTGATAAGTGAGCCCACAGTTTATTATCAGAAGAATCAAAAGAAAAGGGTACGCTTAGATGACATTGCATAGAAATGATTAGGCAAGATTTATACAGCCTGCATCTTAGTCCTTAAGATGTGACTTTGTAGTTGCAAACCTTAATACTGTTACCTTAATACTGTTGCTTTGTTCTGATCTGCTTGTGGTCATTTAAGACTAAATTTATTTACGTATAAACATGTCACACTTTTTTCCATTGTTTTGCATTGCCAGTTTTCTATTGCAGTCATGTATCTTTGCCTCTTTCATTTAATTTTCTTGATCCCTCTTGTGTTTGTATGGACACTGTAACTCTTTTGAACCTCATTTCAGTTGATATGCTTTTATTCACCTATGTATGTAACTGCTACTTTAGGTTGAAAGTAGAACAGCTAGCTTTAAGGGAAAAATGTCTTGTTATGGCTTAGACGATGATGAAGTTCCATAACATCTTAATTTACTTCTCACATTGGGTTTCTGGCTTTCATTTGGGCCACAATTTAAATAGTTTTAAATTGCCAAAGGTAAGATAACTGATTAATTTAACAATTTTTGCAGCACACTGAAACAATTGGCACCAAAAAGATGAATTAGGCTTGCTAGGGTTTCAGTCAGGTGGACATTAGAACAACTGATAGGCAATGCATGCAGCTGTCACATTGCAGCTGAAGTGAAAGGACCAAATCCTCGCTTATTCCTTATTGAGACCTGGACCACGGCTCCAGTCATTCTTAAAGAATCTTAAGACCAACTTGGGAATGTTACTGAGGTAAATGCTAAAATTCTTTGTAAACTCTTTTTCTTCCTTGCCTGCAACACAGATAAAGATGGCTTTCCCCACTGATATTTCCCTGAGTGGATGCTGCAACTGACAATTCAGTATCAGAAAAGGAAGTGGAGTGCTGTAGCTTGATTTTTTTTTTTTTTTACAAAAGGCGTTTTCTAAATATTGTCCAGATGTCCTAATGGCTGTGTGCTGGCTTTTTTTTTTGTCCTTGGACTAGTTGACTGGTTTTCTGCCCTTTAGGTCAGCAGGGATGCTGCAGAGACAGTGCTTGCAGCCACTGCTCAAGAATGGCACCTACTGACTGTCCTAAGAAATACTGGGTCTGAAGGGAATTGAGGTCTGCATTTCAGCCAGAGGCTTGTTGCAGCATGGGCTGGGCATAGATTGGAGAAGGAATATAAATGGATAGGAAAACGTGGTTGGCTGAATGAAGGCTCATTGTGCCATAGCCCCAGCTGAAGAAGGTTCAGCTTCAGCTGGCAGCCCAAAGGAGTGATGACTATGCCAAGCAAAGAACTACCAAAACCTTTTAACACCCCTTATACACATTGCTGCAGGATTTTACTTGATTGATGAAAGAAGAAAATTGTGCTTCATTTATAGTGACCATCTTTTAATCTGTGCATCTCGGTCTTAATACATGGACTTCTACCAGAATTTTAAGTTAAAATGAAAGGCTTTTTCTAATTTAAATGGCTTTTGGAAGTTTATACACCTCGGGGTGTCCTTGGTTTTTCTTTACGTTCTTTCAGCTTGTATATTGCCAATGAATTTTCTTCCCTAACTCTTATGTTGCTGATTCTGCCTTTTATGCTGGATATGGATTTTAATTTTCTAAGCTGCACCCTCTGAATTCCTTTGCAGGTTGATGCAATAAAGGAAAAGGTGAAAGTTGATTCTTGTTTTCCATCTTTAAATCTGGAGGACTAAGTCTAAGGAATCTGCATGAATTATTTTTCCTTCTACCTTCACACTACTGCTGCTGCTGCTTTTCTTCCCCTCCAACCAAATCTCACTGAAAGCCTCTGCTAGTCCTTTAAAACATAGCTACTTGTTAGAACTGTAGGATGTTAGTAGAAACACTTGCTACTAATCGGCTAATCTAGTTTGAGGAAGGGCAGAAGGCTGATCAGATGGTGAATCACAGTCTATGTGTGAGCATGCCTCTGAGCCATATCTGAAGGATTCATATATCTACATTATTTTAGTAAACTTTAAGGTTGTCGGTTCATAGAAACCTTTTTATATCTGCAACCATAATTAAAATGGCTAGCTTTCAAGTTACTGACGGAACTTAACTAATAATTTTAAGTGTATGTGCTTCCTTTAATTCTGATCCCAAGGAACACCACAGTTAATAAGGAATTATAATATAGATACTGCCAGCATAGAGGATCTAGCAGTATAAACCTATAAAAGCTTCCAGAGTGAGAAGTTAATGCAGTTGCACAATTAGTGGTTAAATTAAGGCATGGGGAAGTAAGATGACATGCCACAGGTGTGCTGAATTCGAAATTAGTGTTCACCTGGCTTGTAACCAATTTATCTTACTGCCTAAATTTCAGATGCTGTGTTGATAAATCCTTAAGATATGAAAAAGGCCTTTTTGGCCATGCATTTAAGGACTGTAATCCACCTTCTGACCTCTCCTTGATTCTTACTAATGTGTTTTGCTGATTCAGGACAGAGTAGATACTAGCTGCTCCAGGAGACACTTTTTGCATTGCTTCAGGTGTCTAGTTCTGATGGTGGAAGCTTCATCTCTAATTTTCAGCTGAAGCTGTTTTTTTTTTTTTTTTTTTTTGAACCCTTGTTACATACAGCTGATAGGTTGTGTGGCACTTTCTGGTAATATCCAAAGCAAGAGTTTGTCACACTATTTTTGATCAAGGCAGAGTACTTTCTAACATATTAAATATGTAATGCTCCATTTTCTTGATCTAATTAATAGGGTCAATTGGCAAAATTAAGAAAAGCGAATAAGCTTACAAGGGAATTCTCATAGATTTTAAAAATTTGTGGCAGAAGTGTTTTGTCTATATATTCACTTGGACAGCTACAATACTGATGTTTTCAGTCAGCTTCAAAATCCTTGAATTTCAGTGTCCAGAATTTGAGGCTGTGCTGTAAAAATGTTCTCACTTCATCCCCATACTTCTGTTCCTAATGCTGAATGAGTGTTTCATCTGTTTCTGCCATCCTCTTAGTCCAGCCTTTCTCCCTCTCCTTGTTTCTGAATCGGGCACCAAGGATATTGCCACAGATAATATAGTCCTGGAGGACTCCTTCCAGCATAATATAAAGAGTGAAGAAGGTTAAGGAGCTGCATTTGCAAAATATGGTTTGGAAAAGGCAAGCATAAAAAAAAAAAAGTATTGAAAGTAGCCTAGGTAAATGACTCCTTGTGGTTAAATGTATTTCCATTTGTGAATGCACACAATGTGCCCGGTCACCATCAGAACATTAAACCAACCTGACTACATGCAAGGTCTGCAGCAGCTAGGAAGGCAGGTAGTAAGAAGGCGTGTGTGTGAAAAAAAAGAGGTAATTGAACTGCAGTGTTTGTGTTAAACTTTAAGCATGTGTTATGATCATTGCAATGACATCACACTTCCTGAAGCTATAAAAAGCATTGCTCTGGGCTGTGTCTGTCTTTGTTTTCTTTTTATATTTTGGAAGCCTGAATGGCAACAACCATCTTCAGATTTCACTTCTTGCTTCAGTACTTTTGCCTTTTTTTTCATGCACACATAACACCAAAATTAACATTAAACGCATGTTTTCCTTTTCCTCTGCAGCTTATTGCAGTCTTTGTGGAAAAGCCTTTTAAAGCAGTTTAACTACTTTTACTAATTCTGATTAGCAAGCAAGTGTGTAGGGAACTGAATCCAGTTGTCTGTTATGCTGATGCACCAAAACTGATTTAGGAGGCAAAGTGGGGGAGGAATGATTTTCTTTTCATCTATATCAACAGAACTAAGGAAAACTTGGTTGACTCAGATTTTAGTGAATTGGTGAAAAAATAAGGCATTGATACTTTTGAAAGGTATTATATTGTGCCTTGAACTACTGCAAATGTACAGGAATTTGTAGCCAGTTTTACATCTTTTGCTTAACATTTGCTACTTGCAAAATTCCCACCTCTTCAGCAGTCTGTGCTTGGGTTTCTCCTCTTCCCTTTTCTGTGTTCTTACAGCAGACTAATAGGCTTAAAACCAGAGGAAGTGTGTGGTTATTACTGTAGTCACCACCTATAAAGCTTAGGACATCTGAGTTCCCATGATAGTTCCTAGCTCTTATGTAGTCCAGACTGAATCTTGGTATTAGTTTTTGGGTCGATGTTCAAAGGTTCAAGGGTATCAGTGTGTTCTTCCAAAATCCCTCTTCCCTTCTCACAAGACTGAAGTTATCAGTGTGGCTTCAGAAATTCATGGGCCCAGTAACAAGTATAAAAACACTTTTCTAAACTGTGGTAAACTTCCTTATTTTATTTTGACATGCCTCACCAAAATTGTTTAAAATATGAATTATTACAATAGTAGTCTTCACCATTGGCAGAGAGAGGCACACATCTTTGAGACATTTTTGTTGCTTTGATTTTTGGACGTATGCTAGCTGTGGAATCCATCTAAGCAGGGTATTTTAATTGCATATGTGTTTTAACACTATTAAATATTAAAGGAATTAGGATTGTTGGAACTAAAGTTGAATTCATTCACTTTTTTTTTTTTAAAGAGAGAAAAACAGACATTTTGAAGAAAGGGCAGGAAATTTAAAAAGAGCACACACAATCTGCATGTACAGTAACCTGAGCATTAAAATATTATTTTGAGAAATTTAAATGTGGAAGTGGGTTTGGTTTTCCACATCTCTTTACTGTAGCTTAAGATAACCAGATGGAATTAGTTTTCTGTATTGCTATCGTGTAGACATCTAATATAGCTGTATTGGTTCTGGTGATACGAAAGATTGAGGTTTTAGGCCTGGAAAATTCATGTACTAAAACATCTTTTTGGTGGTCCTTTTTAAATGGTATCGCCACCTGTGAAGATACCCTAGTTGATGTAAAAATTCACTTATTGTTTAAAACTTCAACATTCAGCAGCTGTTTTAAATTGTTCTAGTGGTAAAATTACTATTGCTTTTAGTGGTCACACAACTAAGGATTTCTTTATATATATATATATATATATATATATATATATATATATATATATATATATATATATTGGCGGTAACCATGCACCCTTTCATTGGATACTTGTGGATCTTGTTTAGAATGTATATCTTAAGAGCACGTACAGAATGAATAAATTGGATGGTCCTTTTTTTTTTTTTTAAGCGAGAATTCTGAGTATTCCCTGAACTAGTTTGAATTAAGGCTTTTCCACTTCTGCCACCGGTATAAACCTTTATAAAAGCTGATGAATGTTGATCTTTTTTTGTGTGTGTTTTGTTTTCAGGTGGATAAATTAGATGCTTCTGAGTCCTTGAGGAAAGAGGAGGAACAGGCTACAGAAACACAGCCCATTGTATATGGTATGGTTCCTTATTGGCTTATTCTGATGTAGGGTACCCTGGTTATCTTGGTGGGCAGAAACATAGAGCCTCCTTTAATTTTAAGGCTTTTTGTTAGCTTTGTATTTAACTTGTACCTTTTCAGTAGTAGCTTAAGGCAAGTTAAATTTAGGTATGCTAGGTATTTCTTTCTCCAGAAGGTTCACAGTCTGTATCTCAGGCAATAGTGGGTTCAGTGACATGTCCAGGGTCACAAGAAGCGTCCATAGGATTTGAAGCTTAATTTCCATAATTAACCACTAGGCTACTCTATTTTCCACATAATAGGAGGTTGGGAAACTATTTGAATATTATAATATTGTACTTTTCACTTTCCCTCTTGTAGCAGTAAACATTTTCAGACAGAGCAAAGAGTTGCAGCAAAATGTTTACTGTTTTGCATCTTTCCTGTTGCATGGCATTTGTGAACAAATGCTGGTGGTTCCCATTTTTCCCTTTTTGCTTAATTGTTGGTGTGATGTAACAGTATTTTAAGCCTGTAAATTTTTTTTAGATATTTTCCTGCATCGATTATATGTTCTGAACTCTATTTCTCCTATTTGGCCAGCAGGTGGTGTTTCTTTGCAGTAAAGGTGTTACAGAGAACTGAATGTTTTTTCCCTTAGTTTGACAAACAGGAAACAAGATAAAATCTTGTTGACTGGGCTCTGATTGGCCTGGAGTTTGAAGTTACCCAGCAGTTGTTGCTGACTGTTGCTTCAGTCTTAGCCCGGGAGGAAGAGAGACAGATCTCTTTGCTGAAGCTCGGTGAATTATATGTCCTGACCTTCCCAGGTACTGTTTAGACAGTATACAGATAGTGTTATAATTGATCCGTATTTCAGTTACCTGTTATTGTTTATTTACACTATTTTGTTCCACTGTTCAATATTTTTTTAAGAGAATAAACATGCGTTCACCATGTTTGGACTGATAAAGAATCCTGGTAGTTTGAGTGTTGTGTCTGTGAGTGCTTTCTGGGAACTGTGGGATCACAGAGTGTGGCTTCAGTAACCTAGAAATTACTGGGTATAATTGGAGTGTGGGAAACTCAGCCAGAGGTGGTTGCGACCCAGTCGGGAGGAGGAGGGTACTAGTGTAGAGCACGAGTGGCAGGTGCAGGCGGACCTTTTGCTGGAGATAAACCCTTTAAGTGGCCGTGGGATAACAGTAGGTGTTTTGTGACAGTTGGTGTCCTTTTTAAAAATTACTTAATTTTGAGCCAGTAGTTTGAGTAGCCTTGTGTACAGTTTTAGTTTTTTTGGCTGAGCAGTTTCCTTCTCCTTTTGTGTCCCCCAACTCATTTGGAACTAGGCCTGAAATCTAATGCCATGAGCAGCTGCCCCTAGGGTTTCCCTCTTCTTATCTGTCCCAGCATCCCTAGTCTGGTCATGACAGTCATAGCTGTCAGCCAAGAGCCAGAATCTTCCATCTTGCTGCATCATATGCCTAGAATAGACATCTGAGCCAGTAGTCATGCTCTGTCTCTGATCCTATTCAAACCCAGGCTAAAATCACACCTTTTAGAGGCTGCTTTTAACTCTTAACCTCTTATTCACCTGTTCAGTACCGCTGTTTAAATCATTCCTGTAATAAATAACTCCCGGGGGGTCACGTGATGCTCTGAAGAGAGGAAGACGTGGTCCCACGATCTCCTGGGCCCTGGCTCTCTAAACTGCTTTAAAATAGGACCTTCAGCTTACATCTCTCCCCAAAAGACGATATAAGAAATAGTTTAGCCCCTCATGGACAAATATTTAAGTTCGCCAACGCAAGCCATGGCGAACCGAGGGAGCAAAAAGGAAAAAGAAAAAACAAAGGCGCCAACCGCGATAGCAGAAGAACGCCCTGCAAACGGGGGAACCCGGTTCACCACGGAGCAATTACAACAGATCGTGGAAGCGATGGACACCGCACTAGATCCGAAGCTAGAAAAACTATATACTAAAGTGTCCAACCTGGAAATGCTCATTGCAGACACGGCCCAACGAACTGGAGAGCTGGAAAGAAGAGTCTCCGCTGCAGAAGACGCAGCAGGCCCCGCGACGCAGAGGGAAAAAAAATGGCCGCCACACTAGAAACCCTGTCAGCAAAAGTAGAGGACCTAGAAAACAGGTCACGGCGGGGAAACCTTCGCATAGTGGGGCTGCCAGAATCAGTAAATGACCGTCTGTTATCCGATCTACTAGAAAAATGGTTAGCAGAGGAGTTCGCGTTATCGGACCATGCAGGGAAACTATGCCTGGAAAGGGCTCATCGCATAGGTCGGAGGCAAGAGGGCAAGCAGACCCCACGAACAGTGATCGTAAAAGTACACAATTATGTGCACAAAGAAGAAATATTAAGAGGGTTTCGCCAAAAAAGGAATACGCTGCAGTATGAGGGACAGCAGATACGTATTTTTCAGGATTATTCAGCAGCACTGCAGGAAAAAAGGAAAAAATTCACCCCACTGTGCCAGAAATTACATGAAAAGCAACAGATATTTATGCTGATTTACCCAGCAATATTGAAAATCAAGCATGAGGGCCGGTGGAAGCAATTTGAGGATATTCAAGAAGCTCAGAGATTTGTGATGGAGCTGGAGACAAGAGACCAGCAAGGAAACACTGAGCAGACAAACGGCTGAGGCGCACTAAGGAAGGGAGACCTGCAGTGCAAAAGGTTTGTTTTTGGGGACCGATACTGAGTAATAAAAGAATCCTAAAACGGATGTAGAGCTAATGTGGAGGGGAGGGAGAGCTGGGGCCCGGGGACACGGGGAACCCCAAAACCCATTAAGGATAATGGGAGTAGATAACAAGGGGTGGGGAGAAGGGAAGATGGGGGACGAGGGGAGTCTGAAAAGAGGAGAGGGGAGGGAAGGGAAAGAGGGGGGGGGTAGGGACTGAAGGTCACAATCAGGAGGGACCACTAGAAAGCTGGGTATCTCTAAAGAGGGGAAGGACTGAACTGAGGGGGAGACTGGTGGACTTAAAGATCGGGTGTAACTGGAGATGGATATTCCAAGGGGGGAGGCTGGGACCCCTGAGGAAGGGCATAGAATGTAAACTGAAGTTATTTGTTGTACACAGAGGAGATGGCTAATCTGCAAGGAGGGGGGACTAGACTGATCTCCTGGAATGTAGGTGGGATCACATCACCGGTTAAAAGGGCAAAGATTTTAAGCGCTTTAAAGCGGCATAAGGTGGGAGTGGCATGCTTACAAGAAACTAGGTTATCTCAGATAGAACACCAGAAACTACAAAGGCACTGGGTAGGAGAGGTTTTTTGCTCCTCAGCAGTGGGAAGAAGAGGGGGGGGTGGCGATTCTAGTACATAAAGCGGCAGCAATAAAAGCTAAATTTTTATTTGCGGACAGTGGGGGACATTACGTAGGGGTGCAATTAAATTGGCAGGGACAGACGAGGCTCCTTGTAGCGGTCTATGCACCCCAGACAGGAGAAAAGAACTTCTTTGCAGACCTTTTTGCAAAATGCCAGGAATATGGCTCCGACCCATTAATTATTGCTGGAGACATGAACCAGGTTATGGAGCCGGGATTAGACAGGACAGGCAGACAACCGAGAGGGGAGACGTTGGGACCTGGTGTGCTTGAGACCTTTTGTGGTGGGCTGGGGATGGTGGACCCGTGGAGGCTACTTCATGACACAGAACGAGATTACACACACACCTTGCGGGCCCACGGAACCCAATCCCGCATAGACTACATTCTCGTCTCGCAACAACTGTTTTACCAGGTTTCGAATGCGACTATTGGCCCAGATGAAATATCAGACCATGCTTTGATTTGGATAGATATAGAGGCCCAACCATATTACCGAGCGTCTGGAGGTTGGCGTTTTCCAGCATATCTATATTCTTCCGCTGAGTTTGCTGCATATCTTGCTGATAAGTGGGCAGATTTTAAATTGAACAATGAACAGCACGTAGATAATGCTGGCCTTTTCTGGTCCACTGCAAAAGCGGTAATGCGGGGGGAGGTGATGGCATACATTGGAAGGAGGAATAGGCAAATTGCACAGCGGGTGGTACAGGCAGAGAGGAGGGTGAAACAGGCCAGACGGAAGTACACGGCTCATCCCACACAGGACTTGTTCGAGTCCTTAATTGCAACACGGACAGAGTTAAATAGCCTGCTCCAGGAGAGGTTTATGAGAGCCACAGTGGTCCGCAAATATCATCTCCATAGATTTGGAGACCGCCCGGGAGGCATGATGGCTAGGCTGATTAAAGGAGCTCGCAGAAGGCTAGTAGTGACCAGCATACGTAGTGGCCCTAATTCATGCACCACAAGCCCAGAGGAAATTGCGGAGATTTTTAGAACACATTTTGAGGAGGTGTACTCAGGGGAGCAGACAGGGGACAAGCTACGGGGAAAGATTCAAGAATATCTAACTCAGTCTAAACTACCACATTTGACGGGAGACCAGATGGAGTCTCTGGACTCCCCACTAGATGCAAAGGAAGTGATGAAGGCAATACAGGCCCTGAAAATGCACTCAGCACCCGGCCCTGATGGGTTTTCGGGTGAGTTTTATAAATTGCTTAAACAACAAGTAGTGGGGCCCCTGATAGGCCTGTTTGAAGAGGCGATAGAAACAGGAAGGCTCCCCAGATACGCAAATGAAGCGCTGATCACTTTAATCCCCAAACCAGGACGAGACTCCACGGACCCAGCTGCCTATAGGCCTATATCACTAATTAACGTGGATGTCAAAATCCTTTCCCGGTTATTAGCAGAACGCCTAGCAAGTGTACTTCCAACGTTAGTAGGAGAGGAACAAGTGGGATTCGTCCGTGGTAGACATTCAGTGTTAAATGTCCGAAAGCTGCTGGCAGCCGTGATAGCGGCACCTGGGGGAACTGCAACAAGCCTAGTGATTAGTTTGGATGCGGAACGCGCTTTTGATAGGGTAATCTGGTCATTTATGTTTGAGACGCTGCAATGGGTGGGAATAAAGGGCTGGTTTCTACAAGCGATTAGGATGCTTTATGTGGATCCACGGGCTAAATTATTGGTAAATGGGGTTAGAACTCAAGAATTCTTAATAAGACGGGGAACAAGACAGGGATGTCCTCTGTCCCCATTACTATTTTTGATATCATTGGAGCCCCTATTATGTAAAATTCGCACAGAGCCTGGAATCCGGGGTATGAAGGTGGGCAAAGGGGAGGTGAAGCTATTAGCTTATGCAGATGACTTATTGCTTCTGGTGGAAGACCCGCAGACATCAGTGGCGCAGCTACTTGAGAGGATAGGGGAATATGGAAAGTTATCGGGGTTTAGATTAAATCTGGGAAAGTCCTTGGCGCTGCCGATGTCCCCCACTGTTCGGTCCAGCTGGAGTGGCCCCTTTCCTTTTAAATGGGCGGAGGAGAAGCTTAAATATTTGGGGGTGGATATCCCGGTAGATTTGTCCACATTGTATAGAAGGAATGTACAGCCCCTGCTGGAGGAAACTAAACGCCTCTTAGGGATCTGGGGCTCTTGTCCACTTTCCCTAACGGGGCGCATTGCCTTATTTAACATGATGATAGCACCAAAATGGCTGTACAGATTCCAGATGCTGCCACTGTATTTACGGGGAAGGGAGGAGAAAACATTACATGAAGTCTTAAGGAAGTTCTTGTGGAATAACAAACGCCCCAGAATAGCGTTAAATGTACTATGTAAACCTAAAACACATGGAGGTATGGGATTACTCAGTATCAGGTACCTCACAATTGCCTGCACCATGAGACATGTTCGTGATTGGCTAGTAGGAAGCCAACAGTTTACAAATACCCAGCTGGAAGCATCATTGACTCCGGAGGTGCATCTCAGCTGCTTAGTGCATACCTCAAAAACAAGACCCGCTGGGCAGCAACCTTTGAACTGTTTTGTGCGATCAGCAAGAGCAATGTGGCGGTGGTTGTGTCGTAGACAAGGCTTCGCGGCAGAGGCTACTCCTTTTCTATCATTAAATCTTAACCCAGATTTCCCAGATGGATCATCAGCGCAACATTTTAAATCATGGAGGACGAAGGGGATTCGGTACCTATTTCAATTGCTGGATGAGGAAGGGCAGGTAAAGCCACTGGCAGAATTACAAAGAGAATTTGGTTTGACTGCATCAGATTTTTATGCCTATGCACAAGTGAAGCACTATGCCCAATCATTGGGAGCAATGAATCTGGCAGAGGACGTACAGGAAACGATATCAACAGCACTCACTCTGGGATCGGAAAATTTTGTGCCGCTGCGATTTCACCATAGACACCTTTTAGATACAACAGAAGATATAGACTATCGCAAAGTGGCACGGGATTGGAAGAGGGATCTAAAAGTTGAGATCACAGCTGATATGTTACAAGGCTACCTGCTATCCATTCTGCATAGGGCGGCATTCATGAGGCAATGGGAACAGCAATATAAGTTTGCCACGCGGGCTTACATCGCACCAGCCAGAGCACGAAAGGCAGGTTTTGGAACAGGAAATTGCCCCAAATGTGGAGAAGAAAAGGCAACTTTGAGCCATATGTTCTGGCAATGTACACAGATTAGAACTTTTTGGAAGCGGGTTTTGGCAGAGGTCAATCAGTACTGGAAGCGGACAGTGGGAGATACCCCTCTGTTATTATTCGACGTTTATATCATCGCCAAACCGATCCCTGTGGGATGCACAGGCTTTCTTAGAAGGACAGTGTTAATAGGGAAAAAGGTGATTTTGCTCAGCTGGAGAGAGACTCAGGCGCCTACAAAAGAGCTGTGGAGAACAAAAATGACCGAACAGTTACACCTGGAACTCTGTGGACTCACTAAGGCTGCTTACTCAGAGCAGGAGAGGAACGCATTCTGTAGGGTGTGGGAACATTATTGGACTACCCTTCAGCCTAACATCAGGAAGAGGATTATACACAGATTGAAAGGGAGTGTGGAGACACCAGCGACACCTTTTGATACATCACAGAAGTGACATCAGACTTTAAATCAGATCTCAGAGGGGGGAGGGTGGGAAGGGAGGAGAAGGGGGGAGGGAGGGGGGATGGAGGGATTAATATAGGTAATGGACCACTGATAATGTATGCTTACCGTTATAGTAGCTGTCAGGTCAGTTAATAGTTGTTCGGTAACATAGGAGAGGAAATTTATAAAGTATTGCTTTCTAATAGAGGCTGGATAGCTAATTGATGTTTAAGTACCTTTGTTTGAGCTATGTTGCAAATGTTCGATGTGATAACTTATCTGAATAAAACAGACTCCAGCATAAGGGGAGGGGGGAGGTGGGATATAAAATGAAAAAGTTGATAATAATGTCTGGGGAAACAAATGTGGAAGAATTCATTGTTTTTGTGATTTTATATTCTTTCTCTGAAAATGATTGTTCCATTCACATTTGTATTGGTTAAGTCTTCAATAAAAATCATTGAAAGATAAATAACTCCCTAATCCCGTATTTGTTCTGTTAATCAGTCTTGAATAGAGTGTAAGCTCCGTGTTATATGTTTGTACAGTAGTACACAAACATACTTCCTTCACTCAGTAGTAGCTGAAAGAAATTAGCTATCCGCATAACATGCTTTCATCTTTTCCTTTATCTGTGCAGCAGGGCTGGGCACAAGTTTGTGGGCTGGTAGGATGCATGAGACTTCACTTAAGAGCAAAGGGACCAAGCACTGACTGGTTCCCTTGAGGAGGGCCAGGGCCTTATTCCCAACTCTGCTGTAGAGGAGTACTGGGAGTTGGGGAATGTCTTGCCCCTTTGTGAGTTTCTGTGGAGGAAGGAGGGTTGTGCCCTTTAGACCAGGATGAATCATCTGGTTGTTTCCTCAAGAGAAATTAGTGTCATTTATAGCACAGTTGATCTCCTCCTTGCAGACTGTAGAGGTGGCAACTGAGGACTAACCAGACAGGAACCCTTACCTAGGTGCTAGGTAAGCTTTATTGGCTCCCATAGGAGGACCTTATCAGCTTTTCAAGATCCCTAGGGTAGATGTCCTGTGGATGGCAGTGACCAGAAAGATGACCATTCTGGTGGCCGGTGTTTTGACTCTGAAAGACTCACAGGACCGAAAGGTGAAAGTTCTCTTTGAAGTAAGCTTTTGCCCCATCCACTCTAGGGGATCAGGCAGCATTTTGTGAAAATTATGTGGTTGGTCTCTTCTCCACTGAACCCTAGCAGCAGCTCCTGGAGAACCCAGAAATGTCTCGCTCAAATCTCGTACACTTTATCAGGGATGCTGTATGACCTAATCCAGATATTATCTGTTAGAGACATAGTAGTTATGGGAATTGGTCAAGGACTTAAGGTAGGTCAAGCCACAATGTCTTCCCAAGGATCTGGTAAGGTCATCATTGAAGATCTCTGCCAGTTAGTTTCAGCAGGAGGTGTGGGGCACTTCAGATCAGTAAGTAATTCTCCGCTACCATCTCCAACTCGGGTCTTGTCAAAATGTTTCTGCCTTTTGGAGGGGAGGAACAGTAATAAGGTCTGAGACGGTGGAGGCTTTTCTTCCTTGGGGAGGAAGGGGAAGCAGTGAGTTGTGGCTGACTATTCTGAAGGGGTGCAGGTGGTGGTGGTGGGGGGGGTGCCGCCATCTCTCTACTCAGTTGGTCAAGATAGCCTTGGATCAATGGGTGCTTAAGTTGATCAAGCAGGGATATGCCCTTGAACTTTGCAGAACTTAGTTCAGACACCTGTGGGCCTTCATCCAAGAGGGGGGCAGTGCCTTCTTTGGGGGCAACTGTGCCTGTTCCTGCACAAGAGCACAGCCAGGAATAGTATTTTTCTTTGTTCCCGAGAAAAAGGGTTCATTCAAGCCTATCCTGGATCTGAAGTGGGTGAGTGCATCACTTCATGCACCCTGGTTTCACATGGGGACATTAAGAGCAGTGATTGTGGCAGTCAGAGCACATTCCTCTTGTCCCTGTACCTGATGTGAAGTTCATACATAACCACAATGAAAAAAAACTGAATGGGAATGGTGTTCACGGGAGGGAAACTAGAAGAAACATTTCTTTCTAAAAATAACATTGCTGCCGATCACAGATTGATTTAGATATTTTGAGTCCATTAAGCTAGTACAATCAGTTCTTAACAGACTTGTCAAAGGTCATCTAGATGATCCAAAACACTTATAGGATTGGGTTTTTTGGCAGGAGTCAAAAATTGAACATTTTTGGTCATTATCCGTTGCTTGATAAGTGCAAAACACTTCTAAAAGTAAGAACCTTATGTTAGCTGTCACATGGTGTGGGGTGCTTGGCTGTATCAGGACCTGGATGGCTTGTCATTGATGGAATATGGAGTCTACATTTGTATTAGAAAATTCTAGAGGAGGGAGTTTGGAGTTGGCTAAAGCCTTTCAGTTGTAGCGCAGTGAGTTATGTTTAGGTGCATCGCAGTTTTCTATCCCTACAAGGTTCACTATTTTGTGCCTCAGGCAGTGGAGGCTTAAATGAATTGCCTAATAACATAAGAAGAAGAGAATACCAGGCTATCTATCCATGAACTAAAGCTGAGCTGAAAGTGGGTCATGCAGGAAGACAATGGTCTAAACATCCAAGTAAATCTACTACAGAATGAAGAAGTTATATTTGAATTGGCCAAGTCAAAGAACTGACCTAAACCATATTGAAACTTTATGGTAGTACCTGAAGCAAACTTTTCATGCAAGAAGACTAGGATATCAAGAGTTGAAATAGTTCTTTCTGTGTGGAAGAGTGGGTCAGAAATTCTCAATGTGAGACTGATAAAACAGTTAAAGGAAACATTTAGTTGGAGTTGCACCTCAGCGTCAAGCAACCCAAAGACAACATCCACAAGAATGCAAGCAGCAGATTACCAGCCCCATCACTTTCACCCCTATTCCAAGGTTCTCTGCTTAAATTGTTCAGAGTTTAAATATTTGGGTGGCATCCTTGATCGGGAACTATCGTTCGCCCTACAGGTTGCAGTTCTGATCAGGTTTTGTTTTATCGTTTGAGTTTTTTTCCAGGTAAGGATGGATAGTATGGAATTCTCAAATGACTCTTTGTAATACTACTGTCTCATTTGGACTATTGTAATGCCATCTATTGTAGTACTACTTCAGTACTAAATAGGTTACTATCTGTACTGTCATGAAACGCCTAGCCACCCGCCTGGGATTACCCATTGGCCAATTAGAAGGTCTATCCCCAGCACAGCTCAGGTCTGCCTGCACCTTCCACTTGTGCTCTACACTAGCACTTTCCTCCCACCGCCTGGGTCACAACCACCTCTGGGCGAGTCTCCCACTCTCAAATTATCCCTAGTGATTTCTAGGTTACTGGAGGCCATGCTCTCAGTGGTCCCACAGTTCCCAGAAAGCACTTGTGGACCCAATACACAACCACCAGGATTCTTTACCAGTCCGAACAGGCAGAGTCAACAAACTGAAAATTGTTATTGTTACAACTTGAACAGTGAACAGAAAATGTGCAATCAGCAAACAATAACAGGTAACTGAAATTGGATCAATTATAAGTATCTAAAAACTGGTTTACTTTCTAAAAAGTACCTGGGAGGATCAGGACATATAATTGTTCAGTGAGCCTCAACAAAGAGATCCTGTGCTTTTTCTTCCAGGCTAAAACTGGAGCAAAAGCCAGTACTCCTGGGTAATTTCAAACTCCAGGCCAATCAGAGCCAGAACATCATCATTTGGTAGCTGGTTACTATTATCTGTGTGGTAGCTAAAAGAAGCATGGGTCATTCCTCTGTAATAGTTTTAAACATAAATATGCACCACCTGCTGGCCAAACTAGAAAAATACACGTCAAGAAATACCCAATACATTTTAAAGGCTTAAAACAGTGTTCTATCACAGGTACAAAATACTGCTTTGAGAATATTCACTTGCCACCAGAAAATACACCATGTCACTCCTCTCTTTATTCAGAACCATGGCTCCCAGTACCCTATTATATTCAACACAAGGTTCTGACACTTACCCATAGAACTCTTTCCACAGGAGTTCCTCCTTATCTACTGTAATAGTTCAGTATGCTTCCCTCTAAACTTCTTGTCAACTACACATCCCTTCAGTATCATCCACAAGATTGGATTGTACAAGGCAGTCTGCCTTCTACCATATAGCCCCAGCTCTATGGAACTCGCTTCCATCTACACTCCTTGAGCTCTTGTTTTCTATATTCAAGGCGGCCCTTAATGCCCATTTATTTAGATCTGTGTTTGGAAATATTTGTTGAGTGGTGCTTGCCCTGGAAACCTGCAGACTGTGTTTTGTTCTGACTTGAATGTAGGTAAATGCTTGCCTTTAACTTGGTTTTCTTTGGTATGAGTGGTACTGTCCTTATTTCTCTATCCTGTCTGTTATTTGAGTTCATTCCCACCTAATTTTAAATTGTAAGCTCACTGGTGCTGTATTTTATGAATAGCAATATATCAAATTTAAACCATAAACCTGTCACTGTCATGGTCAAGACAAACCCTAGTTTGCCAAACAGAGGAGGGGGAAGGCTCCAATATTTCAAAACAGCATGATAGTTGTGTTTGCAGTATAATCTCCCAGTATTACAGGTTGAAAGTCACCCAAAATACCACCACAATGTAAGAAAATAAGCCAAACATCCCCTTCCGTGCATCACAATACTGGAGGAAAAGATCTCCGCATTTTTCCATGCCAGAGCTATAAATGAGATACCGTTTCACCACAAGGGACAAGGGTTCTATACAAGATTCATCATTCCAAATAAATCGGAAGGCTTGTGACTTGTCTTCAACGTATTCAACCTCAATCTGTATGTAACTCTGGTCTCAATACATACACAGTCTGGGCACCAGCTAGCTCATCACGGGTCAGCACCTGAGACCAGGGCCATAAAACCAATACATGAGAGAAGGAGTTTCTCTTCTTTTTTTTTTTTTTTTTTCTGCTTAGTCACTTCTGATTTACTGAGCTGGGCATGGGCCAGATAAAAATCTAGAAGGCCGTAGGATGTTAAAGCTGGAGCCTTTTTGTCTGTACACTCTCTTTCTAGGGTAGTTCAGGAGTAAGAACATTCCACTCATGCAAAGAAAAGACCCTAGTCCAGGTTTTATATGAAATCGTGAACTTGACTGAAAAGGCTGTAACAGGCAGTTCAAATCTTTCCAGAATAAACAAGTTAATTTGTAATCCAAATAGCTTGTAACAATAAATGCAGAGTCAAACTCTGGTGTAAATCCTAAGTTGTAAATACAGTATGTGCATATTTACAGCATCTCCTGTCCCATTACTCATCCTTTTCTGGTTGAAACAACCTAAAGCTATGCCCACAGCACTGGGGCAACAAGCGATCTTCTTTTGTGTACCAGACCTTCCTGTCCCACCCATACTCTTCCAAAGGAGTACTTCTCCGGGCTACCACCTTTTGGCTCCAAACAGAGGCTGTTCTTGCTCCCAGGCTAGGTTCCTGTGCTTCCCACCTGGAGCACTCCTCCACTTAACAGTTAATGCTGTTACTGGCCCAAACCACTTTAGTCAGCCTTAGTTTCTTGAACCCATCCAGGTCATCCCCCCCCCCCCCCCCCTCTTCATAAGGGTCACGGTGAGGGTAGAGGCAACCAAAGCCCTCATGCTTTCCCTAACAATATTAACTCTAAACTTCAACACTACTGTCATTCAACAACTAGAAACATCTCCCTCAGCAGTTTCCCATAAACACTCCCCTTAGGGCTGGACTTCTCACTTTCTATTACCAATCAATTCTCTCCCCCCAATGACCCTAGAAAAGGGCTCCAATCAGATCAGTAATCCCCATTATGATGGGGGATTATTTTTATATAAAAAGGAACATTTCAAGATGAATTCTGTAGCCATAGTACTTCCTTTGTTGAAGGATTGGCTCCCCTCCTTAGATTTGAAGGATGCCTATACCCACATTCCAATTTTATCTAAGGAACGGGAAAGTCCTATGTTTGAACTTCCTACATTAGCATTTCCAGTATAGAGTTCTCCCATTTGATTTTTCCTTGACACCCAGAATATTCACCTTGTAGTAGTTGCTGCCTCCCTTACCTACAACTGGTTAGTATATGCCCTGTCACTGCAAAAAGGGTACAGTAGACCTTGGCAGACACTGGGATTCTAAATGAAATCTAGTTCCCTTGCAGATACTGCACTTCGTAAGGGAATGTATTGACAGCAGAGCAGAAAGTGCCTTTTTTTTTACCAGAGCCTCCACACTCATACATCTGGCTATATACATGAGTCTTCCACAGTCAGCACCTGCTCATGATCTCAGCTTTATAGGGCATGTGGCAGCTGCTGTTTCTGTAGTAGCACCTTGATAGCCAACATAAAGCAGAAAAGTTTCTTCTGGGCTCTTTCACATAGTCCTGCAGTGGTGGCTAAACCTGGAAAATTCTAATCAAGGATGCCTATTCTAAATGGCAGTTTCGCACATCCTTACTACAGATGTTTCCATGCATGGTTGGGGAGCCCATTTTCATCTCTGCATGGAGGGAATTTAGAATGTACAGGCGCAAATTCTGCTTATCAGTGTACCGGAGCACAGAGCAATTTGCAAGCGCAGTGAGCCCTTGCACCCTGGATCCAGAACAGGCTTATAAGAGAATGGCATGGGGACAAAGTTTCTTTGTCCCCATGGGCTCTGTCCTCATCCGCACAAGCCTTGAACACTTACGATTTTTTTTTAATTAAAGTATAAAAAGGAACAATATTCTGTACAACTGTTTATAAAGCACAAATAGAAAACCAGAATAACGAGCAACTATAATACCCCCGCCACACTCTACCCTTCCAATGCCAACAATAGCTGACTTCTACTACCCCAAGGAACCCTAATCTACCCTGTTAAAATGTCCAGGGTAGAAATTCAGCCCACTCTGTATGCCCTAGTGGGGTAGAAATATGCCCTCTGAAGTACTTTTATGATTTTTTACATCTGTGGATGAATGTCATAAAGAATCTCAGGATTCAATCTAGGTCTCCTGTCTTCCAGTCCTTCTCACAATAGAAAATGGCTTCTTAAAAAATGTGCTGTTAGCAGGAATGCACAGGATCACTCTTGCAAGTTTGGCCAGTACTTTTGCTGGTTTTTCCAAAAAATCAAAACATCGTCTGTATCACTTGAACATGAGTAACTGTCTAATTCATTAACGATAGCCTTCAAAGTAGGCATTTTTCCATAAGTCGCACATACAACTGCTTAACATCTGTTTTCATTCTTTTGGAGGGATTGTGGAGAACTCTGAGTTGATGTTGATGGACTCGAGCCTTCCATTTTGATCTGGTTTTGGTACAGCCTTCTTAAAGAATTGATTGCCTGTGTTTTTTTTTTACATCTGGGAAGATAATTGGATTGTCTATCAGATGTGGGTGTAGAACATAACCAACACTATGTAGTGGATGAACAGGAAAGTAAGGGTCAATTAAGTGTTGGACATGCTCTTTGATGCTGGCAACAATGGATGAATTTGAGGCTGTAACAGTAAGATGCTTGAGCAACTAGGCATGTGATAGAAGGATGTTGTAGATTATCAGCAGACAAGATTTGTTGCCACAAAGGCAAATTAATATGGAAACACTATCGTTTAACAGTGCTTCATTTAAATCTTAAAGCAGCTTTTGTAGTTCATCATTAAATTCAGTTGCCAGCTGTCTAAGATGTTAAGATGTTAAGTTTTTACATATTCATACTAGCACTTTGATAGATGCCAGTCCATCTAGTTGGGACATCACTTTTCACAAGTAGAAGCCTTTCTCCATAATACTTGATTGCAAGCGATTGCTTTTATGCTAGTTCCAAGCACCAAAGACTGCAAAAAAGACTTTGCAGACCTACAGCCCTAACAATCTGGGTAGACAGTTTCCAAATGCATCTTTCTGCTACACTCAAGCAGATCTTCAACTACTGGATTGGATAGACACCTATCAGCTCTGAGACAAAGCAGCTTCTGTCACAAACCTCAGAACAACCTCCCTAGAGACATCTGTAAAGCTGCTACATTTTCTTTCATGCATTAGATATTCCTACTTGGACCAATCAGTGTTGTGCAGTCTCTTCACTTATTAGATTTTCTGACTTTCAATGTACATTGTTCACCTGTTTCATTTACAGGCCCACCTACATCATCAAACAGCAAAGTAGCCTTAGCTCTGAAATCACCAAAGAGTGTGCTTGCAGACTCCTATTGTCTGAGGAAGCAGCATCACCATGGAACGTGGCTGCACAAATCTGCTGTCTACAAGAGAACCCCTGTTAACAGATAAAGCAGCTCCACTTGTTTAGTAGTAATTCTAGATGTCGAGGAAGTTGGCAACCCTGAAACACCCCCAGAAACCGAACCCACTGTGGGAGATAAGTGACTAGAAGGGTGGTGTGTGTGGCACACTCCCTCCCCCCCCCCCCCTTCCACTTGCTTTTTCTTCACTGTCACCTGGGTGTCGTCGTTGATAATACACTGAAATCTTCTGCTCAGTGTGCTGCTGTGGCTAGGAAAGCGAATAGAATGTTGGGTATTATTAGGAAAGGTATAGAAAACAGGTGTGAGGATGTTATAATGCCGTTGTATCGTTCCATGGTGCGACCGCACCTTGAGTATTGTGTCCAATTCTGGTCACTGTATCTCAAGAAAGATATAGTGGAATTGGAAAAGGTGCAGCGAAGGGCGACGAAAATGATAGCGGGGATGGGACGACTTCCCTTTGAAGAAAGACTAAGGAGGCTAGGGCTTTTCAGCTTGGAGAAGAGACGGCTGAGGGGAGACATGATAGAGGTATATAAAATATTGAGTGGAGTGGAACAGGTGGATGTGAAGCGTCTGTTCACGCTTTCCAAAAATACTAGGACTAGGGGGCATGCGATGAAACTACAGTGTAGTACATTTAAAACAAATAGGAGAAACTTTTTCTTCACCCAACGCTTAATTAAACTCTGGAATTCGTTGCCGGAGAACGTGGTGAAGGCGGTTAGCTTGGCAGAGTTTTAAAAGGGTTTGGATGGTTTCCTAAAGGACAAGTCCATAGACCGCTACTAAATGGACTTGGCAAAATCCAGAATTTCGGGAATAACATGTATAGAATGTTTGTACGTTTGGGACTGCCAGGTGCCCTTGACCTGGATTTCGGGGACAGGATGCTGGGCTTGATGGGCCTTTGGTCTTTTCCCAGTATGGCATTACTTATGTACTTTTGTCTCATCCTCCGCCCCCCATTTATTAATCTGTCAAACTTTGTACTGCCTTGTCTTCTGTTGGCAAGGATTGGGACACCATTAGCACTGCAGATGACACACAACTATTTAAAGTTGTTAAAACGCATTCAGATTGTAAAACATTGCAGGAAGACCTTAGGAAGTTGGAAGACTGGGCATCCAAATGGTAGATGAGATTTAATGTAGAGAAGTACAAAGTGATGCACATTGGGAAGAATAATCCAAATCATAGTTATTTGATGCTAGGTTCCATCTAGGAGTAGGCATCCAAGAAAGATCTAGCTATCATCGTGGACAATACGCTGAAGTCTGCTCAGTGGGTGATGGCAGCCAAAAAAAAAGCAAATCATACTAGGAATTATTAGGAAAGAGATCATAATGCATCTGTTGCTCCATGGTGCGACCACACCTTGAGTGTTGTGTGCATTTCTGATAACCGTATCTTAAAGATATAGCAAACTTAGAAAAGGTCCAAAGAAGAGTGACCAAAATGATTAAGGGGATGGAACTTCTCTCATGAGGAAAAGCTTTAAGAGGTTAGGCCTCTTCAGCTTGGAAAAGACATCTGATGGGAGGGGGAGGGATATGATAGAGGTCTGCAAGATACTGAATGGTGTAGAAGGGTAAATGTAAATTGATTTTACTCTTTCAAAAGGTACAGAGGACTAGGGGACACTAAATGATGTTACATGGTAATAGTTTTTAAACAAATAAGAGAAAATAAGAACATCAAGCCCAGTATCCTTTTTTTTTTTTTCCTGCCACAAATAGTTAACCCCTAGAACTCGTCACCAGAGGATGTGGTAACAGCAGTTAGCGTATGGATATAAAAAAGGTTTGGACTAGTTCCTGGAGAAAAAGTCCATAGTCTATTGAGGTAGACATGGGGAAAGACACTGTTTGTCGCTGGGATCAGCAGCGTGAATCTTGCTGTTTGGGATTCTGTCAGGTACTTGTGACCTGAATTGGCCACTGTTGAAAGCTGCATACTGGACTAGATGGACCATTCATCTGACCCAGTATGGTGGTGGTTATGATGTTGTTCAACAATGGCTGCCACTTCCATGCATGAGCCCAAAAGATAAATCTTTCTCAGCTGTCTATTTTGGCTATAGATAGAAGAAGGTGTTTTTGGTGGGCTGTAGTTTGGGGATTCCTGCTGTTATGGTATGCTTAACTCATGGCTTTGACTTAAATGTGATGGTAAACTTGTTTAAGGGGTGGAATTCATAAAGGTTCAGTGAAACTTTGCAGAACATCCATTGCACAGAGAACATTTACATGCTAATGATCTTTCTTTGAGCTTTGTAATATGAAATTTCCTCTCTGCAGGGATACATATTAGCTGGTTTATATTATCTACTTCTGAAATAAACCTGATTTTCTATGTACACAACAATGTTTAGCTTAAAACTTTTCATTGGTGGTTCAAGGCAAATTAACTATTGAATCTGAATGTATTTCCCTACTTCCAGTGGGCTTATGTTCCTGAGGCAGTGAAGTATTAAATGACTTGCCAAAGGTCATAAGGAGCATGGGATTTGAACCTCAGGTGCTTGGTTCTTTAGCCCACTGCTCGTAACAGCTAGGCGGCTACTCCACTCACTTAAAAGGTCTAATTATGGAAAAAACTAGTGGAACCAAGCCCATTTCGTCAACAATGAAACGGGCCCTAGCAAGGCTCTCATGTAAGCGTTTTTTTCTCTCTCCCCTGCCCTCCCATCCGTGTCCCGCGATTCTCACCTCCCATCCCATCCATTGGTATGTTCTGTTTGTGTGAGAGGCAGTTTCTGGGGAGAGAGGCATGGTATTAGAAAGGCTGTATTTGAATATGAGAGGATGGGGGGGGGGGGGTTGTGTATTGTGCTATCCCTGTGAGCAAAGGTGATCACTCTAGTCCCTCTACTTTGGGAGCTGCATATGAAAAACTGACAGTGTGCTTGCATTATGTACTACAGCAGCTCTGATTGGAGATATGTATCACAGCAGGCCTGTGATAAAGATCATATAGAAAAAAGGCTATAGCTGAAAGTTTTCTAAAACTGTGTCATGGAAATTCCAAGTGAAGAGAGAATTGTACAGCAGTCAGATGAGAGGGAAGTGATATTCATTTAGGTCTCAAAATGCATAAACACAGCCTGACAGCATCACTAGTATTACTGAAAGTGAAAGATGATGTTCGCGGTGCTGCTCCCCTCGCCTTGATGTTCCGCGATTCTCTCCTCCCCTCCATGTCCAGCGATTTGTACCTGAAAGTTCTCTGGCTGGCTTGCTTCTGTAACGTTCCGTTCTTAACATCTCCTGATGTCAGCCAGCCTCCAGCGTTCTCTTCCCTCTCACTGTTCTGCCCTCCTCTGACGTCATTACGTTTTGATGTGAGGGCGGAATAGTGAGAGTGAACAGAACACTGGAGGCTGGCTGACATCAGGAGATGTTACGAACCGAGCCAGCCAGCCAGCCATGGAACGTTGGAGGTACAAATTATTATATAGGAAGTTTAGTATTTTGTTTTAACTTAATTTATTTCATTTTCATTTAAAGTGGATGTGTGTGGTATTTTTTTAATTTTAAGTATCGGTAAAATAGAAGCATAGTTAATTTTATTTAGTGCCCTCTTAGGACCATAAGCACCAACAGACTTGCCAACAAGAGTTTTTTTTTTTTTCATCATAACATGCGTATTTTAATGTGAAATAACTATTCTCAATTCTTTCCTTTTAGGCCAACCACAGCTGATGTTGACAGCAGGACCCAGTGTGCCAGTTCCCCCACAGGCACCTTTTGGCTATGGTTATGCTGCCCCTCCTTATGGGCAGCCACAGCCTGGATTTGGATACAGCATGTAAGGTGGAAAGACCAGAGACACCACACTGGCAGATTCTTACTAAAACTCCTGTCCCTCCCTGCTTTATAATGGAAATGGAACCACCATTTCTGCTTTGTGTTCTTGTACCCTTTGTTTCATGAAGGACTTTTTTTTTTCTACTGCACATTTGGATCACACTTTTTTCCACATTCCATGTTAAATTGTTTATTTCTAAAGGGGAATAGTTTTTGTTTGTGGGATTTTTTTTCCCTCCTGTCAGGACTGATTCTTAACATTTAAAACCGTCTGTTGTGAAGAATCTGATTTGCACTCTATAGTGTTAAACTCTAATATTAACACTCTTAAAATTCAGTATGTGAGCAGCTTACGTGCAGTCTATCTCAATGCATTTAAGTCTCATTGTATATTCAGGAAAACAAAAACAAGAATGTTTCTATTTCCACGTGCAAAAAAACTGCCAACACAAACAGAACACTAATCTGCATATATTTACACTGTTTGCATCGTGTGGCTCTTAAACATAAAGGAAAATTATATATTTTAAATGCGTACAGCTTGCCTGATTGAAGGTGGATTCCAAACTGATGCAGGTTCTGCAGTTACACAAACAGAATGCTAGTATGTTTTTTTTCAATCCACATGTAACAGATGACCTTATGTTGTGCTGTACCCTGTGCTTTTTTGTGGGACCATTCCATCCAGGAACAAAGAAAGCACCATGATTCCAATCTATGTATTTACTAACCCTGTCCCAAGGTTTGTGTATGTTGGATATTGTGGTGTTTTTAGGTCACTGTTTTGAGTGTACAGAAAAAAAAAATTTGAACATAAAATTGCTGTTCAGTTTTGTTTGTGCAATTTGAAATTACTCAAATTTAAAATAAAATTACCAGACTGTGGACATACATAATACAGTAGTTGAAGTTTAATGATGTACTTTTCTTGTGACAATTGACGGACTATAGGATGAGTAGGATAAACTATTATACTTTTGTTTCAGGGCATTTCAGCTTTTAAAAGAAATCATTGTAGTATTTTCATTGTCTTGCAACAGTTGCATAGTACTTAAAACAAATGTTCTGTCAGCTGTTCAGATATGTGATTTGTGGTCTTTGATGACAGAAGCTAGCCATGTTCTACGCAATATCAAGTTTGATTTTGTATTTATAAAAATACAAAATATTGCCATGAACTTGTCTGTCATCTTTCTGCTGCCAGCAGTGTGATTAAATTATTGCAGAGATGGGCTAACTTTGTGGCCCTGCCTAAAAAGATTGGCCACTGTTGAGGGCAAGCAAGGTACCCTAGGAAGCAGAAAATTAAATGCAGATCCAGCATGCAGAAATGAGGTTTCGTCTTCTGCTGCAGACCAGCAAAAATGTTGGTATTTGCAGACTGGGACACTCATTGTGCTGCAGGTTGTAGTTTGCATATTTATGGTTTAATGCTTGCCTTGCATATAATAAAAGCTATGCTTTGGGTATGTTGTTTTTTAAATTTTAATGTCTGGTGAAAATTTTTTAAATGGTAAAATTACACATAGCATTTAAGTTAGAATATGCTAAAATCTATAATGGTATGGGCTCATGAAAACAGCCTCTAGCTGGAATCCTAGCATACTCTTAATGTCTAGTTGGCATTCTCATTCAGAATTTCAACAATGTAAAGTTTTCTTCAGAAAGTAATTTGAGAAACTTACTGATAACCTTTTCAGGTTCTATTTGCAAAATCTCAACCATTAAACAAAATCTGTATATTTTAATGATTTTAAGTAATAAATGTGGGCAGTGGGTCAAAACTTTCTAGTTCCTCAGTTCCATTTTTGGTGCTGATTAAAAAAAAAAACCCCACAAACCTTCAGTGATGGACCCTCCCTATTATATGTAAGTTGACAATGTATATAAGCTTTGTGCTCTTCATTTGCATAAATCAGAAATACATTGCCATTTATGAACAAATGAATACCTATAAAGGAGAGATGTTTTAAGTGATTTGCCAGTAATTATGTAAACTTAGTTCTCAGACCAAAGTTGTTTGTTTTTTTTTATATATATATAAGCTTAATCATTTAAATGTGATGAATTAATGATCTTGGAAATTCAAACTGAATTTGCACAGTTTTTATATTCTATAAGTTAGCCATAGAAAGGATATTGATCTATAAAATGCTTATTCTGTTGTCACACTTTCCATTATTCTCTCAACTACCTTACAGCTTCACTAAAAGGATGGATAGCTTGTACCTGAATTCTTTGGGTCATGTTATGGATTTATGAAAATGAATGGTATATAAATTGCATGCTAAATAAGTTTGTGACATCTTTGACTAGTGTAAAGAGTGACATAGGGGAAAGAGGACGATAGTTTGACATTTAACCTGCAGACGCATTTAACAGATCACACAACCATTTATTATTAGTGTATCGTTTCTTTCAAGAGGAATATGCATCTTCAAGTATAGATCTTAGGCAAGTGTTTGGAACTGGACCAATTTAAAGTATAATTCAGAATGTATTTTTTGTACTGTTTCTCTACTTTATTTTTGTTCACCCCAAAATAAAATTCATTACCAACTCAGTAAGGTAAGTGTGTGCGCCTCCTGTTTAAAAAAAACAAAAAAAAAAAAAACAGCCAGTCTGATGATTGATTTAGGCCCATGACAATGGTGTAAGGTGAACATAAAGGACCTCAATATTCACCAAAACTTTTATTCTGTTACTACTGGTAAATGTTGAAACAATCTAGTTGAAGGATAACAATTAACAGCCCATTAAAGTGGAGTTGCTTACCTTTTACGGCATTCTCTGTGGACAGTGGGATATGCAGCCACACTTTCTAATAACATCAACCTGACAACTTCAGGCTCAGACATTTGCTGTCCTATAACCTATAAAACCCCAGAAGTTTTTTTGTGGTCTTTTGTGGTAGTTCTTGTACTTGCACAGCTTCCCCTTGTTCCTTAGTTAATAAGCTGTCAGGCCTTGAAAAGAGTGAGGAAATTAAGGCTGCTTCCTTATCGTCCACAACAGATCAGTCTAGAAATTGTGGCCCAGTGGATGGAGACACAGGAAGTAGTTCCTTATGATCACCCCTTATTTCTCTGTCTCCAGCAGAAGGATGACAGAATAGCCATGCAGTTCCTGACCTAGTGTTTAGTTTTCGGTTGAGCCATAATCGACCAGGGTTTATTCTCCTGAGCCACACTTATTCTGTGCTTTAGTTGAGTTGGGGGTGCCTTGCTGGCTTTTCTTCTGAACTAGTATAATATCTGGGCTTCAGTTGGATTGGGGGTACCTTTCATGGTTCAAGCTCCTGTTGTTATTATTTTTTTTAATTCAGTGGAGCTGAGGTACATTTCAGTTCATTGCCAATCCTCACTGAGATATAGAAAGAGAGAATTTTTTTTATACAGGAATTGCTTCCTCTTATCCTAGCTTTTCTGACTTTTCAGTCAGTAATGTTTCCAGAACATGTTAATTAAGAGCTTTGTCTGACCATTAAAAGAATGTCTGCTGTCTAAAGCAGTTTCTTGCCAAAAGTATATATATTTTTAGACATCTCACGTGAAGGTAATGAGTTTCTTTCCCTCAGAACAAGCAAACATCCAGATTCTTTAAATCCATGTTGGCTCACTTAACATTACAGAATCAAACACACTAAATCATTCAGGAAATCCTATTCACATTTTCCCTTTCAACACTTTTCAGTTCATCTAATTTTGAAAATTCTACAGGTATATTGTGTCAAACTGTCTTCCCTAACTGCACACATCTAAACATCCTTTTTCTTCAGTCATTCCCTCCCAACTGCCAGCTCTTGTCCATGTAGAATTTTTCAGCTTTCCTGTTTCTACCTTGCAGCAGCCACAGCTGCAAGTTCACAGTATCACTATTCCACTTTACTCCCCCCTCCTTCGAGCCTTTACCTTTTCAGGGTCCTCAGTGCATAAAAGCTCCTTTAGCCAAGACCTTTGTCTCCTTAGACCCCCCTGCACCAAGTCACACTATTATCCTGATTCTTTCCTAGTAGGACTGCACCCGCTGCTCCATGCATGTACACATAGTGGTGTGCCATCTTCTGGATTTGTGAATTATTTAAGGCCGCTGCTGCCCCTCATAAGTTGTAGGGGTCTGGACTGCAGCACTTGGCTTCCCCAGCATCTCCAGAGTTCCTTCCAGCCTTCTAATACCTGGCCAGGGCCTCTTATGATTTCCTCCACTTACCTCTGTCATTATATAAGGCCAGTTTACCTTTCCTTGATCTCTCATTCTTTAGTGTTTGACAGTCTCTTCTTCATGCTAAGGTGGTGATATCTGCTTATCTGGAGTGACATTTCTTCCATGTTTTTTATGAGTCAGGGTTATCCTGCCAACTCAACAATAAAGGACTCTTTCCAAAAATACTAGGACTAAGGGGAACGGAATGAAGCTACAAAATAGTAAACTTAAAACAAATTGGAGAAAATATTTCTTCATTCAATGTGTAATTAAACTCTGGAATTCATTGCCAGAGAATGTAGTAAAAGCAGTTAGCAGGGTTTAAAAAAAAGTTTGGACAGCTTCCCTAAAAGAAAAGTCCATAGACCACTATTAAAATGGATGGGGAAAATTCACTGCTTGTTTCTAGGATAAGCAGCATAAAGTATACTGTTTTGGGATATTGCCAGGTTCCTCTAACCTGGATTGGCCACTGTTGGAAACAGGATGCTGGGCTTAATGGACCTTCAGTCTGTCCCCAGTATGGCAATACTTGTGTACTTACCTTTTTCAACTCTTGGGTTATGCTTGGTCCTTGAGCTCTTAATTCAATTCAGTTCTTGTATACCATTAATATCGCCTTTCCAGGATTTAGTGCAGTTACATTCTAGATTCTAGGTGAGACAAAAGCAGATAGTGCTAATGTGAGGTATGAAAAACAGAGACCAATGGTGTAATGCATGAGAATAAAAACATTAAAGGAAAGGATAATGGATGATACTAGGAAGTAGAAGTCATGATGGATTATTATGAAGCAGTCTTTGGGAAGAGAAAGGTTTAGCCTCTTCCTGAAGTTGAGGTAGCTGTTTTCTGTTTTGATGGGAATAGGTAGTTTCCTTATTTTGACTCAATCTGTATATTAGTCTTGCAGCTGAATTCTGTATGACTTGCAGTTTTTTCTGCTATTCCCACTGCAGGCACAGGCAGCTCCTTGTGACTCTGGGCAAGTCACTTAACCCTCCGTTGCCCCAGGTATAAATAAGTACCTGTATATAATATGTAAGCCGCATTGAACCTGCTATGAGTGGGAAAGCGCGGGGTACAAATGTAAGAAAAAAAATATCAAGAAACAGAATGTTACAATAATCCAAGTGAAGTAGGACTAACATTTGGAGTAGTAATGCGAAGAAGCTCTGGTTGAAGAATGGTCTGACTAGACGTAGCTGTCTCTTTTTTTTTTTTTTTTTTTTTTTTTTTTTTTTTTCCATTTTAGAATTTTTTACAAGCCATTTATAAACTTGAGTAGGCAATACAGATACATATTTTGAAATCATAACATGCAAATAATAAGGAAAAATTTTTCACTCCTCCTCCTTAGACCACAAGAATGGGGGATCACATGAAGGGAAAATAACAGGAGAAGTCTTAAGAAGAGAAAAAAAAAAAACATTATAGCAGATATATAGCTTAACACACACCTATCCGTCTAAACATTATTCTCAACAAGAAGCTGGTATTAACCAGTAGCCAATTTCTTAACTTTAACAAATTCACTAAGATGTTCAGGTTGAAAGAATATGTACTTTATCCCTAGGTACTTTACCACACACTTACAGGGGTAATTAAGATAAAATGATGCCCCCAGAGCTAATGTTTCAGCTCTAAGAGCTAAGAAAGCTTTCCGTCGCTCTTGAGTAGGTTTAGTCACATCTGGGAACATCCATACCTTTTTGCCCAAAAAAAGGGCTTTTGCATTTCTAAAGTATAAACGTTTAACCGATTCTAAGTCCTGCTCAAATACAAATGTCACTAATATACATCTTTCAGAATCCTCGGTCATAGAAGTCTCTAGAAGCTCAGACAAATTCAAACTGTCCTTATTTTGATTTAAAGATTCAATAGTTTGTAATCCTGATTGAATATCAGACACTTTTTTTGATTGAATATAGTAGATCTTACTTATCGGGGGAAACATTTCAGGAGAATAATGTAAAGTTTCTTGTAGATATTTCTTAAATGCTTCTAATGGGCTAACCCCTAAGGACTTTGGAAAGTTCAAAAAATGTAATGTTAGTCTGCGGTGAAAATTTTCAATCTGTTCTATTTTCCGATGAATAAAAGTCTTATCTTTAACAGTTGTTGAATTAAATTCCTGTAGAATCTTCATTTCTTGTTTAACTTCCACCAATTGAGAAGCAAATTCTTGTTTTGTATTTTCCATAGTGTTATAAAGTGAATCTACTTTACTCACAAGAGACGAGATTGCCTTTGTAGAATTGGCTACTGAAATGTCCAAACGCTGGAGAGCTTCCCAAATACTCTCCAGCGTCACCGCCCCAGGTTTAGCAACTAGAGCTCTCAGCTCAGGAGTAGGGATTCCTCCCTTCTTCCCTCCATCGGGTTTCGCCGTCTCCATTCCTCGATCCGCGGGCCCTTGTGCACCCGATCCCGGTCGCAAGAACCCCGTCTGGAGAAGGCGCCCTTCGGGTTGGGGCGGTGGCTCGAGTTCCGGGGGAGAGAGAGTGACGTTGAGTCCCATACCCTCATGGTCTCCTTCCAGAGAGGTTGCAGGACTATCCCCGGAAACCTGGGTAGGTGCCGTTGTGGCGTATCTCTCCATTGTTTGCTGCCCTATGGAAGGCCTGGGCGTCGAGGTTCGTGCCCTAACCGTTCCCTTACGCTTTGTATGGGGCATTCTTAAAAAAGGTAAGAGTTTTCGGCAAGCTAAACTCCGGAGCTCACACAAGCCACAAACTAACGTGCCGCCATCTTGTCACGTGGTCCCACCGCTGTCTCATTTTGAATAGTGTTTTGTTCCATAGCTGATTAATATGGAAAGAGAAGGTGAGTGAAGGATCAAGCAATCTGGGTTCAGATTCAACTGTAAAGCTTTGACCATTGGGACCTCAACTCCCTGATTTCAGAACCACAGGACCTTGGATTTTTGTGCATTCAGTTTCAGTTTATTGGTCAGGGCCCAGGTGCTAACAGCAATCATACCATTCACTACAGACTGAGTTGGATCTTTGCTTGATGCTGTTAGTGGTAAGAGAAGCAGGATGTCATCTGCGTAGGATAATAGTAGTTCATTAAGTCCCAGGAGTATCGAGGCAAGGCATGACACAAAGAGGTTGAACAGGATCAGTGAGAGGGGAGATCCCTGCGGGAACCCTGCAGTTAGTAGACCAGTAATTGGAAAGTTGGTGGTTTTGCTTGACAGAATAGCTTCAAATTTGAAAGAAATTCACTGAACCATTTGAGCACAGTCCCTATTATTCCTGTCTGATCCAGGTGTTCGAGTAGCAATGTGTGGTCAACCACATCGAACACCACCGATATATCAAATTGGAGAAGAATTACTTGGTTACCTTTGCATAGATGGTGTTTGACATATGTAGTTAGAACTAGCAGCAATATTTCAATACTATGTAACGATCTGAAGCCAAATTGGGACCAGTGTAAAACAGAACATTTTTCCAGATAAAGAAAGTTGTTAGGTTTCTAATGCTTTAGTAAAAAGGAGTATTCTTGCCACTGGACGGTAGTTTGCAGTCGATGTTACGTCTAGCCCAGATCCCTTCAGTAGTGGAGTGAGAACAATTTTACCCATATCAGGAGGAAGAGAGCCAGTTTTTAACAGCTCATTGATATCGAGTAACCACTTTACAGCTTCTGTAGGGATGGATTTGAGTAGGTGTTTTGCATTGATCCAGAGAGCAGTTGGCTCAGGAGCATTTCAACAGTATTAATCTTACATCCTCAGCTGTTAGTGGTTGAATAGATTCTCAGTTTTGAGTCCTTGGGCTGTAGGATCTCCAGCAATTAAGGCTGAACTACGGGTTGGTTTATTTTCCTCTGAGTAGAATTAGATAGTTTGGACCTAATTTGGAGGATCTTATTGGCAAAATGATCAGCGAGGTCTTGGGTGGTGGGACATGTATTATGTAAATGTTCATCCTTATTAGTGGAAGCTAGTATTTTAACTAAGGAGAAAAGTTTTTTTGTTGTCAAGATCATCTTGACCTATTAGGCTGCTATAGTATTGGCATTTTGAGTCAGCTACCTTCTTTTTGTAGCGTCGGAAGGCTTTCCGTTTGGATTTATCAATAATATCTTCTTCATTGCTTTTCAAGGTGTCGACATTTCTTTTTTAGGATGGATAGTTCCTCTGTAAACCATGGCAAATTTCTGGATGTCTTGACCTTTTTATTGGTAAATGTGCAATTTTGTCTAGTATGGCTTTCACCTTGGTGTCCCAGCAGGATTTGATCAAACCATGTGTAGAAGATGCGGCCTTGTTGATTTTTACCTCTGGTGGAGATGAGTTTGGATGACTTTTGTCTGGTTAAGCTTGACATATAGATATCAATGGTGAAATCCAGTTGGAAATGGTCAGACCATGGTACTGGCTTCCATTTGAATGAACTAATCAAGCAATTAGGATAGGACGTCATGAAGTCCAACATATGTCCTTTTTCATTAGTTGCACTCTCGGAGAATGTAGTTAGTTCGCAGCCCTTCAGGAATGATTTGAAGTTGTGGACTGTTGTGAATTGAGGGGTCCCGAGCCCCCCAAGAAGGCTGGAGTGACCTTAAATCTGACTCCATCTCTAAATAGCACTAGTACTGGGGTAATCAAGGAGTTATGAAGTTCTAAAAGGAATTGCCACTAAGAGAGATGTTAGGTCTAAGGAAAAGATACCAGCCTTATGACAAACTGGATTTAGATTACAAGTCATACAATGCAGTGAAAGATAGCCTGATACAGCAAAAGCATTTATACTTACAGCCTTTGATCATTAAGTGAAGCCCACAGAACATCATTTGGGATGAGGAGTTTATTTGCCAAGATACAAGTCAAATCAGTGATTGACAACAGGCACGTACAATCAATTAATTATAGGAATATAATAATCCAGCTGCAAACAGTTGTTAATTCCTAATCTTTTATAATTTCTTTTACCAATTAGTTTTACAAGGGAAAGCAATTAGGTAATTTGTCAATTCTGCTGGACACATTGGTTTCCCTTGGAGAGAGAGAGTGGCAACCCTTTTCTCTCTCACTTAAACCAGGAAATACTCTGATTTTTATAGGTGCCCTCAGGATATGGATAATATGACAGTAGATATACCTGATTGGATCTATGCTAATGTCACGGTTGTCACTGATTGGCTCATGCTAATGAGTAGCTTCTATCTTGCTAACATGGTTTTGTCTTTAGCTCAGCTTGACCACAAATCTTAAGCAAGACCCTGCATCCAGCTACACCTGGCATGACTCACTCATTTCTCAACTTGTTTTTCTAACTTACATTAGAGAAAATTCCACTTTGTAACAGATACGGCTTCCATTTTGTGCTGAAATCCTCCATTTTGTTTCCATATCTATTGACCTAACTTTTCCTAATTTAGCTTATTTAGGCCTCAATCCGGGCTACAAACTAGGCCATACTTTTCCAGTAAGCTCCCAGTTATGTCAGCCATCAGATTTCTGACTCAGCCAAGGTCTGTAATGGCCTGAGCTCTATGACTGGGCCCGCCACCATTCCAGTGGGGGGGTCTCTGGCTGTACCATAATTATACATTCCCCACTTGTCACCCCATCTGGGGGGGGGGTGACACAAAGCTCGTCAAGCTTGTCATCATCCATTCCAGAAGGTGGCAAGCTATCAAATGAGAGGGCGAGTTTTGGTCTTACAAATTGCTAGAAGGTATGGTGCAAGACAGGAAACTTCATTCTCAGGTGATATATTATTTGGGCATATGGAATTCCCTTTATATTACCCAACCCCTTGGGCCTTAATCCTGATGTCATCTCTCTTGAGACTTACTCAAACCTGTAGTGAGAGAGGTTTTATGAATGGGACAAATCCATGAGTTCATCTACAAAATCCCATGAAGTATAGGTATGTGGGTAATAGCAATTTCAGGTGGATCATACTAATATTCAGGTCTTTCTATGGCTTCTATTGTATCTGTTGCATAGTGCATGGGGAGATAATCTAATGTATCTATCTCAGTGGTCCTGGGAAGGAATAGTGGTTTTGATTAAGCATTGTTATGGGCTCAACAAATATATGGTTAGTACTCTGATTGCAGGCTGTTTTAGGTTGTAGGTATTCAGAATCCTTAAACAGGTCGGAATTCCTGGACCTTACTATTACTCATCATTGGCATCCAAGTAGTGGTTCGGCCTTGGACCAAGCTCCCGGAGGAAGGTAAATGAAGAGTAGGGCAATTTGATTTGCTTCTTTTGAGTATACATGTTTAGTTCAGCAAGTCTCTCCTCATACGTCTTGTAACACAAATCCCATACCATTCTCGTAGCTTTTCTTTGCACCGCTTCAATTCTTTTTACATCCTTAAGAGACGGCCTCCAAACTGAACACAATACTCCAGGTGGGGCCTCACCAACGACTTATACAGGGGCATCAACACCCCCTTTCTTCTGCTGGTCACACCTCTCTCTATACAGCCTAACAACCTTCTAGCGACGGCCACCGCCTTGTCACACTGTTTCGTCGCCTTCAAATCCTCAGATACTATCACCCCAAGATCCCTCTCTCCGCCCGTACCTATCAGACTCTCCCCACCTAACACATATGTCTCCCGTGGATTTCTGTTCCCTAAGTGCATCACTTTGCATTTCTTCGCATTGAATTTCAATTGCCAAACCTTAGACCATTCTTCTAGCTTCCTCAGATCCTTTTTCATGTTTTCCACTCCCTCCCGGGTGTCCACTCTGTTACAGATCTTAGTATCATCCGCAAATAGGCAAACTTTACGTTCTAACCCTTCGGCAATGTCACTCACAAATATATTGAACAGAATCGGCCCCAGCACCGATCCCTGAGGCACTCCACTACTCATCTTTCCCTCCGAGCAAATTCCATTCACCACCACCCTCTGGCATCTGTCCGTCAACCAGTTCCTAATCCAGTTCACCACTTCAGGTCCTATCTTCAGCCCATCCAGTTTATTTAAGAGCCTCCTGTGGGGAACCATGTCAAAAGCTTTGCTGAAATCTAAGTAGATTATGTCCATAGCTCGTCCCTGATTCAATTCTCCTGTCACCCAATCAAAGAACTCAATGAGATTCGTTTGGCACGATTTCCCTTTGGTAAAACCATGTTGTCTCGTAAGCCTATAATTTTTCTTTAATGGAGTCACTGAAATATTGTAACCTACAGGGCTCCACAGTGGTACTGGTGCGTAAAGGCACTTGGATGCATCTTGAGAAGATTTTCCAGGGGGTGTTAACATAGTAAAATGTTCCACGCAATGTGGAAACTCAAGAGTAAAACCTTTCTTCCCAAGGGAGGTATTCCGTAATTTGGTGCAATCAATGGTGTTAAGCCATTTGGATTACTGCAATTCCATATATGCCAGATGTAAACACAAATTATTAAGAAACTCCAAACAGCCCAAAACGTCAGCCAGACTCATATTTGAAAATACGAAAGAGCCAAACCCCTCAGAGAAAAATTACATTGGCTCCCACTAAAAGATTGAATTGCTTTCAAAACATGCACCTGGTTCATAAAATTATCCATGGCGAGGCCCTGATATATATGTCAGACCTCATAGACCTACCAGCAAGGAATACAAAAAAGTCATCACGCACATTCTTGAACTTCCATTACCCCAACTGTAAAGGACTTAAATATAAATCAATATATACATCTAACTTTTCCTACATCTGCACGCAACTATGGAATGCATTACCATGTGCCATAAAAACAACACACGATCTGGCAGCCTTCTGGAAATTATTAAAGACTAACCTGTTCAAAGAGACTTATCTTTTGAACTCTTCTTAAATGAACTGACTTCACAACTTTACAAGAACAAGCTAACATTGAACTCTTCTTATTTGTTTACTTTAATCTCATTGACATTATTGAATGTTTTAACAAATTGAATATTCATATCTAACTTATATTTTCTGTACTTTAAATGCATAATACTCTGTATTTTTCATTCTGGTAATGGTGATCGCCATTACTGCATAATGTAAGCCACATTGAGCCTGTAAAGAGGTGGGAAATGTGGGATACAAATGCAGCAAATAATTGTGGGCAAAACAAAGCTGCTCTCTTCTACTAAAACTGCCACCAGTCAAGCACATACCCTGCTGGGAAGGCATCTTTTAGATATGAGCAGAATACAATAAATAGAGAAAATCTACTCGTTGAGTTTACTGGGAAAAGTGCCCCTTCTCTTGTCTTAAGGCTCTTGGCAAAATTCCACCCATGTCTCACTTAAAGATGATTCTCTTTCAAAGCAGAAACAACCCTGGCCCTCGCCCTTTATTCTAGAGGAAATAGAGCAATCCTCACCATCAGAGCTAAGGAAACCATTGTTATGAGAGAGAGCTATTTCCTTAGGCAGCTTACCTCTTAAAAAGACAGGCTCACATAAGCATAGAGCTCCTTTAGAGGTGGTTCCAGCAAAGAAAAAGCTAAATCATCACACCTCTTAACAGAACAAGGAGCAAGCCATCAGCTCTTATTATTCTGATCTCCTTTCTCAGATGCAACGGAGTTCAGGTAACAATGTTCTACTTCAATTCCTTCATTCTCCCTTAGCATCTGGAATGCAACCTAACTAGTCTTGCTCCACTTACATAATGAGAATGCGGATTAACAGAAAAATCTTGCATTCTCGGCCTGATCAATTTTCCACCCTGGTAACTGTCATGGAGAATAAGCCACATTCTTTGTATCAGCTTTACCCCTCTGATGCTGAAGATGATTCTCTTTCAGTACAACAGAATTGGGAATCTGTTGAGTCAAGATCTCCAAACTTATCTGTGAACATATCCCCACCACATCCTGCTACACTGGGGCCATCTAAAGATGTCCGCATTTTAAAGTTCCTCTTTAAAATAGCTTAAGCTCTCTAGATGTTTTAGAGATTAGGGACTTAGCATGACTCTGGTATTACACTCCATTGATACAACTAGAGAATTGGCAGTGGTTCATTCTGTTTTTCAATATCTGCAAGATATCTGACAGAATTCCTTGTCTACTCCAGCTGTTCTGTATTTTATATTTATAATTAATTCATTTCAGATTTGTCCAGGTCATAACAAAATTTTGACTAACTTGTTAATTGAGTCAGCACTCAGATTAGAAGTTGTACAATCACAATCTTCTGAACCTCCAAGAGGAGATCACAATTTTTTTTTTTTTGGGGGGGGAGGGGGGGGGAGGGAGGAATGTATTTCAGGAAGCAATGCTTAGCTCCAGAATTACTGCTCATCAGTTCCATAGCCATTTTCAGCATGTCCAAATACAAAAGATACTCAAAACAAATGAGACATACTCAGGACTGAAGGTCCATCAAACCCAGTATAATGTTTCCAACAGTAGCCAATCCAGGTCACAAAATCCCAAAAGAATAAAACAGATTTTATTCTGCTCATCATAGAAATAAGCAGTGGATTTTCCCAAGTTCATCTTTATAATGGCTTATAGACTTTTCTTTTAGGAAATTATCCAAAGCTTTTTTAAATCCTGCTAAGCTGCTTTTTACCATCCTCTGGCAATGAGTTCCAGAGTTTAAATACATGTGTGCCCACCCAGTCTTAGTGTTTTTGGAAAGAGTAAGCAAGCGATTCAAGTGTACCTGTTGCAGTCCACTCAGTATTTTATAGACCTCTATCATATCTCCCCTCAGCCGTCTCTTCTCCAAGTTGAAGAGTTCTAGCTACTTTAACCTTTCCTTATAAGGAAGTCGCCCATCCCCTTTATCATTTTTGTCATCCTTCTCTGTACCTTTTCTAATTCTGCTATATCTCTTTTGAGATGTGACCAATACTACACACAGTATTTAGGGTGTGGTCGCACCACAGCGCGATACAAAAGCATTATAACATTCTCATTTTTGTTTTCCATTCCTTTCCTAATAATTCCTAACATTCTATTTGTTTGCGTAGCTGCTGCTGCATATTGAACAAAGGGTTTCACACCTTGATCCTTTTTCTTGGAGGTGACTCCTAATACAACAACCTGCTTGTCCTTGGAGAACAACAATCTACCACACCATCCAATTTGAAGGATGCTCCTCTTTTGACTACTCAAAAGTAGGTGGGAAGTGAACTCATTTCTGTAAACGGCACAATTACTGCAGCTATGGATATTAAAAATCAAATTTAGGTTACATAATTGTTTTCCAGCTGCCACCACCTGCAGCGCTGCATTTTGGTGATATTTTCTTTTGAGGTCAGAAGTTTATTCTGGTGGACAAAGGGCAGGATCAATAAAACCAGTGTCTTTACTTGGTATATTTTGTTTCCCTACCCCCCCCCCCCTGAAAAAAAATCCAGGGACTTACATAATGTCCTGGACATCAAGACTCTTAATCGATTTGTACATAAAGAACCATTATTGCACTTCTATGTCAAAATCAATGGTTCATTTCCTTGGACTTCATCTTTGAATAAGCTCTCACATTCTCACTCATCCAGCTTATCAGTATCTCATGTTCACCTTTCAAAACCATTATTACCAGTGTGCATCTCCACAAGCTAGGACTTAGTGATCACAAGCCAGTCATAAGTAAAATAGTAGATGACTGCAGAAAAAGACCTGCACGGTCCACCCAGTCTGCCCAACAAGATAAACTCACGTGCCATTTTTTTGTGTATACCTTACCTTGATTTGTACCTGTCTTTTTCAGGGCACAGACCGTATAAATCTGCCCAGCACTATCCCCGCCTCCCAACCACCAGCCCTGCCTCCCACCACCGGCTCTGGCACAGACTGTATAAGTCTGCCCAGCACTATCCCCACCTCCCAACCAGCCAACATGCAATATGTCGCATTGGAAACAATGTCTAGGTTTCTCAACCTAAAGAAGTACCATCCTCATCCAACAAGCAATTTCAAGTTTGTTGGAGCTTGCATAGATACTATCAAAGGTCAGGCTTCCCTCCCAAAATCATGAATACAAACCATTGCTTCTCTGTCAGAAGCTTCACCTGTCAATCATATCAGCCAGGAAGCTGGGCATTGGAGAGCAATGATCCAGGTTGGTAGCTGTTTGGATGATGTCACCATCAGTGTGTCGAATCAATAATGAGTATCCGTTTATCACTGGTAAATGAATAGGATATAACACACTGCAAAAACCAGGATATAAGAAACCTATTTTAGGTACATTTTCACAAAATTGCCATAAAGCATATTTGAAAAAAATAATATATTTTGTTTAGAGCACCCTCAGATAATTCCACTATATAAAGCACGCAGAGATTCTCTGTTGCTTAGTGGTGTAGCACTTCTTTCATCGGGTTCCTCGTTTTTTTATATGATAAAACACCGAATAAGTGCTAACAGGCTGGTATAATTTTTCAAACACTTTGTACCTAACCAGCCTTATATATACCAATTATAGAGGTACAACGTGCCCTAATCTTCATTAATGGCAATCTGTGTCAATCGATATCAAAAAAATCAATAAATAAATGAACACTTTTCTGTGTTATTCTTTCATGCTATCTTCTCAACAGCTTTAAATAAATAAGTGTCCGGCCTTTCGTCTTCCCCTGAATACGCCCAACTCCGCGGGTTTCAGAATACTTTCCTCAGGGACTAGGGTTAAGGCGGCCTCCTGCTCGTAATGTCAAGAAGCAAACTGCAAGGCCCTTAAAAACTTCCGCCCCATAGGTTTTATATGCGCCTATTTCATGGCTACGCCCAGGAAACTTCTGAAGTGATGTCACTACAAAACAACAAGAACTTTATTAGTTATGATGTTCTCATTGCTATAACAAATGTAAGAAACTGCACACATACCACTAATAAAATGTATGAACTAAATTAAATTATGGTGTTCCACGCTATGTTCTCATTTAGACCTGTTGGGTTGATGGTATTTAATTTGAATATCCACCATTGTTCCGGACGGGCCAAACGTGTGGCCCGATCGGTTCCTGTGGTGGATTCTGTAACCTGATCAACAATGAACCACTGTAAGTCTGTAAATTTGTGCTTAAACTGTAAGCAATGGGCTACTAGGGGAGCAGTAATAGTTTGCGATGTTATACAGCTCTTATGTTCTATTAACCTGATCTTCATCTGTCTAACAGTGCAGCCCATATAATGTAAGCCGCAAGGACACAGTATTATATACACCACAAAGGATGACAAACAAGTAGCGTTGTGTCTTAATTGAAAAGTCTGCTGGGTTGGAGTGCATGCCCATTCTCTTAGTACTGTGATTTGAGCACAAAACTGACAATTTCCACAAGGTCGATGTGTTGCCCCCTCAATGCATTGATTAATACACTTCTCAGTCGTGTGTACTAATTTATCTCTAAGTTACGTCCATGAGAATATGCAATGCAAGGTGATTGAATGAAAATTGGATGGAACGTCAAAATTTGTCAATGTTTAAATATTAAACGAGCTACTTGAGGGGCTAAAGTTGAAAATCCTAACACACACATGAACTTATTCATTTGTTCTTTAGTTTTGTCCAAAAGCAACAAAGGTCGTTGAGCATACAATGCTCGTCTGTAAGCCTGTTTAACGCACAGTAAATAATATCCCCGTTCTTTAAATTTAGCTGATAATACAACCAATTGTTTAAATGTACTATCAGTGGAACATATTCTGCGTAATCGTAGAAATTGTCCAATCGGTAGGGACCATTTTAATCTGTGCGGAGGATGGCTTGTAAAAGATAGCGTGTTCCTATTGGTCTGTTTATAATATACAGAAGTGTGTAATATGCCATCTTCTTTGACAATCCAGGTGTCCAAAAAAGCAATTTGTTTCTCATTCTTTGTCATTGTAAATTTTAAACATGAATCTCTGCTGTTAATCCAATTCAATTCAAAAACTCCACCAAGCGATGTTCCGTGATGTCCACATAAAAAAGACGACGTCAATAAAGCGATGCCAATGAATGATGTCTGTGACCCATTGTGATTGATAAAAATGGGTTTCTTCAAAATGGTTTACATAAAGGTTTGCTACACTTGGGGCAGCTGCTGTGCCCATGGCTATTCCTCTTGTCTGAAGAAAAAATTGAGAACCAAACATAAAATAGTTGCTCTTTAGCACTAATCTTACATTTGGGATACAGCCAATTTTTTTAGGCAGATGTCAGAAATTCAAAATGTACCATCAGATGCATGGTTAGTTACCTTGGACATAGAATCGCTGTATTCTAACATTCCTCAGGATTTAGCTTTGTCTATTGTTGAACATACATTAAATATACGATCTATAGAAGAAAGAGTGCCATCTAGATTTGACAGCTTCAGCCCAGTTAGTGCTAAAGAGCAACTATTTTATGTTTGGTTCTCAATTTTTTCTTCAGACAAGAGGAATAGCCATGGGCACAGCAGCTGCCCCAAGTGTAGCAAACATTTATGTAAGCCAGACATCATTCATTGGCCTCGCTTTATTTACGACGTCTTTTTTTTTTTTTTATCTGGACATCTACGGAACGTCGCTTGGTGGAGTTTTTGAATTGGATTAACAGCAAAGATGCATTTACAATGACAAAGAATGAGAAACAAATTGCTTTTTTGGACACCTGGATTGTCAAAGAAGATGGCATATTACACACTTCTGTATATTATAAACAGACCAATAGGAACACGCTATCTTTTACGAGCCATCCTCCGCACTGATTAAAATGGTCCCTACCGATTGGACAATTTCTACGATTACGTAGAATATGTTCCACTGATAGTACATTTAAACAATCGGTTGTATTATCAGCTAAATTTAAAGAACGGGGATATTCTTTACTGTGCGTTAAACAGGCTTACAGACGAGCATTGTATGCTCAACGACCTTTGTTGCTTTTGGACAAAACTAAAGAACAAATGAATAAGTTCATGTGTGTGTTGGGATTTTCAATTTTAGCCCCTCAAGTAGCTCGTTTAATATTTAAACATTGAATGAAAATTGGATGGAACGTCAAAATTTGTCAATCACCTTGCATTGCATATTCTCGTGGACGTAACTTAGAGATAAATTAGTACACACGACTGAGAAGTGTATTAATCAATGCACTGAGGGGGCAACACATCGACCTTGTGGAAATTGTCAGTTTTGTGCTCAAACCACAGTACTAAGAGAATGGACATGCACTCCAACCCAGCAGACTTTTCAATTAAGACACAACGGTACTTGTTTGTCATCCTTTGTGGTGTATATAATACTGTGTCCTTGCGGCTTACATTATGTGGGCCACACTGTTAGACAGATGAAGATCAGGTTAATAGAACATAAGCCGTTTAACAACGCAAACTATTACTGCTCCCCTAGTAGCCCATTGCTTACAGTTTAAGCACAAATTTACAGACTTAGTGGTTCATTGTTGATCAGGTTACAGAATCCAGCACAGGAACCGATCGGCCTACACGTTTGGCCCGTCCGGAACAATGGTGGATATTCAAATTAAATACCATCAACCCAACAGGTCTAAATGAGAACATAGGGTGGAACACCATAATTTAATTTAGTTCATACATTTTATTAGTGGTATATGTGCAGTTTCTTACATTTGTTATAGCAATGAGAACATCATAACTAATAAAGTTCTTGTTTTGTAGTGACATCACTTCAGAATTTTCCTGGGCGTAGCCATGAAATAGGCGCCTATAAAGCCTATGGGGTGGAAGTTTTTAAGGGCCTTGCAGTTTGCTTCTTGACAACATTACGAGCAGGAGGCCGCCTTAACCCTAGTCCCTGAGGAAAGTATTCTGAAACCCACGGAGTCGGGCGTATTCAGGGGAAGACGAAAGGCCGGACACTTATTTATTTAAAGCTGTTGAGAAGATAGCATGAAAGAATAACACAGAAGTGTTTATTTATTTATTGATTTTTTTATATCGATTGACACAGATTGCCATTAATGAGGATTAGGGCACGTTGCACCTCTATAATTGGTATATATAAGGCTGGTTAGGTACGCAGTATTTGAAAAATTATACCAGCCTGTTAGCACTTATTCGGTGTTTTATCACATAAAAAAAACGAGGAACCCGATGAAAGAAGTGCTACACCACTAAGCAACAGAGAATCTCTGCGTGCTTTATATAGTGGGATTATCTGAGAGTGCTCTAAACAAAATATATATATTTTTTTTCAAATGTGCTTTATGCCAATTTTGTGAAAATGTACCTGAAATAGGTTTCTTATATCCTGGTTTTTGCAGTGTGTTATACCATCAGTGTGTCTGCATTAGTTGGAGATTGATGAAGAAACCCCTATTACAAGTAAGCAATCTCGCTTTACAGGTAAACAACTGCTTTCTCTGTCAACATGCAGATTTTCATGCATTATACTGCCATTTAACAAAGTAAATTGCAACAAGCTAGTGAAGATAGCTGAGGGTTGTCCTTCAGAGGTTTGGACAGAAAGTTCTTAGAGGTTGTAGTTGAAGGCAGAAAGTGGATTAGATAAAAAGGTTCTGCAGTATTGATTGTCAAAAGCCATTGTGGGGCTAAATCTAAACAGTGCTGGATGAAGATGCAGAGCAAGGGCCAGTCGCAGCTTTGCATAGTTGAACTCTGAAGGTTAAACAGAATTTGGTGATCAGAGTTGCTTTTATATAGAACTGGTGCATATTGATGCAGTCTGGGGATGGGATGCCTACTTAGTGATAGCAGAATTTATTAGTGTGGTGCTTAGTTAAGGGTGCATATGTGTGCCAGGATTTTTAGAGATTAATAGGCTGGGAATCCTTTGTGCTCTGAAAGTAATACAATAGTGCATGTCTGAAGGTTAACAATTTCAGCATTTTGGTGAGACAAGGTTTTGGAAACATACTATTAACGGTGGTTTGGGAGAGAGTGAAGTGAGCAGCCTTAATAAAGGGAGAACCATGTCAGAGGCCAATGCTGCTTATCTATGAGAGTCCTGATGGGGAGGAGCCATTTGGAAGAACAGCGGTGACAACTTAGGAAGTAGAGAATGACACAGGGACAAAATTTGTCCCTGTTCCTGCCCCATCCCTGTGGGCTTTGTTCTCATCTGCAGAAGCCTCAACCACTTATGATTTTATATTTACATCTTTTTATTAAAATATAAAAAAATATGCTGTGCAAATGTTGTATATAAATTACAAATAGAAAACAATAACTAGCAGTTATAATAATCCCACCTCCACCACCCTCTACCCTTCCAACCCCAACAATAGCTGATTTCTACTACCCCAAGGAATCCAAATCCACCCTGTTAAATTGTCCAGGGATACAAAATACAACCTGGTTTGTATGCCCTAGAGTGGAGAAATATGCCCTAAGAAGCACTGTTATGATTTTTTAAATTGGAGGATGAATAAGAAGTCATCAACAATCTTGGTATTCAGTCTAGCTCTCCTGTCTTCCACAGTCCCTCCTGCATTAGACAATGTCTTATTAGAAGATGTGTTGGTAGCACGATGTATAGGATCCCCCATGTAAATTTGCTAGCTGTGGCTAGCATGTTTGCTTGATTTTTTTTTTAATAAAAATGTCATCTGCATCAATCAAACATAGATAACAGTCCAGTTCACAACAGGCTTCAAAGTAGAAAGTGACGTGGACAAAGTTTGTCCCCATCCCATCCCATCCCATCCCATCCCCATGTCATTCTCTATTAGGAAGGCAGCAGAATAGTCTATGTAAGATTAGTACTGCAGCAAGTAGCGACAGGCAGGTGCCAGAAAGAGGAAGTACCCCTGGGGAATACTGAGGTATTGTGAAGAATTTTGGGTGGTTTGCTCACTTATTCTCTTGGCTTCCTGCTGATTGGGATAGGCAAAAGGAAGATTACAGGGCCTGTGGTTAAGCATGTCTTAATGATAGTAAGTTCAAAGATAGACAAAACCTAATGTTTGGGAACTCCTATAAATACAAAATAGTTATATTGTGGACATCAGATGTAAAAAGCCCAACACTACAAATAATAATAAATTGGTGGGAAATGAAGCCTCAGTGTGAATATATTAATGAAGTCAATCACTTGGCCACAATGCTTCATACACTCAGCGTGGACCCTATTTACTCAGATACACACCATCATAGGACTCCTTAGTATGAAAAAGTGTTAAACTAATTTGTGTATAAATCACCTGAATTATGAGTATTTAAAACACACGCTGTCCAACAGTCTAACTTTAAATAAAGCAACTCCAATCCTTCCTAAAAAAAAAAAAAGTCCATGCAACCCCAAAATGCTTTCCTCAGTACAGCACCTGTAATTGTCCAATGTATCAAATGCATTTATCTTTTGTCTTCTAAATATTTTCACAAGGAGTCCACCGGTTCTACTGAGCCCCATTTCAGAGAAAACTATCCTTTCTCAGGAACCCCACTGACTTCTCCATGGCTTCCTCATGAATCACTGTTCAAGGTCCTGCCCAAGATGAGGGTCTCAGCTTGGGCAAGAGCTCCCCCCCCCCCCCCCCCCCCCCCCCCCCACCACACACACTCTCTGTCTCCAGCAGTTTCCTTGAAGGGTTTGTTGGCTGGTTCACTTGGGAATTTCACCCATCATAGGAGGAACTGAATTTTATGGTTGGTTCCAGTATTCTAGTCATGCCATGGGGTGATTCCTCTACCAATTATGAATGGTACTCTGCTCCAAAATCTAGGATTCCTCATCAATGCAGAAAAATCTATCTTGACATCAACCTGTGCCATTTTACCCTCATCCTATGCGTATCATGCCAGAGCTTCCTTTTAATTGGAAGTATTAAAATGTCTGTGCCATATTTCCCCTCTACCACCTTTCTTCCAAAGTATACATGTTGAGATCTTTAACTCCATCCCCCCATATGCTTTGTGCCAAGGACCACTAACAATTTTAGTAGCTCCCCTATGGACCAAATCCATTCTACTTATATTCTGAGATGCACTCTACTAGAAGAGGTTTGAAGGCTGAGATAAATGAGTGATACAGGTAGTGCAAGATCATGGTGGATAGTTTGTACAGTCATGGCTGTTAGTAAAGTATTAGACTGAAAATCTTTTCCATGTGAAAACATAAGTTTGCCTAGTGCAAGGCTTCCATGCAGCTATCAAGATATCCTGCATGGACTGCAGCATACCAAAGGCTAGATGTTAGGGACTACTCAACCTCCAGGCCATGCGTACTAGAGAGCTTAGGTATGAATGATGTCAGCCCTCCTGTTGACTGATTAGTACTGGTAAGTGGAGCAACTTCTGAGAAGGTAAAAATGCGAGTTTCTAGAAGAAAGTGAACTAATTCTCGAGATCAGTAATGTACTATGAAAAACATAGTACAATGGCCTTGCTAGAACTTATAGAACAGCCTCAGTATAAGTGGAATTGGAAAGTAAAGATAAAGACACAGCCAAGTTAATGGAATTACCAGTGCATCTGGGGCAAGTTAGGGGGGGGGAGGAGGAAGAAGAATGGAAAAAGAAGAAGTGCTGTATTCCTTGATTGCAAAATAGGGAAGTTGTATCCTCACTGGGTCAATTGATTTTTATGGTCTGGGGACGTAGGTGGACTGAATTTGGGTACAACTGACTTATCATAGTCTCAAATTACAGTTCCTTTCCAACAGAGGCAAAGACAGCTTCCCTTGCTTCTTCAAGTAAAACAGTTACTGCTTTGACTGTCTGAATTAGGACAGATGAATCACGAAGGCGGTGAAGGAACACTTGGAATTCAGAGCAATTTTCTATGCCTTATAAGTGTTTATATTTCAACCACACTCCCTATGAATACCAACTGCCAGGCTGAGCTCCCCTCCCTCGGTTGGAGGCATCTGTTGTAAGGACTAATTGCTGTTGCCACACTGCAGTGGGAATGCCCATTGTTAGGTTGTATTTGTACATTCCAAGGAGGTTTTGCTAACAGGAGACAGCATGTTGTTGCAAGGCTGAAGCTGGTCTCCACTCACTCCACTCAAGGAGGTTTTAAGTCTCTCTAATGCAGCAGCTGTTAACTTTTGATACACTAAAATAATTACATTGATAAGCTTGTTTACTGGCTTCAGCCCACATAATGGGCCAGATAGGCTCATATGGCATGAACATGGGCCTTGAGTATTTGAATCCTGCCATCTAGAAGAAAAGCCTTGGACTGGATGGTGTCCAATACAACTACTACTTATTTCTATAGTGCTACTAGATGTACGCAGTGCTGTACAGTTGAACATGAAGAGACAGTCCCTGCTCGACAACTACTAAGAAGGCTATGATGTTGGTTGGATGAATCATGGACAACTACAGTCTCTTGGATTCCTTATTAATTTTCAGAAGAGTGACTATCTTCTCCAGAAGCAGCAAGGTTTGTGCCTTAGTCTGACACACCAAAAGTCACTCATCCAGGTAAAGAAATACTAAAAGACCTTGCTTGTAAAGGGGTGCAGCTGTCACCATACAACACTTTTAAAACACTCTGAGGGTCAATGAAAGACTGAAAGGAAACACTTTGTTGTGGAAATGACTAGATGGAAAACTAAACCTAAGGTGATACTTGTAGGAAGGATAGATTGGAATATGTGTGCATTGATCCTTCAGGTATAGCATATTCAAGTCTCTGTTGAGAGAATGTAATCAATAAACACCACAAAGCTCTAAAAATATCCACGAACCACTTCAGTCCCAGCAGTTGTGGTAATCTGGTAGACTGTATGGCATGTATGCAAATCCCAGAAGTGGCATGGGGTGTTAGACCTATTTGTGATAATGTTAGGAAGAAAAGATTTGAGAGACAAGGGTAGGTGTATAATATACCCTCCCGTTATTTCCACTAGCCAAGTCCATAGCCAACCAAGGCCTCAACCCATTAATCTATGCAGACGATGTCACAATTTACATACCTTACAAACATGACCTGACAGAAATCTCCAATTAAATCAAGCTCAGCCTAGACATCATGAACTCATGGGCAAATGCATTTCAACTAAAACTCAACACAGATAAAACATACTGTCTCATCCAAACATAAGCACCCCAGACCACATCCTCCCTATCTCAGACAGCCTAAAAATCCTCGGCGTTACTATCGACCGCAACCTCACACTTGAGGGCCAAGTTAGCTCTACACCAAAGAAAATGTTCAACTCGATGTGGAAACTCAAACATGTAAAACCATTCTTCCCAAGGGAAACATTCCGCAACTTGATACAAACAATGGTACTAAGCCATGTAGACTACTGCAATGGACTATATGCGGGATGCAAAGAACAACTCATAAAGAAACTTCAAAACACAGCAGCCAGTCTAATATTTGGGAAAATGCGATTCGAAAGTGCCAAACCCCTCCGAGAAAAACTACACTGGCTACCAATCAAAGAACATATTGCTTTCAAAATCTGCACCCTGGTCCATAAAATCATCTACAGTGAAGCCCCGGGCTACATGACAGACCTTATAGACCTATGAACACCAAACACAATCAGATCAGCACGAACACACCTAAATCTCCACTACCCAAGCTGCAAAAGACTCAAATACAAACTAACACGGAGAGAGTGGTGGATGCTTGGAATGCCCTCCCGCGGGAGGTGGTGGAGAGGAAAACGGTAACGGAATTCAAACATGTGTGGGATAAACATAAAGGAATCCTGTTCAGAAGGAAAGGATCCTCAGGAGCTTAACCGAGATTGGATAGCAGAGCCGGTAGTGGGAGGCAGGGCTGGAGATTGGGAGGCGGGGATAGTGCGGGGCAGACTTATACGGTCTGTGCCAGAGCCAGTGGTGGGAGGCGGGACAGGAGGTTGGGAGGCAGGGATAGCGCTGGGCAGACTTATACGGTCTGCCAGAGCCGGTGGTAGGAGGCGGGGATAGTGCTGGGCAGACTTATACGGTCTATGCCAGAGCCGGTGGTTGGGAGGCGGGGCTAGTGCTGGGCAGACTTATACGGTCTGTGCCCTGAAGAGCACAGGTACAAATCAAAGTAGGGTATACACAAAAGTAACACATGCAGCCAGCTTCACCTACATCAGCAAACAACTATGGAACGCACTACCAAAAGCCATGAAAACAACATACGACCACCTAAACTTCCGGAAATCATTAAAAACTAACCTGTTCAAAAAGGCATACCCCGTCGACCCAACCTAGATGCCTAAACCTTGCAACATAATGAAACCAAAGCCTGAAAAGACATTGCAAAATTCTTCCTCTCTACGAATCCCCAACATGTCTGTAACATATGAACCTTCTTCAACCACTAAAACTGTACTTGTTTCACCTTCTTCGATCACTATAACTGTTTGTACTTGTTTCTCCGCCGGAGATGGCGAATGCTGCTACGGTATTATGTAAGCCACATTGAGCCTGCAAATAGGTGGGAAAATGTGGGATACAAATGTAACAAATAAAAAAATAACTAAGAGTTCCTATTGTAGAGGATTATGGGTCAATTGACTGATTGTATTTAAATGTGCACTATCTGTAATATGACAATTTTAATTCATGACCTAATTAATGATACACAAACGGGTTTGACTTTTATAACAGAAACTTGGTCGCCAGACCCTAATGCTCCCCATGTGTTAGAGCTTTGTCCTATAGGTTATCAGATATTACGTAATCCTAGACAAGACAAGAAGGTAGGTGGGTTGGCTTCTTTTACCAACAAAGGTAGATAACATTATGGAGATGGGTTTAGAAGTGATGGTTTGCCAATTTATTGATTTTATGAAAAAGGAGAAACTGGGAATAATTTTAATCTATAGGCTACCTGGATCTTAGCAAGGCATTAGTGAGTGGCTACTTGAAATCATAGCTCGATATATGCTTATTTTTAAGGAATTTATTATATTAGGAGATATGAATAGCCACTTGGAAAAGTATAGTGATGTTTCAGTACAGCAGATTTTAGACTTTTTGTTGCAATTGGATCTTAGGATTGATACTGATCAAGCAACACAAAGATGGGCATATGCTTGATTTTTTTTTTTTTTTGCTTTCACAAAAAGGAATGACTCAGACACTAATAGGACATCAGAAGTGGGATGCAGTTCCTTGGATGGATCATTTTGTTTTGAATATTTTTTTCTAAGACCATTTAAGAACTTTCAATCCAAGCCTAAAATTAATACATGTCTTGGCCGGGGAAAAATTGATGCAGAACTTTTCTGGCAGAAAGTAGGAGAACTAAAGTCAGAGATACAACAGCTACAGGTTTGGAATAATGCAGTGTCTTTATTCTTAGCACCTCTGAAAAAAAGGAATGGTTGCTTAAAACAGAATCACTGGTATACACTAGAGTTGGCAAATTGTAAGAGAGGGCTGAAGGAGGCTAGAGAGATCCTAGAGTAAAGCTAGACAGTGGGAAGAAGAGATTAAAATATATAAAAATTCTGTTGTGTCAAAAGGGAATATTATGGAAAAATGAGAGCTGATTCAGAAAAATCATTAAAACAGCTTTTCTAAATTTTCAACTCAATAACCGACAAGGTGTAGATGATTTCACATGAAATACAACCTACAGCGGATGAGCTGGCAAATTATTTCCGCACTAAAACAGATATTAGGCAAAGTCTTTGTCTAATATCTTGTTGAAACCAGACAGCATTGCCAATGGTGAGAGCAACAGGAGGAGAGAGGAGTGAATTTTTGGAAGTTGATACAAATACTATTAATATCTACCTCAAACAGTTGTCTAAGAAAGCTAGTTACTTAGATGTTTGTCCTTCCTATTTACTTAAGACAGCTCCCTCTGACATAGTGGTCTGGTTGACAATGTTTAAGTCTATTCTGAGTACTGGGAGTTACCTCCTTAATTTGGCATATATTATGCTGACTCCTACTCCCAAATCAATGGGAGCTGATTTGTCTATGCCTGAAAATTATAGACCAGTGGCAAGCATACCACGGCTTGCTAAACTTATTGAATCTGTTGTGAATACTCAATTATGTGACTACTTGAGCAACTTTGACATTCTTGATATTTCACAACACTGTTTCAGACCACTACATAGTACTGAAACTTTGTTACTGGAAATGGTAACAGAAATCAGACTGGCTCTTAGTAAGGGAAAGCAAATGATTTTGCCACTATTTGATAAATCAGCTGCCTTTGATGCATTGAAGCATGATCAACTGGCTTATAGTGGTACTGTTTTGAAATGGTTTAGTAAGTTTTTATAGAGAAGTGGATCCTTGCAGTGGAATGCAGATTGTGGAGTTCCTCAAGGGTCACCATTGTCACCTTCCTTGTTCAACATCTATCTAAGTACGATGGGAACAGTGCTGTCCCCCTTGGGAGCATTGGTCTGCTCATATGCAGATATTTTTATTCTGTGTGAAGCTCAAGTAAAATGTGAAGATATTATGACTTAAGGGAAATGGTCATCAAAACTATTTATTGGGCTAAAGCTAAGTTTCTGAAATTGAATAGACTAAAGACTAAGGTTGTTTGGTTTGGAGATTATGAGAAGCTGAAAGCTAAGTGTTTGGAATTGGATACAGGTGAGAAACTGATTGAGGACCACTCAAAAGTGTTGGGAGTCATAATTGATTCAGGCTTAACTTTTGAATTACATGTGAAGGCTTTATCTAAAAAAAATTGTTTTTTCCAGTTATGGCAGTTGAGAGCAATTCGAACTAAATTACACCCGGATAACTTTAGAACAGTGGCTCGGGCAATCCTGATTCACTTAGATTATTATAACTCACTGTTACAAAACCGTCAGTCTCTACAGAATACAGCAGCAAGATTGATTTACAGCCTGGGAAATTATGAAAGAGCATCCCCACTGTTGAAGGAGCTACACTGGCTTTATTATCTTCAAGTTTGTACAGCATTTTGTACATCATACATGCCTGCTTAAAACTTCAGTGATGATCTGGTAGCATGATTAATTATTCAGATTTCTCATGTTTTTCCTCAGGTAGATCAGAACACTGTTTGAAATTAAATTGTCTTTTAAGGGTGTTTGGAAGAAAACCATGCTAGAGCATTCCTTTTTACAACAGAGCATTGGTTTTGGAACAGACTGACTTTAGAAATTCAGAGAATAACACAATATTATTTCTACATTAGTCTTTTGTTTGAGAGAGGTGTTTTTTTTTTAGTGTCAATGTATCTGATGAGAGAGATGCTCTTTAGGTTCAATGTATTAGATTGGGAACTGTAATTAATGTTTTAGATATGCAACTGCTGAGAAACATGTTTCTTGTTTAGTTTCAATGTATCAGAGATGGAATTGTAAATTCTCCTGAAGGACTTGTTTGTAATCTGCTCAGCATCTCTTGTGAACTTTAATAATCATATAGCATAGCACTCTCCCGTGCCCCCTTTTTTTTCACCAGCAACTATGGAGCCTAAAACAGCTATTACGTCTATAGTGACCTTAGCTACACAACCTTGAATACATCATTTAACTCTAGTAGCAGCAGCTGTTTGGAATTTGTGTTCACTCATGCTTTTTCAACCAAATGTGCCTGTAAACTTCAAAAACTAAACCTGTAAAAAATTGAATTAGCTTCATAAACAACTGTTGGCAGACTTTCACTGCAGCTCAGCGCGGTGTGTGGTTTGGTACCCCTACTGATACTACTAAACATGCATCTGACTAAGGTGCACTTGTTTACTAGGAAACACTATATATTGAAATGTAGCCCATTGCTCAGAGGACTGCACAGTGGCAAAAAGGTCTGTGCTGAAGGGTTTGTTTGTTTGTTTTTTTGTAGTATCAGCTAACTCAAGAAGTACTGGCACTGGTGTTCAACTGCCTCCTCTTATTGGTAGGAGAGTCTGTGCATCATCAGCTCTTTAGCCATAGTTGAAGCAAGCAGCCTCTGTTCAGGCTTCAGTTTGAGCTTGGATACCTCAAGGGACTGCTTAGAGGCTGATGATTTTGCCATGGAAGATTGACTCGTCTGCACAGCATTTTTGCAAGATTTTCTAACAGCAGCAGTTTCATGTTCTCTCAGGTGCTTTAGACAGTTGCTTTATGCTCTTAAGGGTGCTTTACTAAGCTGCAGTAAAAAGTGGCCTCTATGTGTTCTTACACAGGTCTTTCCTGTGTGCTAAGGCCATTTCTACTGTAGCTGGAAAAAGAGTAGTTCTATATTATTTTAAAATTAATGGCCATGAGCTAATTGTCATTAACATGCGGCCACTAAACAAAATATTGGTGTATGAGCACTTACTGCCGCTGATTTTGTAGATGGTGAGGGCTCACACTCCAATATTCTGGGCAAGTCACTTAACCCTCCATTGCCCCAGGTACAAATAAGTACCTGTATATAATTAAGCTGCAGTGAACCTGCTATGAGTGGGAAAGCGCGGGGTACAAATATTAAAAAAATATTGTGCAGTAATGCAGATGTACTGATTAGTGTAGAAATACCCACTCTCCACCCATGCTCCATCTGTGCTAAAAAAATACATTTTTTAAGCACAATTACCAGAGGATGCCTGGAGTGTTCCACAGTAAGCATGTGCTAGTACTTAGTAAAAGGACTCCTTAGTAACATTTAAGTGCACTGCTTGCAGCTTAGTACATGTTAAATGCTAAGAAGCCCATAGGTAAAAATGGTTGTCTTAGCATTTATTACATGCTAAGATGTAGTAAAAGGGTCCCTTAGTTTGCATGTCAAAATTCTAGAATTTTTTTTACACATTTCAAGCATAGTTGAAATCCTGATTTTTGAAAACATGATGTATTTACTCTTCCCGTGAAGTAGTAAAGCAAGTGTGACAGACTAGTCAAGAAGAAAAAAAAAACACAACTGCTGAGGAGTCTGCTCTACATGCTCAGAAATCTACATTAAGTGCTGAGATAGGGGTGAACAAATCTATTCTGTCACCCTCCAATGATGGCATCCAATGTGCCTAATTCAAGCTTGCTTGTGGATGGAAAATTCATGATACAATTATTACACTATATTGACAGGTATCCCCGTCTTGTCTGCCTCATCCTAGTGCTGGTGGGGTTATACTGTTTGAGGAAATCATTTGTGTATCATGGTGGACTTTAGGAAGCAGTTGAAATTGCTCACTGAAGGTCTTTCCAAGCCCATGTCACTGAATCATATTTGCTTCTTGCAGGGGATAAATATCTTGGCTATTGGCCAATTGCAGACACAAATCAAAAACTAAGTACTCCAGTTATTGTTTAGCTTTCACAGTTTCCTTGAGTCATCTCTTTCTCAAATCAATGTTTTCATACTCTTCGACATATTAATATACTAATAAGCTTTATTGAGGTTAACTGTGTTCATAATCTTGTTTAATACGGATTTAGTACTACTCCTCTTCTGTTTTTTTTACTACAGGTTGTTTGAGAAATTTCACTCTGTAGGTTTTCCGGAGGAGGTTGTTGGCCCATGATAGAAGCCCCACCATCAGGTGTGTCCACTGAGTTGGTACCCTTGGCTATTGAGACTTCTTTGTTAAAACTGTTTTAAGATATACTCACTGATATTAACACAGTTAACCCATATAGCTGTTTAGAGCATGTTTGTTTAGTTTCTTATTTATCCTTGCTCTATGCAGATTTGTTAATTTTTTAGACACAAATCAAGACATTTATGCTTAAAGGTGTATTATCTGTTGGGGGAAATATTTATGAAGTTTCTTTTATTTAAAAATTACTTATACACTTAAAACCAAAATTGAGTAACAGTATGAGCTGGTATAAATACTAGAACAGGAGAAATATTAATATGGCTGGGCATATGGATGGTCAGTTATTAGCTCTTACAGAGATTAGTAACTGATGTATGACACATGATGTTTTGTACAGTCATGGCTAGTTATGTAACTATTATACAGGTAGATGGGACAGCCCTCATTTCTATGAAATGACCAATGAGAAATATGAAGCAGGACCAAAGCCTGGTTTTGGGGATTTTAAGTACCCAGCTCCCTGCACGTTATGTGCTCACGAAGCTACAGGTACCCAGAGTTGTTAAAGAGGTTTGCTGGAAGAATCAGGGTGTCAAATCACTGCTTTTGTTTTATGTGATTCAACCCTATTACTGGAAAAGGCTTGTGTTTCTCACAGTGATCACCTCTCTACCACTTCCTTTTTCATAACTGCAGTAAACTGTAAGCACCCCTTACTATTCATGTTAATTTCATTAGTGCCCTGATGAGCTAGAGAGAAACCTAAGTCAGTCTACAGAACTGGTGGCTCACACCTGAAGTGCATGTTTTCAAAACTCACTCAATCCATCAGCAGCAGTTTTGAGAAACATAGGTAGTGGCCTTTGGCCTGAGTGAGTTTTGGCACAGAAATAGCTACACTAAATGAATTTTGCATGGCTGAACAAAATTTAATTGAATAACTCAAAACTGACAAAAAAATGGGACTGAGTGAATTTTGGAAAAGTGCTCTTCCTATATGTGTAAAAGTAAGCCCACTACAAACATCTCTCTCAAAAAGTACTAGTCACTTTGCATGGCTCTGTACATAGGGGGCACCTACATCTGTTTAGACAACCATTTAATCAAATTAAACAAGTCAAGAACCATTTCTGAATACTTGTTTTGGGGGTGTCAGGATTACCACAATATACATACATGTGACTTGCCAACACTGACAGTCTGGAGACAGAGGGTCTCTTATGCATATCTGCCATTTACCTCTTGAAAACCTGATATGCTATGAATTCTCCAGTATGTTTGGGAAGCCTGGGCAAGTACCAAAGGCACTAAGAATGACAGCTAAATACACCCCCACCTCCAATCATGGACTAGGAACCTACTTTTGCTACAAGCTTGGCCCTAAGTTTGTTAGGGCAGAAATTCATTGTATAAGCAATTTGTAGTAAAGCTATATTGGGGTAGGGTGCTCTCTACATGTCAAATGTTTCTACCAAGTTTAATACATTACTTTATTTCCATAGTTACAGTAAATATGAATATAGCTCAGTACAGTTTTAAATGTCCAGTCACTGTATCTATGAGCTTGGCTGGTCCTGGTCCTATACCTAAAACTGTTCTGGAGCCTGGGGTAATTTGAGTACGACCAGCATCCTGGATTAAACTGACGGTCAATCCCACTTCTGTTGCATGGCTGAGTAGCTGAATTAAAGTCTCTTCATCTGGAGCTCTGACTACCACTTTTGGCTGCCCACAGTATTCCCACTGCTTTAGCAATTCTGGGTTTCTTTTCAGAACTTGCTTGTAGGCAGAAACTGCAGCATGGGCACATTGTGCAGCTACTTTACCCTTCCCCATCTTCAAATCATTCCGAACAATCAGTACCATTTTGAACTCCCCATGTTCTCCCATCATATTTACTTCAGTGTTGCTCTCTGTTCTAGGTACAGCTGTCATCTTTACAGTAGGTCTTCTGAAACGGCCATGCAGACCCCAGCCCAGCCAAAGGCCACAAGCTACCCCAGCTACCAGAGTGAATGCATTGGGATTAGAAAAATAATCCATCATAACGTAGCTTGTCTAAAATAGAAAAAAGTTAACATGTTAACAGCTTATACAACAAGCAGCACTTAAGAGTATAAATTAAATATGGTTTGTATCTCATTGTAAAATGTCAAACCTTGGGCCTAAGGCTCAAGCCTACTATTTCTTACAAGTTAAGTTTGTATAAATCTAGCAGAAGGCAAAATAAGTTTCAAACACTATTTTTTGGTCTCCTGTTCTCCATGGAGAAGATAACAGTATTAACCTGAAATGTACTTAGTGCCTGGTTACCTAATGTTTTTAACATGAAAACAAGTGAATTGAGTAGCTATTTGGTGAGCTCATAAGTGGAAATAAAAATTTGAAATTGGGATAGCCTGGTAACCTGAGCCATTCTACTTGTGTTGATTTACACCAGTGTTTCCCAAACCTGATCCTGCAGGCACCCCAGCCAGTCAGGATTTTGGGATATATAAAATTTATATTTGTATGCCATGAATACTCATGAGAGAGATCTGCATGCACTGGAGGCAGTGAATGCAAATATCTCACGAACATTCATTGTGGATATCCCAAAAACTTGACTGGCTGGGGTGCCTCCAGGATCAGGTTTGGGAAACACTAATTAACACCAATAAATAGGTATGCATAGGCAAACATAGCTTGTTTTTTTTTTTCCCCCTAGGAGCAGATACGATGCTATGGCCATTGTTGTGGGCATTAAATTTTCTATTGGCCAGTTTGAAAACAGCCGTTGCTGCTTGAAAGCAACTTGTTCTTTATCTATTCTTCTGTATCAGTATTGTTTGCATCAAGAAAAAAAAAAAAAAGCCTTATTACAGTTCTCTACAAGGCCTGTACTATGTTCTTCATAGAGACATTCTTGACAACTGATCTCTTACTGGAATATTCAATGTTCAGAAATATGTACTGTAACTATTACTCCACAAATTGTCGTACACCATCTCTGCATATATTGGACACAAAGGATGCCCTTTTATTAAACAAGGTAGATTTTGCACACTAACAGCAAATATTAACATGAGGTAAATGTGGGGGGACATGCCCTATATTTACCGCACATGGTACACAATTAGTGATACCAGAAGAATCCTATCTACTTCTGCCAACTTGTTCCTATCAAGCATGTCAAGACACATGGTAACAACTATGTAGCTTAAATTAATACATATAAAATGGCTTGCAAATCTCAAACTTGTGATGACTCAATTCTTGCATACATGTCACACAACTATGTGAAACTAAGCTATTTGGGTTAGATTATATATCATTATAAACTACTCAGCGAATTTCAATATATCAACAATGAATATGGAAGACATAGAATTGCATTCAATGGAGACAATGCATATCGTTCTATCTATATTCATTGTGGATATCCTGAAAAACAAAACTGACTTATTGGGTGTGTCCATGGACTAGGCTGAGAACCACCGAGCTACTGTACCAAAGTATAACATGAGGCTGCCAACAGCTAGCTGACATCAACTAGGGCTACTATGAATGAAAAGAGGGGATGGGATTTGATCTACTGCCTTTTTGTGGTTACAATCAAAGTGGTTTACATATTATATACAGATACCTATTTTGTACTTGGGGCAGTGGAAGGTTAAGGGGCTTGCCCAGAGTCACAAGGAGCTGCATGTTGCAACAGAATTTTGATGAAAGTTAAGCCACTTGCTACCATAGCTATATTCTAACATTAAAGCAGAGAAAAAAAAATAAAGTTGCACTGTTACCCTTGTTGGTAAGGGGAAAACGTGTGGGCTAAATATATAGTCACTAATAGGTTTATTAATGATTTAATGAATTGACAAATCCTGGGAAATCCCATATCATTCGTGCCAATGTGCTGCACGCATATTTTTTCATATATATACATCAAAATTATTTAACAGTGATGAGATGCTATTGGCATTTGTTCTCCCACATTAATTTACCTCCAGTTGGGAGGGATGAGTGGGTGGGTGTGAAGGAGGTTAGAATACTAACTTTAAAGCCAGTGTTCCCAAGAACTGCAAGAAATATAAATGGCCAAATTTTCAAAACAATTTCTACAATTTCCTACTAACTCTGCTTCGTACGTAGTTGACGTTTATACTCTCTACATATTTAGCATTTATCAGAAGTGTTAAATAGCATTTAGAATCAACTTGCATAGTAATAATCAAGGTGGCTCTGAAAGAGTTCCTAAGTTATAGTCCTCTTAAGCGAAAGCTACCACACCCATGGATAGTCTTTCCAAAATGTCCACACTATATTCGCCTATGATAACTCGCTAAAAAAAGAATAATGATATTACTCCCAAACGAAGACACATTCGTTTCTACTGAAGACAAAAGTATCTCACCCTGACCATTTGGCCATACAAAGCTGCAGGCAGCGGCAACAGAACAGATACAGGCTGAGCGTGCGCACTAACACCAACTCCTGAAGAGAATGAAAGGTACCTGTTTACTCACTCCAAAAATCCGGATCATTTCTGGGCCACGTTTCTTTATTCCAAAAGCTTCCGGCCCTTTCCAATGACGTCACGGAACACAAGCCGCTATATCGATTTTATTTGGGAATCTTTAAATGTTTCATTATCTGCTGTGTGCAGCGACATTCACCAACAGCACAGGTAAAACAAACGGCGGCACACACAACAAGGTGGCGTGACAATATACTATTTCCTGTTCTTACAGTGTCGCTGGGTTTAGGCGAAAAGAAAGTACGAAATGAGGAGGCGGAGTAGCTGTCAGAGAGAGCGGAAGTCTGGTGGTGGTGTATTTCCTGCGGTTAGAGTGACGCCATATGTGTGTGTGAGAAGGCTGTGAGGTGAGTGAGAGCTGTGAGATATTAATCATTTTTTAATAGGTAGCAGCTAGGAAAAAGGTAGCTGATATTTATGGTGAGTTGGCGAGGATAGGTTGGGGGAAGTCTCTGGTTTGCTGCCGAACACTTCTAAGTCTCATTTCCAATTACAGGGATATTGTCACTGGTTATAAACAGAAAGCTAGAAAAAGAAAGTGGTAAAGGTTCTCCCCAGTACCATTCGTTGTACTCGTCGATGGAGAAGGGGAGCAGAGGCGGTCATCCCATGTCTGTTACAAGGTTACACTGAGAGAAAAATATGTTTCCGTTCTGTTTATTGAAGGTCACTAAATCTCTGTCTTGCTTGATGCAGCTCTTGTGAGTGATGTTTAGTGACGACAAGGACCGAAAGAAGGCGTGATGGCAGATGTTGCTTGTCTCTGACATACACGGGAAGGGATTCCTTATTATTACGCTTTTGTAAGGGAAGGTTGTTTGGCTGTTGAGTGGTAAAGGCATACTTACGTAGATTACTCGGTCAGAGTTGATTCTCTCTTGTAGTCAGTCTGAGTGCTTTGAAAATAGGTCTCATAGTAACCAATGGAACTTTGTAAGTATAGGTGCTTTGAAAATGAACTCCTAAGTGATCTGCTTGTTGTTTATTATAGAAGTGCTAGTGGAAGAAGTGGCAGAGGGAGGCTGGATTCTGGAGGGCTTAAGGGAGCCCTCCAAAATTTTCTTGCTCCACGAGGCTCTACTCAGGATGGTCCTCGAGAAATGGGCATCAAAATTATGGGCAAACTTTACTCTCTTCCAAAGGTGAACCTAGAACAGCTCTTCTGCCTACCCATGGTAGATGCTCTTGTAATAGTGTTATGGACGATGTGACCTGGCAGGACTCTCAAAACAGAAGAGTCTGCATTTGAAGCAGGCTTTTCCATCATTGGTGCTTGATGTGCCGATGGTGATCTTCTGTGGTTGTATAATCTGTGTGCTTCTCTGTGAAACTTAGCAGCTCAGACTCTAGAGTGGAATGGGGGAGTAACCTAATAGTGGGGCAGGCTTTGATCCTGGTGACCTGGGTTCGATTCTCACCGAAGTCACCTAACCGTCCATTGCCCCAAGTACAAAATCTTAAGGGGCCTTTTACCAAACTGCAGGAAAAAGGGCCCTGCGCTGGCGGCAGTTTTTCCCACGTGTCAGGGTCCTTTTTACTACAGTGGGTAAAAGACCCCAGGCACACATGGCCATGCGGTAAGAGACTTTGATTTATCACCACGCAAGCCATTTCTGGGGGTTTTCTTTATCCCCTGGAAATGGCGCTCACTTGGGGCGTTGGGCCAGCAGTAGTCCCAAAATAGCGAGCGGTAAGCCCGCGTTGGGCTTACTGCTGCTCTGTAAAAGGCCCCTTAGATTGTGAGCCCTCTTGGGACAGAGAAAATACCTGCATATAATGTGTACAGTGCTGCATACATCTAGTAGCGCTATAGAAATGATTAGTAATATAGAGACTGCATCTAGTAGCGCTATAGAAAATTTGTACCCTAGTCCATAAGATCCTCTATGGAGCAGCCCCAGCATATATGGATGCCCTTGGCAACCTACCACCAAGAAATTCGCTTAGAACTGCTCGTTCTTTCTTAAACCTCCATTACCCTGAGTGTTCTGGACTCAAGTATAAAACCACATATGCTTCCACCTTTTCCTATGTCAGTACTCATTTGTGGAATGCATTACCTAAGTCAGTAAAAACGGTTCAAGATCATCTGACTTTCAGGAAGTCTCTCAAGACCTACTTATTTGGGCAAGCTTACCCTAACGCTCCTGTCTTGCCTCACTGACTCCTGGACTCCGACCCCTCTAGTGATCTTGTGGACTTACCTACTTTTTTCCTATCTCTTTACCTTTCCGCCCCACTTATCCCTTTCCATTTATTGCACTCGCCTGTTTGTTACTTAAATGTTGTAAGCCACATTGAGCCTGCCCGCGGTGGGAAATTGTGGGGTATAAGTGCTGTAAAAAAAAAAAATAATAGTAGAGACTGCATAGTTGGAGTCCAGAGCAGCCATTTTGGCCAACATGCTTTATGAATGTATTTGAACTTGGCTCATCCTTTTTTCAGTTGTAGCTCAGTATAATCTTGACAAAGCAAACAAGCTGAATTCCATTCAAACATTCATTGAAATAGATGCCCCCTATACAGAGTGGCTATTTCAATGTATAACACTAATGCACCTAGTGAGCATCATAGTTAATTCATAGCCTTGGCCCATAAAGTGGCTTGTGACCTGGTGAAGTGCGTCTGTACATGATAATTTTATTGGTTTTTTTTTTGTTACATTTGTAACCTGCGCTTTCCCACTCATGGCAGGCTCAATGCGGCTTACATATTGTATACAGGTACTTATTTGTACCTGGGGCAATGGAGGGTTAAGTGACTTGCCCAGAATCACAAGGAGCTGCCTGTGCCTGAAGTGGGAATCGAACTCAGTTCCTCAGTTCCCCAGGACCAAAGTCCACCACCCTAACCACTAGGCCACTCCTCCACTCCATAATGAGGATCTAGAGGCTGCCTTCCCCATATCCAGTCTGCAGTGTAGCACAAAAAAAAGCAACTGACTTGCAAAATGAATTTGTCACCTTGGAGTGGTGGAGTAAGACCCGAAAAACTTGCAGTGCTTTCGTACCACTGCCTAAGTGGGGATATTAAATGACACTTAACTGGACAGTGCCACTGATATCCCTACAGACTGCCCAACAAAAAAGTGGGCCAGTCGGGGGCGGTGCTGAGGGCAGCATTTGGGAGGAGCAGGGGGTTATGAGTGCCGGTAGTCATCAGTGCCAGCACCCACATAGCTAAGCGGGTGAATTTAGGACAGCTCAAAAGCTCTGCTTTCACCTGCTTAGCTATGCGGGCCCCTTCACTGAATATCGGCATATCTATTTTTGTCCTTAAAAGCCCTGCTGATAACCCTTATGGCTTCCCAAATTGTCCCCCAACCCCCCCCCCCCAAGGCCTAGATAGAGCCCCGGGCCTATCTCTTTCTCTGGTCATCCTAGTAGGGATGTTGGGGACAGGATCAAAGCCCACCTCATTCCTGCCCCTTGCAGCTACACAAGGAAAATGGCAGCTACGACCTCTTGCAATACTTTGTGTAGTATCGTGAGCTGCTGCTAATGGTTGTGGCAGTCATTTTCCGAGTTCAGCTGCAAAGGGTAGGATTGAGGAGGCTTTGCTCCTGTCCCCAACCTCCTGACTAGGACCACCAGAAAAGACAGGCCTGGCGAGGCCTACTTGGACCTCAAGAGGGAGTGGGGAAGAGGCTCTTTGATGCTTGTGGATGGTGGTTTAGGGAGGGGGCAGTTTTGGAGACCAGGAGTGGGGGATTGGGTGGGCTTTTAAGGACAAAAATACTTATGTGGTCCCGTTCAATATTCAGCCATGGCCCACATAACTTTTGTTATGACTCTGGTGGCTATCCCTATCTAATTTAACCCCCAGTATTCAGTGCCAGCATCCGGACATGATCCAACATTGAATATTGGGGGCTAATTTAGCTGGTGACGGTAAGTTTAAAAAAATGCTTGCTTCCACTGGCTGGATATTTTGGGGGGGGGGGGGTCTGTCTTTTGGGTACTTTTTCCGTTTGTGCAGGAAGAGATGTTTCCCTGTAGAGGGTTTAGTTCTGGACATTTTAAATTTGCTTGCCCTTGTGCCACACAGGACTAGGCAACTTGATGGTGATTGAGATGATAGGGTGAAAGTTCTTTCAGTAAGAAGGATGATACTGTACTTAAAATCATCCTATCCTTAGCCATTATTAATTAAGACTCTCTACAGGTAAGGGCCTGGATCTCCGAGACCCTCTTGGCTGGTATAATAGCTGTCAGAAAGAGAGCCATTTGAGACATTCACCAGGGATGCTGCCCTGAGTGGCTGAAAGGAGTATGACAGACCAAATTCAAGTCCCACAGTGGCATCATCCGCCTCGGAACTGATACTCTTGGCCCTCTGCAGGAAATGTTCTACCTGCTTGTGTTAGCAGCAAAATCCCTTCTTTGCACTCTTTATGACATGAATGCCACACACTGTGCTCTAGTGGAGTTACTGTAAATGCCCAGCATGCAGAAAGTTTAAAACAAGCATGTACAAAAGCCCTATCAAGAGTGTTTTCAAGCCATTTTTGAGCAGATGGATAAGAGGCCATCAAAGTGGCGTATGGTTCACATTAATGCAAAGCTCTGAAGGACTTCAAAGTGTTTTTGATAGGTCCCAGGCAGCCTCTTGTGTGGAGTATAGGTTGGTTCTGATGGAAGATATCTGTAGAGCAGGTGTTCTCAACACAGTCCTCTGGGTACACCAAACTATTCTAGTTTTCAGGATAGCTACAGTGGATATGAATAGATAGATTTGTTTATAATGGAAGCAATGCTATCCTGAAAACCTGATTGGCTAGGTATATCCTTAGGACTGGGTTGTGAATCCTCGCTGTAGAATAGTGACATGGATATCATAAGTACATAAGTAGTGCCATACTGGGAAAGACCAAAGGTCCATCTAGCCCAGCATCCTGTCACCGACAGTGGCCAATCCAGGTCAAGGGCACCTGGCACGCTTCCCAAACGTAAAAACATTCCAGACAAGTTATACCTAAAAATGCGGAATTTTTCCAAGTCCATTTAATAGCGGTCTATGGACTTGTCCTTTAGGAATCTATCTAACCCCTTTTTGAACTCCGTCAAGCTAACCGCCCGTACCACGTTCTCCGGCAACGAATTCCAGAGTCTAATTACACGTTGGGTGAAGAAAAATTTTCTCCGATTCGTTTTAAATTTACCACACTGTAGCTTCAACTCATGCCCTCTAGTCCTAGTATTTTTGGATAGCGTGAACAGTCGCTTCACATCCACCCGATCCATTCCACTCATTATTTTATACACTTCTATCATATCTCCCCTCAGCCGTCTCTTCTCCAAGCTGAAAAGCCCTAGCCTTCTCAGCCTCTCTTCGTAGGAAAGTCGTCCCATCCCCACTATCATTTTCGTCGCCCTTCGCTGTACCTTTTCCAATTCTACTATATCTTTTTTGAGATACGGAGACCAGTACTGAACACAATACTCCAGGTGCGGTCGCACCATGGAGCGATACAACGGCATTATAACATCCGCACACCTGGACTCCATACCCTTCCTAATAACACCCAACATTCTATTCGCTTTCCTAGCCGCAGCAGCACACTGAGCAGAAGGTTTCAGCGTATCATCGACGACGACACCCAGATCCCTTTCTTGATCCGTAACTCCTAACGCGGAACCTTGCAAGACGTAGCTATAATTCGGGTTCCTCTTACCCACATGCATCACTTTGCACTTGTCAACATTGAACTTCATCTGCCACTTGCACGCCCATTCTCCAGTCTCGCAAGGTCCTCCTGTAATCGTTCACATTCCTCCTGCGACTTGACGACCCTGAATAATTTGTGTCATCGGCGAATTTAATTACCTCACTAGTTATTCCCATCTCTAGGTCATTTATAATACATTAAAAAGCAACGGACCCAGCACAGACCCCTGCGGGACCCCACTAACTACCCTCCTCCACTGAGAATACTGGCCACGCAATCCTACTCTCTGCTTCCTATCTTTCAACCAGTTCTTAATCCATAATAATACCCTACCTCCGATTCCATGACTCTGCAATTTCTTCAGGAGTCTTTCGTGCGGCACTTTGTCAAACGCCTTCTGAAAATCCAGATATACAATATCAACCGGCTCCCCATTGTCCACATGTTTGCTTACCCCCTCAAAAAATGCATTAGATTGGTGAGGCAAGACTTCCCTTCACTAAATCCGTGCTGACTTTGTCTCATCAGTCCATGTTTTTGTATATGCTCTGCAATTTTATTCTTAATAATAGCCTCCACCATCTTGCCCGGCACCGACGTCAGACTCACCGGTCTATAATTTCCCGGATCTCCTCTGGAACCCTTCTTAAAAATCGGAGTAACATTGGCTACCCTCCAGTCTTCCGGTACTACACTCGATTTTAGGGACAGATTGCATATTTCTAACAGTAGCTCCGCAAGTTCATTTTTTAGTTCTATTAATACTCTGGGATGAATACCATCAGGTCCCGGTGATTTACTACTCTTCAGCTTGCTGAACTGACCCATTACATCCTCCAAGGTTACAGAGAATTTGTTTAGTTTCTCCGACTCCCCCGCTTCAAATATTCTTTCCGGCACCGGTGTCCCCCCCAAATCCTCCTCGGTGAAGACCGAAGCAAAGAATTCATTTAATTTCTCCGCTACGGCTTTGTCCTCCTTGATCGCCCCTTTAACACCATTTTCGTCCAGCGGCCCAACCGACTCTTTGGCCGGTTTCCTGCTTTTAATGTATCTAAAAAAAATTTTACTATGTATTTTTGCTTCCAACGCTAATTTCTTCTCAAAGTCCTTTTTTGCCCTCCTTATCTCCGCTTTGCATTTGGCTTGGCATTCCTTATGATCTATCCTGTTACTTTCAGTTGGTTCTCTTCTCCACTTTCTGAAGGATTGTTTTTTGGCTCTAATGATTTCCTTTATCTTACTGTTTAGCCACGCCGGCTGACGTTTAGTCTTTTTTCCCTTTTTTCTAATACGTGGAATATATTTGTCCTGAACCTCCAGGATGGTGTTTTTAAACAGCATCCACGCCTGATGCAAGTTTTTTACTCTGCGAGCTGCTCCTTTCAGTCTTTTTTTCACCATTTTTCTCATTTTGTCGTAATCACCTTTTCTATAGTTAAACGCTAGCGTACTTGATTTCCTAGTTTCACTTCCTTCAATGCCAATATCAAAACCGATCATATTATGATCACTGTTATCAAGCGGCCCTCGTATCGTTACCCCCCCTGCACTAGATCATGAGCACCACTAAGGACTAAGTCTAGTATTTTTCCTTCTCTTGTCGGCTCCTGAACTAGCTGTTCCATGAAGCTGTCCTTGATTTCATCAAGAAATCTTATGTCCCTTGCGTGTACAGATGTTACATTAACCCAGTCTATATGCGGGTAATTGAAATCCCCCATTATTATTGTGTTGCCCAGTTTGTTTGCGTCCCTGATTTCCTTTAACATTTCCGCATCCGTCTGTTCGTCCTGGCCAGGCGGACGGTAGTACACTCCTATCACTATCCTTTTCCCCTTTGCACATGGAATTTCAATCCACAGTGATTCCAAGGAGTGTTTTGTTTCCTGCAGAATTTTCAATCTATTTGATTCAAGGCTCTCGTTAATATACATGCTACCCCTCCACCAATCCGATTCACCCTATCACTACGATATAATTTGTACCCGGTATGACAGTGTCCCACTGGTTATCCTCCTTCCACCAGGTCTCAGAGATGCCTATTATATCTAATTTTTCATTAGTGCAATATATTCCAACTCCCCCATCTTATTTCTTAGGCTCCTGGCATTCGCATATAGACATTTCAAACTATGTTTGTTGTTCCTAAGTACATCATGCTTAGTACTTGACAGTATTAATTGGCAATCTTTTGTCTGATTTTTATTGTTATTTAAAGATACCCGATCTACTACAATCTCTTTGCAACCTCACTATCAGGATACTCTATCTTCCCTGTTATGGTGATATCTTTGAAAGATACCTTATCCCGAACCATGCTCTTTTGAGCGACTGTCGGCCTTCCCCCCATTTCTAGTTTAAAAGCTGCTCTATCTCCTTCTTAAACGCCGATGCCAGCAGCCTGGTCCCACTCTGGTTAAGATGGAGCCCATCCTTTCGGAATAGGCTCCCCCTTCCCCAGAATGTTGCCCAGTTCCTAACAAATCTAAAGCCCTCCTCCCTGCACCATCGTCTCATCCACGCATTGAGACTCTCTCAGTCCCTTTCCATAATACTGTAATCTGGACCTGTAGATCAGAAATAAATGTCTTTGGAGTGACAGTCTGTGATCATGGTGCATTCCTCCTTGCCTGATAAAAATGGCTGTCATACGTCGTACATCCCACTAGTCTGGCACAGAGAAAGGGGAAAGTACAGTTATGTCTTACCTGATAACTGTTGTTGCTTGAGTCCTGCCAGACTTGTCCAGGAACTTCCAAGGAATCAAGTGTACTGGGGGTGAGAGGAGTGGGGGAAGAGAGATGGTGCAGGTTACATGACTTGCTAGAGAATTAAAAAAAAAAAAGGAATGTGTGGCTAACAGAAACAGGCACTAAGAGGTTCAAGGGCTAGGTTATAGAGACAGCTTGCTGAAAGAATACTGACAGGCCAGTTGCTACATTAGTATAGATAGTGGCTTGGGCAGGAATTTGCTCTCTCTCCATTGCTGTAGGGAAGGTATATTTCCACTGGTCTGACTGAACTCAGGGAATGACAGTTATCAGGTAAGGCATGACTCTACTTTTGAATTGAGGTTCGCACTGGTCTCCTTTTTTTTTTTATTATTTATTTTTTTCTTTTTTTTCCTACCAATCTTGTAGTGTTAACAGTATTTACTTCTTGTTTCTGAAAGCTTTTTCTCTGAAGATTTTAAAGCTCTTGATTTGTTTGTTTGTTTTTTTTGTTGGGTTAATGTAATCCTCTCTATTGTGCTTGGATACTGAGGTAGATTTTTTTCATTGTCATGTTTACATGCATAGATGTGGTCCTTTGAATGCACTGTTATGTTACTTTGCATAGAACAAGCACTTTGTTCTACATCAGCTGTTGACATAAAGCTTGCAAGGGAACCATTGGATCCTGCACATACTGTGCCACTCAGTGATGGTGGTGATTGTATTGATCAGTACTGGTTATATTAAATAAGGAGTAAGCTGTAGAGGCTGGTATTTTCAAACCTTTGAGGTTTTTAAAACTTGTATTTCAAATTGTCAAGCACCAGTTTCACAGAAAAAAAGAATATATCCATATCATTCATTTCTACATTCTGAAAAACAAAAAAATGAAGAAAAAAATTCTGCTATCCCTTAAAATCCACAATAGAGGATAAAGAAACTCCTTGCAACCAGACCAAAAAAACAAAGGAAATTGTAAAAAGAAACCTCAGTGTCCCACAGTAGTGCCCTTTTACCGCGTGGTAGGCCCATGTTAGGCCTACCACGCCTTAGTAAAAGGGTCCAGAAATGCATAATAAAGGTGGCAGCCCAATATAAAGGCAAAATACATGTCCCCTTAGACAGACAATACAAACCACTCACTCGGCTATTAGAAACACTACAGGAACTGGAGAAATTTCTCCAATTGAGATGATTCAGAAAAGATGAATGTGCACGTCTCTATATAATAATTTGTAACTCTGCTTCCCTGGCTGGCTGGGTTCATAAGTACATAAGTAATGCCATACTGGGAAAAGACCAAGGGTCCATCGAGCCCAGCATCTTGTCCACGACAGCGACCAATCCAGGCCAAGGGCACCTGGCAAGCTTCCCAAACGTACAAACATTCTATACATGTTATTCCTGGGATTTTGGATTTTTCCAAGTCCGTTTAGTAGCGGTTTATGGACTTGTCCTTTAGGAAACCGTCCAACCCCTTTTTAAACTCTGCTAAGCTAACCGCCTTCACCACATTTTCCGGCAATGAATTCCAGAGTTTAATTACACGTTGGGTGAAGAAACATTTTCTCCGATTTGTTTTAAATTTACTACACTGTAGTTTAATCGCATGCCCCCTAGTCCTAGTATTTTTTTTGGGTTCGTAACAGCATACTGACGTTGGCTCGCCTCCAGGGTTCCCTTCCCTCTCAGTGTCCCGCCCTCGCGTAAAGACAAAATGACATCAGGAGGGCGGACACTGAGAGGGAAGGCAAGGTAAGGCTGGAGGCGACGCGAGCCCAGCCTGCCGCTGCTGCCACCTGAGGTAAGATGAATGGCTTAAAGGCTGGGTGGCAGGAAGGACAGAATCATGGGACACGGAGGGGAGGGCAGAGGAGAATCGCGGGACACGGAGGGGAGGGCAGGGCAGAGGAGAATCGCGGGACACGGAGGAGAGGGCAGAGCAGAAGAGGATCGCGGGACGGGGAGGGCAGGGGAGAGAGGAGAAATCACTTAGAGGAGAGCCTTCCTAGGACCCGTTTCATTTTTCATGAAACAGGCTTTGTTGCTTGTCCCTTATATTTCAATATATACTTTGAGGAAACTTAAGAAAAGCTCAACACCAGTTGAAATTGTTGGTGCATTTTCAGGAAGACGTTATGCCTTTGTGAGTGTCTTTAGAAAACTCAGAAAATACTCAAACGTTTTGCCCACAAAAAGAAATATCTTTGTCAGCCTGTAGCTCAATGGACGAGACAGGACAATCTTTTTGCCTTTCCCTATGTTGTTTATAGTTATGATTGTTTAATCTTCTTATTGAGTGCAAAATGATAAATACAACAAATGCAGAATAAACTGGATAGTTATTGCCAATAACTAACCCCCACTCCCTTCTAAAAACAGAACATAGAGTTTGGAGCCTTGGCTCTGATGACCCCGAACACAGAAATCACTAGTAAGCCTTATTTATAGTTATTTAAAGCTTTACAGTCTTGATGATTGGGTTTAGCAACCTGCAAAATACCTCAGCACTTTAGGTATACATCAGTACTTATCAATTCTCAGTCTTCTTTCAAAACAAGTTTGGTTTTCAGATTAATCAAAGGGAATGTGCATGATGTATTTTTGCATGTGATTTGCCAAAGAACCAAACTCATTTACATATTTTGCTTACCATGAAACTGAGGTTTACCATGATATCTAGAGTTGAGAACCACTGGTTTAAGGTGATAAAGCATTCTTATTTAGGAGTTCATAAGTTAGCTTGAAAGTATCATTCTAAATTACAGCAATCTATATTTATGCATTTGTTATAGATAATATTAAATCTGTTGAGGATATTAATAGTTAAAGGACTTGTGAGAGAGCTCAGATTCTTTGACAAGTATAACTTTGCTCTGTCTCAAAAGCACAGATAAGTTGTCATTCGCTGCAATGAAATCTAAAAATAAAACACTTTTAGATCTTACTATTGGTAATTCAAAAGAAAATGAATAATATTTTTTCCAGATCTTTGGACTTTGGCTTTAGTTTTGTTGGAGTAATAACATCTGGAGAATGAGGTGGGGGGGGGGGGGGGGTTCTTGCACAAGCAATCAGCTGTTCAGCAGTGCTGCCTGTTGCAACACATTCTACTTTATGGTGTAATCCAGTAATTGCGCAATGTTTTGTTTTCTTAGAGTTTATAAGAGTTCATAAGAGGTTGTGAGAGTTTCATCTTGAAAGATGTGGGCATTGGTGGTAACAAAATAATGCAGAAAATACCGTGTTCAGATTGTAGGGAGTTTGTTTTTTTTTTGTTTTGTTTTTAGGATGTGAGCTAATCTTGAAGTTGGATGGAGGTAGAACATTTATTTTGATTTGAAGGTATTTTTCTTGACAAAAGTGACTCTTAGAATGAGAATATATTATCCAGGAGTAATTGGGAACCATGGAGCTCAGTAAAGCATATGTGTGTTGTTTTCTGGTGGTGTGATCCCATTTCAAAGGGTCTTGGAGGTGATCCATTGCAAATGTGCTTGGAACATGCCCTCACTATTTCATACTGCAGGTAATGAGGGAGAAATTGATGTTCAGTGTTGCTGCTCTGATTTCTTGACCTGTGTATATTAAGCTAGTCTGTGAAATACTAGTTTCATGATCCCAAGAAGCAGAGCTGCTTTGTATGACTGTGACAGTTATACTGCAGCTGCTTCTTTCCATCTACTGGAGACACAGCCTATCCCACTTATAAGTCCGTTATTTTCTCTGTGACAATTAAGTGATATTGAGACAAGACAGCACTGCAGTGGTATGTGAAAAGCATGATGCAGGAGAGGATACTGTGTGTGCTTTAGGAGGTTGATCACAAAAAGGATTCTCCTTTTGTGACGTTCCAGATATTCAGATTTCTGAAGTAAATATCTAGTCTAAGATCAGTAATGCCATCTCCATCTATTAAGAGTGTTTGTTTTTTGTTTTACTTTATCTATCAAGATGACATTTAATTCGGTAACAACAGTGTGTAATTTACTCTGAGTAGAAATATTCTAGTAAAATTATGGTGCACAGAATTTTTTTTTTTAAGAAATCATATAGAACCTGTACTATGTCTGCAAAGCATTCAATAAATGAAGTAGTTGCTTAAAATAGACATTTTGGGTTTTTCTTTCCTGTGTGCTTAGATATGTAATGATACATTGGATAACACAATTAGATTTTACCTAAGTGTTAAACAAAATTTTTATATGTTTGGAAACACAACAATTTGGTTTTGCCTTTAGATACTAAATTGACTTCTATGGGCTCCTTTTGCAAAGCTACACTGGAAACAGAATGGGCTTCTTCACATTTACCGCACAGCTTTTGTAAAAGGAGCCCTAAATCTTTTTTGCTAAGTCATACTAAGCTAACATGACTTTTGTTTTTTCATATGTTCATCTTCAGAGATTCATAACATCGATCTATGAAATGGCAGGGAATGGAACAGATTGTGAACAGAGACGCTTAACAATGAACAAGGAACAGCATAATGGAAACATTATAGGTAAGTTAGAAATAGAAAAAAAAAAAAAGCTCCATGGTTTTCAATACAGTGGAACTCTCTCTTATAATGCAATTCTTGAAATTGGTTATTGAGAAAATATCAGTCTTATTCCTGAGAAATAAATCAAATATCAAGGTACTAATGCTGATGTTATAGCACTTCTTATTTTATATTCTGTGACTTTATTATATGCCAGTATATCTGATACGTGTCCTTTAAGTATTTCCTGAAAACCAGATCAGTTTGAAACCCTCCAGGAACCACAGTTTAACATTTTCTGTGAGGCTGTGCATTTTGCATAGAAGCTTACATGTGATCAAAGCTTTAAAAGTCTTGTTGAAAGTAGTGAAAAACTTAATGGCCACAGAGGTTGATAGTTGCCAGCAGTATCGATATCAAAGAAACAAAATTGAAATACCAGGAGAATTATACAAATTTGTATATATCTTGTTTATTAATAGAAAATGCCAAAAATAATGAGAAATGGCAATGTACTCCTAATTTAATGAATTGTAGTAATTATGGATCAGATGTACTAAGCCCTTTTTCCTATAGCCCCTGAGCAGAAATTTATTAATCCATGTGGTGCTGTATGAGAAAAGAGCTGTCATCGCCCTGCTTTCTTATACTTTGCAATATTTGACATCTACATACTTGTTTGACATAAAGAATAAACTTGTGGCATTTGTAACACTACTATTCTGCATGATGATGATGTAATTTGAATTAACTTGTTTTTGCTTTCATGATTAGTAGGAAAGCTTTGTTCAGAGGGACTGTGTATCTTTCCTGTAGAGTGTCACCTAATGGAACTAAAGGTGAATAACCCTGTTTACTAGAGATATGCACTCGTTTTTTAAAGAACATGGGAAATATCAACATTTCAGAATAAGTGACACACATTGAAAATAGAAATATATAGACAAAAATTAAACGCCCAACAAGCCAGATTTTACATGCAGTACAGCACCAGAGAAATAGGTGCATTTTCCCTTGTACAGTGCAAATTATTTCATTCTGTTTTATTGATGACAGCACAGTAGAAAACAACAAAGTAAATTCTTCAAATTCAAAAATCATCAGCCTCCCTTGATCTTCAAACCCACCCAAGCCATAGCTATCCCCACTCAACCCCCACCCCCTCCTATTACCATAACCATCCCCTCACAATTTTCCCTTTTCTTTTTTTTTCTTTTTTTTATTTATGCTTTTAAATTTTACAAAGGCACAATGATCTTTGAAAGATTAACACCAAGATTGAAGAGGAAAAAAAGTACAATCAGGAAATATTAACAATGAAGGCATTTTTACTTGGTTAATTAGTCCACAATTAAGAGAGTCCTTGATAAGTTCCAAAGGAAGTTGGATTATAAAGGAAACTTACAAAAAAAGGATACAGGTAGTCTTTCCCCATTAAACTCTTGTACAGCTATCTACACCCGTGCTACCCTGAGAATTAAAAAAAATGCGCAATTGGAGAGGTTCAAAGAACACATTTCTTATCTTTAAAGGAAAGAAAACATTTGCATGGAAATCGTAGTTGGAAACGAGCACTCAATAACAAAACCTCTTGTCTCATTCCAATAAATTTCCCTTTTCTACCCCAACCCCCTTATAAGCTATTTACCCCAGAACATGGGACTGAACCTGTGAATCTCCCACCTTTCCCACCTAACATAACCAACCCAAAGATACCGTAAAACAGTATTAGAAACCTCATATCCTGAACAATAGTAAGTAAACTTATACAAGAAATAAAATAAAGGCATACTAAAGCATTCTGCTGTAGTGCTGGGCAGACTTCTACAGTCTGTGCCCTGAAAATGGCAGAAACAAATCAAGGTCAGGTATACACAAACAGTAGCACATATGCGTTTATCTTGTTGGGCAGACTGGATGGACCGTGCAGGTCTTTTTCTGCCGTCATCTACAATGTTACTATACATATTTTCAAAGCACTTAGCCTTCAAAAGTTCCATAGAAACCTATGGAACTTTGGAAGGCTAAGTGCTTTGAAAATATGCCTCTTTGTTACATAATACAATAACAGAAAAAGAAAGTCATAATTTAAAATGACAAGTAAAGTCAAAGCTCATGGGAGCAGCATCTTAAATGCCCTGTGCGGCTGGGATAGTTTGTAAAAATGTTTGTGCTACCTCCACAGTAGTATATACTCTGTAATCCCTATTACTATGTAAGCCGCATTGAACCTGCTTTGAGTGGGAAAGTGCGGGGTACAAATGTAATAATAAATAAATAAAAAAGAAAGTCTTGCCATCATGTTTTTCTCAGAGTTTCGCTGAGTAAAGCAAAGCACATGAAATCATTTGAAGATAAAGCTCAGAACATAAGGGAGCAAAAGCTTTCCGAGCAGCACGCGCTATAGCAGTATAGTCCTGAAAACATAAAGCTTTTTTAAATTTTCAAATTCCAAACACTACCCACCTCTTAGAGCTTGTTGGATAGCTTGTTTATATGCAAGATGTACCACACAAAAGACAACCATCCTAGGCTTCACAGACACATCAGTCCCCAAGCCAAGCCAATGAGCCCTTAATATTTTAAATGGAATCTCAAGGGAAAGGAAGTGTAAATATTTTGGAATCCAAGTCTCTAGTCTCTACACCAAAACATCAGGCATCATGGTCTCAAAGTCCCACCAAGCACAAATATTTGCGCCAGGCTCTGCCCTCTAAGTCATCCACCTTGCGCTCCATCTGTTGAAAACTATGACCAAACTTATCTGTATCTTGGTTCTTGTTCCACACATTGACTTCCAGCACTCCCACATGATGTTGTTGCGCGTCAGATTCTAAGTCTATGCATGTGCAGCTTCAGTTCTGTCCTGCAACTTCTGCAGTTTAGCATCCAGTGCTGCTTCCACCATTGCCCATGCATCCGACACAATTTCCTTGAACCAATGGGAGCTTATTGATGAACCCAGCAGGGCCGAAGGCAGCGCCATCTTTGCTTCAGCTCCCCACTTCTCTGCGAGTCAGTCTCGATGCCATAAGAAATAGAAAATACCTCAAAACTGTTCCTTCCTTAGCGTCCTTCTGGAGCAGCCCAGAATGCGCCTGATGGGTTGTGCACGCCTTCTAGCAGATGTAGACTGTGACTCTAGAGAGAGTTAATAAGAGCCCCTGCCAGCTAGAGACAGATCCAGTATTCTCAGTCTCCAGCAGGTGGAAGATGGTGAGCCCTTCAGTCTCTTTACAAATAGGCTTTCTTTTTTTCTCCTTTTCTATGGTTAAAATAGCTGATGCTTTAAGAATTACAAAGTTTTCTGGTGTAGTTTCTTCTTAAGTGGATCTTTTGTGCATCTGGGGTCTTTACCTGATTGTAGAGGTTGAGGCCTGTGGGAGTCTCTGTTAGCCTTGGGGGTGTCACACTTGGGAGGCTGGGTCCCTCCTCTCCTCCCTGTTGCAGCGAGCTGATCTGCTTATTATTTTAATTCTCAGTCTCTTCGGGGGAAGAGCTGTTTAAGGCAGGGAGAGGCAGCCGCTTAAAAAAAAACAAAAAACCCCGAACATCTGATTGATACAAGGGCAAGCGAGCGAGGCTGCTCCCTTTCCTCCCTTTCTAGCGGTTGGCCTCAGTTTTTATCTTTGCCGGCTCTGTTGTCAGGGAGTTAAAAAAAAAAAAAAGCCGCGGTGGCATCTGGGAGCAAGTGGCTGCTGTATATTTTGCACTGCGATTGAGATTTCACTGGAGGTAGGTCCTGTTCTTCAATCTTGGTGGTGGCGGTGGCCTCGGAGGGGGAGGGGGTAAGGATTCAGGTGTGGAGAAGGACAAGTCAGCGGCTCCGGTTTTGGCAGGAAATGCCGCCATCTTGCCTTCTTCAGCTGTGTCAGCAGACCAGCCTGCTTCTCTGCTACTTCTTTCAGCACAGCAGCCTGCAAGGAGTCTACCTCTTCTACCGGCAGGGTCAGAGGGGGGTTTTCCTCTGGAATTTGTCCTGCAAATGTACAAGGCTTTTCTTTTGCTAAAAATTGTACCCTCTTTCAGCTTCTGTGAGGTCTGTGGAAGGTCAGCTGGTCTCGGGTAGGCGACCCAGGGTGTCCTGGAATCTGGAGGAGGACCTGGGTTCTGATCCAGACTGGGAGATGCCCTGTCTTGAGAAACAAGAGTTTTCATTTGAAGGACATGTTGCTGAAGACTCTGGTCAGATAGACTCAGGTGCTGAGTCTCTTCTCCGGGGGGAGGATACTTCTGTGGTTAGAATTTTTCACAAAGAAGATTTCCAGTACTTTACATTTTGAGGAAGAGGAGCCCCCACCATAGAGGGATGGAAGGTGGATCTCCTATTGAATGGCATTCAAAGGCCAGGTAAGACCTTTCCTATGCACCAGGATATCAGGGACATCATTCATGCGTAGTGGGATGTGCCAGATTCCTCTTTTAGACCCGCTAAGTGTATGGTTCGTCTCTATCCGGTACCTGATTCGGACAAATCCCTTCTGAAGCCTCCAGTGATGGATGCAGTAGTTTCTGCAGCTATTAAAAGGAATACAGTTCCCATGGATGGTGGCACTGCACTTAAGGATGCTCAGGATCTCTGTATGGAGGCTTTGTTGAAGAGTAGATTTGCGTTTCCTTGGTTGCTAGAGCTTGCTTTCGCTAGTCAGAGAAGGTCATAGATCTTCGGATGATTTGGCTAAGATTGAGATGGGATCAGCCTTTTTGGCAGGTGCTTTTTATGATTTGCTGAGAGCTTCAGCTAAGTCCTTGGCTTTGGGAGTAACTGCAAGACAGTCTCTTTGGCTACGAGGTTGGTTAGCGGATGCAGCTTCTAAGTCTAAGCTTAGTAGGTTTCCCTTTCGGGGTTCTCTGTTGTTTGGTGATGAGTTGGACAAGTCAGTCCGCAGTCTGGGAGATACTAAGGTCCCGTGGCTACCGGAGGACCGGCCTTGGGCATTTGGGCATGGAATATTTTTGAGCTGTGGTCAGGAACATGATTTTTGTCGCTTTAGACCAGGTAGAGCGGCTCTGGTACAGCGGTCCCAGTTCTTTCAGAGGAATTGGTCCTTTCTATGAGCTCTCAGAGGGGGCAGAAAAGCAGGAGTCTCTTTCCAGTCTCCCACTCGTCCGGCACAATGAAGGTTTCCAGGCCCAGCCTCTAATTTCTATGGGAACGTGTTTAGCGCAGTTTTCTTGGAGGTTGGCCCAGATTACCTCCGATCAGTGGGTACTAGAGGTTATTTGAGAAGGGTACAGCTTAGAATTTGCGCGTTCTCTTCCAGATGCTTTCCTGGAGTCTCGTTGCTGATCTCCCATCAAGATGGGCATGGTCATGGATACTCTGGAAAGGCTTCTCGACCTTCAGGCTATTTGTCCAGTTCCCTCTTTGGCGCTCAGGCAGGGTCGGAATTCCATTTACTTTGTTATTCCAAAGACAGAGGGTTCTTTCACACTGATTCTGGACCTCAAAGCGATCAATCGGGCTCTCAGTATCCACTTTTCATATGGAAACTCTTCACTCTGTCATAGTGACAGTTTGGGCTAGAGAGTATATGATTGCACTAGATCTAACAGGGGCCTATCTGCACATTCCAATTCAACCCATGCATCAACGTTATCTACACTTTGCGGTGTTGGGCAAGCATTATCAGTTTCGGATGTTGGTCTTCGGTCTTGCAACAGCCCCTCGCACATTTGCAAAGGTTATGGTGGTAGTAGCAGCAGGAATCCTAGTTCATCCTTACCTAGATGATTGGCTGATCAGAGCAAAGTCATACCAGGAGAGTGTTCAAGTCACGGATTGTGTGATTCACTTGTGAAATGCCTTGGTTGGGTGGTCAATTTACAAAAAAAGTCATCTGCAGCCATCTCAGTCACTGGATTATCTAGGCATGTGCTTTGACATTTGGTGGCGTTGAGAATTTCTTACACAGGCTCGAATACGCAAGTTACAATTGCTAATTCAACAGCCAGAGCCGGTGTTGGGAGGTGGGGATGGTGCTGGGCAGACTTATACGATCTGTGCCAGAGCCGGTGGTTAGGAGGCGGGGATAGTGCTGGGCAGACTTATATGGTCTGTGCCCTGAAAAGGACAGGTACAAATGAGTTTATCTTGTTGGACAGACTGGATGGACCGTGCAGGTCTATTTCTGCCGTCATCTACTATGTTACTATATTACTATGATAGTGGGGTCTGCACGGGAGCTAAGCAGCCATTCAGCACCGTGATGTCACTTCTGCAATGTTATTATTTTTCCCATTACTGTATCACACTCTACTATCTACCCCCTAATAACCAACTCCCTCAAACAAAAATCCTATAGATATAAAACTAAAGTTAGTAAATATCTATTCATAGCCCCCTCTTTTTTTCCTTTTTTTTTTACCTATTGCCTTTTTCTTTTTATTCTTAAAAAAAAAAAAAAAAAAAAACCTCTCCCTTCCTCCAAACTATTGATGCAGACAGAACCAGCAGACGGGTCAGTCAAGATGGGTGGCTACCTTGGATGCCAAGCCAGGGGTATATCAGCGTCCTTTCTGGCCTTGTGCTTGAGCTTCTGCCATTCCAGAGGTTTCCCATTGTAATGATGGTAGTGAAAAACTTGGACTTCGTGTAGAGCTGACTGTGTCATTGAAGGGGTTCTCTTTCACTGACTAGGATCCCCACAGCCACCTTGGGCACCATTTTGACCCATGACCATATTGGAGACAAGCATAGATATGTGCCAAGACATCTTGCATCATCTATTTTTATTTAATACAAAAGAAATATTAATATTGGTTGCAGCTGGGTAAACAGACACAGGGTAAAGTGCATTGTCATAAGAATCAAGTGACAAATCTGGGATTAGAACCCATGAGTTTGATCTTCTTGCTCTTGATGTTGTCCCTTTGCCACTAGACCATTCAGTGTGCTTTTCTGTTTTGACCTACTAAAGTCTGTTTCTTTTTTTCAGATCCATCTTTGCTGATTGAAAGGAAGAAGAGGGACAGAGAAGCAAGGCAACATATTGTTCTCTGGAGACAGCCACTCATTACCTTGCAGTATTTTTTCCTGGAAACCTTAGTAAAGTTGAAGGAATGGACCATAAAGTAAAGATCTTTCACTCCATTGCATTCTAGGCTTTCTGTATAAAGGCCATGTTTTGATTTAATATTACACAAACCATTTATGGTAGATTATGTAGAGCATTCTCACATTTGATGTCTAATACCAGTTTGTTGTGACTGGTATCCAAGAAGACAATTGCATTTTGATTTTACTGCTTTGAATTTTAAAAGAAAAAGCCTTACTCCAAAACCTTGGTATCCATTTGGGGGTATTTTTAAAAGGCCTTTGATATCAGCCTGTTCATGTTTGCTTGTCTCACTTGTAAAAATCTCCTTTTCTGAAGCCTCACTTATAAAAGTCCAACTGTGTTCTTGCCTCCTATGACATCAATAGACTGTGTGATGCCATTAGAGGAAAGAATGCCATGTATTTTTGAATACCTCAGGCACTTATTTGAGCAGCAGAGACCACAGAAAGTAGGAGGCAGAAAGTAGTTACCAGTATTCTTTTTCACTAGAAGAAGTTCTTGTTAACACATTTGGAAGCCATCAAGTCATGCTTAGCAAAGTTTTCAGGGCAAGGTTCAAGGTGCGTGGTGTTCTTAATGATGATATTGCTGCTTCCAAAAGGACTTTGTCATGCTGTATAGTAGAACATAATACACACCAATCCTCCCTTCAGAATGCTAAGCAGTTTTCAAGCTGTGAAATGACTTAACTAGTTACAAGGACAATCTGTCATTCTTAAAGTGTTTTAATTTGTATCCGCTAGCTTGATAAATAGGAGCTGTAAATAGGTTCCAAGTGTATATGGGAGATAGAGACCTTACACAGGTTTGTGTAATAACACAAATGCTATTTATAAAATACTTTATTTTAAACTATAGAAAGCTGTTTCCTGCAGTACCGACAAATAGTACTGAGAATTCATTCTGAGGAAGCTGTACTTGTTAACATTGCATGTGCTTTTTATAGTGCAGGAACTTTGCTGACAGATCAGAAAACTATAGGGTCACTTCATGACTGGCAGTTTTTTTTTAACTATAGCAGAGCTTGTCCCCCCTGGGGATGATCTGTCTGGTAAGATGCAAGCAATATGATAACTTTTTCTGATGGAGAATTGTAAGACTTACTTTGCTATAGCGTAGGCAGAGGTACTGTCCTAGCATGATTTAGGAATTGGTCCTTGGGGCCATCAATCAGGCCTGATTTTCACACCAAATGTTCATTCATATTTGTATACTTTATTTTTTTTTTTAACTCTAAGAACTATTCTCCTGAAATCTATACCTGGTTTAGAAAATATTTGCTTTAGAGAAATATTAGTTCTTACCTTAGTTTACCTTTTTTGTTGAAACTTTCTAAATATGAAGTACTTGTTGAAGCATATACTGCAAAGTCCAGTTTTAATTGCCAGAGAAAGTCCAGTGAAGATGTCTGTGACTTGTTTCGAGTTTGATGAAATGGTTTAAAAAATGTTCACAAAATATATAAACATAAAATATGAACGTATACATTAGGTTGGTAGTGAAACCCAGTGCTAGTACAAACAGCCCTCAGAAATCTGCTTACTCATTCTCTTCTCCTTCCAAGATTGTGTGCAGTGGGGGCTTTTACCAGGGCCATGTACACCCCCCTCTAAAAACAGAAGTCAATTTGGATCCACCTGTACTGAACATTTGTAATATTTGGTAGTGTTTTTAAAATTCTGATTTCCTTATCCTGCTACTAGATCAATACAGACAAGTGGGTTGTGCTTCTGAATCAGCAGATGGAGGCAGAGAATATTGACTTTCAGTAATGTCATCACTGTACTGGTAAAGTCCTGGAACTTGCCTGTATTCTCTGCTTATAGCAAATGGTTGCAGTCTAAATTGGTGCCATAGGATTTCATGTAGCCTGGCGCCCTTGGGTGCCGGTGTCCTGTGCTTCAGACGCTGAACTCTGTGCCTTGTGGTTGGCTCTCAGGAATCGGTCTATGGACTTTTCCTTAAATGAGCCAGAGGGAGGCCATTTTGCAAGCCCTAGGGTTTTCTCCTGGTGGGGGCTAAAGCAGTTGAGGTAGTGTGGCCCCTGTGAGGCATCTGCAGGGAGAGGATCCTTCTGGATCTATCCGCCGCTTTTGACACTGTCAATCATGACTTACTTCTTGCCACACTGTCCTCATTTGGGTTCCAGGGCTCTGTCCTCTCCTGGTTCTCCTTCTATCTCTCCCACCGCACCTTCAAAGTTCACTCTCATGGATCTTCCTCCACCCCCATCCCCTTATCTGTTGGTGTTCCCCAGGGATCGGTCCTTGGACCCCTTCTCTTCTCAATCTACACCGCTTCCCTGGGCTCCCTGATCTCATATCATGGTTTCCAGTATCATCTCTATGCTGATGACACCCAACTATATCTATCCACACCAGACATCACCACGGAGACCCAGGCAAAGGTATCGGCCTGCTTATCCGACATTGCTGCCTGGATGTCCAACCGCCACCTGAAACTGAACATGTCCAAGACTGAGCTTATCGTCTTTCCACCAAAACCCACTTCTCCACTTTCTATGTCGGTTGATAACACCCTCATCCTCCCCGTCTCATCTGCCCGCAACCTCGGAGTCATCTTTGACTCCTCTCTCTCCTTCTCTGCGCATATCCAGCAGATAGCCAAGACCTGTCGCTTCTTCCTCTTTAACATCAGCAAAATTCGCCCTTTCCTCTCTGAACACACCACCCGAACTCTCGTCCACGCTCTCATTACCTCTCGCCTGGACTACTGCAACTTACTCCTCACCGGCCTCCCACTTAGCCATCTATCCCCCCTTCAATCTGTTCAGAACTCTGCTGCACGTCTCATATACTGCCAGAACCGATATACTCATATCACCCCTCTCCTCAGGTAACTTCACTGGCTTCCGATCAGATACCGCATTCAATTCAAGCTTCTCCTTCTTACCTACAAATGCACTCAGTCTGCTGCCCCTCACTATCTTTCTACCCTCGTCTCCCCTTACGTTCCCGCCCGTAACCTCCGTTCCCAGGATAAATCCCTCCTCTCAGTACCCTTCTCCACCACCGCCAACTCCAGGCTCCGCTCATTCTGCCTCGCCTCACCCTATGCTTGGAACAACCTTCCTGAACCCTTACGCCAAGCCCCCTCCCTGCCCGTCTTCAAGTCTTTGCTTAAAGCCTACCTCTTCAATGCTGCGTTCGGCACCTAACCCTTACCATTCAGTGAATCCAGACTGCCCCAATTTGACTGCCCCTATCGGACCGACCGTTCACTTGTCTGTTAGATTGTAAGCTCTTTGAGCAGGGACTGTCTCTCTTTGTTAAATTGTACAGCGCTGCGTAACCCTAGTAGCGCTCTAGAAATGTTAAGTAGTAGTAGTAGAGGGTAGGAAATAGAAGGGTGAGGTTCTGTATGTTCTTCACTTGCCGCCTTCTCTCTCTCTCTCTCTCTCTCTCAGATAGTTGTTCCCATAAAGAAGTATTTCCTTAGTTTGCTCCTGAGTCTGGTCCTCTTAACTTCATCCTGTGCCTTCTTATTCCAGAATTTACTTTCAGTTGAAAGAGATTAGTCTCTTGTGCATTTATGCCACAGAGATATTTAAATGTCATAAGTACATAAGTAATGCCATACTGGGAAAAGACCAGAGGCCCATCAAGCCCAGCATCCTGTCCCTGACAGCGGCCAATCCAGGTCAAGGGCACCTGGCAGCTTCCCAAACGTACAAACATTCTATACATGTTATTCCTGAAATTCTGGATTGTTCCAAGTCCATTTAGTAGCAGTATATGGAATTGTCCTTTAGGAAATCGTCCAAACCCTTTTTAAACTCTGCCAAGCTAACCGCCTTCACCACATTCTCCGGCAACGAATTCCAGAGTTTAATTACGCGTTGGGTGAAGAAAAAATTTTCTCCTATTTGTTTTAAATGTACTACACTGTAGTTTCATCGCATGCCCCCTAGTCCTACTATTTTTGGAAAGCGTGAACAGACGCTTCACATCCACCTGTTCCACTCCACTCATTTTATATACCTCTATCATGTCTCCCCTCAGCCGTCTCTTCTCCAAGCTGAAAAGCCCTAGCCTCCTTAGTCTTCCTTCATAGGGAAGTCATCCCATCCCCGCTATCATTTTTGTTGCCCTTCGCTGCACCTTTTCCAATTCCACTATATCTTTCTTGAGATGCGGCAACCAGAATTGGACACAATACTCAAGGTGCGGTCGCACCATGGAATGATACAGCGGCATTATAACATCCTCACACCTGTTTTCTATACCTTTCCTATACCTCCATCGTATCTCCTCTCTCCTGCCTTTTGTAATACGTTGGGTTGGTTGTGAGCCCTTGGGCCCTGGCCGAGGCCAGCAGGGCGCCGACCCAGGCCAAGGGGAGACCGACCCACCACCGCACACCCCAGCTACACAATACCCCTTAAGCTACCCCTCCCCACAGTCCCTCAGGAAGAAGGGAAATAGGCATACAGGCGGGCCTCGCGGCCGAACCGGAACCCACGCACACAGAGCCACTCGTGCGAGCCTCACGGCTGAACTGGAACCCAATCACACACAGGGAGGGGTGAAATAACCCAGAGGGCCCCAAGATGCCAGACACGCGCTGAACACCTGCAAGAGGGCAGAGGGGGAAACAAAGGACCAGAGCGGACCACGCCCACCCAGGGGACTAGCGCAGGACAGAGGAACTAACACAGCAACCCCCCCCCCCCCCCGGGTAGGAGCCCCAGGCAGAAGCCAGAGGAACCAGACACAAAAGGAAGGCAGAAAGCCTTTGCCTCAAACCCACTGTAGACAGAGGCACACAGAACACAAAGGGTTAAGCTTGTAGAGCCAGCAGAGAGAGAGTGCCATAAATCAACAAACAATCAGAGAGAATGCTTCCCCTCTGGAGAGGGAGAGGGGCCCATCCAACAAACACACTGGCAGAGGCAGGAATACAATACACACAGTACACAAAGGGTTAAACTCACTGAGCCAGCAGGCCTGGACACTGGGAAGAGAAATCCTTAAAACAAACAAAGAAAGGAGAACGCTCTCACTCAGCCCAGAGCCCCGGAGGCTGAGCAATGCCCAGCCCGCACTAAACAAACGAGCAGCTGACCCTGATTACAGAGCTACGCACACACACAGCAGCAGCTAACCCAGAGGGAAGGAAAAGAATACTCTAATACAACACAGATCCCTGTCAGAACCTAGAGCGCGTTCTGAGAGAAAGCTATCAGGCTTTCCTGTTACCACCAAGTAAGTAACGCAAAAGCAGAGAAACTCTTCAGCTGCAGGCTAAAGTACTATCCCCTGACGTCAGCACAACCCCTGGCAGCCAATCAGAAGAGACGTCCCCCCTCCCCCTCAGCCAAACCGGCAGAATCATAACACCTTTCTTCCAAAGTATACATACTGAGGTCTTTAGATCTGTCCCCATACGCTTTGTGACAAAGACCACCAACCATTATAATAGCTGCCTTATGGACCAACTCCTTTCTGTTAATATCTTTTTAAAGGTGGGGTTTCCAGAATTGTGTACAGGATTCCAAATGGAGCCTCACCAATGATATACAGAGGCACCATCACCTTCTTTTTCCTCTTGGCTATTCCTGTCCCTATGTACCCAAGCATCCTGTCTTTTCCTATCACCTTTTCTACCTGTTTGGCCACCTTATGATCTTGAGATGCGATCACCTCCAAGTCCTACTCTCATGCCCAAAAGTACTTCACCCCTATATTGTATTAATCCCTCAGTTCCTCAGCGACCCTCCAGACCGGTCAAGACGCGTGGTTATGTCCTCCTACCAGCAGAGGGAGACTGAGAAAACACTAAGCTTTTGAAGCCTGTATATATAACCTGTGCAGAACCTCCACTAGCCAGTATTTTCTCAGTCTCAGCAGAGGTAGCAGTTGACAGCCTGTGCAGTCTCCAATAATCTGGTGAGGTAGTTTGTCATTGGGTCGTAGGATTTTTTCCTTCCAAACTTTATTCTGTTGCAGTACCCTGTACGTGTGTGTAAAAAAAAAAAAAAAAAAAAATAGTGCTTTGGGGCCCTGGGTCTGGTGGGGCCCAGTTTTTCCCCCTGGGGTGTTACACCTATGTTTGGGTCCCTCCCCCTGTGCTGCTCTCTATTTCTGTTTGCTTGGCAGCTTTGTGCCTCGGCTGCTTTCTCAGTATTGTAGCCTTGAGTGCCTTACAATTTCCAGATGCCAGAATTAGAGTACTGTGCCTTTAAGGTCAGTTATTCTATTTCATTTTGCTTGGCAGCTTTGTGCCTCGGCTGCTTTCTCAGTATTGTAGCCTTGAGTGCCTTACAATTTCCAGATGCCAGAATTAGAGTACTGTGCCTTTAAGGTCAGTTATTCTATTTCATTTTGCTTGCCAGCTTTGTGCCTCGGCTGCTTTCTCAGTATTGTAGCCTTGAGTGCCTTACAATTTCCAGCTGCCAGAGTTGGAGTACTGTGCCTTTAAGGGCATTTATTTCTTTATTTTCAGCGGACCGAACGGGGGTTTCGATTCCTTGCTGGAACGAGAGAGCAGCGCTTTCTTCAGTGCTTTTGCAGTGTGAGTGAGTTTTTGGTTTGGCGCGTTTGCGGAACAGCTTTTCCCTTCCCTTGTGGTTTATGGCGGCCCAGCTCCTCCGATGTCGCGCGTGCTCGTGGTGAGGGGTAGAGGCGCCGGGTGCTCAGTGTAGCTTTGCGGTGCACCTATAAAGGTGGCTGCGGCACCCCCCGACTTGACCGCGGAGGGATCGATGGTGTCGGGAGTCTCCGGGTCAGCGGGAGTGTAGGCAGGGCCGCTGTCAGCGGGAACAGTTTCGGCGGGAACAGCCGCCATCTTGAGTCTGACGCGGCCCGTGGAGCCAGCTGTTTTTGGGCCTGCGGCCTCCGTTTTTGGCACAAAAGGGTCTAATGACGGTCCAGGAATGGTGGGCTTTCCTCCAGATTTTGTCTGGACGCGGTATCAGGCCTGGAGATCGGGACCCCCCCCCCCCCTAATTGGAAGAGGGGGCTATTTCCGTCTTGGCTGAGAGACCACGGTTAGAGTGGTCAGAGGACAGGCAATGTTTTTCTCCTGTAACTGCAGAAGCTGTGCTTAGTGATCTGGGGGAGTCAGATGGAATTGACGGCTCTCAGGAGCAGGATTGGTGGATTCCTGGAGAGGATCCTTCAATAGTGCGGATTTTCCATAGAGATGAGCTGTCAGAACTCATAGATCAGGTGTCGTCCACCCTTCAGTTTGGTCCTGAGGTGGCTTTGGGGGAAACTGTTCAGGATCCGTTGGTGAAGGGCATTTAGCGTCAGGCGTGATCCTTCCCTATGAACAAGGATCTCCGGGAGATGATTTGTCAGGAATGGGATTTGCCGTGTAAGGTGGCAAAGGCAATGGCGAGGCTTTATCCCCTCTCTCAGGACGATAGGGATTCCTTTAAGGCTCCCACGGTAGATGCAGTAGTGACGGCAGTAATTATAGCTACGGCTATCCCGGTTGATGGAGGAACGGCCCTCCGTGTTCCTCAGGATAGGAAGTTGGGATCTTTTCTCAAGCGTAGTTTTGTTTTGTCGGCTCTAGCCCTGCAGGCCTCGGTTTGTGGGGGTCTGGTAGCTCGGGCATGTTTTCGTTGGGCCGAGAAGCTCCTGGATGATTCGGTAGATGTTGGTTCTTCTGGGGGTCAGGAGTTAGCCGACTTGGACATGGGTTCATCCTTTTTGTCTGAGGCTTTTATGATTTGTTGCCTACTTCAGACAAAAAATATGGCTATGGTTGTGGGTCTCTGCCACTTAAGGGAGCTATGCTCTTTGGAGAAGATTTGGACAAGTTAGTGTGAGGTCTTAGTGATACCAAGGTTCTATGGCTTCCAGATTTTCGGTTCAAGGCAGGGGCCAGAACTAGTTCCTCTCGAGGACGGTTTAGGGAGGCTCAGCGGTATAGGCCGGGCAGATCGAGTGGGACCTACCCCTAGCTGTCTGTTTGTCTGTCCAATTTAGATTGTAAGCTCTGTTGAGCAGGGACTGTCTTTTCATGTTAATTTGGACAGCGCTGTATAAGTCTAGTAGTGCTATAGAAATGTTTAATAGTAGTAGGACCTCTAGGGGTCGGTTTTTCCAGCGCGCACAGTTCTTTCGTGAGAATCGTCGCGGAGGGCGTGGCTTTTCCGCAGGAGGTTAGTATTCACGCCACAATTCCCAATGAAGGTGTGCGGGCTCAGGCTCTGGTGCATGTTGGGGCTCGGCTGAGTCTGTTTTACCAGAGCTGGGCCCAAATCAGGTCAGATCAGTGGGTTCTCAAGGTGTTTCGAGGCGGATATGCGCTGGAATTCGAAAGCTGTTCTCCCGAAGTGTTTCTGGAATCCCTCTGTCGGTCTTGGAGAAAGAGGGCAGCAGTGAGGGACACTCTGCGGTGGCTGCTCGCGTTGGGAGCCGTGGTTCCTGTTCCTTCAGATCAGCAACGCTCAGGGTGCTATTTGATCTATTTTGTGGTCCACAAGAAAGAGGACACTTTTCGTCCCATTTTAGATCTCAAAAGGGTCAATGCAGTACTCAAGGTGCCCTCTTTCCGGATGGAGACGTTGCGGTCGGTCACTGGTGCGGTCCGGAAAGGAGAGTTTCTCACTTCCCTGGATTTGACGGAAGCTTATCTTCACTTTCCTTCGTGCAGCCTTTTGGTTCCAAGTTACAGGGTCCGATTTGTCGGTTCCTTGCAGAGAAGGCGCCGACGGCCCGTACTTATCGTCAGGTCCTGGGCCTGATGGCGGCGACCATAGAGGTAGTTCCGTGGGCCAGGGCGCACATGCGTCAGGTACAGTCAGCTCTGTTCAGTCGGTCCCCTCTGTCGCAGGACTTGGAAATGTGTTGTCCGCTGTCGGTGGCCCCTCGTCTCAGTCTCCGCTGGTGGCTCAACCCGCGCAATTTGGGAACAGGAATGCCGTTGGAGTCCCCACAGGGGCTGGTAATGGTCACGGATGCCAGTCTGCAAGGTTGGGGGGCACATTGTCTCGGTCAGGTAGCTCAAGGCCGGTGGTCTCGGGCAGAAGCAGAGTGGTCCATCAACCGGCTGGAAACTCGGGCCATTCGGGTGGTGCTCCAGGCCTTGACGTCGGTGGTTCGCCACAAGGCAGTCCGAGTGCTCTGTGACAATGCCATGGCAGTAGCATATGTCAACCGTCAAGGGGGGACGAAGAGCCTTGGCGGCGCAGTTGAACTCATCTTCAGGCTCTCTTGGCAGCGCATGTGGCCGGGGTAGGTCACATAGATGCAGATTATCTCAGCAGGCACACTCTAGATCCCAGAGAGTGGTCTTTTCTTCGGTCAGTGTTCCAGTGAGTTGTGTCGGTCTGGGGACTTTCGGTGATCTTAGGGCAACGGCTCGCTATGCGCAAGTTCAGAGATTTTTTTTTTTTCAGTTGCTGAAGAGACCCTTGAGCGGAGGGAATCGACGCTCTTCTGTTGCCTTGGCCTCGGGAGTGACTGTATGTGTTTCCTCCGTGGCTGTTAGTCGGTCGAGTAATATAGCGCATCGAACATCACTTCGGTCGGGTGATTCTGGTAGCTCCGGATTGGCAGCATCGACCATGGTACGGAGACCTGGTGCGGTTGGCAGGGGCGGCGGCCCTGCCTTTGTTGGGATCAGTTCTGTGTCAAGGCCCGATAATCATGCCGGATCCGGCTCGGTTTTCGCTTATGGCTTTGCTCTTGAGCGGCACAAGTTGAAGAAGAAGGGGCTTTCGTCCAGTGGCTTTGCTATGATGTTGAGTTGCCGTAGACGATCCACTTCCTTGGCGTATGTCCGGGTTTGGAGAATCTTTGAGCACTGGTGTGAAGACCATCGAGTTCGGCCGTTTCGCTCTTCGGTGGCGGAAGTTTTGGAATTTTTGCACGATGGTGTTGATAGGGGTCTGGCCTTGTCTACACTGAAGGTTCAGGTGGCAGCTTTGTCATGTTTTCGTGGGAAGCTTCAGTGAAAGTCCTTCGCGTCTGTGCCTGAGGTAGTGCGTTTTTTGAAGGGTGTTAAGTTGCTGCGTCCACCTCAGTGACGGATGGTGCCTCCGTGGGATTTGAAGCTAGTTTTGGATGCTTTGATCAGGCCTCCGTTTGTGCCGCTGGTATCGGCATCTTGTAAGGATTTATCTTTAAAGACGGTCTTGTTGGTGGCGATTACTTCAGCACGGAGTGTTTCAGAGCTTCAGGCTTTGTCTTGTAGGGAACCATTTTTGTCCTTTCTGAGGGAAAGGTTTCGTTGCGGACGGTGCTTTCCTTTTTTGCCCAAGGTGGTTTCCGAGTTCCATGTTAATCAGGTCATCTCTCTGCCAGTGTTGGGTGATATGGCTGGAGATTCGGAGCAGCGTGGTATTGCCAAGCTGGATGTCAGGAGAGTTTTGAGTTGTTATCTCTCTGGAACTCAGGACTTCAGAGCCTCTGACCGTTTGTTCGTTCTTCATGGTGGCCCAAAGAAGGATGCAGCGGCTCCTAAGGTGACCATAGCACGGTGGTTGAAGGAGGCGGTTGCATCTGCTTACTTGGTGAAGGGTCCTGTGGTGCCTAGGGGCTGGTCTGCTCATTCCACTAGGGGAATGTCAGCCTCGTGGGCGGAGAATAGTATGATTTCTCTGTTAGATATTTGTTGGGCTGCAGTTTGGTTTTCGTTGCATTCCTTTGTGAAGCATTATAGGATTCCTGTGCATGCAAAGGACGATGTGCGCTTTGGGGCAGCAGTTTTGACCTCTGGCCTTAGTAGGTCCCTCCCGTAAGTTAGTTACTGCTCTGGTACGTCCCACGCGTCTTGACCGGTCTGGAGGGTCGCTGAGGAAGGTGAAATTAGATCTTACCTGCTAATTTTCTTTCCTCTAGACCCTCCAGACCGGTCAAGAGCCCGCCCTGTCTGTATTGGAGGCCAGGAGGTGTGTTTGTTGGATAATTCTTGGCTGCTGTAGATTGTTGTTTCTCTAATTGCAGACTGTTTATTTCTGTTTTGTGATAGGAGTCTGTTGTGATAGGAGTCCGGGACAGGTGGGGCTCTTCTTTGATAGTCCACCTGTAGAAGCCCAACTGTTTTATCAAAGGCAAAGGAACATGTTTCCGTAAGAGCAAGCGGAAGATGTTTCTTGTTTTTGCAGTTTACTGTGACCACGTACAGGGTTGCTAGTTGTTGTTAGTGTTTTTTGTTTCTCTGCTTTGTCAGGGTTATACTGGCTAGTGGAGGTTCTGCACAGGTTATATATACAGGCTTCAAAAGCTTAGTGTTTTCTCAGTCTCCCTCTGCTGGTAGGAGGACATAACCACGCGTCTTGACCGGTCTGGAGGGTCTAGAGGAAAGAAAATTAGCAGGTAAGATCTAATTTCACCTTTTTTGCAGTCCAAATGCATGACCCTGCATTTTTATAACATTTAAAGCTCAGCTGCCAATTTCTGGACCATTCTACAAGCTTCAGTAAATCCCTGCTCAAACTGTGCATTCCATCAGGGTTATCTACCCTATTACAGAGGCAGGCAACCCTTCCACAATATCACTCACAAAAATGTTAAAAAGAGTTGGAACAAGAACTGATCCCTGTGGCACACCAGTGGTAACATCCTTTTCCTCAAAGTGAACTTCATTTACCACTACTCTCTGTCTCTTTCCACTTAACCAGTTTTTAACCCAGTCAGTCGCTTTAGGGGCCTATACAAGGGGCAGTTGGTTTATTTATCAGTCACCTATGAGGAACCATGTCAAAGGCTTTGCTAAAATCCAAAAACACCATACCTAGTGCTCTCCCTCAATCCAATTCTCTGGCCACTCAGTCAAAGAAATGAATCAGATTTGTCTGACAAGACCCTATCTCTAGTAAAATCATGCTACCTTGGGCCCTGCAATTGTTTTGATTTCAGAAACCTCCCTATCCCCTGTTTTAGAAGCATTTCCATTAATTTATTCATGACACATCACGTTCGTGAGTTCTTGTGCCCAGCAGGAGCACAGAGGTGAAGACTCAAACCTGCGCTCCATTGGGCAGCCGAGCAACCCCGCGACTTCACCTGTGCTGACCGCCGTTCCCCGAGGGTTGAGCCAGGTGGAGGCAGCTGACAGAACTTCCGGATATAGGCAGGGGTTAGACGGCCGCAGGCAACAGGCAGAGAGCAGCTAGTTACAGGCAGTAGTAGGTCAGGCACCAGGCAGAGAGTAGTCAGGAATCTAGCAGGAACCCAGGCAGGCAGCAAGCAGAGCGCAAACAGGATTCAAGCAGGTGTCAGATTAGGCAGCTCGTAATCCGGTGTTCAAGCAAAGGTCAGGCAGCAGGCAAAGCGTAATCCGGTGTTTAGGCAAAGGTCAGGCAGCAGGCAAAGCATAATCAGGATTCCAGCAGAGGTCAGATCAGGTCAGGCAGCAAGCAATAGTAGACAAAGGCACGCAGGAGCACTATCAAATCTACCAAAGTAGAAGCCGAAGCCCTGAGAGAAAGAGTTGGTGCTCCTAAATAGCCCCCCCCCCCCCAAAAAAAAGAAAAACAAAACAGTGAAGATGACTCACAAAACCAAAAAGAAAAATTGTGAACAAAATAGTACAAATAAATAAATAAATAAAAATCACAAAATATGTATTTAAAAATATAAATACATTAAAAAGACGACACTTTGGTTGTAAAAATTAAAAAATGAGCTTTATTGGTCATAAAATAACAGGGAGAAAAGGACTCGACACAGCTGTGTTTCGGCCATACAGGCGTGCGTCAGGTGTCTTCTCATCGTATGCAGATAATTTATTCTATCCAAAGTATGGGGAAATATGTAGAAATGCGTCTTTTAAATATCGTAGTGCTGAATCATGCCCGAAGCAGTCGAGCGGGGATGATCAAAGTAGTGTCTCATCTTTTTTGCATTCTTTGAGATGAGACGCTACTTCGATCATCCCCGCTCGACTTTGCTTCGGGCATGATTCAGCGCTACGATATTTAAAAGACGCATTTCTACATATTTCCCCATCCTTTGGATAGAATAAATTATCTGCATACGATGAGAAGACTCCTGACGCACGCCTGTATGGCCGAAACACAACTGTGTCGAGTCCTTTTCTCCCTGTTATTTTATGACCAATAAAGCTCATTTTTTAATTTTTACAACCAAAGTGTCGTCTTTTTAATGTATCTATATTTTTAAATACATATTTTGTGATTTTTATTTATTTATTTATTTGTACTATTTTGTTCACAATTTTTCTTTTTGTTTTTGTGAGTCATCTTCGCTGTTTTGTTTTTCTGTTTTTTTTTGCGAAGACCTGTTCTGTTTTTTTGTATTATGTTTGGTTAAAGAACCTAAATAGCCCCGACCATCGGGAGCAACAGGGCTCAGCTGGTGAGGAAGGCTCTGGGTTGGCTGGCCGCAGGAGGGAGGCGGAGCCAGGTTGTGGGAGGCCAATCCCGGCCACCAGAGGCAGAGCCAGACCTCCCGCGCTCCTGGGTCCTGCACCCAGAAGAGAAGGAGCCACCAGGACGCTGGCGCTGCCAAAATGGCTAGCGCCCTCCTGCGGGACCCAGGACGCCCCCCAGAACGCAACCAGGACCCCTGGGAGAATACAGGGAACGCGGCTGCAGGGCCATCGGCCCTGCCACGGCCGATGCTCGACGCTGCCCTCCACGAGGGTGGAGACGAGCGGAGCCAATGAGGAGCGCGAGACAGAGCGGGCCAGGAGCAGAACCAGCACGAGGCAGGTGAGGAACATGACACGACAGAGGTCAGACTAACCAGTCTTCTCCTTTTTTTTTATTTTATTTATTAATTATTCATTTAGTGATTTATACAAGAAACATCTTGTGTAGTAAAGTGTTTGTTACTTAGGAAATTACTTATAATAATGATAAGCAAAAATTAGAATACATACATTTTAGGAAAAATTAACACTCAAGTCCATAAAGTGGGATCCAAGAATTCGGAAAAACATGGAGAGTAATAAATAAAAGGAAAACCATTCAGGATAACACAACTCTGTTAAGTGGAGTTAATATCTTATTTATCCTTGGCGCTTTTCTATTTTCGCTGAGGCTATAAGCGCTGACACCTGGGCAGGTTCTGTAAATACATATTTCTTTTCTCCAAGTCTTATTATGCACTTGCAGGGGTATCTTAAAAAGAAGGTGCCCCCCAGGTGCAGAACTTCAGGCTTAAGGATCAAAAATTGTTTCCTCCGTCGCCTTGTCTCCTTAGAGACGTCAGGAAAAAGCAATATCTTAAAACCTAAAAAAGGTTTATCTTTTATTTCGGAAAAACAAACGGAAAATCCAATTTTTGTCCGCCAATAATGCAACCGTCACCACTAAAGTAGCTGCAGTTGCCAACTCAGTGTCAGAAGTCTCAAGCAAAAGAGAAACATCTATTGGATTTTCAGTCATTGGATTTAAGTCCTTCACTGGTATATAATATGCTTGTGAAAATGGTGGCAGATTCTGATCAGGTATATTCAAAACATCACGTAAATAACGTTTCAACATCTCAAGAGGATCAACATTTAACACTCTAGGAAAGTTAACAAATCTCAGGTTATGATTTTTGGTATAATTATCAAACACCTCCATTCTCTGCCTGAGATTCGTCAAATCTTTTATTATAGTTGGTTGCATTGTTTCAAACTTCACAATTCTTTGGTCCATATTTTCAATTTTGTCATTCAAGCCTTAACTTCTTCCTCTTTTTTTTGTAAGTCAATTTCCAATGACTTTACTCTTGGTGTAATTTCATTAATCTGTTTTATAAAAGTTTGTCCCAGGGTTGACATTAAGTCCCATAATGCATCCAGTGTCACTTCTTTTGGTTTGACTACTAATTCTGCTGGAAGTTCATACCTTTCAGAGCGTTGCCTACGAATCTCGCCTACTCCCTCAGCTTCTCTGCCCTCATTCCGTGGCGATTCCATGGGCAGACTGCCCTCCATTCCTTCCGCTGTTGTAACAAGGACCTCCAGCCGACGCTCTTCTGGGCCCATGATTCCCACTTGGGGCGACCCTGTCGGTTCTGAAAGGAAGGAACTAGCGCCAATCGGTTGGGGAGGAGGAGTGCGCGCGGCGGGGCTCAAAGTGATGTCGAAACCAGGGGAAGCCGAATTCTCCCTTTCGCCGGCACCAGCCTTCTCCTTATCTTCACATTTGTCCTTCTCTAGTCCTCCAAGACCAATCTTGGCTTTAAGGAAGCATTTAAAAGGAGCGGCAATGGGGTTAGATGGCCTGGGTGCTTGTAAACTCAGCATTTGGAGTCTGCTGAGATAGTGGAACTGGGGCAGCCTTTTTGGCAAATGCTTTGTATGACCTTAACTGAAATGGGGCCAGGTCAATGGCTGAAATCTTCTGCCTAGTGTGTGGCTGCAGTCAAAAGAGCAAACAGGATGCTAGGAACTATTAGGAAAGGGATGGAAAATAAGATGAAGATTATTATAATGTCTCTGTATTGCTCCATGGTGCAACCTCACCTTGAGTATTTCTGGCAATTCTGGTCACCATATCTCAAAAAAGATATAGCAGAATTAGAAAAGGTTCAAAAAAGAGTGACAAGACTGATAAAGGGGATGGAACTCCTCTCATATGAGGAAAGGCTAAAGAGGTTAGAGCTCTATTGCTTGGAAAAGAGATCACAGAGGGAGGATACGATAGAGGTCTACAAAATCGTGAGTGGTGTAGAACCGGTAACAGTGAATTATTTTTTTTTTAATTCTTTCGACAAGTACAGGACTAGGGGACACTCAAGTTACATGGTAATACTTTTAAAACAAATAAGAGGAATCAAATGTAGATCACATAAGTGTTTTTTTTTTTAATTTGTGAAACTCTCCACATTTATTTCTTCTAGAGGGATAATTGAGGGTCAGGACAGAACATCTTCCCCCCATACTAGTGGCAGATGATTTACATGGAATTGTCTTCTGTGTTATGAGCTTAGTGTTAGCAGCTTTTTCTTTTTTTGTTTTGGTTTTCTTAGTTTTTTTTTTACTTGGTTCACTCCCTTATGGAGTACTAGAGGGTCTGATATAATTGCTTTAAGAATGTATTTTTGACTTTTTTTCTTCCTTTTCTGTACAAGTGAATGCTTGGTTGGTAAAGCTGAAAAACAAAACAAATAGGAGGAAATATTTTTTCATTCAATGAATAGTTCTCTGGAACTCATTGCCAGAGGATGTGATTACAACGATTATCATATCAATGTTTAAAAAAGATTTGAACAAGTTCCTAGAGGAAAAGTCCGTAGTCTATTATTGAGATGGACATTGGGAAAGCCACTGCTTGCCCTGGGATTGGTAGCATAGAATCTGGCTACTATTTAGGATTCTACCAGGTTCTTGTGACCTGGATTGGCCACTGTTGGAAACAGGATATGGGGCTAGATGGACTATTGGTCTGATCCACTATGGCTATTATGTTCTCTGTGGTGGTAGTGCATAGATGACTCTGGCTTTGAAACGTAAGTCATGGCTTACCAAACTTCCCTTTTGAGGGAATCTTCTTTTTGACAAGGACCTTTAGAAGTTAGTCAAAGACTTGGGTGAGGCAAAGTTCCAGAAGCTACTGTAAGCCTCGAGATGGTAGTGGATCTTCAGCTGCTGGTGGCAAAAGTCCCTAATGAGTAATGGTGGGCCTAGTCTGAGATGCAGCAGATGGGAGGTAATCTCCACCTATTTTCTTTGCAGTGGGCTTGAGCCACCTCAGATTGGTGGGTTCTGTTAGTTCATCAGGGCTATACCTTGGAATTTGCAGAACCCTTTTCCAATGCCTGTATGGTTTCTCCCTATGGCTCAGGACATCCATTCCAGATGGCAACCATTGTCCTGGTTCCAGCAGAGGAGTGAGAATGAGGTTCCCAAGAAGTGGAGGTACATTTGGTCAATCCTGGATTTCAAAAGTGCTCAGTGCCACTTTTTGGTGCCCATATTCTGCATGGAGTGGCAGTGTCTGAATGAGTTTCTCATCTCTTGACCTTTCCAAAGCTTATCTGCACATCCTGATTTGAGACTATCGCCAAATGTTCCTCTGATTTTTATGTCCTTGGAGAGCACTTTTTCAGTTCAGGGCTATGATATTTGAATTACCCACAGCTTCCAGGACCTTCTCCATGGCGATGGTGGTAGTAGTAGTAGTAGCAGCATTTCTGCACAAGGAAGGGATTAGAGTACATCTATACCTGGATGACTGACTGATCTGGACCAATTTGGTGGAGGAGGAGGAGGCCAGGTTGGCTATTTGCAGGGTGGTAAAGGTTTTAGAACGAGTCTTATTTGGATGGTGAACTATACCAGGAGCAGCTTGGTCCCCTCTTGGTTGCTGGAATATCTGAGGATTCAGTTTGATATCAGTTGGCAAAATGTTCCCGACCAAGGAAAAGATGAGCAGGCTGTTTTCTCAGCTTTGAGTCATTTGCACGCAACCCACCCCAAGGGCTTGGGACTACCTGCAGCTTTGGGGTTCCATAGTGGTGATTCTGGACCTGATTCCATGGGTGAGAGCTCTCAAGACACATTCCTAGTGAGCCCTGCTTACCAGATGGTTCCCCCTTCAGTTGCAAGAGTAAAATACTCAACTTCTTTTGCAGGTGGTAGTATGGAAAGTGCTCACCTGGTTGCATTCCCTTAAAATTGACTGGCACCGGTCATGACCCCCTCCCCCCCAGGCTAGAGGGCTCATGGTCCATTTACAGATTGGAAGCCTGAGTAGTTCAACCAGAGTTGGGAAAACTCTCATGTTTGTGGGACTAGTGCTTCATGTTCTGTCGGACAATGCAGTAATGATGATCCACAAAGACATTTTGTGGGCAGCAATGGCACTAGGTTGTTTGCTCTGCCAGTGAGTGGAGTCACCTCTTAGCTGTCTCAGTTCGTAGAACATGCAGGTGGACTTCCTCGGTTGGAATGTTCTGGATCTGAGTAAGTGGGAACTGGGAATCTGGGCATTCCAGATACCAGTGAGTTGCCAGGGAACACTGGTTTTCGATCTGATGGTGTCCCACAGGAAAGCCGAGGTTGTCCAGTTTTTCTGTTGAAGGTGGAGGCCCAGTTCCCAGGGAATTGTGTTGCTAGCCGTGGCTTCTAGAGAGACTTATATATGTCTTGCCTTCTTGGCAGCTCATCAGTTGTGTGTTGCACAGAGTTGCTAGACATCCCACTCTCTTGATTCTGGTGGCTCCAAATTGGCTCTGGTAGCTGTAATGTGCTGACCTGGTAAAGCTCTTGGTGGGGGACTGCTTCAGTTCTTTTGGGGTTCAGGGCTGCTACTTAATCATGGCCCTACCCAATCCTCATGGAAGATCTGGATCCCTTTTGGCATATGGTCTGGTCCTTGAAAAGTGCAGATTGACATGCAAGGGCTATTCTGCAGCTTTGGTTTCCATGATTTTTGAAGGTGTATAGGCCTTCTAATTACCTGGCATGTGTGCAAGTCTGGTGTGTTTGAGCCTTTTGTGGGAATCATGTCTTGTCTGTGTGGTGGGTGAAAACTTCCTCAATTCTGGGCTTCCAGCAGGGCTGTCTCAAATGTGGCTGGACTGTCAGTTCCCTTAAAATGCAGGCCATGACGCTGGCCTGTTACTGGGGGTCGGATATCTGAGTTGGCAGGTCATCTGGATATTACAAGATTTTGAAGAGTGAAGCAGCTACGACCAACCCGATGGTGGTGCCACATTGGACCTAAATTTGGTGCTGAAGACATTGGTGTGCTTATAACTTGAACCTCTGAAGCACCCCACTTGTCGAGATTTGTTGTTCAAAGCATCTTCTGCCTAGTGATCTGCTCAGTCGGGTGTGCCTCAGAGTTAAGGCTTTCTCTTGTAGAGATCCCTGTTTTTTCTTTTTGACAGACTGCCTCTTTATGTAGGATTTCTACCTCCATCTGCAAGTTGAGGAGCATACCCACTTGTATACAGTGGTCTAGCAGGAAAGAAATTAGCAGGTAAGAACAAATTTCACCTTATATGTAACTTATTTAAAAATAAATATATTGCTGACAGAAATTGCTGCTTCCTCTGGGAGGATGACTAACAGAGAAACAATTTTTATCTCCATAAAAAGGAAAAGCAAATTTCCTGTTTTATGCAGTGGTTACATTAATGGCTACAAACAGCCAGTGTATAAGTTGCTGAAAACCCACAGGAAGCTAACTTTCACAGCCACTTTTAAAATCTGTTACTATAGCAAGCCTCAGCTTCAGAGTAACAACTTAGCTAGGTTCATGAATGTTTTTTGTAACTGAGTATTCTTTTGAATGGTCTGAATATTGAGTGCAGTAAAGTAAGTTTTGTAAGTTAATAACTGTATAGTTTGAGCATGTTCAAGACCTGATCCATTTATGTTCAAACTTTTAAAGTACCCCATCGAATCTGTAAAGTGAAACTAAACTGCTTAGGTCTAAGCGGTATATAAATTAACAAATGAATGAATGATTAGGTACTGGGTTTTCTGAGTATGTGGAGAGATGATGGAGGCTGTCTTCAAAGATGCAGTGCACTGGGATATATATTGAAGTAGATGTTAGCCTCCTTTGTCTTATTTAGACCTACTGAATCAACTGTGCTTTGATAATATGACTTAAAGGAAAAGTGTGCCAAATTAACAATCCTATTTAAAAAGCAAACTTCTCCATCCAAGAAGAAAATAGTAAATACAAAGGAGGAAGCATAGTACCAATTTTAACTGTTAAAAAAAAAAAATGCTGAAACTAGGGCAAAACAAAATGGTTATGGAGCAATGTGTGGACAGATGAGCTTTCAAAAAGGAAGCTGCATCCTTCCAACTTCTTCTCTCTTCCCTAGGCTGCTTGGAGAGAAGGAGTCCATTGTCCAATAATTGACAGCAAGGGGATAGTGAAGCGGAGGGATTAGCAGATCATTTTTTGTAACTGATATTTTTCTGAGTTGAATATCAACAAGAATGATTATGTAGAGTAATATAACTTTATAGTTGAGTATATGCCAAGAGAGATTATTTGCAAAATTGAGATTGAAATTTATAGTTTGTGCTTAAGAAAACTATAAACTCATTCTTGGTGATTAAGACCATCTGTTGGGTGTTCCAAGTTATAACTGCTTTTCTAGCAAGACCAGAAGATGCAAATTAACATTTTTTTTGGTATTTCATACTTTTGAATATAAAAATTAGGTTAGTAAATTTCCTTTTTTATAAGAAGAATCTCTCTATTAGCTTATTTGGTGTTTATAAAATATGAAAACTTTTTCAAGGTTTCATTCCACTATTGAGAAACAATTCTATATTAGTAATAATTTGCACTCTTGTTCCTATCTGACTTGACTAGCTTTGGAATATGAGCCTTTTTTTTTGTTTTTCTAAGATTATGGCATCGTCGTGGGATTGTGATGTCTTTTTTGCTGCTATTTACGATGCTTACATCTGCATATTATATTGAAGGTGCACATCAACAGGTATGGAATAAATGATTTTCCTTTGGTTTCAAAGCCTTAAGTATCCTAGTATGTTGCCTAAGTCCACCCCATCACCTTCCTAACTAAAACGCACCTAGTAAGATCCTCAGTTGATCTCTTCTTTCAGCTTAACTGTGGCCCAGATGAACTAACAACTTTGCTTACTACATCTGTCCCTGTGAAAAGTTTTACCATTGAGAAACATTTTGGACTAGTAACTGAACAGCCTTCTCTGTCAGTGGTGTGGTTAGCATTGTCCTTTCCCGCCTTTATTCTCCTCATTAGAAATCCATTTAACTTCATTCTTGCATCCAGGTAAGTATGCTTATTACTCTACTAGTCCAATAATTTGGAAAAAAATACAACTTGTCTGAGGTTCTGCAAACAAGTTTTAAAAGATCAGTGTTTGTTCTCCCCTCCTGCTTCACTTGAATTTAAATCCTTGCACCTTTTAGAGCTAAAATTTGAGATTTATCTTTTTGAAAGGTATGCCTTGGCTGAGACAGTACTGCGTATTGCTTTTGAAGTTTGGATGCTTTTAAGCGATGTAATACTTTCTTCACATCTGCTGGATTAATGGGAGCAGGGACTAGGCTGAGAATTGTTGTCTTGGTTATAATATGTAAGACACGTTTTCCAAAGGATCTAGCCAGGTAACTAAATTGAGGCACTGAAGTATCACCTCAGACTTGCTCATATTAATTTTGAACCCCAAAACACCACCATATCTCTGCAGCTCAGTCCCCACAGCTGGAAGAGAGACCTCTGGATCAGTTACAGCTAGTAGTATATCAGCAAAAAGCAAAAACTTAGCCTCAACAGGGCCCTGACGTAATCCCCAAATTTCCGCATGTTCCCGTATCGCACTTGCCAAGGGCTCAATTGATAGAGCAAAAAGCAGGAGTGACAGAGCGCATCCCTGCCCAGTTCCCAGATGTAATGCAAAAGGGGAAGAGTTTACACTGATCAATGTTCCTGGGCGGCATAAAGATGATGAAGCCAACTTAAAAAGTGACCTCTAATGCCCACTTGGTCTAAAACTGCAAACAAAAATGGCAATTGCACGCGATCAAATGCCTTCTCCGCATCTAGCGACAATAAACACATAGGGATTTCTGTGTCTTGGGTGCTATGGCTAAGATACAGTGCTGTACGCACGTTATCAAAGGTCTGCTGACCATGTACAAAGCTGTAATCGAGTAGCTAGGATTTTCTTAAAAATCTTTTAGTCTGATCCCATTAATGAGATGGGATGATAAAGAGTTACAAAACTTGAGGGTCTCTACCCAGGTTAGGTGAAACTGTAATCATCACTAAAGTCCACATCTCTAGTAGCGGATCTCCCTCATCAAACGAGTGAAACATCCGCAGAAGCAACTGAGCTACCATGCTCCTGAAGGTTTTGTAAAACCTACTAGTGAAGCCATCAGGCTCCGCCATCTATCAATTAGGTAGATCCTAAATCGCCTGATGAATCTCTTCTATAGCTGTCATGCTGCTCCCACCCCAGCCAGGTAAGAAGACATATTATCTGTGGACAGATGAATATCTGGGGTATACAGGTTCTTATAAAATTGAACAAACATGTTCTGCAAGGTATGAGAATAGGTATATAATGTACCCTGATCATCATGGAGACATAGTATATGGGTTCGGGCTATCTGTTTAAGTTTATGGGCTAACAACCTGTTGGCCTTATTTCCAAACTCAAAGTGAGCCTGGCAGACTCACTGCAACTGCTCTGAGATATCTGCCAGTTGTAAATCATGCAATTCCATCCTAGTTTATAGGCCTGATCTCTAGCTGTGACAAACCTCCCCCACCCCGGCTCGTCGCTCTAGACTTGCTAAGTGTGTCCTAAGGGTCTTCTCTGCCACAAAATATTTTCTTTTTGGTGAGCTTGCAAAGCTATAAAATGACCCCGCATGACTGCCTTAAAGTCCTCCCACAGAATGCCCGGGGGAAACCTCCACATTATCACTGATGTGGCGTTCGAGCTGAGCAATATTCGTATGTAAAAGCAAAGCATCATGGATCCGCCACCTTGGGGGGGGGGGGGGTCTCGCCATGGCGTACTGGCCGCAATGGTCCAACCAAGTACATGTCTGTTGAGTTTGAGTACTGAGGCATCACCCAACCAAAAGTCAATACAAGATTAAGTTTTGAGGACTGATGAGTAACAGATCTTTGGAGGCAAGAGTATCCTGTGGCATGAGATTATACCTATCAGGTGCCAGCAAGTAATAAAAGTATGCAGTAAGTCCTGATCTTTTTGGGTATATAGTATTTTGCTTTGTTGAAGAGATATGTCTTCAGAGAACTAACGAACTTTCATAAATCTCTGAAGACATATCTCTTCAACAAAGCATATGACAAAGTCTAATAACTGTAACCACAACACCTCCATTTTGACTGACTTCTTTCTATGCCTGTATGCTTAATCTTTTTTATTTTTAACTTTGAAGTTTATTAAACATACTTAAAACAACTTCAATAACACAATGTCTCAGCCTGTACATCATTAATACCCCCATAATTAAATACAAACTTCAAATTACAGACCAGTTTTTCAGTAGTTAATATCAACCCCACGGCACCTCCATTTCCCCCTCCCCTCCCCTCCCCTTCCCTCCCCCCCCCCTTGTGCCTATATCATCGTAACTTCGGTCTCACTCAATCCCCACTCTTCTTAATCTTATCTTGTCAACCTACTCTCTATGTAACAACTATTGTAACTTCCACTCTGGAATGGCGAATGCCTTAACGGGATATTAAAAAAAAAAAACCCACAATCCTTGGTACAAATACGTGTAATAAATCAACAAAAACCAAAGATTCCTGCTGTTATATAGTCATGGATACAGGCTACCACTGATATGTACTTAACAACTTTCAGTATATACTTATACCTCACTACTATTTCTTGAAATTTTTTAAGGAATGCCCTCAGAAATTTCCACTCATAAGGCAATATCATTTGTTTTGCCGAGTGGCATAGCACATCTTTCATAGGTCCACTCCTATTTTTGTGTAAGTGCTATAGCCTGAATCAAACAGTGCTAAAAAGAATACAGTGCTCAACAAATAATTGAAAAAAACGTGAACTAAACGTTTTTTTAAAAAAAGGATTCTCATCCAACTTATGAAACTTGCTTGCTGTGTACTTCCTAGTCATCGAATGTCCTAATTTGAACGGCTTCCCCTGAAGGAAAGCCGTTCAAATTAGGACATTTGATGACTAGGAAGTACACAGCAAGTTTCGTAAGCTGGATGAGAATCCTTAAAAAAAAAAAAACGTTAAGATAAGTTCACGTTTTTTCAATTACTTGTTGAGCACTGTATTTTCTTAGCACTGTTTGATTCAGGCTATAGCACTTACACAAAAAATAGGAGTGGCCCTATGAAAGATGTGCTATGCCACTTGGCAAAACAAATGATATTGCCTTTTGAGTGGAAATTTCTGAGGGCATTCCTTAAAAATTTCAAGAAATAGTAGTGAGGCATAAGTATATACTGAAAGTTGTTAAGTACATGTCAGCGAATGCCATAGCGGAGCATTGAAAGCCACATTGAGCCTGCAAATAGGTGGGAAAATGTGGGATACAAATGCAACAAATAAAAATAAATGTATTGCCCTGATGTTGCCGAATTATCCAGTTGGGGGTGCAGCGTAAGATTAAAATCCCCTCCCCCCAACAAGGAACCCTCCCTGTGACCCAGAAGTAGTTGATCTTGTTGGCTTAGGTATTCCCTGTAGTCATTATTCGGAGCATAAACATTTACTATAGTGTATATCTAACCCTGCAATTCTAAGAGCAAAAGCAAATAGTGCCCCCCATGAATCTGAACTTCTTTACCTGCCATGGTCGAGTATTGTTCAGGGCTATCATAACTCCCCTAGTTTTAGTATTGTCACAATTGATGCGAAATATAGCTGCAGTAATTTCTAGTGCCTACAAAAACACTCATGGAATAGCTTAAAGTGGGTCTCCTGAATGAGGACAATATTCACCCAAAGCCAGAGCAGCTCCCAAAAAAGGAACTGTCTCCTCATGGGCGTATTCAGGTCCCAAATATTCAGCAGTACCAATGAAATATCACTCATAAATATAGTTCTTATACATTAAATCCCTGCAACACCCATCATACATCTGTAGGATCCATCTCTCATACTGAGCATACTCATCCTCTGCCCCACATAGTCCATCCCTATTCCTCTCAACCTCCCCTAACCCTCCCTCCCTCACCTATGTTTGGAACCCCTCCATCTTTACCAAGAGAAGTGTTAGAGAAATGTTCTCCCAGTCTAGCACATAAATGTAACTGTTAATACATTTTAAACTGATATACATAATAATATAAAATAACCATCCAACCTTAACATGAGCCAGCATTCAAAATTTAGCATGCCCAAGGCCCCCAGGAGCATCCCTTGAGGAACAAAAATGGCCTGGTATGTGCTTGTAGTTTGTTGTAAGTCAAACTTAGCCAGTGCCAGGTAAGCTGACCAGCTGACTTCTGGCATTGCAGACGCTTGTGCCCCTTCACCACCCGTTTCCATTTTGGGGGTTCTTTCAACACTGATGAAGGTCGGCCAGAGCCAGCTGCCGGAGATGATGTTCTAGTTGTCTCTTCAAGTAAAATCTCTCACGCCTCAGCCAGTGTCCAAATTTGATGAAGATGGCCATTCTGGTAGAATGATAACTCAAATGGGTGTCTCCACCAATTAGCTAATTCCCAGCTCCCACAATCTCCGGGTAAAGGGCTGCAAATCCGCCCGCCTTTTAAGGGTCACTGAAACCAGATCTTGGTATATCTCCACCTGGTAAGAGTCCCATTGGAATTTGTTTGTTAGGAGCACAGCCTTTAGAATACACTCCTTCAATTTAAAATCACAAAAACAGGCTATTATGTCTTTAGATTGATTCAATCATTGTGATCCCATGGCCCGATGTGCTCTTTCCTGCAAGACTGCTCGGGTCCATCTTTTCCTCCCTCTCCAACAATAGGAAGCTTACTAGTTGTTAAGCCATTGCCTCACAATCTACATATGGTAGAGGTCTCGGGCAGCCCCTGAAAGCAAAGGTTTCAGTGTCGGCTACTATTCTTTAAATCTTCCAATTTGCAATTTATTTATTAGGATTGATTTACTGCCTTTTTGAAAGAATTCACTCAAGGTGATGTACAGTGAGAATAAATCAAACATAAGCAATAAACAATTACAACAGTAAAAATTTTCAAATAATACAAAGTATTGCATAGTATACTACTTACAACGTCAACAAAATATGTAATTGAACATTTTAATAGCATAGGGTATAAGCGAAGATGGAACATATAGATAGGTAGGAGAGTAAGAGGATTTAGAAAATAAGGTAACTAATTTAAAGAAAGTTGCACATGAGATCAGAGAGATGATTAAATGTTATCTCAGGGTAGAAGTGGTAAACATGTCCTGCTGTAGTATGTGCAGTCTGTGTCATTCGTGTGTGTGTGTGAGACTAAGAAGTTAGTTACTTCTTCCATTAAAGGCCTGCTTGAAAAGCCAACCTTTCACCTGCTTCCTGAAGTAGAGATAGACTCCGCTTAACTCAAGACTTTCAGGGAGTGCATTCCAGAGTGTGGGGGCTACTTCAGAGAAGGCTCGCTTGCGGGTATCACGTCGTGTAATGTCTTTTGGAGAGGGTGGTGTTAGGGATACCCTTTGGATGGGCCTTAATGTGTTTGAAGATATGTAGAGAGTCATCATGTTCTTAAAGTACTCTGGACCATTTCCTTTAAGTGCTTTAAAGATCAGACATATTTAAGTTTAGCCCTGTATTGTACTGGTTGCCAATGAAGTTTTTGCAAAAATGGTGTGATGTAGTCACATCACTTATAACCTTCTATGAGTCTTGCTGCAGCATTCTGAATCGATTTGTTGAGCACCCAGGTGGATATCGACTACCTGCTGCTCCAGGGACCCAAGAGCCTCGGTATGCTCTTCTATGCGCTCTTTGCTTTTTTCATGCGGTGCCCTAGCTCCCAAATTTCCCCTAGTAAATCAGCTTCTAATACCATAAGCTCTGAGTGAACAGCTTTGATATCTGTTTTGATTTCTTGTAACTAGTCCTGGAATTCCACAAAGGGGGTCTGCTCAGCCAGCACTTGCTCCTCTCCTGTCCCAAAAAGATCTCTCGAAGAGGAACCACCAGTCAGTTCTGCTTCTCGCTCCGTCTGAGGGCTCAGGTTTTCCATGCGGTCATGTGGTTGGAACGCGAACCACCTCTGTAGGCAAACTCTGTTAAATCGGTAGGACTGGAATGGGCACCTTTTGCAGCTTGGACTGCCATTGCCAGCACTAGAACACCGTGTCAGATAGGATCTCAGATACAGTTGGATGGAGACGAAACGCCATAAATTGCCCAGGGTTAAGCAGAATTTTCTGCTTAAGCTTCCATTCTGCTTGGTGATGTCACGTCGTCAGAGGAAGAGAACTTAACAAGGCATCTAGGCTGTGAAGGCACATAGGTGCATTTATTGTTACTGTTTTATAAAGGCAATTTCCTTACCCTGCTAGACCAATTTAGACAATTGTGTTGTGCTCCCCAACCAGAAGATGGAGGCAGAGAGCACAGGCTTTAGATGATATCACTCCTGTAAGGATTGTTGCACACTTGCATCTTGTTAGAATTATTGCCTTCAGTGAATGGTTGCAGTTGGGATTGGTGCAGCAGGATTGGTTTTGGGCCTGACTCCTGAGTACTGTGGGTTATGGTCAGTTTTGCAGTGTTCTGCAGTGGCCATGGTGCAGCTCCTAGGGGTCAGTCTGAAGACCTCCACTCCCCCCCCCCCCCGGTTGAGCTAGGGCAGGGGTGGGCAATCTCCGTACTCAAGGGCTGCAACCCAGTTTTCAAGATTTCCACAATGGATATGCATGAGATTGATTTGTATGCAGGGCCTCTATTGTATACAAATCTCATGCATGTTCATTGTGGAAATCCTGAAAATCTGATTAGGGTGTGGCCGTCGTGGACTGAGTTTGTCCACTCCTGAGCTAGGTTGTTACTCATGTGTCTGGTGTCAAGCCTAGGGCCTGGACTGTTAGCTTGGCTGTGCCCCACAAGGCCACTGGTCAAAGGTAGGGGGGGGGGGGATCATGTATGTTGAGAAGTGTCTGGTGCAAGGCTTAATTTTTCCCCTTTTTTTCTCTACTTCTGATCTGCTTCTATTCTCTCTGCCCCCACCAGATGTGTTAAAAACAAAACAAAACAAGCCATAAGTTTCTCCTGTTCTGTGCAGTGGGTGGTCCCTAGGACACCTGAGTTGGCTGTGATGTGGGGATTTGAAGGAAGAGTTTGTTTTCCACAAACTTCGATGCCCGAAGGGTCTCCAATGTGGGAGCTTTGACTTTTGCTGGGTTAGTTCTGGGTGGGATGTTGTTGGCCAAGTTGCAATCCAACTGATTCAGCAGAAGTTTCAGTAGTAGTGGAATCTGAAACTCTGTTGTCTGGTGTGACACTGGAGCGAGAAGGTGCTGCACAGCTCAGATTGTTGGTTACAGCCTACACCTCAGTGGGAGAATTGCACTCCCGGGACTAGGAGAAACTTATTTTTCTGGCCATCAAACTGCAGTTGAGTTTCTGGATATGGGATAGAATCTTCAGTTGCTGCAGCAGATTATGGGCTGTTTCTGGAAGGCCCTTGATGGTGGTGGTGGGGCCAAGAGTAAGAACTGCCCATAAGTGGTGGCCTAGGAATCTGAGGACTGCTGGGGTTTCAGGGCTTACCCTTTGGAGATGAGTGGATGGAAGAAGATGAGGAGGGTCTGTCCATAGTCAACCTGTTCATAGAAGATGAGGAAATCTCACTCTCAAACGAAGATATGTCTCCTGTCATCCACCTAGATGGGAGCAATAAACATTGTTAACTCCTAAGTAGTGTCCTCCTTCCGCATTGCAGAGGCTCTGGAATAGGAAGTGTCTAACATACATCATGAAAAGTTCACAAATGGAAAACAATAATATTAACTTCTCTCACAATATGCTAATATATCAACCTAAGCGTTTATTGTACTGCTGTATTATGTACTAGACTTCTACAAATCTAAATTTTGTAACTGCCTTTTTAGCAATATGTAAGCCACATTGAACCTGCCATACGGTGGCAAAATGTGGGATACAAATGCAATAAATAAATAAATATAACCAAGGAATGAACTAATATGTTGAGAGCAGAAGCAAAAACTAGTGAGCAAATTGAATGAATCATGCGTAATTTATAGGAAGTTCGCCGGACAACTTGTGAAACCTGTGGTTTCAAAGAAAGACTGGAGTCTAAGATGCCATTCACTGTGAAAGTGGTCTTCTTAGGTTAATCCCTTGACTTCACCGTGTACGTCTACGCCGACAACATCCAGTTGCTCTATGTCCTAGATCACTTTACCCCGTCAAAAATCACTTCCATAAATTGCAAATTATCACAGAGAACCTACTGGCTTCATTCACGTAAGTTATCTTTAAATCCAAATAAATCTAAATATAACCTATTATTCCACACACAGACTCTTACATTGCCCTTGTCAATATTTCTTGCAAATATACAAATCCCCCAAATTCAAAGTCTTCGCATCCTTGGAATCATTTGGATTTAAAGATAACTTATGTGAATGAAGCCAGTAGGTTCTCTGTGATAATTTGCAATTTATGGAAGTGATTTTTGATGGGGTAAAGTGATCTAGGACATAGAGCAACTGGATGTTGTCGGCATAGACGTACACGGTGAAGTCAAGGGATTAACCTAAGAAGACCACTTTCACAGTGAATGGCAGCCTGGTCTTGTAAAAGTCTCACCAAGGGAAAGTGGAGATCTTGCTCAAGCAAACATTTGTCTGGCAAGACCTGGACAGCTGCAACAATCAAACATGTGCCTCATTCACATTAGGAGTGTGTCACAAAATGCCTAACCATCTGCCTGGGGTTACCCTGCGGCCACTTAGAGGGTGTAACCTTTAGACCTGATACCCTGGGTGAGAGCTCATATGAGGCCCCTGCATAGATGCTCCTGTTCAGATTGTCATTGCTGTCACCAGAATTATGATAATCTTCTGCTCCTGCAGCCATTGGCAGAGGGAGCAGGCTTGGTGGAGAGCGCCAGCTGTTCTCCAAGATCATGGATTTGGAACCTCTCTCTTGGGTCATGAGTCATGATGGACTCCAGTCTGTCTGACTGGGGTTTGCATTGCCAAGATCAGATGGTGGAGGGGAGGTGGTTGCGTTAGGAGTATTTCTGCATAATCATTTGCTTAGAGGCCAGGGCAGTTTGTTTAGCCCTGGTAAAATTTCTCTCACTAGTGACAGGAAGGGCAGTTTTTATCGTGTCAGAAAATGCCATGACTATTAGTTTATATCAACAAACAGGTGGAATCAAGAGTTCTGAAGTAGCAAGAGAGGTGTCTGTCCTGTACTGATGGGTGGAGAACCATTTTGTGGTTTTACCTTAAGCCCACATTGAAGAAGTCGATAATGTGCAAGCTGATTTCCTTAGTCGGAATGTCCTGGATCAAGGCAAGTGGGAGATAGGGACCCAGACATTCCCAATGATAGTGGACTGCTGGTGTCTTCCAGCATTTGACTTGATGGCATCCAGTTGCAACACTAAGGCAATCAGATTCTTCAGTTGCAGGAAAGAGGTCAACATACAAGGGATATAGATGTGCTGCTGCAGCCTTGGTCTAGGGCCTTCTGTATATATTCCTACTATAGTCACTGATTAGCTGATTTCTTTGTAGGATTTTCAGTCTTCCAGTTTTAGTGATGGCTCTGGATTGGTTTCAACAGCCTTGGTATGCTGATCTCATGAGCTGCTTGGTGGAAGAGCTGCTGTGATTTCTGTGAATTTCAGGGCTGTTAAAGCAGGGACTGGTAATAATGGAGAATGCAGGCCCCTTTTGGCTTATGGCTTTGGCCTTCAAAGGTGTCTGTTAATGACTAAGGCAGTGATTCTCAAACTGTGTGCTGCAGCACCCTGGTACCACAGTGGACTCTCAGGGATGCTGTGGCATTTTTCCCCCACCTTCCTGCTGCCATCCAAGCTGCTGCTACTACTGCTTCTCTAGATGAGAAGCAGCAGTGGTGGCAAAACAAACTGCAGCCACCGTGGGGCCATACTCTTCATACACATCTGACAGTCCTGCCCCCTCATATGTCTCTTGCTGATCTGCAGCACAGCCGGCAGCCGCACGAATGAAGAGTCCTGCCTTGCGGTGGCTGTAGCTTGCTTTACTAGTCTAGAGAATCAGCAGCTGGATGGAGGCTGGGAGGAAGGAGAGAAAGAGAGGCAGGGCATACGCTGGATGGAAAGAGGGAAGGAGGGCATGCATGGGAACGCAGGCATCGGTGGCTGAAGCATGCCACCAATTTGCTCGCTGGAGCTCGGCACTTGCAGTGAACCTCTTCGGCTGGCGGGGCTGGGCATATCCACCAGCAAAGGTTGGACTCAATGCTGTTGGGGGGGAGGGGGTTCCTTCAAGGAAATGTGTAGCCTAGGTGGTGGTGTGACCCGAGAAAGTTTGGGAACCACTGGCCCAGGGATTATTCTGCAGTAATGGTATCAACTCTGCCAGGTACCTGTGATCTGGATTGGCCAAAGGTCCGTCTAGCCCAGTATCCTGCTTCTAACGGTGGCCAATACAGATCACAGGTACCTGGCAGAAAGTCAAATAGTCAAAGGGGAAATAGGTCACTCCACAAAAAATGTATTAAAGAGCAAATAGGAGTAATACCACCATGGCAACAAAAACAATTACTATGTTAAAGCTAAACACAGTATACTCTATGTGTTCTGTATTTTAATTTTTATGTAAAGACATAGAGGCATCAGAAGGTTATCAGGATGAGCTATCAGACCTCTTATAGCATAGAGCTGTTTCAGTTCTAAGCTAAAGCACATAAATCATGTGCCTTGGTGTCTCTACTACTTTATTGACTTTTTTTATTTCTTTTAAAAATAAAAACTCAAACATATCTCAAACAGCTGCTGTAACATTAGTTTTACCAGAAACAATTGTTCAAATAAAGATAAAGTAAAAAAAAGCGGCTACTTTAGTTTTCCCAGATATGTAAAGTCAGTGCTGTGAAACTTGTTCAAAACACACTGATGCCTATATTAAGCAAACGGCATTTCAGTCTTCATGACCTGTTTCGGGGGATTTCTGAGCAGTCACTAAACTTAATTAAATCCATCAGCAAAAAAACACCATCATGGCTCAAATGGAAAATGGCATCTAAGTCCTTGTTGCCCTGATGGATAAAGAAGGCAATCAAAATGGCTTACTTCTTGAACAAGATGACGATGCATTCTGTTTTGTAGGCTCATTCTGCCAGGGCACAAAGGCATCTCAGGAGCCAAGGTTAGGACTGTGGGCCAAGAAGATATTTGTAAGGCATTAATATGGTCATCACTGCATTCAGTTATTGAGCATTATAGATTGAATGTCCACGCTAAGGGAAACTATTGGCAGAGTGGTCCTAGAAGGGACCTTGTTTTCTTTCTGGCTGTATTGGTAAATCTTGGGTACATCCCGTTTGTCTGGACTGGTGAAATTTGGTCTTATGCTAATTTCCTTTTTTTAGGCCCTACTAGATCAGCCATGGCCTCGCCCACAAACACCACATGCTTCTGTGATATGTTTTATGTCACAGCTAAGCACCCGGTGCTGGGCTCCCTGGTGCCATATGTATACATGACTGCTCTGTGAGTGTTAGTTATTTGTGGGCTCATTGTTTAATTCTTCTTTTCGAAAAGTATGCAGACAAGATTCAGATCTGCACCAGTCCTTATAGGGATAGTGATGTTACCAAAAGTTAATGCACTCTGCCTCTTTCTGCTAGTTGGGAGCACAACCCACTTGTCTGGACTTGTCAAACAGGACTAAAGGAAAGGAAATTAGCAGGGAAGTCCAAATTTCACCATATGGTTCTATGTGTGGTGCTTTTTTATGTATTTATTTTTTTTCAATGTCTAATTGCCTCCCTGAAAGTGCGGTCTTGTAGGTGCATGTACTTGTATAAAATTGCGCAACCATTTATGTGTATAGAAGTAGAGAAGCATGTAGAGCATGGCTCATAGAATTCTTTCTAACTCCTCCACGTCTTTATGTATATGTGTCTGTATGTTTGTGTTTGAACGTGTGTCTGACTTAGAGGGGGGGCAATTTTGTTCATGGGGGGTGTGGGTTAGGATGACTGATAGTTGGGGGTGGTGGGGGTAGGTAAGGTGGTAGAGGTCAGTTGGGTGTGGGGTTTGAGGGGTAGTGAGTGAGGGGGTTAGTTCCAGGGTGTAGGGGTGGCTTTGTGGTGGGTGTTTTGGGGTTGGATAGGTAGCTGCTGTGGATTGGTTTTTTTTTTTTTTGGGGGGGGGGGATGTGGTAGTTGGTAAGGAGTAGTTTTGGGAGGGTTGTTGAGGGGGCGTAGTTGGGGTGGGGGGTAATATAGTTATGGAGTATTTTAGGGAGTAGGTTTTTGGGCAGTGTAGCAGTTGGTGGGTTATTTGTGGTGGGAGTAGATCTGGGAGCAGTTCAGGAGGTAGGGATAGTACAGAATAATAGGGGGAAACATTTTGAATGGAGGAATTTCCTAACTGCTACGTTTCATTATATGTAAGTTTCTATGCTTCAGAAACTAGAATTGCTTTTCCCATAGAAATGCATTGGACCATTTTTTTTTGGTGGGAGGTAGGGCTTATTTCTCTGTAACCCCTGGTACAATCTGGCTCACTTTCAATGTCTCTTCACTGATTTCCCTCCCCAAATCAGAGTTTCATCCTATTTTATTCCATTTTTGGAGAGTTATTTTGCTCTCATCAAATAAAGACAAATCCCTTTTATATAATTCTTTTCAACTTCCGTTGTTGGGGAGAATAAAAATGCATTTTCTGTGTATAAAATAAGCTTTGCATATAGAAATACTTTATAAAATTACCTTCCTTATGTTTAATATTTCATACTAAACTTTAAAAAAAAACTGTACTATTGCTTTCTCTATATACACACAAGCTTTTCTCTGATATAGCATCAATCATTTTATTTTTCAGTATGTGCAGTACATGGAAAAAAAATTTTTATGGTGTGCCTACTGGGTAGGCTTAGGAATTTTGTCCTCTGTTGGACTCGGAACAGGCCTTCATACCTTTCTGCTGTATTTGGTAAGTGCAATATTGCTTACTCAGTAAGCTATTTTCTGCTGATGGTATGCTGTACTTATGGTTGTCAATAATGGATGCATGAACATGTCAACACTTTGCATGACCGATGACACAACATAAGCAACATTCACAGAAAATTCATTTCAGAGTGAAGGTGGTGCTTAATGATGCATGCAGTCTTCTGAAAATGTAAAGGGTTGCTCAGGTAGTGTTTAGATATTTTTTGTAGATAAAACTAAGCTTGTGGATTGCTTGCATTATTTAATTTGGTTCAGAAAACAAATGCTTGTTTGGTATAAGAATCTGAATCAACATCTGAGAGAGTCTCTGAAATTATTATGTGATCTTTCAGAAGTAGCAAATTTAAAGGCATAGCAAAGCTTTTAAAGCAGCAAGCATTATAACTAGGGCCATGGCTTGCTTCACATTTTTTCTGTCCCTTTTCTAGCTAGTTTATTGAACTGGTGTAAAATCATTCAGAAATAGAAAGAATTCTCACACTGTAATTTGTCTATAAAGTTGCAAAATTGGATTTTAGATTTAATCACTGTCTGCTAATCCAAGCTCAAAAGTGAGTTATATTCAGGTGCATTAAGTATTTTCCCTGCCTCAGAGGGCCTACAATTTAAGGGTTAAATTTACTAACCTGCATTACTGTAGTAATGCAAACTATTAACAAATAGCCCCGATTGACAGTAATCAAGTCTGCATTAAATAATACATATTCAATAATATCAATGCACTTTAATGTGTAATAATGAATGGTAATGTCAGTTATTAAATCCAGCTCCAAATCTGTACCTGTGACAGTTCAGGGTGAAATGACGTACCTGAGTTTACGGGGTATGAACCCTGGCTTCCCTGGTTCCTATCTCGCTGCTTGAGTACTTAGGCTGTTTCTCTACTTCTGTGGCTTTCCTTAAAGCAATTTATCAAATAAAATGAACCCTGAACCTTGAGCAATTGGACAATTTTAGGATGAACATGTTTTGATATGGGAAATGTATCTAAAAAAAACCTGTGCTAGGTAAATGAATCACTTTTACATACTTTCCGTAAGTTTTTACAGAATTGCTAACTTTTAGGCTGGAGATGCCCTCCTTTCTCCATACGTATTGCTGCTGTTCTACTCTTTTTTTTTTTTTTTTTTTTTTCTTGTTTTCTTTTTAAACATTCTTTGCTGTATTGCTGTGATCTCTTCTTGAAAGCTTTTAAATATTAGCCGTGGATGTTACTGTGTTTTAGAAAATCTGAATCAAGTGGAATCCTGCTGTGCAGGGGAAGTGAGTGGAATTAGCTGACATCTGAATTGTACATTTAGAAGACTTGGGGTTATTCTCTTCTTTGTGTGTGCATTTATCATGAGCAACAAATTCTATAATCATTAATAGGTTATCTTCAGGATAGCTTAATGATGCAATAGGAACGACATAGCTCTTCAGGGAGTAAGGGACTTCTTGTTTCTTCCACCCGGGCAAAAGAAGTATGAACACAGTATGAGTTGATTTTTACCAGTAATATATTTTGCAATAAGTGTTTATGGAACTTTAATGAGGTGTATAATTAATTGATTTCAAAAATGACTGTGTGTGTTCTAGAGAACTTGATCTATTTGTCTGGTACGTTATTGTCTGAAGCTTGTTTTTAGCCCCACTGTTCTGGGGCACTTCTGTATCCTGCTTATTGTAAAACAGCAGCACTGTAAGCATTCTCTATATCTCCCATAGTTTTGCATGGCTGAAAGTTGCAATATTGAAATACTACTCGATTTAAAGCAGTTTTGTGGTAAGCACTTCTCTGTGAATGTAACTTCAGATGAGAGTGAGGAAATCAATGCTTACCTTTAGTGGGAATGGTTCTCACATGAGCTGAAACGAAAGTGTTAAAATTGAGGGCGATGAATGTTAGTCTTTTGTTTTTTGTTTCAAGTGTCATAATCTCTGTCCTGTAGGTTCTGTTGTATTGCAGCAAACTGCCATGACCGTTTCATATCTGTCTTCCTTCAAAGTCAAAGGTGGTTCAGAGGCACACATGCTACCTCCCTAGATAACTTAAAGCGCTATTTATTATTATTATTATTATTATTATTATTGGATTTAGCTCACACCTGACAAAAATAGAAACTGGGGAAAGCTAGGATAAATAAGGGTAGAGATCCAGGGTAATGAGAGGTTATTTTCAGCTAAAGGTTGCGACTTGATCTGCAGTAATCCTCTGTTACTAAGGTCTCTAGCACAGTAAGGTATGAAAAATAAATGCATTAAATAAAGAAACTTAAGAAGGGGTCCTGATATTTTGAAACAGTGTAAAAGGGCTCCTTTTATTTTTCTTTATAACACATAGATGGCTGGATCTACAGTGATCAAAGTTGGTTCACAAATAAGGCCTAAGATAGAGCTATAAAGTGATTATGTAACAAATAATGTAGTTGGACAGTGTGTGTGTGTGTGTGTGTATGTATATATATTTGAGTGACTCTGCTAAGGATTGTGTGCATTAAAAGCCTTAAAGAGAACTTTGTGATATGGCACAGTGGAGCAGGACCTATAACATTTGAAGGGATATTACACAAAAAAATGAGTATTGACTATTAATAAATGCATGTTAGCAGAATAGACTGAAAAAAGGAACATTTGGAGGATGTTATATTATATTCTTATGCTCAGTGTTCTGAGTGTTTAGAAACTCATTGATGTGCCCCCTGTTTTAGTGGCTTGGCTCAACGAAGCTATTTATTGCATTTGAGTTTTACATCTCATCAAAATATTACAAATAATAAAAAATCATTCCACAATACAATAACATTTTCATTCACCGCCTAAGCATTGCATACATCATTCACTTACTATGATGTTCTTCATCAGTCCCATCTAACCTGAATTAATCTTCCCTCTTCACACTTTGGCTAAGACACAATAATAAGAAAATGATGAAGTTAAGATCAGGTTGTTGAAGTATGGGTTTGTGAGGTTTCCTGTCTCCTGTGCCACATTTAAGCCCAGTACGTTCTAATCAGAGTGAGCTTTCCAGGAGTTTGTTTTCTCTTAAATGCCTTTAGCTCTAGGGAAGATAATATCAGATCTGAATCATGTTGGAAATGACTTGTAAAGGCTTTTTGTTTTCTATTTTTTAGTGCTAACCGTTGATCTTCCCAAAGACAGGATGAATTTTTGTTATGAAGAGAGTTTGATTTTCTTTGTAAACAGCATTTGAGTACTGTGGGACAGTTAAGGCAAAAATATATTATGAAATATTTTCCACTAGCATTCATGTTAAGGAAAAGAAAATTTGTGTGTGGGTCACCACAGGCCATCTGAGCATTGTCTCTGTGCTATGCAGGGGTAGAATCCCTTGTGTTTCAAAGGCAAGGAAATAGAAATGATAAAACCTAATAGAATTCTTACCTTCCCGGCCTTTGTATTTGAAATACTGTATTATATTTTGTGAGATGTGGAATATAGTCCAATTAAAAATACAGAAAAATGCAGTTTATTGCTTTTTACTCTACATGTAATCAAATTTTACAGCAATAAGTTTTCACACCTTTGTGAGGAATGCTGTCCCTATATTTCGGTCAACCTTGGTGATAAAGTGATCACTTGAGGCTGAAATCTGTTCCACAACATCAAATATGCAGTCAGGGACATGTAAGTGTGATATTTTCACTCTTACTTCTCAGTAGTAACTTTATATTTTGAGCTTTTTTATTTTTTCTTTACCTCAAAATGTCCCAAGCTGTACTTACTGAGGTTATCTGAACTCTGGAAGTAAATATGTTTTTACTAAATTTATGGTTTGAATAATTTGAGATTTTGCAAAGAAGTCTATTAAAGTTGTTAAGTGAAATCTCTCTGAACTCTCCCTTCTTTCTCTTCCTTCCCACCTTCCCCAAATCTTTTTATAACATTAAGCATAATAAAATCAAAGCATGGCAAGATGTAATAAGAATGACTGTGCTTTTACCTGGCTGAGATATCGCACATTGGATGCACTGTGATGCCCCAGGTCAAGGGCTAAATGATTTGACCTTTCAAGAATGCTTTGAAAGAGAAGGGAATACTGGTACTGAATTTCCAGATTATATTTGGCTGCTGCAGCCTGCATTTAAAGAGAAAAAATGCTGAGCACAGCAGAATATTGGCTCATATAAAACTAGTAGGGGTCCTTTTACAATGCTGTGGCAAAAAGTGGCCTTATTGCACCCTTATTCGGGTCTTTCCTGCGTGCTAAGGCCACTTTTTGCTGCGGCTGGAAAATGGGCAGTTTTCCAATTTAATGGTCATGCGACAATGTTGCCTTTAGCGTGCATCCATTAATAAAAATTAGCATGGTGAGCCCTTACCATCACTTATTTTGTAGGTATATTAATGGTGATTTATAACAAACACATTAAACTTCACTTCTCATTTTCTCTGTTTTGCATCAAGCGCACATACACTTGCTTTCAGGTGACATCCAGAAGATGGTATTAACAAGTGCTAAGATAAATGGGTAAAGGTCTAAAGGTGAGAGTTGTTGTTTTTTTTATTTTAATCCAGGAAGATGACATTGGATCTAAAGAGAATTGTAAGGTTAGTTAAGGAGTACAGGTCCCGCAGAATCTTGTAAAGCTCTTTAACTAAAGCCACCTGGGCCAGATGTTATGTAATTAGGCTACTTGTATGATTTTGTGAATTTCCTCTTTTGCTACTGATGTATTCAACTCCATGATGTAGTGATCATCTTATTTGAGCAGTGTAAGTTTGCTCAGAAACTCATGAATTACCACAGGGCTGCTTTGCACAGCTGCAAATAGGCAGTTCCTGAATTATTTTGCTGATAATTTTTTTCGCTGTTTACTACCTTTCCCAACTGAGTGTGCATAGCAGATAAATCTATTACGTTTTAGTAATGTTTAAAAGCATCTTATCTTACTTACTGTCATATTTATACAATTTGAATTTATAGTAAAAGTTTTCCTTATCATCCTGTTAGACCAGTACCAACCAGCAAGTAGTGCACCCCTACCAATAGATGGGAGGGAGAAAAATTTGAATATTCCAGTGTCCTTACCCACAATAAGGAGTAGTGCAGCCTGGAACACTTCAGTATTCTCTGCCACCAGCAGCTGGTGCAAGTTGGACTGGTGCAGAAGGATCATAAGATTGGCCAGACTTCTAGGCTTCTGTTCATGGGCTACAGTCCTGAGGTAGAGTCCTTGAACTGGGATTTAGTTTGTGGACCTTCCCTCAGCTAAATGTGGTGCAACTTAGCCTTTTGCAGTACTGAACATAGCCTTTGGATTCTCCTCAGGTGCGGTAGCACAGTAGAAGCCTTTAGGAACCACTGCTGGTTCCTCCCTAGTTCTCTCTGAGCAGTGTTGGTTGTGATACTGTCAACTGAATAGGGCAGCTTTATCAAAGTTTACCGCCAGTAGGGTCTCGATGCCTTCAGGCTGCTAGTGTGGGAGCTGGTGATTAAGCACAACGGCTGGCTCCTAGTCCCTGATGCAGTCAGGAATAGCACTAGCACAGCTGTGTGACTTCAGGGAGCCACAGGTGCTGCTGGAGGAACAGTTGGAGCTACAGTCTGCAGGTCCCAGCACTGAGCCATTTTCAGCGGGAAAATTGAGCATCTTGCTGCCAGACCGCATGGCTCCTGTGTTTTTTGGTTCAAGCCCAGTAGTGCCTTCATCAGAGTTGGGGAAGCTCTGGAGGGCCCCTGGTGAAATTGTGGGCCCTGTTTAATCCAGACCTCCTTAGGTGGCATTTAGGGACGCCCTTTTACCAAGCTGTGGTAAAAGGGGGCCGGGACATGTTTTTGATGTGCACAGAGGCCCCCTTTTACTGCAGCAGGTAAAAGACTGAGGTTTTTTTTTCCTTTTAAATTTCCTTTTAAAGGAAATGGCTCTTTGCTAATCACAGGGATTGATGTGCAGCCATTTCCGGGGCCGGCGCCCTTACTGCTACCTATTTAGGCGATAAGGGCTCTTGCGCTAACCTGGCAGTAACACGCGTTGCCCAATTATCACCGGGTAAGCCACAAAAAGCTAGAAATGGTACACACTGGTGGTGGGAACTGTAGTTCCAAATTGTCACGCAGAAAGCCCAATGTCATGCAGTAGGCCCTTTGTAAAAGGACCCCAAAGTGGGGCGAGGTAGTTCCAAATTGTCACACAGAAAGCCCAATGGCATGCAGTAGGCCCTTTGGAAAAGAGCCCCAAAGTGGGGCAAGGTAGAAAAATGGGTGGGAAGCAAAGTCTTATGATAACATGCAGTGTAAAACAAACAGCTGTGGGTCCACCATAGACAAAGATCACTGTTTTTCCACTATATTTCTGAATGTAATTTCTTGGTTTGAATTTATAAGAAGTGCTATATGTTTTATGATTCATTTGGTTTGGGGGAATGCGCTCTATATTTGTTTCCTGAAGGACTCTCATTTTAATTGACAGTTTGAATCATTATCGGTTCCCTTCCATTGACCCAGTGTAATGCAGATCTGTGCTGCTAGCATATGTAATGCCAGATGGTGGCAGCAAAGTCAGAGAAATCTAATTAGAAGTGTTTTATAAGCTGCTCTCCCAGGTGTGGGAAGTGACAGAATCTGAAGTACTGTAATAAGATATTATATTTCCACCTGCTCTGTATTATATACCAGCTGTATTTTAAAATGTATTTTCCAGGGTTGTTTTTTTTTTAATTTAAGCTCATTCCCCTTGCTTTATAAATGTTGGGCATCCATGGTTTGTACAAGTAAAGATCAGATTGCCATAATTTTTATTTTTGATAGTACTATCCACATTAGGATCTGTTGTACATTAAGATATTTTGGTATGTATTTTTTCATCTTTTACCATTTTTGTTATTCAGCATTTTTAAGCAAGTGGTTTAATTCCCTTGTTTTGGCAAGAGTTGTAAAGTAATTGTCTCCTTAGTGTAGTCAGATGACAGGGTGTTAACCGCTTCCTATGTTGGGCACATGTTTTTCTGAGTCAAAGGTCAAGACAGGAGTGTCCTGGTCTTTAGACCTCAGATCCTAGGTTTGGATCTTAGCCACATAGGGGCTAAGAGGCAATCATGCTTAAAGGCTCATTGTCTCTTACAGGTGAGTTGATAAAGGCGAAAGTCTGTTATTTACTTTGTTCTGTATAATTTGATAGCTCACAGTGCAGTTCAGGATTGGATTAAGGTATAACAGATGATGTCCTTGTCTCTAGTTACTGGAGTAAGCCCAGTGGTGCAGAATCACCCTGGATACAGCATAGGTGCAGTGCTTTTTTAAACATATTATTAAAACCATTTTAACTGGGCTAGGCTGATAGGTAATTGAGCCTGCTGCACTGGTCAGGTGAGCCATCTTGGCATGGTTTAGTAATGCTAACAGGTATAGAGGTATATTTTTATTCCATCCTTGTCCATTCTGTAGCTGCTTCTGATCACTGTATTTATTTTTATAGTAGGCTGGTGGACCTACAATTTGGCACAGACAAACTGTCTTCAGAAGCCTTATTTGCAATTAAAACAAAAATGATCAGCTGATAATTTTATGTGGTACTCCTTAGGATGAGTGCTTATATAGCCAGGTCCTACATTTTTTTATGTTATAATTTTAGTTCATGTGGGCTATGTCAGATTAAATGCCCTAGACAATGAAGTTCAGAAGAGGCAGCATGACCAGTTACGGTACAAGGTTTTCTGTACCCCTCAACATGCCTCTGCCTTTTTCTCTAGCGTATTCCTAGAGACAAGGATTGATAAGCTTTTATGGCCATTTGATTCCTGAAACTGTTACTGGGATTAGCAGTACGTATTAGTTTGGAGATTTAGAGGCATATTTTCAAAGCACTTAGCCTTCCAAAGTGGAACTTGGAGTGGAGGAGTGGCCTAGTGGTTAGGGTGGTGGACTTTGGTCCTGAGGAACTGAGTTGGATTCCCACTTCAGGCACAGGCAGCTCTCCTTGTGACTCTGGGCAAATCACTTAACCTTTCATTGCCCCATGTAAGCCACATTGAGCCTGCCTTGAGTGGGAAAGCGCGGGGTACAAATGTAACAAAAAAAAAAAACCTTTGGAAGGCTAAGTGCTTTGAAAATATACCTCTCAGTAAATTTAACATTAGCACTTGTCGGTTAAGAAGTAAACTCAAACCACCAGCTCATGGTGAGCAACCTAATCAGCCACCAAATGGCATTTGATCACTAGTGGCTGTAGTAAGGTAAAAACAGTGACATGAAGGTGAAAATTACTATTGCTACCCACTAGCTATTTATTGAGATGAATTTAAGCATGTCTATGTACATTGCTAGTACGCTGCAAAGGCTGTCCCCCTCTCCACTTGTGACTGAACTCATTCACCTGTTGAATAGTACAGTGAGCACAAGAGGAAGTAGAATTGCACTTAGACTAAGAAAAGAAATTTCTTTGAAGACAAGCAGATTTACTGTATGTAGTTACACAAGTCATTGTGACTATTGGTGCTGAACAAACTTCCAGAACTCCCTGGAAAGGTAAAAGCCAATTGGCTATTTTATCAAGTCAAAAGTTGGCTGGAATAGTTTCCGTTTAAAAGACATGGAAAACACCATCTGGGTAAGTATACCCCTCCCCCAGTTTGTATAAACTTCTAAAAATAGTTTAACTCGTGATTCACTGATCTCTATGGAGTAAACATACATGGGGGTCAGTAATAAGTAGGAATCTATGTTTACCAGCACATTATTACTCCCTGTGCAGATATAAGAGCTACTGATGGGACAAAGAATATGAGTCACTGAATAACAAGAACAAAATAGATTTCAGAGAATTTATCACAGCTGTCCAGTGATGATGACTGAAAGTGACCTGCTTTCTGTTACAAAAGGAGGAGTGAATTCTCTGGTGGGATCATATGATTTGCTTCCTGTCTTTTCTTAGACACTGAATGGAGCAATTGTATGGGGCAAGAAGATGTTGATGTCAGCTGAAGTGGTGCTTGAAATGCCTCTTACGGTGGCCTGTCTGTGTATTTATGTAGAATTAAGAAGGGATAGGTAATGTGGGAGATTAAAGTACAGTTTGGTTATCTAAGTGTGGCCAAAAGGTACACATGCTGAGCATGACTGAGAGACTGACTGGCTGGTTCTGTGACTTTTACTTTTCACAGTGAAAACTTTCCAAAAGGTGGAACAAACATCAAATTCTGACACAAATCCTGGCAATATCTTTGCAGATATTGTCAAAATAAGTTGTCATAAGCTAACTGAAAGGTTGCTTTAATGCCCACTAGCTCTGCAGATTTGTTTTAATGGCAAGTTACAGTAAGTCACAATCTATGCAACACATTTTCAAAAGGATGAATTATGAGGTCTGGTTAGTGCCCTTAATGCATAAATTAAAATTAAGAAAGGTGCTGCTTTAAGAAATAGGACACCACAGATCTAAATGTTAATAACATGGATGACTGGAACTGAGTGTTCCTCAAAAACAAATGTAAACTCAGTGCAATATATGAGAGCACACAAAGGTGTAAGGAAGAATGTATTGAAAACCGCCAAATGCCTCACCCAGCAGAGGCGGGATTTTTCCCTCTTGTATGATGTGGCTAATGAAAGAACTCTTGAGATCTTCAAAGCACACATACTTGATGTTTTAGTCAATTTAATGAGAGGTATTAACATTACCAAAATGTGTTTTCTGTAATATGAGAAGGAAGAATAGATGTAAAATTTGGGAACATCTGCAGCAGTTAACATGACAGTTAAAATAATGGTTTCTTTCTTCTTTTTTTCCTTTTAAATTCTTTATTTATGAACTGGTAAATTAGGAGCCAGCCCGAACACTTAGGAGTCAGTAACTGAGATCTCTCTCATCTTCCCCTCCTCCCCCCCCCCCCAGTCATTATCCCCACTAAAATTTAGAGGGGAGGGAATTCCCTTAGAGTTGCAGCAGCTGTTTTAAAAACTGATTTACTAAGCGGAGCATTAAAAAAAAAGTCTAAGCCCCCCCCCCCCAAAAAAAAAATCCTGCTCATAAAATCAAAAAAAAGTCCATCTCACAGCCATAAACGGGAAAAGCGTCTAGATTTCCTGTTCGATTATGGCTGTGAGGTGGAAGTTTTTGCACTGAAAATGTCCAAAATGAATATCCATTTTCCAAGGTGAAACATCCATTTTTGAATGACAAGAAAACCGGAATATGAATGTATAGCATCATTTTCAAAAATATAGTGACACAGATGTTTCTGCAAAACAGAGGAGTAGCCTAGTGGTTAGTGCAGTGGACTGTAAACCAAGGGACACAGGTACAAACCCCACTGTAACTGTTTGTAAATGTGATCCCTCCAGGACCTGAAAAATACCTACTGTACCTGAATATACACACTTCAAGTTTATTCAAGACTTTCTATCCAGCCCAACTGAACATACCATCTGGGCAGCATACAATCCAAAAAGAGAGGGGGCGGACAAATAGCACAAACTAGAGACAAGAAGAATAGGCACAACTACAATATAAAAAGGAAAGAGGGGGCGAAGGGAAAAAACAGGATGGGTAAGCCTTAAGGCTTTCAGGTGTCTTATATATTTAGGTGCAGTAGGTATTTTTGTGTTTCTGGAAGTCTTAGAATTATATATTAAAAAAAAAAAAGTTGAAGTGGGACTTGAAACGGGACTAGATAAAAATGTCTTCCATTTTAGACATGGACGTTTCTTCCAGTTTGAAAATCGCTGTTGGATGTCCTACTTTTGGGCCCTCCCTAGTCCAGCCCAGAACATACCCCTTTGCTATTTAGGTAAACTGCAGTGTGAAATGTCCAAATTCTGGCTTTTCAAAATCAGGATTTGGATGTTTTTTTAAGAGATGGATTTTTTTAAGCATTTTGATGTATCCATCTGCTTTGAAAATGAGCACCTTGGTTTTCAGATATTAATACCCCTCTGTTCTGTCCCCCCTCTCCCCCCCCCCCCCCCCACTGAGAGTCATCTTCAAAATTAGCATTACATGATCTGAAATTTGGATCAGCAGTATGTCTTCAGCCAAGCACTCTTGCTCATGTGCAACTAAGAACTTTGAGTAATTATCATTCTTTTTAGAATAGAAAGTATGTTTGATTAAATTTCCCTTTGCTAACCACACCAGAGCGATGTATAATATAAAACTTTAAGTACTTTTACATCATAACACAAAAATAAAAAAAAGCTTATAAATAAAATAAAAACACAACACTAAATATAACAGTTGCACATTCTTCACTACTACTACTATTTAGCATTTCTATAGCGCTACAAGGCGTACGCAGCGCTGCACAAACATAGAAGAAAGACAGTCCCTGCTCAAAGAGCTTACAATCTAATAGACAAAAAATAAAGTAAGCAAATCAATTAATGTGAACGGGAAGGAAGAGAGGAGGGTAGGTGGAGGCGAGTGGTTACAAGTGGTTACGAGTCAAAAGCAATGTTAAAGAGGTGGGCTTTCAGTCTAGATTTAAAGGTGGCCAAGGATGGGGCAAGACGTAGGGGCTCAGGAAGTTTATTCCAGGCATAGGGTGCAGCGAGACAGAAGGCGCGAAGTCTGGAGTTGGCAGTAGTGGAGAAGGGAACAGATAAGAAGGATTTATCCATGGAACGGAGTGCACGGGAAGGGGTGTAGGGAAGGACGAGTGTGGACAGATACTGGGGAGCAGCAGAGTGAGTACATTTATAGGTTAGTAGAAGAAGTTTGAACAGGATGCGAAAACTGATAGGGAGCCACAACAAAAGAACATGGCTACAATGCCAATAATATTCCTGACAGGCCAGTAACCCAGCTGTCTCATATGTTTTTTTTTTTAAGCACCTTTTTAATTTCACATGAGGATTCCTCCCTGAAATAAATGGTGAGTGAATTCCAAAGAAAAGGAGCTATATAAATAAAAGTAGAATGTCTTGAACCCTCTAGCCAGCTCTTAGATGGAAGTGAGGGAGAACTAGTAAGCTCTGTTGAGATGATCTAAGTGACTGACTTGGGCTATAAGGAAATCAGTAAATGTGCAAGATGATACCTGTCCAAAATGCCCAGTGTCAATAAATAAAATTGTACACATATACTATACACTTCATACAACGAACAGTATAGCAAATACTGAAAGAAACATAACCGTGTACTCTTTCTTTGGGGGACTTCCTCTGAGCATGCTCTATGCCTGTAGAAGCAGTCTCCACAGAAACTGGACTTGGAGTCAAACTCAAGTTTTCTCTGTGGCAATGTGCAGCACTACCTCGGCTGAGTTTATTTAATAGTTTGATATGTTTTATAGTATTTATTTTAATCTTCTTGGGGTACTATAATGGTGAATTAAATTTGAAAAAAAGGAAAGTACCTTGCATTAGCTGTGGTTTGCCCTGCCTTATCTTCTTTTCAAAGGTACACTAATGGCAGAGATAAGTATGGAATGAGTCACACACCCGTGGGAGCTGGCGATCCCCAGCCAGAGATACATTCTTCAGTTTGCCCCTTGTCTTAATCAGATATGGAGTAACAGATGTTCCCTATGGTTAGGAATGACTCAGAAGCTTCTTCTTGGGGTTTTTTTTTTCTTTCAGAAAACTTTCAGAGCAGTGGTTAAACATTTTGATGTAATAAAGGAGAACAGCTTTAAAATATTGTTAAAGGCCCCTATTTACTAAAGATTTTTGTCCCTGATGTGTTAAGAGCCTACCTACAAAATTTAGGTGCATTAGGGGCAAAATCTTTGTAATAAATGTTGGGGGGCAATCCAACCATTTTGGGATGGCTGCTCTGTAGTTAACACATAACAGATTACACAGATGAAAGTTAGTTACACTTCTAGAGGTCTAGTTAACAGTATCACGTTTTCTGCTACATTAGCAGTTAATGTGTAATGACCTGTGGGTTTACTGCCAAGGTATTGTCCCTGCCCGTTCCATGCCACAAAATACAGGGGTGGTGCAAGGATATTGGGCACCCTAGATGAACTGGCAATCTTGTGCCATGCAACTGCTGACACAAGCCAAAAAGACGTTTGAACTGTATTGCTGGCTCAGCTCCTAAAGCTGGAGAACGAAGGATATGTAAAAGCACATTGCTTTCCTTTGAGGTATGGAGTCAGTATAGGTGGCTCAGCACCTGAAGCTGGAGGAGGAAGGGTGTTTAAGGGCATGTTGGTTTGCTCTGAGGCATCGGATTAGTCTGAAATTCCCTCTGGTAGGTGTGTAACTTAAGTCTGTGCTCCCCTAAAGAGAGAGAAAACATTTTAAGCAAACAAACAAACAAAAAAAAAAGTAAAGCGCTTCTATTGCCAATTTGCAACTTGTGCTCAGCAGAAGGTTTGGAGGTTTCTGGATGCTGCACTGTTGACCAAATTCAAATGCTTGTTTATAAACGATTGCATTCTGTCAAAATCTCTACCAGGATTTCAAGAGATAGGACTATGACTCATAAGGGCCTGTATACAAATGCATGTTAAATTTATGAAAAAGTTGGGAAAAGTAACCTTTCAAATTTTTACTGTGCTTAGTATAATAGCCTTTTGCATCTGATGTACTAAAATTACATTCAGATTGTAACTGCATGTGTACACAGGAACTCTTTGTCTCCCCCCCCCCCCCCCCTTGCCCCCAGCAATATTGAAAGTATATCCTGGAATATGACTGTCTATAAAATAAAGTTTTAGCAGGTTCTGTAGTTAACACAATATAGCCATTCTTAACATGGATATTAACTTTAAAATAGCTGCCATTTGATGTTTGGCAGTTTTCCCAGCATCACACCTTGGTTCGTGTGGCTCCCCATAGTACATAGAAATTGGTGTGAATCTACAAAAAATGCTGTACATTCAGTAGGACAAAATATTTAAACACACATGAATACAAGTGTATTGCTTCTTCAGCTTATTGAGAGTGGAGTAGTCTCATATATAACACACGATAAAGATTATTTGATTTTTCACCCAATGACTGGGTGTATTATCTGTGTGTATTGTCTAATCATTGACTTAACCTCCACCTTCCTTTGCTAATCTTATATATGAAAATATATTTCTGTTTATCGATATGCTATCATCTAATTTTATGCAGCACTTAGCTTGAACAAGTTGGTGCTCTTAAAACCCCGACAGGTCCCCGTTTCGTGGCTACTTTTTCAAGGGGGAGTCACCAGTTCAAGTAACTGTCTCAAGTGCAACTGCAGCATTACTCTACATTCAGTAGGAAGCAGGTATGATTTCCTCTGCCACAACAGACCAGATGCTTGTGAGCAACAAACTATGAGAAATTAGCATTGAGATTGTGACCTAGAAGGGGGAAGAAGGTAAGTGAAAGCATGGTCGGGGGGGGGGGGGGGGGGTTATAGGGGGCTACAGACCTGAAATGAAACCCACGGTTAGAATTGTGAGCTAATTAAGGGGCCTTTTTACTTAAGCTTAGCACACACTAAATGCTACGAAACCCATAAGTATAAATTGTGCTTCTTAGAATTTAGCATGTGCTAAAGTTTATTTATTTATTTGGATTTTTGGATTTATTTACTGCCTTTTTGAAGGAATTCAATCAAGGCAGTGTACAATAAGAATAAATCAAACATGAACAATAGACAATTACAGCAGTAAAAACATTCAAATAACAATACAAAGTATGGCATATTATACTACTTATATTACACTAGTAAAAAAGGCCCGTTTCTGACACAAATGAAACGGGCGCTAGCAAGGTTTTCCTTGGAGTGTGTATGTTTGGGAGAGTGTATGTGAGAGTGACTGTTTGAGAGTCAGAGTGAAAGTGTGAGTGTGTGAGAGAGAGAGAGAGTGAGTCTGGGTGTGAGTGTGTTTGTGAGAGAGTGTGTGTGAGAATGAGAGTGTGTGCAAGTGTGTATGTGAGACACAGTGTGAGAGAGAGTGTGTGTGAGACACAGATTCTCTGTGAGAGTGAGTGTATGACACCAAGTGAGTGTGTGAGTGACTGTGTGGCACATAGAGAGTGAATGTGATACAGTGTGAGACAGAGTGTGTGAGAGTGAGAGTCAGAAAGACATTGTATATGAGAGAGAGAGTGTGAGCTGTGCCCTCCCAATCCATGGCCATCTGTCCCCTGCCCCCTCCATTCATCCTTTTCCAGCAATTCCCCTCTGTCCCTGAGCCCTGCCCTCCCAATCCATGGCCATCCATGTTTGTCTGTCACCTGCCCCCTCCATTCATCCCTATCCAGCATTTCCCCTCTCTGCCTGAGGCCTGCCCTGCAATCCATATCCATCCATGCCCATCTGTCCCCTCCATTCATCCCTATGCAGCAATTCCCCTCTCCCTGAGTCCTGCCCTTCCAATCCATGCTCCTCTGTCACCTGGCCCCTCCATTTTTCCCTATCCAGCATTTCCCCTCTCTGCCTGAGGCCTGCTCTGCAATCCATATCCATCCATGCCCATCTGTCCCCTCCATTCATCCCTATCCAGCAATTCCCCTCTCCCTGACTCCTGCCCTTCCAATCCATGCCCATCCATGCTCATCTGTCACCTGGGCCCTCCATTTTTCCCTATCTAGCATTTCCCCTCTCTGCCTGAGGCCTGCTCTGCAATCCATATCCATCCATGCCCATCTGTCCCCTCCATTCATCCCTATGCAGCAATTCCCCTCTCCCTGAGTTCTGCCCTTCCAATCCATGCCCATCCATGCTCCTCTGTCACCTGGCCCCTCCATTTTTCCCTATCCAGCATTTCCCCTCTCTGCCTGAGGCCTGCTCTGCAATCCATATCCATCCATGCCCATCTGTCCCTTCCATTCATCCCTATCCAGCAATTCCCCTCTCCCTGAGTCCTGCCCTTCCAATCCATGCCCATCCATGCTCCTCTGTCACCTGGCCCCTCCATTTTTCCCTATCCAGCATTTCCCCTCTCTGCCTGAGGCCTGCTCTGCAATCCATATCCATCCATGCCCATCTGTCCCCTCCATTCATCCCTATCCAGCAATTCCCCTCTCCCTGAGTCCTGCCCTTCCAATCCATGCCCATCCATGCTCCTCTGTCACCTGGCCCCTCCATTTTTCCCTATCCAGCATTTCCCCTCTCTGCCTGAGGCCTGCTCTGCAATCCATATCCATCCATGCCCATCTGTCCCCTCCATTCATCCCTATCCAGCAATTCCCCTCTCCCTGAGTCCTGCCCTTCCAATCCATGCTCATCTGTCACCTGGCCCCTCCATTTTTCCCTATCCAGCAATTTTCCTCTCTCCCTGAGTCCTGCCCTCCCAATCCATGCCCATCCATGCTCCTCTGTCCCCTGCCCCCTCCATTCATCCATTTCCAGTAATTCCCCTCTCTCCCTGTGCCCTGTCTTCCTAATCCATACCCATCCATGCTCCTCTGTCCCCTGCCGCCTCCATTCATCCTTTTCCAGCAAGTCCCCTCTCGCCCTTCCATGACCCCCCCCCTCGCATCCATGCTACTCTCTCTCCCATGTCCCAGCCTGGCCCGCCCTCTTCTCCCCCCCCCCCCCTTCGCATCCATGCCTCGCATCCATGCATCCCTTTTTTTTTTTATTATTCTTTTTAACTTTACCTCCGTGGCGGTTCGTGCAGCGAAGCGTCAGGGAAGGAGGCGGCGCTCCCGACGTCTAGCTTTCCCTTCGCTGTGTTCCGCCTTATTTTGAAGGCGGAACACAGCGAAGGGAAGGCTAGACGTCGGGAGCGCCGCCTCCTTCCCTGACGTTTCGCTTCCCGATTTGTTTGTTTTTTTCGCGAGGGCGGGGCAGAGACGGCTGGCTGGCTTGAAGGCTTCACACCACGAATCCACGAACCCTACAGCTTCAGTGACGTCAGATGGCTTCAGGGCATGGCTTCAGGGCTTCACAGAACGTTGTCCTCATTAGAACGTTCACGGTGCGTTTTATTATATTAGATATTGTGTTGGCATTGTAGCATTTTAATTGACAGTGTAGGGTATAAGCAAAATGGAACATATAGATAGGTAAGAGAGTAAGTAAGAGGAGTTAAAAAATAAGGTGACTAATTTTAAAGAAAGGTGCATATGAGGTCAGAGAGATGGTTAAATATTATCTCAGTTAGGGTAGGAGTGGACAAACATGCCCTGCTGCAGTATATGCAACCTGTCTCACTCCTTGTGTGTGTGAGTGAGACTAACAAATTAGTTACTTTTTCCATTAAAGGCCTGGTTGAAGAGCCAAGCTTTCACCTGCTTCCTGAAGTAGAGATAATCTTGTGTTAAGCGGAGTCTTTCAGGCAGTGCATTCCAGAGTGTGGGGGCTAATCCGGAGAAAGCTGACTTGCAGGTATCACATTGTGTAATGTCTTTTGGAGAAGGTGTGGTTAGGGATGCCTTGGGGAGGACCTTAGTGTCCATGGAGGCGTGTAGAGGATCATCTTACTCTTCAGGTACTCAGGGCCATTTCCTTTAAGGGCCTTGAAGATCAGACATAGAGTTTTAAATTTAGCCTTGTACTAGTAGCCAGTGACGTTTTGCAAAAATGGTGTGACTACAACCTTCTGTTAGTCTTGCTGCAGTATTCTGAATCAGTTGGCGCTGGTGTAGGCCCTTTGTAGTCAGACTGTTGTAGAGTGCATTACAGTAATCCAGTCTTGATGTTATGGCATGCACAACTGGGATAAGATTTACCTTCTCAATATAAGGAGAGAGGCAGCGTAGCTGTCGCAAATAGTAGAAGCAGCTCTTGAAAGTTGCTTGGATTTGGGGAATCAGAGTAAGTGCTGAATCTAACTGTATTCCAAGGTTCCTGACTTGTGAATTGAGGGGGAGTTTGTACTTCCCAAAAGAGATTTTGATGTCAGGTATGTATCCACTTGTGTTAGGGACCCAGAGAAGCTCGGTTTTACTTGGGTTCAGGCAAAGTTTGTTGTGTTTAGCCCATTCTTGAATTGATGTTAGGTAATCAGTTTATTCAGGGCTGTAGATAAGCCTGGTTCAGTGGGTATGAGTAGCGGCACATCATCCACGTAGATATAGAACTGAGTGTCCATTGACTGAATCAGCTCAGCTAGTGGCTTGAAGTAGGTATTGAACAGAATAGGTCACAGTATCGATCCTTGTGATACCCCACAGGTCAGTGCCCATAGTGACGATGAGTTGCTTTATGGATTATTAGCTGTCTGATGGGATCTAAACCAAGCAAGTTTAGTAAAAGGGCCCTCAAATTCTGTAAAAGTGTTTAAAATTCTAAAATGTATTTATTTAGAGTTAACTGACATCTTTTTCGGTAGTAGTTCAAGGTGAGTTACATTCTGGAACAATAGGGGCCAGATTCTGTAAATGGTGTCTAAAATCTAAATGCGTCTGATTAACGCACCTAGTGCTATTCTATATAATGTGCCTAAAGTTAGACGTGGTATATAGAATAGCGCATAGTACTGGTGAATGTGCCTAAATTTACACCACTGAAAAGCTGGTGTAAATTCCCACGTCTAAATGTAGGCGCATTCCCCCAAATTCTATAACACGCATAAATTCGAGTAACTCCCCTGACATGCTCACGCTCCTTCCATGTCTGCGCCCCCTTTTCAGCTACACGCATTGGAATTTACGCGTTCCTCTTTTTAGAATACACCTAAAAAAGAAGTGCACATAAATTACAATTATTGCCAATGATAATTGGTTGTTATCGGCCAATTATCACTGGCTCATTACTCAAGTAGCACATGTAAATTGGCCATGCACACAATTTAACGTATGCTACTCGCCACGCCTTATAGAATCCGGCCCTAGGGTTTTCCTTGTCCCTGAAGGACTTACATAGTAACATAGACTGTCCATCCAGTCTGCCCAGCATTGTAATTGAGGAAATGGAGGGTTAAGTGACTTGCTCAAGATAACAAGCAGCAACAGCAGGATTTGAACTAGAGTTGTTTGGTTGTCAGTCTGGTGATCTAACCATTAGGCGGCAACTCCATTCAGCATTCCTGTCGAAACAGCATCAGGTCTCATTCAGCAAACAAAGACATTGCAACAATTATTTAGACAAAGAGCTTCCACACTTTCAACTTGTCTTCTCTTTGCTAGACAGATATGGCTGTAGGTAGATGATTAAACCCCTGAATTCCCCTGTCTTTTTGTCTGCCCAAAAATAGAACAAAAAGCAGACTTATATCATGTCATTCTGATGATCAGTCACTGTCTGATTTAGTTTATAAATTGCCCAAGTATTCCTAGGGAATCACATTCCAGTCAGACCGCAGGCTCCTCTTGGTCCTTGGTCAGAAAGTGTGGCAAACAAATGGTTCTCATATGAATCAGCATGTGACTCGCTATTCCTAACTCCTGCGCTAGACTTTGCCTCTTCTTGCCCATCTGCAAAATACAGGACAAAAATTGAGTCAAACTGTTGATGAGGATACCAGTAATGCATAGCTGTGCAGTTATTTCTAGATCTCTTAGTACTTTCTTCATTCAGTAAAACGTTGCATCTGTATGCTGAGTGTTTTTGATTTGATATGTTGGTTGTATAGATATATATTAATAAGACAATGTATGGTAATATAGAACATACTCATTTTTGATGCATATGAGATTCAATACTAAAGCTGTAAAGCTGGTATGCTTCAAAAAGGTTGACAATAAACAGAGAAAAATGTAGGTAGATAAAGATCCTATGGCCTATCCAGTCTGCCCAGCCATGCCATCTACTCTCCTTATCTCCTTATTTCCTTAGAGATCCCATGTATTTGTCCCAAGCTCTCTTGAATTTAGATACTGTTTTTGTCTCCACCATTTCCACTGGGAGCCATTCCACAAATTCACCACCCTTTCCGTGAAGAAGTATTTCCTAAGGTTCCTTCTGAGTCTGTCCCCTTTCACCTTCATCCTATGCCCCCTCATTCCAGAGCTTCCTTTCAATTGAAAGAAACTCGCCTTCTATGCATTTATGCCACATAGGTATTTAAATGTCTCTATTGTATCTCGCCTCTCCCGCCTTTCTTCCAAAGTATACATATTGAGATCTGGTTTGTCCCGATACACTTTATGATGAAGACCACTGACCATTTTAGTTGCCTCCCTGTTTATATCTTTTTGAATTAGCGGTCTCCAGAATTGTACACAGTATTCTAAATGAGGTCTCACCAGAGTCTTATACAGGGGTAACATGCCTCCTTTTTCCTACTGGCCATTCCTCTCCCTATGCACCCAAGCAGCCTTCTAGCTTACGCCGTTTCTTTTTCTACGTGTTTGGCCACCTTAAGATCATCACATACAATCACATCCAAATCCCGCTCCTTTTTCATTCACAAAAGATCTTCACCCCTAAACTGTACCGTTCTCTTAGGTTTTTGCAGCCCAAATGCATGACCCTGCATTTTTAGCATTAAATCTAAGCTACCAAATTCCGGACCATTCCTGTAGCTTCGCTGTCCTTCCTCGTGTTATCCACACCATTGGGGATGTCCACCTTATTACAGATTTCAGTTTAATCCACAAAGAGGCAAACCTTACCAGACTGTCCTTCAGCAATTTCACTTACAAAAATGTTCAAAATAACCAGCCCAAGAACCAAACCTTGTGGCACACCACTGGTAACATCCTTTTCCTCGGAATGAGCTTCATTTACCGCTACTCTGTCACCTTCCATTCAACCAGTTCCTAACCCAGTCAGGCACATTAGGGACCATACCGAGGGCACTTAGTTTATTAGTCGTCTATGCGGAACCATGTCAATGACTTTGCTAAAATCTAAGTACACCACATCTAGCGCTCTCCCTCGATCCAACTCTTTGGTCACCCAGTCAAAGAAATTAATCAGATTTGTCTGACAGGCCTCTAGTGAAACCATGTTCCTCGGGTCCTGTAATCCATTGGATTCCAACAACTTTACTATTTTTGTTTTAAACGCATTTCCATTAATTTACTTACCACAGAAGTCAGACTTACTGGCCTGTAGATTCCAACCTCTTCTGCTTTTGTGGAGAGGGACCACATCTGCTTTTCTTTAGTCCCCTAGGACCTCTCCTGACTCTAGACAAGCATTGAAAAGGTCAGCCAGTGGAGCCCCTATAACTTCCCCAAGTTCCTTCAGTATCCTCAGATGTATTCTGTATCACTTTGTCCACCTTTAGTTTAGCCAGCATCTCAAGAACACAGTCCTCTGAAAATCGTTCAGGGTCTACCTCTCCTCCATTCCTATTTGTGTTTGTCTTCTGTGGTCTTGCTCCCAGCCCTTCAGCTGTGAGCACAGAACAGAACTATTTGTTAAGCAGCAATTTCACCTTATCTTTATACGCTTCTCCGTACTCCTCTCTTTCACCTTTGAATCTCACAATGCCACTTTTGCACTTTCTCCTATTACTAACATATCTTTAAAAAAAATGTTTTGTCCCCCCCCCCCCCCCCCAATTTTACCGTATTGGCTACTTTTTCTTCCATTTGCATTTTTACTTTCCTGACTACCAGCTTCTCTTACCTTTTACATTTATTGTTGCCTGTCTTCCTTTTTCTGCAATCTCTTGTAGTTTATAAAGGCTAACCGCTATACCTTTTCAGCTACTACTTTTGAGAACCAAAGTGGCCTCCTTTTCATCTTACTTTCATTTACTTTCCTTTCAAAAAGGTTTGTTGCCCTTACAATATCTCCTTTCAGTTTTGTGTACTGCTTTCCAATTTCTTTCAGATGTTCCCATCCAGACAGCAACTCCTTGAGTTAATCCCCCATCTGAGTAAAGTTAGTTTGTTTTTTTCTTAAGTCTAGAACCTTCAATTTTGAATGAACCCTTTCCACACCTATCTTAATATTAAACCACACCATCTGGTGATCACTTGATGCAAGATGATCACCTACTATAACATCAAAAACTTTCCCTATTAGTAAGTATCAAGTCCAGTAAGGCCCCATCCCACATGAGTTCTGTGACCAGCTGCTGGACTAGTTCCTCCTGTAGAGAATCCAGGATCTCCCTACTTCTAAAAGACCCCGCAATAGGGATGCCCCAATCAACATCTTGCATAGTAAAATCACCTATTAGTAGTACTTTCCCCTTAAACAGCTATATTTTGAATGTCTTTAATTAAATCTCTTCCCAATTCTTCTGTCTGTAGATACATTTGCCATTCTCTCTTTCCAGATTGACCCACAGTGCCTCTTTCTTTTCCTTTAGGTCCTGCAATTTTGTGGCTTAATATTATCTTTAACATGCAATGCCACTCCCTTTCTTCCTACCCTGTCTTTCCGGAACAGATGATAGCCCAGTATAGCTATATCCCAGTCATGGATCTCTGTGATTGACACTAAATCCAAATCAGCCTCTTCCTTCACAGCCTCAAGATCTAAAACCTTATTTCTTATACATTGAGCAATAGTATATATTACTTTCCAGATGTTTGTTTATTTAGATATGCTCACATCTTTTTCAACAGTAGCTCAAGGTGTGTTACATTCAGGTACACTGGGTATTTCTCTGTCCCCGGAGGGCTCACACTCTAAGTTTGTACCTGAGGCAATGGAGAGTTAAGTGACTTGCCCAAGATCACAAGGAGCAGCAGTGGGATTTGAACCAACTTCCTGTGGATGTCAAGACCAGTGATCTAAACACTAGGCTGCCACTCCACTCCTTTTTCCCCATTTGTGTAGAGGTATTTAATGCTTCACTTTCCTGAGGGCTTGTAGTAACCTGGGGGCTTTGATCACCCTGCCCCAACGATTCTAGTTTAAAGCTGTCTTCAGTAGGTTAGCCAGTGTGCTGCTGAAAACACGTCTTCCCTTCTTTGATAGATGGACACCATCTTTGCTCTGGAGCTCTTGGTCCAGGAAACCAAAAATGCTCTTGACAACACCATCTGCGCAGCCACATATTCATCTCCAGGATGCAAGCTTCTTTGCCTTGGCCTTTACCCTCAACGGGGAGGATCAACAAGAATATTACTTGTGCACCTGTCTGCTTCACCCTCTCTCCCAGAGCCATGAAGTCACTCTTGATATGTTCGGAGGGTACCTAGCAGTATCATTTGTGCCAACATGAATGAGCAGCATTGGATAATAGGCTTACATAAGAAGAGTAGCCATACTTGGTCAGACCAATGGTCCATGTAGCCCAGTATCCTGTTTTCCAAACAGTGGCCAAGCCAGGTCGCAAGAACCTGGCAGATGAGTCTTGGCAAGTTCTCTGTAACATCTTGAATTTTGGCACCTTTCAGACACACCTACTGGGACATCATGTCTGGTCTGAAGATGGATTCCACTGTACCACTCAGAAGAGAATCACCAGCCACAACTACCTTTTACCTATTAGTGGTAACTGATCCAGCAACTGAAGATTTTGAGCTCCAATTCCTCTTCTGCAATGCTCTCACCACCTCCACTTTCAGAGCTGCATATTGGTTCTTCAGTTTGAGGGCAGGTGGAGTCATGGTATTGATTCTGCAGGGTCTCACGTTCTCTTTCAGTACAGCTGCTTTTCCCCCACTGCTGTAAATATTTGAGAAGCATCCACAAAAATGAGAAATACATCGATGAAATGCTTCATGAAGCATCAATCTTTAGCCACCTCCTCTCTGTTCTTTCATGAAGGATTCATGCTGAAGACGTCTTGCACATGCATCTATGGTTTATTTGCTTCCTTCCAGCCAAACTGTTTTTTTTTTTTTTTTGTATGTGGTATGGGTGCGTACTATCATATGGCAGAAGTATTACAATCAGCAGGCTTTGAAAAAATCTCAGTTTCAAATTTTTCTTCTTATAACTTGTATTTCTCAAAAATTATGCAAACTTTGAAATTTAATCATCAGATGACATGCATTGAGTTTTGACACAAATTGTAGTGTATCCACTGTTCCTTGCCACAGAAGGAACAGATCAATATAATGTCACCAGACCAATGCCTGATTGAATTCCCTTAAGGTGTAAATTTTTTGGCATTCAAGGTGATCCATAAAAAGGTTAGCTATACAGGGTGTAAAAGTAGCGGCCATACCAGTACCTTGACAGTTATAAATAAATGGAATCCTCAAATAAAAAATGATTATATCTTAATGCTATTGTAGCCAATTTCATTACGAAATCTGTAGGAACTGGCATAGGTCTGGGGCAAGATTCAAAAATGATCCGAATTGTATCTAGGGCTTCCTCCTGTGGTATCGTGTACAATGATTGCACATCAAGGGTAGGCAAAATGATTCCTTCAGGGACATTTTGTAGTTGTTGTAATCTATTAAAAAATGTGCAGTGACTTTCAAATAAGATTGAATACCAGGAATAAAGGGAAGAGCTGAAGATTTGAAGCATAAATTTTTGGAAACAGGCTATCCTGCCTAACACATATATTAGGGATTGTTACAGAAGGACACAGTCTAAGAGTAGAGAAGAACCTCTGACAGCCACGAACAAAAAAGTGATAACAAAATCATATGCACTTTGGAGTTTAATCATCTTTCAAAAGATATTGTTGAAATTTTGAAGAAGCATTGGCATCTAGTGAAAACAAGCAATGCATTCACAAACAAGGATTTCATAGTAGCCTATCTATATAATAGTAGGTATATAAAAACATGCGCGTAATTTCAAAGCAATCGGTGAAGAACTTTCAGAGATTTAAGCCACTCTCAGCCTGTCGCGTTGATTCTGTTGAGAACAAAGCAGATCTGAAGCTGCAGAATGCGATCGCCGTGCTCGCAACCGTGCATCGTCAAGTCTGGCTGCACGTCACTCTGCTGCTTCCTCAGCACGTATTTGAGCCATTCTTTGTTTCGCTCGTTCGGTGATGGCCGTTCTTCCTCAGTTTGATTTGCAATTACTCGTCGCACTGCTTCTGCTCTGTGAGTACGACAGCTGTAACATCTATATAATAGTAGGTATATAAAAATATGCGCGTATTCGAATGCAACGTTGTGTCCAAATTTGAAAGCAATCGGTGAAGAACTTTCGGAGATTTAAGATTTTGAACAAATGAACATTTACATTTTTATTTATATAGATTAATCAGTGAGATGGGTCTATACGAATCTGGTTCTGTCGGCTCTCTTCCGGGCTTGGGGATTACGCTTATTAATGCCGTGTTAGCATGTTGAGGAAATACCCCATCCTCCACTACTGTAGTGCAAAAGTCTAACGGGGCCCATTATCTGGTCTCGAATCATCTTATAAAACTCTCCTGTGAACCCGTCTATTCCCGGCGCAGAGTAGAGCTTTAGCACCTTAATGGCCAACTGTAGTTCTCGCACCCTCACTGGTTGATTAAGGGTTTCTATTGTCTCTTCCAGGAGATTACTCATTCCCGATGCCCAGAGGTATTGTATGATGGCCTCTTCTGTGCTTCCCCCTGTCTTATCCTCTGCATATAGGTCGGCAAAATGGTGCCTGAAAATTTTTGCTATCTCTTCCAGTTTTGTGGTAACACTTCCTTTCTTATTGCTGATTGCAGATATAAAATGTGATTTTCTATGATTTTTGACTATACGTGCCAATAATCTCCCTGCTTTATCCCCATATTTACAGAAGCGATATTTATGGTAAGTGAGGGACTTCATCGTTCTGTCATGCAATAAACTATTTAAGGCCACCTTTGTGCCTGTAAGGGTGTCATATAATGGTAATGTAGGATTTCTACTGTAATGTCTGTTAAGCGCCCTTAGTTTGCGTTCAAGGTCAACTATACCCTGTGTGATTCTACGATTTCGTTTGCTCACATAGACAATAATATCGCCTCGCAGTACCGCCTTCGCAGTGGACCAAAAAAGTTATCTATGCGCTGGCTGTTTGAAGTAGCAAATTCTTCCCATTTCCCTTGTAAATATTTTACAAATTCTGGGGACGAATACAGGTAGGTTGGGAAGTGCCACCCACGGGTCTGTTGAAAATAGGGTGTTGGTGCAAGGTCTACCCAAACTGGGGTATGGTCTGATATTTCCTCCGGCCCTATGTTGGTTGATCAAATTTCCAGGACTAAGCCCTGGGACAACAATATGTAATCAAGGCAAGATTGTGTCCGATGTACTCTTGAAGTATGTGTGAAATCCTTTACCCTGGGTTTAACAACCTCCAGATATCTACCAGGCCCAACTCCTGGCTAAATGACTCCAACACCGAAGGTCCTGCTGGGCCACGGGCCTGTACAGGGCCGGAGAGATCGACACTCTGATCAAATACCAAGTTCATATTTCCTGCCAAGACTACCTGCAAACTAGGATACTGTTGACAGCTAGCGAGCAATTGTGGAAAAAAGGTCTTGTCATATATAACTGGGGTGTCTACCTCTACCAATAGGAGATTCTGCCCTTGCACATTAAGTTTTAGGCCTGCATATCGCCCTTCACTGTCTTTGAATAGCGGTTTAGCTTGACATGCTAAGGATTTATGTAATAAAATTGCAACCCCACCTCTGCGTCCCGTTGCCTTTGATCTATAAATCTCAGCCACCCACTGGCATTTTAGTTTCATGTGCTCTTCTGCAGAAAGTCTGGTTTCTTGGAGGCAGGCTGTATCAGCCCCGTACCTTTTCAAGGCTGACAGGATTTTAGCCCTTTTAATAGGCGAGGTAATCCCGCATACATTCCAGGAAACTATTCGACTAAGGTGTCCCGTTGGCTTAGCCACCGCTCCTACATGGGTACCAAAATAATGACACTGTTATTTTCTTGCCCCGGGGAGCCCAGCCTCCCCCCAGGGATATCTCCATCCACAGCACACACCAGCAGTTATGTTGAGTCTGAAAACTGTAAATGCTGTTATTCAAGCAGTCACCCTTGCACTTTTGATAGCTCTCCCCGTAGTGAACTTCACAATATCTCTGTTTCCCACCCTTATTATTCCCACACCCCCTTCCTCCCCCCCCCCCCCCCCCCCCTTTATGCTCCATCCCATTCCTGACATGGAGATCGATCCACGTTTACTTCTTGAGGCCCTGGCCCCCAACCATTCCAGTTACCATACAAAATCAACAAAGTAAATTATATCACCCCAACATAACTCACTATTTCCACTTTTGCAATGATTGTTAACGGTTACTCCGTTTACTTATCTCAGTCTCCTGAAGGGCTGCTCTGCGACTCTGGGGCAAGTCCCACTATAAAGTCCTGTGCTTTCTCCACAGAGTTGAAAGCTTGCCAGCAGCCATTATAGTGCACCTTGAGAACCACAGGGTAGAGGAAAAGGAATTTAATATTTTTCTCATGTAGTTGTTTACAAAGCAGGGTGAATAGCCTTCTTCACTCTTGTAGAGACGGTGAGTAGTCTTGAAAAATGTTTATGCTGTGTCCCTCAAACTGTGTCGTATCTCTTTTCAGTCGGAATCCTCTTAAAATCTCATCTTTGTGCGTGTAGTTGTGTATTTTTATTATGACCGCTCAGGGAGTCTGGCGGCCCTCTTGCACTCTTCCCATTCGGTGCACTCGTTCCAGGCACAGGGGACCTGCCCGGTCTGATAGCGCATACACTTCAGCCAGCCAACTCTCTAACCTGGATATCAAGTGCCTCTCTCCCAGCGTCTTTGGTAGGCCCACTATCCTCAAATTGGCTCGTCTAGAATGGTTCTCCAGGTCATCTACTTTGGCAGACAATTCCTTCACCTTTGCCTGCATTTTGTCCAGGGCCTCTGACATCGAAGAAGATGCATCTTCCAGCACCAAGACCCGCTGCTCTAATTCTCCTGTTCTCCTTGTCACATCCTCTTGCAATGTTTCAAATTGTGAAATTTTGGTCTATCAAACACGTGAATTTGGGTTCCAATGCTTTTTCAATTGCCATCGTTAGCTGAGTTACTTGTTCGTTCGAGAAGCATGGCCCACTCAGCGCCATCTTTTCTTCTGTCCCGTTCTCAGCACCGCACGTTTTATCTTTCTCCTTCTCTTTCTTTGTTCCTTTGCCAACCATCGTGCCAGGTTTGACTTCTATATATTTGTCCATCCAACAAGTGTTTTTTGAAGGTGGTTCGTTGATTTTGCTCTGTTTTATAATGTTTTGGAGCGCCGGCGCCTCAGAGAGCATGAAATCAGCGTCTCACTCTCTCAGTGCATCACATGGTCTCCCCTCATTTTTTTTAAAAGAACGTTACTTTTTTAGCTTCTGAGTATTTTATTTTTACATGTTTGTATTTTTGCATGTTTTTATTTTTAATTATTTTTGCATGTTTATATGTAATAATTTGGATTGTATTTTGTGTATTATTTTTATATGTATATTGCATAGTGTTTTGCACACCCTTGATGCAGCTTATTTGGTGAAATATGGCCACACCGGGTCTATTCTAATAAAGATTCTTTTGAACTCCTGGTCTACTCTAGTTTGTTCCACTTCTGTTTTATGTGGAGGATTACTTCACACCCTGTACTAACATTAACAATGTAACTTGTATTCTGTTAATGCCTTAATACCTTGTGGTTCTAAGCGGATCACAGTTCACAAGAAACTGGACATATCCAGGAAGTTATAGTAGTAATTGATAACATTTACATTCTCATGTAAAATCTACTAATCCATACCAATAATTTAGATTGCAAACCAATTTTTGTGACAGGTAGGATTTTGCAGTTCAAATTTTTGACCTTGTAATGTTCACATTAATTCTTAACTACCAAACTCTAGACCATTCCTTAAGCTCAGCTAGATTCTTTCTTATGTTTTCCATAACTTTCAGGTTATCTACCCTTTTGGTATCACCCACAAAAAAGCAAGCCTTTCTCAACAACTCGTTTGCAATGTCATTTAAAAAATATCAAAAGTTAACTGGACTAAAAACCATTGATGATGCTTCATTTCTCTGAGTGAACACTATTCACCATTACCTCTTGTTATCCGCCATTCAACCAGTTTCTATCCAAGTCATCCATTTTTCTCTGCTCTCGTTCCCTCTAATCTAACAGCTTCTCCCTTTTTCTATCTTGCCTATTTCATGTTGGTGGTGTTTCTTCTCGTCCTTCCTCTGTTCCCCAGGGTTTCCCTTCTCAGCAGATGCTCTTCCCCCTGGCACCTTCCCTCTCTGCTTCCCCCTTACCCATTCTATTCTTTCCTTCACCCACAGCATCGTTTTTTTTTAATCGGCCCTCCCCAGTGTTTCTTCTCTTTTACCCTCCTAACATGTCAGAGTTCCATGTGTCTGTCTATTCAACAGTAGCTCTGCTGTTTTGTTTCCAATAGTAGCTTGCTTGTAGATTTTGATCCTGTACATTTTTCTGTAAATACAGTCCAAGCACTGGTCTGCACATGCCCCCTTTGTTGGCCTTCTGTAGAAGGTGATAGCGGGGATGGGACGACTTCCCTATGAAGAAAGACTAAGGAGGCTAGGGCTTTTCAGCTTGGAGAAGAGACGGCTGAGGAGAGAAATGATAGAGGTATATAAAATAATGAGTGGAGTGGAACAGGTGGATGTGAAGCGTCTGTTCACACTTTCCAAAAATACTAGGACTAGGGGGCCTGCGATGAAACTACAGTGTAGTAAATTTAAAACAAATCGGAGAGAATTTTTCTTCACCCAACACGTAATTAAACTCTGGAATTCGTTGCTGGAGAATGTGGTGAAGACGGTTAGCTTGACAGAGTTTAAAAAAGGGTTAGACGGTTTCCTAAAGGACAAGTCCATAAACCGCTACTAAATGGACTTGGGAAAAATCCACAATTCCAGGAGTAACATGTATAGAATGTTTGTACGTTTGGGAAGCTTGCCAGGTGCCCTTGGCCTGGATTGGCCGCTGTCGTGGACAGGATGCTGAGCTCGATGGACCCTTGGTCTTTTCCCAGTGTGGTATTACTTATGTACTTATGTACTTATAAGGTGATGCTAGAAAGCATCATGGGCTTTACCTATGTTTTTGAAATAAGGGGGGAAAAATCGGTTTGGTTTTTGTTTTTTTAGTTCATCAGTTTAAAGTGATTTTCATCTTTGCAAAAGTGGGGAGCATATCCATGAAAACTGATTTAAATTGATAAAGGACCCTACTTATTTTCAACTCTTTTACCATAACACTCTTATTTCTTTGTTCTAATAGATATGTTGAACCGAATGTATCACCTTGGTTGTGGTATATGTCAAGTAAACTGAAAGCAGGCCTTGGCAAATTATAAAACCACATGGCTAATGAAAATATGCATAGATAGGTAGGTTTGTAAATACGAACTCGAGCAAAAGCAGCTGTGAGATGTATGACTACATTCTGCTTGCCAAACCATGGTATGATGTCAGGTTGACTGTATTTTGACCAGCTGCTAGATGTTACAGAGTAAGAAGGCACAATCTTAGATGATTAAGAGAGACTCTGAGAACTAGGCATGTCATCATCATAGTAAACAAACAGCCTTGCATTGTACTACTTATTACAGTAAAAATGTGGTTTGTGGATTCTGTTATTTTAACTTTTGTTCCCAGTATAACCTGGAATGAATTTCAGCCTAGAACATGCCGACATAGTCATTGGTATCTTCAGGAGGTTTGATGGAGTTTTGCAGCTGCTTTCTGAAATGGGTTTCTAGACATAGTTTTGTTTCTGTCAGCTACTTTACCCTTGGATGAATTATTTTTTTGAGTAATATTTTTATCTTTGCCTTGTTTTTGCCTGTGGTACAGCTGGGATTGTTGGTTGTTTGTCTTAATGACCATGAAGACTTTAACTGGAAAGAATGACAGTATAATGAACAGTTAGTACAATAATTTATTCACTGCTTTAGCTTTGTAGTCTATTTAAAAGGTATTACCAAATGAGTAGACCATAAGCATTGACACCATTGTATCCAAATGGTCTCAGTTGCCCGCCCCCCCCCCCTCCCAAAGCAAAATATTGAAAAGGCCTCAAGCAGGGGTGGTTTTTATCTCATAAAATAAAGTAGACACTCTCCTTGCCTGGCTTTCCTGCATGACAAAGGCTACTCAGTGTGTGGTAGCAGTCAAAAAAAGCAAATAGAATTATTAGGAAAGGGATAGAAAATAAGACAAGGAATATTATAATGCTCTTTCTCTCTCCAAGGTGCAACCTTACCTTGAATACTGTGTGCAGTTCTAGTTGCCATATGTCAAAAAATATATAGTGGGCTGGAGTGGGGGGGAGAGGATGAATGGGAGGAGGGATGCTGTTTTGGAGGTGCAGGAGGGGTATATAATGTAAGGTACTTGGAAAGTTATGTGGGTCCTGGCCAATATTCAGTGCCAGGACCTGCATAGCTAACTGGCCTATTTAGAACAGGTTTTGAGCTGCTCTAATTTGGCTGGATTAGCCTTGCGGGTCCCAGCATTGAATATTGCTGGCACCCGCGTAAACTCTGGCTTTTTCCCAATACCACACCTTGTACCACTCCTAATCTGCCCACTTGCTACATGGATGGTCAGAGATGATATTCAGTGGCACTGCCTGGTTTAGTGCCACTGAATATTGGAGGTCGGGTGGCTCCAAGCGATTTAAGTGGGCATGAGCCTCTCCTGCCTTCTGAAATTGCTTTGAATATTGGGTGGATACTCCTTAATCTGCAATCATTTTCTGTGTTTCTAAAAAGACAAAGAAGGATTATTTAAAACAAAGAGCATGACAAAAAGTAAGGGGAACAAAATGCATGATGTACAAGAAAACAGGACTGAAACAGCAGGTAAGAAGCCCAGATGTGGAGCAGAAATGCTTAAGCCTACCTGGGCTGGTTCCTGCTGGGCCAGTGATTTTTATACCTTTTATTGCAAACAGAAGTAGCATATAGAACAAATCAGTTTTATTTATACATGGAGCTTGGTATACCACAGGTTTGCCACTAATGATGCCTATGCAGTTAAATTAAAAAAAAAAAAAACACAGAACAGGGGTGGCAGTTTATCTAACATGCCTGGAAGACTGGTGGAAGGCTCCCCTCGTCTGAGTCAACTGAGCGAGGGTCGGTGAGCCTTCCAGTGTGGAGCAGCAACACTAACTCTATTAAGCACTGCTGAGGGTGCCTCTTCACTTGTTTGAGTTTTATCTGGTTTTCCTTTCTCTGTTTCTCCTCTTGCATTCTGTAATTCCTTGAATGCTACCTTTTGCCTTTATTTTTTTTCGGCCATCTGTTTGTAGGACCATATTGGTTTCCTTTTTCGCTTGCTTTTTATTAACTTTCCTTAGAGTTCTGCTTCCATTTTTATAGCTACTTTCAGCTTGGACCACTCCTCTTTCCATTTCTCTTGTATCCTACCATCCCATCAGCTCTTTCTTCAGAAACTCTCATTTTACTAAAATCAACATGTTTGAAATCCAGGACTTTGAGTTTTGTGTGTCCACTGTCTTCTTTAGCTCTTATATCAAACTATACTCTGTGATGATCACTACTGCCCAGGTGGGTACCCAGACATTAGACACACTTTCTCCATTTGTAAGCACCAGATTCAGCATCATCCCTTCCCTAGTGGGTTCTGACACCATTTGTCTAAGCAGAGCACTTTGAAGGGCATCTGTGATCTCGCTACTTCTTTCTGATTCTTTAGTTGGGACATTCCAGTCTACATCAGGAAGGCTTAAATCTCCTAGTAACAGCACCTCCCCTTTTATTCCTAATCTGCAACTAGATCTTTGTCCAGCTTCTCCATTTGTGTTTGAGGCCTGTAGATGACACCTGTGTGTACAGAGGTTCCATCTTCTCTTTTCTAACTGATCCATAATGCTTTCTTCATGCCCCAGGTTCCATGTATTTCAGCTGCTTTAATATTGTTTTTCACATACAACTCTACTCCTCCACCCTTTCAGAGTAATTCGTCTTCTGCCTGTGCAGTTTAATTCATTTTAAGACTGTCAAAAAGACTTAATTTTTAGTACCAATTTTTGTTGGTGGCATTTATATGGTTATTTACCCCCCCCCCCCCCCAGTCATTCCACACAAGCCACCAAGCATTGAAACATAAAACATAGTGGCAGATAAGGACAATAAAGTACATCTAATCTGCTTTTCATTACCTCCTGCTTACCATTATGTCACAACCCGGGGTGAGCCCTTGAGCTGCCGTTGAGCAGGACTGGAACTTGGAGACAGGGCTAGAACAGGAGACAAACTGTAACAAGGCTGCAACACACACTAGACAACTCTAGGAGACCCGTTGCAAAGGCACTGGCTGGGACTCGGGAGGTAGGAACTTCTTTAAATACTGCCAAAAAGGAAGTGATGACATTAGCCAGTGCCCTCATTCAGAGCTATAAAGGAAGTGCTGGGTTTACAGGAAGTAAATAGATCCTTCTTGGCTCGGACTACAGCTGGAGACCATAGAGAACAGGTGGGAGGGGGAGTGACACATTACAATCTGTGCCTCTTTTTCAGAACTTGTATATTTGTCCTGTGTTTTCTTCAATTCTGACACTGTTCTTGTCTCCATCACCACCATCAGTAAGCCATTTCTTGCATCTACACCTCTTTTTTTGTATAAAGATTTCCTAAAATTGTTCCTGAGTCCTAACCTTTTCAGGATCCCTCATTATAAGGGTTATCTCTATGCCTCTATTCCTTGGAGGTATATGAATGTTTTTATCATATTTATCCTTTTCTTCAATGATATGCATGTTTAGATCTTAAAATCTGTTCCCATATGCTTTTATGGTGAAGACAATTTATTTTATTTATGACATTTGTATCCCACTTTATCCCGAACAAGGTTTCAATATGGCTTATATTCAAGAAATCCCAGCGCAGCTTTTATATATCCAGTCACAAATTCCAAAAAGAAAGGCTTAGTCACAGTTCATACAGAACAATCAGTATCATGTATTCATGCACTTATAGCTTCAAGTCAATCTTATATCTTTCACTTCATCTTGTAACGATTTCCCAAGAACCTCAGTGATGTGAATTGCTGCCAATTTTTAGGCTCACGCGATGTATATCACAGAGTCTTCACCAGTTCTTTTTATATATATATATATATATATATATATATATATATATATATATATATATATATATATATATAGCATCTTCAATAATTTACAAAAAGACTTCAACAGCTTAATTTGTCTTTTACTTGTCGGACCCAGGGGATCATCTGCCCGACATGCACATTTCGCCCAATATGGGCTGTGTCAAGGACAGTTAAATATCTACTCAGAGAATGACGTACATGGCCCCGCCCCCAGGGCGTTCCACCGGCAGCAGGCAGCCAGTCCTGTACTGCTGTCGGTGGTACAGAGGACACTTCTTCAGATTAGGGAAGCCCATTCAATCTCAGCATTTAGACCCTCTGGTACAACTGTCTGAAACATAAAAATATTGAATTGCTCCCTAAAATTCAAAAGCTTTTTTATGTTCAAGAAAAACATAAAAAATATTATACAGTCAAGATAATTATAACATTTTACTTGACCATTTCAGTGGCTGTCCTTTGGGCTGACTATTCAGCTTATATCTTTCTGATGATTTGGTCTTCAGAATCATACATAGTACTGTAAATGATATGTCTGTGATCATTTATACAGCTGCATTCTCTCCTCACTTCCATTTATTTGACTACTGATTCAATTTGTGCTTCTGGTCACTACCAATTTAAGCCAAATTTGACAGATGACCTACAGGTGAAAAACTCTGTAGTCTTTTGCCACTTCTCTTGATCTATCCAGACCTCTCTCATGCTGGGGTTTTCTTAACATAATCAATTAGTAAAGGCAAGTTTATTAGTGGTAAATTTATTTATGCTGATCCCACGATCTCTAGCATTTAAAGGTCATTGGCTTTACCTATTACAACCACCATGTCATATGAAACCACAGTTCTGTTTATGATGCACTATCCCAAGAGCTCAGTCATTGCAGATTGATATTGAAACATCATGCTTTCTTACAATTGTTGCCATTCATCTCAAAGATTTCTTGATCATTTTTAAATCAATGTACTAAAAAGTACACTTTTAGGGCCCTGTTTACTAAGCCATGCTGTAGATGCGCAAACATTTTAGCGTGCGCTAATGATAGACACCCATAGGAATTTAATGGGTGTCTCTATCGTTAGCGCACGTTAAAATGTTAGCTCGCCTACAGTGCGGCTTAGAAAACGGGTCCTTTAGTTAAATGAATGTTATTAGCTTTGTAGTGTAGTCGGGAAGTGAGTAGACTGAAAAACCATTTGATTGCGCTAAAGCAGTGTTGACGTTTTAAGCATTAACTGTCAATGTATATATGTATTAATTTAATTTAGTCTAGTTCTACTGGTATAATGACACTGTTTTGTTCAGGCAAACTATATAAATATTAGTAAAAGAGTCCAAATCAAACATCGCCTGAAGGTCCCCAAATTCTCTTTCATCTTTCAATCACAGATTATTTCCTAACGTTTAGAGAGAGCTCTGGCTAACTTTCTACAGTGACCTGGTCCCACAGCTCCTATAAAACATGAGTCATTTGGGAAAGCAATGAAAGAGACTCATCACCAGAAGTCTCTTCTAAGGGAAAAAGAAAAATATGTCCACCATGTAATTAATAGCAGAAACTAAACCCTGGGAAGTGCTTGATGTGTTTGTTCCATTGGTGCTATGCTTTTAGGGGGGTAACCAAACTATTTTTCCAAAATTATTTTAAATGTGTTGTGCTTGCTCACTGGTTATGAACTGATCACAAAGGTATTTCTGGCTTCTAGAAAATAATTACTTTACAAGCCTGGTGGTTTGCTGTCATCTCTTGTAGTACAGGAGGCTGCTCAGAGTTTTGTGTCATAGAGCCTACATTTAAACTTGACCAGACTTTGGTCCAGCATGATGAACTGTTGAATGTATATGAATGCACTACTAGACCTATTTTCTACTATTACAGAGTTTGGGTGGTAAGAAATGGACAGGGGCCTGGATGTTGGATTAAGTATGGGACTGGTAAGAACTGAAGGAAGATAGCTAGACTATATTAAATTTAGTTTTATTTATTTATTTGTTACATTTGTATCCCACATTTTCCCACCTATTTGCAGGCTCAATGTGGCTTACATGATACCGTATCGGCTTTCACCGATTCCAGTATGAACAAATACAAGGTGATATTGTGGTAGAATAAGGTTCATGTGTGATAGACACATTGGGGGATCTTAGAGAGGAAGAGTTAAGTATGTCCGTTACGTTCTTTGGTTTTGTTGTGTTGCAGGTATTCAGGCTTTTATGTTGGGTCAATGAGTTATGCTTTTTTGAACAGGTATGTTTTTAGTGATTTCCTGAAGTTTAGGTGGTCATACATTGTTTTTATGGCTTTTGGCAGTGTGTTCCATAGGAGAAGCTGGATGCATATGTTGATTTGTATTTGAATCCTTTCCAGTTTGGGTAGTGGAGATTTAGGTATGTTCGTGCTGATCTTGTTGTGTTTCTGGTTGGCAGGTCTGTGAGGTCTGTCATGTATCCTGGGGCTTTGCCATAAATAATTTTGTGAACCAGGGTGCAGATTTTGATTGGGAGCCAGTGCAGTTTTTCTTGGAGGGGTTTGGCGCTTTCAAAACACGTTTTTCCAAATATAAGCCTGACTGCTGTGTTTTGAGCGGTCTGAAGTTTCTTTATGATTTGTTCTTTGCATCCCGCATAAATTCCATTGCAGTAGTCTGCATGGCTTAGTACCATTGATTGTATCAGATTGCAAAATATTTCCCTCGGGAAGAATGGTTTCACTCGTTTGAGTTTCCACATTGAGTGGAACATTTTCTTTATTGTAGATTTCGATTGGTTCTCTAGTGATAGGTTCCGGTCAATTGTAACACTGAGGATTTTCAGCTGCCTGAGATAGGAAGGGTGTAGCCTGGGGTGTTTGTGTTTGTGGGTTTGTATGTATTGTATTGGGGTGAGATGATGAGACAGTGTGTTTTTTCTGTGTTGAGTTTTAGTTGGAATGCATTTGCCCATGAGTCCATGATGTTCAGGCTGAGCTTGATTTCGTTGGTAATCTCTGCCAGATCGTGTTTGTAAGGGATGTATATTGTGACATTGTTCGTATAGATGAATGGGTGACGTCGTCCTTATAGATGAATGGGTTAAGGCCTTGGTCGGATAAGGACTTGGCTAGTGGGGTCATCATAAGGTTGAAAAGGATCGGTGATAATGGTGATCCTTGAGGTACTCTGCAGTCTGCTTTCCACGGTGATGATATGTTTGTATTTGGTTTCACTTGATATGTTTGGTTAAGAAGCCCTTGATCCATTCAAGTGTGTTTCCACCAATCCCGAAGTAGTCTAGGAGTCTTAGTAGTATATTATGGTTCACCATGTCGAACACACTGGGACATGTTGAATTGAAGGAGGAGTACACTTTTACCTATTGCTATTTCCTGCTTGATTTTAGTTAGGAGAGTAAATAGTACTGTTTCAGTGCTATGTAGGGGGCAAAATCCTGATTGTGATTCATGTAGTATCGTGAATTTGTTTATATAATCATTCAGTTGTTTGGTTACCATGCTTTCCATTAATTTGACTACCAGTGGGATAGATGCTACTGGGTGGTAATTGGTGGTCTCTTTTGGTTTTGGGGTGAGTAGGATGTTACCTTTTTCCTTAGGGAAGAGGTCTTGTTGAAGCATGTAGTTTAAGTGGGATGTGAGGTCAACTATGAAGCAGTGAGGGGCAGATTTCATTAGGTAGCTGGGGCAAGTATACAATTGACAGTGGGAGTTGGTGAACCTATTAATTGCCTGGTTGACTATGTCGGCGGTGAGGAGAGCGAAGTTTGACCAGGTTCAGTTCGCTGGGTATTCATCAGGGGTTGGGTCCAAGCCTTCGATGAAGTTTTCGATATCTGTGTTGTCTAGAGGTAGAATTTTGCGTAGGTTTGTGATTTTTTTCTATGAAGTATTTGGCAAGATTGTCTGCAGATGGGATGTCAGTATTGGGTGTGGTGACCGGAGTTATGTCTAGTAGTTTGTTCACAAGTTGGTATAATTTCTTTGTGTCTTTGTAATCTGGCCCTATTTTAGTTTTGTAGTATGACTTTTTGGTCTGTCTTATTGCGTATTTGTATTTTCTTTGTATTTGTTTCCATGCGTTGAGTGTGTGTTCATCTTTTATTTTTTTACCTGCGCGTTCAAGTTTCCTGGATTGTGTTTTTAATCTTTTGAGTTCTGCGTTGAACCACGATATCGAGTTATGTCTACGTGAGGTTCTTGTTTGTAAGGGTGCTATTTCGTCTAATATGCTTCTACATCTTTTATCCCATTCAGAGAGGTAGTATATGGAGTCCGTTTGTGTTGACCAATCATTATTGTATATCTGTTGCCAGAATGTTTCCGAGTCTATTTGGCCTCTTGTGCTGTGGGTTGATCTCGTATTTGAAGAGAACCCCTTTTCCGCCATTTTAGGGATAGATTTAGTTTGTAATGGTCGGGTCCATGGTGTATCTGTCCATTTAGTTTCTGTTATTATTAGGTTCTGGTTTGTGGACAGTTTATGTGAGATGAGGTCGAGAGTGTGTCTTTTCGCATGGGTTGTTTGCATGTGTTGCCTTGCATTCTCGTGCATTGGTAGAGTTTGGGTCTTCTAGGTGAAGGTTAATGTCTCCTAATACTAGTATATTGGAGTTGGATACACACGTATTTGAAATGAAGTCTGTGAAGTTTGACTGGCTTTCGTTCCAATTGCACAGTGGTCTGTAAAACGGCATTTTTGACAGCATCGCCGCTTTCCCGTTGCTTCGCCGGCGAAAGTTCAAGGGGGCGTGTCGGTAGATTAGTGAAGGCGGGACATGGGCGGGCATGGGCGTGGCTACCAGATGGCCGGCTTTCGCCGATAATGGAAAAAAGAGCGGCATTAAGCAGTATTTTACCGGCTTTACTTGGTCCTTTTATTTTCACGACCAAGCCTCAAAAAGGTGCCCCAACTGACCAGATGACCACTGGAGGGAGTGGGGTATGACCTCCCCATACTCCCCCAGTGGTCACCAATCCCCTTCCAAACTAAAAAAATAAAACTAAAAACCTTTTTTGCCAGCCTGTATGCCAGCCTCAAATGCCATACGCACCTCCATGACAGCAGAATGTGTTGTATCCTCCGACAGCCTTTCCCTGGTTGCGATGTGGCTCTCGGGTGAGTGTGACACCTTTTCTGTTAGGTGCCCTGCAGAGTCACATTAGCAATGCATTGTGGTGGGTGTAGGGTACTGGGCTCTACTCCCATGGTGCTTTTCCCCCCTGCTAACTGGGTCAGAGTGTGCCCTGTTTTGTTTCCTGTTGTAGTCCATGCGGTAGTGGCCATTTTTGTAAGCCAGTTCCCTTTCCTGTGTTACCCACGTTAGAGAACGTAGTTCTTACCTTGAATGGTGCTGAAAGAGGGCATTGTACACCATTGTGCCAGCTCTGACCTACTGCTAATCTTAGTACCAGGGGACTCTTTGCCAGTGGGGCACAACCTCTGATCTGCAGTTAACTGTGAGTAAACGTGGTTATTTCAAGAAAGGACTTTTTCAGAGAGGTTAGTCTTCAGGTGTGAACTGGTGTGCCAAAGTTATACAGCAGCAATAAGTCCTAGAGGCTGTATGCAGGTCCCTGGAGCAATTTTAGTGGGTGCAGTACATTTGTGGGTAGTGGGTTTGGGGGGGGGGGGGGTTGGGGGGCTCAGCTCCCAAAGTAAGGGAGCTATGCACATGGGAGCTTTTCTGAAGTCCACCGCAGTGACCCCTAGGGTGGCTAGTTGGTGTCCTGGCATGTCAGGGGGGCCAGTGCACTAAAAATGCTGGCTCCTCCCACGGCCAAATGCCTTGAATTTGGCCGGGGTTTCAGATGGCCGACATAACTTTCCATTATCTCTGAAAAACAAACCCGGCCATCTCAAACCCGGCGAACTCCACGGCATTTGGCCGGCCTAAACCGTATTATTGAAAAAAAGATGGCTGGCCATCTTTTTCGATAATACGGTTCCGGCCAGCTGTAGCGCCGCTGCCAACATAGATCGCCGGCGACGTTCGATTATGCCCCTCCACGTTACTTGAATTTTTTGGTATGTGGCATTTTGGTAAGGGCATTTTTCTTAACTCTGTGCATATTTACACAGTTTGCTAGTAATGTATATCCAAGAACTTTCTGCCAGGTACTTGTGACCTGGATTGGAAACAGGATACTGGGCTAGATGGACCACTGGTCTGACCCAGTATGGCTATTCTCATGTTCTTATGTTCATTTTCAAAGTAAAAGTATGTGTGTGTTTGCATTATACATGACTTGCATGTGTAGAACAGCATTTTATATGCTCAAGTAACCACTTATAAAATTACCCTAGTGTATACATGAATAAAAATAGATGCTGCAAAAACACAGCACCTATGTTTATACTGGGATTTCTAGTATGGAGTGTTGCCACAATTTTGGGTTTCTGCCAGGTCCTTGTGACCTGGCTTGGCCACTGTTTGGAAAACAGGATACTGGGCTAGATGGACCATTGGTTTGACCCAGTATGGCTACTCTTATGTTCTTATGTTTATGTGTTGCACATGTAGTCATTTCCATAAGCAAAAAAATGGATGGAGTGGGAGTAAGATTGACACCTATGCATGTATCTTTATAAAATATGCAAACAAGTGCTGATTCTTAGCAACACAAAAACACACAAAGTTACTCCTGCCTCCTGAGCAGGTGTAAATGTGTGCATCTACTTTTCTCTGGGGTAATTATTTTAAATCCTCATAAGTGCCTATGTTGCCTTATAAAATAGGTGCAGCATAGGTGCCATTCTATGTTTAATCATTTTTGAGTGTGAAGCCACAGCAGTAACAAAAAAGGTTACACTATGCATGTAACATCTGACAACTAAAGCCCATCAACATAATAGGTAACCACACTCCAATTTTACAAAAGTAAAGCCCCATGTATTCCCCCCCCCCCCCAGACATAACATAGTACATGACTGCAGATAAAGACCCGTACAGTCCATCAAGTCTGCCCGAGAAGATAAACTCATTTCATAAGGTATGAGATGATACAACGTATGTATACCTGATCTTGATTTTGTCCTTTCCATTTTCAGAGCATAGACTGTAGAATTTGGACAAACCAAAATTAGTCCTTAGCAGGCAACCAAAGCAGGAAAGCTGTCAACAATTCAAGCTTCTGCTGCGGGCACTGGACATTAGAGTAGTCCAAAAAGACTCCCACACTGCTTGAAACTGGTGGCATAGGTGCCCTTCTATAGAGGGTAATTTTTAATGCTTTTTTGCATGTACACATATATTAGATGAGAGAAAATGTGGAAAGCAGTTCTCATAAATTGTGTGGCTGAATGTGTGTGTATAAAGTCCACAAACAGAAAACGAATCCACAATATCAATATCTCTGGTAACATCCAATGACATATACACACAAACCAGGACTATTAGCCACCAACTCAAAGAGAGTGCTTGAAACAGTTCACACCAGTATAATATAATAGAAATTTTTGTGTATGTAGAGTACCCTCAGATATTTACCACTATTACTGCAGTCAATAATGCTGCTACAAAGTGGTATAGCACTTCTTTCATCGGGTAACTCAAACACATTTTTTTTTGGGGGGGGGAGCAACATATGCTCATTTTTTTCATGCTTCCCAATCACCTCAGTGCTATAAAATCACTTATCACTTTTAAAAATATATATACTAGGTGAAAACTGTGCACTTATCTTGACAAATTCTTGCCTCGCTGAAACATTCATCAATTGCCTTCCCCTGAAACCGCCCTTAGAGTTACCTGATGAAAGAAGTGCTATACCACTTTGTAGCAGCATTATTGACTGCAGTAATAGTGGAAAATATCTGAGGGTACTCTACAAACACAAAAATTTCTATTATATTATACTGGTGTGAACTGTTTCAAGCACTCTCTTTGAGTTGGTGGCTAATAGTCCTGGTTTGTGTGTGAATGTGTGTGTAGACATTCCCATTCCTGGAGGCTTAACTTGGGTAGAACTAGTCCAGATTTGTCATGTATGTGCATATTTTATCAAGTATTTGACTTGCATACATACATTTGTACCTTCAATGCAAGTGTAAATTCGTGCTGAACCATTTGTGTTATTTTGGATTGTTTTGGTAGCCTTTTTAAAATAAAGGCACACACAGGGACCTCTGTAGCCTTTTACAAAATAGGTGTCCTCTTTTTTTTTTTTTTTTTTATAAAATTACCTTCCATGTGCATTATTTTATTCACATACAGGATGGCGATTTCAAAACTATATGCAATGCATTATTTTACTCATGAAGTAGTTTTGAACATTGCCCTTTGATTTGCCTACTAGTGAAGATGGGAGAGTCTGACACTGTAATGAAGTTTTAATATATTTTTAAAATATTGTAAATGTAGAAGGTTGTTTTTAAAAATACTTAGGCACATTTTTCATATATATATATATATGAATATTCAAAACCTTTAAAAAACATGAAGTATTATTTTAAAAAAAATTCTGCTCTTGGATGATGTAATTAAGTGCAGCACACTGTTTATGTGAAATGTATATATTGTTTCATGGTTTACAAAATCTGCCTCTTAAGTAGTAAAATCATGTACTGTACATGTATGTATCTCTAATTAGCAGATATTTGGACTTACTCATACACACACCCTAGTGATGCCACTCTTTTTTAATGGAATAGCTTCTCCTGTTCTTTGTAGTACCAAAAATGCATGATTTTAGTTGAGAATATCACTCCTTATCTAAAGGCCCTGTTTACTGTACTTCGCCAGGGCCCTAAGATACTACTTCATATTTTTTGGTTGAACGAAATTACAGGATCCCATCAGCCTTTCTATCACACAGCTTTATAGAAATCTGACTAGCTAGCAGTACTAATATGGTCATTGCCCAGAGCATCCAACCTCTTAGGTCCCAACTAGCTGCAACCATCAAATTCAACCGTGTTGACACGAGGAGCATATAACCTGCCAGATAGACCTGGCTACATAGGTGCACATATTTCCTTTAGGACAGGGTCTTGAATTTTAGTCCTGTTGAGCCATAGACCACAGGTTTTCAGCATATTCATAATATGTATGTATGTATGTATGTATGTATGCATTCATAGCCATTAAGGATACCATGAAAACCCAACTGGTTTACAACCTCTGAGGACTGGAGTTCAGAACCACTGCTTTAGGACTGTAGATATTACAGTACTTATAATTATTTTATTTTGTTTATTTAGATTTTGCTTATACCTTTTTCAGTAGTAGCTCAAGGTGAGTTACATTCAGGTACACTGGATATTTCTCTGTCCCAGGAGGGCTCACAATCTAAGTTTGTACCTGAGGCAATGGAGGATTAAGTGACTTGCCCAAGATCACAAGGAGCAGCAGTGGGATTTCAACCAGCCACCTCTGGATTGCAAGACTGGTGCTCTAACCTCTAGGCCACTCCTCCACTCTTATAGCCTGCCACACATACCCAGCAGTTAGTTCTAGCATCAGAACAAGGTCTCCTATGTGCTTATACATTATTAAGAGACTAGTAAAAAAGGCCCGTTTCTGTTAGAAATGAAATGGGTGCTAGCAAGGTTTTCTTCGTAGTGTGTATGTTTGAGAGAGTGTGTGTGAGATTGACTGTGTGAGAGAGAGTGAATGTGCGAGTGTTTGTATGTGACAGAGAGAGACTGAGATTGGGTGCGAGTGTGTCCATGAGAGAGAGAGTGTGTGTGTGTGACTCAGAGTGTGTGGCAGGGGCCCCTCCCTCCCCCCTCCATCCCTCCGAGTTCCAGGGTCATGAGAGAGAGTGAATGTGCGAATGTTTGTATGTGACAGAGAGAGACTGAGACTGGGTGTGAGTGTGTCCGTGAGAGAGAGAGTGTGTGTGTGAGAATCAGAGTGTGTGCCAGGGGCCCCTCCCTCCGCCCTCCATCCCTCCGAATTCCAGGGTCATCCCCCTTCCCTCCCTCCGAGTTTCTCCCCGACGTACAGGGCTATATGTGCAGTTATTCGAGGCTGGACTTAAAAACCTCCTTGAACTTGATACTGCAAAACCTGGCATCGTCTGTCCCGGGTAGGAGAAGTTCAGAGAACAGTTTTGCTGGCCAATCTGTGTTTGTTGTGAGTAGAAGAACCTTTCTTGTGCTCCGATCTTCAGCTCAGGCAATTCTTTGTTCTAAGGATCCAGTTGTTTGTTAAAAGTTTGTGACTCAGTCCCGTTTAGCATAGTGAGAGAACAGAAGTGGCTGTAGAATGTGGGTGTTGTGCTCCCATTGACAGCCAGCAGCACAGAAAAAGAAACGATTAGGGGTAGAGGATGTGTGAAGAAGAGAAGATCTGCAGCTGACTGTGTGTCAGGACCAAAACTGTCTCCCAGCCTTCTTTTGCCATTAGCATCACAAGTGATCAAAGTTTATGTATAGGTACAGAGAAAAAAACGGGAAACAATAGAATTCCCCTCACCAGTTAGCCAAAGTCCCTGCAGAAGTGTGGTCGACTTTTTTTTTTTTTTTTTTTGCCATTTTGATTAGTTTCAGGAGTCCTCTGACTGCTCCTCCCTGTCATTCAGCCTGCACCATGCTCTCTTCTAGTAGCTTAGCTGAACCCGTCCTGTTCTTATTGAAAGAAACTGGCTCGCCCTGAAGGAGGACAGAGCTTATTGATTGGCTGATTCCTCTTAGTAGGTGGGTCCTATCTTAGCATTTTGCTACGACTGTTCAAGTGTCCTTCTATGAAACAGCACGCCCTCAACAACTACGGGCTTTTAGATTGGTTGCTGAGGAGGCGGGTCTTATTGTAACAGTAGTTAAAGAGGGCGGGGGCCTGGAGCGATTTCCCACCCCCCCCCCCCCCTGCCTCCCTACCTGCCAACCCCTTCGTTGTTCTGCCATTGCTCCGCCCTCGAGGGCGGGGCCCGGAGCGATTTTGGTGGCTTCACCACCACGAACTTTCGAACCTTTTTGAAGGAAATCAGGGCTTGGTTTCACTGATGTCAGTGTCCTCAGAATGTTGAGGGTGAGTTTTATTATAGTAGATATATATTTTAAATAATAGGTTATATTTTATGCAGAAGCGTAGCAAGGTTTTGATGTCAGGGGGAGCAGACCTTAAGTAAAAGAGGTGCCAGTGTGAGGCTGCAGGCCCAATTTGCATAGGCACCATTTCATTCAAAATCCATTTAGGGGAGCGGTTGCTCCCCTTGTACCCCACCTAGCTACGCCTCTGATTTTATGGGAAAATACAGTTGTCCCTTGGACAATTATAGTACCGTTTTGTATAAATTACAGGCCCCTTTTACAAAAACGTAGTGCACATTAAATGCTAAGAAACCCATTTTATAACTTTGGGTATCTTAGCATTTAGCATGCGCTTAGTTTTTGCAAAACTGCTCCTAAATTAATTTCCTGTTGTCTCTCCCCCCCCCCCCCCCCCCCCCCCATTTTCTTTTTCTTTGAGAACATGCTGAATTTGTGCTTGAAGGTCCACACTGTCCTGTTAGTGGTCTACATTTCTTGGTTGAGCTTTGTGGCAAACAAAAGCTGTCAATTTGTTTGATTTGTGTAGCATCTCTGTAAGGTTACAAGTACCCACTGAAAACTGGGCTGAAACCTACCAAATATGTCTTTTGTGACCTTGTTTAAATGTCTGATTACAGCCTGCTGGCCAAGGATGCTGCAAGCACAGTCAGCATATCTGGTATTATACAAAGTGAGACCACTTTCCATTTTTCAAGAGCAGGTGATTGAAGAATTTATATTTTTAATTTCTAAATGCTCATAACCTGTATGACAGCAAAAGGACCTTTTTTTTACAAAGCTGCATTAGCTGTTAACATGGCAATTAATATGTGCCAACAGTTAACTTGGTGCCTTAGCAGTTTAACACACAATAGTTTTCCACATTAATAGCTAACACAGATCAGGGTTGAGAATGAACAAAAACTATTCCTTAGTTTAATAATGTGCAGGAATTTATCTTGCATTAGTTTAGGTTTTTCTCTTGATGTACCACTTTTTATTTAAGCATGATAGGTTTAAAATCCATAGAAAAATTAAGATGGGGAAAAGAACATGGTGCAGTTAACACCATCTGAATAGATGTAACTAACTGCATCACATTATTTGCTGTTCACTTAATGGCATAAAGTTGAATGCTCCAGAATTAATTCTGAGGCTTTGCAGTTACTGCGTGTTTATTTCAGCCATTAATCTGTGGCAACTGTAAAGTATTACTGCGTTTTAGTAAATAGGCCCCAAAGTGTGACATTTTCCACATTTTTATTTATTTATTAGGATTTATTTACTGCCTTTTTTAAGGAATTCACTCAAGGCGGTGTACTGTAAGAATAAATCAAACATGAGCAATAGACAATTACAGCAGTAAAAATATTCAAAAACAATACAAAGTATGGCATGGTATACTATTTACAATGTCAACACAATACGTAATAGAACATTAAAGGTGATAGCGAAGGGTAAAGCAAAGATGTAACATATAGAAGGGTAAGAAAGTAAGGTGATTGATTTAAAGAAAGTTGCACATGAGGTCAGAGAATTGGTTAAATGTTATCTCAGCTAGGGTAGGAATGGATAAACGTCCTGCTGCAGTATATGCAGCCTGAGTACTCCTTGTGTGTGTGAGTGAGAACTAACGAGCTAGTTACTTCTAACAGTAAAGGCCTGGTTGAAGAGCCAAGCATTCACCTGCTTCCTGAAATAGAGATAGTCTTGTGTTAAGCGCAGCCTTTCAGGCAGTGCATTCCAGAGTGTGGGGGCTACTCCGGAGAAGGCTTGCGGGTATCACATCGTGTAATGTCTTTTGGAGAGGGTGTGGTTAGTGAAAGTCATTGGGAGGACCTTAGTGTCCTTGGCGGTCTGTGGAGGATCATCCTATTTTTCAGGGCCATTTCCTGATTTGGTCACGTCGCTTGCAACCTTCTGTGAGTCTTGCTGCTGCATTCTGAATCAACTGGAGCTGGTTCAGGCCTTTTGTAGTCAGACCATTGTATAGTGTATTGCAGTAATCCAGTCTTGATGTTATCATGGCATGCACAACTGGGATAAGATTTACCTTCTTGATGTAAGGAGAGAGGCAGTGTACCTGTTGCAAATAGTAGAAGCATCTCTTGAAGGTTGCTTGGATTTGGGGAATCCGTGTAAGTGTTGAATTTAACTGTATTCCAAGGTTTCTGACTTGTGATTTGGGGGGGAGTTCATACTTCCCAAAAAGGATTTAGCTTTCATCTTTAAAGGATAGCTCTTTTTGTGATGTGATGTGATTTTGCTGAATTTGGCAGTTTGTGTTTTGTATCCATAAAAATAATCGCTTCTGCTTTTGTGTTTTGTCTTGCAGGGTCCACACATAGCCTCAGTGACACTTGCTGCTTATGAGTGTAACTCGGTTAATTTCCCTGAACCTCCATACCCAGATGCAATCATCTGTCCAGATGAAGAAGGGGTAGAAGGAAGCATTTCTTTATGGACCATCATCTCAAAAGTCAGGTTGGAAGCCTGTATGTGGGTAAGACATAGTTAATCCTTTGGGTATCATTTTTAAATAAATTATTGCTTACACAGGGTTATTTTTTTTAATGTTCTGGGACAATAATCAAACTAAAGCATGGACTGATGAGACAAAGTCAGCATAGATTTAGTGAAGGGAAGTTTTGCCTCACCGATCTACTGCATTTCTTTGAAGGGGTAAACAAACATGTCGACAGAGGTGAGCCGGTGGATATTGTGTATGGATTTTCAGAAAGCGTTTGACAAAGTCCCTCCTGAAAGGCTCCAGAGGAAATTAGAGAGTCATGGGATCGGAGGTAGTGTATTGTTATGGATTAAAAATTGGTTGAAAGATAGGAAACAGAGAGTAGGGTTAAATGGTCACGATTCGCAATGGAGAAGGGTAGTTAGTGGGGTCCCTCAGGGATCTGTGCTGGGACCGTTGCTTTTTAACATTTTCATAAATGACCTGGCGGTGGGAGTAACTAGCGAGGTTATCAGATTTGCTGATGACACAAAGTTGTTCAAGGTCGTCAAATCATGGGAAGATTGTGAAAAGTTGCAGGAAGATCTTACGAGACTAGGAGACTGGGCGTCTAAATGGCAGATGACGTTTAATGTGAGCAAGTGCAAAGTGATGCATGTAGGAAAGAGGAACCCAAACTATAGCTACGTCATGCAAGATTCAGCGTTAGGAGTCACAGAACGAGAAAGGGACCTGGGAGTCATCATTGATGATACGTTGAAATCTTCTGCTCAGTGTGCTGCTGCGGCTAAGAAAGCAAATAGAATGTTAGGTATTATTAGGAAAGGGATGGAAAACAAAAATGAGGATGTTATAATGCCACTGTATCGGTCAATGGTGCGACCGCACCTAGAGTATTGTGTTCAATTCTGGTCGCCGCACCTCAAAAAAGATATAGTGGAATTAGAAAAGGTGCAGAGAAGGGCGACAAAGATGATTAAGGGGATAGGATGGCTTTCCTATGAGGAAAGGCTAAAGCAGCTGGGGCTCTTCAGCTTGGAGAAAAGGCAGTTGAGGGGTGATATGATAGATGGCTGAGGGGAGATATGATAGAGGCCCATAAATTAATGAGTGGAGTGGAACAGATAGATGTGGAGCGTCTGTTTACGCTTTCCAAAAATACTAGGACAAGGGGGCATGCGATGAAGCTGAAGTTCAGTAAGTTTAAAACAAATAAGAGAAATTTTTTCTTTATTCAGCGCGTAATTCGACTCTGGAATTCGTTGCCGGAGAATGTGGTTAAGGCTGTTAGCTTAGCAGAGTTTAAGAAAGGTTTGGACGGCTTCCTGAAGGAAAAGGCCATAGTATGTTATTAAATGGACGTAGGGGAAAATGCAGCTATCTTAAAACTAAGCCAACCAATTTGCCTCCCTCGGAATCTGGATTTGTGTCTGTGTCTCTAAGGAGAGGGTCTAAAGTTAAGGCAAAGAGCAGTGAGGAGAGGGAACAGCCTTGTAACGTGCCATGTAAAATAGGAAAGTCCATTGATACTAGACCATTAATCAGTAATTGTGCTCTGGGAGACGAATACAGCATTGTTATGGCAGAGACAAAATGTCCTGAAAAGCCATATTTCTCCAGTGTGGCAAAGAGAAAATGCCAGTGGACTCGGTTGAAAGCTTTTTCTGCATCAAAGCTAACGGAAGTGATGGTATATCTTCTTTTGCTCAATGCTCTAAGGTAGCAAGAATTTTCCTAAGACTTTTGGCTGTGGAACATCCGGAGATAAACCCATCTGCAATTCATGTATAAGCGAGATCTTTGCTAGTCGATTGACCAGAACTTGTGTGAGTAATTTAACCTCCTAATTCAATAAGGTTATCAGTTGATATGATTCTGGAAGAGCAGGATCGCAACCTGGTTTGGGGAGTACCACAATATTAGCTAATTTAAGGGAGGGTGGCAATGACCCCGAGTCTATCATAGCATTAAATATATTGGTAAGCGGTTCCTCTACTTCCTCACCCAATAGCTTATAAAATTCAGCTCTGAAACCATCCTCTCCAGGAGCCTTCATCAACGGGCTTTGTCGAATAGCCCAAAGAACCTCATCAGAATGAATAGGGTTATTTGGTCTCGCTGTTCCAGTGTTGGAACAGTTATATTGTCCAAACACGAAAAGCTATCCAGACCTTCATCTGGTAGGGCTGCGTACAGCTTCATGTAAAAAGATTTAAAGATGTCCCAGATCTCATGGTCGGCTATAACACCTCTATCAGCCTCATCCTGGATCTGCAGAGTCTTTCAGGGTTCATCTCTATCGGTGATCAACCAAGCTAATCATTTCCCAGCCTGGTTGCCATGGCTGACTTTAGAGCTCATTGATGTATTAAAGTGTTCAGTGCCGTTTGAGTATTTTTGTTGTCTATGGGCTGCAGTGTAGGTCCTTCCAAATTGTTGCCTGGCCCTATGCAACTGTTCCCCCAAACGTCTGTAAAGCATATATTTATAATAAGCCTGTGATTTTAGTGCTCGTTGATGTATTAAAGTGTTCAGTGCCATCTGAGTATCTATGACCTATTGTCTATGGGCTACAGTGTAGGTCCTTCCAAATTGTTGCCTGGCCCTACGCAACTGTTCCCCCAAATGTAAGATCTCCCTGTCTCTTACTTTCTTGATACAAGAAGAATAACTGAGAATTTCACCCTGAGGGACTGTCTTTGCAGCTTCCCAATATAACACCGGTGATGTAATATGTGCCACGTTATTAAGCTAATACTCCTGCTAACATTTCACCACACACTCTCAGAATAGAACATCATGATACAATGCTAAAGGAAAGACCCAGTGGAAGCCAACCATACCCAAGCATGATCAGATATTACATACGGACCGATTTCTACCCTGCATATATTCCTGACACATTGCGAGACAGCAGAAAATAATCAATACGTGATTGTGTGACATGCGCACACAATAAATGAATATAGTCCTTCTCACTGGGGTGTAAAACTCTCCAGGTGTCCACCAAATTAGGATGATTACTGAATTGATGGAGACTGTTAGAAGAAGTAGATCAATCCATGTCGGGATTCCACTCAGCATTGAAGTCTCCCCCCACCAGCATAGGCATGTGTTGATAAGGTAATAAAAGTTGGTTACTACCCTGTAAAATTCCCTGTCATAAACATTACGGATATATACACTACAAAAATAAATATACCTGTTGTTCATCTTTGCTTTACATAAAATATATCTACCTTCCAGATTGGCTGAAATTATTTGAACCTGAGCGGTTATTCCTTTCCGAAACAGTATGGCCACCCCTCCCTTCTTCCCTAGAGCATGGGCAGCTACCATATCTCCCACCCACTAAGTTTTTAGTTTGACGTGTTCTGTGGCTGTAAGGTGGGTTTCTTGCAATAGTGCGATGTCAATTCAATGTCAGTGGAGATGTAGTAATATTTTTTTATTTTTAATGGGGGAATTTATTCCACCCATATTCCATGTTGCAGTATGCAATTTATATGGGCGCCGGTATTTGTACAAGCCAATAAAACAAATGATGGATTACTCAAGAGGAGGTTTGTCCTAGCCTCCAAACCCCCTCCTCCTCCAAGCTCATGTATATCTCGAGTCCCTGAGAATGTAGCACACTCTGAGCTCCAAGGTCAAGTCGTTCAATCAATATGATCCATAGATGTTCACTACCAAAAGAAACACACACCCCTCCCCACCTGTCTCTAAAATATACCACTCTTTCCCTCTGTAGACTCTCCCCATTTTCCCTTTACACCCTATTGTATCCCTTCCCTTATTCTCTTCTAAGAGCCATCACGGAGTGATGCCAACCCCACTTCACTAAACCTATTGCAAGGTAACAGCACAACAGGTGCCTCATTATTATTTTACTCTTGAGTCATCCATCATCTAACAGTCCTCCCAACCTGTCTTCACGGGACACTGCCAGTTGAGGGACAGGCTCCCATTTTCCTCCCATTACACAACTTGTCAACAACCTTAGACAAACATTGAAATGTATCATCTTGCTCATCAAAGTCATCTTGTAGCTCAGCTCCAAAAAGGGGCTCAGAATATCGAGGTGTTCCAAAAAAAAAAAAAAAGAGGGGGAGAAAGAGAAAACAAATATTTGGGGGGAAGATAGGGAGGGAAGTGTCAAAACGAAACCAACAACCAGTATAACATGGGTAGCTTTTTGTTCTGTAGCTGTTGAACCATTGTCACCCTCTCTGGGGGCTGGTTTATTTTTTATTGTTGAATCTTTTAATGTGAGTGTGTAAGTCGTGGAAATGTAATTCCAATACCTAAAAATGTCCCTTTATTGATTAAGTAGATATAGTATGTTGTATTTATATAAATATTACAAAATGAACAGGAGAAAACTGATATATCTCATTCCAAACTATGGTTTTGTGTTGCAATTTTTTAATCTCGTGCAACTAATTTTAAAAAGTGTCCATTGTACAAGTGCATAAGTTTACATCCTGGAGTGACTAGCAAGACATAAGGCATACATGGATATTTCCAGTCATATTGTATTGTCTATTATGAATATATATAAATGTAATCTTTCAGACATAGGATATAATCATATAATAAACAGAATTATAACATATACATTTGCTTTCTGATGAGAAGTGGAAATTTAAAAGGTATGTGAAGTTATGTGTTTTGGGCATCACACAAAGTAGATTCAAACATCTTTAATAAAGATTTGTTCACTTTTAAATTACTGCAGTAAATGTTTTTGTTTTGTTCTAATGCTTGGAGCTGATTGAATTATGTGTCTATTTGACTGTAATAAGAGTGTTTATAGGGTAGCAGTTTGTTTTTCTATGTTCTACTTGATAACACACGTCTATTTAAAATTCACTCTAGGCATTGTACAATAAAAAAAAAATAATACAGTAAAAATGTTTGAATAGTAATATGGGCATAGTGTACCTGGGTTCAAGCAGTGACATATGTACAGTTTTTAAGGCCAAAACAGAGTTCTTTCAATGGGAGTATCTGCCTTTTGTTCCCCATTGCCTGTCATTAATCTGTTTGACTTAAATCCCAGTTCCTATTTCATCAGTCTCTGTTTATCTGTATGCCCAGAACTGGGTATTCAAGGTGCATTACCCACAAGTGGCTGAAATTTGACACTTCTGGTGTCTAAAAAAACACATGTGTTCTACTTTGAAAATTAAATTTACTTAAGTACTATTGGCCCCTAATACTTCACTGGATAGATTTTGAGTAGCCTACCTTTACATTATGACCATTTGAGTAAATGGTCTTTATGAATTACTGTGCTGAGAGAAATTGTACACCCTAACATAATGCTAAAAGCATTGGGTGGAGACTAAGAAGACTGCCACAAGAACATGGATTTTGAGAAGTGAAAATGAGAGATGTGGAAAAAGAAATGGTATATTTAGCAAGCAACACTAGATACCTTGAACAAAACGATTTGTTTATTTTACATTTTCTCCATATCATATGAGATCCTAGCAGAATCAGAATTAAGATCTGTTAACTAAGACACCACGGGGGTAGTTCTGTAAGGAACCAGCTAATTTTAGGTGGCAAAAAATGTGCATAAGTGATTAGAATACCAGCATTTATGCACAAACTGGACACATACGCAAGTAAATGACCATATTTCAGCAATGCAGCATTCTGTATGTAACACCAATATTCAGTGGTGTGTACTTTTTAGGTGGGTGTTCACAAGAGTTGAGTTTGGACAGAGCATGGTCAGAGTGCACACTTACTCATGTAGATTATAGAATACTATAACATAGAATTTGCCTCCTTGCACCTACCTGAGGGTGTCTCCAGGGTCTTGCTGGCTTCCAGGAAAGATTCCACTAAGAGGAGTTACTCCTTTAAGTAGAGGAGGTTTGTCGTCTGGTGTGTGCGAGGCCCTAGATCCTCCTTTGCCCTACACAAAAACTGCTTGAATACCTCCTGCACCTCTCTGAGTCTGGTTTAAAAAAACACCTCTGTAAGGGTTCACCTCAGTGCAATCAATGCTTTCCTTCACCTTGTGGGAGGTAAACCCATCTTTGGACAGCCTCTATTTGTTCACTTCATGAGAGGTTTGCTATTGACAAAGCCCCTATCATACCTCCCACTGTCATGAGACCTCAACGTTGTCCTCACCCAACTGATGAAACCTCCTTTTCAGCCGCTGGATTCCTGTCATCTGAAGCACCTGACCTTGGAAGGTCTTGTTTTTGGTGGCGGTCACTTCACATAGTAACATAGTAAATGACGGCAGATAAAGACCCGTACGGGCCATCCAGTCTAACCAACAAGATAAACTCATTTACATGGTGTGTGATACTTTATATGTATACCTGAGTTTGAGTTGTCCTTGCCTTTTTCAGGGCACAGACCGTAGAAGTCTATCCACCACTGTTCTTGTACTAAATTCTGGAACTAACATCAAAGCCCTTTAAAATTTACACTCCAGCCCATCCCTATCTGTTCAGTCACAATCAGGGCATAGATAGTAGAAGTCTGCCCAGCTCCCATTTTGTTTCCCAATTACCGGCATTGCCACCCAATCTCCCCTAAGATTCCACGGAACCATTCCTTCTAAACAGAATTCCTTTGTGTTTATCCCACACATGTTTGAATTCCATTACCGTTTTCATCTCCACCACCTCCTGTGGGAGGGCATTCCATATATCCACCACCCTCTCCGTGAAAAAATACTTCCTGAAATTTGCAGGGCCAATGAACTTCAGGCCGTAGTAGTGTATCCATCTTACACAAAGTTTCATCATAATAGAGTAGTTCTCCACACGCACCCTAAGCTTCTTCCTAAGGTGGTGTTGAAGTTCCATCTTAACCAGTGAATCGTCTTGCCAACATTCCGAAGTCTGCACGCCCACTCTGACAAAAGTGCACTGCACACCTTGGACTGCAAGCGAGCCTTGGCTTTCTACCTGGAGCAGACAAAAGCCCATAGACAGTCCACCCAGCTTTTTGTTTATTTCAATCCCAACAGGATGTGCGTAGCCATTGACAAAGTACTTTATCCCATTGACTAGCAGATTGCATCTCTTTCGCTTACACCCAGGCTGGGCTGACTCTGGTGGGTCATGTCACGAGTCACAATGGCAGAGCCATGGCTGCGTTGGTAGCCCATTTGAGGTCGGTCTCTATTGAGGAGATCTGCAAAACTGTAACATGGTCTTCAGTCCACATATTCACATCTGCCTTGAGCACAACAGCCGCTATGGTCAAACAGTCCTGCAGAATCTGTTTGGTGTCTAGAATCCAACTCTACCCTCCTAGTCCCATTACTTCAGTTCCAGGCTGTACCTTCACAGCCAGTTGTAGTATATAGTTTCAGGTTAATTGGTTCTTGCTGTTGCAAGTCTCTATTGTCCTAGCATTGTTGTTTTTCAGTAAGCCTTGTAGCTAGGGATTCCCCGTTGTGAGAATGTGTTATTCTCATAGCCCCTCCTTCCTCCCTTTGGAGTGTCTTTTCCAGTTATATTACTAGATTACTGGTTCCATGCTCAAATATCAGGCAGCTCACCCTTCTGGGACCCTGAAAATCCTAATATTAGCTCAGCAATCTCTATTTTCATGGTCCTCTGCCTTTTCCTGAAGCCAGCTCACCAGCTTACGCAGTTTATTGTGCTCACTTTTGTCCTCTGTCTGAATGTCTCCGAGTGCTCCAACCCTCTCTTCCACATTACCCTATCAAATTTCTCCTCAAAGTGTTCCAACACCCAGGAAACAATCTCATTCTCTGATTTACTACAGCAACAACCTGAGTTTCACCTCCTCATCTTACTCTTCACCCTCCTGCTCCAAGCTGCTGCTTACCACCTCCACCAGCTTTGGATGTGCTTCCTTTGGGGCTGCTGCCTATTTGACTGACTTTCTCAAAATATAATTCCTTTATAGAACTGCCTTTCTTTCCTTTGGTTGTTTTTTGCATTCTTTCTCTACTCCCAGCAACTCTCAGAAGCTGTTGATATTGTTACCACCATTTTATAATTGAGCTTGTTAGGAGCTCCACACAATCTATCCATTCGCATCGTTGCTGGAACCAGAAATTGTGGAGTTTCCCTTTTGAAACTCATCTTATCAATCAGCACAGAAAATTGCTGTTTGAGGTTTTGGAAATGTACAATGCAGCAAGTGTTCTGTTTATTGCAACAGCATATCTCAAATGGATAACTGGGAAAAAGCATGTAGTTAGTGGTATTGCGACAAGAAGAAAATTATGCAAACTAGATGGTCCTTATCTGCTTTCATGTTCTGTGTTTCTACAATTCCTAAAGTGAAGAATTGTGTTTGTAGGCCAACTTAAATATGAGCCTCCAAGCCTGGTAAATAGAACATTCTGGAGGAAAATTGAAATATTAAAAAAAAAAAAAAAAAAAGGGGGGGTGAAGGAGAGGGAGAACATAATTTTAGAATGGGAGAGAATCAACATGAATGGTAAAACAAACATCTTCTTCTCCTCTGTGTGTTTTTGCTCTGTACAGGGGGCTGGCACTGCTATTGGAGAGCTTCCACCATACTTCATGGCCAGAGCAGCTAGGCTTTCTGGTGCTGAACCTGATGATGAGGAGTATGAAGAATTTGAAGAGATGCTGGAGCATGCAGAAGCTGCTCAAGTAAGAACAGTTTTATTATCTTCATTTTCCTTGACAATACTATTTTCCAAACAGACAAAAACATTTCACTGTTCATAATAAATTAAATGTATTATGGTTTTTCATAGAGGCTATCTATCATTATACTTATATTCTGTCAGTTTTACAAATTAGAATTGTGAATATTATAAGTTTGTTTGTTGCTATTTTGCTTAGTGAATACCTGAAAGGTGAAATTTGAGCACAGGAAACAATGCTTTTTTAGAGGAAATATTCTAGAACAAAGAGATGACAGTATGCAGACCCAATGGGTAGACTCAGGAGCAACATCAGAAAATATTTCTTCATGCAAAAGAGGATAGTTCCATAGAATGGACTCTGATTGGTGAGGACAAACTTGGTGCTTGAATTCAAGAAAGCCTCAGATAACCACAGAGGATCCCTGGTAGCACAGAGTTGAAGGGGGGCCAGGTGAACTGATCAGAGTCTTATGTCCTTCTGGGGATAAGGTAGGGTGGCCTGGAAGGTTCTAATGATGTATTTTCTGAATCTTTTCTAACAGTAGTAGGAATAGGGTTGAAATGTTGCAGTACTACAAACAGTCTATCCTTCACTCTTTCTGGGGCAGAAATGATAGAGGCAAAGCAAAGGGGGTAGATAGAGGAAGCGCAACCTACAGGCCATGGAGTCACTGAGTTGATACCAACAGACTCGAATGCTTCAGTAACCAATAAATTTTGGTGCCAGAAAATTGGTGAAGACAATTCAGTAAAGCCATGGGGAATCTAGTATTCTAGATGTTTAAGCAACAGCCTCATTTGTTTTGGTAACTGTTTAAATTAGCTTGTAGTTAAAACATGAGGGAAATAGTGAGCAGAGTATTGAATTAAGTATGGATCTTAGTGTGTATCTATCCTGGAAGGTGGAGAAGCATTGAGGAAGAAAACAAAAACTGACTTGGATAAGACATGTTAGCTTTCAAGTATCTCCAACTAGCATCTGAGCTATATCCTTAAAGTATGGCTAAGAGAAACAGAGCAGACTAGATAAGCCAATTGGACTTTATTTGCCTTCAAAATTATTTATTTTGAATTTGTTTGAGTTTATCCAAAACCTATAAGCAGAGAATTGTTGTTGCTGTGTTAGTTCATTTGGATATGCAGAGCTAAGGATCAACAAAAAAAAGTCATAGATGATTCTTTGACAAGCTTTGATATCTTATCAAAGATATTTTCAGTTAAACCAATAAAAAATGTATCACCTGCAACCAGTTGTTGACCCTTATTTCTACATATCCAAAATCTATTCAAAATTAAAATTGAGAACCAGACGTTTATGAAATTTTGTAGATATTTGTGAGGAGGATAATATTTAAAGCCATTTTCCCATTCAAATCGCTCTGGATGAAAATTTACCTTAATCTGCCCAGCCTAAAGGATTTGACAGCTTCCACAGCATATGTGCATTTAGTTGTGTTAAGGGGAGGCATATCTAGGCATGTTATGAAAAGTTCATGTAGATTCAAACTTAAATTCAGTGTGTTTACAGTTCATTTTTGTCCACGGACAGAAAGCAGGTGGAATGGAATATTCATGGTTATTTTTGACCCATGGACCTAGGAGGTAGTTTTCAATTGCAAATTACCTGCATAATTTCCCTTTAAAACTTTTCTGCAAAATCAACAACTCAAAAATACTGCAAACTTTGCAGTAAGTAAGGCAGGTTATTCAGAATTTGTTAACCTTTCTTAACCCTCAGCACTATGTGAATATATCACTACTGTGTTTTGTTCTTGTTGACTTTGCTTCTGAATTGGCTTAAGGACCTAGCTGATAAAGTGCCGCTTTGTAAACCTACTACTACTATTTAGCATTTCTATAGCGCTACAAAGCGTATGCAGCGCTGCACAAACATAGAAAAAAGACAGTCCCTCAGTATACCATGTTTTTGTGCATATAAGCCACAGCTAATATTCGTTTTTACGTTTTAACAGGAATGGTCACAGTTAATACATGGGTATGGTTCCTCTTTACTTTGTGTTTAGTGAATCATGCAATGTAAAGACTTAACATAAGAATGAAGCAGAACACAGTTCCATTTATTGTAAAGTATGATGATATAAAAAATTAGTGTCATAATGTGAATCCTGTGTTCTGATTTTTATGATCGCCACAAGATCAAAATCCTTGAAAATCCTCCTAAATGTCTGAACCCATAAAATATTCCACTAGAAACTCTTCTACTGCAGGATCAGTTTCTTTTGAGAATTCCTCTTCTGAGTCATACTTGGATTGGTCCAAGGAAAGTGGGTTATCAGCAGGAATTATCACCTTTTTCAACCTGTTGACGATTGTTTCAGTCTTGATGGCATGGAGTGTACATGTGGATGCCAGATGATTTACAGGAGTGGAGGAGTGGCCTAGTGGTTAGGGTGGTGGACTTTGGTCCTGGGGAACTGAGGAACTGAGTTTGATTCCCACTTCAGGCACAGGCAGCTCCTTGTGACTCTGGGCAAGTCACTTAACCCTCCATTGCCCCAGGTACAAATAAGTACCTGTATACAATATGTAAGCCGCATTACTACTACTACTTAACATTTCTAAAGCGCTACTAGGGTTACGCAGCGCTGTACAATTTAACATGGAAGGACAGTCCCTGCTCAAGGAGCTTACAATCTAAAAGACAGGTGTACAATCTAAAGACAAGTGTGGAGTCCGTCTGATAGGGAATACTATATTTCACAAAAGGTTAGGTGCCAAACGCAGCATTGAAGAGGTGAGTTTTAAGCAGAGATTTGAAAATGGGTAGGGAGGGAGCTTGGCGTAGGGGTTGAGGAAGATTGTTCCAGGCAAAGGGTGAGGCAAGGCAGAATGAGCGGAGCCTGGAGTTGGCAGTGGTAGAGAAGGGAACTGAAAGGAGGGATTTGTCCTGTGAGCGGAGGTTACGGGCGGGGACATAGGGGGAGATGAGGGTAGAGAGGTAGTGAGGAGCCGCAGACCGGGTGCATTTGTAGGTAAGGAGGAGAAGTTTGAATTGTATGCTGTATCTGATCGGAAGCCAGCGAAGTGACTTGAGGAGAGGGGTGGTGTGAGTATATCGGTTCTGGCGGAATATAAGACGTGCGGCAGCATTCTGAACGGATTGAAAGGGGGATAGATGGCTAAGTGGGAGACCGGTGAGGAGTAGGTTGCAGTAGTCAAGGCGAGAGGTAATGAGAGCGTGGACGAGAGTTCGTGTGGTGTGCTCAGATAGGAAAGGGCGAATTTTGCTGATGTTGAAGAAGAAGAAGCGACAGGTCTTGGCAGTCTGTTGGATATGCGCAGAGAAGGAGAGGGAGGAGTCGAAGATGACTCCGAGGTTGCGGGCAGATGGGACGGGGAGGATGAGGGTGTTATCAACTGAGATGGAGAGTGGAGGAAGAGGAGAGGTGGGTTTAGGTGGAAAGACGAGGAGCTCGGTTTTGGACATGTTCAGCTTCAGGTGGCGGTTGGACATCCAGGCAGCAATGTCGGATAAGCAGGCCGATACCTTGGCCTTGGTCTCCGCGGTGATGTCTGGTGTGGAGAGATATAGCTGGGTGTCGTCAGCATAAAGATGATACTGAAAACCATGAGATGAGATCAGTGAGCCTAAGGAGGAGGTGTAGATTGAAAAGAGAAGGGGTCCAAGGACAGATCCCTGGGGAACTCCAACAGATAGTGGGATGGGGGTGGAGGAAGATCCATGAGAGTGTACTCTGAAGGTGCGGTGGGAGAGATAAGAGGAGAACCAGGAGAGGACAGAGCCTTGGAACCCAAAAGAGGACAATGTGGTAAGAAGTAAATCATGATTGACAGTGTCAAACGCAGCGGATAGATCGAGCAGGATGAGGATGGAATAGTGGCCTCTGGATTTGGCAAGGAGCAGGTCGTTGCAGACTTTAGAGAGTGCTGTTTCTGTCGAGTGTAGAGGGCGAAAGCCGGATTGAAGTGGATCTAGGATGGCATGAGAGGAGAGAAAATCAAGGCAGCGACTGTGAACGGCGCGTTCAAGTATTTTGGAGAGGAAGGGGAGGAGAGAGATGGGGCGGTAGTTGGAGGGGCAGGTAGGGTCAAGTGATGGTTTTTTTAGGAGAGGTGTGACTACTGTGTGCTTGAAGGTGTCAGGGACAGTTGCAGTGGAGAGAGAAAGGTTAATGATGCGACAGATGGAGGGGGTGATAGTATTGGAGATGGTGTTAAGTAGGTTGGTGGGGATGGGATCGGAGGAACAGGTGGTGCATTTCGAGAAGGAAAGAAGGCGGGAGGTTTCATCCTCGGTGATCTCAGGAAAGGAGGAGAAAGAGGCCATGGTTGGTTGGTTGTTGGATAGGGCTACAGGCTGAGGAGAAGGTGGCTTGGTAGTGAACTCAAGGTTGATCTTTTGTACCTTGTCGCGGAAGTAGTCAGCCAGTGATTGAGGAGAGAGTGAAGGGGGAGTGGGAGCGGGGGGCACTTTGAGGAGGGAGTTAAGGGTGGTGAAGAGACGACGAGGGTTGGAGCTGAGAGAATTGGTCAATTGGGTGTAGTAGTCCTGTTTTGCAAGGAATAGGGAGGACTGGAAGGAGGATAGCATGAATTTGTAGTGAAGGAAGTCTGAATGGGTACAAGATTTCCTCCAGAGGTGATCAGCGGATCGGGTGCAGGAGCGAAGGTAGCGAATGCAAGGGGTCAGCCAAGGCTGGGGACTAGTACGCTTTGTGGGACGGGAGGTGGATGGAGCGAGGGTGTCCAAAGCAGAGGAGAGAGCGGCATTGTAAGCGGGGACCGCTTTGTCTACAGTCTCAGCGGACATGATGGAGGGGAGGAGATTAGAGATACTAGAGGATAGAGTGGGGGGGTCAATAGCCTGGAGATTCCTGGAGGTGGTGGTTAAAGTTGGACGGGGCAGAGGGGGGGGCATTGAGCCTGCCATGAGTGGGAAAGTGGCGGGGTACCAATGTAACAAAAACAAAACAAACAGTAATGTCTAATGGCTCAAGCTTGCAAGTGAGACTCCTGGGTATCACAGCAATATGAGCACCAGTCTTGTTTATAATTTATTTTTCTCAAATCAGTTTTCTATGTTGCCATAGAATCTCAAAAGAGATTTTTGCATTAAAAAAATGCACCAGGATATATGCATGAAATGATTTCTCCATCCATTCCTTCATGTTGTCTTCGTTCATGCAACCTATTTTGTTGAATATATTTTATTAAACTCATACAGTACTATCAAATAAGGAAGAACAATAATAGCAGTGTCACACCCACAGCAAAGCAACAACTGAGTAAACAATAAACAACAAAACACAATAGCTAAGAGAACTCCTTTCTTGAATAGAAACAATAAGAAAGTTTCCAGTTTACTCCCCCCAATTTATCTGCACTTGAAGAGGCTTTGACTCTTATAGCCTCCTCCCGCAGGTTAAGAAAACAAAAAAACAACAAAAAAACCCATGCACTCCCTTTCCCCCTACCCCATCCCCTGATCCTCCCCCGCCCTCTGTCTATAGGACATGTAGAGGTGTGTACTAGGGATATAAAAAGGAAATGGGCATATACCAACAAGCATTAACATTGCAACTTATTGACAATAGTACTTGTCATCCTTGGTGGAAGAGACTGAGCATAGGCACCCCAAGTCTCCAGTAAATGCCTGGAATGCTTAGCTATAAGATGAGCCTCCTTCACTTCCCACATCATAAAATATGTAGCTGTTTTCTCCATTGCCAGTGGACGGGGCTCTCCGGTTGCACCAATTGTTGGAGTATACATTTTTTCCCCACCAGGGCAGCCTTACGGAGAAGCATAGTAACATCCTTACCTCACCCCCTTCCCCCCAGTCCCCCGTGCAGTTCAAAATCCAGGCCTCAAAAGAACATAAACCTTTTTTATTGCATACCAAGGATACACCTTTTAGAAAATTTTCCTGTGGCATGTTAATGTGTTTAAAAATAACCAGGGGCTTTAGCTTTTTGTTATCAGTGGTGTATGCTAAAACTACTGTGAAACTAGTCCTTTCATGGCCAGTTGTTGTAATTGGGATGGTTTTAGCTTCCCGTTCAGCTACAGTTCATATGACAGAAATTTTGAACCACATAGGTACTTCATCTGTATTAATTATGCTTCTGGGTTCAAAGTTATCACTGCATTCTTTTCGAATAAATTCAAAAACACTATCCATTTACTCTTCCCAGTTTTCAGGCAGCTTCTGCCCTACAGGGATTCTAGCCCTGTCAGATTATTCCTACGCATAAATTTATGCACCCACTACACTTCTGAGAAATTATCTGTTTTCTTTTCAGCGGCAAGCACTGTGGCTTGGCGCTTGATATCTTTTGTTGAAATCAGCCTGTTGCTTTTCTTTTCTGCCAGTATCCATTCTTTCATATTGGCTTCAAGAATTGGTCATTTTGACGGCTTACCTCGGTGAGCACGCTTCTTGATTTTCAGCGGCTTCTTTTTGCCAGCATCGTAGTTTTGGAATCTCCAAATATAGTGCAAATTTAGAGGCTGGTACTCAGAGCTGTGGTAAGAGCGGCTCTTGTACGGAAGTGTCAGCGCTTGGCACCTTTTCTTCTGCACATAAATACTGGTATGTGTACTTTCACTTTCAGCTTTGTTCAGACATGCGCACATGTTTGTTGCTTACTATCAGTGCAAAAAAAAATTTTGTTTTGTAATCTCTGACTTCACTTGAAATCTCATCCATTTTTTCCTTTTGTAGATATATATATATATATATATATATATATATATATATATATATATATATATATATATATATATATATATATATATATATGAGTGCTCACAGGATTTGACAAAGAATTATTTTTTAAATGTAAGATTCAATCCCTTTTTTTTTCCAGCTCAACACTAGCAAACTAAAGCATGACAATATATTTTTGTTTCTGTTCAGCAATTTGAACAGTATTGTTCATCTCATATTTGCTACAATTCAATTCATTTCTTGTATACCGCTAATATCCCCTTTCCAGGGTTCAGTGCGGTTTATATTCTAGGTGAGACAAAAAAGAAACTCACATGCTCAGTTTGTTTCTTTGGTATCTAATTGTTATCCAGATTAATGGTGTAGCAGTTAAGCATAGCTGCCCTCCACTCAATGTTCTTTTGAAAGTTCCAAGAACCAAATCAGAGCTGACCTCTGCTTGAGTTCAGTGTGCTGCCGTGGCCAAAAAATGATAACATAAGAGTTGCCCTACCGGGTCAGGGCAAGGGTCCATCTAGTCCAGTGCCCTGTTTCTAACAATGGCCAGACCAGGTTGCAAGTACTTGGCAGGATTCCATGTTACTTAATCTCAAGGATAAGCAGTGGCATTTCCTAAGTCTACCTTAATAACAATTTATGGACGTTTCCTCCAGGAATTTGTCTGAATACTTTTTAAACCCAGTTATACAAAATGCTTCTGCCATTTGCTCCGGCAAAGAGTTTCAGGTTCAAAGAGGATGTTAGGAATTATTAGGAAATGATTAGAGAATAAAAGAGAATATCATAATGCCTCTGTGTTGCTTCATGGCGAGACTGCACCTTGAGCATTGTGTTCAATTTTGGTCACTTCATCTCAAAAAAGACATAGTGGAATTGGAAAACATACAGAGAAGGGTCACCAAAATGATGATTATTATTTTTTTTTACATTTGTACCCCGCGCTTTCCCACTCATGGCAGGCTCAATGCGGCTTGCATGGGGCAATGGAGGGTTAAGTGACTTGCTCAGAGTCACAAGGAGCTGCCTGTGCTTGAAGTGGGAATCGAACTCAGTTCCCCAGGACCAAAGTCCACCACCCTAACCACTAGGAAATGCTAAAGGGGTTAGGGCTCTTCAGGTTGGAGAAGAGACAGCTGAGGGGAGATACGATGTAGGATAATCCTAAGTGGAGTAGTATGGGTAAACACAAATTAATTGATTATTCTTACTTTTTCAAAAAGTACAAAGGCTGGGGGCACTCCATGAAGTCACACAGTAGTACATTTAAAAGAAATAGGAACAAATATTTTTTCACAATGCATTGTTAAGCTCTGACATTCGTCGTTGGAGCATATTGCCAGAGCAAGTGGTAAAAGCAATTATTGTCCAGGAGAAAAAGTACTAAACCATTAAGGTTGACCTGGGGAAAGCCACTACATATGCCTTGGAGTAAGTGCATGGAATCTTGCTACTTTTGCGGGATTCTAAGTGCATGTGACCTCCATTGGCCACTCTTGACAGGATACTGAGCTAGATGGACCTTAGTTTTGATACAGAAGGGCAACGTTTACATCCTTTTGGGCTATGTTTCTATATAAACAAGCTTGTGTAATTACTTAAAATTTCCTTCCCTATTCCCAGCCTGCCATTTTAGCCCTGTCCCATCTAGCCCAGCTATTGCAATGACAGCTCTTGGATTGATAGGTGCAGGCCTCTCTTAAAACACAGCAACACTCTATTTTTTAACCTTTTATTTTGAATTTAATAGCACAACTACAAAATATTTATGATAGAGTGAGAACAATAATAGAATGTTAAATAACACTCAGAGAAGGTAATTTTATTAAAAACTTTTTTTTACAGGTAATCATGGAAAAATGGTTTAATAAAATTACCCCAGGATTATGCATATATAAACTCAGCACTGAGCATGTTCATACCTGCTTTATATGACCCAAGTGTAGAGGCGTGTTTGAGCGGAGCACGACTTCACGTATGAAGATTTATATCAGCTTCTGAGCAGATGTAAATGTTTGCAGGTGTATTTAACTCCAATTGTTGCAGGGTTTGTGAGACTGTTTTATAAAGCCGCATAGACATCTATAAATTAGCCCCAAAATAGATGTCTACTTGGATTTCCTACGTAAGCAACCTGTTATATAATTGTAGAGGTTAATCTTATAAGAACATACTTCATGCACAGTTATTAGAGGGAATGGAGATTTAGAAAGAGTGCCTGTCAGTGTCATTGTAAAAAGTGCTTAAAACACCCTCACTTACTCTGAAAAGCAAGTCAGTAGAGTTTGGGTGGCAGCTGCAGTCAATATGACAACATGGAAGTAGCTAGAGAAATACAAGTACACAAAGAGAGGACATGGTTATGGCACCATGAGGCTAGCACGTGGTATGAGCAGTTAGCAACATTGGCAGCCATGGACGCGGAAGGTGAATGTACAAATGCAGGTCTCACAAAAAGCACATATGAAATGGTAGATGATGGAATTAAAGCCAAGATGGTAGGAGAAGGGATCATTTCCACTGTTGTGGATATGAAGGAGAAGCTAAGAGTTCAGCCAGCGGCATGAGCAATGGGGATGGCAAGGTAGAATAGCTCCATAACTAGATTTTAAGCAGACGCAAAGCAAATTTTTGACTATTTTTTAGTTAGTACACAAATATGATGTTTAATTTTTTGCCTGAGCATGTGGTCAAATTTTAATACAAGCCGGTATGTGAAGAACTGTTCCATTTACACTTAGACAGGGAAGCATAAGAATCTCCATCTCTTATGTCTAGGAATGGGCAACTGAGAAGGGATTTTCTCTGAATGTCCAGTGGAGACGTGCTAGACTTGGTGGATCATTGTTCTGACTCATCGTGACGCTTATGTTCTTATATAACCACATAGTAAAGGGACTTTTCAGTTAACGTGCAAATTGATAAACACAGAGGATCCTTATATAGAACAAGGCTGGAATTAAAGCAAAACTTCACACTTTAAACAGGGCATAGAGGGGTTCAGGTACTAGTCTGGCTGTAGGTCTTTATCTGTCATTGTTTATTATATAAATTAACATTCACTGTTAGCATGCCAGCACTTCAGTTAGCATGCATGGAGGGGTCCTTTTACTAAGCGGTGGCAAAAAGTGGCTTTAGCATGCTCTTATGTAGTGGGTCTTTTCCACATGCTAAGCCCATTTTACCACAGCTGTAAAGTGGTTGATTTTCTATTTTTTGTATTAATGGCCATGCACTAATGTTGCCATTAGCGTGCGGCCATTTTTAAAAATTGCTGTGAGTGCTTACTACCACCCATTTTGTAGGTGGTAAGGGTTCGTGCGGTATTCTGTGCTAATCAGTTAGCATTTGGTAATGTAGATGTACTAATTGTTTAATTCAAGAACACTCACTCTCTACACATGACTTACCCCCTCAAAAAAATTCAAAATATTTTTTAGTGCATGGTTAGCACATGCTTATTTCACAGTTACTACAGGACACTTGAGAGCATCCCGCAGTACTCCATTTTTAGCTGCATTAGTGCCTAACACAGCTTAGTAAAAGGGCCCCTAATTCATATGTTAACGGTGTGCTATGTTAAGGGGCAGGAACTGGGTGAGGTATGGATAGACAATGGGCATGGACTGCTTGTGTCACTTGTGTTGTTAGGGTGGGTGCACCTACTGCCTCCTTAAAAGAAGGCGTTAAGTGCATCTGTGCTAATTAAAAATATGCTTAACGTACAGTAATTGTAGGGAATAAGCTAGGCACAGCCCTGGTGCTTGTGCATTTAATTTAATAAAAGTATTACACAATGACTGTGACTTGATAGTTACCAAGAAAATTACTATCTCTGATACATTTTCTCTGCACATGTTCAAATACTGGATTTTCAGGTCAAATGGAAATGATTTAAATAGTAATTGATAATAGTAATATGTTCCATGACCTGCTAATCATATCTTCTGAAAAAGCTGTAGTTCTTTCATGGGCCTGACAATGTGGAGAGCGTTTTGTCACTCATTCATACTGTACATACTGTTTCTCCTCTTTTGCTTTTAGATGTCCATGAGAAAGCAGCCATGAGTACATTTTTATAGATAGGATTTTATGGTTATAGGTCAATTCCTACCGAACCTATTTCCACCACACCAGGGAGGACAATTCCCACCCATAACCCAATACAAAAACGCACTAAGAGAAGTAATCTCCCTCCCTTTCCTCTTCTAGATCATTTCAGGGGGCCAGTACCCCTCACACCCTTCCCCCTCATCATTATCTTTTACACATCTTTTTCCCCTTCCAGGCATGCAGTTTGTGAGTATGGAGAGACAATGCCCCCCACACACCCCCAAACTAGGTTTCAACCTAATTCATGTTTAATCTGGGATCTAAATGTCATAAATAAGTAAATAGATAAATACCAATTGCAGTTCATTGCCCCCCCCCCCATAAAAAAGAAAAAAACAAAACAAACTAGGTTTCAACCTAATTCAGACCCTTGAAATGACACACTGATTATGATGATAACAAATTACCAGGACTTATGGGACCCAAGCAAGAAGCTAAGGTCGGTTAAAAAAAAAAAAGCACCGCCAGGATTTATGGGACTCAATACAAGAAATAAGCTACAGTCAGTTAAAAAAAAAAGGCTAAGGAGGGTGGGAAATGACTATGGGGGAAACGTCCTTGGTGGGAATTGTCCCGGGGGAAATTGTCCTAGGTGAGAATTGTCCCGAGGGGAGGGGGAATTGGTGGGTGGGAACTCGCCTGATACCGATTTTATTTGTTTTATAAGAAGACAATTGAGTGTTACTCAGCTTTGTTTCTTTGAAAGGCCTGTTATAGTTGCTCATAAGGTGATACTTAGGAATTGGGGAGGTAATGAGACCCCTTCATTTTGACAGTGGAAGAATGCTTATCATGGTCATCATCTGCAAATAGAATTTTACTGTCAGGGAGTCACCAAGGAGTAAGTGTTGGATTATTTGTAGTAAATAATTAGCAGATTTTAGTACACACAGCTTCAGCTTTAGAAATGTTAATTTCTTTCTTCATCTCTCTCTCATTCACCCCTGAATAATTCACTGCTGAGTCACTTTAAAGTTGAAGTAACAAAACATCTGTTTACTCACAGTTTGCAGTTTGATTATAATCAGACAGGCTTATATTTACATAATACTATACATTTGTATTATCAGCTCCTTCCATGTGCTTAGATGGTAATGGATGCTCACACCACCATAGATCCTCTCAGGTTAGGAGAGATCATGAGCTCCATGTGCTCCATGTGCTGCATCTGCTGTGTCTGAACCCCCACAGGAAGTTGCATAGCTGTGTGACCTCTCTAAGTAATTCACATCAGAGGTCACAGAGTAATCACAGAGAAATAATAGGTGACAGGCAATGCATGTAAAATACAATTACATTCCAACAAACCCCTTCTCATGCATAACTGTCATGCAATTATTTATTCATACAAAGTCCAAGCTTTATACGCAGATTCACAAAATGTTCTCTGGGTAACGGTTTGGTCATGATGTCAGCTGTCATCTCACTGGTGTGACAATAGTGTAGACTGATGACCCCTTCTTTCGCCAACTCTCGCACGTTGTGGTATTTCGTTGCGATGTGCTTGGTGCGTGACTGAACCTTGTCATTCTGTGACAGTCGGATGCAGCTCTGATTATCTTCCATTATCTGGATTGGTCTCTTTTCAGCTATTCCAAAATCCAGCAAAAGTTTTTCAATCCACATCAGTTCTCTGCACGCTTCCGATACGGCCACATATTCAGCTTCTGTAGAAGACAAACTCACAATACTTTGTTTATGACTGGCCCATGAAATTTGTACATTTCCATACATAAACACATATCCACTTGTGGATTTATAATCAGAATGATCCCCTGCCCAATCTGAATCACAGTAACATATTAGTTTTGGATTACTATTGGCTGAAATCTTTAATTTACAATCAATGGTACCCTTTAAATACCTTACCATCCTTTTAACTGCAGTCCAATCTGATTTGGTAGGTGAGCTGACCCTTCTGCTCAAAATTCCTACTGCATTTGCTATATCAGCCCTGTATGTGGTAGCTAGATATAAAAGCTTACCTATGGCTGATCTATATTGGATGTTATCTGGTAAAGGTTCTCTTACTGTTTCATCCTTCAGAAAATCAGTGATCATGGGAGTGCTTACAACTTGGGCATCTTGCATACCTAAACTTTCAATAAGCTCATTTATTTTCTGCTTCTGGCTTAGAAGATAAGAACCATCATTTTGTTTCTCAATTTCTATACCAAGATAGTATGACACATTACCCAGTTCTTTTATCTCAACATTGAGGTTTAAACACTTTACAATGTCCTTGTACTCTTGCTCACTTTTGCTTGCAATGAGCAGATCATCAACAAAAGCTAAAATGTATGCATATTGTCCATTTCTGCACCTAGTGTACAAGCATTTATCTGCTTCACCTTGCTTAAATCCTAAATTTGTCAATATTTCATGCAATTTTTCATTCCAACATTTTGCACTTTGCTTTAATCCATAAAGACCTTTGTTTAATTTACACACTAGCTGTCTTTGTTTTGTATTTATGAAACCTGTTGGTTGTTCCATGTACAAGTCTTCAGTTATATCTCCGTGAAGAAACGCTGTTTTCACATCAATGTGTTTGACTTGCATGCCTTTTGAGACTGCAATGCTCAGAAGTGTTCTGATTGTCGTGTGTTTCACTACAGGTGCAAACACTTCATCAAAATCTTCTCCATATTTTTGAAGATATCCCTTTGCGACTAATCTGGCTTTATACCTTTCCACTTTTCCTTGTGCATTCCTTTTTAACTTGAATACTCATTTGCATCCTATAGCTTTCTTGCCAGGAGGTAATTTTGTAAGAATCCAAGTATTATTTTTATCCAATGCATCAATTTCTTCTTGTGCAGCTTTATGCCATTCAGCAGCTTCTTCTGCTGGCATTTTCTCAATCTCATCCCATGTTAAGGGCTCTTGAGCTTCTGCTGACTTTGTTAGGTAAGACAGTCTTGGGGTTGGAACACCTTTGTTTTCCCTGGATGAGCGTCTGACAACAGGTTGGTCTGACCTCTCCGCATCCTCTAAATCTGAGAGTCCTTCTCCAATTGATTCCCCTTCTCCAACTGTACTGTCTTCTTCAATGATCCTTTCTGTGTCTGTTTCCTCTGCCTGTTCCTCGTTAGATACAGGTGAGTTGCTTTCAGACATCTGCCTTGGTATGGCATTTATATACACTGGCATGTCTATTATGGTTCTAGTTTCATATTCTGGATGATAAGGCTCATCTGGGATAATCCAGCCTTTATCAACCCTTTTGTTTTCATCAAAATATGTAACATGTCTTATGCCAACAATGCCAGTTTTCAGATTCAAAATTCTATATCCTTTGTGTCCTGGAGTATAGCCAACTAAAATGCCCCTTTCTGTTGTGGAATCCAGCTTATGCCTTCTTTGCTTTGGTACATGAGCATATGCTGTACTTCCAAATGTTCTTATGTGTGACAGGTTTGGCTTCCTACCATGCCATGTCTCATGTGGTGTGCGCTCAGCGCCTTTAGTTGGCATTCTGTTTTGTAGGTACACTGCTGTGAGAATGGCTTCCCCCCATAGTCTTTTAGGGAGATTGCTATCTGACAGCATACATCTGGTCATTTCCACAAGTGACCTAAATTTTCTCTCTGCAACAGAATTTTGCTCTGGTGTATAAGCTACTGTTGTGATATGCTGAATGCCTTCTTGTTCTAGAAATGTGCGCATGCTTTGTGAAGTGAACTCACCACCATTGTCGGTCTGAAGAACCTTTGGTTTTCTTTCAAATTTATTGCTCACCATGGCTACGTATTTCTTCAGCATGTCTGTGACTTGACTTTTTTCTTTCAGCAAATAGGCCACACAATATCTAGAGAAATCATCCAAGAATATTAGCACAAATCTGTTATTTCCCAATGATGGGATATTAAACGGTCCACATAAGTCACTGTGTATTAAGTCCAGCACTTTATTACTCCTATTTCCTGTGTATGCAGGAAATGAGGGTCTCACACCTTTTTGAGTAACACAGTCTATGCATTTCTCCATTTTACCAGCATCTGCACTTATCTGAATGCCGGTGGCCAGTTGCTTACTGTAAAGATCCTGGATCACCTTAGAATCACGATGTCCCAGGCGGCGGTGCCAGATTTCCAGACTACATTTTCCATCATTCTTCCTTACTTGCGCCATATGTGAGGCTTCACCTGAAATGTTCAGCTTATAAACATCATTATGCATAAAAGCTTCAGCATACACTTCATCATTTTTAGAGATTGTGCACTTACTGTTTTCAAAATGAATCACAAATCCCTTCTTATCTAATGTAGATACACTAAGCATATTGCAAACTGCTTGGGGAATATACAAGACATCACTTACAGGAATTTCTTTAACTTCATTAGACACTTTGCATTTTAAGAATCCAATTCCTTTTGCTTGGATCTTAGCAGTCCCTGCGTTTGCAGTTTTAAGAATACCTTCCTCTGGACACATTTCCTGAAAGAAATTCTTACAATTGGTTAAATGGCATGTGCTCCCTGAATCCAAAATCCAAGTACTTTCATTTGAATTATTATTTACCATAGTCAAAGATTTTTCTGCCATTAGAAAGCCCTTGTGTTTATCTTTGTCCTTCATACATTTCCTGGTTTGAAAATTCTTTAGTTCCATTGGCTTAGGTGAGCTAGAGGGAGTGTTTTGTGTTTCCTTACACCATTTAGATACATGTCCCTCCTTTCCACATGAGTAGCAAATCAGCTTGCCCTTGGGTGGAGTTTTCCCATAGCTCCGCCTTCCTCTGTTCTTTGCCAAGAAATTTGTTTCATTTCTCTCTGACTTGCTTTGAGAACACATCTCCTCAGAATCATTTATTATGCATTCCTGCCTTAGTTTTGATGTTGCCTGTTCAAAAGATTGCCCTTCAATGGCCTCATTTACAGACCTAAAAACATCAAACTTCTTTGATAGTGAGGTAAAAAGAAATGCTCTTTTCAATGCATCACACATGGGAATTCCAGAAAGTTCTAGCTTTTGAAATGAAGACATAAGATACATAATGTGATCATTACATTTACTTTTATCCCTTAATTTGGTTTCATTCAACTCTGCTAGCCAAATTGGTTGCTGCTTTGCATATGTAGTTGCATACATAGTTCTCAGTTTATATAAAATGTCCTTTGGTGTATCTTTTCCCTCCACTAATATGGCTTGTTTCTCTGAGAGAGCTTCCAAAAGCATGCACTTCACATAATAGTTTGCATTGTCCCATTCAGCCATATTTTCAGCTGTTCTGTCTTGGTCTAAGCATATATTTAATCTTTTTGCTCGAAGGAGACATATGAATCTTAGTTCCCACTGTTGATAATTAAACTCAGTTAATTTAGGCACCTTGAGAGAATAGAACAATGGTGAATTTCTTCCCTCAGCCATTTTCTTAGCCTTCTGTCTGCTGTGTGGGGGGAGAGAGAGACAGACTGAATCTTTCCTTTAAAACTTAAGAGAAAAATGTGGCCTTTTTTTCTGCCTGGTAATATTTCTCTTCTTTTTCAATTCCTGGACCCTGGGCCCATAACCCTTTTGTTGGATTATTTGTAGTAAATAATTAGCAGATTTTAGTACACACAGCTTCAGCTTTAGAAATGTTAATTTCTTTCTTCATCTCTCTCTCATTCACCCCTGAATAATTCACTGCTGAGTCACTTTAAAGTTGAAGTAACAAAACATCTGTTTACTCACAGTTTGCAGTTTGATTATAATCAGACAGGCTTATATTTACATAATACTATACATTTGTATTATCAGCTCCTTCCATGTGCTTAGATGGTAATGGATGCTCACACCACCATAGATCCTCTCAGGTTAGGAGAGATCATGAGCTCCATGTGCTCCATGTGCTGCATCTGCTGTGTCTGAACCCCCACAGGAAGTTGCATAGCTGTGTGACCTCTCTAAGTAATTCACATCAGAGGTCACAGAGTAATCACAGAGAAATAATAGGTGACAGGCAATGCATGTAAAATACAATTACATTCCAACAGTAAGAAGGTCATCTTAGCTGTTTGGAATAGTTATATCCAAATGTTTTTACACCGAGTGAGGAATTAAGTGACTTTGGGTATACAAATAGGTGTCAGTGAAATATTGGTGTGTATCCGTTTCACTCTAATTCTGAGAAGTTTCAGGTAGAGGGATGGGTACGGGAAGGTGGGGGAGGGAGATGGGCTAAACTTTAACATTTAAATTAAGAATGGTTTATGTTCAAGTTTTTGCACAGAAGTCTGGTATGAACTATGCAGTATGTTTTCTAAGGTCAGTAAGAAAATTGAAACATTAATTATTCTACCAGTCTAAATGTTCTGCGTAAATCACAGAGCAAACATAAGAAATGTTTTATAAACAACTAAAAATGCACATATCTAGCAAATGGATTTTATTTAGAATTATTGGTTAATTTTTTTTCTATCAGAGTTGCTAAACTAATGCTCAGGCTGTTTGTTCCATACAGTTCCTACTACGTATATTACTACCATGGAAAGTATTGCATAGGTAATTATTAAAAAGAATTGTAATTTTTACATCATCTACCTGCAGTTCTAATTTATCTATTTTTTTCTGTCTGTCTTTACACTTTTTCCTTCTGTCAATTCAACGAATTACCCAAAGTGATTTAAAATACAATTCGTAAAGCAGTAAATGATGGCAGATGAAGACTAATATGGTTCTACCAGTCTGCCCAGTAAAGTGGTTAGGGTTGTAGCTGCCACATCATGCAAGTTACCCAGTGAACTCCATCCACACTCACTAAGGAGTGGACATGTAGGATCACAGTAACTAATAAAACACACTGATGTCATAATAAGATAAGCATAAATCTCATATCCGTTTATATACTACCTGCTTCTGAAGAAAGTGACTGGCAATGCAGGAACCTAGGTAGATTTAGGTCCTGATAAGAGGAGGAGCAACATGTTGTGCTCACATAGTTTGTCTTTCAGTGAAATGAATTGTCTAAATAAAATCAGGTTCCCGCCCCTACCCCCTTTATAGCTCTATTTCAGTCACAGAATTGGTTCTGTGTCAACTAGGAATTTCGTTTCACTAAACTAAATGCTGGTGAACTAAGAAGCAATGTGGGACCGCTCTTCTTTTCCAGTATGCATAGCTTTATTTATGAGGGATAAGCATTTTTTTCAGTTGCTTTTGGGGATTCTTGTGACTTTAAAAATTCATTCTAGTCTGTGTCAACCGAAGAAAAAAATTAAAATACTTAAAAAAAAAAAAAGAAGAAAGAAAAGGCAAACATGGATTTGAATCTATGGAAGCATAAAGGATTAGACTAAAACCCTTGTACTGATAACTTGAAATAAATGCTTGTAAATGTTAGTTATGTATTTGCAGTTATTTTTCTTTTGCAAAATGTGCTTATTGAATAATGTTTTTTTGCTTTAATTGTGAAGAAAGATACATGTTGAGTGCCTGTTTTCCATTCCAAGTTCCAAATTATACAGAGTTTTCTGGGCTCATTAATGTTTTAAAATAATTTCTGTGACTATTTTATCTCTGCAGGTTTAGATTTATTTTTTTTTTTTTAATTTACATTTGATTCTAAAAAAGTAGTTAGAAAGTATGAAATATACTGAAAGGAGCAATGAAATGGCCTGTTTCGTTCATTTGATTGTTCAAGCAGTAGAACTCATTGTTAGAATTTATTGGGAGGGGAAGGAGAGACCTGTTGCTTTGTTAATTTCTTCCATCAGAAGAATAGGCATACTTGAGTTACTCTTGAAAATGTTCTGGGAGATAACTGTGTTTTCAAAAATTAGCTTGGTGTACTCCTTCCCATTCATTCCATTCTATTCTATAGCGTTATTAAATTACAGTTTCAGAATTAGCTTAAAGTATGAAAACAAGATGTCCTTGATTCTGTTGTAATAAAGTTCTAGTGTGGTATAAAGCAACCTGCCTTGGGTCGATTAGTAATAATCTTTGTGCTTCCTCTTCTTTATAGAGATAGGTGAGTCAGGCTGCACAGGAACTGAGCTTTATTGATTTAAATGTGAGCATCAGCATAGATCAAATGATTCATAACTGCCATGGTTTTCTTTAATGCTCTTTAGGTATGGTAGTATTTTATATTCAGTCAAACTGCTTACTGAATTAATGACTTCGGGGTCCTTTTACTAAGGCGCACTAATGATTAGCATGCCTTAATAAAAGGACCCCTTAGTTCTAGAAAAACCTTCACAGTTGTTAATTTAGGGGATTTCTTAGCATATTCCTCCAAAAATAGTAAGCTATTTCTCTGTACTACCTATAAGACTAGGTTATTACTGACAGTTATGAAACTTTCAGGCCCAGGTTCCAGTCCCACCACCGTTTACAGTGTAACCTTGAACAAATCACTTAACCTCCCTGTTCTCAAAAGTTGCACAGTTTTTATTATGTATACCATTTGGGGTCTTTTTTTGTTTGTTTTAAGATTTGTTGTAAACTGATTTGTAGCCTTTCCCAGGAATGTAATCTTTAAGAATAATGATACAACTATGTGCACTGATTTCACTAATAACCAGTGGCAATTTTCTTAAAAAAAAAAATTTCTCAGCTTCCATCTTCTACTCTAGCTACAGTAAGGAAAAGAGGAAACAAGTTCTATAAGGTTCCCCCATCAGCAGCTTGGTGTGAACTGACAGAAAATCACCACTGGTAACAATGAATATAATTGAAAATCATTTATGCTATGTAATGTGTTGGCTATAACACAGAAGCATCTGTTGGAAAGGGAAGGAATGTGAAATACATTACATTAAAGACGTATAGTCATCAGATGAGTACTTTTGGATAGACGTGGATGAAGGAATAGAGTATGCTCTCTGTGCTATGCTGTCTTCAGACAGCCCAGTGCTCTTGTGTAAATATCTATAATATGTATTTTTTGTGATTGCTTTTGTTACAGACAGCCTTTGCTGCTTATGTTCCAATTAACATCTGTTCCCTTTGTAAGTGTGCAGACCCATGCAAAGGGTTAATATTGCTCAGCCAGCCTGAAATAAAGCAGGATTGATGGAAATGATTGAGTGCCATCAGGCACACAGGATGTCAGTTTCTGTCAGGACCTGTTTTTGACTAATCTGAACCCTCATTGGTTGTGGTTTGTCTGGCCCATCACATGACTTCTCTGAAAATTCCCCCCTCCCTTGCATTTCCAGTAAACTGTTTGAACAGGAGTGACTCAGAGTGAAACCAGCTTCCCTGTAACCACAGGGCTTGTTAAAGAATTTGTCAACGTGGACTCTAGAGGGCTTGTGTTTAACTGAGCTGAAACTGCTGTGGTTTGCACTGCGTCAGGGCTTCCATGGAACAACTTCCTGTAATGAGACTGCCTTTGTCTGCAACGAGTTAAACTGTTGAACTTTGATACGCTGAGCGTTAACTGCACATGACTATAAGCCCTTCTAACCTTTCTTAGAACCATTGTAAGTTTGGGATCACTTTTCTGTGCCTGCCTTCTGAGCTAAGGATTTCAAAATTCAAAGCAGCTTGCACAGTACTGTCTCTGTATCCACATACACCCTACTGTGCTTCGTCATAAGACAGAAATCAACTCCAGTGTTAAGACTTGCATTAATAGCTGCATTTCATTACTTTGGGAAAAGGAAGATGTTTACTGATAATTAAGAAAATAGAAATAATTATATTTTGGAGGTAAAATATAAAAAAAACAAAAACCACCCTACAATACAAGTGTGTAAGGTTGGATCCCAAGCTGCAATTCTCATGGAAACCACCTTTACTAAAAAAAAGGTTAATTCCCACTTCAGGCACAGGCAGCTCTTTGTGACTCTGGGCAAGTCACTTAACCCTCCATTGCCCCATGTAAGCCGCATTGAGCCTGCCATCAGTGCGAAAGCGCGGGGTACAAATGTAACAAAAAAAAAAAAACTCATTTGTTATAAGAAAAAGTAGTATTTAAAAATAATTTGGTGTCAGCCAGTACCTCAATGGTAGCGCTGCAGGTTGCCATGTGGGAGGGACCTGTGTTGTGTTCCTAGGTCTGCTTTTCCATTTCTGAGGCCAAATGGGACAGATGATGCTCCAGGGTCAGCAGTACTCACCGCCCCAGGGGGTGGGGGAATCTGAAGAATTATAGTCATTGTACAGCAGTGATGCACAGCTGGATTTAGAATCCACGTTTGCAAGGTTCCAAAAGGAGCCCTGGTGCTTGGACCACAGCTGACGACAGTTGCTGTGATATTTGGCTAAAGGTGTCTGAATGGAACTTAAAATGAGGGGAAAGCTCCAAGTAATTGCAAATGAAGGCTCATGACACCATAACTGACTTCAGTACTCTGCTGGAATTGTGCGCCAAAAAATTCAACATTCTGTGCAAAAAAATGTGGAATTCTGCGCAAAAGAATTTGAAATTCTGCAAGTTGCTTGAACAATATTTTTGCACCCACAGCCATCTAACTTTGTTCCCAGCCCCCCTTTCCCTGCACCCACACGTCATCCATCTTACAGCCCCCCTCCCTGTACAGCCCCCATCCATATTTATTTTTACAGCCCTCTCTCCCCCCACACTTCCCACCTTACAGCCTACCTCCCTTTCTCCCTGTACACAGATATCAATCATCTTTTTCCAGCCCCCATCCCCGCACTCACCAGTCTAGTGCAGGAGGAGCTGCAGAGGCACACATTTGGAAGTACCTCAGGGCAGGGAAGAACCTCTTTCCTGTCCGCCCGCTGCTGCCACTCTTGCCGATAGCACCACTTCTTCAAAATGGCTGCCGAGATTTCCTGAGGCAACCTTATGATATTGACGCTTGAAGTCTCAATGGCCATTTTGAAGAAGCGGTGGTACCGGCAAGAGTAGCGGCAGTGGGCAGGAAAGAGTAAGGCTTTTTCCTGCCCCTGAAGAGGCCACTAGACCACCAGGGTGTGTTAAAGTAGGCCCAGGAATGGGGCGGCCAGCCGGCCTTTACCACAGTCCCTGTTCCGCCGATACTGTACTGCACTGCGCTGTACTGCAGTAACTGGGACCACGGTATAGATTCTGCACGAAAAAAGTAAATTCTGTGCAACTGGAAAAATCTATGTAGAATTATGGCAGAGTTAAAAGTGCAGAAGGAAAGCATTGGGTAGAAAAGGAATAATTTAGTATTTAGGGGCTACATACAGGGCTGTTCTTAGTTTGGGCTGATTAAGCCAAGAAGCCCAGTTCCCATGCTTTGGTGAGGTCCCACACTTCAATTTTGTGACCCTGTCCCGTTCTATCATGTCACTATCAATGCACTGGCAATGAGTCAGAAAATTTGCAGTGCAGAACCTGAAGTGAGAAGAACCTCTCCAGTTCCCCCCCCCCCCCTTTTTTTGCATCACCACTTGTCTCTACTTTTGAGCCCTGCATAGCCTGTATTGCTACAGGTTGTGTGCCTCACTAAGATTAACTGTGGCTATTTATGTTTCAATCATTTTTATTAAACAAACCACTAAAAAATACAAAACAATTCGATCAGACAACATTAAGTTTCCGTCTGTGGTGAAGAGCGTGCCAAAAATGTTGCCATTTTAATTATAAATTTCATGTTGTATTCTGATTTTTGTTTCTTGCATTTTAAAATGTGGATGAAAATATTTCTTTCAAACTTAGTAGCTCCCATCAGAGATGCCTGCATTTGTCTTCACAAGGGAGCCCATGGTGAAACCAGTTTAGAAACTCAAAGGTCTTTTAAGTGGTACATATAGGTGGAAAGGCGCTAAGAGACCGCATGTTTTGAGACAACAGTTTATTTATGGGAAATGCTAGATGAGCAATACCAGAATTAATAAAAGTCTTTGCACACTGAGGCATTCATAAGTTTAAAAATTAACGTTGAAAAGTCAGAGGCAATGTCTCCTGATGAGCGGCTATGAATGGGTTAGCTGGGTGTTTTTCCCTTCTTGTGGGGACTGCAGGATCTTAAGTATCTAGGAGTGTAGGTTCCAAAAAGAGTAGAGCAGTTCTACAAAATGAATGGAAGGGAAAACACATTTCAATCTCTGAGACAGGTGGAAGTGTGGCAGGATCTCATGCTTTGTTGGGGTGTAATGCATTGTTGAAGATGGTGCTTTTGCCCAATCTGCTAAACTGCAGATGCTGCCCTGAGGAGTACAAGGCAAGGACCTAAAGTGGAAGACGGCGGTCTTCAGGTTTCTCTGGAGAGACAAACTGCCTTGTTTTGTATGCGGTATAATGTGGTTTGTAAGGTTCAATTCATTTGGTAGTGAGTTAACCCAGGCAGTGATGGTTGTCAGTGGGTTGTTTTTTTTTTTTTTTTTTTAAATCACATTGCACAATGACAAGAAGGATGCTGGGGGCTTGGCAAAGGGTCTTGATGCTGGCAGCAATGAAAACCTGAAGGCAGCTCTGCAAGGAGAGAAGTCTTGGAGGAGAAGCATCAGGGTTATTACTGTTTGTCAGAAATACAGGTTTTATTCCAAGCTGGGGAATAGGATTTCTTTTGAGACAAGCAAGGGAGATGCAGGCACACTTGCTGGTGAAGTCCTCAGGCTAATCTCGTGTGGCAAGTAAGGATTTGCTTGGTGCAGGATATGATGGAGGAAGAAGAAAAATTTGTGATGGCTTTTGGACAGCTCCAGAGCAAGTATGGAATCCCAAGAGAGTAGTTTTATGCCTTTCTGCAGATTCATCACAATCAGGCTTATTTTCGAAAGAAAAGGGTGTCCCATCTTTTGACACAAATCGGGAGATGGGCGTCCTTCTCTCAGGGCCGATTTTGGGCATCCCCAACTGCTTCCCGTCGCAGGGACGAACAAAGTTCCCGGGAGCGTGTCACAGGCGTAGCAAAGGCGGGACTGGGGCATGCCTAACAGATGGGCGTCCTCGAGCGATAACGAAAAAAAGAAGGACATCCCTGATGAACACTTAGCCGACTTTACTTGATCCATTTTTTGTTACGACCAAGGCTCAAAAAGTTGCCCGAACTGACCAGATGACCACCGGAGGCAACGGGGGATGACCTCCCCTGACTCCCCTAGTGGTGACTAACCCCCTCCCACCCTGAAAAAAAAACAACTTTAAAAACTTTTTTTGCCAGACTTCAATATCATACTCAGGTCCATTGCAGCAGTATGCAGGTCCCTGGGGGGGGGGGGGGGGAGGTGTGTGTGTGTCAGTGGAGGCATAGCGAAGGTGTGGACGTCCTTCTTTCAAACATTTTGCACGTCCTGAACTGCCCCCCCTCCCCCCACAGGGACGGCCAAATTTGAAGGGAGTGGTGTGGAGGAGTGGCCTAGTGGTTAGAGCACTGGTCTTGCAATCCAGAGGTGGCCGGTTCAAATCCCACTGCTGCTACTTGTGATCCAAAATCCAAATAAATAAATAAAGGGGGTGTTGGAGGCATAGCAAAGGCATGGATGTCCTTCTCACAGAAACATCCACATTTTGGACATCCTTAACTGCCTGTCGCAGGGACGGAGGCATAACCCTAACACTTGGACATTCTTCACCCATACTCAAAAAAACCCAAAAAACATCCCTGACGAACACTTGGACGTTTTCACCTGGACTTTTATTTTTTTTAAGGTTGTAGACGGCTATTATACATGCAGCTTGTCTGTGTGTATGAAGCCGTCTTTGGCATGCGCAGAGCAGCCACACATAACGCTTGGCTGCTGTGCACTGGCTTCCCCTCCTTAAGAAGGAAATCGTGTGCAAATGAGCTAACAGCGAGCAGCTCATTTGCATGCGATTTCCTTCATGCATGCCCGTTCCTTTCCGAATCACTAAGGGATCGGTAAGGGAAGGGCTTTTTCCGTTCAATTAGTGCATCAGTTAGTCCACTGCAGTGCCCCCTAGGGTGCCCGGTTGGTGTCCTGGCATGTCAGGGGGACCAGTGCACTATGAATGCTGGCTCCTCCCACAACCAAATGAGTTGGATTTGGTCATTTTTGAGATGGGCGTCCTCGATTTCCATTATCGCCGAAAACCGGGGACGACCATCTCTAAGGTCGACCATCTCAACATTTAGGTCGACCTAAATGTTGAGACTTGGGTGTCTCCGACCGTATTATCGAAACAAAAGATGATCGCCCATCTTGTTTCGATAATACGGGTTTCCCCGCCCCTTCGCGGGGACGTCCTGCGAGGACGCCCTCATGAAAACCTGGGTGCCCCGTTTGATTATGCCTCTCCACGTGACCTCCCTGAAGTGGGACTCAGACAGCATGTTGTGACCCTTCTTCCTTATTTTATTTTCAAGTTGTAATGTGATGCTTAGTAATGTTGTGAGTCTTATGTGAGTTGTAGAGGTATTTTTTTATTTGCACAGTGCCAAGGAAACAGAGTATGTTGCCATGTTAGTCTACTTAGATAAAAACATAAAATAAGCTGTACTGAGTCAGCCAAGGTCCAAAAGCCCAATGTCCTGTTTCTGTCCCGTTGCTAATGTGGCTCACAAATAACTAGCAGATCCCAAAAGTAGATGTATTTCTTACAGCATATTTTCAATCAGAAGCAGTGTTTTTCCCAAGTCTACCTGGCTAATAATTTTTATGTGCTTTTCTCTAGGACCTTGGCCAAACCTCTTTTGAACCCTCTTTATTTGTCATCTTACCCCATCCTCTGGCAACCAATGCCACAGCTTAATTACGCTGCTGGTCATTAGTTTCATGGAGTGTTTTGTGCTGTTTGAAAGGTTAAACAACCATTCCCTATTTAACTATTCCACCTGATTCATAATTTTATACATTTCTGTGACATCCTGTCTCATTTGAATTTTTTGAAACTAAAGAGGCCTAACCTGTTCAGCCTTTCTTCCTAAGGAGCCCTTTTACAATGCCGCAGTAGTGTTGCCCCCAGTGTGCACCATTTCCAGCGCAACAGAGAATAGGCTTACCCAGTGGTAATCGGACAGCACTGTGTGCTGCCCGGTTACCACCGGGTTAGTGTGGAAGCCTTTACCACCTCCTAAATAGGTGGCGATAAAAGGGGCCTCGGAACATGGCAAATCCACACGCTGATACTACCACAGGGCCCCTTTTAGTGCAGCTTGGTAAAAGGGGCCCTAAGGGAGGTGTTCTATCCCTGTATCATTTTTGTCATCCTTCTCTGAACTTTTTCCATCTCTGTTATATCTTTTTGTAAGCTGCAGTGACCAGAATTCCACACTGTTTATTGGGTCTTATTAACTGGCTTTATGAAAATGTTCACCAAAGGCGGTGTACAGCAGGTACATAAAATAAATAATAAAAATAAATGTCAGTAAGCAGGTTATAGGTGAGTCCTATTTATTGGACTTAATTGTGAAGTTTTGAGAAAAGAGCACTGTGCAAATGTGTGCTGTACCTCTGCCACAACAACAGTTTTTGGATGTTCCTCTCCAGGTCAGTTGGGTTCACCTCCAAGCCTTGAATTCACCTCCAAGCCTTCTCCTCCCTGTGACTTCTTAACCCACTCCCTCAACCAACCTAACCTGTCCTCCTTCTCCTCCTTCCCTGAGATCACCAAAGAGGACACTGCTCGCCTTCTTTCTTCCTCTAAATGCACCACCTGTTCCTCTGACCCCATTCCCACCAATCTGCTTACCAACATCTCTCCTACAGTTAACCCCTCAATCTGTCACATCCTCAACCTCTCTCTCCACTGCTACTGTCCCTGACACCTTCAAGCACGCTGTAGTCACTCCACTTCTTAAAAAAACATCACTTGACCCCACCTGTCCCTCCAATTACCGCCCCATCTCCCTTCTACCCTTCCTCTCCAAATTACTTGAACAAGCTGTCCACAGCCGCTGCCTTGATTTCCTCTCCTCTCAGGCCATCCTTGATCCGCTTCAATCTGGCTTTTGCCCACTACACTCAACAGAAACAGCTCTCTCCAAAGTCTGCAATGACCTATTCCTTGCCAAATCCAAAGGTCACTACTCCATCCTTATCCTCCTCGACTTATCTGCCGCCTTCGACACTGTCAATCATAATTTACTTCTTGACACACTGTCCTCATTTGGATTCCAGGGCCCCGTCCTCTCCTGGTTCTCCTCGTATCTTTCCCAACGCACCTTCAGAGTATCTTCTAATGGCTCTTCTTCCACCCCCGTCCCGCTCTCTGTTGGAGTTCCCCATGGATCTGTCCTTGGACCACTTCTTTTCTCAATATACACCTCTTCCCTGGGCTCACTGATCTCATCACATGGTTTCCGGTACCATCTCTATGCCAATGACACCCAGCTCTACCTCTCCACTCCCAACATCACAGTCGAAACCCAGGACAAAGTCTCGGCCTGCCTCTCAGATATCGCCGCCTGGATGTCCAACCGTCACCTGAAACTGAACATGGCAAAGACTGAGCTCCTTGTCTTCCCACCCAAACCCTCCTCTCCTCTTCCCCTACTCTCTGTCTCTGTTGACAACACCCTCATCCTCCCCGTCTCGTCAGCCCGCAATCTCGGAGTCATTTTCGACTCCTCCCTCTCCTTCTCTGCCCATATCCAGCAGACAGCTAAGACCTGTCGCTTCTTCCTCTATAATATTAGCAAAATCCGCCCATTCCTCTCTGAACAGACCACCCGAACCCTCGTCCACTCACTCGTTACCTCTCGTCTTGACTATTGCAACCTTCTCCTTGCTGGTCTCCCGCTTAGCCACCTGTCCCCCCTTCAATCTGTCCAAAATTCCGCTGCACGTCTTATCTACCGCGTGAACCGATACTCTCATATCACCCCCTCCTCAGGTCGCTTCACTGGCTCCCGATTCACTACCGTATTCAGTTCAAGCTTCTCCTAATGACCTTCAAATGCACTCAATCTGCAGCCCCCCATTACCTCTCTACCCTCCTCTCCCCCTGTGTCCCCACCCATAACCTCCGCTCTCAGGACAAATCACTCCTATCTGTACCCTTCTCCACCACCGCTAACTCCAGACTCCATCCCTTCTGCCTCGCATCACCTTATGCCTGGAACAGACTCCCCGAGCCCATACGCCATGCGCCCTCCCTGCCCATCTTTAAGTCCTTACTCAAAACCCATCTCTTCTCCCTTGCTTTTGGCGCCTAACCACCTTCCCCATTCATGATACACTGACTACATAGTTTGTTACCTTTAGATTGTAAGCTCTCTTGAGCAGGGACTGTCCTTCCCCATGTTTTAACTTGTACAGCGCTGCGTAACCCTAGTAGCGCTATAGAAATGCTAAGTAGTAGTAGTAGTAATATATTTGTGAATAGCTTTTGAAAATTATACTTCTTTTGTTAGGTTATGTTGCATTACACTCATAACAGAAACATAACTCTTATGTAGTAACCACAAGTTTATTTATTTATTAGGATTTATTTACCGCCTTTTTGAAGGAATTCACTCAAGGCGGTGTACAGTAAGAATAGATCAAACATGAGCAATAGGCAATTAGAGCACTCTACCAGAACCCTTATCCACACTCTTATTACCTCTTGTCTTGATTACTGTAACCTGCTTCTCACCGGCCTCCCTCTCAGCCATCTCTCTCCTCTTCAATCAGTCCAAAACTGTGCCGCGCGACTTATTTTCCGCCAAAGTCGCTATGCTCACATTAGCCCTCTCCTTAAGTCGCTTCACTGGCTCCCTATCCATTTCCGCATTCAATTCAAACTTTTCTTATTGACCTATAAGTGCATTCACTCTGCCGCTCCCCAATACCTCTCCACTCTTGTCTCTCCCCACACCCCCCTCGGGTACTCCGTTCTGTTGATAAATCTCTCTTATCTGTCCCTTCTCCTCTACTGCTAATTCCAGACTCCGTTCCTTTTATCTTGCCATACCTCATGCCTGGAATAGACTTTCCGAGCCTGTACATCTAGCCCCCTCTTTGGCCATTTTTAAGTCCAAACTTAAAGCCCACCTCTTTACCACTGCTTTTGAGTCCTAACCACTGCTCACTTGCCCTATTCTTTTATCCTCACCTCTTTATTCCCTTAGCCTTAATTGTTCTGTCTGTCTGCCTGTCTTATATAGATTGTAAGCTCTTTGAGCAGGGACTGTCTTTTTGTGTATGGTGTACAGCGCTGTGTATGCCTTGTAGCGCTATAGAAATGATAAGTAGTAGTAGTAAAAATATTCAAACAACAATACAAAGTTTGAGTTAGTCCAGTAAAATAAGTATTGCTTTCTATCTGTTCATTAACCATCGTTACTTTAAAATATAAAACATGAGGCAGTGAATGGTTAAAAAGTTGAATCAGTTGACAGTAAAAGCTATATGTAATAAATATTTAAGCTTTACTTTTTGTAGCTTGGATGTTGGCAGTAGTATAGAGTAGTTTTACATTTGCTTTGTTCTATTCCTTGGCACACCTGTTTACAGATATGAAAAAATAGCCATCTGGAAGCATTGGGTTACCTTACACTAATTTGGAGATGATGTTCAGGTTCCTCTTTCAAATACCTTGTTGTATAAAGCTCTAAAACTCTTATTCACAGCGACTTTTATGTTCCCCCTTTATTGCATGGCCTGCATTTTATTGGTAGCGCATGTACAAAATGAGTAATGCATGCATCCAAAGAAATTATTCATTTGATTGCTTTCTGGGCCATATTTAAGAGTCCTAGCCTAACATTATAGAGTCATAATTGTACTGCTAAGGGAGGCAAGTTTGAAACATAGCAACACAGTACATGATGGCAAATAAAGACCAGTATGATGTATCCAGTCTGCCCAGAAAGGTGGTTAGGTTTGTATCTGCTACCGTGTTTCCCCGAAAATAAGACACTGTCTTATATTAATTTTTGCCCGCAAAAATGCGCTAGGTCTTATTTTCAGGGGCTGTCTTATTTTTCAGGGAAACATCGGGGTTGGCCCGCCCGCCCTCCATCGCTCCCGGAACTAACCTTAAATGCCTCCTTTCAGCTTCGCAGCAGCAGGGCAGGCAACTCCTTCCTTCCATGTCCCACCCTCGCCTGATGTAACGTCCGCGAGGGCGGGGCACAAAAGGAAGGAGAGGTCTGCTCTGCTGCTGCTTGCTGCGAAGGTGAAAGGAGGCGTTTAAAGTTAGTTCCGGGAGCGACGGAGGGCGGGTGGGGGGGGGGGCGGCCTTGTCCGGCTCTCGGCGGCCCTGCTTTCAAACAAAAATTTGCTAGGTCTTACTTTCGGGGGAGGCCTTGTATCTAGCAATTCAGGAAAACCTCTACTAGGTCTTATTTTCGGGGGATGTCTTACTTTCGGGGAAACAGGGTACTCTGTGCAGGCTATTTCTCTCCCCCCCCTCCCCCAATTCTCACTTCTACTCTCTCTTGCTCTCTCATCCTTCTATTTCAGTTCCTTCACTGTTACAGTAACTGACATGGCATAACAAAAGATGTTGGGTCATTTTGTGTTCAGTCAGATGGTTGCTTCATTTTCAGATTCTTAATTATTCAGATCCATTAAAGTCAGTGCAGAAAACAATTTTGCACTCAAAACAGTGGGCTTTTCAATCCATTTTTATTGAAACTTAGAAACAAACAAAGAAAAATGTAGGCAGATAAAGACGATATGGCCTATTACTACTACTACTACTTAACTACTATTCAATCTGCCCATCCAGGGCTGGTCTTAGGCAGAGGCAACAGGGGCGGTTGCACAGGGTCTTGCACTCCCAAGGGCCCCACGCTGGCCTTGGCATGTCCCTCTCTCTCCTGCCTACCTGAAAGCCAGCTCTCTCCTTCCCTCCCAGACCCGCTAAAGTTACTTCATCCCCTTCCATGACACCGGCTGCGATTTAAGACATGCTGCTGTGGCTGGCATCGGGACCTTGCCTCTGTTGGTCCTACCTTGTTCCTGCCTATGCGGAAACACTACTACTACTACTTAACATTTCTAAAGCGCTACTAGGGTTACGCAGCGCTGTACAGTTTAATAAAGAAGGACAGTCCCTGCTCAAAGGAGCTTACAATCTAAAGGACGAAATGTCAAGTTGGGCAGTCTAGATTTCCTGAGTAGAGGTAAAAGGTTAGGTGCCGAAGGCGACATTGAAGAGGTGGACTTTGAGCAAGGATTTGAAGATGGGCAGGGAGGGGGCTTGGCGTATGGGCTCAGGGAGTTTATTACCTCAACTGGAAGGCACCAAGGCATACATTAGCTGGAAGCTGTTCTCAAGAGAGACAAATTATATGGTAATTGAGAAGGAGCACCCTTGAAATGTTCCATTAATTGTTGGAGCGACACTTCTGCTGATCACTGATCATCAACCCCTTCAGTGGATGGTTCGGAATAAAGACTCAAATCACATATCAAACACTGGTTCCTTAGCCTCCAGCACTGTGGCTATCTGGTGAAACATCGGGCAGGCCAAGAACATTCTAATGCTGACTTTTTGTCTTGGGAGGTAGACCTTGATATGGCAGGTGCTCAACCGGGCAGTGTTGAGCTGAAGGGGAGAGGATATGTGAGGAAGAAGTGAAGCCTCAGTATACACCTTTACTGAATACTTCTAGCTGCTGTGACCTGGGTGAGATAAGCCAATCTTTTATTTGAAGACTTGTGAACCTTGTTCTGAGGTCTGGCTGCAGCCAGACCTGGAAATCCAAAGAGAGAGAGACAGGGAGACTGTGTTTTGGGCACTGTTAGATAACAGGCCCATGCTAGGACTTTTCCATCTCCGAAGATAAGAGACTTTACCTTAGTTCCAAGGCCTATGAAATAACAGACCTCAGATTTAAGCTGATAAAGCACTTGTTTCATGTTTACCACCTTGTCCAGCTATGTTATTGTGAAGGCCCATCCCTAAACCTCGCTCACAGTATCATAATGGACCTTTCTAATCTCTCTGTTTCAGCACTGAATGTATATATTTGTAACAGGCATTGAATTACTGGCTTGCAGTGTTTTTATAATTAATTCAATTGTGTTTATTTTTTGTATGAAACTCAGCTTTAAAATGATTGGGTATTATTCATGTGTTCTTTATTGCTTTGAGCATTATATGGAAGGGTGGTTTAAAATGTGAAATAACACCGAGGCTTTGACAGGTTAACATTTGAAGGAGACTACTCACGTACAATCTGTACAAAATGCTATCCCTGGTGACCCCTACCCTGCCCAGGAGTAAAATATCCTATAACTATCCTATTGCCTGCAATGAAAATCTGTGCATAAAAGTATGATATCAACTATATAATCATTTGTTTTATGGTAGTGCTAAATTTCAGTTTTAATACCAGATAATTTGAATCATGTGGACTTTTTACACCATTCTCAGTAGCGTAAAACAAGTGTTCTTTTTTTATTTTTCAAGTAAAATGTGGTTTAATAATACAGCTCACCACAGGATGGGCAGCAAACAAGAGGGAAGAGCTGCTGGCTTTAAACTTCTACAAGACTTTCAGCACTGCACCAACCCAGCTGCAGGAAACCACAAGGTTGTGAGCCATGAATCCAACAGTAACTGGAGCCAATGGGATGGTGTTAATCACTCAGGTTCTCCCATCAACTGGCCAACATGTAGTTCAGATGGAACCCAATGTCCTTCAAAATGCCCCATGTCAGATCCCAGAGGCTCTTCAGAAATTTTTCAAAGGAGAGCCAAACGCTCTGAGAGTCACCCAGATCCTGATAGGCATCATCCAGATCTTTGGGATCGTTCTGGCTGTTACCTCTTATATAGCTCTCACCATTTTTGTGATTAGTGCAGTACTTTTCTGGGGCAGATTGTTTTTCATAATTTCAGGATCCCTGTCTGTCGCAGCTCAGAATCATGCAAATATATGATTGGTAAATGGAAGCTTGGGATGTCAGCTCCCTTGCTGCCTTTGTTGAAATAATTATTATTTGCCTCGATCTTGGCTTTGGCATCTATATGAACGATTCATATTACAGTAATTGTTTTTCATCTTACCACTGGGTGAATGCCTTGCTGACGGTGATCTTGGACATTGACGGTATTCTCCTGGTTCTGCTGCTCCTGGAGCTCTGCATCTCAATATCTACCTCTGTGTTTGGATGTAAGTCTGTTTGCTGTAACTCCATGTCCAACATGCAATCAGTCATCATTATGCCAGATGAATCCAGACCAGAGATGAACATTAATCCTGTGGCCTCATCAATGTATAATGTAAAGGATCAATACAGACCAGAAGCCAGCTGTCTATCTGTGCCAGTACCAGCATATAATGAGAACAATTACTACAAACCTGAAGCCAACCTCCCAGCTATGAAAAGACCTGTGTATAGTGAAATTTATCTATTCAGAATTCAAGTCAACTGTCCTTCCACAGCACCACTGATACCTACTAGTAATGAGTAAAGTAGGTTCCACTGAGAGGAAAGTGAGGAAGAGGGATGGGAAAGAATATCCAAAACAATGTCCTTCAGTAAACATTTTAGTACCTGGATCAGACAATTACATTTGTACCATTCTTCACCATCTTATAAAAATTACTTTTAAAAAAAATCCTATAAAAATGTTATAAATAACTACGAAAGATAACGACGCCCTCTCCCCATCTTAACAGCAAAACACCATTGTAATTCCACCAAAATGTAAATTGTGAGCCACTTAGAACCAAAACCTGTTTTTGTATAACAGTGGTATACAAGAATGCATAAATAAATGTTAAATTTGGTGCATAGAATTTATAGTGATAAAATAGTCTTTCCAGCCTTGGTAGTAAAGTTTGTATTTAAATGACATAACTCCTAACCTCAATCCAGTCATGGAAAACCTTTGTTCAATTATTATTATTATTATTTGTTACATTTGTATCCCACATTTTCCCACCTTTTGCAGGCTCAATGTGGCTTACATATGACCGTTAATGGTGTTAGCCGATTACCGTCTGAACAAATACATGGTATGAATGAATACAAAGTGATATTGTAGCAGAATGAGGTACATGTAAGGGAGTTACATGTATGGTCTGTGCGTTGGGGGGAAGTTAGAGAGGGAATGGGGGAAGAAGAGTCAGATAATGTCCGTTATGGTATTTGGTTACATTGTGTCGCATGTGATCAGGTATTTTTATGTTGGGTCGGTGGGGTATGCTTTTCTGAACAGGACTGTCTTTAGTGCTTTCCTGAATGTTAGATGGTCGAGTGTAGTTTTTAATGCTTTTGGTAATACGTTCCGTAGTTGTGCTCTAAGGTAGGAAAAGCTGGTTGCATAGGTGGATTTGTATTTGAGTCTTTTGCCGCTTGTGTATTGGAGGTTTAGGTATGATCGGCAGATTTTGTGGTGTTTCTGGTTGGCAGGTCGATGAGGTCTGTCATGTGTCCCGGTGCCTCGCCGTAAATAATTTTATGAACAGTCATGCAGATTTTGAAAGTGATACGTTCTTTGATTGGTAGCCAGTGCAATTTTTCTCTGAGTGGTTTGGCGCTGTCAAAACGTGTTTTTCCAAATATAAGCCTGGCTGCTGTGTTTTGGGCAGTCTGAAGTTTCTTTATGATTTGAGCCTTGCATCCCGCATAGATTACAGTAATATACGTGCTCTTTGCGGCTTGTTCTTTTGGGGGTAATTTGCATCATAATTTGTGACTTAGAAAACACTATTCATGTGGCATTCCTTGGGATGATGGTTATAGAAAAGAGTAAATCTTATCCACAGTTGGCCGTTGTAGTGATTAGCCATGGCCAATACTAGATTTGTGCCTAGTTCTAAGGTTTGCAAGACAGTTGCTAAGAAAGCTCACTGCATCTTTCTTGTTCAAAGCATTGCTACCTCATCTTTGCTTTGCTTAGGGCTAATAAGGTTTGGCTGTATGACAAGATTAATTTCCTGTTTTGATACCCAGTTCTTTTCCTCCATCCCACATCCTTTAGATCCCTCTTTATGACGTTATTTTTCTGTGAGCAGGTGTGATCTAACTTCTGCAAAAGTATGTCCGTGCCATGCTTAAGCTGAGAAATCAACTTGTTGGTCCATTGTTCTCAGCTTTGATATTGTTTGAGTGAATTCTTGGTGCTTATTTTGGTAAACTATGAATCATTGGAAATGGAAGAATGGCAGCTTTGTGTCGAGCAAGCCACACCATTTCTATCGCTTACTTTAGTATGAGTCAGTTTCTGTTATGATGATATGTTACAGGGCTCCAGATGAATTATGTCTCCTGTCTGAAAGGGTTTTGGTACATGGTGGGGCTTGGTGTGATGCATAAGAGCCCAGGAGCAGGGTTAATGATCATCTGCTGTTTTGGCTTCCCTCCTTACTGACTCATGAGTAGTAGGGACAAGTTTGGTACTGGAATAGACTTCCTGTCCACTTCACTGCCAATGTATCTGCTCCCAACATCTTTAATTTATTGCTGGATTGATCAGTAAATGATAGCACAAGTTATAAACAAAAATTCACTGTAAAAAATATGAATGTTTTGTGAAGGATTAAATTTAATTTAGAAGGCACAAAATTCTATATTTCAATAATTCCCCTCCCCCTGACTATATATATATACACTAGCCGTTGAGCCCGTGAAAACGGGCTACTTTTGGAATGGGGGGGTTTCCGAGCCCCCCCCCCCCCGAGTCGCTGCCGCCTCCCCTCCACCCGGCCCGAGCAGCACTGTAAACTTACATCAGCACGCAGCAGCAGGCACATCAGCAAAGCTGCCGTCGGGGCGGGCTTCCTTCTCAGCCTGTGTCCCGCCCTTGTGTGACGTAACGTTGGCGAGGGCGGGACAAAGGCAGAGAAGGAAGCCCGACGGCAGCTTTGCTGATGTGCCTGCTGCTGCGTGCTGATGTAAGTTCACAGTGCTCGGGCCAGATGGAGGGGCAGCGGCGACTCCGGGGGAGGGGGAGCGGTTCCGACGTCTGCAGCATACCAGTAGAGAATTCCCTCTCTGTCCCACCCCATCATCACGTATTGAAGCGGGGGCGGGGCAGAGAGGGAAGTCTCTACTGCGCATTTGCGAGTGAGTACGGTCACTCGCTCTTTATATGTTTGAGATATATATATATATAGGTTATTCTTTCAAACATGATCTTGAAAGCTCACATACTATAACACAGAATCCAGTTTTCACCAAGATCAATACAGTTATTCAAGCTCTACATTTTAACAATAGTGTGATACTTTGTGGTAATGACCTTTTCCTATATTGTTACCAATTACCACTATCTAAGTTTCATTGCAGCCTTAACAGTGAAAGTAGGGTGCTTAAGACAACTATTAACCTTTTGATGGGTTCTAAGCAAACAAGTGAGTTGGACCCTACCATAATATAAATATAGGGGTTAAATTGTTTGGGTAGGGGCTATCCACAGATATTCAACAGCACTTAACCAGATAGTTCCACTAAATATTAGTACTAACTGCACAAACTGAATCTGAGCAATGAAATGGCGTTCCGAGGGTAGAGTCTGAGCAGTGCCAGCATTTATCCAGGCATTGGTGATATTCTCTGCTGGTGTCCAGATATCTAACCAGGCAGATAGGACCGCTTTTTATGTGGTCCTGTCTTTGTCCGATTAGCTAATCAGGCACTGGCAATGAATATTGACCAGTGCCCAGATAATGTCTGGGTAGTGGTCTGAAAGGTTATCTGATCCCCATCTAGAGCAGTGGCCAACACCCCCCCCCCCCCCCCCCGCAGAGATGAAATAAGTAGGAGTGATGCCCACTCAGTCCTTCCTCCAAATGGCTGCCATGACTTCTAGCAACAGCCTCACAGGAGGGACATAACTAGTCCTCCAATTTGGGAGAGGGCACAGAGATGGAATGAGGGGCAAAGCATTCCCTCTCCCCTGCCTCCTGGCGTGCCAAAAATAATACCTTTCCTGGCAGGGATGCTGAAGCCCCACCAGCAAAACCTTGTCCTTGTGGTTGTTGCAGTACAGAAGAAGTCAGCGGTGTGCCTCCCCAAGCATGCTCAGTTCTTGTGCGAACTGAACGTGCGTGAGGAGTTTCTGCGTCAGTGGCTGGAGCCATTCTGCCAACTTCTATACTACAGCACGAGGAGCAGGGGAGCAGCTCTGCAACAAATTTCTTCAGCTGGTGGGGCTTCGGCATCCCCGCCAGCCATTCAACTGGGAACTGCACATTTGGAGGGGACGAGCCCACTATGCCACTGCCTCACAGTACTACCTTTCATAAACTGAATCATAGAGAAGTTGAACTCTATTTATTTAATGACTAAACTGACAGAGTTGCAGAACAAAAAGACAAAGTTTCAGGAGGTGGTGTAAGGATTTAAGAACTTGAATCAGAAAGCAGATAGAATTTGTTGGCATTATGCTAGTTTCATGGTGTGTGTGGCTCGTTCTGTTCCTTGTTTTATACTTTTTCAGTGGTCTAGGCTTAAGCTAGTGTGTTTGTATTGTTTCTGTACCATTATTAATAATCTAATAAAAAAATTTTGGGGAAAAAAAGAAAGCGAAAAAAAGGGATCACCTACAAGAAGACAATGAACTTTATTTATTTATTTGCTGCATTTGTATCCCACATTTTCCTACCTCTTTGCAGGCTCAATGTGGCTTACATTATACCGTAATGGTGATTGCCATTTCCGGAATGAGAAGTACAGAATATTATTGTAATTATAATTGCCGGAGTGAAGAGTTGGCTCCTAGGTGTTGGGGGGGGGGGGGGGCAGAAGGTAGTTCTATAAGTTGTTTCAAAACTATGAATCTGTGATAGGGTGGGGGAGTGGTTGGTTAAGAAGAGAAGGAGAGGTGAGCGGCTCTCTAGTCGGGGATTTTATGAGAAAATGAGTTTTCCAATTGAGACAGGTTTGTTTTCTGTTATGAAGTTATCATTAAAAAGTTTAAGGAGCATGGTATTATAGAAGAGGATCTGTTCAGTAGGGTTCAGTTTGGGGAGTGGGGAAGTAAGGGAAAGACAAATACTTTAAAAATGTTTGGTTTCTGTATTATGGTGCTGAGTTGTTGGTTTGTAAAAGGAACAGTTACAACCAATGTGGTGGTATGTGTTTGAACCTTAAATTTAAAAAAAATAAAAAAATTTTAGGTTACCTTTGGCAAGGAAATATATATATGTTCGGCAGATAACAAGTCTTCAGCTTGGATTTGGAAAGACAAGTAATCAAATATCATCAAGTTAAAATATCTTCACTGGTTGCCAGTATTGTTCAGAATCTTATTCAGGGTTTTGGTTCTGATTCATCAGAATGTTTATGCGAATGTTCCGCTGCATTTCTGTGATGTTTTAAAAATGTATCAGCCTACTTGGTCCTTGCAGTCCGAAAAATCTTCAGCAACAGTGTTTCATTATGCTGAAACCAGAATGTGTGCCTTTTTTGCTGTTGGTCCTGGTTTATGGGATAGTCTCCCTGGTTATATGAGACTGTGTGATAATGTTCAACAGTTGAGCGCTTGCTGAACACACATTTATTTGTTAAGGCTTATTTAGAAGAATGGACTGTATTTTGCAAGGGTATATATGGATCTCAGTGATTTACTTATGTGTGTGTGTTGCTTAAAGATAGTTGTTGTATAATGTCATTTTATTATGTCTGTCTGATTTTTTGCCCGCTTTGGTTAAAAGCAGGATATAAATGTGAAAAATCTAAAATCCAAATCCCCTAGATCTCAGCAAGCAAGCCCTTCTCAGCCCCCCCCCCCCCCCCCCCATCAATATCCTGGTGAAGACTGTCCCTAGTTCCTTAAACTCCCAGCAGTTCTGCTTAGGGCTTCCTGTGCCTTTGAGTGCTTTGAGGCTTGAGGACACCACAGGGGCTGATGAATAGTGATAGCTATTGATGCCACTGGATTCCGATTTAATGACTCTCAGAGGATACTAATTCATAGCTCGAGCTGATAACATGGGATAACTGATGTATCTTGTCCTGTATGGCTGGTGGTATCTGTTTCCTATGTGAGCCTGATTAGGGCCAGTTTTAAGCATATCTGAAGGGCTTTACTCAAACCTTTGTGCTCTAGTTTACCTGTGCCTTAATTCTGACCTAAGGTGCCTTTCTTTCTAAATGATAGTACTGTTTGGTGAATTGGTTCCGTGGCTCAGGCATTGCCATGCTGAAGATACCTGGTCTGTTTGCCAAGTTGGGCCATCTGGTCCTGATAGGGCAGAAGAAATTAAATGAAGTGTTGTAAAACTGGTGTTAACCAGAGAGAGTTATGGTGACCTATTGGTCAAATTCTTAACTTTTGGTTACAGGGTTCCCCAGTCCATAACCATCACTGCAGTGACTAGACCAGGTAAGTTGGAGGGAGGAGGGAGGAGGGAATAGAAATTCCTGGGTAGATGCAAATGAAAGCTCATGGCACCAGTCTTGTTCTGACTGAGTTGGAACTACAAGAGGACAGGAGGAAACTGCCAAGTAACAAAAAAAAAAATATATATATATATATATATATATATATATTTTTTTTTTTTTTTTTTTGTTCATCTCGAATAAGCATTTCATGACTGCTTATGTTGCAGCAGTTTTCCATACCCAGAAAGTCTTTTTTTTTTCTGGCCTTTGTTACTTCCTTTGACCCCACCCCCCACACACACAGCCTGGCCGTAAACACATTTTAGAGATATGTAATGATAAAATTCAGTATCTTTTCATGAAGTCATATTTACTTATTCAATGTATTTTAGTTCAACTGTTTTCACATACTTTTGGGGTGTTTAAAATATGAGTTGTGGTGTTCTCTATTGAAATAAAGATCATCTATAAGATGACATGAATACACTCATGCAGTATAAGTTCAGAAACCAGTTGTTATTATAAACCTTGATTTCTGTCTAGCTCTGCAGTACTCAATAAAAGTACAAGTGAAAAGATTGATTTGCATAATTAAATGCTAAGTAAAGGGCCCTTCTACTAAACCATGTCAGACACTTAATGTGTGTTGGGCTAATGTAAAATCTGTTAAAGTGTTTTGCGGTATTTTCCCATTTTCCATGTGCTAACAACTAATTTTTTAAAAATATGTTTTGGAGGGAACATGTCATGGGTGAGAAATGTGCATGGAAGCATTATCCAACTAGCAAGTTATAATTAGCCTGCACTAACTGGATAACACAGGACTTAACAAGAGAGCACTTACTGCCTCCTAAATTGGTGGTGGTAAAACCTCCTGCATTAATCTTTTGCAGGTCCTGCACACTAATGGAAAAATTAGCATGGCACCTTAAAAAAAAAAAAAAGAACACCCTTGTAAACTGCTGCATTAAATCTGGGCTTAGCGTGAGGGAAAGTCCTCCATTCAAATGTGTTAAGCCCAGATTTTAGCGTTAGATGTTTAGGTAAGTGGAATTTTTGAGAATGGTATGGGATTGCGTTACAAGACGTATGAGGAGAGACTTGCGGACCTGAACATGTATACCTTGGAGGAAAGGAGAAACAGGGTTGATATGATAGAGACGTTCAAATATTTGAAAGGTATTAATCCACAAACGAACCTTTTCCGGAGATGGCAGGGCGGTAGAACGAGAGGACATGATATCAGAGTGAAGGGGGGCAGACTCAAGAAAAATGTCAGGAAATATTTTTTCACGGAGAGAGTGGTAGATACTTGGAATGCCCTCCCGCGGGAGGTGGTGGAGATAAAAACGGTAACGGAATTCAAGCATGCGTGGGATAAACATAAAGGAATCCTGTGCAGAAGGAATGGATCCTCAGAAGCTTAGCCGAGATTGGGAGGCGGGGCTGGTGTTTGGGTGGTGGGGCTAGTTCTGGGCAAGACTTCTACGGTCTGTGTCCTGAAAATGGCAAATACAAATCAAGGTAAGGTATACACAAGAAGTAGCACATACGAGTTTATCTTGTTGGGCAGACTAGATGGACCGTGCAGGTCTTTTTCTGCCGTCATCTACTATGTTACTATGTATTGTATATTAAAAGCACATCCATTCCTTATGTTCTAGTGAGTGCAGTGTTACTGCTGTGCCTTACCTTGTCCTGTGTATACTTTGTAATCTTAACAGCCTGTACTAATGTTAGCCTTTTTTCAATAATGTATTTTTGTATGTTTTGTTTAAGGGGGTGGGAATCGGGGGAGGTATTGAGGGGGAGCATTTAATAAAATTGTCAAATGGAGGTTGAGGTGTAGGAGTTCTTAGGTCCAGCTTATTGTTAGTTCATTGTGATTTTGTATCATTGCTTTGTATAAGGTTCATTGTTACTATGTACTTTGTGGACAATATTGACTTAATAAAACCCCTTAAATTAAAAAAAAGAAAATGTAACATCCTGTAACACAGAACATTTTATAGCTCTTAGCTAATCATCATTTATATATAGAGAACCTAAAATGTGGAATTTATAACCTGACCACAGACTGCCTTTATTCTAGACATATGTTTGATTCCACTGTAGTATTCTAAAAATGCAGACAAAATGGATTATTGTCCAGGTCATGTTTAAAATACCTTAGATATTTGTATGAATAAGACCACTGTTTAATGGCCATAGGACTTTTAAGTGTTTGGCATCAGTAATAGAATTTTGTTTGTGTTTTTGCAAATCCCAAAAAGATTTACCGGAACATTTTGCATGTTATATAGATTGTGAATGAAGTCTAAAACTGTTCAACATATGATCCTGTCTACTGCACAGTCAGATTTTCAAATATAAAACTTAACATCATAACATAAAGGAAGAGATTTTGCTTTTAATTTAATTTTTATTCAGGCGCAATAACTAAACATTTTTGCACAAAAAAAGTGCTTACCCACACAAAATCTGGGTTTGAAAATTGCTTCCACCCATGCATGTTAACACAGCTAAAAGTGTATGTACTGGATGGCAGCATGCATACTTTTAGCCATGTCAAGAATGGTGAAGCGGGAGCCTGCATTTTGCACTTGTGTTAGTGCAGATGCAAAATATGCAGATACTTTTTACCTGTGATATGAACGTTCACTAGCTCACATTTTCAAAGGAAAAATGTGTAGCTTACAGGCCTGCAAGGTCCCTAAAGTGTTTGATTATTGCCCTCCCCAGGTGCCATGTCAGTATAAAATACAAGTGTTATTGGAATTCTTGTCATTTCCATCAAGATGCTGCTGTTGGCCTGTGAAATAGATAACTTTTTGTAGAGTATTTTATGAAATATTCTATGTAGTTCAGAAAGTATCATTGAAAAAATATCTAACTTAGGGATATACTAATGACCTGAGTAATATGATTTGCATGCACCCTTCTGCTCATTTATTGACCCACTAGTAGCATTATGTTGTTCCCAGGACTTGCACTATTTGGTACATAAATATTGAGAACAAGAATGGAAGGAGAAGACTTTGAAAACTTGAGACATTGTATAGAAAACAACGCTGCAAGAAAATACTCAGTCAGGCATCACTTGTGAGGATACAGCAGAGACAAAATTCAGGAAAGAAAGAACAAGTGTCTGTATTAGTTTAGTACAACAAGGTGCATATTTTAGAAACCCTAATCATGTTTTGGACATCTGAAAATTGGCATTTAGATGTACATATTTAATGGATGTCCAAATGCTGGTTTGCCAGGATATGGATGTCTGAAATTGCTGTATGCCCATATAACAAGGGGGCATGGTCTCAGCATGTTTTGGGGCGGGATAAGACTGAGCTTAAAACATGGACGTTCATCTTCCATTACAGAAGGGGAAAGAACATCCATGTCCAAAAGGGAACCCTTGTTGGAAGAGTTAGGAACCTTTGCAATAAAGAACACAGAGTAAGTGCAAAGCCTGTGTAATACATGCAGGAAGTATTCCCAGTATCTGCCCTGCATGTACTGCACAGGGCATGCTGAGCCCCCATTACCATTCTCAGTAAGGTGGTGTACTCTGGCACTTCCATACCTCATGTCCCCCCTTCTGGTTGGCCCCTTGGCCGGTCCAGTCCTGTCCTAACCCCCATCATGCTCTTAGCTCCCTCGTACACCCCCAGTGTCCAGCCCTTTCCCAATCCCCCTCCTTGGTTCTGATGCCCCTTTGCTGTTTGTGGAATAGTGTATTACAATGGGGGGAGGGAAAGCTGGCCCCCCCCCCCAAAAAAAAAGCACCACTCCCAAGTCTTACCTTCATGTACTCACCCGGGGCCTACTTTGGTGTGGATCTTCATCCCAGGCTGCAGCAGTCCTCCTGTGCTGCTGGCCAGGATGATGCCAGGATCAAAGATGGGCACACCTGCCTTCCATCACTGCTAGAAGGAAGAGATGCCAGGATCAAAGACGGCACTGCAGATGGGTTCTGGATGAGTGGAGGAGGGGGAAGGGAAGACTTGGGGGTGGTGTGATTTTTGGGGAGGCTGGGTTTGCTATTCAAGGATTGCTATTTCAATGAGGGGGTTAGAGGGGGATCAGAACCAAGGAAGCAGGTAAGGTGATAGCTTGGGCCACTATGAATGTTCAGTTGTTATTTCACAACATAGACGTTCATGTGCTGTGAAAGGAATGTCTGTGTGGCTATGTTATGGTCATCCATATTTTAGATGTTTTTATTTCTAAAATGGATGATCATGTTGCACGTAGCAAGGCATAAATGTCCATTTCACTTTGAATTTTAGAACAGGCTCTACATCAGTATATACTGTTCTAAAATAGTACTAGAAGTTCAGATGTCCTGACTTAGGTGTCTGTTTATTTTACTTAAACATCCTTTCTAAAATGCCTTTCCAAATGTTCAATGTTAAAGATATCTGTAGATGAACTAAAACATAGATAGTTTTAAATATGTGTTGGCGATATGATAAGGGTTCCGTAGGTTTTCCTAGAGTCGAGGAAATGTGCGTCATTTATATGTAGTATAAAGGGTTGAATTAGTGCAAGTTTGAAACCTGAGCAGAAGCCCTAATCAATAGTCTTAATGATTGGCACTATTACTTACAAATTTGGGGACTTGTAATAGCTAAAATCCATTGTAGGTCTGTGTACATATGAATGAAATAGGCCGGTTAGATTATCTCATGAATAAAGTATAGGACACATTAAAAATTGGTTTATGCCATTCAAGCGTATTGAAGTCCTGAGGGTATAGATAGGACCCAGACAGTCATGGGAATGGCACAAAATGCTTTGCAGATGTAACTCGTAATTTGTTCACAGGTTAGGTAGTACATTGTTCGTTAAAAGTGCTTGTTCATGTTAAAGCAAATTGGCTAAAGGCACAGACAGAAACCACTGACTGCTCTGAAGAACCTCTTTTATTTATTACAAATTTTTGATATACCTCATTATGGCCAAAAAGGCTTCAGTGTGTGGTTCACAATAAAAGCATAGAGTAGGAGTGGGATGGGAATAGGACATAGCAGCAAAAGAAGAAAAGAGGGTAGAAATAGAAGCAACTAAGAGAGGTTAAGAAACTGAACAGAAGGAAGCTTGAAAGAGATGTGTCTTGAGAAGAGTCTTAAATTTAGAGTATGACATTTCTGATGCGAAGAATAGAGGGAGAGAGTTCCAAAGTACTCTGCTTTTCAGTTTCTTAGTACAATTTCCTCAAAAGGCGGATTTTCTAGCAACATAACCAGGCATTGCCCAATTAAAAGATGGTTGAACACAAATTGTGACAATCTTCCCAGGTATTGCGGTATCTCCCTTCCCTTGTTTCTCTTATGATTGTTGTGCTTGAATTCTTCTTTTCATGTGATTTATTTTATGAAGAAATATCAGAGTGATACACTATTCTAAACTTTCTCTGCCCTTATTCCACTACTAGCAGGGATCAGATTCCCAGATTGCAAAATCTACTTTGGGAGTTAATGAGAGAAAAAGAAGTTATGTACTAGGAGTAGAATGAATCATAATAGCAACAGAAGAGGAAAGAAAGAAAGGGCAATAATGTTTTGGCTGTAAGTAGCTCAATTTTATATAAGTTATTTCTGTAGTCTTAAACCCTTATATTAAGTACCTGAAAGAGTTCATTTTGATTGTAGTTGCAGGTTTATATGTGATAGAATGGTGATTCCTGGCAAGGTGAAGTTTTAGTTTGTTCTCTGGCATTGTGAAATTGGTAAAACATTGTGAAACTTAGAGCCATACAGCCAAAGAAATGAAACTGTGAAAGGGGCTTCTCACTTGCAATTTGCTTTAGAAAAAAACTAAGACAAAGTGGAAATTTGAGGAAGTAACCAAGTTTGATGTAAGAATTTTTGTGTGTGATATATGATTTTGCTTTCATTAGCATAAAAGTGCTCCTAGATTATTTCAGATGCATAGTTTTTAATATGGCACCAATCTATGTATTGGTATTCAGTGAGCACTGGTAGTTTTTTTTTTTTAACTACTTACTAAGAAATTGCTTTTGTGGATTAAACTAATGCAAAGGAAATTTTAAAGTGTGTAAAGCTATCAGAGGATCATAAGTGAAATAATATCCAAAAGGAGAAATATAGAGAAAATAAGGTCACTATGCATGAAGGAGAGGTCTTAGCACTAAAGTTTAGAAAAATTTAAAAAGATTCAACCACATCTCTAAGATGAGAAAAAGAAAAACCAATAGTTTAGATATTGATTAAAAAATAAGGCAAATATTTAAAAATGAAAATATACAGAGCCAAGAAATCTATGTCATACAAAAGAAATGTTATTTTGGCAAGCAGATAACATGAGAAATTGAAAACTTTAGGGTCAAAAAGAAGAAAATCTTTTAAAGTTATTTATACCACAATAAACCAATGTTTAAATATATTTTCTGAAATTGTAATTTAAATTTTGTTTTAGTTTAATTAAAATTAATGACAGATGGATTTTCTAATTAACTTCTAATGAAGCCATAATTTTAAAATAAAGGTTATCTCTTTTTTTTTTTTCAAGATGGTCTTAGAGGTAGCATTAATGTATAAAACTGCATAGAAAATCTGTATTTGCCAAACCTCTCTTCAAATACTGTTTTAGCATAATTTGTTTTTATATCAGTTCAGGTGTTTCTTCAAAAATCTAGTTGGTAATAGCAGACATTATTTGGAAAATGTCTTCTTCTGCAAAGGATATATCTAAATAATGATGTGTGTTGCATTTTGAATACATTTTCTGTTTGAAATCTTGGATGGGTGATTGCAAATGTTATAATGCTGTATGGATGTTTTATAGATATTCAAGTAATAGAAATAACAAGTAACATTGGGCTTCTTTTACAAAGCCGCGCTAGCGATTCCTGTGCAGCAAATGAGAGGAAGCGCATAGGAATTGAATGGGCTTCCTCTCATTTGCCGCACCAAGAATCAGCAGTGTGGCTTTGTAAAAGAGGACCATTGTGACAAAAGAACAATAGCTGAAATCATTTGCAGTTTGCTTCTGTGTTTATTTCACAGTAAAATAAGACAAAAAAAAACTTGATTACTTTTTTCCTTACAGTTTTGAGTTGATCAGTTTTGTATTTTGATCAGCTGATAAATCACAAGATGGGCTGCTATTTTTATTTATTTTGTTTTGCCTTTCTACTAAACTACAGAATCCAGGGGTCGGCTTCTCAGTTTGCTCAGCAATATCACAGCATCCATTATATACACGTGCCTACCTGTCTCAATAAAATAGCAATTAACATTGGTAAAATTATTTGCCTTGATCCTAATGAGTAAAGTGAAGGTTAAAGCAGTGATAAAATTGCTGTAAATGAATAAATATTCTGTTTGTATGAGACAGTAGAATAAAGCTTAGTTTTGGCTTGAAACCTTTATAAATTATTATCTTTTTGTGGTCGCAGGCCAAAGGCAAAATAAATTTGTGCATTGACAGTTTAATGAAATGTACCTAAAGTTTGCCTCTTAAAAATGTCCATATTTCAATTAAAAATATTTTGGAATTCAAGTTGTGAGGTAGCTGCATTTGTTAAAATTTTGACTTCAGCTTTGTTTTAATGCTTTATTCTCACTTCTGCAATAAGGCTGATTCACTAAGGATGAATACTGTAGACACTGACTAAGAGTAAAAGCCTTCATGAATCAGGCGCATGTCAGTTTCACATAACATATCTTCAACTTACAAAACATTTAGGGCCCTGTTTATAAAGCAGTGTTATAGGCGTGTTAACCATGTACATGCAGTAAAAACACTAACGCACCTTAGTAAACAGGGCCCTTTTTGTATAAGGTGCTTTATTAATACATATTTTCTAACAGATTTTATCAGTATCATACCTTGTTTTTTTAAACTTATATTTATCAATTAATACCTCTATGGCACTTTAAACTTTTCAACACAGTCTTTTTAATGAATATAATAATCTTGACTTCAGATTTCCGGTGTGTTTATTAATTTTTTGCTTCATAAACTACACCTCTCCGCTGTACCGTTATTCTAACAGCGGGAATCCTCATTAGTCTAGATTAAAGATTTTTTACTTTTTCACTTTTTGTTCTTATTCTTTTTCAACTTTGCACTTATCTTTTCTTCCAGGCTTTCTCACTGGTTTGCTCTAAAGTGCGCTTCTGTTTCGTAACATCTTCATCTGGAGCTAAACCTTTATATACCAGTTCTTGTGCCAGTTATCTCATTTCTCTGCTTAACTTCTCTGTCTCTCTGCTAGAGGATATCAGAGAAGGATAGCAGACAGACAGAGAAGTTAAGCAGAGAAATGAGATAACTGGCACAAGAACTGGTATATAAAGGTTTAGCTCCAGATGAAGATGTTACGAAACAGAAGCGCACTTTAGAGCAAACCAGTGAGAAAGCCTGGAAGAAAAGATAAGTGCAAAGTTGAAAAAGAATAAGAACAAAAAGTGAAAAAGTAAAAAATCTTTAATCTAGACTAATGAGGATTCCCGCTGTTAGAATAACGGTACAGCGGAGAGGTGTAGTTTATGAAGCAAAAAATTAATAAACACACCGGAAATCTGAAGTCAAGATTATTATATTCATTAAAAAGACTGTGTTGAAAAGTTTAAAGTGCCATAGAGGTATTAATTGATAGAATCTATTCTAGTGAGCACTATTGTGGATGTGTAATTTACAATATTAGGAGAAAACTTATATTTATGTAATTAGTTTAAAATCAGTCTGTGTGCATGGGGCCTGACTTACCTTTTATGCACAAATAAGGCATACAAATTCCTGCAAATCAGTTTGTGGTTATTTATTTTAGATTTATATATATATATTTTTAATAGCATTTATACCCCGCTCTTTCCCGCTCGATAGCAAGTTCAGTGTGGCTTACAATTTGCAACCTCTTCTAGAAAGGCACCTGAGGTGATTCACAGCCCCCCACATTAAACCACCCCACATCTCAGCTGCAATCATACATATCCAGACATATTCAGTAACATTTGTTTCTAAGTAAACAAATAGAAAAATAAAGATCAACTGGAATAACAAGATTTTCACTTGATTTCTTTTTAAAATATTGGACTAAATATTTTTTTTATTATCTTTCGAAGGCAATACCTTTCTGATCTGCAGAAGAGGGTATTGCTTTTGAAAGCCAATAAAATATATTTAGTCCAATAAAAAAAAGGTGTCATCTTATTTTCTTTGTTTTGTGTTATCTCTGTTACCTTTAAAAGTGGAGTAACACTGTTACCACACCACTTTTGGAAATGCTGATATGAAAGGGACTATCTCTTCTTTAATTATTTGGCGTTCTGTAAGTTTTCAAAAGGAAAAGATACAACTAAAAATGTTTGTCCAAGAAAAACTTATGCAAAGAGTCCTGCAAAACATTTTGCCCCATTCTTAAATGCAGTACTTAAATCTCTAAGATGTGTCTGCTTCCACAACTTTTTCTGTGGAGTAGGCATTCTTTTTCCAAATTAGGCTAGTGAACTAGCTTGTGGCTTCTTTTATACTTTATTCCTCCATTTTTATCCTGCAACTTAATTTTGACCCATCCTGTAATATAACATTAACACAAACAAATCAGATTATCCAAAGAAAACATTTTATTATATCATTCTGATCTGTATATTAATAAATTTAAAAAAAACAGTCCAGATCTTTTAATTAACGCTATATTAACTGTAATGGTATTTGTTCCTTGTTACCTTTTTTTCTTCCTATAGTGAATTGTTTTGCCCTATGCAGGCACCAATTGAAAATTTTTTTAAATTCTTAACTAACTTGCACAAAACCAGCTCAGTTTCATAAATACAAAATTGTGAAAAGTGTACTAGACATTTTTTGGTAAGACAATAAATTAAAAAAAACATTTAAACCTCCATTTCTCATTCAAAATTCTGCTGTCTATTGTCTAGCATGCATGCTTTTTACTTATGTGGATTATTTGTTTTTATTCAGTTTGATTTTGAATTGTTCTGCTTTGTTTTTCTATTTTGAGCTCAGGTTGGAGTTCCCTTGTTTTGTTATTTACTTTCTGTAATTCACCTTGTAGTGTCTTTGGCAGAAGAGGCAGGTTGTGAATCTTTAAACTAGCATATTAATTACATTACAGTTTGGTATTGATTCAAGAGAGTCTCAGACTTTAAACCAGGGAAATTTTCCTTCTACCTGCTTTCACTTTTTCTACATAAATGTATAGTGAAACATATGGCTGTTCCTTCTGATTTATAATTATTGTTTTCACAGTTGAAAATAAGGTTTTGAAAATAGCTCTGCAAAGTTTGAAATGTATGTTTGTTCGCCAGTATATTTAATTGTGTTTTTATTGTTGCTGATATATAGTTAACAATTTTGATTATCAAGGAAAGCTAGAAATATAGAAAACAATTAAGCCTGTGGCATTTGCATAGTTTTCAGTTAAGATTTGTTTGTATTGATACAGTATAACATTAAGGCTGTAATTATTCACTACCTTTTCCTATATTGTGCCTATAAAATTCCTTGATTCTTTTATTCTTGTGTTTTGTTAATGTTCTTTCGCAGTTTCCGTTTACATAAAGGGATAATTTTATAAAGCTTTTTTTGCTATCACGTATATATGTAAAAAGGCACATGGAAAGCATGCAGATATTTCTGGTGGCAGAGTTGCAATGTATATATGTATTTTATAAAAGAAATGTATATGTGTACTAGAGTAGGTGCAAAGTTGTGTGAGGGTACTTGTGTGCTATTGGGGCTGGTTGTGGGAGCTTATTTTATATAGGTACATAGGTGCTTATGCTTCCCTTATAAAATGGGTTTAAAATATGCGCTTTTTAGGACTCCTCACATAGGCGCCCTGTTATAAAATTAACCCCCAAGTAGGTAACAATCTCTCACCTTGGAAAACAAACATACTGTAGATGTAAAATAATTTTTATATAACTGCAATATAGAGGAAATGCTTTCATGTTGAATAGAGAAGGGTAAAAATTACTGAAAAGAATCTAATTGCCTATATTAGCTAATTAACTTGCATATAATGTGTATGAAAAGTATTTTATTTCTTACTGGACACCATAGGATCCAGTAGTGTCCAATGTTCCCGTAATAAGCCATATGGGAACAGATTGATGGGAACATTGGACACTAAAGGGTTAAAAGAGCTAAGTACATCAGATCTGATTATTTCCCTTGATTGTGTTCAGCTATAGAATAAAATGCCATTGAAAAGTGATATGAACATACTTCTGTCCTAGAGAACAGTACTGTAATTTCTGCCTTTGGGATATGTGAGTAAAGAGGATATCAGGGAAGAATCATAATGTTTACAAAGTCTGCTAATATTACCATTCTTAAAATACATAGAATCTGAAAGAACCTATTTCAAATTTCAGTAGATTTCTTCCCCTGACTTTGTCTCATTCACCTTTCCATCAAGAATACTCCATCAGTATGTCAAATGGGGTACTTAATTAGCACATCACCCATATATCATGTATTCTTAAAAGGTTTGAAAATGGTTTGGAGGGTATACAGTATAACAAAATATTGTAATATGTTTGACCATTGTAACAAGAGATTAAAATGCATCATGTTTTAATGATTTAAATTGGAAGTATTTCTCATGATTTAACTGTTCTTATTACTTGCCTATATTTAAACGATTTCAGGTAAATTTTTCCAAGTTTAAACCCTTTATTCTTTTTAGATATCAAGATTCATCTGCCTTAGGTTTGGGGTGTATTTGATAGTAAACCTTTCACAGTTTTAATTTGTAGTCCCTGTAAACTGGATAAACTTGCAAGATCTTGTTAAAAAAGAAAGAGGGGAGAAAAAGACAAAACACATAGGGGTCCTTTTACTAAGCTGTGAGAAAAATGACCCTGCCCTGGTGGTGGAGGCTGTTTTTCCCATGCGTCAGGGCCCTTTTTCCAGCAGGAAGTAACCCCCCCCCCCCCCATAAAAAAATGGCAACGCGGTGAGATAAAACTCTCACCGTGTGGCCATGCAGTGGGGAGCCCTTAATGCCACCCGTTGAGGTGGCAGTCAGGGCTCCGGTGCTAACCTGGCAGTAACCAGGCAGCGCGCAGTGATCCCCAATTAGGGGCGGGACTACCGCCAGTGACCGCATTGGGCCGGTGGTAGTCCCAAAAGAGCGAGCAGTAAGCTTGCATTGGACTTACTGCCGCTCTGTAAAAGGGCTTTATAATCTTTATTTACTTTGGGTAAATTAAGTTGCCATAATCTACAAATACTTAAATTCCTCACTTCTTAAAACCCAAAATGAAAAGCATACTGCTTGTGTTTCTGCCCTGTAATATTTTTAATTTATTTGTATCATCTTGAGTAGATGGCATCTAAGGAAAGGATATGTAAAGAAGTATAAATAAATAAACATTATACATGGTAATAATATTCTGTAGTATAAAAAATAAAATTTGATTTTCTAACATTTAAAACAAAATTTTACTAGCTTTACTTTTTCCTTGTAAATTGTATTCTGATTAAAGGGTGTAGTTATCAATGTGTGCTACCATTAAGGTGTGTTATTTTATCACTAACTTGTTCTGTTTTACCATATATCCCACTTTATGCCATGAGACCTAATTACTAATAACTGGGGGTAACAGTAAAATAACATGTCTTAACGGTAGCCCATGTTGATAACTACACTTCTCAGGTGGTTATTTTATTGAAACCCTGTTCTTAATTTAGACATGCAAAAAACCAGCATTGAGACATGTATATCACATACACATTTAAAACCTGATTTTTAGAAAGTCATGATATAAACTCCAAAACACATATATGCACATGGCAATGGATAAAAATATACACATGTGTTCCCTATTTCAGAAGAGGAATACACATTCACATCCTTCTGCCCCTCCCCCCCCCCCCCCCCCCCCCCCAAGATCAATGTCAGGATGTACATCAGCTGCCAGGCACATGTAGGTTATATAAAAATGCTTGTGTTGTATAGTACTCTCCTGCGGGGATTAGGAAAGGTTGCCCATTGTTTATTTTTCTCCCTTCCCTTCACCTCTTCCCTAAAATCGATAGTAGCAAGTAATATTGGGTACAGTGACAACTTAGGAGAAGATAGACATCTGTGTATCTAAAATGGCAGATATACATATGTATGTGCTGGCATGTACACATGGGTGCTGCTGCCACATGTAACCAGCACATAACATCCATTCCTGCATATATTTTAGAAAAGACTGTACATCAGGTTTTTTGTTTAAAATACTAGTGAAAGTGGACACATCCTGAGCTGGATGTCTTGGTTCCAATTTGTACATTCTATCTAAAATGTGCTTTCACATTATGATGTTGCTTCCAAAGCATATTTCTTTTCTCCGAGGACAAGCAGGCTGCTTGTTTTCACATGTGGGTCGATGTCCGCGTCAGCCTAGGAAATGGCAAATTTTTCACCAGCAAAAATAAAAAGTTTTGCCAGAGCTTTCTGGTGCGCACATTGCACATTCGCGGACGATTTCCCGCCCGTTGCATGAGCATGCCTCCTCAGTTTTCTTTTCTCCGCGTTGAGGTGCGGTAGAGTTTTTCTGCACTCCTCTCAGGCCCAGGAAAAAGTCTTTGCAACTATTTTGGCTTTCTCTTTGTTTTATTTCAATTTTACACTTAAAAAAAAAAAAAAGATCCCGTAGTTTCTTTTACTTTTGTCCCCTTTTTAAGTTTCCTTTGTTTTCAACGCGGCCCACTTTGGCCGCGTGGTCAGGTTATTCCCTTCTTTTCTGTGCCCTTTTTTCTCTTAACAGGCACAATCGCATCTTTTGATTTTGCTGAAGCCGTTTTTCCTTCTATGTCATCGAAGACAACCAGCGGCTTCAAACGTTGTATTCGGTGCAACCGGACCATCTCAGGTACCGATACCCACGCCTGGTGTATCCAGTTCCTTAGGCCAGACCATAGCCCAGCCACTTGTGGCTTGCGTCTTCGTATGAAGAAATGGACCCAAGCGTCTCGAGAAGCCCATCGAGAAAAGCTTTTTGGGGCTCGGTCCAGTCCTTCAACATCGGTACCCGAGGTCGGCAGCGTCGACATCGAGAGGAGCATCGACGTCGGGAGCAGAGGTAATGGCTGCTGAGAGACCAACTCACGCTGGGAGCAGTGAGACGTTGAGTGGGTGTCCACCTGTCTTGAGGCCTCCTGTTATGCAGGCCCCCCCAGGACCGACCTTTGTCGGACCCGGCCTCAAGGAGACGTGAGGATTCCACGTACCGAGGAGTCTCGACGGGCATCGAGCAAAGGCAAAGAAGCACCATCATCGTTCTCCTTCGACGCACGGTACCGGGAGCTCCGGGGCGTCGAGAGAGTCTGCACCTGAGAAACATCGGCGCAGCGAAGATCGCTCCCCCTCGATACAGGAGGTACCGATGCATCTGTCTTCTAGCAGCCCAATGCCTGCTCCCGAGCCTCCACAGATTCTGGCACCACTGTTCCACCGACCCCGCAGCCTTTTCCGATGGCGGCTCTCGACGAGTGCATCCGGGCCTTGTTTCCAGAACTTCTGGAGGGACTGCTACGTCAATCAGCTTCGGTGTCGGGGGTGCTTGCACCTTCTGTACCATCTGCTGCAGTGAGGTCTCTGACTGTGGTGCTGCCTGCAGCATCGGCATCGGCTGCCACGCAGGTCGACTCCCCTTTGACATCGGTGGAGGGATCTTCGCCGCAGTCGGACTGGGTGTCAGCCTCTTAACATTGCCATAGAGGACATCATTCCTCAGCGTCGAGGCAGGTTCAGTGTTGAAGTACCTTGACACAGGTTTTATCCGACACTGAGCAGGAGCATTCGTGGGAGTCAGAGGAAGATCCCAGGTACTTTTCTTCTGATGAGTTCTTAGGGATTTCCTCTGATCCTTCCCCTCCGCCAGAGAGGAGACTGTCTCCACTTTTGTCCGGGAAATGGCTACGGCTATTCCCTTCCCTGTGGAGGTTGAGGATGAGCCCAGGACTGAGGTGCTCGAGGTCCTGGATTATTCTTCTCCACCTAAAGGGGCTAAGACAGTTCCTCTGCATAAGGTACTGAAGGAAGTCCTTATGCGAAACTGGTCGGCCCCTCTGTCTGGCCCTATGGTCCCGAAGAAAGCTGAATCCCAGTATCGGATCCACGGTGAACCTGGATTGATGAGGTCCCAGTTACCCCACAATTCCATGGTGGTGGACTCCGCCCTCAAGAGAGCCAGGAGTTCTAGAGACTATGCTTCGGCGCCCCCAGGCAGAGAGGCTAGAACTCTTGATCCTTTTGGGAGGAAGACGTATCAGGCCGCTATGCTCGCTGCCAAGATTGTCATACCAGCTCTTCACGAGCGTGCACTTGCAAGACTCAATACGGCAACTGTCAAGCTTGGTTGATGCACTCCCTACGGAGTTGGCCAAGCCTTTTCGCCATGTGCTCAGGCAACAGAAGGCGTGTCAAAAGTTCCTGGCCAGGGGTACATTTGACACTTTTGATGTAGCATCCAGGATCGCTACTCAGGGTATAGTGATGCGCAGACTCTCATGGCTGCATGTCTCTGACCTGGATCATTCTGTCCAGCAGCGAATGGCAGATGTTCCTTGCTGAGGGGGACAACCTTTTTGGTGAAAAAGTAGAAGATCTTGTTGATCAGCTCAAGAAGCATAATGATGCTATGGATTCTCTCTCCCACCGGGCGCCTTCTGCTACTGCCTCCTCATCTAGGAGGTATTTTGGGGGGAAGAGGAGTGCTCCCTATTCCTATCCTAGGCATAGATACACTCCTGCTTCTCGGCAGCCTGCCCAGGCTCAGCCCCACCGCGCTCATTCTCGTCAACAGCGTGTGTCTAAGGCCCATACTGCTCCCCAGCAAAAGCAAGGGATGAGCTTTTGACTGGCTCCAATTAAGCATAGCCTCAATAAAAGTGTCTGTACCAGACGACTTGCCGGTCGGGGGGAGGTTGATATGTTTTCACCAAAGGTGGCCTCTCTTAATCTCCAACCGGTGGGTTCTTCAGATAGTCCGATTAGGATACACCCTCAATCTGGAATCCAAACCTCCAAATTGCCCACCAGGAGCTCATTCTTACAGCTCCCAGCACAAACAGGTACTTGCAGAGGAACTCTCCGCCCTTCTAAAGGCTCAAGCGGTTGAACCCGTTCCACCAGGGGAAGAAGGGCTGGGATTCTATTCCAGGTACTTCCTTGTACAGAAGACAGGGGGGATGCATCCCATCCTAGACCTAAGGGGCCTGAACAAATTTCTGGTTTGAGAAAAGTTCAGGATGGTTTCCCTGGGCACCCCATGATTCAAGAGAACGATTGGCTATGCTCTCTGGACTTAAAGGATGCTTACACACGTATCTCAATACTTCCAGCTCACAGGAAGTATCTTCGATTTCGGCTGGGAACTCAGCACTTTCAGTACCGTGCATTGCCTTTTGGTCTGGCGTCTGCGCCCAGAGTGTTTACAAAGTGTCTTGCAGTAGTAGCAGCGTCGCTACGTAGACTGGGAGTGCATGTGTTCCCTTATCTCAATGATTGGCTGGTGAAGAGCACCTCGACGGCAGGATCTCTACAGTCCATGCGAATGACTATTCAGGTGTTAGAGCTACTGGGTTTTGTGATCAATTACTCCAAGTCCCATCTCACCCCAGTACAGAAGTTAGAATTCATTGGGGCTCTGTTGAACACAGACAGCGCGAACTTAACTTCCCGATGCAAGGACAGACAACCTCCTGTCCCTGGTGTCCATGGTTCGAGCGCCTCAACAGATCACAGCTCGGCAGATGTTGAGACTTCTGGTGCACATGGCCTCCACAGTTCATGTAACTCTCATGGCACGTCTACATATGAGATCAGCTCACTGGACCCTAGCTTCCCAGTGGTATCAAGCTGCGGGGAATCTAGAGGATGTAATCCAATTGCCCACCGACTTTCGGAATTCCCTTCAGTGGTGGATGATTCGATCCAATTTGACCTTGGGACGCCCATTCCAAATTCCTCAGCCACAAAAAGTGCTGATGACGGATGCATTCTTCCTGGGGTGGGGAGCTCATATAGATGGACTTCACACTCAAGGAGCTTAGTCCTTTCAGGAAAAGGGTCTTCAGATCAACCACCTGGAATGGCGAGCGATCTGGAACGCTCTAAAGGCTTTGAGAGATCGGCTGTCCAACCAAATCATTTAAATTCAGACAGACAATCAGGTTGCCATGTATTACACCAACAAGCAGGGGGGCACCGGATCTCGCCCTCTGTATCAGGAAGCCATTCAGATGTGGCTTTGGGCATGCCGTCACGGCATGTTTCTCCAAGCCACTTACCTGGCAGGCGTAAACAACAGTTTGGCCGACAGATTGAGCAGGATCATGCAACCTCACGAGTGGTCACTGAACACGGGCATAGTCCGTAAGAACTTCCGAGCGTGGGGCACCCCCTCGGTGGATCTTTTTGCCACTCGGATCAATCACAAGATCCCTCAGTTCTGTTCCTGGCTTCAGACCTACGACCGACTAGCGTCAGATGCCTTTCTGCTACGTTGGGGAACAGGCCTTCTGTATGCGTATCCTCCCATACCTCTAGTAGGGAAGACTGAAACTCAAGCAAGACTGCGGAACCATGATTCTGATTGCGCCCTCTTGGCCCCATCAGATTTGGTTCCCTCTTCTTGTGGAGTTGTCCTCTGAAAAACCATGGAGATTGGACTGTTTTCCGACCCTCATCACCCAGAACGAGGGGTTGCTTCTACATCCCATCCTCCAGTCTCTGGCTCTGACGGCCTGGATGTTGAGAGCTTAGAAATTGCCTCTTCAGGTCTTTCAGAGGGTCTCTCTCGAGTCTTGCTTGTTTCCAGAGAAGATCCCACGAAAAAGTCTTTAAAATGGAGGAGGTTTGCCATCTGGTGTGACAGCAAGGCCCTAGATCCTTTTTATTGTCCTACACGGAACCGGCGTGAATACCTTCTACACTTATCAGAGTCTGGTCTCAAGATCAATTCTGTAAGAGTTCACCTTAGTGCGATTAGTGCTTATCATCGCCGTGTAGAGGGTAAGCCTATCTCTGGACAGCCTTTAGTAGTTCGCTTCATGAGAGGTTTGCTTTTGTCAAAGCCCCCAGTCAAACCTCCACCAGTGTCATGGGATCTCAACGTCGTTCTCACCCAGCTGATGAAAGCTCCTTTTGAGCCACTGAATTCCTGCCATCTGAAGTACTTGACCTGGAAGGTCATTTTCTTGGTGGCTGTTACTTCAGCTGGTAGTGAGCTTAAGGCCCTGGTAGTGCATGCACCTTATATCAAGTTTCATCACAACAGAGTAGTCCTCCGCACACACCCTAAGTTTTTGCCAAAGGTGGTGTCGGAGTTCCATCTGAACCAGTCTATTGTCTTGCCAACATTCTTTCCCCGTCCTCATACCTGCCCTGGCGAAAGCAGTTTGCATACCTTGGACTGCAAGAGAGCATTGGCCTTTTACGTGGAGCGGACAAAGCCCTTCAGATAGTTTGCCCAGTTTGTTTCTTTTGATCCCAACAGGAGGGGAGTCGTCATCGGAAAACGCACAATCTCCAGTTGGCTAGCAGATTGCATTTCCTTCACTTAATGCCCAAGCTGGGCTGACTCTGGAGGGCCATGTCACGGCTCATAATGTTAGAGCCTTGGCTGCGTCAGTAGCTCACTCAAAGTCAGCCTCCATTGAAGAGATTTGCAAGGCTGCAATGTGGTCTTCAGTCCACTCGTTCAGATCTCACTACTGCCTACCACAGGATACTCTGCGATAGTCGGTTTGGGCAGTCGGTGCTGCAGAATCTGTTTGGGGTTTAGAATCCAACTCCACCCCCTTAGACCCTTTTTTGTTCTGTTCCAGGCTGCACTCTCAGTTAATTGTTTAGAGTTTCAAGTTAATCTATGTTATGTCCTCGCCGTTGCGAGGCCCAGTTGACCAATGTTCATTGTTTTGAGTGAGCCTGGTTGCTAGGGATACCCCACATGTGAGAACAAGCAACTTGCTTGTCCTCGGAGAAAGCGAAGATACCTGTAGCAGGTATTCTCAGAGGACAGCAGGCTGATTGTTCTCACAAAACCCACCCACCTCCCCTTTGGAGTTGTTGTTTGTTTGTTTATATGCTTTTTGATTAAACTGAGGAGGCACGCTCACGCGACGGGCGGGAAGTTGTCCGCGCATGCGCGGTGCACGCGGTTTGCGCGCTAGAAGGCTCTGGCAAAACTTTTTATTTTGCTGGTGAAAAATTTGCCGTTTCCTGGGCCGATGCGGACGTCGACCCATATGTGAGAACAATCAGCCTGCTGTCCTCGGAGAATACCTGCTACAGGTAAGTATCTTCGCTATCTTGGAGAGCAAGCATCAGTGTTTGATACCTTTCTCAGTTTGGGAAATTTTATTTCAAATCAAAATGTAATATTTTCGGTTATGCTGTGTCTATGTTGTAGATCAATGTTTTAAAAGATTTGCCTAATAAATAAAGCAGCTTCTGCAGGAAAAATAACTATCCTTGGACTTACTACTACTTAACATTTCTAAAGCGCTACTAGGGTTACGCAGCGCTGTACAATTTAACAAAGAAGGATATTCCCTGCTCAAAGGAGCTTACAATCTAAAGGACGAAATGTCAAGTTGGGGCAGTCTAGATTTCCTGAGTAGAGGTATAATGGTTATGTGCCGAAGGCGACATTGAAGAGGTGGACTTTGAGTAAGGATTTGAAGATGGGCAGGGAGAGGGCTTGGCGTATGGGCTCAGGGAGTTTATTCCACGCATAGGGTGAGGCGAGGCAGAAAGGGCGGAGCCTGGAGTTGGCGGTGGTGGAGAAGGGTACTGAAAGGAGGGATTTGGCCTGTGAGCGGAGGTTTCGGGTAGGAGCGTAAGGGGAGATGAGAGTAGAGAGGTAATGAGGGGCTGCAGATCGAGTGCATTTGTAGGGAAGTAGGAGAAGCTTGAAATGTATGCGGTACCTGATCGGAAGCCAGTGAAGTGACTTGAGGAGAGGGGTGATATGGGCATATGGGTCCAGACGGAAGATGAGACGTGCAGCAGAGTTCTGAATGGATTGAAGGGGGAATAGATGGCTAAGGGGGAGGCCAGTGAGGAGTAGGTTGCAGTAGTCAAGGCGAGAGGTAATGAAAGAGTGGATGAGAGTTTGGGTGGTGTGCTCAGAGAGGAAAGGGCAAATTTTGCTGATGTTATAGAGAAAGAAGCGACATGTCTTGGCTATCTGCTGGATATGTGCAGAGAAGGAGAGGGAGTAGTTGAAGATGACTCCGAGGATGTGGGCAGATGAGACGGGGAGGATGAGGGTATCAACTGAGATAGAGAGTGGAGGGAGAGGAGAGGTGGGTTTGGGTGGAAAGACAATAAGCTCGGTCTTGGCCATGTTCAGTTTCACTTCAAATTTAATATCCCAACAATGATATGAACTTAATAGTCTCAGAAGTTTACAAAAAGCTGCTTAATGGTCTCCTTTAATGTAGATATGTTCTGGCAATGTACAACATTCTGCATAGAATAGACTTTTCTTTAGCAAATCCCAGATAGAATAAAAATGTTATTTATTAAATATGGTGCTTATTCACATGCATAAACTGGCATTTAGATGTTTTTGTTGCATAAGCATCTAAATCCCAATTTTACAAAGATAGGATACGCATATCCTAAAACTGGCCATTTCAGAAGGGGAGTGCATGTTTTATTTCCAAAAAGATCAATGTCAGGATTTATTCCTGCTACATGGGACATCTAGGTTTCAAAAAAGTGCTCCTATTGAGCAGCGCTCCACTGAAGGGCTAAGGAGAGGTTGCCCCTTTAATTCTCCAGTGTTTGGTGTCTTTCCCGAAAGTGAAACAGCAGGGGATACTGGGCTTTGTGACAGTTTTTGAGAAAAATAGAAGTTTGTTTCTAAGCACACAAACTTTATAGTGCTATTTTATAACATAAACATTTATGTGATGGCCCATAAACATTGCTGCCTATTTTGACTGGTTGATATTTTAGACTTTTAGGATTCTAAATTGGATACTCTTGTCACACGTAATTTGATGCATAAATGTCCACTTCTTCATGTATTTTAGGATATCAGATCCTGTTCTAAAATACTAGTGGAAGTTGAGATATCCTAACTTGGATGTCTCAATTCCATTTTGTACACACCTTTTAAAATCTGCCTCCACACTTCTTCCATTTTGCTTGTTACATTTATTTTTGTGTTTGTTTCATTTGTTATATGTACTGTAATAATAGTTGAAAAGTAAGATTTTTTTTATTATAGACGCATAAAAATACAACTGACAATATTTTTCTTTGTCAGTTATTATAGGGCATCGATTTTTAGTCTGACTTTCAAGATGTAGACAAACCAAGTCAATATTGAAGTTATAAGAACAATAAGAAAACAATATATTAGTTTTCAGTTGTACAAAATAATTCTACAACCACCAGTCCACCAGATTTGATGATAATCCCTGTGCAAAAGCCAGATCTTATCAATAGAAACCTACAAAATAATTTTCAGCTCGTATTCAATGTCAGTGTTAGTGTTTCGTATAGAAAAACGATAGTATATTTAATAGTGGACATAACTGAAAGCTTTATCAAAGGCAAGATGGCAGAAAATTAGGGGAAACCAGTAAGCACCACATGAATAGATTTCTTTTGGGTATGTATTTATACAGATCTGCATGTATCTAGGGGCACTAGAGAAATAGTAAATAGTACTAGTGGGACAAGAGAAAATGTTTTTTTAGAGACTTTTGGATATTCTCCATATTTCAAGTATCTTAGGGCCCTGTTTACTAAGTTGCGCTATAGGCAGGCTTTCTTTTTTAGGAATATATGGACGTCTCTAGCGTTTAACACGCACTAAAAACACTAGCACACCTTAGTAAACAAAGCTTTTATTGTTTTGTTGACTTTTTTTGATGTTTTTGAGGCTTTTAAAATGGGGGTAGACACAGAAGAAGTTCTGTTGGATATAACTAATCTCCTTTCTTTTTTAATGCAGGACTATGCCTCCCGAGCCAAGCTGGCAGTACAGAACCTGGTGCAGAAGGTTGGATTTTTTGGGATTTTGGCATGTGCTTCAGTAAGTTGATTCAATCAAACAAAGTAAAAATGCACCCTGTAAATACAAGTATTTCTAGATTTGGTTTTCTGGTTCCATTGTTCTGGTGAAATGCACATAATAGTCTACTGCAAATCAGAATTTGAAGCATTGGCATTGTGCCTTTTATTTTTTTTATTTTTTAATACAGGCTTTTTCAGCGTTTATTCTTTTTTATGCACAAGCCCTCACTTCACACCCACAAAACGACCATTTCCAAATGTAAATGTTACATAGTCACGTATAATCTTTATAATTTTTGGCTGATGATAAAAATCAGTAAAGGTTGATTAATTTTTATTATGAAGGTCATCCTTGTAACTGTTCCATGGGCTGCTGAATGCAGATACTTTGAAGTGAAGCTCTCACAAACGGAATGCTGTTTTATCACAATTGGGTCATTTTTTCTGTAAGGCAAATGTTTGTAAAACATTCCTACAAGTGGAATTCATTCATCTAGACGATCTAAGATGAACTGGGCATCAGTGCCATACTGTCTGGATATTTATAACTGTTCAGTGTTTAATCACTGCACTGCTTCTCAAATGGGAAAAACAAGTTACCGCTTGAACAGTAAAAAAATCCACCTTTTTATTTAAGACAATTCTTTCCAGAAATCTTATAGGGATTTCCTTATACAAACTAAGTCTCTGTGTTACTTTATACACTGAATAGATACATGGCTCAGTGTCTACAGAGTACTCCATTCTATCACAGTATAATCTATTACAGGATGTCCAGTTCAAGAAATGCAAACTGCAGTCCTCCTCCTTAGGTAATGGAAAGTTTTCAGGCATAACTTATGAACATCAATGTAACCTAAGTAAACTAAAGTGTGTGATACATACTGAAAATATTCTAAGCATGGGTAGATAGTTAAGCTGGGCCATGATTAATTTGAACCACCTATAGCACAGTCAGATAAATGTCATTTCTTAAACAAATCTAAGTCTTAACATTTTGCCTTTTGCTATCATTACTTCTGGAACTTAGAGCAAATATTGCTAAATCCAAAGCACAGACAGATCTAGACATCAATATTTAACTTAATTTTCTCTGAATAGAGACAGATTGTTTTGAAGCTGAATTTCTTATTGAAGTGTCTCATTGATCCACTCAAATTATATATTAATGGTATAGTTTAGCAGGGAGAAGGGTAAGTACTTTTTTTTTTAGACTTTTTAGATTGCTTCAGTAGTAAATGTATTTATTTTTGTAGATTTGAGAGACTGCTATTCAAATAAAACAATATTTGCATGTACAAAGCCAATAATTTATTGCAACAAACTGAGCAAGGAGGGAACTATATAGCACAATATATAAAATATTCCATTTTAGATAGATTATATATGTATGAATATCGACGGAGAAGTGAAAACATGCAGAAAATATGACATATTTTACAAGAGCAGATCTGCACATTTACCCCCCATCTAAAATTGACAGATCCGCGCCCCTCGGGAGAAAAACATTTAGGTGAGTTGGGAAATGTTAGGCTAAGGTGCTATCCACTTACAGAGCTAGGTTTTAAATGCATATGTGCTGCTACTTGTGTAGGTTGCAAAATAGCAGCCAAATAGCAGCACAAACATATATATGGCAGCCCTTTTTTAAACATACACATGTAATTCCCAATCACCTCTGGTATCAGAACCCCACCCAACAGACAACCCTCATCCTCATCAACCTGCCCCCTTCCCAGCATGGGAGCTGTCCCTATCTACACCCATCCCATCTGGCATGGGCCCAGGAAATGGCTCCTATGAGCTCTAGTGGTGGTCCCGCAAGACTACTGCTAGGGGTCTTTTCATTATGACTAAACTTATGGTGCTTAAGGAAGGGACCTTAGTAGTAACAAGAGCGTATCTTTAAAACCATTTATTTTCCTCATGAAGATATCTCTCTAACCAACTACTGTGCTGATTTCTTTTTCACATGCTTGGATCAATAGTTTTCTGATAGAAATACTCTTGTGGACTTAATAGGCAAAGATCATTTCAATTTTTTTGCTGCTCCTTTGATCTGGTCACATGTTCCAGTGGCAGAAAGACCAGTGGGAATGACCAAAGCGGGTGAACCAGGGTGAAAGACCAAGTTCTTTCATTGAATATACAGTTTCAGGGAAAACTGGGATGAGTGTGGCCTCAATAATAACAGCAGTAACAAAACAATTGCTTGAAGATAAAACTCAGATGAACTCAGTAGCAGAGAACTACTTGCTTGAAGAAGGATCCCATACAGTCTGTGTTTCAGCTAGTACACCTTCATCAGGAGTCCTCATAAAAACAATGATAAAGAAGAAACATCAATATCTCTATGTACCGTTTTAGGCCAACCAGTAGGGAGATTAAAAAAAAACTGCTAGAATGCAGAAAGGTTGGGAAGTGAGGCTGTGTCAGCTGTAAAAAAGCATGTGACCAAAATATATAACAATGTGGAGAAGTCAAGTGAATAAAAGAAATATATGGTAATAAAAATGTGAGAAGAGGAACCTAAAAACGTTATGTGACTTATAAAAGGATATGAGATTATGAAAGAGCACATGCTCTGAGGAGTGCAAAAAAGCAGTAGTATGAAGAGAAACAGGACTGCATACCAGTTCCATGCCAAGCAATTTGTATACGAGAAATTCAGATTGTCTAAAGAGACATGAGTAAAAATATGAATAAAAATGAAAATTCATAAAAACACAAAATGCACTCATTAAATTATAAATCATGAGAACTTACAGTTTAAGGTTCAAATGAATAGACCTTCATTTAAAAGCAACCCTTGTTTTAAAAAATCCTAATATACCAAAAAATAAGTGTGCAGTCTTACATAAAAAAGACCACTGGGGTACAAAAGAGGGCTAATCACATAAAAGCAATTCCACATTAATGTAACCAACTGGCATCATATTCCAAGACATACAGTTCATATCACACTCACCCATTTTGACAGAATAAGTAACTTATCAGCAATTCTACTTATGGCTGGTGTTAAAAAATAAAAATAAAAAGTTTGCAATTTTAGAATACCTACAGACCTATGAACTGCCAAAAAAACAGTTACAGGACAAAAATGGTTCTACTATCTCAGTCATACCATAAATTATGCAAAGAATTTTCTAACACATTCCTAAAGAAGGTAAATTAAAAAACTGCCAAGAACTTACACTGCACCTTTGAGGAAGCTGGCCGGTGGTCACTCACAAACAACAATAGTGCAAGAAAAGTAAAAGGAGGCGCCAATGACCACACAGATAAAGGAAGCCGCAACACTGACGTGCTGAAGTCATACACAGGAGATGTCGATGTCATCAATTGAATCTAATACCGCTGATGACCATATGGTACTTCTGAAAATTACCCAAATAGGCGGAAATTGTCACTAATCAACAGTTGGCAAACAACCACCATCACAACTGTAGTAAAACTACAAAGAGTTAAATAACTGTGAAAGCAGTTGTGGATCAAAAGAGGTTCCAGTGACCCCAATTACATTGTAAACTAAACATAAAACTCCTTGCCACATGCCTAAAAAGAGAATAGATAAAAAGCTGCCAAGAACTTACAGAGGAGCTTCAGATGAGCTTACTGGTGAACTTACGACAATAGTGCAAAAATAAAGGAAGAATGGAATTTGATATACCGCCTTTCTGTGGTTTTTGCAACTACATTCAAAGTGGTTCACATAGTATATGCAGGTACTTATTTGTACCCAGGGCAGTGGAAAGTCAAGTGACTTGCCCAGAGTCACAAGGTGCTGCAGTGGGAATCGAACCCAGTTTCCCAGGATCAAAGTCCGCTGCACTAGGCTACTTCTCCAGCAGCCTCATAGCTAAAGGAAACCACACATACATTGAGGATGTGTCTGTCATCGATTAAATCTATTGCCACCAATGCCAAAGTGTATTCTATATGTGTCATAATTTAAACCAAATTAAATAAGAAAAGTACAACAGCAGCGCAAAAACAATAGGGCCAATCTGAATAATAGGAATGAATAACATGGGAAAGGCAGGTATATGCCAAAAAAAAAATTATATATATATATAATGTGGTCCTTGGGTGATTCATTAAGGGGCCTATTACCAAGTTGCATTAGCTATTTAACATGGGGATTAACACATGTTAACTGTTCGCATATGCTAATTCCCATATGAGTTAATACAGAAAATGCCATTTTAAGGCACAGGCTCTTCCCTGCCCCACAGTTTATACGGAGGTTAGCTATAACACTTGAGATAGCATTAGCTACATTGCATGTCATCTGCTATGCAGCTAACATATGGTAGTGACACTTTCTGTGCATTAATTGGGCAGCAGCCCTCGTAAAAATGCTGGGAATGCCCCAAAAAGTTAATGCAAACATTTTAATTTTGACAATTACTTTACTATCATCCGAAACAACTGAAAATGGTACAACCTATAACACTAAGAGGGGTAGTTATCAAGATACGTTGTTTTCCCATTGATGTATTAAAGGACTCTAATGTTGGTTTCGAAGGCCTAACCTGCATTATTTAGGTTACCCTACGGTACGAAGTAATGAGATGCAAAACATGCATTTGAACATTAATACATTGTCGCGTTACCTGTTATTCCGATAATGTTATCTCTATATATGATGCTTTTATACACTGTTTCCCATGTTCTTATGAAATTAATAATTGTATATGCTATTCTGTTGTGGTGACACCTTGGCGGAGCAATGTAAGCCACATTGAGCCTGCAAACGTGTGGGAAAATGTGGGATACAAATGCAATAAATAAATAAATACCATATCATGGTTTCTAGTGAACACCAGTTGCACACCACAAGCCGCATTATAGCTGGTAAAATAACCCCAACTTTTTCACTGCCCTAAAGCATTGGATCGCCAAGTCATGACTCAATGTTTCTGGGCTGCATCTTAAAGGGGCCAGCAACCTTACAAAATAGTGCTCCAACCAGAAGCTCCCATCTGAAGGGCCCTTCTGACTGCTGAGTGCCCCATCCAGAAGTTCCCCCTCACCCACTGGAAGCCCTCTCAAGTCCCGTCCCACTCCAGGCCTACCTTTGACATTCCTTGGTTTCTAGTGGGCCAGGCAGGAATTTTCAAGGAATGAAGGATACCTCAAACTAACCTTTATTGCTAGCAGCAAAAATGCCAAACTTTCACTCTACTGATCCATCCTTCTGTCCTTGGGATGTCTAGCCTGGGATAAATTGTTGATACCATGGACCTAGTCCTTCCTGTGTATGTTCCCCTTGATCCCTTTTATTACAAAGTCCCTGTACAAGTTCCATCAGAGGCCAAGCAGCATGATTCTCCTAATACCTTACTGATCAAGGCAGAACTGGTCTCCATTTCTCAAGCAATTGGCTGTTCTCCCTCCTCTAAAACATCATCAGCTTGCAATAGTGATAATCAAATGGGTCATCTACTTCATCTAGACTTGAATTCTCCGTCCTCATGACCTGGAAATTGCCTTAACTCATTGGTGACATTCTTATAGCTTCCAGGAGGTAATGTATGTGCTTGTTCAAGTGGAAACTATTTACTACCTGATGCTTTGCTAATGAACACAACCCCACAATGTGTCCACCGACTACAGTCTTGCAATGCTTGTAAGATCTGTATCAGTTAACCTCCAGTTGTCCTCCATAAGAGTATACATTAGTTCTCTCTCGGCCTAAATCTAAATGCCCCAGTGGATTATCTTACAGCTTCCCACTGTACCACAATCTCAAGCTTTATGAAAAGATTTATTCAGGTCAAGCCTCCACTGCAGAAGCCTGCTGTTCCTTGGGAATTTACCCTGGCACTAGCTTTATTAATGAAAGTGCTCTTGCATACTATCTTAAAAGAATCAAGTCTATCAGAAAACCTACACAGTTGTTCATCTCTAGCAAATTGACTAGATTCCTGCATTCAGTTCTGTTATGAACAGGCAAATGCTCCTCTCACTTCCAAGGAGGAGTCGCATCAGATTAGAGCTACTGTAGCTGTGGTCACCCTACTAAAGTCTGCATCACTAGATACTATTTGCAAGGCAGCAACATGGTCCTCTCCACATACCTTTATTTCACATTTCTGCCTGGACCAAGCTTCAGTAGTGTACAGTGCCTTCCATCAAGCTATTCTAGCCATTCTGTCAGAATGGGCTAAAACTTGTGGAAGGTACAAAGGATGGAGTAGCCCTAAACTTGAGTCACCCACTTGTGTACCTACTCAGTTTGTCAACAGAAAAAGCAGTGCTGCTCACCTATAACAGATGCTTTCCATAAACAGCAGGATTGATCAAACACATAGTCCCTCTCACTTCTCTGAGAGTTGCCTAATACCTTAAGCTGTAGACTTGCATGTAGCTGAGACTTCTACATACAGAAAGGGCCATGCGTGCTCAGAACTGTGAACTGTAGATCTGAGTTGTGGGATGATGATGTCACCCAGTTATGTGCCTGATCAACCCTGGTGAGCAATATTGCTTTTTACCATAGTCTTCAATAATTTTCTAGCAGGCAATGAAATGTCTTCTCTCCAAGAACAATTAAGGGTCACTTTTCAAGTTTTTGATCTAAAGCATTTGTTTCTTTGTAGATTCCGAATCCTCTATTTGATCTGGCAGGAATAACCTGTGGACATTTTCTAGTTCCTTTTTGGACCTTCTTTGGAGCAACTCTGATTGGGAAAGCAATAGTTAAGATGCACATCCAGGCAAGTACACTTTCAGAACTTCAACTTTTGTGCAAAATGCTCACTTGCTGTTTTCATCAGTGCAACGCAATAAGCCTTAAACCCCTTTTTATAGATTTAATGTCCTTGAAATTTGTTGGGAAGTAGGCTAGAGACAGAATGCCTTAACACAGTTAATTTGTTCAGAATATGGGGGAACCAAACCATCTATACTACTGCCTTATAAATCAACTGAGTGCCCTCAGTATGGCATCTGAAGTGACTGACTGGGTTAAAAATTGGTTAAATGGAAGGGGACAGAAGGTAGTGGTAAATGGAGCTCGCTCTGAGGAAAGGGGTGTTATCAGTGGTGTACTGCAGGGGTCAGTCCTCGGGCCGGCTCTTTTTAACATCTTTGTGAATGATATTGCGAAAGGGCTGTCTGGTAAGGTTTGTCTCTTTGTGGATGATGCCAAACTCTTTAATAGTGTGGACACCCCAGAGGGTGTGGTTGGCATGAGGAAGGATCTAGCGAAGCTTGAAGAATGGTCCAATAATTGGCAACTAAGATTTAATGCTAAGAAATGCAGAGTCATGCACTTGGATTACAATATAGGAGGCGAGGTGCATGAAAGAAGAGCGGTACTTGATAGTGTTTGTATCTGATGACCTTAAAGTCTCCAAACAGGTAGAAAAAGCGACGGTCAAAGCCAGAAGGATGTTTGGTTGCATAAGGAGAGGGATGACCAGCAGGAAAAAAGAGGTGATAGTGCCCTTGTGTAAGTCTCTAGTGAGACCCCATTTAGAGTACTGTGTGCAATTCTGGAGACCGCACCTACAGAAAGATATAAACAGGATGGAGTCAGTCCAGAGAGCGGCTACAAAATTAGTAAGTGGTTTTGGTCATAAAACTTATAGGGACAGGCTTATGAACCTCAACATGTATACACTGGAAGAGAGGCGGGAGAGAGGGGATATAATAGAGACTTTTAAATACTTCAGTGTCGTTAATGTACAGGAGGTGAGCCTTTTTCAAATAAAGAAAAACTCTGGAATGAGAAGGTACATGATGAAGTTAAGAGGACATAGGCTTAGGAGGAATCTAAGAAAATACTCTTTCACGGAAAGAGTGGTGGATCTGTGGAATGGCCTCCTGGTTAGAGGTCGTGGAGACGAGGACTGTGTCAGAATTTAAGAAAGCGTGAGACGGGCACGTGGGATCCCTTAGGAAAAGAAAGTTAGTGGTTACGGAGGATGGGCCATTTGTCCCTTATCTGCCACCTATGTGGTTTACCAGATTATATACCTAGGGTTCATACTAGATGGAAAAAGGTTTTATAGTTACATTACAAAAAATACGCATTGTTATATGTGTATGTCCGAGCCCATTTTTGATATACATTTCCCAAAATAACTTAGATAGAATGTTCTAAATCCCCTCCTTGGACTAGAGACAGGGAAAATGCATTCATTATCAAGCAAGGGCCCTGATCATTCTGGATATTACTGTTCTAAGGCCCAGTACCTTTTTACAAAATGTATTACACTTCATGTGTTCATTGAAAGTATATTATGGTTAGCCATTAGATGCTCTTTCCCTCTGTGTGAGTCTGCTTGTCCATTAGTCTTCAGTTGATACTGCTCCAGCTGGATTCAATAGCCCACAGTTGCAAGGCATAAGGCTGGCAAGAACCAGCTTACAGAGAGTGGTTTTTAAGACATTGAAGTCATGGCTGCCTGCCTTCCTAATTACTTCAACCGTAACCCCACCACAGATGAAAAATTACTTTCCCTGCCTTCAGTACATACTCATGTGTCTGTCTTCTCATTGCCCCACCAAAACTGTGTTTGTTAGTTAAAATTTGCTCTTCAAGTATTTGGCACAATTTCTAGGGTGAAGTGGCATATACATAAAGCAGGGGGACATTTTTCGGAGAAGAAAATGAAAATGTTTGTGTTAGCATTTTAAATACTGTGAACAGATTCATAAAACATTCTCCTATTCCTTATTTATTGGAAGTATCCTTTGTAAATTGGACTACTTATTTTATAGCCCGTGTGATTGGTTTACAATTTGTCAACTGTATGCTTTAGCACTTAAGCGTCCGATACTGCAGCGCACACACTTTTTTAATGGTTTCTGTCTACTTATAAACAAAATGAGCACAGACTATAAATTGTGTCTTATGGGAGGTACCTCTTATTGTAAAGAGGGTTACTTTTAAAAAGTTTGGGTGCAATGATAATAAAATGAACAAAGCTCTAGAGTGTGGAGGGTCATAGCATAGTTAGATTAGTGGGCTCAGAATGAGGAAAGCTAATGTTCCTTGTGAACTTAGGCAAGTCACTTCATCCTCTGTTGTCTTGGGTATAAACTTAGCTTGTAAGCCTCCTGAAGAAAGGGAACTGTCTACTGTAACTAAATGTAATTTGCCTTGAGTTACCAATGGAAGGGTGTGAGAAAATCTTAAAGTTAAAACCATTAGCAACAACAAATAGGCCTATTTACAAATGTGCAATAATATATTAATACATTAACGTGTCTGGTGTTCAGTTCACGTTACATTAGTGCATTCTCTGATATGAATTGTCTAGTCTATGGGAATGTTCACTACAGTGAACTTATATTAACAACTTAAAAATAGTTACAAAATATTCAGAATACAGTGGTACATTCGGCTGATCTGTTTTTAGTAGAATGGGTACAGAGAAGGCCCAAAAATTGTAGGGGTTTTTCCAATACTCTTCTCAGAAAAGATCCACAGCTTATAGCCCACTTTGGCAAGAGGGTATTTCAAGGGGTCATACTTCTTACATGCTTAGTGATGTCACCTATGCTGTGGAGGGCCTGTATCCTGTCTCCTCAGATTACCTGCTACAGAAAAGTTTTATAAAGTAATATGCTAGTTGGGGGGAGGGGGGGGGGGAAAATAAAGTTTGGTTTTAAGCTTCGTGACCTGTCGCTTGAATCCAACCAACATTTTGATTTATGGTTTGAATTTGATTTTTATATTTGCATTTTACCCTTGCTTTGTTTGGATTAAATACAGTGTCTTCTGGCCTGGCTCGAAAGACAATGAATCAAATTTATAAAACATTACAACAATATGTAGCCAAAGTGAGTTATTTAGCAAAACAAAATGACTACAGAATATAATTAAACATAAGTACAAAATAATACAGTGCAATCAATAACCCATACAATAAAAATATCAAAAATGGCAAAACCTAGCCCACCTTTTTACAAAAACCAGCACAACTATCAATACAATAGTAATTTTAAATCTCTAAATCCCACTTATTCAGTATAGTTTAATTGGTGTATTTCTGCAATCATACAAAACTCTTGTTGGTTTATTAAAACACAACAAAAATTATTTTTATATACTGCAATATTTTACTTCATTTTTATAATTTGCTTTATTTACACTGAGAAGCAGGAAGGGAGTAGAAAGATCCTTGAGTGATCAGACACCTAATTATGTTTATTATGTAATTCCTTAGCAGTTTGAGGGTAATTTTCTGAGGAGCCGCATTTATACATCTTCCATGACTAAGTACCCTGTTATAAAATAGAGTTTGGATACCATGAAAGCTTAACTTAGACCTGATGCTCCTGGATTTCCAGAAACAAATACACAAACTACTATCTTAGATTCCATAAATTATCACAACCTATTTTCCATTATAAATCTGATGAAACTTTTAGTCATGTAGCTTTGATTGGTTGCAACACTGGTCTGTTTTTAACTGCTTCAAAGTAGCAGTCTCTTCCTTGTAAACAGAAATCACTATAGCAACTCATTTTTCCTGCAGCAAAAAAAAAAAAAAATTTAATTAATATTTTAAATGTCTAGCTTGGTATAAAATAGTTTGTGACAATAGTGACCTCTAACTCAAGTATTTCCTTGCTGTTAAGGACCCAAGATGGAATTTTTCCAGTCAGTCAGTAAGTGCCAGGAAATGCCTTTCCCAGTGGTCGTCATTGTTTAAATACTTTCTGCAGTTGATAATTTATATTGTAAACAAAATATTTTCTTTTAATGATGTAAAACTGCTGGTTACTTGAAATACCAAGTGGTGTAGTAGTAGTCACCATCCCTCATACAAAACTCATTGTCTGTGCTTCCCTTGACTAAATATCCATTTTAAGTGCTGTTTTCCTGTTTCCTACAGAAGCTGTTTGTTATTATCACGTTCAGCAAGCATATAGTGGAACAGATGGTATCCCTAATAGGGTAAGTAACTGATTTAGGACAGGCAGTCTCATTTCCCTGTTGACAAAACATGCAAAAGACTATGACTTATTGGCCCTAAGACAGGTTTTTAAAAATTAGTTTTGTTTGCACTGATTTTCAGTTCATTATATCATGCAACAGAATTCATCTGGCTTGAACCTTCAGCTTGTTAATGTACAGTATAGCTCAAATGACTGTAGAAATGTTTACTGCAGAGTAACTTGCTATTATATGCTGGCTGTGGCTCCCACTAAAAAATCAAACTAGAATAGTCATGCCAATGTTCCTCCTTGCTTCGTGCTCGCTTTCAGTAATAGTGCAGTGCACTTGTTCTTTGAATGAAAAGCAGCACATTAAGGGGCCTGTTTGCTAATCTGTTTTAACTGTTCAGTGCAGCTTTCAGTGCACACCAGCAGCACAGCGCTTCTGAATTATATAGAGTGGAGAGAAGTAGCCTAATGGTCAGAACAGCAGGCTGAGAATAAGGGAAGCCCGGTTCCTATCCCATTGTGGTTCCTTGTTAACTTAGGGTTATCAATAGAAATCAAACAAAATAAAACATGGAAAAGAAAATAAGATGATACCTTTTTTATTGGACATAACTTAATACATTTCTTGATTAGCTTTCGAAGGTTGCCCTTCTTCCTCAGATCGGAAATAAGCAAATGTGCTAGCTGACAGTCACTTAACCCTTCATTGCTTCAGGTACACAGTGAAAGGCAGTTCTATAACTGGGCACATGCAGTTACACAAGCCTTGTGCACAATAGTACACTACTCACTATTCTGTAAGATAGCACATAACTACAAGGGGACATACGTGTAAGTGGGCATGTCTCCAACTTATGCACATAACTTCCAGAATATGAGAAGTTAGATGCATTGCATGGTGCTCTTAGACGTGCCCGTTAAAGCTAGCCATAGACCTGGCGTAATTGGTTCTGCCTAAACTTAGGTGCATCAATGCAAGCTTCTGCTAGTATTCTATAATGGAATTACCAGTATACAATAGGCGCTCCCCACTCTGGATTGGGGCGCCTAAATGGAGACATCTCAGTGTTTCCCAAGTTGGTCTTGGAGCACCTCCTTGCCAGTCAGGCTTTCAGGATATCCACATTGATTATGCATGAAAGAGATTTGCACACAATGGAGGACTCTATGCAAATCAGTCTTGTACATATTCATTGTAGATATCTTGAACACCTGACTGGCAAGGGGGTACTCTAGGACCGACTTGGGAAACACTGCCTTAGATTGTAAACTCTCCATGAACAGGAAAATACTTAGTGAACTTGAATGTAACTCACCTTGAGCTACTACTTAAAAAAAAAAAAAGTGTGAGCTAAATCCAAAAATCCCTTCCATAATGTGGAAAACACCAATTTGGGAATGGAATGGGTAGTGACTTTACTTTATGGAGGGCATTTTATAAGGTTTACATGCCATTTATACATTCAGATTCCCTACTCATGTAAATAGCAATTTCAGAAAGCTGCTCTTTGCATGTTTAGATTACATGTGCAGTTGGAAGATAGCATTTTGTAGGTGTGGTTTGGGAGGGCTGCAAAGTATGTGTGTGATTTAAATTTTACAACAGCAATGCATGCATATTTTAAGCAGATCTGGGTGTTAGCATTTACTCCTGCTCTGAGGCAGATGTGTTGGCTAGCAGCTCAGTTTAACCTGGTATTTGCACGAGTGATTGGGGGGCAATTGTGCTTAGCACTACAAAATTTTATTTTAAAAAGGAAGCTTTTCACTCGGCTCCTAAATTAACTCTTACAGAACATCCACTTTTATGAAATCTGTCTCTCACACATGAAGAAGCCAGCATTTACATGTACAGCATCCCTTTAAAAAAATATACCTTTCATTGTAAAATACAAGCTCTCTTTGGGTATGCCACACGTTTCCCACAGCCTTGTAGGTATTTTCCAAATGGTTCCATGTTCAGTAAACCTTTATAAAGTACCTTGCAAACTGTAAATGTCCTGACTTGGACATCCCTTTTGTCCCTATGCAAAATCAGACTGCAGTTAATGTGAAAGTCATTACAGCAAGTTAACTAGTAACATACATGGGAGATAATCCAGAGCAGTTCATGCTACTTCAAGAGGTGTAACTAAGTACATTGCACGTTATATGCAAGTTTCTATAATTGCATTGTAGTTATTGTGTTTTGCCACATGGTAACAGCCAAAATTAACTGCAAAACCTTAACACACTCTAGTAAATAGGGGCCCCGAATATTTAGTATTTTTCTTATATTTATTTATTTATTTGCTGCATTTGTATCCCACATTTTCCCACCTATTTGCAGGCTTAATGTGGTTTACATTATGCCGCAATGGCGATCGCCATTAACGGAATGAGAAGCTCAGATTATTGATACAATTAAGGTATATAAAAGTAACAGAAAAATAGGGAGTAAATAAATAAGCAATTCATATCAGGCATATGAGATCAAGGACAAGGTATAGCATACAATAATAATAATGTGATTAAAGTAACCTAATAATAAGAGTTCGATAATGGTTTGTTCTGGTGTAGTTTTGAAATTAAGTCTTTTAAGAAGGATTCATTTCATAAGTCTCTTTAAACAGGTTATTCTTCAACAGTTTCGGAAGGTTGTCAGATCATGCATTGTTTTTATCGCATTTGGTAATGCATTCCATATTTGCGTGCAGATGTAAGAGAAGCTAGATGCATGTATTGCTTTATATTTAAGTCCTCTGCAATTGGGATAGTGGAGGTTTAAGAAAATGCGTGATGAACTTTTTGTATTTCTTGCTGGTAAATCTACTAGATCTGACATATATGATGGGGCCTCTCCATGAATGACTTTATGAACCAAGGTGCAGATCTTGAATGTAATTCGATCTTTTAGTGGGAGGCATGTAATTTTTTTTCTGAGGGGGTTTGGCGCTTTCATATTTCGCTTTTCCGAATATGAGTCTGGCTGCAGTGTTCTGGGTAGTCTGGAGGTTCTTAATAATTTGTGCTTTGCATCCGGCGTAGATGGAATTCCAATAGTCCAAATGGCTTAATACCAGTGATTGCACCAAATTGCGGAATACCTCCCTTGGGAAAAAAGGTTTCACTCTTAAGCTTCTTTATAACATTTTTCACGTGACTATTTAGGGTAAGATTTCGGTCTAATATGACACCCAGGAGTTTCAGGGTGTCCGCAACAGGGAGAGAGTGACTTGGTGTATTTATCGTGGTATAGATGGTTTTATTATATTGCGATGAAAGGATAAGGCATTGTGTCTTTTCTGCATTAAGCTTTAATTGGAATGCATCCGCCCATGAGTTCATTATTTGGAAGCTGTGATTGATTTTATCTGTGATTTCTGATAAATCATTTTTGAACAGGATATATATCATAACATCATCAGCATAGATGTACGGATATTCAGTTCAGAGCGTGGAAGAAATAATATAGATCACCAGCATCAAGGCTGTTAACATTGATATCTGTCAGTTGGGTAAAGTTCTGCATTCACAAGTCTTGCCAGTTTTATATAGTAATAATATACCCTGCAACCATTAGAAAATGTTTTGTCCATTGAGCTGAGCCTTTCCGCAAGCAACCAGTATTCTGCTATTATAATTCTCCTGTGTTTCTGGAGCGCACCATAAGCATCTCCATTCTCCAAATTTCCTGTAAGTCTACTTAAAGTGCATTTCTACTATGTACTAATATGTACTGTTTAGACCTAGTAGCTTCTCTGTCACTGTCTGTGTTTGTTGTCTTTAATAACTTTTCTGTTTGTTTTCCTAGTCATGGTAAGTTTTCAGTACTTGTTAGGGGAGGGGGGAACATGAGACATCTGACAGAGGTGATGTATTTCCAAATCCATGTATACCTGTGGATCATGGATGTGCACATCCTAGAATGCGGACTCCTTAGTTCTGGTTAGAGCTTTTTTATCCAACTAATTGTTTTTTTTTCTAGGGCATACTTCTCAGTGACTGTAGCACATGCTGAAAATATTTTGGTATAAAAGGTGTGGCTCTAATTTTATTGTCCATTCTGCAGATTATCAATTTATTTAGCAAAATATTTTTCTTTTCCCTGTCATAGTAAAGGGGAAAAAAAATCTTTCTTTGTGAATCACTTCAGAAATATTTGGAGGGGAAGGGGTGGGAAGTGATTGGTGGTATATGAGCTTTTCATAACAAAGAATGCAATCTCCAACTGAGAACAGTTTTGGGCAGTTTTTTTTTATGTGAAACCAAATAAGACTGGTTTACCCAGGAGTTTATATTAGGGAATTCCCAGTTGAAGTCCAATAGTGATACAAACTGTAGAACTTCTCTGGCAGTAAATTGATGACTGGTATTGTGGTATGTGAATCAGCATATGGTAGAATGGGAGAATCTGTAATCTAGGTAGCAGGAGAAGGTTCTGATAAATAGGCAAGATAATGGTTGTCGTCATCAAAGCACCATTTCAAAACAGCTATGCAGTTGTGCTCTGATACCTTCATGATCAAAAGCAAACGCTGACACTAGAGGCTGTTAGCGCCATACTAGCACCGGCATTTGCTACTGCCCCATGATTAGAGCCCTCGAGTGTGTGAAACAACGCGCTTGAGGGCTCTTTGCACAAGTAGCATGCTAATGCATGCTAAACAGGGCTCAGCGCATTCATCACCAATGATCAGCGGCCAGTACACCAAAATTTGGGTCGCTGGCCGCGGCAAACCCTACACCAGCTCCGAGCTGGCATTAGGGTTTGCAGATCATTGGGGGAGGAATGGTGAGCCCTCTCCAGCATGTTGTTGCATGCTGGCAGGCCCCCGTTCCCCCCCCCAAAGCAAACCTGCCAACAGGGGGCTGGAGGTCCAGCGGACCTCCGGTCCCCCCGACGATCCCACCCCCCCCCCCCCCCAGGTTCAGGGAGGGCTGGAGATCCGGTGGATCTCCAGCCCTCCCCCAACCCCCAGAAAATGGTCCCTGGTGGTCTAGTGGCCGCCGGCCAAGCCCCCTCCCACCCTCCCACCCAGCATATAATTTCATCATGTCCCCTGGTCTTTAATCTTTTTAAAAAAGTGAAAAGTTGATTCACTTTTACCTGTTCTGCACCACTCACGATTTTATAGACCTCAGTCATATCCCCCCTCATCTATATAAATAATTCTCACCTCCAACGTTCAGAACCTCACTGTGTGGCAGGGAAACACTGAAGCCCTGTAGTCTTCTAGGTTGCAGCACCACTCACTCTCACTCATAGACCCACCCTCAGCCACGCCCCATCCACACATAATTCACAACCCCAACATTCTAAATGCAAATTTGTAGTTGCAAGATCCCATGAGCTTATGCCCCGCCCTCGCGTCACAATGTGATGACGTGGAGGGCGGGGCTATGACACTCAGCCAATCGCCAGTTCCACCGCCCTCCGACGTACCCCCTCCCCCGACGCACTGCGAGAAACAGCGGACTACGCAGGACCTCCACCCCCAACGCAGAGCGACAAATACCGAGCTACGCAGGGGGAGGAGTGCCATCCGAACACCTGAGCCGCCGGGAACCCGAAGCTGCCGCCCGCAAAAACAAAACTACCCGCCTGCACCCTCCCCACGCTGCCACGTTGCCGTCCTGCGTCCTCCCGACGCTGCCGCAGATAAACCTTGCTAGCACCCATTTTATGGCTCACAGAAACGGGCCTTTTTTAATAGTAAGTACATAAGTAATGCCATACTGGGAAAAGACCAAAGGCCCATCAAGCCCAGCATCCTGTCCCCGACAGCGGCCAATCCAGGTCAAGGGCACCCGGCAGCTTCCCAAACGTACAAACATTCTATACGTTATTCCCGAAATTCTGGATTTTTCCAAGTCCATTTAGTAGCGGTCTATGGACTTGTCCTTTAGGAAACCGTCCAAACCCTTTTTAAATTCTGCCAAGCTAACCGCCTTCACCACATTCTCCGGCAACGAATTCCAGAGTTTAATTACGAGTTGGGTGAAGAAAAAATTTTCTCCTATTTGTTTTAAATGTACTACACTGTAGTTTCATCGCATGCCCCCTAGTCCTACTATTTTTGAAAAGCGTGAACAGACACTTCACATCCACCTGTTCCACTCCACTCATTATTTTATACTAGTAAAAGAGGCCCGTTTCAGAGCAAATGAAACGGGCGCTAGCAAGGTTTTCGTCGCCAACACCCCCCCTCCCTCCCTCCCTCCCTGGCCAACCCCTTCGTTGTTCTGCCATTGCTCCGCCCCCCAACGTCATGACGTTTGACGCGAGGGCGGGGCCCGGAGCGATTTCTCACCCCACCCCGCCTCCCTGCCTCCCTCCCCGCCAACCCCTTCGTTGTTCTGCTATTGCTCCACCCTCGAGGGCGGGGCCCGGAGCGATTTTGGTGGCTTCACCACCACGAACCTTCGAACCTTTTTGAAGGAAGTCAGGGCTTGGCTTCACTGACATCAGTGTCTTCAGAACGTTGAGGGTGAGTTTTATTATAGTAGATACCTTTATCATGTCTCCCCTCAGCCGTCTCTTCTCCAAGCTGAAAAGCCCTAGCCTCCTTAGTCTTTCTTCATAGGGAAGTCATCCCATCCCCGCTATCATTTTCGTTGCCCTTCGCTGCACCTTTTCCAATTCCACTATATCTTTCTTGAGATGCAGCGACCAGAATTGGACACAATACTCAAGGTGCGGTTGCACCATGGAACGATACAACGGCATTATAACATCCTCACACCTGTTTTCTATACCTTTCCTAATACCCAACATTCTATTCGCTTTCCTAGCCACAGCAGCACACTGAGCAGAAGGTTTCAGTGTATTATCAACGACGACACCCAGATCCCTTTCTTGGTCCGTAACTCCTAACGTGAAACCTTGCATGATGTAGCTATAATTCTGGTTCTTTTTTCCCACATGCATCACCTTACAGTTGCTCTCATTAAACGTCATCTGCCATTTAGCCTCCCAGTCTCCCAGTCTCGTAAGGTCCTTCTGTAATTTTTCACAATCCTCTCGCGAATTAACGACTTTGAATAACTTTGTGTGATCAGCAAATTTAATTACCTTGCTAGTTACTCCCGTCTCTAAATCATTTATAAATATATTAAAGAGCAGCGGTCCTAGCACTGACCCCTGAGGAACCCCACTAACTACCCTTCTCCATTGTGAATACTGCCCATTTAACCCCACTCTCTGTTTCCTATCCTTCAACCAGTTTTTAATCCACAATAGGACATTACCTCCTATCCCATGACCCTCCAATTTCCTCTGTAGCCTTTCATGAGGCACTTTGTCAAACGCCTTTTGAAAATCCAGATACACAATATCAACTGGCTCCTCTTTGTCCACATGTTTGTTTACTCCTTCAAAGAATTGAAGTAAATTGGTCAGGCAAGATTTCCCCACATTAAAGCCGTGCTGACTTGGTCTCAGTAATCCACGTCCTCGGATGTGCACTGTAATTTTGTTTTTAATAATAGCCTGTACCATTTTCCCCGGCACCAACGTCAGACTCACCGGTCTATAATTTCCCAGATCTCCCCTGGAACCTTTTTAAAAAATCGGCGTTACATTGGCCACCCTCCAATCTTCCGGTACCACACTCGATTTTAAGGATAAATTGCAAGTTCATTTTTCAGTTCTATCAGTACTCTAGAATGAATACCATCCGGTCCAGGTGATTTGCTACTCTTCAGTTTGCCGTACTGCCCCATTACGTTCTCCAGGTTTACCGTGAATTCAGTAAGTTTCTCCGACTCGTCCGCTTGAAATACCATTTCTGACACCAGTATCCCACCCAAATCTTCCTCGGTGAAGACTGAAGCAAAGAATTCATTTAATCTCTCGGCTACGTCTTTGTCTTCCTTGATCGCCCCTTTTACCCCTCGGCTCCCCCTTCCTCAGAATGTTGCCCAGCTCCTAACAAATCTAAAACCCTCCTCCCTGCACCATCGTCTCATCCACGCATTGAGACTCCGGAGCTCTGCCTGCCTCTTGGGCCCTGCGCGTGGAACGGGTAGTATTTCAGAAAATGCCACCCTAGAGGATCTGGATTTGAGCTTTCTTCCTAAAAGCCTAAATTTGGCTTCCATAACCTCTCTCCCACATTTTCCTACGTCATTGGTGCTCACATGTACCAAGACAGCCGGCTCCTCCTCAGCACTATCTAAAATCCTATCTAGGTGCCGCGTGAGGTCCGCCACCTTCGCACCAGGCAGGCAAGTCACCAGGCAATCCTCCTGTCCACCAGCCACCCAGCTATCTACATTCCTAATGATTGAATCGCCAAGTATGACAGCTGTTCTAATCTTTTCCTCCCGGTCAGCCATTGGAGATTCATCCTCAGCTGTCTCTTTTCCAACTGAAGAGCCATAACCTCTTTAGCCTTTCCTCACATGGGAGGAGTTCCATCCCGTTTATCGTTTTGGTCGCTCTTCTTTGAACCTTTTCTAATTCCACTATATCTTTTTTGAAATAGGCAACCAGAATTGAATGCAATACTCAAGGTGAGGGCACACCATGGAGCGATATAGAGGCATTATAATATTCTTGTCTTATTTTGCATCCCTTTCCTAATAATTCCTAGCATCCTGTTTGCTTTTTTGACCGCCATTGCACACTGGGCAAACGATTTCAGCATATTGTCTAAGATGACACCTAGATCTTTTTTTTTTGTGTTCTGACTCCTAAGGTGGATCCTAGCATCAGGTAACTATGATTCGGATTATTCTTCCCAATGTGCATCACTTTACATTTGTCCACATTAAACTATCTGCCTTTGGATGCCCAGTCTTCTAGTTTTATAAGGTCTTCCTGCAATTTTTCACACTCCACATGCGTTTTGACAATTTTGAATAGTTTTGTGTCATCTGCATCTCACTCGTTCTGATTTCCAGATCATTTATAAATATGTTAAATAGCACTGGCCCCAGTATACAGATCTGTGTGTCACTCCACTATTCACCCTCTTCCGTTGAGAAAAATGGCCATTTAACCCTACCCTCTGTTTTCTGTCCAATAACCAATTCTTAATCTACAGAAGGACAATGGCTCCTATCCCATGACTTTTTTAATTTTCTCAGGAGTTTCTCATGAGGAACTTTGTCAAAAGCTTTCTGAGCATCTAAATACACTACATCAACCAGCACACCATTATCCACATGTATATTGATACCTTCAAAGAAATGAAACAAATGGGTGAGGCAAGCTGGGTTAAACCCATTCTGACTCTGTCCCATTAAACCACATTTGTCTACATGTTCTGTAATTTTATTCTTTATAATAGTTTCCACTATCTTGTCCGGAACTATCTTCAGGGTTACCAGTCAATAAATTTCCCAGATCACCCCACAATCTTTTTAAAAAATTGGTGAAATTGGCCACCCTCCAATCTTCAGGTACTACGGATGATTTTAACAGGTTACTAACAGCAGATCAGCAGTTTCATATTTGAGTTCTTTCAGTACCCTGGGGTGTATACCATCCAGTCCAAGTGATTAATCACTCTTTTTAACATGTCGGTTTGGCTCAGTATATCTTTCAGTTTCTCCGATACTTCTCATAAAGAAGACTGCGGAAATTCAAGCAAAATCGGGGAACAATGATCCTAATCGCTCCATTCTGGCCGAGACAGATCTGGTTCTCTCTTTTTCTGGAGTTATACTCCAAGGAGCCATGGAGATTGGAGTGTTTTCCGACCCTCATAATGCAGAATGAGGGGTCCCATCTGTATCCCAACCTGGCTCTCATAGCTTAGATGTTGAGAGCGTGGAATTTCAGTCATTGAACCTTCCTGAGGGTGTCTCTAAAATCTTTCTTGCTTCCAGGAAAGATTCCACTAAGAAGTGTTTTTATTTTAAATGAAGGAGGTTTGCCATCTAGTGTGAGGATAAGGCCCTAGATCGTTTATCGTGCCCTACACAAAAACTGCTTTGAATATCTTCTGCACCTCTGAGTCTGGGTTAAAAAACAACTCTGTAAGGGTATGTCTCAGTGCAATCAGTGCTTACCATTTTTCATGTAGGAGGTAAGCCCATCTCTGTGCAGTCTCTAATTGTTTGATTCATTAGGGGTTTGATGTCAACAGATCCCCCAGTCAAATCTCCTAATGTGTCATGGGATCTCAGTGTCATTCTTACCCAGCTGATGAGAGCTCCTTTTGAGCTACTTGATTCCTGTCATCTGAAGTATTTGAATCTGGAAAGTTGTGTGGTGGCAGTCATTTCAGCTCTCTGTGAGCTTCAGGCCCTAGTAGCTGATCCACCTTACATGAAGTTTCATCACAATAGGGTACTTCTTCGCATGCATCCTAAGTTCCTTCCTAAGGTATTGTTGGAGTTCCATCTTAATCAGTTGTTCTGTCATTTTTTCCAAAGCTGCATGCCCATCCCGATGAGAGTGTACTGCATGCCTTGGACTGTAAGCGAGCCTTATCCTTCTATCTGTAGCAGATTAAAACTCACAGACAGTCCTCCTAGCTTTTTGTTTCTTTTGACCAAAGCAGGATGGGGTTAGCCATCGGCAAACACACTATTTCCAACTGACTAGCAGGTTGCATCTCCTTCGCTTATGCCCAGGCTGGGCTGACTCAAGATGGTCATGTCAAAACTCATAATGTCTGAGCCATGGCTATGTAGGTAGCCCACTTGAGGCCAGCCTCCATCGAGGAGATATGCAAGGTTGCAGTGTAGTCTTCGGTCCACACATTCACATCTCATTTCTGCCTTGGCCAGGATACCTGATGTAACAGCTGGTTTGGTGTGACAGTTCTGCAGAATTTGTATGATGTCTAGAGTCCAACTCCATCCTCCTAGGCCCAGTTTTTTTCTGTTCCAGGCTGCACCGTCACAAATAGTATGTATATAGTTTAAGGTTGATTGACTACAAGACCTCAACTTTTCGAGTCCCTATTGTCTTAGCATTATTGTTTTTGGTGATCCTGGTATCTAGGGACATATAAGAATACCAATGGCCTGCTTGTCTTTTCTGGGAGTGCATTGCCCAGTGTGAGGGACTACTCCAGAGAAAGCTCATCGGTGGTTGTTACCCATTGGAGAGGGTGTGGTTAGGGATACTCCTTGGGAGAACCTTGGTGACTGTGGAAGTACATAGAGGGAGATCCTGTTCAAGTACACTGGCTCATCTCTTTTAAGAGCCTTGAAGATCAGAGATATTTAAATTTAGCACTGTATGGTACTGATAGTCAGTGGCATAGCCAGACAGCCAATTTTGGATAAGCCTGAATCCAAAGTGGGTGGGCACAAAATGTTTTCTCTGACCCTGCCCCCTCCTTCCCCACCACTCTCCACTCCTCCCCTGGCACTTTCCAACTCAAAATATAAATAATTTAGCTCATGAGGATCCCCAAGCTCTGTCAGCTGAAGATTTTCTCCGAAGATGGCCAGAACTCCCTTTTACCAAGCTTGGCAGGCAACAGCAGCAGCAACTCCTTGAGCCACCAATGCCAGCACCCCACACATGCTTAGTTATTGGTGACTCAAGGGCGCTGCTGCCATCTGCCAAGCTCAGTAGAAGGGAGTTTTGGCTGTCTTCAAAGGAGGTCCTCAGCTGGTGGGGCTTGGGGACCTCTCTACCACCTACAGCAAAGTATCAGACATGCTAGGGCCCATGGCAGAAAATAAAGAAGACCCCCCCACTAATTCTCTCTCCTTCCTATCTCCAATCTCCTTACCTGACATTACAAGCACACTGACAGACCCTCACCAAGTACAGAACAAGGGTTCACAAATTAGAAATAAAAATATGTAGACAAAAATTGAACTGGTAACCTCGGCATGCACTGCAACAGTGGAGAAATAGAAATGTATTTCCTTTCCTATTGAACACAATAAAAAGACATTCACTAAACACATTTCCCAATCTAATATATTTCAGTCAATAAATTCAATATAAAATGCCTTTTCTACCTTTTGATATCTGGACATTTTATTTTTCCATCATGTTATTTTTAGTTGTTCTTTTCTGCTTTCCTGTTTGTCTTCTGTTTCCTCTCATCCACCCTCATGTCCAGCATCGCTCTCTTTTTCCTCTTCCTCTTTCCCCTCTCCCATTGTTCACCATCTTTCTCTCTTTCCTCCTTTGCATCCCAAGTCTAACATCTTTCTTCCCACCCCGCAGCATCCCTCCATATCTCCCTCCCCTCTATCACTATGTCCAACATTTCTCCCTTTCTCCCCTGTGCAGCATTTCTCCCTCCCTCCATCCCTTCCAGGTCTAACATTTCTTCCTCTCTTGACCTTCACCCCTCCTTGCAGCATCTCTCCTTCCCTCTGCCCACCCCACCCTACACTACATCCAGCAATTCTCCCTCTCTCCCCCTCCCATGCAGCATCTCTCCCTCCCTCCCTTCTTCATGTCCAACAATTATTCCTCCACCCCCCCATGTCCAACAATTATCCCTTTCTTCTTCCCCACCCCGTGCAAAATCTCTCCTTCTCTCCCAATGCAGCATCTTTCAAAAATTCATCGGCCAGCACAGTGTAAGAATCGCTACTTGCTGACCTGGAAGCCTTCTCTCTGCCACATTCCTCCCAGGCTGTAAAAACAGGAAGTTGCATCAGAGTTTGGGGGGGGGGGGGGAGGGAGGGACGTGGTAGAGGGAAGCATCAGCAACAATTCTTACATGCTGCAAGCGACCCTTTGAAGACAGATGCAGAGGGACAGCGGCAAGAGCCTAGCTTGCTTCCCAATGCCGGCGTTGTCAAGGGTAGACCGCTACTGGGTGAGCTTTGAGCCCAAGGTGGGTGGGCCCAGCCCCACCCATGGCTGTGCCCCTGCTAATAGCCAGTGAAGTTTTGCACAAATGACATGATATGATTATGTTGCTTACAATGTTCTATCAGTTGTGCTGTGGCATTCTGAATGAAGTGGAAGAGTAACCTAGTGGTTAGAGCACCTGACTGAAACCAGGTTCAAAGACCACTGCTGCTCGTTGTAGTCTTGGGCAAGTCACTCAAGCATCAGTTGCCTCAGGTACAAAATTAAAAAGCATTTCTATAACTGGGCTCGTGCAGTTATGTGCGTCTTACACATGTAAGTACATAGACAAGAGGCACTTATGTAAGTGCGGTATGTGCTATTCTGTAAGATAGCATGTATGTAATATAGTGTGTAACTGCAAAAGGGCATAAACATAAGTGGAGCATGGGAGTGCCCCCAACCTACACACACATTTTATAGAATACTAGTAAAAAAGGCCCGTTTCTGACACAAATGAAACGGGCTCTAGCAAGGTTTTCCTCTGAGTGTGTATGTTTGAGAGAGAGTGTGTGTGAGAGATGGAGTGTGTGTGTCATAGAGAGAGAGACAGAGACAGCGTGTTTGTGTGAGAGACAGAGTGTCTGTGTGTGTGAGACTGTTCGTGTGTGATAGACAGGGATTGTGTCAGAGAGAGTGTATGTGAGAGACAGTGAGTGAGTGAGAGCCCCCACCCCCACCTCTCTGGTCTCAGGACCCCCTGCCCCCCTCCAGCCATCCATGTCCAGCGACCCTCCTCTCCCCCTGCCCCCCCTGCAGCTACCCATGTCCAGCAACCCTCCCCTCCCCCCCTCCAGCTACCCATGTCCAGCGACCCTTCCCCCCCCCCCCCCCCCCCAGCGCATCAAACCCCCTCTCCACCCGCAGCTGCAAGTGGTAACGCTGTCCGGCCGCTGCTGCTTCTGTTGAGCAGCAGTGGCCACTTCAAAAAGAAAAGAAGCGATAAATGTTTTTAAACCCAGCCCAAATCATTCGGAAATGCCCGAGTCTTAAAACGCAGTCTCTGCAGCCGCTCCTCCTCTCGCCTCCACGTCACTGCTTCTGGAGTAAGACCCCGTAGGCGCACAGTGACGTAACAGGCGAGAGGAGGAGCGGCTGCAGAGAATGCCTTTTAAGACTCGGGCATTTGCAGGTCAAGGTCTTTCAGAAAGTGTGGCAACCATATGAAAGTGTGAGGGAAGGATTATTAATGTACACCATAGTGCTAGATGGAGGGGAGGGGAGGAGGATGGGGGGGGGGGGTCATGGGGAGGCTTCTCAAGCGTTGCTAAGATTTGCTAACAGGAAAATGTATGAAGAGTTATGGAAATGTTTTGTTTGGAATTATAAAATCTTAATAAAAACAAGATTAAAAAAATTTTTAACATTCAATGAGTGGCATATAGGTACAGAATAACATCTGAGTTATAAAGTAGAAAGGAAAGAAGGAAAAATATTTTGATGTTATGTATTTTGGTTTGTTTTCCTTGTATTATGTTTTTGTGATGAGTGCAAGCACGTATCCTATTGATAATTGGTGTTCCTTTCTGTCTAATTTTAATTTTGTGATTGCATACCGCTTTGGTCTGTGCATCAGTTTAAGCGGTATATCAAGAATTCAATAAACAAACATATATTTAAAAAAAAAAGACTCGGGCATTTGCGAATGATTTGGGCTGTGTTTTAAAACATTTTTCGTTCTTTTTGTAGTGGCCGCTGCTGCTCAACAGGAGAAGCAGCAGCGGCCGGACAGCGTTACTACTGGCATCTGCGAGGGGGTTTGATGCACCGGGGGGGAGGGGAGTGTTTGATGTGCTTCGGGGGGGGGAGGAGGTGTTTGATGTGCCGGGGGGGGCTTGGGTGATGCACCGAGAGGGGTTCTGTGGTGTCGCGCTTGGAGGAGTAGGGAAACATGGTTGGTTGCCTTGCCTTTCACTGTTCCTTCGCCCTCGATGTCATCACGTTTTGACACGAGGGCGGGACAGAGAGAGATGATAACAGAGTGACGAACCTAACGAACCTTACAAACCCTTCACTTCAGTGAAGCCACAGAGTCAGCTTCAGAACGTTGGCGGTGGAAATTATTATAGTAGACTATAAGTTGTGCATATCGCATAGCGCTGTTTGGTGCACTCATTTTTTCGAGCCATAGTCCTAGCGTAAATGGTAGTATCTAAATTTAGGTGCACCAATGCGAGTTTTACTAGTATTCTATATTGGAATTGGGGTGCCCAGATGCTGATATAAAATAGGCATTCCCCATGCATCATTGGGGTGCCTAAATAGCGGTGCACTGTTTATAGAATTGCCCCCTTAGATTGTAAGCTTTCTGGGGATAGGGAAATACCTAGTGTATTTAAATGTAACTTATCTTGAGCTGCCAATGAAAGGGATGACCTAAATGCAAATTAATTAATTAGAGCTGGGGGAAGCCCTTTGTAGCCATAGCAATGTAGAGTGAGTGCATTAAAGTAATCCAGCCTTTCTTGAGGAAGCAGTTGTAAGTGGCTGACTGGTCTCGGGGGGGCTATCGGAGTCAAGGCTGCAGGAGACCATGGCGTAGCGGTAAAGTTCTGATATGTTTGGGTAAGGGGTGAATGGAGGCTTTGTGCTAAGTTCACATACAGTGGAGGTTGGATTCAATGTTGGTTTGTATAAGGTTTAATTGGATATGGTGGTAACAGTCACAAAGTTAATTGTGAATATTACAATGGAAGATCATCAATACAATGCACTGTACCAAAGTATTAAAGGGGAGAGTTGGGTTCTAGGTTTAGGTAGGGGGGAGGGGGTTATTGTTCCAAAAATTTGATGATGTAACCATTACCTTGTCTGCATTCGGAGAACTCTGTCACTAATGTTTTTTTCATATATTAGATGGTGATTGTTCATTTTGTTGCTTCATCAATAAAAATTGTTGAAACATAAAGTAATCCAGCCTTGATGTCAATGGCATGAAGCACTATGACAAGACTTTGTCTTCTTGATGTATGGTGAGAGGAGACATAGTTGTTGCAGATAAGAGGCAGCTCCTGAAGGTTGCTTGGATTTTAGGGACCAGCTCAGTAACATAGACATGGGTAGGCAGGGGCCCACCCAGTGGCAGCACACATTGTTAGTGTAGCTGGTGGGGCTTCCTAAACCCCACCAGCTGAAGAGTCTTCTCCAAAGCCCCTTGAGCTGTCTCAACCACGGGACAGTCAGTGGCACGTTTCCAGCCACCAACACCCCTGCCTTACTTGTGCATTCTCAGGTCAGCTTGCAACCCCGCATATAAATGCAAGGAGGGATGCTGACTGAACTGAGCATGCATGTGGGGTGGCCTCCGGTGTTGGTCTGCCACAGGGTTGAGACTGCTCAGGAGAGGACTCTTCAGCTGGCAGGGTGTGGGGATTTCCACCAGCCAAGGTATTAATTTTTTCCTGCCATGGGGGTTGGGGGAAGGGAGTAGTGGGTGGAGAGGAAATGTGTTAGCTGTGCCCACTCAGTCCACTCCCAGGCCCACCTAGAAATTCAGGTCTGGCTACGCTACTGGTCCAGCTGTATCCCAAGGTTCCTGACCTTTGATTTAAAGGGGAGTTCATAACTCCCAAAAGGTATTTTGATTATTTGGGTATGTGACCACTTGTGGTAGGGACCCATAGAAGCTCTGATTAACTTGGGTTCAATTTTTTTGGAGTGTTGTTTGCTCATTCTTGAATTGCTGGTAGACAGGCAGTCAGTTTATTCAGGGCTGTAGGTAAGCCTGGTTCTATGGGTATGAGTAGCTGTACATCTGTGTCCTTCGACTGAATCAGCTGAGCTAGTGGCTCAGAGTAGATATTAAACCAAATAGGTAAAGTATGAATTCTTGTGGTACTTTGGAGTCAGTGCCCATGGTGGCAATGAGGTGCTGCCAAAAAGTATGAACTATGGCCTTTCTGATGAATTGGATCTGAACCAAGCAAGTACTGTGCCACTGATTCTGTCAGTTCAGCTAGCACGATATTATGGTCCACAGTGTCAAAAACTACTGAGAAATCCAGCAGTACTAACATCAAGGCAAATTCCCTGTCATGGTTTCTGTGAAGATCATTTAACTGGGATATGAGAATATCACCATTCCATAACTGGTTCTGAATCCAAATTGACATGGATCTAGCCAGTTTCTCTCTTCTAGCCAACAAGTGAGCTGAATGCAAACTGTTCTATAAGTTTTCCCAGAAATGGGATATTAGTTACTGGCCAGTAACTTAGACAAATGCTTAGATTGTTTTCATTTCTTCATTGGTCTCATAGGGCTGGTTGTCAGAAACAGGTTGGGGGTTTTCATTTGCCAATTGAATTGTTTTTTGGGGCCTGATGTGAGAGGCAAGAGTTTCAGAAGGAGTTTTTGTAATAGAAGAGCTAGTAAATTTTCTGTACAGTTAAGCACCTTTACAAATTATCTGTACCATCAGTTGAAATGTTAGCATGCTTAGAGAAAATTGAAGTAAGATATATATTTTTTTTTAAATAAGTCAGATGATATCATGGGTTAACAATGTTCTCAGGAGACAGAGTGAAGTCGGAATGTTCCGGTTTCCTTGAGTTTTCCCAAGCACTGTCTGCAAGATTACTTCATCAGTTCCTCCCTCGCTTTTTCTTTCTCTCTCCTCTTTTGTATTTTTATGTAGGCTTCTCTTCGTTCTATTTCTCACAAAATACAAAACATTTTAAATACATCTTTGTGTAGCAGTTGACTTTTATGTGTTATCTTACCAGCTGCTAATCCCTTTTATTTGATTGTCACCAATCTTTTTTTTTTTTTTTTACTTAATCTCTATTGATCAAAATACATTTTTGCACTATTTCAGATTATACAAACTATGTGTCTACTTCTTTTATTTAAAAGCACTAACTATGTTGGATATGACCAGAGTTTAGATAATTTGAAAGTCTGAGTAAACTCATTCAGAGCCATACCAGGTATTCTTCTGATATGCCTGCATCACCTTAACACATATCTTGTTAAGATAATTTTGTTAACAAAGGACATTAAGCTTTTTCAAGCAATGTTTTAAATTATCTTTTTCTATTTAGCCAGTGGTTTAGACCAAAAGAGGAAGGGAATTGTAAGTGTATGATAGTGAAATCACAAAAACCTGCCTCTGAGGCCTGACGCTTGATTACAGGGAGTACCAGTGGTGACAAGAGAACATTCTCAAGCAGTGAGGCTTTATTGTGCTGCACACAACAATGTGTTAAGAAATAGAAGGCAAGCAGTATCAACATAGGTACAGCACGAAAAGCAACTGAAAAGAGGAACCATCTAGCTGGATCTGCACTAAACTAACCCCCCCCCCCCCCCCTTCTAAAAAAGAATATTTAAGCTCCATAGATAGCACTGCCTTCAAACACTGATTTAAAATTATCTCTGGATCTTTAGCATTGGGTCATATATACCTAGCTACCAATACTGAATATCTGGGTATAAGCTGGCCGCCAGACATTATCCATATAGCTTATGGCTTTACCTTAGTTATGCCCACAGATCACCCCGTCACTACCCAGATAGAGCTGAATGGTCAGATATGATTTTTAGGAACATTGGATAATTCTGCTGAAAATCACTGATTGGGCCCAGTGAACACTGGTTATCTGGGTAGCAAGTTGTGCTACCCATATAACTAGCTTTAAATATTGGGCCCGTTATTATTATTATTATTTTTAATCAAATGATATGTTTTATTTTGTTTTCTGACAAGATGTGTTCTGTAATTAATTGATGTTATGCTACTGGGAGCAGCTTGGAAAAACACAATGGAGTCCTTTTTCTTGTGCTGTGGTTTTACATTTCATAGTCCATGGAGTGATTGTGATCAAATCAGGGTTTCATATTTTATACCCACTATTCTCTGCCTGCACTTTGACCTACCTGCCAGAAAGAGCTGGCCTGCCAACTGTACTGTCCAGTGGAGTTGGCAAGAAACGTTTGGCTCCTGCCCTGAAAGCAGTTTGTCTCTGATTACATGTTCCACCTTTTATTGTGTTACTTCCAGTGTATTGTACCTCTTTAGATATCTTACTGTGGAAAGTAAAATGATCAACTGTCTCTAATTGTGCGCAGCTTTTCTTCTCCACCTCCTGTTGCTGTACCTTCATGTTAATATGTAGTATAGAAGGTTCTTTCTAAAGCTGCAGAACCAGACTTGCTGTGTACCTAAGGACAAAGAGGCTCATTTTCAAAGCGCTTAGACAAAGTTCCATAGGTTACTATGGAACTTTGTAAGTCTATGTGCTTTGAAAATGAGCACCAGTCTCCTTAGTGGCAGAAAAACTGCAAAGATGTCATGTCATGCTACACTAAAAAAAAAAAAAAAGAAATCATGCTGCACTAGTAGCATAAAAAAATGAAAAAGTCCACTTTCTACAATGACATTCATTTGAGCAACAACTTTTCTGTTTATTCTTGGTTCCTTTTGTTCAGATTAAACCTGTAGTTCATCCATTTTGGCCAAAATAGAGCAACATTTTTATCTAGTAATAGATATTACTTTATAAGTCACCACAGTTTGGTCAGAATGCAGCATTCAGCTGGGGTGTGTTAGATTTAATGATGGGAAAGGGATGCAAGAATCTGAAAGAATCTCTGCACCATAGAATTTCATATTGATCATATTTTGTATAGCATCTTTCCTGTTCACTCCTTTGTGTACTGGGTTCACACTGAGAAAAAGTACACATAGGGAACCATTAACAGTTCAGACAAAACTGGTGGTGCATAGAAGTGGAAGCATAATAGCATCTTCCTATCATAAAGGCCAGGTATAGAAGCTGGATTAATTACTTGCAAATTCAATACCTCTTTCACCTTCAGTTTTTGTCTCATACTCATACATGTGTGTTATAAAGGAGTAATTGCTTTGGTTTTCTATTTTTCCTCTGAAAATTTGACAGAATTCTTTTTTTTTTTTTTTAATTATGAGAGTATTGCAGTGTCACTTTTTCACTAAAGCTTTTGCCAGACTTTGATTGCCACATTAAAAAATGTTTTTTTAAGAAGATGAGTTTCTCCGAGGACAAGCAGGCTGCTTGTTCTCACGATTGGGTCAATGTCCGCGGTGGCCCAGGAAACCGGCAAAATTTTGCAAGCAAAATAAAAATCTTTAGAGAACTCTCCGGCGCGCGGGCAGAGCGCACCGCACTTTCGCGAACGGCTTCCCGCCCACGGCACGAGCGTGTCATCCCCAGTTTCTGTTTTTCCGCGACTGAGGTGGCACGGAGTTTTTTTTCGCTGTGTTACCTTCAAGGCCCAGGAGACCTTAGCGTTACCGCTTCTTTATCTTCTTTCTTTCTTTCTTTATTTATTTAGTTTCACAAAATAAAAATAAAAAGTTATTAGTCCCTTATTTTCTTAGTTTTCTCACTGAGTATAAGTTTTCTTTCTTTTCGTCGCGGCCCTCTTTTAGGCCACGCGGTCAGGTTTTCTTTTTCCCTTTTTTGTGCCTTTTTAATTGGCACAATCGCGTCTTTTCATTTCGCAGCCGCCGTTTTTCCATCCATCTCATCGAGGTCACCCAGCGGCTTCAAGCATTGTACTCAGTGCAACCGGACCATCTCGTGTACCGACCCCCACTCGTGGTGTCTCCAGTGCCTTGGGCTCGATCATCTTCCAGCTGCTTGTAAGCTGTGTCCTTTAATGAAAAAATGGACCCAAGTGTCTTGGGAGGCTCAACGGCAAAAATGTTTTGCTAATTGGTCCGGTCTTTCGGCATCAGCTTCGGTACCGAGGTCGGCGGCGTTGACGTCGAGGGAAGCATCGACTTCCAGAGCACTGGTAATGTCTGCCAAACGACCACATTGCGCTGGGTGCCACGAGGCATCGAGTGGGTCTCCACCTGTCTTGAGGCCTACAGCTATGCAGGCCCCCCAGGACCAACCTTCGTCAGACCTGGCCCCGAGGAGGCGTGAGGATTCCACATCCTCCTCTTCGGTATCAAGGAGTCTTGATGATGGGCGTCGAGCAAAGGCTAAGAAGCACCACCATCGATCTCCTTCCATGCGCGGTACCGAGAGCTCTGGGGAGCCGAGGGATTCGGAACTTGAGAAGTGTCGGTGCCAAGAGGACCGCTCACCCTCTATACAGGAGGTGCCGATGCATCGGTCTTCTGGCAGCCTCAGCTCTCGAGCCCCCACAGATTCTGCCACCGGCCCCGCAGCCTTTTCCGATGGTGGCTCTCGAGCGCATCAGGGCCCTTCTTCCAGAGCTTCTGGAAGGATTGCTGCGCCAGTCTACTTCAGAGCCAGGGGTGCTTGCGCCTTTTTTTTTTTTTTAATTTTTTATTTATGCTTTTACAATATAATTACAAGTATTTCACTTGAACAGAAAAACAGACTTAAATATTTCTATACATTACTATAACACACAGAAAAAATGCATAAGAAAAAAGTAAAATATATAAAGAAAATTACAATATTAGTCTTCTTTAGACCATACAGTGGGGGAAGAGTATGATCATTCTTTAGGAGATAACTTAAGTATAAAGTCAAAGTAATGCTTAGCACTCGCTCAGACTAATTATTCATATTTTCAATCGTTGACATCAATTAATTCTCAGCTTTTTATCATTTATAAAAGTTTTTAAATGTTCTGGATCAAAAAAGATATATTTGAGTCCTATATATTTTACCACACATTTACAGGGGTAATTAAGATAAAATGAGGCTCCTATGACCAAAACATCTTTTCTTAAAGTTAGGAAAAGTCTTCTTCTATCTTGAGTTTGTTTTGTAACGTCCATATATATCCAAATCTTCTCGCCATAAAACTGAAGTTGAGGATTTCGAAAATATAATCGTTTAATCGCTTCTAGGTCTTGTTCAAAAATGAAAGAGGCTATTAAAGTCATATGTTCTAAGATTTCAAAGGAAGAGGATTCTAAAATATCAGTTCAATTTAGTTGATCTTGATTTTTTCCTTTTTCATCTGTTGTTCCATATTTATTGCTTCATCTGATTTTTTTTTCTATTCATTATGTAACATACATGATTTACTGGAGGAATATGATCAGAGGAATACTTTAAATTTTCTATTAAAGTATTTCTTGAGTGCATCTAAGGGGGTGATCCCCACAAACTTAGGAAAATTCAGAAAACGTAGGTTTAGTCTGCAATTATAATTTTCAATCTGTTCTATTTTTCTATGTGTCCAATTTTTATCCTTGATAGATGCAGTAGAAAATTCTTGTAGTTTTTTTAACCTCTTCTTTTATTTCATTCGTTTGATTATAAGAGTCTTTTTTAATGGCATCTAACGATTTGGAAAATAAATCAACAGTACTCACTAATGAAGCGATTTCTTCTGTTGAGCTGGTCAATTTGATGGCCAGTTGTTGCAAGGCCTCCCAAATGCTCTCTAAAGCAACCGTTTCTGGTTTCGTTAGTGGCACTTTAAGTTGAATTAGTGGGCTCGAAGAACCCAGACCTCCGTTGGATCGGATCTTCTCAGTGCCTCGTTTCAGAGTTCCTCCTACATCGATGTCCGATGGAGGAATCACTGACTGAGATAGTGATCCTACGGGGGGAGGTGGTGGATTGAGTGCCGGAGGGGATAGCGAAATATCCAGCTCTAAGTCTCGCGGTTCTCCTACCGATGAGACAGCAGGGCGTCCTCCGATATCTAAGTCTGGCATCCTCACAGCAAAGCTTTCAATGGTTCGCTGCGAAGGTGAGGAGGTTCTAACTGAGGAGGCAGCAGCTCTAACCAGTCCTTTTCGTTTTGTATGAGGTATGTTAGAAGGAAAAAATCAAGTTTAATTCGCAGCGTTCACAGAGAGAGGTTTACCGCGAGGTTAGCGTGCTGCCATCTTGAAACTCCGCCCCCCCTAAGTATGTGCTTGTGCCTTCTGCACCGACTGTTGAAGTGGCATCTGGTCCTTCGCATGTGGTGAGGTCCCCGACCTCGGCATTGGCTGCCACCTGGGTCGACTCTCCTTCAACGTCGGCGGAGACAGCTTCGCCGCAGTTCAGGCAGGGATCAACTTCTCGACATTCCCCTCGAGGTCGTCGCTTGGGTTCGGGCTGCTCTTAGCTTTTTTCCGATACCGAGGATGAGAGTTCATGGGAGGAAGAGGAAGATCCCAGATACTTTTCTGAAGAAGTACATAAGTACATAAGTAGTGCCATACTGGGAAAGACCAAAGGTCCATCTAGCCCAGCATCCTGTCACCGACAGTGGCCAATCCAGGTCAAGGGCACCTGGCACGCTCCCCAAACGTAAAAACATTCCAGACAAGTTATACCTAAAAATGCGGAATTTTTCCAAGTCCATTTAATAGCGGTCTATGGACTTGTCCTTTAGGAATCTATCTAACCCCTTTTTAAACTCCGTCAAGCTAACCGCCCGTACCACGTTCTCCGGCAACGAATTCCAGAGTCTAATTACACTTTGGGTGAAGAAAAATTTTCTCCGATTCGTTTTAAATTTACCACACTGTAGCTTCAACTCATGCCCTCTAGTCCTAGTATTTTTGGATAGCGTGAACAGTCGCTTCACATCCACCCGATCCATTCCACTCATTATTTTATACACTTCTATCATATCTCCCCTCAGCCGTCTCTTCTCCAAGCTGAAAAGCCCTAGCCTTCTCAGCCTCTCTTCATAGGAAAGTCGTCCCATCCCCACTATCATTTTCGTCGCCCTTCGCTGTACCTTTTCCAATTCTACTATATCTTTTTTGAGATACGGAGACCAGTACTGAACACAATACTCCAGGTGCGGTCGCACCATGGAGCGATACAACGGCATTATAACATCCGCACACCTGGACTCCATACCCTTCCTAATAACACCCAACATTCTATTCGCTTTCCTAGCCGCAGCAGCACACTGAGCAGAAGGTTTCAGCGTATCATCGACGACGACACCCAGATCCCTTTCTTGATCCGTAACTCCTAACGCGGAACCTTGCAAGACGTAGCTATAATTCGGGTTCCTCTTACCCACATGTATCACTTTGCACTTGTCAACATTGAACTTCATCTGCCACTTGCACGCCCATTCTCCCAGTCTCGCAAGGTCCTCCTGTAATCGTTCACATTCCTCCTGCGACTTGACGACCCTGAATAATTTTGTGTCATCGGCGAATTTAATTACCTCACTAGTTATTCCCATCTCTAGGTCATTTATAAATACATTAAAAAGCAACGGACCCAGCACAGACCCCTGCGGGACCCCACTAACTACCCTCCTCCACTGAGAATACTGGCCACGCAATCCTACTCTCTGCTTCCTATCTTTCAACCAGTTCTTAATCCATAATAATACCCTACCTCTGATTCCATGACTCTGCAATTTCTTCAGGAGTCTTTTGTGCGGCACTTTGTCAAACGCCTTCTGAAAATCCAGATATACAATATCAACCGGCTCCCCATTGTCCACATGTTTGCTTACCCCCTCAAAAAAATGCATTAGATTGGTGAGGCAAGACTTCCCTTCACTAAATCCGTGCTGACTTTGTCTCATCAGTCCATGTTTTTGTATATGCTCTGCAATTTTATTCTTAATAATAGCCTCCACCATCTTGCCCGGCACCGACGTCAGACTCACCGGTCTATAATTTCCCGGATCTCCTCTGGAACCCTTCTTAAAAATCGGAGTAACATTGGCTACCCTCCAGTCTTCCGGTACTACACTCGATTTTAGGGACAGATTGCATATTTCTAACAGTAGCTCCGCAAGTTCATTTTTTAGTTCTATTAATACTCTGGGATGAATACCATCAGGTCCCGGTGATTTACTACTCTTCAGCTTGCTGAACTGACCCATTACATCCTCCAAGGTTACAGAGAATTTGTTTAGTTTCTCCGACTCCCGAAGAGTCTTATGGGGTCCCCTCTGATCCTACTCTGCCCATTGAGAGAAGATTGTCTCCGCCTGAGAGTCTTTCTTTTTCCTCCTTTGTTCGGGAAATGTTGTAAGGATATTCCCTTCCCTATGGAGGTTGCGGATGAGCCCAGGGCCGGGATGCTCGAGGTCTTAGATTATCCTTCTCCACCTGCAGAGGTTGCAACGGCTCCCTTGCATAACAGGGAAGTTCTTTTGCGAAACTGGTCGTTCCCTCTCTCTAATCCAGTGGTCCCCAAAAAAAGCTGAGTCCCAGTACAGAGTCCATGGAGAGCTGGTGATGGTGAAGTCTCAGCTACCTCATGATTCTATGGTGGTGGATTCTGCTCTCAAGAGAACCAAGAGTACTAGGGACTATGCCTCAGCGCCCCCAGGCAGAGAGTCTAGGACCTTGGATTCTTTTGGGAGGAAGAGGTATCAGGCCACTATGCTCGCAGCCAAGATACAGACATACCAGCTCTACACGAGCATCCACTTGCGGAACTTGGTGAGGCAACTGTCCAGTTTGATCGCAGCACTTCCTCTGGAGCTCGCCAAACCTTTTCACCAGGTGGTCAGGCAGCAGAAAGCGTCTCGAAAATTCCTGGCCAGGGTTACTCCCAACACTTTTGATGTGACATCCAGAATAGCTGCTCAAGGTATAGTGATGCGCAGTCTCTCATGGCTGCGTGTCTGTGATCTGGATCATAAGATCCAGCAGTGAATGGCGGATGTTCCTTGCCGGGGGGATAACCTTTTTGGCGAAAAAGTAGAGAATGTGGTCGATCAGATCAAAAAGCACCATGATGCTATGGATTCTTTCTCCAACCGGGCATCTTCTGCTACCACCTCCTCATCTAGGAGGTTTTTTGAAGGGAGGAGGAGTGCTCCCTATTCCTATAATAGGCATAGGTACACTCCTGCTTCTCGGCAGCCTATCCAGGCTCAGTCCCAGCGCGCTCGTGCTCGTCAACAGCGTGTGCCTAAGGCCCATGCGGCTCCCCAGCAAAAGCAAGGGACGGGCTTTTGACTGGCTCCAGTGCAGCATAGCCACAGTGCAAGCGTCAATTCCGGACAACTTACCGGTTGGAGGGAGGTTAATATTTTTTCACCAAAGGTGGCCTCTTATAACCTCCAACCGGTGGGTTCTTCAAATAGTCTGGTTAGGATACACTCTTAATCTGGAATCCATGCCTCCAAATTGTCCACTGGGAGCTCAGTACTTCAGCTCCCAGCACAAGCAGGTACTTGCAGAGGAACTCTCCGCTCTTCTAAAGGCCAGTGCGGTTGAACCCGTTCCACCAGGGGAAGAAGGGCTGGGATTCTATTCCAGGTACTTCCTTGTGCAAAAGAAAACAGGGGGGATGAGTCCCATCCTAGACCTAAGGGCCCTGAACAAATTCGTAGTCCAAGAAAAGTTCATGATGGTTTCCCTCGGCACCCTTCTTCCCATGATTCAGGAAAACGATTGACTATGCTCTCTGGACTTAAAGGATGCCTATATCCACATCTCGATACTCCCAGCTCACAGGAAGTATCTTCGATTTCGGTTGGGAACTTGGCACTTTCAGTACTGTGCACTGCCCTTTGGCCTCGCGTCTGCGCCCAGGGTGTTTACAAAGTGCCTGGCTATTGTCGCAGCATCGCTACACAGACTGGAAGTGCATGTGTTCCCTTATCTCGACAATTGGCTGTTGAAGAGCACCTTGGAGGCAGGCGCTCTACAGTCCATGCGGATGACTATAAGAGTGTTAGAGCTTCTGGGGTTCGTGATCAACTATCCCAAATCCCATCTTGTCCCGGTTCAAAAATTAGAGTTCATTGGAGCTCTGTTGGACACACGGACGTCTCGAGCTTATCTTCCCCAGGCAAGGGCAGACAATCTCCTGGCCCTAGTATCCATAGCTCGAGTGTCTCAACAGATCACAGCTCGGCAGATGTTGAGACTCTTAGGACACATGGTTTCCACAGTTCATGTAACTCCCATGGCATGCCTACATATGAGATCAGCTCAATCGACTCTAGCTTCCCAGTGGTGCCAGGCCACAGGGGATCTAGAGGATGTGATCCATCTCTCCACCGACTTTTGCAGTTCCCTTCAGTGGTGGACCATTCGATCCAATTTGACCTTGGGACGTCCATTCCAAATTCCTTAGTCACAAAACGTGCTGACGACGGATGCATCCCTCCTGGGCTGGGGAGCTCATGTAGATGGACTTCACACTCAAGGAGCTTAGTCCTTTCAGGAAAAGGGTCTTCAGATCAACCTCCTGGAATTACGAGCGATCTGGAACGCTCTCAAGGCTTTCAGAGATCGGCTTTCCAAGCAAATCATTCTGATTCAGACAGACAATCAGGTTGCTATGTATTACACCAACAAGCAAGGGGGCACCGGATCTCGCCCTCTGTGTCAGGAAGCCGTCCGGATGTGGCTTCGGGCATGGCGTCACGGCATGTTTCTCCAAGCCATGTATTTGGCAGGCGTAAAGAACAGTCTGGCTGACAGGTTGAGCAGGATCATGCAACCTCACGAGTGGTCGCTCAACATGGGCGGTCCACAAGATCTTCCGAGCGTGGGGCACTCCCTCAGTGGATCTTTTTGCCACTCAGATGAATCACAAAGTCCCTCAATTCTGCCCGCGACAGACTAGCGTCAGATGCCTTTCTTCTGCATTGTATGCGTATCCTCCCATACCTCTAGTAGGGAAGACTTTACTGAAACTCAAGCAAGACCGCGGAACTATGATCCTGGTTGCTCCCTTCTGGTCGTGTCAGATCTGACTTTCCAATCCACATCCAGCAGGTTGAAATCTCCCAACAGCAGCAAATCCCCCTTTATTCCCAACTTTTAGATATCTACAATCAAACCTTTATCTAGCTTCTTCATTTGTGTTGGAGGTCTGTAGACAACACACATGTGGATAGAGGTTCCATCTTCTCTTTCTAAGGCGATCCATGCTACTTTTTCCTTTCCCCAGGATCTATGCATTTCAGTTCCTTTAATATTGCTTTTCACATACAGAGCTACTCCTCCACCTTTTCGACCATCTCTGTCTTTTCTAAATAGATTATAGCCTGGTATGTTTGCCTACAGAACTTTCCATAAATCAATATACTACAGATCTAAAGGATATCAGAAAGAGAACAAATGTATATTTTGGAAGAATAGGCCTTTCCTAGTAACAACCTCAAAGAATGCATTGTACAGTGCACAAGGTAGTCTCAGTGAATGATAAAATACTCATGAACACTATCTTCTGACACAGTATGAACACCTACCCTTCCGAAAGCTGTTGAAGACTTACCTCTTCAAACAAGCCTACCCTATCAACCCAACTTAACTCTCAAACCTAACCCACACCACCGGTACCCATACCCACATCCTTTCCTCACATCTCTTACTATTGTTCCATCCCATATAACTGTGCTATCTCTGTGATACATTGTACCATACTTGTATTATCTCCATGATACTTTGGACCATACTTTGCACTATCCCTGTGATACTCTGTACCACACTTGTAAGCCACACTGAACCTGCTATCGAGCGGGAAAGAGCGGGGTATAAATGCTACAAATAAATAAATAAATATCTTTCATTTGGAAAGAAAAACAGAAAAGATCATAGCCCAGAAAGGAATATAAACAAAATAAATCTTTTTATATTTTTTTAAATATCTGGGCTACTAGCAGTCCTACATCAGTTTGTTACAAATTGCCAGAAGGGTCCACATTGTATGTGAAGCTCACCGATTCTCAATTTTTCTTTTGGGAAACATATTGGTGGGGGCAGCAGTTCTCAACATGCTTTTTCTATACATTATTGCCGTGAGTGTCCTTTGGTGTACATAACTAGATTCTCAAAGGAAAATTTTTTTTGAAAAGAAGCAAACTTTTTTTCCCCCTCAGAAGTGCACCTGTACTGCATAGCTAAGCAGGCCCTCACAAAGGGGGTAGTAAGCAAATTACATTCCCAACACAGACAAAACATCTCAAAACAGAAAGGTCTTGCTGCTAGGGGACTCCATTATCTGAGGCATTAAATTGGGAGCAGACTCCATGGGCCTCAACAAAGTAATATGCCTTCCAGTTTCCTTAGCTAGAAGAAATAAAAATCAAAAAATGAGTGTGATTATGGAAGAGAGTAGAGATTCTAGTGTTGACATAATCCAAGTGGGAACAAATGGCCTGGCCAGGAATACCACACTTGTAGCTTTCCAGGAGCTGGGGGAGGGGATAAGGTCCTTGGTAATCTGTAGCTTTTCTGTACTGCCTACGTAAGAAAGGGTGAGGAAGGACTGCATAATGCAGAGAACTTCAATAAATGGCTCAAAACCTGGTGCCAAAAAGAGGGTTTTAGGTACATAGGTGCATGAGGGCAATATATGGGAAAAACAAAAGGCGTTTTTTTTAATGAGGGTAGGAGCTTGATACTAAATATCATACAAATCTTTAGTGGGAGCAAGTACAAAGCAAAAAAAGGTGGTGGGGGGGGGGGGGGGGGAGAGCTGTTTTCCATCTGTGACAACCTATAATAGGTTACCATTTTTTATTCAGTCTATGTATATAGGCCATATTACAGTAGTCTAGATGGAATAGGACAAAAGCTGCAAAGTTCTGTGTTGCGTTTGTTATAAATGCTTTCCTGGGGTAGCATTTGAGCATTTTAAGGTGGGTTTTTCTTTTGGGTTTTTTTTTTGTTTTGTTTTGTTTTTTGGGAGGCAGAAAGGCATGCTGAAACACATGCAGCCCAACACTCCTACAAAAAACTACCCCCACCACATACATTCATATACAGCCTCCCATCAAGTTGTACACCCATAACTGCCCCCAATGACTTCCATACACCCACTATTCATCCTCACAGAAGCACATCTACAGTGTGGCCACAGCCATATGCACATACCATACCAAATCACAGTGATACACAATCACATACACCACCAGCCCAGTCCTCCGTATAGACATGCCTGAATGAACAAATGGAAGAAGGGGGAAAATATGCCATTTTGTCAACTTGTTTTTCTTTGTAACTTAAATTTTATACAACAAATAGCGATAGATGGATTCTGAATATTTCCTGTACATATGACCTTTCTAAGCTATATAACATAGTTACCAAAACACTTTTAATAATTCTATAAACAATTGAAATAGTCATCACGATTCTACTTTCTATCTTTGATTTATTTGTGAGACAGCACAGCAAGGGTTTGAGGCTTTTGAAAACTGCTCCTCCTGAGCTGTACTCACTATTCTTCTGAATTCTGAGCAATCTCCCTGATCTATGTAATAGAACCCCCCCTCTTGCCCCCCCCCCCCCAAAAAAAAGCTGAAGAGGACATGTTTTCTCTGTCAACCAGCAGGATGATTCAGTTACACAAATGGGTGATGTCATCCAGTTGTGCCAGGATAGAGTAGCTCTCCCAGAGCTCAAAAACAACTAGAAAAGGTTTGAGCATGTGCATACCTTCCTGTACAGTACATCCCTACAAAAGTGTGTCAGTTATCTTTTTTCTGCTTTTCTAACTGGGCTTTATTGAAAGCTCTCTTACCTAGTGGCTTAACTGCTAAAGTGTATCTCTTATTCTTTGATTTTTCTTCATCTTTATTTTCTATTCCCCCCCCCCCCCCCCCCCCCAAAAAAAAAAAATAGTCGTCATTTTTTCTTACCTCACAGAGCCTTTGAGTTCAACTTGGCTAACCTGTTCTTTGATGTGCACCAGGGGTGTAGGCAGTCCTCCAATTTTGAGGGGACCAGGGGTGGACTGGGAGGGGGGCAGTGCATTCCTCCTCTCTTCCTCCACCACCACCCACCACCCCCTTTGCTGGCAGGGATGCCGAAGCCCCACCAGCCAAAGAGATGGAGTGCACAAGCCGCTTCCCGTCTCCTTGTGCTGCTTCTGTAATGCAGAAGTCTGTGACTACCTCCAATTACCGACTGCAGGACTCCCCGAGCATGCTCAGTTCTTGCGTGAACTGAGCATGTGCAAAAAGTCATCAGCGGCAGGAGGCATGTCACAGACTTTTGCATTACAGGAGCATGATGTTGGTCCCATACATAGTGGCTTTTGTGGTGCAGTTATGGTGAGGAAAGATTGAAGCTTGGCATGGTCTTAAACATTTTTTGGCACAAGCCAAAAGGTTGGGTCACACCTCAATCACATTTCTCAGAAGAACGAATTGTGCTACAGGAAGCAGTCAACATGAAACTCACTCCACAGTATCACCATTGAGTCCTCAGTATAGCTGTGAGTATCAGCACAGACCCTCCACACCATACTCTAGTGCAAAAAGGATGGGTATATTTTTTCCACACCAGCATTTTGGCACAGAAGGGTCCAATGCAAATACGCCACAGTTTGGAACTGAACTATGCTCTCGGGTCCCAATGCTGAAAACTCTGGCACTATTCCAGATAGCACCATAAAAATACCACTAAACAGTGCAGAAGAAGAACACTCTAATTCTAATTGCTAATGAGATGCAAATATAGGCGTGCTCATAGCGTTGAGCATTAGGTAGTTCGGTGGGAGGATTGTGCTAGGTGCATGAGCAGAAGAGGTCAGTAGTAAGCTCAGCTCCTGTGCATATGCACCTGGTAAAACCTGACCATGAAGCATACATTGGCGTCAATTTTCTGCGGCCTAAATATGAGCGGGTTTTTTGAGGGGAGGGGTATAGCTTGGATGCTTATATTTAGTTTCAGGAAACAGACGACCATGTGTGCTTTCACTGAGTGTTTTTAATATATTTTTTAGCTTGAACACTTTAAATTTAGATTAGGAGACATACCCCAATTTTTTTAGTATGGACGCTTTAAATTTAGATGCAGGAAATTTAGATGCATGGGTCTGCCGTTTCTCACAACTAGCACTTAAGGGCTTGCATGGACTTCCATTCTGCTCTGAAAAGCAATCAAAACCTGCAGAATTTGCAGAAAGAAGCATGAGAATCATGGGAAATTCTCTCTTCCAACACCCTAACTCCTGCTCCAACCTGGCAGTGGTAAGGCAGTTTTGTTTCGGGTGTCTTTGCTGAGAAATGGGGAGGAATACAATATGACCTCATTAACATGAGCTTCACTACATTTCCATTCTATCTGCGCTAGTGCCTGGTACAGTCATTGTTTCCCACGCTAGAACATTCTGTGCAGGTAAATGTGGGCACTAGTACAGTGCTAATGGCCTCTAGCGCCCGCATTTACTTTTGACCGTCAGGTCCTCAGTGCAGATGCCATACAAACCAGTTACTTGGTCATGCGTAGGTTCTGGGGGTAGAAATAGTAGCACAGACCAGCTTAATAAAAGTAATGATGTCATAATAGAAGGACCTCTTCTTCCAAAAGAGCTCAGACATCCAGCTTCTAGATTGCTTTCAGCCACATTTAGGAATGGGTGTTTTACCAGTGAAGAAATCAAAAAGACTTTGTGTTCTAGAAGCAGATGAACCATCACCTTCTCAGTCTCCTCTTTCCCATACTGCACATCTGTTCAAAGTAGCATAATTTTGCTTTTCAAAGATTTTTTTTGTTCAGGTTTCTTTGTTCTTGATATACCGCTAAAGAACTAATGCCACCAAAGCGATTCACAATAACTAAGGGCCCCTTTTATTAAACTGCTTGGGAGCCTATGTGCGCCCAATATGCGCCAAAATGGACTTACCGCTTGACTACCGTGTGTCTCTTGCGGTAATTTCATTTTTGGCGTGTGTCCACTATGTGCGTCTGAAAAATAATTTTTATTTTCGGCCAGACATAGCGGACACGCGCCAAGTGGCATGTGATGCACATAGGTCCTTAGCGCCCAAATTCTTTACTGCTAGGCCTATGGCTGGTGGTAAGGTCAGAGACCCAAAATGGACACGTGGCAATTTTGATTTTGCCGTACATCTATTTTCAGGGGGGAAAAAGAGGCCTTTTTTACAGGTTTGCTGAAAAATGATTTTGTTCACACCCCAAACCTGTGCCTACACTACTGTAAGTCACTCTTTGTAAAAGGACCCCTCAATGTTTAAAATTATGAGAGATTATGAAAAGGAATTACATTAATCCTAGAAAGAGAAAGCAGTAAAGAGAAGAATAGCGGAATGCGGAAGAAGAATAGGACATCCAAAACCAGGCACAAGCTAGGATGCCTTGTAGAATTCGTCCTTTACTTCAGATTATACCAGCTCAAAGATCAAGTGGAAATCTGCATTGTTTATTAATCACTGAGTCAGAAGATGAGTTTCCGTCTTATTATTCCATGCAATCTGTGGAGTTTTATTTGTAATCAGTTGGAGGGTTCGGTAGATTCTCTTTATCTTCTAGAATCTGAGTCAGACAGAAGAGGAATTTATGTACTAGTCTAACATTTTGCCCTTTCTTCACCTCTACTTTTAAGAAATATTACATACTTTTTTTTCTGAAATTAGCAGGGGACATAACCATTCATTGTCTCACAAGAAACAGAATCAATTTACTAAGGCGAGCTAACAGATTTAGCACGTGCTAAATAAGATATCCATTATATTCCTCTGGGTGTCTTATCATTTAACGTGTGGTAAATCTGTTAGCTCGTCTTAGTAGAAGGAGCCCTAAGTGTTTTGATTTTTGTAAAATTTAGAAACACTGAAGAAGGTAGCAGCAATTCCCATACACAGTTTGCGTCTGGACCACCGGACAAAAATTGTTCATTTTTTATTCTAAACATTTTTGAACCAATAACCTATGAGTAAAACAATGATGACAACAGAAAAAAAAAAACAAGCAAGAGACATTTTTAAAAAAGGCTAATTTGCAGTTTCAGTGCAGTGCTAGTGCTGTAAAGCATGCAGTAGTGTTTGAATCATTTGGCATTAACCATATTTTGAGAATTTATTGGAACTATTTGTGGGAATTTAACATATACAACAAAACATAAACAGGACTCACGCTAAGGAAATGGGGTCTAATCAGTGGAGTTTCTCAGGGTCCATCCAAGGTGCAGTTCATAAGTGAAGTTTCAGAAGGATTCATTAGAAAGGTGTGTCCTTGTAGAGTCGATACTTCACGTAAAGCCAAAAAAGTGAAAAGTCATCTGGAAATGACTGAGTGGTCAAGCATATACTTGCACTTAATGCAAATAAAAGGGGAATACTCATGGAATTCTTTCCAATTCCTATGCATCTGTATGCATGCATGTTGGCAACTGTGTTGCTTATGTGTGTTTGTCTGACCTATGGAGGTGAGAGGGAGATGGTATTATAGAATTTGTGTTCGGTGCGTTGCATTTCGGCACCTAATTTTTGGCACGTTTTATAGAATTGCCTCCTTGGAGTGCAGAGGGTGACAGAAAATGTATTAAATTGGTCCAATATAAATAATTCTTTTATTTTTACTTAACATTTATTTCTGGTAATGTGCAATATACATTTTAAACTGGGAACTTCTGATTAATCATTTTTTAAAATTCAGATTTTTTTTTAATTTATTTAGATTTTGTTCACACCTTTTTTCAGTAGTTGCTCAAGAACGAGGATCTAAAGCCATACTCTCCAAAAGGAAAAAAAATATGTGGTGATGGTTGTAGGCTTTATGGAGATTTTGTGAAATGCAACAATTACAGATAATGAAGGAAGAATTAATTTTCAGCTTTCAGCACCACTTAACCAGACCAGATAAAATATAAGAGCATAAATATTCAAACGCATAGGGCTACTGCTTTGTTGGTGCACAGCAAATCGGACCTATCGCAGGAGCCTGGCGGAAGTCCCGGCCTCTGCCATGCGCCAACTCTAGCACTAGATAATGCATTTTTATTTTCTAGCACCGGGGACTTTTACCCAGCAGTAATCGGGCAGCATCATGCACTGCCTGTTTGCCGCAGGGGTAGCACAGGAGCCCTTACCGCCTCCTAAATGGGTGATGATAAGGGCTCCCCCAGGAAGTGGCCAGCGGCAAGTGGTTCACTTATTGCAGGGCCATTTGCCTGTGAAAAACAAAAAGCCTGCTGTGGTAAAAAAAAAAAGGGCCTTGGCGTGTGGCCAATCCACACGCTGACGCTATCGCAGGGCCCCTTTTACTGCAGCTTATTAAAAGGGGCCCTTAGGCTTCTTGTGGCAACTCAGGCCACATAAGAGCTTTGAAAAAATTTCTTGTGTTTGAACAGATAATTTTGGCCATGTACATGGCCAAAGTTATCCATCCAAAAAGAGGGTAAGACTTGGTGTGTTCGGAATGCTGTGCCACTTAGACATTTATCTTATATGATATTCAGCTGCTAAACAAATAAAATAGACAGCCAGGTAGTCCACAGAAGTAGCAGGTATAACCTGACAGAACTGATTTAGACATTGCAACTTGTATGTGGATATTCAGCACCATTATCTAAAGGGGTAGCGTCACTAATATAGCTCTAAAGTTAGACATTTCAGATGAAGCCTTTAATCTATAGACAATTCCTTTCACATCAATGTTATGTATAAGGGTTGTAGCTATTTGAAAGCATGAAAGCTGACATTCTGTTCTCTTTAAAGCTAATTGTGCTGTTTGCTGGTCAGTGGAAAACTACCTATAAAAATATTTTTTTTTTGCAAACTTTGTTTTTCTTATTATAAATATAAATTGTCCAAATTTATAGAACAAGAATGCCCAAAAATTAATAAACCAAGCAGAACAAAACCAAGACTTATGTAAATACAGATTTCTTCAGGGAAAAAAAAAGGCAAGTCTTGGTTAAAAAAAAAAAAATTCAGTTGCGAAAAAATGTTTTATGTTGTTTTTAGTTGATCAGTTTTGGATGAGAATTATTGTCTACCAAATGCAGTTATATTGAGGTTTATTTTGTTATAGTCTGTATGAACCCTATTGTACACTGCAATGATATTATAAAATTTTCAATTTAATTGCAGTATACCAAGGGGTTCATTTTCAAAGCACTTAGACACAGAGATAAGTACCATAAGTTACTGTGGTACTTTGTATGTCTAAGTGCTTTGAAAATGATCCCCCAAATGTCCAAATAAAATTTCTTATCAGTGAACAGAATTAAAATGACTGTATTATAGCAGAAAATGGGAATTTTGCATTTTGTTAATCAACAAAGGACATTTGATCGAGGTGAATAAGATAAATCATCTGTAATAAAATAAGATAGGGATTTCACTTCTAATGTTCACTACATTTTATCATATCAGTCAGTAACATTGGAGGATTTGAATCTAATCTAACAGTAACATGAGTGTTGACAGTTCGCTTTGCTGGGTATTCACTTCTTATGTTAGTATATAGTTCATTTATTCTAATGTCTCCAAAATCTTACAAAGGTAAAACTATAGAAGAGAAATATTAGAAGTGAGCACATTGTCTACCTCCAAATGCTCTTGTTACAAGGCTGAAAGTGTCTAGGGTGTGAGACTGACTTCATGGTACTGCAGTTGATCATAGTTGAGTCAGGCACTTTATGGTCTGAGGTCAGTTTTGACTCATCGTGAATGATATCTTCATGTTCTGGAACCTTAAGGAAATGGCAGGTTAAATATTGTGAGAATCTTTATCAGAGCAGGAAGTGACAACTCATCAATATGCCATCAGCACTGTTAAGATCACCCTTTCAAGCATAATTAACTATTTAAAGGTGCAGACTACATTACATGTAGGTGCCCATTTTCTAATTACAAATAGAACTGAGTAGATGAATTGAATATGTACATACGCTTTGCTAAAAGATTTTTTATTTGGTCGTGAATCCTGTGGTAATATAAAAATGCCTTGTGGTGATATTTACCTTCCATTTCTCATTTGCAAAGCATGGTGTGTGCTTTGTGACTAGAAGGGATCAGTAGGAATGAAATTTAGATCTACTCTTTTGGCAGATTACTTGTAGTTGTCACAGCTGTGGTATTTGTATATGTGAAATGTGTAAATATTCTATTTTGTGTGTGTGGTATATATATAATATATATATATATTTTTTTAATGTGTGTGTATATACGTTTATATATATGCATACAAAATATGTACTATAATATATATACATAGATAATTCACATATACATTCACAGCACAAATGCATTAATTGCTCTTGTTTAAAAAAAATGGCTTGTGACCAGGACTATTGCCTTTATGAGTAGAATAGGAAGCTAACAGTGGGATCTTATTCTAATTCTTCTATACCCATATAATCCTCAGCAGCCTACATGTATGAAGGGCCACATGTGTCTTCTGTACTAGAATTTAAAAAAATGTTTTCTAACACTGTTAACAATTTTATTTAAATATTATTTGAAACTCTCCTTGTTGATAATTTTTACTAATGAAACCAAATTCTGTATATTGTAGAGTGTAAGACAGCCTAGAGTACCATAATGAAAGTGTTTCAGGCACTGAAATCACAGTGTACCAATAATCCCCTTTTAAGTCTTCTGGGTTATCATGTGATGTGTTAAATTAAAACAGTTACTGCAGTTTTTTAAACAATGTATATTCTATTTTATGTCATATGTTCTATCTACTGTATGAATGTGAGTTGATATGTGAAAATGCAGTTTTGCATGGATAGCCAAGACTGAAATACTTCTCTTCAAATCCCAAAATGCAAAGTTAGTATCTAAGGATTTTAAAGCTGACATTTTCATATTGCTGGTAGTGCAAAGGGAGCACATGTGTTTGTAAAGACACTGAATTCCTGTTCCTTGAATATGTTTGAGGAAACAAAATTACTGTGTAATATCACTGTACAGTATTTGACTTTTCTGATAGTGACTGCAGTAGTTTCTATTCCATGAGTTTCTTGCGAAGACCTTCTCCAGGTATGATTGTATGTCATGAGATTGTGATATGAATGGGATTTGTTCATTGTGCAACTAGGACTTCTACGCCCTATTGTCAGATGCGCAGTCATTCTGCATCAGCCATAGGCTGTAGGCACATGAAACGTAAATGTCACGCTAGCTCACGTCTGCCAGCTACCCCTCAGAGTGCAGTATTTGAAAATGCAGCTGTACTTTGAACTCTCTTGTATGTGTTTAATGCTGTGAGCTGAGCTTCTACAGTCCAACACTGGCAGAGTTGTGATTTTTCTTTGTAGTTAATGTACTGTACAAATGTTATATAGAATATTATATTTACCAAATCACTAAACTTCAAGCATAAGTTTAAAAAAAGTTAATCAGTCTTGAGATGCTATGATTACCCAAGATAAAAATTACACACTTTACTGGTTTAACCATCTCAGCCAATATTATTATACAGAAAAATGTTTTCTGTGATATAACTAAAAGCAAGTATGAAAACGAAAGCACTTGATTTGCCTATGAATTCAAATATGTTGTAGTGAATGATTAACCAATTACTGTAAGCTTCTTAAAAAGAGAACAGAGAGCAAAGATTAAAACTATTTTAGCTTTTACCTTGCTGTAAACTGAGATTCAAATTGTAAAATGTATGTTTTAGGGCTTTCATTGGGACAATAATAACTGTTTGTTTTTTTGGGTACCATAGTTTAAACTGCTCTGTGATAGTTGTAGGTTCAAAATATAAAGCCCATGGAAGGAAGAGCCTGAATTTAATTTCAGTGTGCCTTTTACCTTGAACAAAGAATTTTAAATTCTGGCATAAAAAGAAATACAAGAATTTCAAGTTCTTAGACTTTCTCCATCCTGAACTTTTTTGTATGTTTTGTTCCACATTGTAAAATGTGGATGCCTAAGTTTCTCTTTTATATTTTCTCATAGTTCAGAGTTAAGCGATATATATTATTATCTGCTTAGGTTGGAAGTCTCACATTCTGTACTGAAATTATTCTTAATTTTTTAGTCTTAAGACTCTTCTTAGGAATTGCTATATATTAATATGTTGATGTCAATTAATATCTTATGTTTGGGCATGTGAAGATAATGAAGATGTAAGTAAATTATCACCCTTTTTTGTGATGCAAATGATAGCAAAATATAAATAATAGAATGTGAAATACTCAAATGTCAGAGAACTCTAAAGCCTTTAGTAGTAATTGTGGAGGCTTTGGAGAGTGGATATACGTTTGATATTACTTTTCAATAGTTTCTTTTGTGCTTGCTCATTACTTCTTCCTGGAATAGAGTAAGAACCATCACTTGTTAGTTTGTAAGATGGCGAGTCATCTGGGACGTCTCGGACCACAAGCTTTTCAGGCACCCACTGACTAATAGAAGTTTCTGAACAAATAGAGTTTATTTGTAAAATCTGGCATGTTTTTTGCTGCAGGTACTTTTTCTTTTAATCTTGATACAGTACCACAGTATCAGAAAATATAAATGTAATTGCATTTCACTGTATGAGGCACTGCTTTTAAGCACAGTTGCCTTTCCTTCATGGCTCCATGGAAATTGCAAGAGTCTTAAGGAATGTTTAAAGTCTTTTTTTTCAGGTTTGATGGTACTTAATTTACAGGAAATGTGTTGACTATAATAATAATAATAAAATTAAACAAAAAAGACTAAGACAAAATGCAGAGCATTTCATTCCAGCTCTTTCTTTTTTTTTTTTCCCTAAAGCTAGATCATAAGTTTAATGGGGGAAAAGTCACTGTGTAAATTTTGGACTAGAACCATAACATTTTTGGGAAAAAATTATTTTGATCTCTGGATTTTATGTAGATCTATCTATCCTGAAAATGTGGTTGCTGTAGGTTGTATGATTCAGGAAACAGACAGAGCAAATATATACGTAGTTTCTTTTCCAGAAAAAAAAGTGCTAGAAAATTTGGTGAAATATTTTAGTAAGGTTAGAGCTGTGGCCAGCATGGAAGCTTTAAGGAAAAGGAGAATGACTACTTGTATATCTACTTTATATTTTCTGTGATTCTTTCAAAAAATGGAGGGAAAGCAAATTCAGGAAATGGACAGAACCACAAATTTAAATTAACATTGTTAAGGTGGGTAGTGTAAATAAGATGGTGATGCCTTTGAAGCTTCACCTTTACAAAGAGATATTACAATTCCGCAGGTACAAATTGGAGAGAATTAATTGTAGGGTCAAAACTCTCTGTGTAAAACACCAGTGTTCATAAAAGGCTTGGATTTTGAAGAGCAGGGAGGTAGAGGATTGCTTTCCTATCACCCCCCAACAGCAAAATCACTGTAGAATGGGTTGGGGTGAAAGTTAAAAAAAAAAAAAACTGCCCAAAACTGTGATTATATTAAAGTAATCATCATATAAAAATATTAAAAACAAATATAATTTGGGCTGCCGAAGCAATTTATTTGCCCCCAACTTAACATTTAAATGGGCCACTCCCTTCCCTCCCAATTCAGTACAGTTAGTGCTGAAGGCTGTTCCATACATTTATCTGTGATCACTTAAGTAATCATTATAGAGCTAGGTGTTTTGGTCCCATGTGCAAATCATGTAGCTGTAAGCCATGAAGTAACTCCGAACAAGGTTCATAGTTCCTCCTTTGTTCCTTTTGTTAATCACTGACTTCTGACTGGTGGGAGGTGCATGTTGAATTTGCTAATGCATTCTTTTTGGGCAAGGATGACGCATAGATTGTCCTAATAAGGATTTGAAGAGTGTTTTTTTTTTAAAATATATAAAAAAGAAGGGGGCAAGTCCTAAGAAGGGTGGGCAGCTCCTTTTTAAACTGGAGATGACACAAGCAGAACTCATTTCCTTATTAATCGGCTCAAACCAGTTCTTACAGGAACTGCTGCTGATAAATGCGGGGCTTGAGAGAAGTCATTCATTTGCTTTTTTTTTTTTGTTGCTGTGTATCAGGCACAGCTCAGCCAAGCTCTCTCCAGCACTTTGAGGAACTTGCCTGGAGTTTGTTACAGACAGAGTTCATTTTATTCCAAACAGCTGCCAAACATTAGACTTTGCTGCTCCCTCTTTTTCCAGGGAGAGTTTGATCCTTTATCCTTTTTTTTTTCATTTATATTAATTCATATTCTGTATTCATTTTTATTTTTTTCCTATGTGATCATGTAGGAACATCACTAGTTCTTGCTGTATTGTGTGACTGCTCCTTCCTATCAGACCCTGGGATGATTGATCACTAACTTTCATTCTAGCTTTGTTTGCTTTCTCTTTTTCACCAGATGGTAAGTAAAATAAATAATCTCTTCTCTCTCTCTCTCTCTCTCCCTCTCTCTCTCTTTCCACTTCCTGGTTGTTGTCTTGGAACAGTGCTGTGCCCAGCATAGGTCCCTCTGTTCAAAAGCCTTTCCGAGAATACCTAGAAGCACAACGGAAGAAGCTTCACCACAGAAGTGACGGTGGACAAGTGCAGGTAAGAGTCCCTGCAGCACCACTTTTCATACCCCTTATCACTTACTCTTTCTTACTAGCACCTTAACCCCACTCCGCATGACTAATTGGTTTCACTTTGTCCTCATCCACAGCATCTTTTTGTATAAGCCAAAACCATTTCTCTATTGGCAGTTTTGGTCTGGATGTAAATTATGCTTTTTAACTTAAACCTAATAATAATGATGGTTTTGTCTAGTACACGAAGAACCTGTAAATTAAAGAGAAGTGTGGTAGCATTTTCTTTTTTAAATTCTAGCAATTTATACTTTTCTGTGTCATTTTCTGATTTGATTTAGTCATATAGTCAAGTTACTATACACGGTTGGAACTTCTCTGTATTTTTTTTCTTTAGTTAGCTGGAGACCAACAAACTAGTTCGTCCTTCTGACTGCACAGTTAGTTTGGGGTATAGAAAACATTTCCTATGCCTCTTTGTTCTCTTGGTATTTATTCTGCTAGAGGCATTTTAAAAAAGCGAGGAGGAAGGAATATGACTAAAGGATCAAACTGGATTAAGAAACTAGGCAGAAGTTGGACTCTGTACACGCAAAAAGTCTGAGGAACCCTGCGCTGCCATCCTTAAACCAGACTAGACACTGAGCACAGCTAAACAAGAAAATCTTAAAACCACACACAGCAAGAGGCCCAAATATACTGTGTATGATTAACTGCAAGAATGCCTGATGTTAACTTGCTCCTTTGATAAGTATTTGCATCAGGATTAGTTTGTCCCCGAACATGGTGACTCAACAAACAAAGCAGGGATGAGTAGTGGATGACTTATCCTTTGCTCACAAGTCACATTACCTGTTCGTCAGGGTGGGGGAGGGGAGAAGGAAACGACCAGCAGTGGGTCTCCCATCCCCCACACAATTCAGTTAAAAGTCCTGAGTTGCTGGGGAAAACCAGAGAGCGAATTAGGGAAGTGACAGCCTGTTTCTATGGAACTTAAGTAATGAGTAGAATCCCTCCTCGTATTTTCTTTCTTGACCCAGCACATTTTTTGGTTCTTTTGGGGTTTTAGCTCAGGGCTGGAATCTGGCACAATATCTCAGGGTTCCCCCTGTCCCCCCCCCCCCTATTTTGATCTTCTCCCAACCCCAAACTTACTTTACTTCAGTAATGACAGTGATTATGTGGGGCCATGGGTCCTAATTCCAACCAATGGATGTCACCATTGTGCAATGACTGGTATTCCTCTCCTTCTCCTGAGTCAACCTTGGGAGCAGAAGTTCTGAGCCTGGAACCAAGTCCTCCATAAGGCAGCTTGCAATGTTGTCACAGGACTGCCTCCCCTCCCCATTTTCAGTTGAATTGTCCATAGGTGTTTGCCTTCCTGTTCACTTTGACATCCTCTCGCTGTATTGTGCTTCTCACCCCCTTTACTGGATTAAGCACAAGTATTTAGATATCTGTAACTGTTTCATTTTCAGTTTAACTTTTGCCATCCCAAAACCCAAACAGGAAGGTACCAATTAAGCAACTTTCAAAGAATCTTTCTATAATTTTTTCTATACATTTATATATTTTACTGAATATATAGATAAAATAGGCAAAAAAAACTCTTCCTGTGCTCTCCTGGAAACTTGATGACTCATTTATGTTCATCCTGGACTAATGGCATTTTCCTTTGGTTCTTTCTGTTTTTGTTCCTGCAGGGTGAAAACTGGCTGTCCTGGGTATTTGAGAAATTGGTGATTGTCATGGTGTGTTATTTCATCCTGTCAATCATCAGCTCTATGGCACAAAGCTATGCCAAACGAATTCAACAGAAGAAGCTCTCGGTTGAAAAAACTAAATGATGAAAGGGGAGCAAAAAAAAAAAAAGCCTAGATTGACTGTATCAGAAACAAATAATTGGCATTACCTGAAATGGAAAAAGCAGAATAACAAAAATGTATCAAAAATTTTGGGGAGGGCAGACAGGGTGTGTTACTTTTATTTTTTTAATTTTGAGAATGATTCAGTTATTGTTGGTGACAGAAACAAGGAAGTGTTCAGGTACTGTACGATCTCTCTTAATTCATTTTGACTTCTATTTCCTTGGGTTCTGTGTAACATTTTGAGTTAATATGTTGAACAAAATTAAATTTCCAATTTAAACTCATTCTAAATTGAGACATTATACACAATGCCACAAACATTTTTCTCAACTTTTTTTTAAAGTGGCAAGGTCTGTAAAAGATGGACCTGTCATTGTTTACCATGTTCAAAGTCACAATGATGTATCTGAAAGATAATAGGTTGGTAACAGTCTTGCATGTGTACTGTATTTAATATTTGATGTCCCATGCGCAGGCCCCATTAAGGAAATGCTGCACACCCCTGTCTATTTTAGATCATCCATTTGAACTTCATAAACATTAAAGCTGACAAAACACTTTTCTGTCTAACACAACTCAACTGACAAATTTTATTTTTTATTCTGTAAATTTAGATTTGAATTCCAGAACAAAACTTATAAAGTCATCTTTGATCATTCCAGAATTTCTTGTGTCAATCTGTTAAGCTGTTTCTTCTGTCTATGCCATTGGGCTTAACACTGGGTTTTAAGTTTCCATATGGGTTTTCCTTGTGTTTCTGATCAGGAAGTCTACACAGCCTTATTGCCTGTGTCTTCTTCTTTCCTTCAGAAGACTCCTGTCTTAAGAATTTGTGTTCAGTAGAAGGAAGCTGGGATAAGAAACTGAATGCCCAAAAGTACACTTTCAAGGGAGCCAGGGCCAGTGCAAGGATATTGGGTGCCCTAGGTGAACCTTCAACCTTATGCCATCCTTATGCTAATTTTCAGGCCTCTAATCTGCCCTTCCCCCCCTGCCCTTTCTACAAGTCATTTACTCAGGTAAATGGGCTATTTGAAAATTGCCCACCCTTCATGTAGGTAAAAGTATGTATTGATGGTTCCTTGAGTTTGTATGCTGTGAGGATCTCTTGTTTTTGCTGCCTCCCAGAAGCGTCTGCCCTAAGTGACTGCCTGGTCTTTCCTAATGGTTAGGCTGACCCTGAAGGCTTACACCAAAATTGTGAATCAATTAAGTTATCACTTTTCTTTGATCTATGCTCAGGGTCTTAGATGCAAGGTACAGGACCCTAATTAGGCTTAGAGATGGGAAATTATTCTATCCAAAATACAGGAATGGAAATTGCTGACTGTAGAGGGTCATCTGAATTTATAAAAACCTATATATAAACTACTATTATCAGAAAAACATTACCTGCCTTGTGTACACATTATGAATACAAGTTATTCTATATAATTTAAAGTATAATCTACAGTAAATCAGGTGTTGGTATGTGCTGGTCTCCCATGCAATACACCTTCCTTCACTTTCTTCTGCATTTTGGCTTACCCTAGGAAAGGTGTAGTAATAGTAATTTATTTTTAAGACATTATGAAGCTCATTTTCAAAACACTTACTTACAAAGTTGCATAGGTTACTAAAGGGGCACATTTTCAAAGCACTTAGACTTACAAAGTCTTTGTAAGGCTAAGTGCTTTGAAACTACACCTCTCTGCATCCCTATTTACATAAAAGATATGGTGTAAATTCAGTGTGTTCTTGTTTGTATTAATAGAAGTTATTTGGGTCTTGAGCATGGATCTAGCTACAGACCATCTCAATAGAATATACGTGTGAGTTTCCACCTATGCTAGCTGCCTATCCACCATGCTGACGTCTCCATGGCTCTACCTTCCTGTCGGATAGCTTATCAGACTGATGTTGACTGTTGGATCTCATGGCAACAACAGTCGGTAGGCTGTCTGACATTTTGGTGTCTTTCATCTGACCTGCTTTGTCTGCTCACTCATCTCAAGGTGTGTTACCATCGTACATCAGCAAGTGCAATCCTTTAGATCCAAATGTATCTCCAGATGTGTTTTACTGTCTTGTAGCTGTGGTTTGCAATGTTGCAAAGTCTGCTGCAAAGATTAAAAACAGAAATGGCAATGGGACTGGAAGTTTTCAGTGTAGAAAATATATTTGTGAACTCTTTCATGTGAGTAAATATCAAAGATGTTGGATAAGGAAAGATGCGAAATGTTTGGGACCTTGCCTGATGCTTTAAGCAGCTTGGAAATATTCCATAGAATTTTTACTTAGCAGTGACAAATTTATCTATTAAGCATCCTGCTTAAGTTCTAGTAGTCTGACCAAATTCCATTATAGATTGTACAGTACAATACAGTCTGTTTCATTTAAATTACAGAACTCTTAATGAATGTCATGTTATTGAGAAAACAGCTTTTCCTTATCAGGAATGCTTTGCATCTCAAAGAAAAATCTTTTATTCTGTATGAATGCATTTGCATTAGATTTGATTAAGACTTCATTTACAATAGCATTCCAGGAATTTTACATTATATTTTAAGAGATTATTGCATATTTTTATTTTGCCAAAGGATATTTTCCAGGTTTAGGTTCACCTAACCTATAGAACTGTAAAAACATTTGTAGTTTCTTCTGGTCTAGTTTTATTTTTCTGACTTGTCAATCCCTAGTGTGTGTTCTGAATATGTTGTTTAGTTGGGGAGGGACTCTCTTGTCCTTTACTTCAACTCCCCCCCCCCCCCCCCCCCCCCCCACAATTGAAGAAGAAGTATAATCAATCAGGGCAGCTGTTAAGTCGGGTTATTTTTAGCACAGGGGCTCACTGCATGTAAAGATGGCTGTTAGTGGTGCAGTTCTGATGCAAGTCATAGATATGAGACATAAGTGGTAGTATTTGCTTTCTATGTATTTTATTGTTGGTGTTATATTGTATTTTCTTTTCTTGTAAATTGCTTTGATTTAAGCAGTCTATAAAAGCGTAAAATAAATAAAATTAGACCCTGTAGTAAAATAACACAATTTAACAGTAGTCCACGTTGATAACGTCTCCTCCCCCTTTAATATTGTAAATATTATGCAAACAGTATTTGTGCCTTCTTGTGCACCAATTTCTTATTCCAGCTCTTTGGAGTGTTTTCTTTTTAATCGATTACTTTTTATGGCCAGCAGTTTTGTTTTGTTGTTTTGAGCTGCCATCAGTTATTTGCAACCACCAAGGGTTTCCCCCCTTATTTTACATCCCTTTCCCAACTTAATCAGTCCACTTATTAAAGCTGTAGACCATGGTTCATGGAAAAGGGGTCTTAAATCTCTCCTACCCAGTGGCTCTGCATGCTTCCTCCATAGCATCCCCAGTAAGCATGAATCAAGGCGGTTTACATATAACTACAGGTACTTGCACTGGCCCAGATGGGCTCACAATCTAAGTATATTGTACCTGGGGCAATGGAGGGCTAAGTGTCTTGCCCAGGGTCACACGGTTCCCCAGGATCTTAACCCACTGCCAACTGGTAGGCAGCAGTGGGAATCGGAACCTGGTTTCCCAGGTCTGCAACTCACTGCACTAACTATTAGGCCACCCCTCCACTCATGGCAGTACACATCACGGTTATTGGACTGGGCGCCTATTTTGTTTTAATTTATTTTTAAAAAGCAAATACAGAATCTTTTGTGTTGCTTTATACAGATGCACAAAGGTTTTACTTTGTGGTTCTAAACTTTTTGATTAGTTAAGCGTTTTGCCGTGTAAAACTAAAAGAGAGAAGGTATCCTACCTGAGCAAGCATGCACACTAGAACCAGGAAGCATTTTTAATGTTTAAGTTGTACTGTAATTCCAGCTTTTAAGTTCTATCTTTAATATTTACATACTGAACTTTGTAACATGTCTTTTCATGTCAAAATGTTGACAAATGAATTTTTGGTTATTTATGTTAAGCTTCAAAAAAGTGTAAAATAGAGATGGGGGGTGTTAATGTTTATTTTATTTTAATCATCTCAATAAAAGTTATGTCTTAAGCCCAGAGTGTTTTCTGTTATTTCACTGGTAATATTCCCCCTGAATCTTTGTTTCTTGGTCAGGAAACATGTCCTTGTACTTTTTAGAGGACTTCCAACTTGACCTCTGTTCTAGGTGGGACTGACTGGTAGTTTCTGTTAACTTGATGACCATTTTTTTCCATTTAGCTGGCTCAAATGTGCATTGCGTTGTGTGCATTTTACTACTGAGGTATGACACTCATTACATTCCATAGTGGGAGGTTTGAAGTGCATTATATTTTATGATGTTTATTCAAAGGAGGATTGTTGTGCAACTCTTTCTATGTGAACCTTTCACCACACAAATTACTGTTCTCTCTTTAAATTGTCCATTTTCCAGCACTGAAATCCCTTCCTTGTATCAAAACACACTTTCATTTATATGGTTAGGATTATTTCCCCTGATTGGTGCTGTCCATGATTTTTCTGTAGTTGAACTGAGAGGTAACAGCTTTTAATCTGGTGTATGAAAGGTGGGTTAGCGCACAGTTCAAAGAAAAGCAAGGGTTTTTTTTTGTTTGTTTTTTATAGAATGTGATAGCCATCAAATCCTAGCCATTCTGGGCAGATTTTTCACTGCTTGTCAGGAGCATGAATAATAATTCTGTGTTTACTCCTTCATGTTGGACTTTCTTTACACAGCCTACATTGAATCCATACTATAAGTACCTCTGACTTTCTATATATCTTGGAAAAGTAGGTAGAACAATTACCTACTCATTCTACTAAAAACTAGGAGTTCTCATGAAGTCACTTTGTGCTAAAAGCTGTTTCCTGCAGAACAAAACATTGCTTCAGCTGATATGTGTAAGTGAACAGCTCTGCTCCTGGTTTTTTGTTTGTTTTTTTTTAATGGAATTTCTGTTAGTCTTAATACTGTTCCCTATTATTTACCCTAGCAGAAATTCCATAAAACAAACCAGTAGCAGATTTAAAATGCAGTGGAGAAAATGTTTTTTTTTTTTTTTCACTCAATGCACAATTAAGCTATAGAATTTATTGCCAGAGGAAGAGACCTTAAACAATTACTAGTTAGATCTGGTGGAATATCACTACTTATCCCTGGGAGTGAGCAACAAGGAATGGGTCTATTGTTTTTGGTGTGCTGGACACTTCCTAGCAATCCAGCTTGGTCATGGTCAGACAGGATGCTGGGCTTAATGGACCCATGATCTGACTCTGCAGGGAACGTCTTATGCACGCTTATCTAGTCACAGCACATGATGGACCCGATTCATCAAGCTCTTTTGCCATAGATTTGGACCTTAATTGATGGTGACATTTCCCTGTTTTAAATGTGCCCAGAAGAAATTTGGGGTGTATACTATCCCTCTGCTTTTTGGGGGGGACAGAAGTAACTATTTATTTTAACCAGTACTTTGTAAATATTCAAAAGTATGTTTGCATTGCCTAGTGGACAATTTATGCTAGAGTCCTCTTCATAAATAAAAGTACTGTTTGTAACTTTTATGGTGGCTCATATAATGGTTTGGTTTTCCTTCCAGGCTTGCTTTATCTGCTATGCCTGCTCCCTTTCCCAGGCAAGGAGTCACCTATCATCCCATAAGTCTGACTGACTGTATAGATAAGCCAAGCTCTCCCTTCCTTTTCTCTGCTGGATTCTGCTGTGCTTCACAGAACTTAAACTTTTGCCAGGGGCTAATTAAATATGGATGATAACAGATTTACAGTTCCAACTAACAAAAGTGATAAATGTAACAGCAACATGGCAAAGGTTATTGCCACCTTAGTCTATGGAGCTTATTTACTAAATTACCACACATTAACAGCATGACTGCTAAGGTGGCATTCAATTAATTACATCTTTGAAGTTACTATTTTGTTAGTGGCATTACTCAGTGGCGTATCCATTCAAGGTGTGTCTCTTCCAGGCCCAAGCTCTCGCAATTCACTCCCTCCTGTGCCATAAAATCACCTCCCGTCTTCCCCCAGGCAGCACCAGCAGCACTCATAGCTGGCCTGCATCAGGGCTTTCTTAACCATTCCGCCCCTTCTGATGTAACGTCCTGTTTTCTGAAGGGTGGGACAGTTCAGACAGAGAACCAGTGCAGGCAGCAGGAAGCCTATGGGTGCTTCTGGCGCTGCCCAGACAAAGACTGGAGGTGATTTTAAGGTACAGGTGGGGAGAGGGAGAAGGGAGAGAGATGCAGTATGAGATGCACCCCCTGTTCAAAATTCCTTGGCATTACCCGTTAATGTATAGTAACAACCAGTGCATTAACTGCAAGGCACAGTTCACACAATGTTCTGCATTTGCACATGCTAATTGTCGCATTCAAACACCTGTTGGCTGATAATGAAGCACAGTCAATGTTTAAGCAAAACACTGCTGGCACTGAATGCCAGTTTCATTGCTGACCCAGAAGTATTATCTGGTTGGCAGTGATACTCGGATCTCTAACCAGATAAAGTTAGAATATCCTGTTTGCCTTCTTGTTGGCACTTATCTAGTTAGCAGCACCTGTCAATCGAATAAATGCAGAGTGTCACGCTAACATAGCATAAACCCTGTGTCAAATATCCCCCTAAATGATTTATTGTAGCTTGAACTTTCAGAGACTAAATCCACAAAATGGCACTCGTCAGTTGGAATGGATATTAAAGGTGATGTATACATTTTTGTAATTAAATTTTAATGGCAAAGATTATTTTTAAGAACATTTATAATCAGCCAATCCAACTTCATTGACGGTGACCAAGCTACCTTTTGTTGCTTGCCTGTCCCAGTGGCTTAGCTGGCAAGTGCTGTGCTCTACAACAGAAATGGTCTATGTCTTCAGCTCCTCATACCTTTTTTTTTTTTAATAGTACCTCAAGGTGAGAGTTACAGTCAGATATACTAGATATTTTACCTTTTCTGGAGGGCTTACAATTTGTACCTGAGGCAATGGAGGTTTAAGTGTCTTTGCCAAGATCACATGGTGCAGCAGCAGGATTTGAACTTGGATTTGGTGGTTGACTCTACTTCTTGGAAGCAGCTTCATAGCCCTTGATGGAAGGGAGGGCTATGGTCATTGCTTAAGGGTCACTCTTAGGGGTGAATTCTCTATAGTTCACCTAAAGTTGGGTGTCGGAATTATATGCACAAAGCGTGAATTCTATATTAGCAATTCTACACGTGAGTTCACATTTACACGTTTAACTTTAGGTGTAACTGCTTACATCATGTCAAGGGCTGGTGTAAATACGCATGTAACTGATAGTATTCTATAACCTTAGTGCAGAAGTACAGGGCATGTCCCTGACCTGCCCATGCCTCTCCCACATCCACACCCTCTTGCAGTTATGTGCTATAGCATCCTACATGCAGTAACTTGCATAATTACTAATTTATGCCAATTAGCACCTAATGACATCAATTATCACCAGGAATTGGTTGTTAGTGCCAATTAGCAGCTAATTTGTCAGTTAAATTGTGTGCATAATTTTATATGCTGAGTGTAAAATTGGGCACACAAAATTATAGAATTAGGCACACTGGTTGGATTTAGAGCCCATATTTTAAGGGATCTGAAAGTACGCCTGGTATATGGGCCCCAGCTGAAAACTGTCACTGCAATGCCTAGATCAGAGGGATCATTTATTGACGGTTAGCATCTGTGAACACTATTAGTAAATGACCCTCCCCCCAAGTGTTTTGGTTAGGGGAGGGGAAGGAAAGAGAAAAGATATGGGAATACAACTCCTGGGTAGCTGTGAATGAAGGCTCAGATCCCAACCCTGGTTCCAAATAAGCCTAAAGTATAAAGGAGCAGCATCTGGGTTGCTTCTAGTCAGGGCTTTTTTTGAGGGGGTACTTGGGGGTACTGAGTACCGGCACCTTTTCCACTGTCTGCTAAACTTGACCCATGGTTCTCATATTTTAATGAAAGAGCTCAGGTTCTACATACAAATTCTACTTTGTCATAGATTGTATGACTAGTTGCAGAGGTCCTGGCTATTGCAGGGTGGGTCCCTCAACGATCACTCCACCCCTGAAGGGGGTGGCCTGGTATTTGAGTACCAGCACCTTTTTTGCTAGACAAAATGCACTGCTTCTAGTTCACCTTTAAGAAAAAGAGGACAAAATTGAGTTACTTTATGTGGGTCTTCTGAGTGGTGAGTCATTCATCTGATTTCAGGTTTTGGTTTCACTAAGTGCCAGTTTCACTAACTGTAATCCATTTATGTTTTTGTGAAGGTCACAAGCCAACCTGCCAGAGCTATTGATAAAGTTGATAGGGGTGTTATCTCCAAATAGCTAAAGGAAGCCCTGACCCCTTTGGCATAATGTACAGCTAGAGCAAATTAAGGCAAAGGCAAACTAGGCACATGCCTAGGGTTGAAAAGTTATGGGGTCCTGCTAGATATGCTGAGGAATCAGGAGTTTAGGATTGCTAATTGTCCCCCCCCCCCCCCCCCAGGATTGTATACATTTGTAAATAAACTGGTTTTGAAGCCAGAATGATGGCTAAACTGTCTGGATATTTTTCAGAGTTGAGCTCTCCAGTCCTTCTCCTTCCAAAGAAGAAACTGCGGTAGGATCCAACCACTAGAAAGACTGCTCCAATCACAGGAAGGAGGGGCTGATCTGAAAGGGCTGTAGGGAAATTATTCTGCACAGGGTCTTACAGAGGGAGTCAGTGGAACAAGTGAGTGTCTTGGAGGAGGAGTGGCGAGTAAGGTTGTTGGGTACAAATGTTAAAGGAACGGGGTGAAGTGTGAGAGGACTATTGCAAGCTCAGAAAAGCAACTGGCAGCAAATGCAAGAACTTTAGATGGTGGGAAGGGGACACTAAACGAGCACATGAACAGAAGTAGCATAGCATCAGTAGAGTGTATGTGTCTGAAAATATGACAAGAGTGCACACGTTTGTGGCTGATTGGTGGTGAATGGATGACGTATGAATCAAGTGCAACACAGCGTGTATGTTTCTGTGTCTTTGTTGGGGACCAGCTCATATCCTTTGAAATTTCATCTGGTGTGGAGAAGTCAACTGGTACAAATGTACCTGTCTGCACAGTAAGTGAAGGAGTTTTCAGTCTAAAGAATTTACCAAGCTAGCTATTAAGTTACCTGGGCAAATTCCTTTGAAAACTGTTTTATTACCTCCACTCTGCCTTTATCCTTTCAGAAACATCAAGCAAAGCTAATAGATATTATTTTCCTTCTTCCATTTGTGCAGCTTTTTCACATGTAAAGCTGTGTAAATTTATACCTCAGATAACATTGCCTATAGATCTCATGCTTTCAGGCAGCCCACCCTTGGCACCTCTGGTTTGTAATAGAGGCAGTGGAGGGAGAAAATGATTTGCAACTCTACCCTGGTTCTCAGCTCATTATTGCAGAGCTGCCAAGTTATCCATTGCCAGGAGGGAGACCCTCAGTCTGGTTGCTGAATTGTGCTATTTGTTGTCCTTGATTTTACCCTTTGAAACCAGCACTTCAGGTTCCATAGTGCATCAGGATAGACTTGTCAGAAATCCAGTACTGGCCTAAAATGGTCTCTCCTGGAACTCCCCAGCTCTGTTAAGTCACTCCGGGGCCCATTTACAGAGCAGTGTTAAGTTCAACATGTCTGCCAGCAGTAGTTACAGCATAGGCGCCCGGTATAAGAGGCTTGGGGAGGCGGAGCCTGATGACATCACTAGTTTCACGTGGCGCCCCCCCCCCCCCGCGACGACACCGACACGCGACCCAGTTCCGCCCGCCCGGGGCTCGGACAGACTCACCGACGATGCGATCAGCTGATCGCAGTAGTTCCGCCCGCTCGGGCTCTCACTGGCGCTCTGCGGTCCTGTGCCTCGCCCCCAGGCAGCCAGTCAGTCAGCCTCCTCGCTGCTCGCTCCCGTGCTGCATAGGCAGGAACACGCGGGAGGCAGGGGCGCCTCACGTAGGGAAAGCAGTGCACTGCAGGCTCAAGGCTGGCTGGTAAGAAGAACAATTAGGACAGGGAGCCAGGAACAGAGACTCCGCTGCCTATAGTGAAGACCTAATTTCCCAGCAGATGGTGATGACTTCCTGACCTGCACTGAGCACAGATAGCAACAGAATCGGATACTGGACCAGCATGATCAGAAAAAGTCACCAGACTACAAAAGTAGAAAAGATCATTTTATTTTCATTATAGTGTTTGGAATATGTCCACTTTGAGAATCAGGTGCTCAACATTAAAAGTTTATATTTATTTACTTATTTATGGCATTTTATCCCACATTAAACATGAATTAGGGTGTTTTGTGGCTCTACATGAGAATTGTGATGATATGATCCCTTGTTTCATATTGTTGACGGTCTGCATTTTCCGTATGGGTGGTATATTGGTGTATTAGGTTCTGCCCAGTGTAATATTTATGGTACAGAAGGTTCTGAATGTATTTTTGCACAAAGTTGTGCATAGTGTTTTGCAGTTGAGCGACTGCTTAGAATATGCTTTGAGCAACCACTTTATTCTTTGACATATGATACATATCTAATATCTAAATTTAATAAAAGGTGTTGTGACTTTTATTTTTATTTATTTATTTTTTCTGTGTGTTATCAGACAATTATGGATTTAAGCTCCACCCCTGGCCCCACCCCTAACCCGCCCCCTTTAGCCTCCCCAAACAGTTGGGCCACCGACCGCCTATGAGTTACAGGTCTAGTGTGTGCCATTTCTGTGGGGAGAGAACCCCCCCCCCCCCCAGGAAATGGTTAGCACGGTGGTAATTGGGCAGCACATTACCACAGGAGCCCTTAACGCCACCTCATTGGGTGGTGGTAAGGGCTCCTCGCTGCATGGCCACATAGTAAGAGTTTTCGTACCGCATGGACATTTTGGGGGCTTTTTACCCACTGCAGTGAAATGAGTCCTGGCTCGCAGGAAAAACTGCTCTGCATTTTTCCCAGCTACTTCTGGAGGGTTGAGGTGTGGGTGGGGGGTCATGATAGGGGGCCTGCAAGTATGTTTGCCTAGGGCCCAATATAGTGTTAATCCAGCCCTTTGTACAGCATTTATAAACTATATCTACTGTAAAATGACACTTCTTTTATAATTTCCACATAAGTACATAAGTAGTGCCATACTGGGAAAGACCAAAGGTCCATCTAGCCCAGCATCCTGTCACCGACAGTGGCCAATCCAGGTCAAGGGCACCTGGCACGCTCCCCAAACGTAAAAACATTCCAGACAAGTTATACCTAAAAATGCGGAATTTTTCCAAGTCCATTTAATAGCGGTCTATGGACTTGTCCTTTAGGAATCTATCTAACCCCTTTTTAAACTCCGTCAAGCTAACCGCCCGTACCACGTTCTCCGGCAACGAATTCCAGAGTCTAATTACACGTTGGGTGAAGAAAAATTTTCTCCGATTCGTTTTAAATTTACCACACTGTAGCTTCAACTCATGCCCTCTAGTCCTAGTATTTTTGGATAGCGTGAACAGTCGCTTCACATCCACCCGATCCATTCCACTCATTATTTTATACACTTCTATCATATCTCCCCTCAGCCGTCTCTTCTCCAAGCTAAAAAGCCCTAGCCTTCTCAGCCTCTCTTCATAGGAAAGTCGTCCCATCCCCACTATCATTTTCGTCGCCCTTCGCTGTACCTTTTCCAATTCTACTATATCTTTTTTGAGATACGGAGACCAGTACTGAACACAATACTCCAGGTGCGGTCGCACCATGGAGCGATACAACGGCATTATAACATCCGCACACCTGGACTCCATACCCTTCCTAATAACACCCAACATTCTATTCGCTTTCCTAGCCGCAGCAGCACACTGAGCAGAAGGTTTCAGCGTATCATCGACGACGACACCCAGATCCCTTTCTTGATCCGTAACTCCTAACGCGGAACCTTGCAAGACGTAGCTATAATTCGGGTTCCTCTTACCCACATGCATCACTTTGCACTTGTCAACATTGAACTTCATCTGCCACTTGCACGCCCAATCTCCCAGTCTCGCAAGGTCCTCCTGTAATCGTTCACATTCCTCCTGCGACTTGACGACCCTGAATAATTTTGTGTCATCGGCGAATTTAATTACCTCACTAGTTATTCCCATCTCTAGGTCATTTATAAATACATTAAAAAGCAACGGACCCAGCACAGACCCCTGCGGGACCCCACTAACTACCCTCCTCCACTGAGAATACTGGCCAAGCAAACCTACTCTCTGCTTCCTATCTTTCAACCAGTTCTTAATCCATAATAATACCCTACCTCCGATTCCATGACTCTGCAATTTCTTCAGGAGTCTTTCGTGCGGCACTTTGTCAAATGCCTTCTGAAAATCCAGATATACAATATCAACCGGCTCCCCATTGTCCACATGTCCACATGTCCATATATTTGAAACATTAGCATGTAGTCTTAGCACATAAATTATTAATTATAATTATTTAATTTCTTATATACCACATGCAAGCTGGTGTCCATTCAGGTACAGTAAGTATTTTTCTGTTCATTGTAGAAAGGGTTTAATCTCTGACAGGCTTGAATATTTAATAACTGAGACAATTGAGCTTTGGGATTAAGTGGGAGAGAATTTGAACGATAGTACTTTATTGTGAGCTTTATCACAGTTTTTGCAAGGGATGGGAGAAACTGGGTACTGTGACTGCTTATATACGGTCTCCTGCCAGTTTTTTTCCTGTATTTGTTGAACTTGTTTGTTTTGGGTTTTTTTTTACATTGAGATACTAAACAGTGGTTAGGCTATTTAACATCCTATGAGCTTAACATCACATGACCCTGGGAATTAAAAACAACTCATTGAACATCCGGAATGTCTGTCATATGGGAAAGCAGCAAGTAGTATTGTATGCAGACTCTGTAAGTAATGCATGTCATAGAAGGGATGGCTAAAGTGAGGTTGCTTACCTGTAACGGGGGTTCGCTGTGGACAGTGATATTGGACCTGCTTCCTAGAGGTCAGAAAAGAGTGGAAGCCTTTCTGACCATATATCAGTGTGTGCCCACCTCGAGGCAACTGCTATCCTTCCTGTCTGAAGAGTGAATGAGGTGTCCATGGCTTCAACCAGAGGGGAAGACAGGAGGGTTTATGTGGCTGGCTTATCCAATGGTTCATGGAGAAACCCTATTGCAGGTAAACAATCTCACTTTCTCTGTGGACAAGCAGGAGCAGGTAGCCATACTGAAATGGCTTCTGAGCAAAGGCTACACGAGCAGAGAATGAGTTGCCATCAGGCCATCCCTTGCCCCGCAGAAGCTATGGTAGGTTGAAGCATCAAGTGATGAAAGAATGTTGTGCACAGCGAGCAATCAACTTTATTATAATAATCATATTTGCATTGAAAACAAAAACAGAACAGCTTATTCTTGCCAGTGTATGAAAAACAGCGATGAGTGTATACCAATATTTGAAAAATACTTGTTTGTTTTATGACATGCTTGCAACCGGAATTGATAAGAAGGTGGTAAAGCAATTCATTACAGCCTAGTGTAGAAAGGGCTTGCACCAGTCAGAGGTAACAAATTTACAAGTCAGATCAGAACATCCTGGAGACCAGATCTGCCAGAACTACCGTCTGCACCCATGGGATGGTCCAAACAACAGGGCACAGTAAATGTGGGAACAGATCATGGGCTGCCTTGCAGATCTCATGAAGTGAAGATTTTTATTTATTTTGTCAATTATACCCCACATTATAAAATAGACTATTGTTTCAATGTGGCTTGCAATACAAATTTAGGGAGAACAACAGATGATCTAATAGTATAGAAATTTTCATAGCTACCTATTTACATTGTAATTCACTGCTGTATAGCCATAAGTACATAAGCATCGCCATGCTGGGACAGACCAAGGATCCATCAAGCCCAGCACCCTGTCACCAACAGTGGCCAAAAGAACAAGCAGTTTGTCCCACCCATAATGGACTCTTGTCAAATTTTACATTTAGGACACTGTATAATGGCGTAGATTGTATTTAAAGTGTCTTGTATGTAGTGTATGATTTATGTGGTTTCTTCATAAAAGTATTTTTTTGAAGAAGGCCTTTAGCTGTTTCCGGAATTTTAGATAGTTGTTCATGCATCTAACATCTCTTGGCAGTGAGTTCCATGTTTTGGTACCTAGATAGTTGAAGCTGGATGCATATGTGGATTTGTATTTCAGGCCTTGGCAGTGTTGGAAATGTAGAATCATACAGTTGTGAGATTCTTTGATAGTGTTTCATGTTGGAAGGTTGATTAAATTTGTCATGTAACCTGCAGCATCACCATGGATAATTCTATAAATCGTGGAGCATAGCTTAAAGGCTATATGTGCTTTGATCAGTAGCCAGTGAAGGCTATTCAGTAGAAGGTGAGCTGTGTTGAATTTTGATTTGCCGTATATGAGTCTCACGGCTGTGTTCTGGGCTGTTTGTAATTTTTTGAGGACTAATTCTTTGCAACCTGCATACACAACATTCTCCGAGGACAAGGAGGCTGCTTGTTCTCACTGATGGGTGACGTCCACGGCAGCCCCTCCAATCGGAATCTTCACTAGCAAAAGCCTTTGCTAGCCCTCGTGCGCCGATGCGCACCCCGCATGCGCAGCCGTCTTCCCGCCCGAAACCGGCTCGTGCCAGCCAGTCTTCTTTTGTCCGCGCTCGGTACGGTCGTGTTACGCCGTTCGCGCCCCTTAAGTCGACCTCGCGCGTCTTTTTTGACTTTTCGCTATAAAAAAAAAATTAAAAAAAGGATTTCAGAAGAAGACCTTTTCGGTCTTTTTCCCTTTCCTCTATTTTCAGTTTTTGCCCCATTAAGTTTCTTTTCGTCTTCGGGGTAGGCCCTTTTGAGACCTCGGGTCGAATTTTTTCTCCCCCTCTTTTTGGTGCCGTACACAATCACGAGTTTTGATCTCGCCGGCGTGATTTTTCTGCCCATGTCATCGAAGTCTCCCAGCGGCTTCAAGAAGTGCACCCAGTGCGCCCGGGTAATCTCGCTCACTGACAGGCATGCGTCGTGTCTTCATTGTCTGGGGGCTGGGCATCCCCTTCCCGGTGGTTGTGGAGGACGAGCCCAGGGCTGAAATGTTTGAGCTCCTGGACTATCCTCCTCCACCTAAGGAAGCGTCCACAGTACCCATGTATCATGTCCTCAAAAAGACATTGCTGGCGAACTGGACCAAGCCATTAAGTAATCCCCACATTCCCAAGAAGATCGAGTCCCAGTACCGGATCCATGGGGACCCAGAGCTGATGCGCACTCAGTTGCTTCACGACTCTGGAGTTGTGGATTTGGCCCTAAAGAAGGCTAAGAGTTCTAGGGAGCATGCTTCGGCGCCCCCGGGCAAGGACTCTAGAACCTTAGACTCCTTTGGGAGGAAGGCCTACCATTCTTCTATGCTCGTGGCCAAAATCCAGTCTTACCAGCTCTACACGAGCATACACATGCGGAACAATGTGCAGCAGTTGGCGGGCTTGGTGGACAAGCTCCCCCCTGAGCAAGCCAAGCCATTTCAGGAGGTGGTCAGGCAGTTGAAGGCGTGCAGAAAATTCCTGGCCAGAGGGGTGTATGACACCTTTGATGTTGCATCCAGGGCCGCTGCTCAAGGTGTGGTGATGCGCAGACTCTCATGGCTGCGTGCCTCCAACCTGGAGAATAGGATCCAGCAGCGGATTGCGGACTCGCCTTGCCGTGCGGATAACATTTTTGGAGAGAAAGTCGAACAGGTGGTAGAGCAGCTCCACCAGCGGGATACCGCTTTCGACAAGTTCTCCCGCCAGCAGCCTTCAGCTTCTACCTCTTCAGGTAGACGATTTTTTTGGGGAAGGAAGACTGTTCCCTACTCTTCTGGTAAGCGTAGGTACAATCCTCCTTCTCGACAGCCTGCGGCCCAGGCTAAGCCCCAGCGCGCTCGCTCTCGTCAGCAGCGTGCGCCTCAGCAAGGCCCCTCGGCTCCCCAGCAAAAGCAAGGGACGAGCTTTTGACTGGCTGCAGCAGAGCATAGCCAACATCCAAGTGTCAGTGCCGGGCGACCTGCCGGTCGGAGGGAGGTTGAAAGTTTTTCACCAAAGGTGGCCTCTCATAACCTCCGATCAGTGGGTTCTCCAAATAGTCCGGCAAGGATACACCCTCAATTTGGCCTCAAAACCTCCATATTGTCCACCGGGAGCTCAGCTTCCAACACAAGCAGGTACTTGCAGAGGAACTCTCTGCCCTTCTCAGCGCCAATGCGGTCGAGCCCGTGCCATCCGGGCAAGAAGGGCTGGGATTCTATTCCAGGTACTTCCTTGTGGAAAAGAAAACAGGGGGGATGCATCCCATCCTAGACCTAAGGGCCCTGAACAAATATCTGGTCAAAGAAAAGTTCAGGATGCTTTCCCTGGGCACCCTTCTTCCCATGATTCAGGAAAACGACTGGCTATGCTCTCTGGACTTGAAGGACGCCTACACGCACATCCCGGTACTGCCAGCTCACAGACAGTATCTGAGATTTCAGCTGGGCACACGTCACTTCCAGTACTGTGTGCTACCCTTTGGGCTCGCCTCTGCGCCCAGAGTGTTCATGAAGTGCTTGGCTGTAGTAGCAGTGGCACTTCGCAGGCTGGGGGTACACGTGTTCCCATATCTCGACGATTGGCTGGTGAAGAACACATCCGAGGCAGGAGCTCTACAGTCCATGCAGATGACTATTCGCCTCCTGGAGCTACTGGGGTTTGTGATAAATTATCCAAAGTCCCATCTTCTCCCAGTGCAGAGACTCGAATTCATAGGAGCTCTGCTGGATTCTCGGACGGCTCGTGCCTATCTCCCAGAGGCGAGAGCCAACAACTTCTTGTCCCTCGTCTCGCGGGTGCGAGCGTCCCAGCAGATCACAGCTCGGCAGATGTTGAGATTGCTGGGCCACATGGCCTCCACAGTTCATGTGACTCCCATGGCCCGCCTTCACATGAGATCTGCTCAATGGACCCTAGCTTCTCAGTGGTTTCAGGCTGCTGGGGATCTAGAGGACGTGATCCACCTGTCCACGAGTTTTCTCAAATCCCTGTATTGGTGGACGATTTGGTCCAATTTGACTCTGGGACATCCAAATTCCTCAGCCACAAAAAGTGCTGACTATGGATGCGTCTCTCCTGGGGTGGGGAGCTCATGTCGATGGGCTTCACACCCAGGGAAGCTGGTCCCTCCAGGAACGCGATCTGCAGATCAATCTTCTGGAGTTACGAGCGGTCTGGAACGCTCTGAAGGCTTTCAGAGATCGGCTGTCCCACCAAATTATCCAAATTCAGACAGACAACCAGGTTGCCATGTATTACATCAACAAGCAGGGGGGCACCGGATCTCGCCCCCTGTGTCAGGAAGCCGTCAGCATGTGGCTCTGGGCTCGCCGTCACAGCATGGTGCTCCAAGCCACATACCTGGCAGGCGTAAACAACAGTCTGGCCGACAGACTGAGCAGGATCATGCAACCTCACGAGTGGTCGCTCAACTCCCGAGTGGTGCGCCAGATCTTCCAAGTGTGGGGCACCCCCTTGGTAGATCTCTTTGCATCTCGAGCCAACCACAAGGTCCCTCAGTTCTGCTCCAGGCTTCAGGCCCACGGCAGACTGGCATTGGATGCCTTCCTTCTGGACTGGGGGGAAGGTCTACTGTATGCTTATCCTCCCATACCTCTGGTCGGGAAGACTTTGTTGAAACTCAAGCAAGACCGAGGCACCATGATTCTGATTGCTCCTTTTTGGCCGTGTCAGATCTGGTTCCCTCTTCTTCTGGAGTTGTCCTCCGAAGAACCGTGGAGATTGGAGTGTTTTCCGACCCTCATCACACAGGACGAAGGGGCGCTTCTGCATCCCAGCCTCCAGTCTCTGGCTCTCACGGCCTGGATGTTGAGAGGGTAGACTTTGCCTCTTTCGGTCTGTCAGAGGGTGTCTCCCGCATCTTGCTTGCTTCCAGGAAAGATTCCACTAAGAGGAGTTACTTCTTTCTATGGAGGAGGTTTGCCGTCTGGTGTGACAGCAAGGCCCTAGATCCTCTCTCTTGTCCTACACAGACCCTGCTTGAATACCTTCTGCACTTGTCTGAGTCTGGTCTCAAGACCAACTCTGTAAGGGTTCACCTTAGTGCAAACAGTGCATACCATTACCGTGTGGAAGGTAAGCCGATCTCAGGACAGCCTTTAGTTGTTCGCTTCATGAGAGGTTTGCTTTTGTCAAAGCCCCCCGTCAAACCTCCTACAGTGTCATGGGATCTCAATGTCGTTCTCACCCAGCTGATGAAACCTCCTTTTGAGCCACTGAACTCCTGCCATCTGAAGTACTTGACCTGGAAGGTCATTTTCTTGGTGGCTGTTACTTCAGCTCGTAGAGTCAGTGAGCTTCAGGCCCTGGTAGCCCAGGCCCCTTACACCAAATTTCATCATAACAGAGTAGTCCTCCGCACTCACCCTAAGTTCTTGCCAAAGGTTGTGTCGGAGTTCCATCTGAACCAGTCAATTGTCTTGCCAACATTCTTTCCCCGTCCTCATTCCTGCCCTGCTGAACGTCAGCTGCACACATTGGACTGCAAAAGAGCATTGGCCTTCTATCTGGAGCGGACACAGCCCAACAGACAGTCCGCCCAATTGTTTGTTTCTTTTGATCCCAACAGGAGGGGAGTGGCTGTTGGGAAACGCACCATATCCAATTGGCTAGCAGATTGCATTTCCTTCACTTACGCCCAGGCTGGGCTGGCTGTTGAGGGTCATGTCACGGCTCATAATGTTAGAGCCATGGCAGCGTCGGTAGCCCACTTGAAGTCAGCCACTATTGAAGAGATTTGCAAAGCTGCGACGTGGTCATCTGTCCACACATTCACATCTCATTACTGCCTGCAGCAGGATACCCGACGTGACAGTCAGTTCGGGCAGTCAGTGCTTCAGAATCTGTTTGGGGTTTAGAATCCAACTCCACCCCCCTAGGCCCATGTTTTTGTTCTGTTCCAGGCTGCACTCTCAGTTAGTTGGATAAATTGTTAAGTCAATCTCAGTTATGTCCTCGTCGTTGCGAGGCCCAATTGACCATTGTTGTTGTTTTGAGTGAGCCTGGGGGCTAGGGATACCCCATCAGTGAGAACAAGCAGCCTGCTTGTCCTCGGAGAAAGCGAATGCTACATACCTGTAGAAGGTATTCTCCGAGGACAGCAGGCTGATTGTTCTCACAAACCCGCCCGCCTCCCCTTTTGGAGTTGTGTCTTCCCTTCTCTTTGTCTTGCTACATATGAGACTGGCCGGCACGAGCCGGTTTCGGGCGGGAAGACGGCCGCGCATGCTCGGTGCGCATTGGCGCGCGAGGGCTAGCAAAGGCTTTTGCTAGTGAAGATTCTGATTGGAGGGGCTGCCGTGGACGTCACCCATCAGTGAGAACAATCAGCCTGCTGTCCTCGGAGAATACCTTCTACAGGTATGTAGCATTCGCTTTGCAGTAATCCATAAGGGCCAGCACCACTGATTGAATTAATATGCAGAAGACGATTGTGGGAAAGCAGTTTCGTGTATGTTTCAGATTCCACATTGTATAGAACATTTTTTTTTGCATCAGTTCACGATCCAGTGTGTCTCGTAAGACTTTCAGATTGTCTGCTATTGGTTGCACTATTTGGTCTAAATTAATGGCAGTGAAGATGTCTTTGCTATGAGGCAATGCTAGTACTAGATATTGGACTTTTTCTTTGTTGAGTTTCAATTTGAATGCTGTTGTCCAGGATTCCATGGTGTTTATTCCTGATTTGATTTTCCATGTTATCTGTCGGTCCCTGTTGTGCCCAAGAAGGCGTGTCGAAAGTTCTTGGCCAGGGGCACTTAAGATACTTTTGATGTGGCATCCGGGATCTCTGCTCAAGGTATAGCAATATGCAGACTCTCATGTCTGCATGTTTCTGACTTGGAACACACTGTTTAGCAGCGGTTGATGGATGCTTCTTGCCAGGGGGATAACCTTTTTGGAGAGAAGGTTGAGGAGGTCACTGACCAAATCAAGAAGCATATTGATACAATTTCTTCTCTTTCCCGCCAGGCGCTTTCTGCATCCACCTCCTCATCTAAGAGGGTTTTTGGCAAGCCAAGGAGCAGTCCCTACTACTATTGTAGGTTTAAGTACATTCCTTTGGCTAATCAGCCTACTCAGGCTCAGCCCCAGCGTGCTCATTCATGTCAACAGCTTGCACCTAAGACCCCTGGTGCTCACCAGTTAAAGCAAGGGATGAGCTTTTGAGTGGCTCCAGCAGAGCATAGCCACAGCAATAGTGTCCATCCCAGACAACTTGGTCAGGGGGAGGCTAACGTTTTTTCACCAAAGGTGGCCTCTTATAATCTCCAACTGATGGGTTCTTCAAATATTCTGTCTCAGATATGCCCTGAGTTGACATCTCAAACCTCCAAATTGCCCACCGAGAGCTCATTCAGCTCTCAGCACAGGCAGGTACTTCCAGAGGAACTCTCCACCCTTCTAAAGGTCCATGCAGTCGAACCCGTTCCACCAGGGAAAGAGACCTGGGAGCATTTCAATTGCTAATCTATACATAAATAATTTTGAGAAAGAATGGATTGCCCACTGTCCTTTCCAGGATGCCATTATGAAGTGGTGGAGATATATTGACAACATTTTTATGTTGTGGAGTGGTACAATACAAGACCTATTGAATTTTATTAAATGGATAAATAGCTGTAATGAAGATATCCAATTCACTGAACAGCACTCTTATGAATGCATCACTTATTTGGATGTTGAAGTGCAAATTCATCAAAACAGTTTTGTAACCAAAGTTTACAAAAAACACACTGACAGAAATACATTTTTGTATAATTCCAACTGCCACCCGAAACAATTGAAGAATAGCCTTCCGTTTTCACAAATGTTAAGATTGAGATGTATATGCACTGAAATGCATACCTTCAAATCACAAGCCAAGAATTTGATGAAATATTTGGCCAAGAGAGGATATTCTAACACAGTTCTCAAAAAAGCCTACTGTAGAGCCAAATACAACAACAGGGAACTACTTCTGTCAAGCACCACCAAGAATAAAATCAACGGTAACACATTCACTATGGTGATGCAGTATAACGAAGCCAGTCCACATCTAGCTCAGATTGTTAGGAACAGATGGGAGATTATGCAAACCACTCCTGCACTCAGAAACGTCAACTTACGTATTGCCTTTTCAAGATGTAGCAACATCAAAGAGATGATTAGCCCTGCAGATTTGAAACTTCACAAAAAAACATGATGTCAATAAAATTCATGGTCATTTCAAATGTGGACTTTGTCAAATTTGTCCCATTACCAAACAGATCAAACAGTTTGTCAATCACAGTACAAATAAGACTTGCAATTTACGTCATTTTACAAATTGTTTGTCTGATCACGTTGTTTATGCGATCAGCTGTCCCTGTAATAAGACATATATAGGGATGACCACTAGAGCCCTTAAGATCAGAATTCTTGAGCACAGGTCTAATATTTGCAGACATGCTCGCAAAGAACCATTAGTTGAACACTGCCTGTCAAAAAATCATAGGTTTGAGGATTTGCAATGCTGTGCGATTGACAAAATTGATTCATCAAACAGAGGAGGGGATCGCAAGCTGAAACTACAAAGGAAAGAAGCCAAATGGATTTTCAATCTAAATACATTAGAACCAAATGGTTTAAACAGCTGCATAGATTGGAACGTTTTCTACTAAGTATCTCGTTAGCATTTTTTCTAAATTGATGAGCTTATTTAAACCAAATGTGCAAGTGATGACGCTGAGACGCCATTTTAGATTTTGAGCGTTTCCATTTTGAAGTGTGTATCCACGGGTGACTTTACTTTTATTCTGTGCTGATTTCTGCGATGTCTGATATAATTTTAATAACTTTTCTCCACACAGATTTACAGCATTAGTATTCTGCACTCAGTTCCTGATGAAACCTTGTTTTCGGGGTGAAATGGTGGCCCCCGTCGAACGCTAAGCAGAGGGTGCTTTTTAAAGCAGCACACAGCTAAGTGCCTTCTCATTTTTTTGATGCTGGTCATTTAAAATATGCTAACAGTAATCATAAGCTGTGTTGAATAGTAAGAGATACCTCAACTTTCTAGACAAAAAGCAAAATCATACTTAAACACCTGAAGGAGTTTTTATGCCCCATGATAGAACCTGAGCGATAGTTATAAAAATAAAATCATAACATCGCTTAAAACCCATGGCCGTGTGCCGACGGTTTCTGAGGGCTTTTCTCCTTAACAGTGTTAGAGCATGACTGTTTTCAAAAAATTTTTCACTAGAGTTTTGTATATCATAGTATTAGGTTACCCAATTTTGAACTCTAGTTCATACTGCAATTTTGTTTACTAACCTTTAGCATTTCTGGCTTTCCCTACCGGCAAGGGCAAGAAGCAGCATTTTTAATTTCTAACAGTTTCTATATCCCCTTAACAGGTCCTTCAATAGCTCTCTTCGGGGTGTGTGTGTGAGATTAAGGAGGGCAGGTAGGGAGGTGGAGTTTGTATTAGTTGTATTCTTGCATATGTTATTGCTGTTTTGTACTGTTTATTATATATCAATAAAAATTATTTAAATATAATTTCATAACAAAATGCCAATGCAAAATGTTCAAAAAGTACCTATTTTATAAAGGCTACCTAGGTATCTGTGTGTTTTCACAAAATAGATAATCATAATTATTTATACCTAATGTGCCTTTTCAGTAGTAGCTCAAGGCAAGTTGCATTCAGATATAGTAGATATTTCCCTGTTCTCAGAAGATGTAATAATCTTTTCTCCAAGCTGAATATTTATTTTATTTACATTTGTACCCCGCGCTTTCCCACTCATGGCAGGCTCAATGCGGCTTACATATTATATACAGGTACTTATTTGTACCTGGGGCAATGGAGGGTTAAGTGACTTGCCCAGAGTCACAAGGAGCTGTGCCTGAAGTGGGAATTGAACTCAGTTCCTCAGGACCAAAGTCGAAGGAATGGATCCTCAGGAGCTTAGTCAAGATCGGGAGGCGGGGCTGGTGGTTGGGAGGCGGGGATAGGGCTGGGCAGACTTATACGGTCTGTGCCAGAGCCGGTGGTGGGAAACGGGGATAGTGCTGGACAGACTTGTACGGTCTGTGCCAGAGCCGGGGTTGGGAGGCAGGGCTGGGGAGGTGAGGATAGTGCTGGGCAGACTTATACGGTCTGTGCCTGTGCCAGAGCCGGTGGTTGGGAGGTGGGGCTGGTGGTTGGGAGGCGGGGTAGTGCGGGGCAGACTTATACGGTCTGTGCCTGTGCCAGAGCCGGTGGTTGGGAGGTGGGGCTGGTGGTTGGGAGGCGGGGTAGTGCGGGGCAGACTTATACGGTCTGTGCCCTGAAGAGCACAGGTACAAATCAAAGTAGGGTATACACAAAAAGCAGCAAATATGAGTTATCTTGTTGGGCAGACTGGATGGACCGTGCAGGTCTTTTTCTGCCGTCATCTACTATGTTACTATGTAAAGTCCACCACACTAACCACTAGGCCACTTCTAGTCCTAACCTGTTCACTTTTCTTTGTAAGGGAGGTATTCTATTCCCTTTATAACTTTTACCACCCTTCTCTGAAACCTTTATAGTACCAATATATCTCTTTTTGAGATGGGGTAACCAGAACTTCACACAATATGCAAGGTGGGGAATTACCAGGGACTTATACAGAAGCATGATATTCTCTGTTTTGTTTTCCATCCCGTTTTCAAATAATCCCTAACATTCTGTTTGCTTTTTAAGCAGCTGTGGCACACTAGGCTGAAAATTATAAATGTATTATCTATTGATAACACCAAGATGGGAACTTCTAACGAAGAACCCAGCATTTTGTACCTGTAGTTGGGATTATTTTTCCCTATATGCATAGTAACATAGTAGATGTCGGCAGATAAAGACCTGTATGGTTCATCCAGTCTGCCCAATAAGATAAACTCATTACATATGGTATGTATACCTGTTCTTGGTTTATCCTTGCCATTTTTAGGGCATAGACCATAGAAGTCTGCCCGGCACTGGCCTTGTTCTGAAATTTCTGTAGTTGTCAAAGCCCCTGAAAAGCTCCACCCTGGCCCACCCAAATCTAATTCAGCCTCCATCAGCGCATAGACCGTAGAAGTCAGTCCGGCACTGGCTTTCCTATCTAATGTCCACTAATCTTCTTTGGATCTGATCCCTCTAAACAGGATTCCTTTGTGTTTGTCCCAGGCATTTTTGAATTCTGATACCGTTTTCATCTCTACCTCCTCCTGCGGCATTCCAGGCATCTACCAGGAGCCCTTACCACCATCTCAATGGGTGGCAGTAAGTACTCTCCCCCCCCCCACTACCAAATTGCCACACAGCAAGTGGTTTATTTCCAGCATGGCCATTTCTTAGAAAACAAAATGACAGCCTTTTACCTGCTGCAGTAAAAGGGGGCCTCAGCGTGCTTCAAAAATATTGGCTGATGCCAGCGCAGGCCCCCTTTTAGTACAGCTTAGTAAAATGGGCCTCTAGTTTGCAATCCACAAAAAGGCCATGGCCTCCTATCCCACGATTCTTAATTTCCTCAGGAGTCTCTCATGAAGGATTTTGTCAAACACCTTCTGAAAATCCATTAATTATATTTTAGAAAGTGGCTCACCATTATCCAGTTCTTTACACCTTCATAAAACAAAAATAGTAAAGAAAATCTTGCATTTGCTGAACCCAGGCTTTTCAGCTTGGAGAAGAGACGGCTGAGGGGAGATATGATAGAAGTGTATAAAATAATGAGTGGAATGGATCGGGTGGATGTGAAGCGACTGTTCACGCTATCCAAAAATACTAGGACTAGAGGGCATGAGTTGAAGCTACAGTGTGGTAAATTTAAAACGAATCGGAGAAAAGTTTTCTTCACCCAACGTGTAATTAGACTCTGGAATTCGTTGCCGGAGAACGTGGTACGGGCGGTTAGCTTGACGGAGTTTAAAAAGGGGTTAGATAGATTCCTAAAGGACAAGTCCATAGACCGCTATTAAATGGACTTGGAAAAATTCCGCATTTTTAGGTATAACTTGTCTGGAATGTTTTTACGTTTGGGGAGCGTGCCAGGTGCCCTTGACCTGGATTGGCCACTGTCGGTGACAGGATGCTGGGCTAGATGGACCTTTGGTCTTTCCCAGTATGGCACTACTTATGTACTTATGTACTTATGTACTTATGTCCATATGGTCAGTAATTTTGTTTTTTAGTATAGGTTCAACCATTTTGCCTGGTGCCAACATCAGACTTGATGGTCTATAGTTTCCTGGATTATCTCTGGAACCCTTTTTAAAAATTGGTGTTCACATCTACTAGCCTTCAGTTCTCAGATTTCAAAGACATTTTGAATAATAAGTTACAGATTAATAGCTACAGGTTAATAATTTCATGTTTGAGCTCTTTCAGGACTCTACAGTGAGTACCATCTGGTTCTGTAAATTTCTTGCTCTTGGTTTGTCAATTTGATCTTGTATCTTCTAAACTTACAGGGATGCGCTCTACTTGTATTCTCCTTAGCAAAGGCCAAGGCAAAGAAATTGTTTAGTTTTTTAGCTATTACCTTATTCTCCTTGAACACTCACTTTGCCCTTGGCCATCTGGTGATCCAATGACTCCTTCAAGAATTTAAATTGGTTTCTAGCCCTATAGCAAGTCCTTCCTCAAAGTCTCTCTTGGCCTGTCTTATTGCTGTTTTATATCTAACTTGGCATTGCTTGTGGTAATCCCTATTTTCTTCATTAGGATCTGCTTTCTATTTTCTGAAAGATGCAGTTTGGCATTCACAGCCTCTTCCACCTCACCATGAAAGCATGCTGGCCATCGGTTGGTTGTCTTTTGAGCTTTTTAAATGTATGGAATAATGTTATTATTCATTTGGATTTTGCTCACATCTTTTTCAGTAGTAGCTAGTTACATTCAGGTAGACTATCCTGCTTATAATCGAACGAGAAAAACGCCCAAGTTCCGACCTAAATCGGGAGATGGGCGTTTATCTCACAAAAACGAATAACGCGGTATAATCAAAAGCCGAATTTGGACGCTTTCAACTGCACTCCGTCGCGGATGCGGACAAAGTTGACGGGGGCGTGTCGAAGGCGGAACTGGGGCGTGGTTATCGGGCGAACAGAGATGGGCGCCCTTTCGCCGATAATGGAAGAAAAATATGCGATTTCAGCGAGAATTTAGGGCACTTTTCCTGGACCCTGTTTTTCCACGAATAAGGCCCCAAAAAGTGCCCTAAATGACCAGATGACCACTGGAGGGAATCGGGGATGACCTCCCCTGACTTCCCCAGTGGTCACAAACCCCCTCCCAGCACAAAATATGACGTTTCACAACTTTTTATTTTCACCCTCAAATGTCATACCCACCTCCCTGGCAGCAGTATTCAGGTTACTGGAGCACTTATTAGGGGGTGCAGTGGACTTCAGGCAGGTGGACCCAGGCCCATCCCCCCCCTACCTGTTACAATTGTGCTGCTTAATGCGTTAGTCGTCCAACCCCCCCAAACCCACTGTACCCACATGTAGGTGCCCCCCTTCACCCCTTAGGGCTATAGTAATGGTGTAGACTTGTGGGCAGTGGGTTTTGAGGGGGATTTGGGAGGCTCAACACACAAGGGAAGGGTGCTATGCACCTGGGAGCTCTTTTACCTTTTTTTTTTGTTTTGTAAAAGTGCCCCCTAGGGTGCCCGGTTGGTGTTCTGGCATGTGAGGGGGACTAGTGCACTACGAATCATGGCCCCTCCCACGAACAAATGCCTTGGATGTATTCGTTTTTGAGCTGGGCGCTTTCATTTTCCATTATCACTGAATAACAAAAACGCCCAGCTCACAAATTAGCGAATAACATATGGGCGTCTATTTTTTTCAAAAATACGGTTGGGTCCGCCCCTTCACGGACCCGTTCTTGGAGATAAACGCCCATGGAGATAGGCGTTTTCGTTCAATTATGCCCCTCTATGTATTTTACGAGCATATTATGTGGGTGTCCAAAATTATCATTTTTTACACATTTTCTTTAAATTAGTTTGTTGAAAACTTATTATAACAAATAACAATGGACTACAGAACCATACAATGCTAAATATAGGCACAATAAACAAATGCTCTCTCTCAATATGCCTTTTAATTTGTTTTGCATATTTAACCCCCCCCCCCCCCTTTTTTTTTGTAACCTAGGGACTTGGACTTTTTGGACTTTTATAGCCCCATGAATTATTCCCAGCAAAAACTTTTAATTCTTCCCCCTACTAATCCCCTCCCTCTTTCCCCCTCCCATCCCGAAGTAGCACATGGCCAGGCATCCCAGATCAATGACAATTATACTCCTTGTCCTAGAAGACAGGGCCTGAATCTAACTATCCCAAACCAACAAAAATTGCTTTTGATGTTTATAGGTTTGTCGAGCACTACAGAGCTCCAACAATAATAAAGAGTGGAATGTATTTCTCCAGTACCAGTAAGAGGGTGATTTGTCCTGCACCCAATGTGTAAGAATGCATTTTTTTTTCTCTCACAAAGGCGGCCTTAGAAACCATCTAGCTCCTGGTACCCCTTAAGAATCCATTTTACCTAACAAAATTCTCGTTAGTGCTGATCGTAATGTGTGACCAAAATAACTGAATTGTAGTACATTCCCAAAATGCATGGGAAAATATGTTGTGTGCCACATGATATTAAAGCAAACTGGAGTTGCTAGTTTGCCCGCCTTATACACCTGCATCTGAGAAAAATAAGCTCTATGAAGGAATCTAAATTGACATTCTTGCAACTTTGCACTGTTTTAGGAATCTGTGCTATTAACAAGTGTGTATTTACCTCCATTCCCAGTTCTAGGTTCCATCTCTTCAAGTAAGTCTCCATAGTTTCTAGGTGGTATACTAAGATAGCCTTCTGAGACTGGGCTATAGATCCCCGCTGTGTTGTGTCCATCTCCAAAAACTCCCTCAATTTTTATCCCATACGTGACACTATACTCCCTGGAGTATAATGTCTCAATTGCAGATATATGTATTGATCACCTGGGTTGTTTGGATTTGACAATCAGTGTAAGGCAACACAAACAGCAGAGGTGGTCCAAGGAAGGAGAAAACCAACATTGAAGAAGAACCCAACTTTATCAAGTTTTGGTTTTGCTTTATCAGTGGTCTAAAAACATGAAGCATATAAAAACAATTAAAAAACAAGATACAAACATAATATAAAAAAACAAATTGAGTGCAGGCTGCATTCTTAAAGGATCTGGTATAGTTTATTTTAGCTATAGTTAGTTATCTCAAAATCCTTAGCAGTGGAAATAAAACATGAGAAATAATAGGCTAAGACAAATGTAACCATATCAAATGTATAACAATTAAATAGCAACATACTAAAAGAAAGTACAAATATTAGATGACGTTACATGGAACAATAATTAAATGGCACAATCTGATTGTGGAAGCTGCCCAGTACGGAGTTGGACAGTATGAAAGTTTGCTGAAACAAACAATCCCAAAGATGATCTGGGGTTTTTTTTAATCTGATGGGAGTACTACTAGTATGGGTTTTAGTACCTTAATAGAACTGTTTCCTCCTCCCATACTCTCATGGGTCATACCATAATATGAGTGGCAGAGAAAGCCTTTCCTCCTGCCAACCACAGGGGTCAAGTGTTGGGTTGGGGTCTCAGGGAGGGGATCAGTAGGTTGTAAGAAGGGCTGGAGTCAAGGACAAGGGACACAAGGTTAAAGGTTGCCTATAGCGCCAAATATTCTTGCACCAGTCCTGCCTGTCACCATACAGTGCTGTTGATGTTGTATGTGTTCATGCCCAAGTACTGGGAGTTCTTTGTAGTCAAGGTCTATGTGTATAGAGGTTGTTTCAGTTGAAAGAGGGTTCTGCCAACTTTTTAACTGGAGATACTGTAAGACTTAACTAACTATCAGGGTATTAATTCTTTGTGAGCATAGATTGTAATATTGAGTCAAAGTACCACTTGTTCTCCGAGGACAAGCAGGCTGCTTGTTCTCACGACTGGGTTGACGTCCACGGCAGCCCCCACCAACCGGAACAAAACTTTGCGGGCGGTCCCGCACGCAGGGCATGGCCACCGCGCATGCGCGGCCGTCTTCCCGCCCGTGCGCGACCGTTCCCGCTCAGTCTTTTCTTTTCCGCGCTGGAGAGAGCCGTGTTCGTCTCTCTCTCTGTCAGCCCCGGAAACCGGATCGCGCCTTGACGCGAGTTTTTTTCTTTAATTATTTCTTGAATTGTTTTCTTTTTCTTCTGTTTAAAAAAAAAAAAAAAAGAAAACTTTGTTTTCCCTCGTTCTTTTAGCGGGGGCGCCTTGTTGCGGCCTTGTGGCCACGCGGTCGGTTTATTTTTCGAGATGTGATTTTTACCGCCACCATCGACGACTTTGACTTCGCTGACGCGATTTTTCCGTCGATGTCCTCGAAGGTCCCGAGTGGATTTAAGAAGTGTGGTCAGTGCGGCCGGCATATCTCGCAGACCGACACTCACGCTTGGTGCCTCCAGTGCCTCGGGCCGGAGCACGATACCAAGACGTGCACCTTATGTCTCGGTTTACGGAAACGGACACAGGTGGCGAGGCAAGTTCTTCGGGACCGTCTTTTCGGAACTTGCGCCGGCCCCTCGACGTCGACGGCCGGATCTTCGGTACCGGTACTGATGTCCACGAAATCGGCACCGACGGCATCGACCCCAGGAGCACAGGTCCCGTTGGCCCGCCGGTCCTCCGGAGATGGCAGGGGTGAGCGGCCGCGTGGGCAATCGGCCCCGGTCACTCCCTCTACCCAGGGCCCTCGGGACCGAACCCAGTCGGACCCGATCCCTCGAGGCCGAGGGGGATCTACCTCCTCCTCCTCCCTACCGCCGAGCGCCGATGACAGGCACCGCAAGAAGGCTAAAAAGCACCCTCATCGGTCGCCCACGGCGCATGTGGCTACCGGCGCCAGAGATGACTCGACGCCGAGGAAGCGGCAGCACCGGGAGGAGCGTTCCCCCTCGGTAGTAGAGGTATCGCTGCGTCAGGGCGCCAGCACTTCGGTGCCGTCTCCTAGAGCCGAGCAGATTCCGGCATCGGCACCTCTACCGGCCCCCTCGCCTTTCCCGACAGCGGGCCTTGACGAGTGCCTCCGAGCCATCCTTCCGGGGATTCTGGAAGGGCTGATGCGCCAGACTGTGCCGGGGGTGCTTGCGCCCCCGGCGCTGTTGATGGAGGCGCCGGCGTGCTCCAGCCCGGTGCCGAGGCCTTCGATGCCGGCGCCGCTTGCGGTGCCGGTCTCGACTGCCACGCAGGTGGAGTCGACGTCGATGGAGGGAGCTTCATCCCCGCCGGCACGGGAGTCCACCGCTCGACGACGCCACCGAGGCCTCGGTGCCTCGAAGTCGAGCCGGGCCCGGTTGAGGACTGAGCTACAGGAGCTCATGTCCGACACCGAGGAAGAGGCCTCGTGGGGGGAGGAGGAGGACCCCAGATATTTCTCCTCAGAGGAGTCTGTGGGCCTTCCCTCCGACCCCACTCCTTCACCAGAGAGAAAGCTCTCGCCACCTGAGAGCCTCTCCTTTGCCTCCTTCGTCAGGGATATGTCGATTTGCATTCCCTTCCCCGTGGTCTCTGTGGATGAGCCGAGTGCTGAGATGCTCGAGGTCCTCGACTATCCATCACCACCTACAGAGTCCTCCACGGTGCCGTTGCACAATGTCCTCAAGGAGACACTGCTTCGGAACTGGTTGAGACCATTATCTAATCCCACCATCCCCAAGAAAGCGGAGTCCCAATACAGGATCCACTCGGACCCAGAGTTAATGCGGCCTCAACTGCCTCATGACTCGGCGGTCGTGGACTCTGCTCTCAAGAGGGCACGGAGTTCGAGGGATACCGCCTCGGCGCCCCCGGGGTGGGAGTCTCGCACTCTGGACTCGTTTGGGAGGAAGGCCTACCAATCTTCAATGCTCGTGACCCGCATCCAGTCCTACCAGCTCTACACGAGCATACACATGCGGAATAATGTGAAGCAACTGGCGGACCTGGTCGACAAGCTCCCCCCGGAGCAGTCCATGCCTTTTCAGGAGGTGGTCAGGCAGCTGAAGGCGTGTAGAAAGTTCCTGTCCAGGGGTATATATGACACCTGTGATGTGGCATCTCGTGCTGCGGCCCAAGGTATAGTGATGCGCAGGCTCTCATGGCTGCGTGCCTCTGACCTGGACAACCGCACCTAGCAGAGGCTGGCTGATGTCCCTTGCCGGGGGGATAATATTTTTGGTGAGAAAGTCGAGCAGTTGGTGGACCAACTACATCAGCGGGAAACCGCCCTCGACAAACTCTCCCACCGGGCGCCTTCAGCATCCACCTCAGCTGGTGGACGTTTTTCCCGGGCCAGGCAGGCTGCGCCCTACGCCTACAACAAGCGTAGGTACACCCAGCCGGCCCAAAGGCCTCATCAGGCACAGGGACAGCCCCAGCACGCTCATTCCCGTCAACAGCGTGCGCCTAAGCAGCCCCCTGCGCCTCCACAGCAAAAGCCGGGGACGGGCTTTTGAATGGATCCATGGGAACATAGCCGCCATCAAAGTGTCCGTGCCGGACGATCTGCCTGTCGGAGGGAGGTTAAAACTTTTTCACCAAAGGTGGCCTCTTATAACCTCCGACCAGTGGGTTCTCCAAATAGTGCGGTGCGGATACGCCCTGAATTTGGCCTCCCCTCCACCAAATTGTCCTCCGGGAGCCCAATCCTTCAGCTCCCATCACAAGCAGGTGCTTGCAGAGGAACTCTCCGCCCTTCTCAGCGCCAATGCGGTCGAGCCCGTGCCACCCGGGCAGGAATTCTATTCCAGGTACTTCCTTGTGGAAAAGAAGACAGGGGGGATGTGCCCCATCCTAGACCTGAGAGGCCTGAACAAATATCTGGTCAAAGAGAAGTTCAGGATGCTTTCCTTGGGCACCCTTCTACCAATGATTCAGAAAAACGATTGGATATGTTCCCTGGATTTAAAGGACGCATACACTCACATCCCGATACTGCCAGCTCACAGACAGTATCTCAGATTCCGTCTGGGCACACGGCACTTTCAGTATTGTGTGCTGCCCTTTGGGCTCGCCTCTGCCCCACGGGTGTTCACGAAGTGCCTCGTGGTGGTAGCGGCGTATCTCCGCAAGCTGGGAGTGCACGTGTTTCCATATCTCGACGATTGGCTGGTCAAGAACACCTCGGAGGCAGGAGCTCTCCGGTCCATGCAGTACACTATTCATCTCCTGGAGCTGCTGGGGTTTGTGATAAATTACCTAAAGTCCCATCTCCAGCCAGTCCAGTCTCTGGAATTCATAGGAGCTCTGCTGAATTCTCAGACGGCTCAGGCCTTTCTTCCCGAAGCGAGGGCCCACAACCTCCTGTCCCTCGCTTCCCAGACCAGAGCGTCTCAGCAGGTCACAGCTCGGCAGATGTTGAGACTTCTAGCTCATATGGCCTCTACAGTTCATGTGACTCCCATGGCTCGTCTTCACATGAGATCTGCTCAATGGACCCTAGCTTCCCAGTGGTGCCAGGCCACCGGGAATCTAGAAGATGTCATCCGCCTGTCCATCAGCTGCCGCACTTCACTGCACTGGTGGACCATTCGGACCAATTTGACCCTGGGACGTCCATTCCAAATTCCACAGCCCACGAAAGTGCTAACGACGGATGCATCTCGCCTAGGGTGGGGAGCTCATGTCGATTGGCTTCACACCCAGGGACTGTGGTCCCTCCAGGAAAAGGATCTGCAGATCAACCTCCTGGAGCTCCGAGCGGTCTGGAACGCACTGAAGGCTTTCAGAGATCGGCTGTCCTGTCAAATTATCCAAATTCGGACAGACAATCAGGTTGCAATGTATTACATCAACAAGCAGGGGGGCACCGGATCTCGCCCCCTGTGTCAGGAAGCCGTTGGGATGTGGCGTTGGGCCTGCCAGTTCGGCATGCTTCTCCAAGCCACATACCTGGCAGGTGTAAACAACAGTCTGGCCGACAGACTGAGCAGAGTCATGCAACTGCACGAGTGGTTGCTCCATTCCAGAGTGGTACGCAAGATCTTCCGAGAGTGGGGCACTCCCTCGGTGGATCTTTTCGCCTCTCAGACCAACCACAAGCTGCCTCTGTTCTGTTCCAGACTACAGGCACACGGCAGACTAGCGTCAGATGCCTTTCTCCTCCATTGGGGGACCGGCCTCCTGTATGCTTATCCTCCCATACCTTTGGTGGGGAAGACCTTACTGAAGCTCAAGCAAGACCACGGCACCATGATTCTGATAGCGCCCTTTTGGCCCCACCAGATCTGGTTCCCTCTTCTTCTGGAGTTGTCCTCCGAAGAACCGTGGAGATTGGACTGTTTTCCGACTCTCATTTCGCAGAACGACGGAGAGCTTCTGCACCCCAACCTTCAGTCTCTGGCTCTCACGGCCTGGATGTTGAGGGCGTAGACTTCGCTGCGTTGGGTCTGTCTGAGGGTGTCTCCCGTGTCTTGCTTGCCTCTAGGAAGGATTCCACTAAGAAGAGTTACTTTTTCAAGTGGAGGAGGTTTGTCGTTTGGTGTGAGAGCAAGGCCCTAGAACCTCGTTCTTGTCCTGCACAGAACCTGTTTGAATACCTTCTGCACTTATCAGAGTCTGGCCTCAAGACCAACTCAGTAAGGAATCACCTTAGTGCGATTAGTGCTTACCATCTTCATGTAGAGGGTAAAGCCATCTCTGGAGAGCCTTTAGTCGTTCGATTCATGAGAGGCTTGCTTTTGTCAAAACCCCCTGTCAAGCCTCCTGCAGTGTCATGGGATCTCAACGTCGTCCTCACCCAGCTGATGAAACCTCCTTTTGAGCCACTGAATTCATGCCATCTGAAGTACTTGACCTGGAAGGTCATTTTCTTGGTGGCAGTTACTTCAGCTCGTAGGGTCAGTGAGCTTCAAGCCCTGGTAGCTCATGCTCCGTATACTAAATTTCATCATAACAGTGTAGTGCTCCGCACTCACCCTAAGTTCCTGCCAAAGGTGGTGTCGGAGTTCCATCTTAACCAGTCAATTGTCTTGCCAACATTCTTTCCCAGACCGCATACCCGCCCTGCTGAACGTCAGTTGCACACATTGGACTGCAAGCGAGCGTTGGCCTTCTATTTGGAGCGGACACAGCCCCACAGACAGTCCGCCCAATTGTTTGTTTCTTTCGACCCCAACAGGAAAGGGGTCGCTGTCGGGAAACGCACCATCTCCAATTGGCTAGCAGATTGCATTTCCTTCACTTACGCCCAGGCTGGGCTGACTCTTGAGGGTCATGTCACAGCTCATAGTGTCAGAGCCATGGCAGCGTCGGTGGCTCACCTGAAGTCAGCCACTATTGAAGAGATTTGCAAGGCTGCGACGTGGTCATCTGTCCACACATTCACATCACATTACTGCCTCCAGCAGGATACCCGATGCGACATTCGGTTCGGGCTGTCGGTGCTGCAGAATCTGTTTGGGGTTTAAATCCAACTCCACCCTCCAGGACCCGAATTTATTCTGGTCAGGCTGCACTCTCAGTTAGTTGTTCTTCGTAGGTCAATTTCCGTTGTGCCCTCGCCGTTGCGAGGTTCAATTGACCTGGGTTCTTGTTTTGAGTGAGCCTGAGAGCTAGGGATACCCCAGTCGTGAGAACAAGCAGCCTGCTTGTCCTCGGAGAAAGCGAATGATACATACCTGTAGCAGGTGTTCTCCGAGGACAGCAGGCTGATTGTTCTCACTTACCCTCCCTCCTCCCCTTTGGAGTTGCGTTTTTACTCATTTTTGCTTGTCATTCAACTGAGCGGGAACGGTCGCGCACGGGTGGGAAGACGGCCGCGCATGCGCGGTGGGCGTACCCTGCGTGCGGGACCGCCCGCAAAGTTTTGTTACGATTGGTGGGGGCTGCCGTGGATGTCAACCCAGTCGTGAGAACAATCAGCCTGCTGTCCTCGGAGAACACCTGCTACAGGTATGTATCATTCGCTTTCTCTAGAACAGTGCTTCTCAATCCAGTCCTTGAGGCACACCCAGCCAGTCAGAATTTCAGTCTATCCACAATGAATAGGGATGAGATAGATTTGCATGCACTGCCTCTTCAGTATGCAAATCTATCTCATACAGTGGTGGAAATAAGTATTTGATCCCTTGCTGATTTTGTAAGTTTGCCCACTGACAAAGACATGAGCAGCCCATAATTGAAGGGTAGGTTATTGGTAACAGTGAGAGATAGCACATCACAAATTAAATCCGGAAAATCACATTGTGGAAAGTATATGAATTTATTTGCATTCTGCAGAGGGAAATAAGTATTTGATCCCCCACCAACCAGTAAGAGATCTGGCCCCTACAGACCAGGTAGATGCTCCAAATCAACTCGTTACCTGCATGACAGACAGCTGTCGGCAATGGTCACCTGTATGAAAGACACCTGTCTACAGACTCAGTGAATCAGTCAGACTCTAACCTCTACAAAATGGCCAAGAGCAAGGAGCTGTCTAAGGATGTCAGGGACAAGATCATACACCTGCACAAGGCTGGAATGGGCTACAAAACCATCAGTAAGACGCTGGGCGAGAAGGAGACAACTGTTGGTGCCATAGTAAGAAAATGGAAGAAGTACAAAATGACTGTCAATCGACAAAGATCTGGGGCTCCACGCAAAATCTCACCTCGTGGGGTATCCTTGATCATGAGGAAGGTTAGAAATCAGCCTACAACTACAAGGGGGGAACTTGTCAATGATCTCAAGGCAGCTGGGACCACTGTCACCACGAAAACCATTGGTAACACATTACGACATAACGGATTGCAATCCTGCAGTGCCCGCAAGGTCCCCCTGCTCCGGAAGGCACATGTGACGGCCCGTCTGAAGTTTGCCAGTGAACACCTGGATGATGCCGAGAGTGATTGGGAGAAGGTGCTGTGGTCAGATGAGACAAAAATTGAGCTCTTTGGCATGAACTCAACTCGCCGTGTTTGGAGGAAGAGAAATGCTGCCTATGACCCAAAGAACACCGTCCCCACTGTCAAGCATGGAGGTGGAAATGTTATGTTTTGGGGGTGTTTCTCTGCTAAGGGCACAGGACTACTTCACCGCATCAATGGGAGAATGGATGGGGCCATGTACCGTACAATTCTGAGTGACAACCTCCTTCCCTCCGCCAGGGCCTTAAAAATGGGTCGTGGCTGGGTCTTCCAGCACGACAATGACCCAAAACATACAGCCAAGGCAACAAAGGAGTGGCTCAGGAAGAAGCACATTAGGGTCATGGAGTGGCCTAGCCAGTCACCAGACCTTAATCCCATTGAAAACTTATGGAGGGAGCTGAAGCTGCGAGTTGCCAAGCGACAGCCCAGAACTCTTAATGATTTAGAGATGATCTGCAAAGAGGAGTGGACCAAAATTCCTCCTGACATGTGTGCAAACCTCATCATCAACTACAGAAGACGTCTGACCGCTGTGCTTGCCAACAAGGGTTTTGCCACCAAGTATTAGGTCTTGTTTGCCAGAGGGATTAAATACTTATTTCCCTCTGCAGAATGCAAATAAATTCATATACTTTCCACAATGTGATTTTCCGGATTTAATTTGTGATGTGCTATCTCTCACTGTTACCAATAACCTACCCTTCAATTATGGGCTGCTCATGTCTTTGTCAGTGGGCAAACTTAAAAATCAGCAAGGGATCAAATACTTATTTCCACCACTGTATATATTCATTGTGGATAGCCTGAAAACCTGACTGGCTGGGTGTGCCCCTAGGACTGAGTTGAGACCCACTGCTTTAGAACATAAGAACATAACAATTGTCATATTGGGTCAGCCCAGTATCCTGTTTCTAACAGTGGACAATCCAGATCACAAGAACCTGGTTGAATCCCCAAAAGTTGCAAAATTCCATGCATCTTAACCCCAGGAATAAGCAGTAACTTTTCCCAGGTGTACCTTCAAATTTTATGAGCTTCACCTCCAGGAATTTATCCAACCTTTTTTAAACATGGCTACCTTAACTGCTTTTACCACATCCTCTGACGAGTTCCAGAGTTTAACTATGTGTTGAGTGAAAAAATATTTTCACCTATTTGTTTTTAAATATATTACATTGAGGCATATTTTCAAAGCACTTAGCCTTCCAAAGTTCCATAGAAACCTATGGAACTTTAGAAGGCTAAGTGCTTTGAAAATATGCCTCTATGTAACCTCATGGACTGTCAGAGAAGTGAGGGCTAGCATTTTTGGTAGTTTCTGTAAGAAATTTGGGAAGAAGGAATCTTTAATCTACTCCACTGGCGCAGGTTCAGATAGGGAGAAAGTAGGTCGCGGTCTTGATAATTTTCGTTCCATTTAGTCCTTCACAGTATTCCAGAATCTGTGGGATAGTTGTGTCCATCAATCAGCAGGTGGAGATAAAGAACTGAAAACTGAGCTGAGACACCTCTCTCTTGGTATCCAGTCCAGCTGCTCCTTATTTACGTAGACAAGCGGTAAGGAGAAACTCACAATAAACACGGCAATCTTAAACAACTTGCTAACCTAACACTGACCAGAGGAGCAAATGTGTGGAGATCTCTCATCTCTGGAAAACCTGTAGAGAACAAGAGATATGCAGGAAGCACTATGCAAGGTGTCAGTTGTTATTTGACACATTACTTCGCACTGACTAAACATCTCAGAAACCTAGGGTGGGCCTCTAGAAGAGTGGGAAGGAACTGATAATTTTCTTTCCAATAGAAATATCTCTCCTTCCATTATATAGCTTACCACTATTTCAGAACCTGTGGGATGTTCAAAAGCAGTCCCTAAAGTGGGTGGGATCCTGGCAGCACCACCCTGAGGACCAAAACCCTAAAACTGGCTTCTGAGTGTACTGCAAAGTCCACCCTGTAGTGCTTGGCAAACCGCCAGAGACAGTAAGGTAGTCCCCACTCAGGATGCTGCTGTATGCCTTATAGAATGAGCCCACAAGGCCTGAGGAGCCTGCTTCCCCGCAAGCAACTAAGCTGACGCGATAGTCTTCTTCAGCCACCTAGCAATTGTGGGCTTGGAAGCCATAAGGCACAGCCTCTGTTTATCAAAATGCACAGGCTGTCCAATTTGTGAAACTAATTTTTGACTTTCAGATATCTAATGAGGATTCTATGCACATTGAGAAGCTTCACTGAAGAATGCTGAGCCTCTTCAAAGGATGGAAGCTCCACAGATTGGGTTAGATAAAATGCTGATACCACTTTTGGAAGAAAGGAAGGAACTGTGCACAGGGAGACCCCTGCCTCTGAAAAGCGAAGAACGAGAGCCCGACGAGGGGGCCTGAAGCTCCGAAAGCCTATGTGCCGATGCAACAGCCATCAAGAACACTGTCTGTAGTGTAAGATCTTTCAAGGAGGTATTCCAGAGTGGCTCAAAAGGAGGTGTCTGAAGAGCCCAAAGGACTTAATTAAGGTTCCACTCTGGACATGGCATACAAAAGGGAAGGCCGCAAGAAGCCCAATCCCCACAAGAATTGAATGATATCCAGGTGAGCTGCAAGAGAAGTTTTCTGTAGTCGGCCCCTGAAACAAGCCAAAGCCGCAACCTGAACTTTTAGAGACCCCAACGCCACTCCTCTCTGAAGACCTGCCTGGAGAAATGTTAGGATGTGTGCTATCTGAGCAGAGAAGGAAGAAAGGCCATGCTCAGAACATCAGTCCCCAAACGTCCTCCACACCCTCGCATATGTCATGGATATAGAGGGTTTCTGAGCTTGAAGCAAGTTAGCAATGACCAAATCAGAATAAACTTTTCGTCTCAACCAAGCCCTTTCAATGGCAAAGCTGTAAGCCCAAAGGGGCATGGATCCTTCATGAGCACAAGACCTTGCTTCAGTAGGCCATGTACCTGCGGAAGACGGAGAGGACCCATGTTCATCAGGCGAATCAGGGTCATGTACCACGGCCTCTGTGGGTACAAGAATTATTCGACCCTGGTTTAATGCAATTCTTTTCAACATACAGCCTACCATGGGCCAAGGAGGGAAGACATACAGTAGATGTGCCTCTGGCCAGGACTGCAATAGGGCACCGATCTCCATCAAGCTAGGTTCTTGCTAAAGGCTGGAGAACTTGGATACTTTGTCATTCTTTTCACTGCCATCAAGTCCAGAAGTGGAGAACCCCATCAGTCCACTATCAACTGAAACCCCTGGCTGGATAGTTCCCATTCTCCGGGTCCAAGGAGTGGATGCTGAGAAAGTCTGTCTCCATGTTCAAGGATCCAGCAATGTGAGCTGCCAACAAGTAGCGAAGATCTTTTTCCACCCAAATCATGAGGGAGGCCACCTCCAGAGCCATTTGATGGCTGTGGGTTCAGCCTTGTTTGTACATATAAGCCACCGCCATCGCATTGTCAGAGAAAACTCAGACTGGGGCTCCCACCAGAAAGGGAGTGAAGTCGCATAAGGCATTCCACACTGCTCTGAGCTCCAAGCGATTGATCAACCACTGAGACTCCTGTTCAGTCCAAGTGCCATATGCCAGATAGAACTTGTAATGAGCTTCCCAACCCGACCTGCTAGTGACCACTGTCACCCTTCCCATTGTGTTATTAGAAACTTCCTGAGCCCCTACGTCTTGCCCCCATCCTTGGCCACCTTTGAATCTAGACTGAAAGCCCACCTCTTTAACATTGCTTTTGACTCCTAACCACTTGTAACCACTCGCCTCCACCTACCCTCCTCTCCTCCTTCCTGTACACATTAATTGATTTGATTACTTTATTTTTTGTCTATTAGATTGTAAGCTCTTTGAGCAGGGCCTGTCTTTCTTCTATGTTCGTGCTGCGCTGCGTACGCCTTGTAGCGCTATAGAAATGCTAAATAGTAGTAGTAGTAGAAAGGGAGGTCTGATGGTCAAATTCCTGAGTGACAGACACCACTGCATACTCTGGCAATCAGTGCCTAAGGAAAATGAAGGTCATACTTCTGTGACACCGGATACCAGAGGCTAAGAAGAGATTCTTGTAATGGTTGCATATGAGTCACTTCCCATGGCACCACTTCCATCACTGCTGTCACTGACCCCAGAGCCTGGATGTAGTCTCTGACCCTGGGCCTGTCGTGACTGAGGAAAAGATAAATCTGTTGAACCTGATTCAAGCTCCTGTGTTCTTTGAGAAAGATTCTCTCCTGTGCTGGTATCAAATAGAATGTTCAGATACTCCAGTGTCTGCAAAGAAGTTAGTCTGCTCTTCTTGATTGATCATCTGTGATGGTGTGTCACTGTGTATATCCCATCACATGGAAACCCCTGTTCCAGTTAGAGCCTTACAAGGTCCCCTATAAGCTGACTACTTGGGTATAGTCCACCCTAGACTGATTAGGGTGAACGACAGAGACCAACTTGGGTGGTAGTAGCCCATCGTGGAAGGTTATATGGGTAGTGGCCGATTATGACAAACCCAATTGGAGAGTATAGAACACTTCCTTAGAAAGTGAACTTCAGAGGATAATTTGCATATGATTTACAAGGACCAAAGAACTTGATTTTGGCTGAGTATTTGTGCCCTGAGAAGGGCAAGGAGGCCCAGGGTAGGAGCCTGGTACATCCTAGGTGAGATAGGACTCAGGGTGGGGTGGAGAGAGAGAGTCATGAGACAAGGAGGGGGAGGGCCTGGCCAGGACTTTACAGAGCGATACATTGTCAGTAGTGGGGAACTGCTTTTTGGAGCTTTGGCCTATATGTTGGTGGGGGGGGGGGGGGGGGAGGAGAATCACTTTTGGACCCTCGGCCTACATTGTAGGCAGATGGAGAATCGCTTTTTGAACCTTTGGCTTACATTGTCAGTAGGCAGAGAATCACTTTTGGGTGAGCGGCAAAATTGCCTTTTTTTCTCAGCCTACATTGTCGGTAGGCGGCGGAACTGCTCTTGGCCCATGTTACCAGTGGGTGGCAAATTGCTATGGAGACCTTGGCCTACGCTGTCAGTAGGCAGCATCCTCTTCACATCACCCAATCCGACTGCAAAAGATGGACAACTTTGTCGCTGCCAGGCTATACGAATAGGACAATACATGAATGAGCTAGTCATCGAGATATGGTTGATTCCTTGGCACCGAAGGAAGGCCACCAACCACCACCACCATAACCTTGGTAAACATTCTTGGAGCCACAGCGAGACTAAAGGGCAAAGCCCTGAACTGGAAGTTACAACTCAGCACTGCAAAATGTAGAATCCTCTAATGTGGCAGCCATATGGGTATATGTGAATATGCCTTCTTGAGACTGAGGGTGGTGAGAAATTGTCCCGCTTGAACCAAGGCTATGACTACTGCCCTTAGTGTCTCCATGTGAAAGCAGTATACTGGTCTATGAGGACACAAGTTTGATGCCTGGCAAACAAACCCAATAAGCATCAATGGGATTTGAGCTATGATTTCTTGAGTTCTCAACTCATTGCTGAAACCACTAGGCTACTCTTCCTCTGTTCACATTTAAATCTGTATCATAAGATTATTTGTCCATAGAAGTAGAGGTATTTATGGTTTATACTGATTTTAACAGATAAATGGACTACAATGGCATGCTTAGCAAAAAAAATAGCAAAAGCAATACCGGGCAGAGTTTTCTGTGAAATAAAAGGCTGTTGCTTTTACTGTACCTTTTCTGTTTCTTCCAGTGAAAATCTGAAGGGCAAGGCTGCTTCATGTTTGGATACTATAGAGTTTTACTATCAGCAAATAATGTTCAGCTTGTTACTGTGGCTACTTGCCAAAGTGCCTGTTCATAAGACTGTTCCCCACATTGGATTCTAGCCTAACCTAAATTCTCCTTTTTTTGCTTTCTTCAAAATAAAAGAAAAAAAAAGTACCTCTGTGAGAGAAGGGGTTAGAAAAAGGTACGGTTTGTGCTTTGACCACAGATTTCAAAACACTTCTGTCATGAGGTCATTGTTCAGATTGAATTCTATGTTCAGGGTGGTACTGCTCCTGTAGGTTGCAGACTGAAACTGGCAGAGCAGTGCCCCGATTTATGTGTAGCTGTGAAAGTGGCCAAGTGAAAGCTTCTGAAAGATGTCGTGTTTATCTCTTCAAGAACAAAGAAAATCATAAATAAAAAAAGGAATGTTTTAAGAACTTAGTTCAAACTGCTGTTCTAAATATTTTTAACAAACATGAGTAACTACTGCATGAAGTTAACTTGTTCACTGTGTTAATTTACTGGGTATAAGTTCAAATGAAATCATGCGACTAAAATTGCACAACTAGAAATAACTCATGATTGCATAAATAGCCATAAAGATATGAACTGGGTAAGCAGCAAGCAGGTGGAATTGCCACGAGAAACTAGCAAATGGAGCTGATTGATTCTCACGTTTATGGTACTTTGAAATGCTTAGGCCTTTTGGAAATATAATACAAAACTCTTTTCGGATGCTATCCCCTTATTTGATATTCTGTTGAGGAAAAAAATAAATATACACAGGGAAAGAACATGGAGGATCAGGGGCTGTGTATATACACACTGAGGAGATTCCATATATGGCACCTAAAAAATCAGTGCCGACTAAGCGTATTCTATAATGGGTACCGATTATAGAATACGCTTAGTTGATTCTTTCAGTGCCTAAATTTACACGCATCCATTTACAACAACAAAAACGTGGCGTAAATCCTGGCGCACAGATTTAGGTGCACTGGGCCATACTGTATAAGTAGTTGCATAAATTTCGGAATGGCCATGAAACGCCCATTTTCTTGCCCATAACCCCTTTTTGCCTGCGCACGTTAGAAGTTTGCCGCACATCGTTACAGAATATGCTTAGCGAGTTGTGTGCCTGAATTCTAATCAGTGCCAATTATTAGTGCTCATTAGCTTATTAAGCCAATTGAGTTGCACACATTGTTATAGAATCCATGCTGATTTCAGCGCGACTCGCTCTCTGGATAGACTCCTGATGCAGGATTAACGGCCGAAACATAGCGTTGTGTCGAGTCTCCATACTTCAATAAACTTTTCTGTTATTATACATCTTCTCAGTCTTTGGTATCCTTGGTCGTCCTCCCACTTTTATTTTATATTGTTGTTTTTCGTGGGGTGTCTTGAGTTCTCCGTCTTGTGGCGGATTTTTTTCCTTATACAGAATCTAGTTGCTAAGGTGCATTAAGGTGCCTATGCTTATGTTAGTTTTCTTCTGTAGTGAATATTGTATTTTCAGTTTTTATGATGCTCTTGTACTATATTAGGTATCAAGTATTAATAAACTTGGAAACTTGGTTTTGCAGTTACCATGCAATATAGACAAAATTAACATGCTGTTAATTTGGGGATAGCAATCATATAAGTAACAATCATTGCTGTGCATTAATAGCATGGTTGTTAATGTATAATGCATTGAGGTGGCATTGACTGCTCTGCATTCTCTTCTGTGTTAGCAGTTAACACATGGTTATGTCCTCTGCATTAACTGCAAGGCACAGTCCCTACCTGTTTCCCATCATAAAATGGCATTTTCTGCATTAGTTGTTTAACAGTGCAATTAGTGCATGCCAGCAGTTAACATGGTGCCTTGCTGTTAATGCGTGTTAACTTCTGCATTGAACAGGGTAGGGGGCTCTTTATTTATTTATTATTTTTGGTACATTTATACCCCGCATTATCCCACAAGAGTGGGCTCAATGTGGCTTACAATGTTACAAAAAGGTTACAATTCAGGGTGAATACAGATTCAAGCAATCAGAGAGAGAGATAAGAACACGAGGATAGGACAGGGGTGATGTAGTCGGTGATTAGGCGGGTACAGACGATATGAGAAAAGTTAGGGCTTAGTATTGTCAGTGGGATAAGCTGTCTCAAAAAGTTTGCCCACAACTTTTTCAGTTGTAGCTCAAGGTGAGTTGTTACAGTCAGACACATTAGGTGTTTTCCTGTCCCTGGGAGGGCTTACAATCTGTATATACCTGAGGCAATAGAGGGTTAAGTGACTTGCACAACTTAGTTAACAGAGGCTTAAGTTTTCTCGTTTAATGGCAGAGCTAAACTATCCTGTAACTTTTGTCCTAGCAACCTTCACACTCTTTTCTTAATGAAGACTAGATGAGTAAGCCCTGTACTTTATTTCAGTTAGGGTGTAGCTCACCCAGTAGGAAATGATTTGAATAAGTTATTTGTGTATGTTTCTCAGTTGTACATTAGAAGGGACTTCCTCAGGAGTGGGATAAATTCTGTGCAGGGTGAAAACCCAGAGCTTGCACAAGAAAACAGGAAGAAAGAAACTGCTTTGAATAATGCACAGAACTTGAACATTTTCATTTTTACAATGACAGATGCAAAAAGTGGGAGAACTTAAACACTGTCCAGCCGCTATTCAGCCCATGGCAATCAGTGTTATTTTTAAATGCCGACTGCTGTGGGCAGAATTAGCCCCAGATATTCAATACTGGGCTAGAGAGTGTGGCAGCAATTTTGTTACATCAGGAGACAGTGGGCATCGCTGCTGCCCTTTAGACCTCAATTGACCACCAGGCATCTACTAGGTAGGCCTGAAGGGGGGGTCCTACAGAGACTGGAGGAGTTGGGGGTAAGTGGTGGGGGCTCAGTTGGCCCTTTTGCACTTCATGGGTAGGAGGGAGGGAGATCAGGATTGCAGAGGAGGGATAGGGGCACCAGGAACAGTGATGCCACAACTGGACACTGGCCAATCTCAATACCAGTGTCAGGTTAGCTTTGTGCCTAAAGTTAGGACATTCTGAATATAGCCGCTAACCAGTTACATCCAGGCTCTGTCCAAGCTCCATCCACAGACCACCTCAGCACTAACTGGGCAGTGCAGGAACTGTCTGGTTAAGTGCCGCTGAATATCGCCACTTAAGCAGTCAGAAGAGATTTAACCAGGCAGTGTAAATTTAATTCTGTGGATGCAAAATTCAAAATGGCAGAATGCCTCCTTCTACCCGTAAAGAAAGCACATATGTTGTTGTAGAATGGATGCTGAAGAGGAAACGCTTTAAATAGGGGGGCGGTGAAATAACCGGAAGCAGCTACAGAGTTGGTGCTACAGGCCAAAACTAAAAATGCTCTGGTTCTTTCCTGAGTCAAAAAAAAAAAAAGCTTCTTATGTACCATTGTTCTTGGATTCACTCCAGTGCACTGCACCTCTTCCATGCAGTGGAGGAGTAGCCTAGTGGTTAGTACAGTGGATTTTGATCCTGGGGAACTGAGTTCGATTCCCACTGCAGCTCCTTGTGACTCTGGGCAAGTCACTTAACCCTCCATTGCCTCTGGTACAAAATAAGTACCTGAATATATGTAAACCGCTTTGAATGTAGTTGCAAAAACCTCAGAAAGGCAGTATATCAAGTCCCATTTCCCTTTCCCTATTTGAGATTCTACATGGAATGTTGCTACTATTGGAGATTCTAGATGGAATGTTGCTACTATTTGAGATTCTACATGGAATGTTAATGTTGCTATTCCACTAGCAACATTCCATGTAGAAGCCTGACCTTGCAGATCAGCAATGCAGCCGCGCAGGCTTCTGTTTCTGTGAGTCTCACGTCCTGCACGTTAGTGCACTAGTGGTTAGTGCAGTGGGCTTTGATCCTGGGGAACTGAGTTTGATTCCCACTGCAGCTCCTTGTGACTCTGGGCAAGTCACTTAACCCTCCATTGCCCCTGGTACAAAATAAGTACCTGAATATATGTAAACCGCTTTGAATGTAGTTACAAAAACCTCAGAAAGGTGGTATATCAAGTCCCATTTCCCTTTCCCCTTATCTCCATTTCATGTTACTATTTATGTGACACCCTAAACCAGGACACAAATTACATACCAATGCAACTGACCCTTTGCTCCAAAGCATTTACAGACTAAGTGGCTACTTGTAATAGACAGGGGTAGAGAGACTTGCCTAAGTTGATGCCAAATGGCAGAAACAGGATCTGAACTCAGATTTCATAGCTCCACTCCCCTTACAGGAAACACTAGACCAAACCTTCACACCAGCTTTGCTTCCTACAGCTGACAAAATTTGAACTCCCTTCCAACTGTTCTTTTTATGTAATCGTAATCTCCAGAACACTTCAAAATCATTACAATAGTGTGCAGGTGTTTGTGATTAAGAAACACCTGGTCCTTCTGTAATTGCTTGACCCAAAATTCAGTTATTGCATTAAATATCAGAAGCAACTTGGATAACTGTGTCTGTTTTGGACTTGAGGGAATTTCAGGTGTGGCTAGTACCTTTATGCAGCTCTACAGATCTGTTTCTAGAGCCGGCTAGGTATCTTAGAATTGTAGGCAAGCTGTTAATGTATTAAAGACATCAATCAGGTTTGGTTGATGTCTTCAAACTAAAAACGTATATTGAAAACAGGAGCCATATGATTCTATGTTGCTGTTTGACAGTTTAAGAAGTAAAAAATTGAAGAAATGTTTGAAGATGTTATGAATTATATGAGAAACAGAGCGTCAATCAGAAAGACATTAAACTCCAAACTCTGTTCTCTCATATACAGAACACATTTTTCCTATGGGCAAAAGGGGCACATGCCCCAGGCTCTGCATAGTAGGGGACTCATAAGTAAAGAAGGCCTTGATGTTGCTATGAGGTGGCAAGTGTCCCTTTAACTAAAATGGTGTGGACTCCCATTGAATCAGACCCAGGGTAACCCAAACCACTATACTTGGCATCATTTGCTGCAGAGCCAGTCTCGGGTCTCCTGTGAGACTGGCCCCACAACAGTAGATCAAGGTTGCCAGATGGGAAAAATTTTCCCCGCCCAAAATCAGCCTTAAACCAGCCCAACGTCATCGACCCCGCCTCCAACGTCACCGACCCTGCCCCCTGACGTCAGCTCTGACGTCATTTCCCCGCCCCCAATGACACCTCTGGCGTCATAAACCCCGCCCCCAATGTCAACCCCGCCCCAGAAAAGCTTCTATTGGACCAAATTGGACCAATAGAAGCCCCGGAAAAGTTTCTATTGGACCAAATTAGACCAATAGAAGCCCCGAAAAAAGAGCCCACACCCTGCACAGCTGCAGTGAAAAAGAAGCCCAATTTCCCGCAGCCCGCAACCTTCGATAATTTCCCGCATCCTGGCTTAAAAACCAGCCCAACTGGGTGGGAAACCAGCCCACCTGGCAACTATGCAGTAGATGATGATGTTCAATTAAGCACATCTCCTATTATTCACCTGGTAAGAGTTTGTGACTGGGGCTGCACTCAGTGGCTAGAAGATCTGTTTGAAGGTGGGGGTTTGATAGCTTCTGGAAGGAGGGAGGGAAGGAAGTGAGAAGGTGTCAGATTAGAGCGAGAGATTGGAAGAGAAAAAGGGGATCAAAGTAGCAAGAGGGTGGAGGTCAGAAGGGGTAAAAAAAAAAATATCTTGAAGGATGAGAAAGGAGAAGTGTTTGGAGAGATGGGCTGAGACGCAGTGTAAAGAGACAGAGTACCAGAAAGGGTGAGAGACAGATGAAGGGACAGAGATCTGTGAAAGGGTGAGAAAGGGAAAGTGGGGATTTGGGGTGGGAGTAAGAGAGAGAAGAAAAATGCCAGGAGGGGCTGAGTGGCAGGTAAGGAGCTGAGGTTGGTGAGGAAATGAGACTTGGAAGAAAGATGAGGCTGGGGAGGGGTCAAGAATAGAAGATGGAAAGCTCATAGGTAGGTGGCAGATGAAAAGAAGGAAATTAAGGACCAGAGGCCTAAGACAGAGAATGGAAAGTAAAATCTAGTTATGAATGGATATGCAGAAAAGAGAGAAAAGGACCTACATTCAATCCCTGTTCTCCATCCTCCCCACCCCCCCCCCCCCCATAAAAAGTGTTCCATACTTTTGTGCACTGTTCCCTCTAAGCTGAGCAGGAATCCTCCACCTATAGTCCTGCCAGTGGGTGGCGCTGTTTCACTATCACATGTCCAATAGTGAGAGACAGGCAAGCTCTGCAGGATTCCAGGGAACCTACCTGTCCCTAGTGATTGAAAACACAATATTGAAGCAATCCCCCCTTCCCCCACACCCCCCCCTCCCACACGGGCAGCAATGGAGTAGAGGATTCCTGCTCAGCTTAGAGGGAACGGTGCTCCTGTGACTCTATGCCTTCTCCTCTATTACTTTAGCATATTATATATTCTGGATACAAACCCTTTGGTCCCTCAAAACTTCAAGTACAGGTTTTCAAAAGGTGAAGTATCCTGACAAAGCTCCCTCCAAACTTACCACATAAAAGGCAATGGTATATTCTAGGCACCTGCATTTATGTGTAAATGTCTAGAATACTAGCACCTATGTGTACACGTACCCATATAAGGTTAGCAGAGTGCACAAGCACTATAATGTAAATAGCTGCTTAACTTACATAACATATATTTGAAAGGGCACCATACACGGAGGCAGGGCATGGGTGGAGCTAACAATTATATACATAACTTACAGACTGTCCCTGCTGCATTGTAGAGCCCACGGTTCTGCCAAGTCTCCGGCTTGTGTAACTGTGGCTAAGTAAATGTTAGACTCGCTGATACCAAGTTACCAGGCTGAGTGAAGGAGTAGCCTAACGGTTAGTGCACTAACCTGAGAACCTGGGGAACTGGGTTTGATTCCTACTGCAGCTCCCTGTGATTCTGGGCATGTCACTTAACCCTCCATTGCATCAGGTACAAAATAGGTGGTCTGTATAGAACATGTAAACTGCTTTGACTGTAACCACAGAAAGACAATAGATCAAATCCCATCCCCTTTCCACTAGTATTTCTGTAATGAAACTTGGGTGCCCAGGTTCTGTGATAGAAAAGGCTTCTACTGCACATTCTTGGGGCACCTAAATGAAAGTGCCCAGTTATAGAATTGCTGTCAGTATGCCTAAGCTGTAAGTATACATAGAAATCCTTATCCTGAATTTTGAACTTAGATTTCAAGTCCTAACATTGAACTATCCTCCCTTCTTAGTCCAATAGCTGTGTCAAGCAATATAATTCTTTCTCTTTCCAGTCTAAAAATGTTTCTTATACCAGAACCAGAGGAAATGCTTTATTGAAATTAATAGACCCGCACACTGATATTTTTCCCTAACAATCTGCTCCCCAATCTATCCCAAATTCTGATCACATTCCTAATATACAAATTCTCCACCATCATGGAAGGATGATCCCCTTTCTGATTCCAAACATAACCTTGTAGCAGTACAACTCCAAATTGAGTTTGCTCGATTTGTACCCTGTACTTCTCTACATTTCACATTCCCCACTCCCACAAAGTACAAGTCTTGTAAATGGGGGTAGAACATATAGTTCCACTTCCTTACATTTCTCAGCCTCCAAATATCAAGTTTAACTGCTGGATGACCTTTTTTAAAGATTCATGGTGCCTCTGCCAGCCCCTTAGAGTTGTCCACCCTGGGTCAATTGTTAAATTTGAAAATCCCCCCTACCCCCAACTACTATTAAAGAGTTGAGTTTTAAAAACATTGTCCCTGCTTGAGATTGAGAGATGCACACAACACACTGCCATTTCCACTCCATTTACTTTCAGATTCAGCAACAGGTATCTTCCATTGGGGTTCTTCTCAGTATCAGCTACCTCAATCCACCAGGCACTCTTCCCACATACATTCAGACATTTGTCCCCCATGCTTCTAGATAGCACACACTATAGTTCAAGTTTATGGAAGTCTTAGTCTCAAATAAGTCCAAATGCCTTCTGCTTGTCTGCACACATGGTCAACCAGCAACTCAATCAGTAGATGGTTGGGTACTGCTTTTTAGAATTGGTATCCAGTGTAGACTATGTCCCTTCTTGGAGATATTCTTCCATTTAATCAATTCTCTTGGTGGTCTTCTCCTAAGTGCAGTATTTCCATGCCCTTGATACCAACTTCCTGTAGTGCTTTGGTAGTATCCTCCCAATTCCAAGCGCAGTATATCATGACTGCTATCCCAAATAGAAACAGCTACATGTATGTAATGTTTTCAATCCTCAACTGGGCTGTAACATTTTTGATATCCTTCCTCTTCTGCAAATTCCCAGGGAAGAAATCCATATCAATTATTATACTCTTCCACTTTCAGTCCAAATTTGCATTTGGAGCACTTGAGGCACCTTGTTCTCTATCCTGGCTTACCTGGGAGGGGGGAGGGGGGTGGGTAACATCCTGCTCGCACAAAACTAGCATATTTATTTATTTGTACCCCGCGCTTTCCCACTCATGGCAGGCTCAATGCGGCTTACATATTGTAAACAGGTACTTATTTGTACCTGGGGCAATGGAGAATTAAGTGACTTGCCCAGAGTCACAAGGAGCTGCCTGTGCCTGAAGTGGGAATCGAACTCAGTTCCTCAGGACCAAAGTCCACCACCCTAACCACTAGGCCACTCCTCCACTCCAAATGCAAATTCTTGTGGCTGTCATACAGTCCTTATATTCTTTCATCTCTGGCACCCTCCAGTCCATTACCTATTTGTCAAGGCCCTCAACTTTGTCTTAACAGTTTCTGATTATTCTGCTCTAGTGTCCTAACTCCTTTATAAACATGTACTAGCTAATTATTCTGCTTGTCCGGGTGCTCCTCTACCTCTTCCACGCGGTGGGTCAGGGAAGATTATATCAGAGTCACATCCAAACCTGGGATCTTGCCAGGTATTTGTGACCTGGATTTGCCACTGTTGGAAACAGGATGCTGGGCTTGATCGACCTTTGGTCTTCCCCAGTATGGCAATACTTATGTACTTATGACAGAATACCCTGTTTCACTGCTCCAAATTCAACTTTTATTTCCAAAAACCACTCTCAGTTTGTCTTTCATTATCCTCTCTTCTCTCGCCTTGTGGCTTCTCATGCCGCCATCTTGCCATGTTCCACAGTTTTCTTTCCCTTTCGGGTAAGTGAATTTGTTTGGAAGACATTTGCCTGTTGTCACCTCTCCTCCATTCTTTATCACTGTGCCAGATTGGCTTCTGGATTCACTTGAGATGTTTTAATTATAGCTTTTAAAGCCACGGTTCAACAGGAACTCCTTTACTACACATTCATCCCAGCCTGTGATGTCACTTCCACACTCCCTAGTGGGAAATTTCTCTGAATGGCGAATGTGTTTACGGAACTGAATCTGCAGGGTTTATAATGGAGTTTCTATCCTATCCTGTATAGACCCCAAACTTATTTATTTATAATAACATTTATACAACACAATATTCCAACTTAAATTGGTTCATTGTGGCTTACATTAGTAATAGGGATGTTGACACATATGCAGAGTATATGCAGTGAAAGTAGGGTAGCTTCATAAGGATGGGGCGCAATAGGGGTAAGTGAAATGCTTAATGCTTCATGGTATGTTTGTACTGGTTGTTTGACATCTTTACATTGGGTACATTTATATCACAAGATTAATTATTTTTGCTGTGTTATAGTAAAGACAATTATGCCTTGGGAGGTGATTCAGTATTTACTGGATAAATGATTGGGGTGAGGCTGTCTATAAAAAAAAATAAAAGGGACCTAATGACAAATGTTTGCCCAGGGTCCCATAAATGGTTGAAGTATCCCTGCTCACAAGTTGCAGTAAAAATGATAAGGATCATTGGCTAAATCCAGAAATCATTTCTATCAAAAATCACTATCTAGCTCAGTTGTGGTTTAAGGTGTCCTCTGATTAATAACTCACTAAAAATGTGAGTGAGACAAAGTCCCCCCCCCCACCCCCTTTGAACCCATCCTCAGCACTGGTGCATACTATCCTACAAACAATTCTGCTGATAAATTTTCTTACAGCTTTGCTAAGAATGTTTTTCAAAGTAGTCCCAAGAACTATCATCATTTTTATGGGAAGTTTGGCTAAAATCATCCAGTTTCTTGTTCCTGGTGTACAGGATTTCAGTCTGCACCAAAGGACCATCCTCAGCTCATTACTCAGATCTTGCACTTGGTCTTGGCCAAAAAGCAACTTTTCACCTAGTTACTCAACATATCTTAATATACAAAAACTTAGACTGTGAGCACGCTAGCTTCAGAGAACGCACCTGTATGTAATATATGAAAATTGCTTTGCTTGTACCACAGAAAGGCAGTATATCAAATGGATTACTTGTGCCCTGCATTAATGTGGACATTTTTCTGGGCATGTATATAACTTCAGCATTGCTCTTAAATTAATGTCATTTATGATATAGTCTGGCTTTACTGGTTGAGGTGCTACCTGAACTACGTGATACTAGTTCTAGAAATCCTTTGAATCTGGTGTGTCAGATTTCTTTATTTTAACTCCTTGATGTCATTTCCTTATGCCTTTTACTTTCAAGCTTCTGCTTAAATAGACTTTTAGTATTAATACTTTTCAGATTCCCCCTACTTACATTTGTGGGCAGCAAGGTTGAGTATTTATATTTAGTGTCATGTTGTCTACTTTTCATATGAATTAGTGTATTAATCAAAGCAACAGATGAAAAAAAGAACTTGGTAAAAAAAAAAGTATTCTAAGTGGGCAAAATCCTACAAGTCATTGCAAGTTGATGTAAGAATTAAAGTACTGAATTGTTGTATTTTAAATTTTAGTAGTAGGCTTAGTAAAAGTGTTTTATCAAATTTGGCACACAGAGAGAGCTGTAGCACTTTGTAATTTATTGTTTCAATCAAAATGTTCCAACCACAACCCTCTCCTACAAGCTGATTTTTGTCATGATCCTTTAGTTCTGGGCCGTTGGTATAGGTTGAGGAAACCTGCCTGTTTAATTCCTGTCATATTCAAGGACTTTTAAAATTCTTTTTTCTCTGATGGTGTCTGAAAATCTCAAGGTGGTGAAACAACGTGACAAGGCAGTGGCCAAAGCTAGTATAACCGGCAAAAGGAGACGATAATGCCCTTGTGTATGTCATTGGTAAGGCCACACTTGGAGCACTGAGTTCAGTTTTGGAAGTCGTATTTTGCTAAGGATATAAAAAGACTTGAAGCACTTCAGAGGAAGATGACCAAAATGGTATGTATTCCCTGGAGAAGAAAAGGAACGGGGAGCTACGATACAGATATTTAAATACTGAAACGTATTAATATAAAACTGAATACTTTTCAAACACAGAGGAGCTTAGAATATGAAATAAAACTGTAAAGAGGTAAGCTTAAAAGCAACATCAGGAAATACTTTTTCACTGAAAGGGTAGATGGGATAAAAACCAATGACAATTAAAAAAACTCAAGGGATAAATACAGAGCAAGAGAACAGGATCCAAGGAAAACAAATGGAACATGCATGGAGCAGTAGGTACAATCCTAAACAAAGGCACAGAGGAGGTAACCTGCATGTTCTGCAAAGAGCAACAGGTACAACTCTGCCTACCTTGATGGGCAAACTTGAGGGACCACGCTGGCATTTATATTACTACACCGGAACAAAACCCAAGACCTGGATTCAGCCGTTCCTGCTTAGTCTCTTAGGGGATGATTTCCTAAACCTTTCCCCCTTGAAATGCAGCGGGAGAAAAGCCTTAGTAATCCAGGGCCTATTTCAGAGGTTTACAACCAGTTTGTTGCAGGGTAACTTTAGGTGTACTATGAAAATCTGGCTGCCTGCACAGGGAAAAGTCATTGGGTCAGTGCCTCCTCCAATGGCACATTTTCCTTTGGTTGCTGGTGCCATAATCTCTTGCCAGCAGGGGGAATTAGCAAGACACATTCCTTACTACTGCTGCCTTCTTTTGGAAGTTTGAATTTCAGTGGGTATCGCATGATTATTGGGTCCCAGGTGGTTCCAATTTCAAAAGGAAGCTGGCAGAGGAGGTGGTGGCTGCAGCAGCAGGTACGAAGCACTGCTCTAGTCATTCCTTTTGCCGCAGAAGGCCATCCAGAGGTTGAGTTAAAGCACTGATGCCAGAGTGTTAGAAGAGAAAGGAAGATGATGCAGGTGAGAGAAAGTGATGCTGATGCCAAGATTTGGGAGGGGGATAATGTCAGGGTTGTGGGAAGGAGGGAAGTTGATGTTGGTGGAGGGAGGAAAGAGATGATGGTGCACTGTAATACAGTGAACCCAGCACCAGGAGTGCTATTAAAAAAAAATTGTAAGGCATTGTTTTGGTAATTCTCCCCGATACAGGCTTGTTCTCTGATGTGGTCCCTTACCAAGATTCCTTTGGCTTCAGAGAGTAAAGTTCTTGAGATAAATAGAGATACCAGTATAAGACATAAAACCAAGTTTCCTAGTACTGAGGTTTTAGACAGCATCTCCTTTCATGAACTCTTTATGCTGGTCTTCTGTGATATACATAAGAAAATAGCTAGAAAAAGCTAAGATGTACAATATTTGTATTTTTAGTCCAATATGAAAATTTCCTACGCACTTCAAGTAGTGAATTCCTGCTTTGCTTACTTCTATTGGAAAACCAGCTATGCCCTAGTGGCTAGAATAATGGGTTGGGAACCAGATGACCTTAGTTCAAATTGTGCTGCTGCTGCTGCTGCTTCCTGTTGTCTTGGGCAATTTATTTAACACCCATTACCTTAGGTGGCCACCTACAGCCCAACATATAATATGCAAACACTGAAAGCACTGTTACGAGTGTGCAACTTAGTTCATGCACATTTAATGCAAGCTAATTTTACTATGATAGTTTTAATGCAACAACCTATGCTCATTTATTCTAATTTAAATTTTCGCCTTATCTAATGAAGTAGGATACACTATGTAAAGCAGCTCATTACATCACCTTGATTTGCTTTGTAAAAAAAAAAAAAAGGCGATTTCAGCAAATATGAATAAAGAAACAAGGGCTGCGAACACAAAGTAATTAACATGCAGTTGTGGCCAGTGTCAATGCATTTTAGTTACTACGTTGACTGCTCAAATCGTAAGCTTTCTGGGGAAAGGACTCACTGTACCTCTGTGTAACTACCTGCCAAGTGCCATGGTATAACATGCTATGGCCATTTTCAGATCATGTACACAGAACTACAGCCATTGTATCTTTTATTTTATGATAACATTTTAGGGTGCCATTATTCAAAGCTATTTAATCAGGTAGGGTTAAATGGCACTTAGGACCCCTTTAAAAAAGCAACGGTCAGCCCAACACGGGCTTACCGCTCACTAAAAAGGAAGTACGACCAGGCTACCGCAGCAGCCCAGCAGTACTTCCTACCCCCAGTGCATCATCATAGCCGGCACTACATTTATTTTTGTAGCGCCATCAGGAGTTGATACTCTGAGCACCACGGCACTGTCCATTTAGGGACAGACCGTGTGCAGAGATTTGGCAAATCTGAATATCAACCAGTACATAATTAGCTTCTGCGTGTCCGCTGTGACCTGGATATTCAATGTTGGTGATCCCAGTTCATTTCAGCCTGCAGCAGTCAGTGGCTTAAAAACTTGCCAAATATTACCCCCTTAGGTTCCAGTGTATTTTATGGTTTTTCATGAAGTGAATGAGTTATACAATGCAATTAGTCTTTGAAAAAAAATGATACAGCATGCAAGGAACACTAGATAGAGTTATTAAACAGTTACTATTAATTTCTGTACAACAGATTAAGGTATAAAAATTAGAAGTATAAAGTCTTCTTTTAGTTAATTTACTACCTCAGCCATGTCGCCCCTAAGCAAACTGATGTGTGTGGTTCTGGTCTTGCTCCACTGCACACAGATTTGCTGCAATTACTCAAATCTCTACACCTAGAATGAGGCAAACAAGGACTGGATCACTGTTCAGGTTGACCTGGGTGAGGTGACAACTGCCCTGCTGTCACCCCTAAAATCAGCATGATGTATCTACATCGAATGGTATAAATGTAGGATTGATAATAAACACACTCAAACTTTTAAAGAAAAGAAAAATAGACAAAGGCAGGGGAAGATGGATAGCTAGTAATTCACAAAGACTAGACATGGGAATGAACACAGGCAGGAAAAAGGAGGCGTATAGGAGGGCTGTGAATAGAAGGAAGTGACTGTAGGCAGGGGGAGGCTGAAGAATAAAGGTTGGAGAAGTTTATTTCACATAATGACAGGTAAATAGTGCTGGCCAGTGTGTGGACAGAGAGCACCTCCTGGTGGCTAAACAAGCAATGAATGGACTGATTCTCATTATAATAAGAACTGCACTACTGGATCAGACTAAAGGGTCATCATCCTCTGACTCTCCTCCTCGCTCAATTTATGCAGGGGGATCTGACTCAGGTATTGAACTATATTCTCCCGCTGTTCCCCTTCTGCTGCTGTATACAATTCCTTATAATACTGTAGAAATCCTTTTTCTATACACATGTACACATGTATACCCTGGAGGAAAGGAGAAACAGGGGTGATATGATACAGACGTTCAAATATTTGAAAGGTATGAATTCGCAAACGAACCTTTTCCAGAGATGGGAAGGCGGTAGAACGAGAGGACATGAAATGATATTGATGGGGGGCAGACTCAAGAAAAATGTAAGAAAGTATTTTTTCACAGAGAGAGTGGTGGATGCTTGGAATGCCCTCCCGCGGGAGGTGGTGGAGAGCAAAACGGTAACGGAATTCAAACATGCGTGGGATAAACATAAAGGAATCCTGCTCAGAAGGAAGGGATCCCCAGAAGCTTAGCCGGTGGTGGGAGGCAGGGCTGGTGGTTGGGAGGTGGGGATAGTGCTGGGCAGACTTATACGGTCTGTGCCCTGAAAAAGACAGGTACAAATCAAGGTAAGGTATACACAAAAAATGGCACATGTGAGTTTATCTTGTTGGGCAGACTGGGTGGAACGTGCATGTCTTTTTCTGCCATCATCTACTATGTTACTATTTCCTGATCAGTATACAGCCACCCTCCCTTCTCATCTCTTATTTTCTGTATCACTGACTTGCCCCTCCTAGCCCTCAAACATCTGGCCAGCATAGAGCTTGATTTGTTAGCAAATTCGAAATACTGCTGACGAAGGCGCGTTCTCATATATTCAATCTCCGCCATCTGCGCCTGGTCCATCTCCCCCCTAATCTTTTTAAGTTCAGCCCATACCCTTGCTGACTGATTTCTCTGGTGGGTCTTTTCTAATTTATTCATTCTCATTCTCAACACCATCATCGCCTGCCCCTTCTCTCATTTCTTTCTCGCTCCCCATTTTATCAATACTCCCCTCACCACTACCTTCATTGCATCCCACAAGATCCCATCCCTCACTTCTCCTGTGTCATTGATTTTCCAATATGCCTGCACCTCCTCCCTCACCTGCTCCTCCCCCAAGAGAGATTCATTCAGTTTCCAGGTTGTGTTTCTTGCCCCATAACCCCATCCCTGTAATCTAAGCCATACAGGCGCATGGTCTGAAATGTGGATAGATTCTATTTCTGCCTCTGTTATCATCTGCACACAGTTACGATGCACCCACAACCCATCTATCCTCATATAGGAGCTAGCTGCATGGGAGTAGAAAGTGTATCCCCATTGCATACCATGTACCACCCTCCAGCTATCCACCAACTCCACCTGTCTCAACAATTTCTGCAGTGCCTTTCTCCCCGAGCTCAATTGATATCCCCCCTCCTCCCGAATGGTCTAACCGCGCATCTGGAGCTATATTGAGATCTCCTCCCACTATCACCTGTCCCCTTATGAATCCTTGAATCTCTTCCCACAAAGTCTGAAAAAACTCCCCTTGTCCCGTGTTAAGGGCATAAATGTTGATCAGTTACCTCCTTCCCCTGTATCCGACCTCTTATAGCCACACATCTCCCTGTTGTATCTTTGAATTCATTTTCAATAAGCATCCCGCTTGTCTGTCCTATCAGTATGGCCACTCCCCCCACTTTCCTCCCCCCTGTGGCTTGGTGTGTCACTACCCCTTTATACCTTTTATTATTAGCATTTGTATAGCGCTACCAGACGCATGCAGCGCTGAACACCTGATACACAGAGACAGTCCCTGCTCAATAGAGCTTACTCCACCCCCCCCCCCCGTAACAAATGTCCATCCCTGGCTCTTAAGTGAGTCTCCTGCAGCATCGCCACTTCCCATCTCAACCTATTTAATTCTTTCATTACCCTTGCTCTTTTCCCAGGGTTGTTGAGCCCATTGACCAATCTTCATTCCTTCCCCTGTCCCTTCCCCCCTCCAGGAATTCCCCCCTTCCTTCCCTCCCCCCTCCCTTCTAAATCCCTCCCCCCCCTTTCCTTCCCTTACTCCGGACACTTCTGAGTCCGACGATTAGAAAGGACACTCCGCTCTTGCCCCCCGGGCCCCCATACCCCCCAAACCTCTGTCCCCCCCCACCTCCCCTGCCTCCCCTCTTTTTAGCTTATTGAATATGTGTCTCACCTCCCTTCCCCTCCCCCCCCCCACAGAACATCCCCCACCATGAATCAACTCACTACCTAACATTCAACCTGAACATAGTTCATATCATACACATCCAGTCTATCAACTCTCTCGCTCTTTTAGGACATCAGGAGGCGCTTATAGCAGGTCTCTTCCCTTTGGTGGTTGCCATCTGCCATGCCAAGTCTGCTCTTGGCTCCTCATTCTCCGGTGGTTGTTGCTCCCGTGCTGGTTTTTGGGACTCTATTTTTACTCCGAGCTTCGGCCTGTACTGTTTCCATCTTCTCTATTTCTTCCACCCGAGTCCCCATGTCTCTAATCTCTGTCCGGATCTCTCTGAGTGTACATTGGTATCTTTTCGGAACCATTCCAGTTCTGACTTCAGCTCCTTGAACCATCCCACCACATCTGCTTCGGTGATTTTTTCATTATTCTCACCCATCTCTCTGTGGGTGTCATCTTCTGAGTCTGAGAGAATCGTGAGCATTTTTTCTACTTCCTGAGTAGTTCCTGCCACCTCCTGCTTCGCCTTCCCCGCCTGATCTGCTGCATACCGGAATTTTTCTAGACTGTTTTTCGGTAGCATCCTTTGTGTCTCTTTACTCCAAGCTTACTTTAAAAGTCTCTGGTATCCGGATGACAGTGCTCTTTGTCCTTCTCACCGCTCCGTGCGGTATGTTGACTTATGTCCACCCCAGGTATCAACTGGGGTACTGTCCCCTCTGCTGATAGATTATGATTTAATTATAGTTCATGTTTCTCTCTCACTCCCTATTCAGCCCTCCACTCCAGCCTTCTAGAGCTGTTTTATGTTATCCAATTACCAGAAGTCCATATTTAGTTGCTGCTCCAGTAGCTTAAGCTCGACTTCCTCTCCGTCCATGGGGGGGGGGGGCTCTTCTCCCTCAACTAGTGCTGTTTTTCACTGCAATACACTTTCTCCCCCAGTGCCCCAAGATGTATCTTCTGCCCCTTTTAGTTGCAGCGCACTACCGGTGAGGCATTCTCCCCACCTCTCCCTCTCCTCCCCTGATCCAGATCTTCACCACTTCACCTCTGTCCTCTGCAGGGTTCCCCAGCTGCCTCTGCAATTAGCTGTCTCTTCTGGAACGGGGGAGGGGGGGATGCATTGGAGATCTTGCTCTCTCTCCACTCACCAGCCTCCGCTGCTCCCGCCACGGCTCTTCTCCTCCCAGCGTCCAGGGCACCTCAGGAGCTCTCTTCTCTGCTCACTGCCAGCCCCTGTCTCGTGTCCCTCACCATGCCATCTTGAATCGCGCCGCGATGTGGGCACTCTCGCTGCTCTCCCCGCTCTGTCCGGGCGTTTTTATTTGTGCTGCTCACGCTTGTGCACTCCCGTCAGCTTCTGCCGTTGATATATCCCACCGGGAGAGGGTCCCACTTTCGCGGACCTGGGGGCCACGATCGGGGCTCTAAGGAGCTCTCCTCATGGCGGCCATGCTGTTTTTCAGCTCCACCGGAAGTCAACTAAAGGGTCATCAAGTTCAGTGTCCTGCTTCTAAGAACAGCCAATCAAGATCATTATTTATTTATTTATTTGTAGCATTTGTATCCCACATTTTCCCACCAATTTGCAGGCTCAATGTGGCTTACATTTACCGTGGTGGCGATTGCCATTTCCGGTTGACAGAATTACAAATGGTATTGCATTAAGGTGCGTATATACATTGTTAAGAAGAATGCATTATGGTACATACATTGTAGAAAAGAATACATTATGGTATCACATATAGCTTAGACTGTAACAAGTGTTAAGAGATTGGTTCTGTCTGGTTCATGATCAGTCTTATTATTAATGATTAGGATGGTTGTTTATGGTATTGCCTTCTTAAACAAGTCAGTACTTAATCTACAAATGGTTTTCCCATTTTTGGGGTATTTTTTTATTTTGTTATATTTGTACCCCGCGCTTTCCCACTCATGGCAGGCTCAATGCGGCTTACATATACAGGTACTTATTTGTACCTGGGGCAATGGAGGGTTAAGTGACTTGCCCAGAGTCACAAGGAGCTGCCTGTGCCTGAAGTGGGAATCGAACTCAGTTCCTCAGTTCCCCAGGACCAAAGTCCACCACCCTAACCACTAGGCCACTCCTCCACTGCTGCTACTATTTGAGATTCTACATGGAACGTTGCTATTCCACTAGCATCATTCCATGTAGAAGTCGGCCCTTGCAGATCACCAATGTGGCCGCGCAGGCTTCTGCTTCTGTGAGTCTGACGTCCTGCACGTACGTGCAGGACGTCAGACTCACAGAAACAGAAGCCTGCGCAGCCTTCTACATGGAATGTAGTGGAATAGCAACATTCCATGTAGAATGTCCAATAGTAGCAACATTCCATGTAGAATCTCCAATAGTATCTATTTTATTTTTGTTACATTTGTATCCCGCACTTTCCCACTCATGGCAGGCTCAATGCGGCTTACATGGGGCAATGGAGGGTTAAGTGACTTGCTCAGAGTCACAAGGAGCTGCCTGTGCCTGAAGTGGGAATCGAACTCAGTTCCTCAGGACCAAAGTCCACCACCCTAACCACTAGGCCACTCCTCCACTCATATGTGCATATATGGCAGTAAATGTGCACAAAATACCACTTATTATGTTTCTTTCTGTGTAAAAGTTATGTGCATGACAAGAATGCATGTATTTTTATGTGACTTGAGTTTATGCATGTGCAAGGGTGGATTATGAGCAGAACACAAGTAAAGTTGCAGTTTACACGAGTAATTAATAAAATATGTGCAAGCATTTACACCTGCTCCTGAGCAGGTAAAAAAATCTGAACTTTCATTTTAGCTGCAATTTGTGCAATTTAATAGTGATACATAGACATCTATGTGTCTTTATAAAATAATCTTAAAATAGGCACTTACATGACCTGTGATAAAAGTAGCTCTTTTGAGGATAATTTTATAAACCATTATTACATGTAAATGGACCCTTATACAATTAGATCATATGTAAAAATATGTGGGATGCAAGCTGGTATGTAGTTGAACAGTAGGTGTGGAATATACACTTTCCAGAACACAAAAGGCTTCTAAAATGACATTGAGAGAAATAGGCAGGGGGGGGGGGGGGTTCTGGGAATGTTGCCCATTATGCATATATCCTATATGAGCGGTGCCAATACTGGATTCCTACACCTCAAACTTATGCATTTGGCCTGAATGTGGCAAAAACCAGGAATAACGTGGAGCATCTGGGCCAAATGTATAAGCGTTTGTGTTATAGGTACCAATATGCAAGCACATGCATATGGGACTAGATCCAGTAAATGGTGCCCAAATTTGGGCCCTGAAAAAAACAATGCACGCCAAGTGCTATTCTATAAATGAGTTGGGTGCCATTGACAAAACAGCATGTTATGCTGGCATCTGCACCCAAAACTTTGGGCTCTAGGAATTACACCAACTGAAACCTGGTATAAACCCTTGTGTGTAACTTAGGCGCGGATCCCCCCAATACTATAATACTGTGTGTCTTTAGTGAACGCCCCTGACCCGCCCATGCCCTTTCCATGGCCATGCCCCCTAAAGTTACACACTAAACGATTTGCATGCGCATCTTTATAGACTACCGTTCAGCAAGATGCACACACAAATCCAAATTGTTGCCCAATAATGACAATAATAGATAATGCCCAATTATCAGTGCTAATTAGCTTATTACTCAAATTATGTGTGCAAACTGGACACACGCAACTGAGGGCACCATATATAGAATCTGGGGGATAGCATATGAACATAACTACTGTATGTGCAAACGTAGGCACATATTTTCAGTGGCATACAGCAGTGTTTCCCAAGTCCAGTCCTGGAGTACCCTCTTGCCAGTCAGGTTTTCAGGATATGTACAATGAATATGCATGAAAGAGATTTGCATATAATGCAGTGTATGCAAATCAAGTTAATGCATATTCATTGTGGATATCCTGAAAACCTGACTGGCAAGATGGGAAACACTGGCATACACTACTGCTGAAAATCTGCAAAAATTACACATGTATATATATAGTAGGACGTTGTTGGATGTCCCATTTAAATACTGACCCAATTAGATTTAGTTAAACCAGGAGTAGTTATTTGTTTGTCTGCAAGGCATGTTTAATAGCGAAGAGATATATTCTCCTGCACTGGATTCAGAAAGAACCACCAACATTAATGCTTTGGAGAAATCAAATGCATCAGTTATTGTGCATGGAGTGTACATCGGTTAGTTGAAAAGGAGAGAAGATTAAATAGTTCATACAAATTTGGACGCCTTCCCTGAAGTCATTGACCCCCAAATTAAGAAGCATGTTACTAAATATGCTGAGACTTTTAGTGTAATGGGAAGAATTTATGATTCTCCTTGGGGTAAGGAGAGCTTGGGAGGAACAGGAGAGATAAATAGGTGGGGGAGGGGCATAAGCTGTTTAACGTGTTGTTTTAGACTTGCATTGCTGGTTGTAAAGGTGTGAAATTGGAGTTGACACAAAATTTAAATAAAAATGGAATTTCATAAAATATTGACTCAAATAATGTTTTGCTGTTAGAGTTGCTGTTTCTCCTTATACACCTACAATTATAGAAATTTTCCAGCTCATTCTTTTGTGGAAGCTTTTAATTTTCTCTGTCAGCTCTGGTTAATATATATCTCTGAAGTCTTTGTATTTTGCATAGTGCATGAGGAAATGTTTCTGTTTCTCCAGTATTGCAGTCCATGCACTCCGGTTTCTTGAAGTTTCCAGTTCCGTTTGTATATGAATGTTGTCTGTGGGTACTTATTCTGTATTTGGTGACTGTGTGTGCTTCACATGTGTGCCAGATCAGGTATTCTGCTAGTGTGTAGTTTGTAGCAGGTTAAGTAAGCTGTTCTGATTTTCAATCTGCATCTTCCAATAGGAAGTATATTGATGTTCTAGGGCAGTGCTTCAACTGTCTCATGGAAGTATATTTAACTAGTCAGGTTTTCAGGATTATTATCATGAATATGCATCATTACATTTGCATGTGAATGGCAATTCTATAACTGGGTGCTTGCATTTACACACCCTTTGCACGTACAACTGTACAGAATACTAGCACTTATGCACACAAGTGCCCACTTACTGCAAAATTGCCAACTGGGTGCCCATGCGCTATTCTGTAATGGTGCATGTAACTGCAATGGGGACAAACAACATGACATGGGTGAGGCTCCCACATATGAATGTAAGTTAGGGGCCCTTTCACCAAAGAGTTGCTGTGTGGAAATGTGGCCGCTGACAGTAGTTCCACCTGTACTGCGCAGTATTCCCAGTGCTGCTGGATTTAAAAAAAAGAGCACCAGGGTAGTGCAGGAGCCCCTACCACTCCCCCCCCCCCCCCCCCCCCCCACAGCCACACAGTAAGAGCAAGCTTACCGCATGGCCATGTATTTTTTTCAGGCTTTTTACCTGCTGCAGTTAAAATGGCCCTGGCGCGCAGCAAAAACAGCTGCCACCCTTTTTACCGTAGCTTAGTTAAAGGGCCCCTTACAGAACATTGTCAGTTATGCACATCCTGCTGCATTTATGTGACCAGTTACGCCAGGTAAGATGCACTGATGCTGGCTTATGCTAATATTCTAAAATTAAATCTAGGTACCAGGTGCCTTTATAGAGTAGGTTCTTACTGCAGTGTTGGGGTGCCCACTTATAGAACTGCCTCCATTATAGATAAATTTACATTCAGTGGATATCATGTGCATATTTACCCCCAGATTCTATAAAGGTTCCCAAAATTTGCTCACCAGATTTTTGGCACAATCCTCAGATGTGTGCACAACATAATTACTTAACAAGCCAATTAACACCAACTATTGGCATTAATTGGCAATTATTTGGATTTACATGCGCTTCTCCGACATGCTATTCTACAAAGTTGCGAACCCCCAAAAAGGAGGTGTGGCCATGGGAGGGGCATGGGCAAGTCAGGGGCATTCTCATAATTCAGTCATAATGTTATAGAATTCCAGGGCTGCATGCTCAATTCACATGCCAGGATTTACACCAGGTTTTATTTTGTGTAAGTCTGTGCACCCAAGGTTGGCTGCAGGAATCGGTGCTATTTTGCAAAGGGCGCTTAGTGCAGAGAACCCTTTATAGAATGCGATTTCAGCTTGGATCTTTCTGGTGCCTAATTCCAAGCTTTTAGTGTAATGGGAAGAATTTGATGATGATATCCCCAGTGAATTCAGTTGACATAAATCGAACAGCTGAGTGCCCACGTCATTAAGTCAGGTGAAGTTTTAAACAGCGCAGTAATGCCGCCGCGGTCACATTGGTCGGACTTTGGAAGTGGAGGATGTTCCATCTGGAGGTATGCCATCATCAGGATTTATTAAAAGTTAGTTGTTGCTGAAGAATGATAATTTATTGAATGCGTTAACTCAGTACTGATAATGCAGTGCAGGGTTTGAGAGGTGCCAAACGGCATCCGGATTACAGTGAACTTTTATGTTGTTTACAGATGGGAATATTACATTGGGAGGGAAGTCCAGCTGAATCTCGATTCTCCTGAGGACGCCAGCATCGGCAAAACACCATGGGTGTTGAGAATTGGAATAAGAATTGATGATGGACCTATCATTGATGAAAAATAGTTTGAGTTTTAATTTCACGTTTCTACATGCACCACAGCTTCTGGCTATTGACGGAGCAACTGAGCAGTTATAAAAGCACCAGCCCACAGCTAAGTACCTACTGCTTGATACCAACATTCATTTTTACATCTAGTTTTGTGGAGGCAGGGAGGGCTGAAGTGCAGTGATGCCCATGAAACATGTCATCATCCCAGTTGACTAGCCAGAGGGATATGTTATTGACTGAGCACTTCTATCACCACTAAATATAGTGTGTTCACATTGTTGTTCACAGCATTGAAAATATATATTAAAAAAAAGGACAGGAATTGCTTGAGTAGAACGGTTTCTATGTAGCATATAGCCTAATTTTTGGTGTCATTTACTGAATCCAGCCCTTATAATGGTAATCTTGAAACTCCAACCGGCTAGGTGCCTCCAGGAGAGTTAAGAAGCATGCACTACCTGCTTTTTTGCAGGCCAAGTTGTAGCCTGTTTGGGTACTAGCTATTAATGTTGATTTGGTGGGGCAGGTTTGATAAATGTGTTGAATGTGTATTTTCCAAGTGTGATGAAAACGGGTTTCTAAGCCTGTGAACTATATTATTTCATGAAGTGTATGTCTCCTAATTGGTCAGCAGATGACGATTGTTTTGTGTTTTAATGCTGTTGTAGAAACACTTTGTCTTTTCCAGTTTAAGCTTATGGAAAGGCAATTTGCAGTACTGTTGGACAGCTGCTTTCAAAGGTTGGTGCTCTGGGCTCTGGCATTCAAATCTAACCAGGAGGTACTAGATTTTCCTGTCTCAGCCAGGAAGCAGAGAGAGAGAGATTTCTTCACTGAGGCCCTGTGAATATTTTATAACCTGTGAGCAATTATATTTCCTGAACTCTCCAGGTACTATTCAGGCAGTAAACAAATGTTTAGTTTTATAATTGTTCAATATTCAGTTACCTGTTATTGTTTGCTGATTTCACCTTTTCTGTTCAAGTTCTGTGATAATAAACCTATAGTTTATTAGCTCTGCTGTCCTGGACTGACTAAGAATCCTGGTCTGTGGGTGCTTTCCAGGAACTGTGGGACCCCTGGAGCATTGCCCCAGTGTCCTAGAAATCACCTGAGAGTGGGAGACAATTGGGACCCAATCGGTGGGTAGGTACTAGTATAGAGCACGTGCCCAGGTGCAGGCGGGTCTGAGTAATGCTGAAGCCAGACCTCCAGGTGGCTGCAGGGTTAACGCTAGGTGGGTGCTAGGTATTTCTTGATACCAGGTTTTTTTTTCTCTTTCTTTCTAGAATGCCTGATAGTGGTGCAAGTTTCTAGTAAGGGGAATCATTCCAATTCTACTCTACATCCATTATTTGGAAGATCTATTTGCTGAACTGAAGGTGTAGGACTTCTATTGAGCTCTGTCCAATTCTGTATAGATTGGAGTCTATCACTACTATCCTGCTTCACGCCCATTCAACAGGAGTAGTGGAATGATGCTACTGAATCATCTGAATTTTAATTTTAGTTGGAAGTTCTATTATTTCCTTCTGTGTTTTGTTGAATATAGAGGCTGTTAGAGCTTTTTCTTGCAGTGTCGCTTTAGCCAGTTTAAAACTCCTAGATGCACTTACCCCCCACCCCTTTTACAAAGCCTGCTAGTGGCTTCCTGTGCGGTAATGCTGACACAACACATTCAAAGTGAATGGGCTGTGTAAAAAAAAATAAAAGGGGAGGGGGTTAATCTCTGGTATGCATATTTTAAATTGTGCTTAATTTTATGCTTGCTCAGGGAGAACCTGGAATTGTGTTGGAGATTTGTGTGTGTGTGTGCGTGTATTTTCTGAAAATAAGAGAGCAGGGGTCAATCAATACCTAAAAGAAAAACTAAAAAAACAATCCAAAAAATATTCATGTTTCTTTTGAAGGCTTCCATAACATGAAAGAATATACCATCTTCAGTAAGATAACTGTCTTGCTATTTCTTCTAACAAGGAAGGAATCAGGAAACAAACATGAAGGTAATCCAAAACACATAGCTAAGAGCATAAGCTTTAAGTTCAGAAAAATATAGTTTAATATACAAATATTCTCATATATAGCATTTAATTTGATACACGTTAGCACGACATGGACATTCAACTGTAGCGCCATTCCTAAAGCCTCACCATCTCTTAAAAGATTCAGTAGCTCTTCAGATATGCACCTTTTTTTCTTAATTCAGGGGAGATTTCAGTGGGTGGGAAGATCCTCTCAGCACCCATTCCATTTGCTGCAGTAACAACTCAAAAGTATTTTCAGCAGTGCCCGAACTCTAGTTCACAAAGTATATTTTGTTGGTAGTAGAGGCCAGGGGTTTTAAGACAGGGCCATCTATTTTTTTTAAATCTTTCACAGCAAACCTTCTATCCTGGCAACATCATCTGGTCATAAGTAATACATAGTCAGAGGGTAGAGTAAATAGAAATAATCTGCTCCAGAGCAGTAAAACTGTTTAGGAAATCTTCCTCTTCTATTCCAAACTTTGTGTACTGGTGAACATAAGCCCTAAAGGGGGGGGGGGGGGATAAAAAAAAAAAAGACAAATCTTTAGTGAAAACACCAGGGCAAAGGAATAATTTGTACATGTCAGAAAGTTGGTCAGTTATCCTGCAAAGTTTGAAACATTTTTTTCTCTTTTTTTGTTCTTAAATACAGAAAGAGTCTAGAGAAGTAGAACAGAAAGGAATAGTTTTCAAACAGATGATTAAAATGATTATCTTAAGACAGAGGTCCTGTATCAGCCTGATCCCCCCAAGCACTTTGTGGAAAGCAGGCTCACACTGCCCCAGGTACACCTCCACTAGGGAACAATGGCCCTGACTAAAGGCCAGATGACTGCTTACAGAAACTGTGGGGGAGGGGGCAGCACTGTCACTTGGAGGCCACTTCAAAGGTCATTTAGGGTAATGCCCCCTTCCACTGGCAAGGTAGTCTTCTTAGTCACTGCTGTAACCTGGGAGCTCACCCTGGGAAGCTGCACATTATCTTTCTCCTTCAGAATTAATGGGCAGAGGTGAGCCATGGTTCTTCCCCAATCTCAGTCCTGTATCCATTGACACTGAATCTGCTGTAATCAGGTCCTGACTATCTGGATTCATTAGGAAGGCCTCAGAAGGACCCCCAAACCCCCTCATGATGGAACTCCTGCCACCGAAGCAGAAGGCTCCTCAATGGAAAACACTGCCAGTGCCTCAGAAATAAGAGTATTGCACTTCTCTTTATGAAGCAACCTCAGTACTTTCGGATCATCTCCTTATTTATTTATTTATTGCATTTGTATCCTTCATTTTCCCACCTTTTTGCGGGCTCAGTGTGGCTTCCAATACATTATGAATAATGGAAATACACTTTGTTACAATTCAGGTTATGGATTACATTGTGAAGGGTAAGCGAGATAAAGTCAAATTCGATAAGGAATAAATTAATTGAAAGGAAAAATGAGAGAAATGAGACATTGGAAGGAGAGAACGGGAAATTAAGGGGCGCTATATGAAGCATATGGTATACATTTTTCTGTGAGTAAAGGTATGAGTGTGGTGAGATTAGGAGGTTGTGAATTCATAAGTGGATGTATTGATGTATTACTGAACAGTACGTGTGAGCTTTATGTGTTTTGGTTCTTTCCGTAAATTTTATCAAAAAGATGTGTCTTCAGTGACTTACGGAAGTTGGTTTGTATCGTTTTCAGGTTCCGTGGCAGTTTGTTCCAGAACTGCGTGCTCATGTAAGAAAAGGTTGATGCATGCAGTGTCTTGTATTTCAGGCCCTTGCAGTTAGGGAAGTGGAGGTTGAGGAAAGTTCGGGATGATCTTTTTGCATTTCTGGGTGGTAAGTCGATTAACTCAGACATGTAGGCTGGGGCTTCGCCATGAATGATTTTGTGGACTAGTGTGCATACTTTAAAAGTAATGCGTTCCTTGAGTGGGAGCCAGTGTAGCTTCTCTCGTAAGGGTTTTGCACTTTCATATTTAGGTTTTCCGAAGATAAGTCTGGCTGCTGTATTCTGGGCTGTTTGAAGTTTCTTTAGGATTTGCTCTTTGCAGCCCGCGTACAGTGAGTTGCAGTAATCCAGATGGCTGAGTACGAGGGATTGTACTAGGCTGCGGAAGACTGATCTTGGGAAGAATGGTCTAATTCTTTTCAGTTTCCACATGCAGTAGAACATCTTGTTGGTTGTGTTGTTTGCATGGGTTTCGAGTGTTAGGTGGCTGTCGATAGTAACTCCAAGGATTTTTAGCGTTTCTGAGATTGGAAGGTTTAGGTTAGGTGTATTTATGGCAGTAAACTCATTCGTGTTGTATTGGGAGGTAAGTATCAGGCATTGAGTTTTTTCTGCATTTAGTTTCAGTACTGAGGTTGCTTCATAAAGAGAACACTTCTCTTTATGAAGCAACCTCAGTACTTTCGGATCATCTCCTTCCTCTAAAGGCCACATCAGATAAGGAAGGAGAAGCAGAGACATGCATCTTTCCACTCCTGGAGGTCTAAACAAGTTCTCTTAGCTGCTGGAAGGGCAGTGGGGACAGAAACTGAAACATCTTACAGCAACTCTGACTGTCCCTGCTTCAGTAAATAGGCCTGGTGTAAGAACAATATAAACTCCAGAGAAAACAAAGATCCTGATGCAGCTGAATATTCTGTCAGACTCGGAGGCTATAACATGGTGGCTGTGCTCCCCGTGTGATCAGAGGCTGCTCCTCAGTGCCAGTCGGCCTTGACAAAATGGCGCCTGTTTCTGTGCTCTCCTGCATCAAACTGTACACCAGACATGCCGGACAGCCTGAAAACCCCAGCAGATGCTGTGCCAAATCCAAAGATGTGCTGCTACCGACCATTCCCTCTATATCTCATGGGATTCCCGGGTTGCACCCATGTAAGGCCCTGATGCTGGCTGGCAGGTGCCACACTGAGAACATAGCTTATCTGCCTCCGCGGGAGTCACCACTCACCCTGACTGTCAGAAGCGCAGCACAACATGTCCCAAGTGGCATCAGGATCCCTCCTCTGCATCAAGTAGATCTTGCAGACCTCCAAGTGTTTCCGAGTCAAACTTTAGTCGGACAGGGGGGCGGAGCAAGATGGCGGCAGCAACATCATACCGCGAGTGACCTCGAGAAGTTTGCTGGAGATAAAATCTCTCTCAAATTTTTTTCCTCTAGATTAGAAATATTTTCTACTTATACATGCCTCATACAAAGAGAAAGGCATTTATTAGAACCGGAGCCCAGCCGGTTCTTACATCTACACTGACCCAACAAACGATCGAAGGATTTCTCGCGAGAACCAATTTGATAGCGTTGGAAGGTCCTGCTGAGCTACAAGCACAAGGAGAAGCTGAGCTCCAGGGACAGGACATTTCGTTGTCCCCCCCCCCCCCCCCCCGAAGCGTTCTCCACCGCCGCAACTGGCTGGGGCCAGCCATAGAGGTGAACCACAATCCGGCGAAGACGGAGGAGCGGTGTCTCAACTGGGTCCTATTGTGGAGTCTCCAGCCGAGGTCCTTTTACCATCTAAGGCTCAAACAGCGCCAGTAACGCTTGAGGCAATATGGGGGATACACTCCAGACTGTCTTGTCATCAACAAGTAAGATAAAGTCTGAACATTATTCACAAGAGATTCTATCTTCTGCTTTTGCCACGATGAAAAGTGATGTTACAGATAAGATAAACCATTTATCTGATGAAAATATTAAGTTGAAGGAAATCACTGTAAAACTGATACATACAAGATAACACTCTGATACGTAGTAGATTGGAATATTTTGAACATTTTAATAGGAGGTTAAACCTCCGTTTATTGAACTTTCCTAGGACTCCAATCTACACTCCACTGGAAATTTTTAAAAGATATCTAATAGAGAACTTGAAATTTTCTGAAGATAACATACCTCCGTTGAATAAAATATACTACCTTCCAGTAAAAAAGGTGAAAAAAAAACATTCAACAGGAGCAACGTGATCTTAATGTATCAGATCTATTAGAATCTTCATTAACAGAAATAACTGAGCACCAAACTCTCTTGGTATCATTTATATTTCACCAAGACTTGGAATCTGTTAGGAAACTTGCATTGAGGAACTTACAAACCCCATTTTATGGGAAAAATCTGGGTGTTCCCAGATGTTACTAAGCAGACTCAAGTTAGGAGAAAAGAGTTTTTGGCACTGCGATCTGCAACTTTAGCCCTGGGAGCGTCATTCAACCTGAATTACCTGTGTAAATGTAGCATCAAATACTTAGGGGTTAAATATATTTTTTTAATTCCTGAACATTTAAAACAATTTATTACTCAGAAAAAGATAATTTAATACATGCTGAGACTAGGCAGTAATGATTAGCCTTGAGCATTAGATCAGAGAGACAGAATAGGAATAAATGGTTTAATTTTGCTAAGCTGTGCTTATTTAAAATATGTTTTTGAATCTCATCTCCTGAGTATGTGAAGGCTCCAACCCCACTCTTACTGTGGTCTAATACAAGCTGTATAATTTTTCTTTTATTTTCCTATGGATTTACCACTTTGAATTTATGTACTGTTTTTCTTACTCAAGATGGAAAATGCTTGTAAAACTTGAAATTGATAAATAATTAAAAAAAAAAAAAAAAAAAAAAAAACTTTAGTTGGACCTACCATTGCCGGCTGCTCCCCCCAACTCACCATCTCCACAAGTCTTACCACGGATACGAAAGGCTCAGGATTGATACTCTGTCCCATGTTCTCCAGCAAATGTCTTTCCTTCTTCTTTTTTTTTTTTTTTTAAAGGTTGTTGTGCTGGAAAAGGAGAGCTCCACAGTAAACAGGGGAGAAGTGAAGAGAGGGAAGAAGTAAATTCATAGGGCACCAGAGACAGGGATCTGAAGACCTCCAGATATGACTCTGCAGACTCAAGCAACCCTAAAGCTCAACCTGGGGTCCAACTGGACCAGGAGCCAATCACTCAGAGGCTGACAAGTGTGTCCATTTACCTGCTGGAGATAGAAAATACTGAGAAGCTGGCATGGATGCAAAGCGAGATGTGTCTATCAATCAGCAGGTGGAGATAGAGAACTGAAAACTGAGCTGAGACACAAAATCTGAACAGGACTTAGTGTTTGCTAAGAATAAAGGATCCTGTTTACATAAAAGATATGCCTTCAATCAGACAATGCCAATTATTATTGCCAAATGCAAGAATGTCTATGCAGATCTTACTTTCAATCTATGTACAATATATATATTCCCAGCAGCCCGAGTAGGTCCCAGGGTAGAAACAGGGACTTCAATCCCCAACAGCCCCCATAGGAGGTCAGGAGAAGGGCACGAGAAGGGAGTTGCAAAAACCTGTCCCAGAGAGCCAGGATGAGGGAAGGAGTTCTGAACCTGCCTAATCAAGCAAATGGATAGCAGCTGAGCAATGGGTGTGGGGAGGAACTAGAGCAAGAGAAGCCGATGGAGATTGCTGCTCTGACTCTGACAAAATCATCTACGGAGAAGCCCCAAGTTACATGACAGACTTGATCGACTTACCAATTAGAAATACATCCGAATCAACACGATCTTATCTAAATCTGCACTACAAGCTGCAAAGGACTTAAATATGAAACAACTTACGCATCTAGTTTTTCCTACATAAGCACACAACTGTGGAACACATTATCAAAAGCCTTGAAAACGACGTACGACCACCTAAACTTCTGGAAATCACTAAAAACCAACCTGTTTAAAAAGGCATACCCTACCAATCCAACTTATATGCCTAATCTCTGCAACACAATCAAACTAAAGCACATAATGGACATAACACAACTCTCCCGTTCTCCGATTCCCTAATGTAGCCACATGAACTCGATCTTACCACAACATCACCCTGTATTTGTTCACACCGGAGCCTGAAAAGGCCTCTCCGGTACTATGTAAGCCACATTGAGCCTACAAATAGGTGGGAAAATGTGTGATACAAATGTAACAAATAAATAAACTGGAAAGAAAGGAGGTGAAACAGGAGAGGGCTGCTCGGGAGGAGAGCCTGGTAGAAGAAGGGAAAAAAAGGTGGCTATCCCACGAGGCGAGCTGAGAGAACAGTTTTACCACGGAACGGTCATGCGGGTGGTGGTCAGGGTATAATGCTGGCCTGGTTGGGGAGGGACCCTTGCTACTGTCCCTAGGTTGATTTCTTTTGAAAGGGAGAGAGGAAGAGTGGTGGTTTTGGGTATAACTGCTATACATGAACTGCTGGGAGTTTGAACCCTTTCTGAACTGCTGTGTTTGGGGAATTGTTTTGCCTAACTGCTGACATGAACTGCTGGGGAGGGTTTGAACCCTTTCTGGAGCTACCGTGTTTGGAGAATTACTTTGCATACCTGCTATACATGAACTGCTGGGAGTCCGAGCCCTTTTTGAGCTACTTTGAAGAATTGATTTGCATAACTGCTTTATATGAACTGCTGAGATTTTGGAACCTTTTGTTTTTTTTGTTTTGTTTTGAATACTATGCTGTTGAACTGCTATGCTTCTTGAGAAATGCTGTGGTGGGAACTACCTTTGGAGGAGCAGATGACACAAAGGGATTACAATAAAGTATATAATCTGACCTTCTGGATTGCCGTGTGCTCTTTAGCAGTGGATTACAGCACACAGCTCAGCTAAAGGGCCGATGGACGCAAAAGTCTCCCGGTGGTGGAGACCTTACAATATATATATATATATATAAATTTTTTTTTTTTTTTTTTTTGGGGGGGGGGGGGGGGGGGGGAAGGGGAGTATTACTATTTCTGAAATCACTGTCGTCACTTACTTTGAGGCAAACATATTCCAAGCTTTTCCCACGATGGTGTCCAGTGGTTTTAGCAAGAACTGGCTGTTACTAACCAAAGTGGCAGACTTCTCATACTTGTTAAAGACTCTAGGTGTTGTCCAAATACTGAAGGCATCAGCAGGAGTTAACCAAGATGTATACAACAGTGGATCTTTGAAAGCATCTGCAGTGGGTGAACAGTGCAAATCGTCAGTATTCCAATGACATCCTGAATGGTATGCAGCTATTACCACCACATTCCAACTGACATTTACAGAAATACAAGCATTTTTCTCTCTTTTTATAATCACAACTAAGTCCTTATACGTAGAGAGAGTAATTGTATAACGGGGCATCTTGGCTGTGAAGGCATATAGACACACATGCTGCACCTATCTTATAAAGGCAACACATGTTAATTAAATTAAAAGGGCCTACCCAGAAGCTCTCACAGAAAGTTACACCTGCTTTGAGGCAGCAATAACTTTGTTTGTGTATGTTCTGGTAGAAATCCTGCTCATTCAAGCTTCTAATTCAGTTGGGAAGAACTGAAATCCAGCACTATAAGCCTTCATTCACAACCACCTGGGAAGTTTTCTGTTAGTCTAGTGCAGTAACAGTCCTAAAAGAGGGCTATGCACAATGGCTTCTTTCACAACCATACCTTCACAATCCAAACTGCTTGGTGTCACCACTGCACAATGACTAGGTTCTCTTTCTACTGGGAACTATGTACACTGCATCTACAGTATCTCGAGCCCCACCCTGCTCTGGGAACAGAAGATATGAACTGGGAATCAAAACTGGTCCTTCACGTAGCAGTGTACAGTACTGCCATGGGGTCTCTATAGGTAAGGTAAAAATAGTCCCCTGTATGCAAGTACCAAGTTGCAAATGAGTTATAGGGGCCGGCACTTCCATGATGGTTTCTCGCAGACTATTAGTGGGATAGTTTGCCATTGCCATCTTCAGTCATCTTTACCCCAGCTAAGGCCATGCGCTCATTTACCGACTAAAAATGGATGGCCAGATACCTGACAAAACTCTCAGTAAGGAATTCAGTTTCAGGTCATGGGAGCAGTAGGCAAGTGATCTACTGATTGCACTATGAGGCCTCATGGAGTCTCTATAGTCTACCTAAAAAATATTCTGTTAAACTTCTGGGATTATCTATTCATTGGCACATATTTTTCAGTGCAGTTCGCTCAAGTAATGGTGTCTTTTGGGAAGGTTCTGTTAATCTGTATATCTGTCTGTCCATCAGTGGCGTAGGTACGTGGGGCCTGGGGGGCCTGGACGTCCTGCAGATGTCAGAAACAGAAGGAAGCCTTTTGAGAGGAGAAGAGGACCTCGGCTGGCGGGGGTTGGGGGTCCCCCGCCAGCAAAGTTAGGCAACGGCAGGTTGACGGCCGGGGGGGGGGGGGTCCAGGCCCCATGTAGCTACGCCACTGATGGCGGCGGGAGGGGGCAATGGCGGCGGGGCAGGGGGCCAAAAGGTGCCCCCTCACCTTGGGCTCTGGATCCCCCTCCCGCCGAAGTCTGGCTACGCCCCTGCTGTCCATCCATACATATAGGTCTAAACCTCTATCTAAAGAAGAGCAGGAGTTGAGAAGAAGCAGTGGGATGGCGAGGTAGTCAGCCTCTGCCACCCAAAGATGAGCAAGTGGGGAGAAAATTGTTACAATTCAAGAATCAGAAGTCTATTGTAGTGGAAGCCACATTTCAGAAAAGAAGATGCATGCCAGCACAATGACAACATAAGCAGCATGCCATGTGGACCCCCAAACCCTGCTCACATGTTCACCTCTGTGGCAGCACACTTCTTCTTGTGCTATTGGCTTTGGGGAGCTTCAACCTCAGTGGCACATCAAAAAGAGGTTTGCTACAGACAAGACAAAGACATGAGAAGTGGAGCCAGCCAGCCAGTCAGTCAACTGTGGTGAGGACAGGAGCAGTTATTGCCAGTGGGTACCCAATTCTCACTGGTGTAAGAGTTGCTGACTGAGCTGCAGAAAAAGTGAAGAAGCTTGGGGGAGGGAGTGTGAGTACAAGGGGGAAGGAATGCGTGAGGCGAAAAGAGGCATAAAAAAACATCCTGAAACACACAATTCCACACTACACTATACCACACCACACCACAATTTCTAACAACTTGTTGTACCTCCCCCCAACACCCCCCCCCATACAAATCCCCAACATATCACACACTACACTGTTTATAGACATACAACATCAGTCACAAACAGATCACATATGCTTCCCCCACCCATACACATGGCTCCTACCACCCTACTGACGAGGAAGGGGAAATGCACTATTTCACTCTGGCTTCAATATCCTTTTGTGTTTAATTTACTGCCTTTATCGTGACATAGGCTCAAGACCAAGACAGTGACTAAATGCCAAAGAAATTAAAGAACAGAGAGCTGCAACGGATTTCTGAATCTTCCTATCCACCAGCAAATCCTAGCCAAACAAAAGTTCATATGGATAGAATGAAGGATTTTACCTCACCTACTCTTGAAGTATGTACTTCTTTTCCTCGGAGGACAACCAGGTTAGCAACAGAAGTGTTAAAATTCATTTCCTTTATTACAGATACTTTCTGTGCTGCAGGGACCCATGAGGAGGGCGAGCGTACCTGCCAATCAATACCTAAACATAAGCGAGTGTGTTAAATTTAAACAAAATCAACAGAAAGATAAGGCCATTTTACATATTATTGGAATATTTTTCTTTTGTATTGGACCAAGATATGTTTCCTGTTCATAACACTCATAAATTATAACAGTTTACTTAAAATATACTTTTTCAATTCTGTCCTTCTAATGTGTAAATATTATATCACTATTCCAGCTGCAACTAATGGACTGAGTAGAAATGTAATGTAGGAAGTCTTGGGGTTTTTTCCCTACACTTTGCCAGTATGCAGCACTATAAACATTTAAAAGAAAAGGGCTAAACAACCATGAAACCAGAACAATGCTCACTAGTCTGCTGCAGGTTACACATTGTACTACTAATAATCATTTCTACAGTACTACTAGACGTACGCAGCACTGTACATATTATATGCCGGTGCTTTTTCTGTCCTAAGTGGGCTCACAATCTAAGTCTTTGTACCTGGGGCAATGGAGGATTAAGGACCCCTTTTACCAAGCTGCAGCAAAAGGGGGCCTGCGCTGGTGTTGAAGTGTGTTTTTGACATGCACCAAGGCCCCCTTTTACCGCAGCGGGTAAAAGGTAGGTCTTTCTTTTTTTTTTTTTAAGAAATGGCTGTGCGGCAAGTGAAGCACTTGCCACGGGGCCACTTCAGGGGGAGCCCTTACCACCGCCCATTGAGGTGGCGGTAAGGGCTCCAGCGCTAACCTGGGAGTGATTACTGCTGGGTGCACACCGGCGCTACATAAGGAGAAATTAGATCTTACCTGCTAATTTGCTTTCCTTTAGTCCCTCCGGACCGGTCCAGGAACTGACTGGTGAGTTGTGCACGCCTTCCAGCAGGTGGAGACTCAGGACTCTGACTCTAGAGAGCCAATAAGAGCCCTGGCCAACTAGCCCTAGATTCAGTATATAAGTAACAAAGCAGGAGAAGGGTCAAGAGAGAAAAAACGCCTTCTGTGCCACCGGGTATCTGAGCAGCCCTTCCATGGAAATTATAATGAAACAACGGCAAGATAGCGACACCGCCGTGCCGGTCAGCCAAAGAATAAATTGGACAAAGTACAGCCCTCTCTCGTAGAGGTACTTTGTCAACCTCTGTAGGAATTAATTCAATACTTTATGTATTTCTTATTTTTTTTCAAGTTTTGCAGTATCGCCAACCACAAAGCAGCTCTAAACTTGAACCAAAACCTTACCCAAACAATAAGAACACATTCTTTCATACTATTTACACAGACATGGGCGGGACCTGGATCGGTCCGGAGGGAATAAAGAAAAGCAAATTAGCAGGTAAGATCTAATTTCTCCTTCCTTAGCGTCCCTCCGGACCAGTCCAGGAACTGACTGGTGGGAAGTAATAAAGCAGTAATCTTAAGGGAGGGACCCCAGCAATCCTGCCATGAGAACCCTTGCCCCAAAAACCGCTTCCTGATGGCACTGCACATCCAATCTGTAATGCTTCGAGAACAAATGCAAAGAAGACCACGTTGCCGCCTTACAAACGTCCAAAGGAGGAACTAAGAAACGTTCCGCCCAAGAAGCCGCTTGCCCCCTAGTAGAATGAGCCTTGATCCCTTGCGGAACTTGCTTACCTGACAGAAGATACGTGGACTCTATATCATTTCCTTCAACCACCTAGATAGAGTCAGTTTAGAAGCTGCTAGCCCCTTACGGGAACCCCCCATAAGGAGAAACAGATGGTCTGAACACCTGAAATCTTCCAAAACTTTCAGATATTGCCTAAGTACCCTTCTGACATCAAGAGACCGCAGCCTACGCTGTTCTTTCGAACCCGAGGAAGAACCTAAGACTGGCAAAACCACAGACTGAGAGACATGAAAACGGGAGGCAACTTTAGGAAGGAAAGAAGGAACCGGACGCAACACCACACGCTCCTTAGAAAACTCCAAAAACGGCGACCTACAAGAAACAGCCTGTAACTCTGACACACGTCTGGCCGAGGCAATGGCCACCAAAAACACCGTCTTGAGCGTTAAGTCCTTAAGAAAACAAGCAGCCAAAGGTTTGAAGGGAGGCCTAGTAAGAACTGACAAGACCATATTAAGGTCCCAAGCCGGAAAAATAACTCTCGAGGGAGGCCGCAGTAGACCTACCCCTTTCAAAAAAATGAGAAACATCCAGAAGACTAGCCAAGGACTTGTCCTGAACACAACCCCGAAAACACGATAAAGCCGTGACTTGAACCTTAAGGGAAGCAAGAGCCAAGCCGTTAAAGCCATGCTGTAAAAAAATTCAACAACTCCGGCACCAAGGCTCGTAAAGGAGAAATGTCAGCGCATCAGGCCTCAAATATCCGCCCAATTCTGACATAATTTAGAGGCAGGAACAAAGCATGGTAGAGATGACTTTCTAAGAGTAACCCCTCTTCATCAATCGTGCTCTCTAGTAACCCCTCTTCATCAATCGTGCTCTCAAGAGCCAGGCCACAAGACAAAATCAGCTGGATGGAGAATGGGCCACTGAACGAGCAGGCTGGGGTGCTCTGGCAGCCGGAATGGAGGAGCAGGTAGAAGGCGCAAGAGATCTGCGTACCAGGGCCTGTGAGGCCAATCTGGAGCTACCAGTATCACCTATCCTGCATGCGCCTCAATGTGCTGGATAAGTCTTCCCAGGAAGAGGCCACGGAGGAAACACAGAGAAGACCCAGAGGCCATGGCTGAAGAAGAGCATCTACTCCATCCACTCGCGTATCTATTCTGCGACTGAAGAAGTGACTTAGCCACTCATGTCAACGCCAAGGTAAGAGATCCATGACTGGCCACCCCCACTGATCTACTATCACTTGAAAAGCCTGAGGATCCAAGAGCCCACTCTCTGGGGTCTAGGATGTGCCGACTGAGAAAATCTGCTTGCACGTTCTCCGTTCCTGCCACTTGCGGCACCGAGAGCCGACTCCTCGTTCTTCCCTGCCGGTTGACATATGCCACCGCTGTCACATTGTCCAAAATAATGCGAACAGACGTTCCTTTTATTAGAGGAGAATATGCCTCCAGAGCTAGACTGATCGCCCTGGTTTCCAGGAGGTTGATCGATAAGGACGTCTCCGGAGGAGACCACAGACCTCGAGCAAACTGTCTCAGGCAGTGAGCACCCCAGCCCTTGAGACTGGCATCCGTAGTTATTACTGTCCAGCTGGGCGGATCCAATGGCATGCCTTTGGTCAGACTGGATGCCCTCAACCACCAAAGCAAGCTGCTGCGCTCTGGCATCTGCAGAGGCAACCTCACATGCAATAAGTCCATCTGAGGAGACCACCTGGACAGGAGAGATGCCATCAAGCCCAATACCTGAAAATAATCCTGAGCACAAGGGACCCGCCTGCGCAACAAGGCCTGAACCTGAGACTGGATCTTGAAAATTCTTGCTTGAGGAAGAAATATGCGACCACCCACCGTGTCGAACAAAACCCCCAAGTACTCCAGGGTTTGAGACGGCACTAACCGACTCTTGGCTGAGTTGACCACCCATCCGAGGGACTGCAAAAACTGAACCAGTCGATTTGTGACTTGAAGGCTCTCCTGGTATGACTTTGCCCGAATCAACCAATCATCCAAATATGGGTGAACCAAAATGCCTTCCTTTCTGAGAGCCGCTGCGACTACTACCATGAGTTTGGTGAATGTACGCAGAGCCATGGCTAGACCGAAGGGGAGCGCCCGACACTGAAAATGCTACCCCAGGACCGCAAAAAGGAGGAAGCGCTGATGCCCCTGCCGAATTGGAATATGCAGATAGGCTTCTGTCAAATCCAGAGCCGTCAGAAACTCTCCTTTCTGGACAGCCACTATCACCGAGCGCAGAGTTTCCATCTGAAAACCGGGGAGCCGGAGCACCCGATTGACTGCCTTGAGATCTAAAATCGGTCGAAAGGAACCTTCCTTTTTTGGAACTACAAAACGCTGCCCTTTTTTTTTTTTTTTTAACGTGGCTGCCTCTCCAACAGCTGCAGTATTCTCCCTCCGGAGAGACTGAGCACTTCCCAGCCCTAAAATAAGAACAATTTGCTGGGGAGGGACCCGGTACCCCCCTCCCCCCTGGGTGTTACACCCCTAAGCAGACTGAAATGTACACTGCACTCTGTCAGAAGAAGCCTGAATACCCCGGGGCACAGAAGTAAATCAAACAGGCTTTCTTTTTTTATTTTTTTTTTAAACAAACTACCTTAGAAAGGGAAAAGACCGAAAAAATCTGAGAAGAAACTGAAGGGCTCACCTTCTTCCACCTGCGGAGACTGAGAATACTGAATCTAGGGCTAGTTGGCCAGGGCTCTTATTGGCTCTCTAGAGTCAGAGTTCTCAGTCTCCGCCTGCAAGAAGGTGTGCACAACCCACCAGTCAGTTCCTGGACCGGTCTGGAGGGACGCTAAGGAAATAAATATTTTTGTAGCACTGGATATGATGGTGCGCTGGGGGTGGGAAGTACCACCGGGCTGTTGCAGTAGCCCTGCGGTACTTTCTTTTTAGCAAGCACTAAGCCCATGTTGGGCTTACTGCCGCTTTGTAAAAGGGTCCCTAAGTGACTTGCCAGAGGTCACAAGGAGCTGCAGTGGGAGCTGAACCCAGGATCTCAGTTGCTGCATTTACCATTAGGCTACTCCTCTACTCTACTGTCCTGAGTCAGAGGTCAGCAGAAGTAAAGCCTCCTGGACTCACTGGTGGCAGAAACACTTGAACAGTGGTATGTGGTTAACATTTACAGTACGTGAGTCAGTGAATGGGCCAAACAAGAGGGGCTTAGTGGCCCTAGTACAGCAACTCTCACCCCAACAGAAGCAGAACACTGTCCACGTCCACAAAAACAAGAGGAGAGAAAGAAAGTAACATCATAGCCCAGTATGGACATCTAAGCTAGGTGTTCAGTGTGACTGGGAAAGTAAACGGCCAGTAGAGCACTCACCGAAAGGGGTTGGAGAGTCCAGAAAATTGGAGAGAGCAGCAGTAGGTGAATTGCAGTGTCAAAGATGGCAGTGAAAAGAAAATACAGACATACAGAAGTGTGTGGTCCATGGGAATAGGGTGACATGCAGATGTGGCAGACACACTGGGAGGAGAGTGAAGAGAGCAATGGGGAGGGATGCAGCACAATGCAGTGTCCCTTATATCGAGGCCAGAGTTCAAAATGTGCTTCACTGAACTGAAAATGGATGCAGAGAGAACTGTTGGCCAGCATACAAGACTTGTGGACAGTGATGGGCCAAAGAATGGGAGAAGCAGAATTCAGACTGAAGGAGCAGGGAGAGGAGATTGGCGGTCTGCAGAAAGGACTGAGTAAAAGCTTGGGCAGTATCATCTGTAAATGCTAGACATGTCCGAGGACTTAGAAAATAGATTTCACAGACACAATGTGAGGATAAGGGGGATTTCAGAGCAGGTGCAGTATAAGACTGTATGAATGCAGAAAATCTGTCAGGCAATACAGAACACATGTGGACATCAGGAGAGGACAAAATGAGATTTGAGAGAGTGCATTGAGAGCCCTGCTTTTGAATCTACCAAAGATTATAGTAATGTGCATGTCCATTCGGACTAAGGAGTGAATTATGGCTAAGATGAGAGAACTGGAGTGGGAAGGCCATAAAGTGACCTTGTTTGCAGATCTGTCGGCAGTACACTGCAAAGGCATATGGAGTTGAAAGCGGTAACTTCCAAACTGAGGGCAGAAAACAGACAAATGGCTTTTCACCTTCAGCCTGGCATTTACAGTAAGGGGAAAGTTTTATAAAATTTGCATGCAAGTGGAAGCGAGAAAGGTGATGCAAGAAGCAGGAATTCAGTTTGGAGCAACTTCTGGAACCCAAGAAACAAGAAAAGAGGAACTCTGCAACATGAAAGCATTTCTAACAAAGGGAGAACACTACAAAGGTTGTCCAATGGAGGAACACTGTAGAAAGTAGAGAGGTCCTGAACTGGCAGAAGTATATCAGGAGTGGAAAGACCATATAGGAGAACTGGACTGTTAAGGAGCAGAGGTGGGTGGTAGTAAAGGACATTACTCATGATGTTGGTGACTATATATACACTGAATCAGGGTCAAGGGGACATCTTTGTGTGGGGTTTAGGGAGAACTGGAACGGTTTGTAGTGGGAGAAGTGAGTTTGGGAAGAGACTTCAACCTGCCACTAGACACTCCAGTGGATCACTTAAAAGGAAGGGGGAGGAGGGGAGGAGTGCAAGCCATAGAAAAAGATTGAAGCATTACTCAGAGATAAGGTGGTAGTGCAAGATGTAGAGAAAAAAAAGTATAGAGAATTATTTGAGGTTCAATAGCAAGTAGGATTAGGAATATTGTGGGATGTGCTTAAAGTGATGGTGTTTGGATGCCTGGTAAAATGGGGAGTAAGGAAGAAGAGATGGAGAGAAGAAAAAAAAACTTAAAATGGAGAAGAAAAATTGGCATGCTGATCTAAAGAAAGGCGGTATATCAGTATGACAATTTTTCATCTCCCTTTAAGTTTTTTCTTCTCCATCTCTTCTTCCTTGCCCCCCTTTTAACCAGGCATCCAAGCACTATTGCTTTAAAAGCATCCCACAAGTTTATGTATACTATTATTTTGCAGGTACTTTTCTGTCCCTAATGGGCTCACAAACTGTTATTTGTACCTGGGGCAATGGAGGGTTAAGTGACTTGCCCAGGGTCACAAGGAGCTGCAGTGGGAATTGAACCCAGTTCCCCAGGATCTCAACCTACTGCACGAAGCTGGTAGTCAGGAAGGCAAAAATGCAAATGGAAGAAAAAATTGCCTAAGGTAAAATGGGGGGGGACAAGCCATTTTTTTTTTTAGATATGTTAAGACATAGAAGGAAGTGCAAAAGTGGCATTGTGAGACTCAAAGATGAAGGGGGAAGGGATATGTAGAAGATGATAAAGATAAGGTGGAATTGCTTAACAAATATTTCTGTTCTTTGTCTACAGTGAAGAGGTGAGGCAGAAGCTAGAAAAAGCAAGGAACAGTTAAGGGGATACAAATGGAAGAAGTGAATTATCAGTTGATGAGGCTTAAGCAGAGGATACTGAGGTGGGGAATAAAGCTGGAATAATGGTGGTAAGAAAACTCAAAGAAAGGAGGCTGGCCATCTATGTATAGTGTTCTGGAATTTTCTGGCCTTTTCTTTTGGGTCTGCTTATTTCTGTTTGCAGGGCCAGTCTTAGCAAGTGCGGGGCCCTATGCAGACCAATTTGGTGGGGCCCCATCCTAGCCCTGCCCACCCTAGCCCCGCCCCAGCCTGGCTCCGCCCCCACCCTAGCCCCACCCCATTGATAAGATTATTCCATTTTTAGAAAATATTTTTAATTATGAAAATTCAAATAAAGACAAATGACGTTAAACTTGTACAAAAAAACTGATTGAAATAATAAGCAAAATGCTATCATGAAACCATAAACAGCACTAATTCCAAGGACAAGACGAGCTACAACCTTATGCGTGGCATGGAAAGCCAACTTTAATTACACCGGGCTCTAAAACACCAGTGCACAACCTAGTGGAAAAAAAAACAAAAAAAACAAAAATGGCTGCAAACTATACGCTAGCAGAATACTGCACCTTCCTTGATCACATTTGAAAAACACATGAAGGCAAAATACTGAACTGGAAAGTAACCTCAAGAAGTCAGAATCAGCATGCAGCAATACTACAAAAATTGAAACTTACATGAAAAATATCACAGATGCACATTTCCAAAAACTGACATATTCCAATTAATAAATCCTGACTAAAATAGTTTTTTCTACCTTTGTTGTCTGGTGACTTTGTTTTTCTGATCATGCTGGCTCAGTATCTGATTGTGCTGCTATCTGTCCTCTTAACTCCGTTTCCAGGGCTTCCTTTCCATTTATTTCTTTACTTTCCGCCTTTCTTCTTCATTTCTTGCCCTACATCCGAAAGTAAAAGCTGGGTCCTCCGCAGACTTGATTGTCCAGTGGATCCAGCTTCTGCCTATTTTCTATATCCATGTGCACTTTTTCTCCTCTCTTCCTTTTCCCTCACCTCATCTCCTTCCTCACTCTTCCCTCGCCTCCATCCATGTCCAGCATTTCTTCTCTCTCCTCCATCCACCCATGTCCAGCGACCCTCCTGTCCCCCCTGCCATCCATCTATGTCCAGCAACCCCCCCGTCCCCTCTGCCCTCCCCTGCCATCCACCCATGTCCAGCGACCCTCCTGTCCTCCCTGCCCTCCCCTGCCATCCACCTATGTCCAGAAACCCCCCTCCCATGCCATCCACCCATGTCCAGTGACCCTCCTGTCCTCCCTGCCCTCCCCTGCCGGATATCCACCTATGTGCAGAAACCCCCCTCAACTGCCATCCACCCATGTCCAGCGACCCTCCTGTCCCCCCTGCCATCCACCTATGTGCAGAAACCCCCCATCCCCTTTGCCCTCCCCTGCCATCCACCTATGTCCAGAACCCCCCCTCCCATGCCATCCACCCATGTTCAGTGACCCTCTTGTCCTCCCTGCCCTCCCCTGCCATCCACCTATGTGCAGAAACCCCCCTCCCCTGCTATCCACCCATGTCCAGCGACCCTCCTGTCCCCCCTGCCATCCACCTATGTGCAGAAACCCCCCCATCCCCTTTGCCCTCCCCTGCCATCCACCTATGTCCAGAAACCCTCCTGTCCTCACTGTCATCCTGTCCAGAAACCCCCCTCCCCTGCCACCATGTCCAGCGACCCTCCTGTCCCTCCTGCCCTCTCCTGCCATCCACCTATGTGCAGAAACCCCCCCGTCCCCTTTGCCCTCCCCTGCCATCCACCTATGTCCAGAAACCCTCCTGTCCTCACTGTCATCCTGTCCAGAAACCCCCCTCCCCTGCCACCATGTCCAGCGACCCTCCTGTCCCTCCTGCCCTCTCCTGCCATCCACCTATGTGCAGAAACCCCCCCATCCCCTTTGCCCTCCCCTGCCATCCACCTATGTCCAGAACCCCCCCTCCCATGCCATCCACCCATGTTCAGTGACCCTCTTGTCCTCCCTGCCCTCCCCTGCCATCCACCTATGTGCAGAAACCCCCCTCCCCTGCTATCCACCCATGTCCAGCGACCCTCCTGTCCCCCCTGCCATCCACCTATGTGCAGAAACCCCCCCATCCCCTTTGCCCTCCCCTGCCATCCACCTATGTCCAGAAACCCTCCTGTCCTCACTGTCATCCTGTCCAGAAACCCCCCTCCCCTGCCACCATGTCCAGCGACCCTCCTGTCCCTCCTGCCCTCTCCTGCCATCCACCTATGTGCAGAAACCCCCCCGTCCCCTTTGCCCTCCCCTGCCATCCACCTATGTCCAGAAACCCTCCTGTCCTCACTGTCATCCTGTCCAGAAACCCCCCTCCCCTGCCACCATGTCCAGCGACCCTCCTGTCCCTCCTGCCCTCTCCTGCCCTCTCCTGCCATCCACCTATGTGCAGAAACCCCCCCCCATCCCCTTTGCCCTCCCCTGCCATCCACCTATGTCCAGAAACCCCCCTCCCCTGCCATCCACCCATGTCCAGCGACCCTCCTGTCCTCCCTGCCATCCACCTATGTTCAGAAACCCCCCTCCCCTGCCATCCACCCATGTCCAGCGACCCTCCTGTCCCCTCTGCCCTCCATTGCCATCCACCTATGTCCAGAAACCCTCCTGTCCCCCCTGCCCTCTCCTGCCATCCACCTATGTGCAGAACCCCCCCGTCCCCTTTGCCCTCCCCTGCCATCCACCTATGTCCAGAAACCCCCCTCCCCTGCCATCCACCTATGTGCAGAAACCCCCCATCCCCATTGCCCTCCCCTGCCATCCACCTATGTCCAGAACCCCCCCTCCCATGCCATCCACCCATGTTCAGTGACCCTCTTGTCCTCCCTGCCCTCCCCTGCCATCCACCTATGTGCAGAAACCCCCCTCCCCTGCTATCCACCCATGTCCAGCAACCCTCCTGTCCTCCCTGCCATCCACCTATGTCCAGAAACCCTCCTGTCCTCCCTGCCTGCCCCTGCCATCCTGTCCAGAAACCCCCCTCTCCTGCCACCATGTCCAGCAACCCTCCTATTCCCCCTGCCCTCTCCTGCCATCCTCTTCTCCCCCCCAACCAAGGAAGGTTAACTTTTCTTTTAAATTTACCCTCCGTCGCCGGAATCCAGCACAGCAGCGAGCGTCAGTGAAAACGCTCCTCCCCTCCGGAGTCCCCCCGTCTGTAGCAGAACAGAAGCTCTTCCTGATTCGTTCATTCTCATTGTCCCGCCCCGGAGGGTAAATTTAAAAGAAAAATTATCATTCCCCTTGGTTGGGGGGAGAAGAAGAGGGCGGGCAGGGTGGCGGTAAGCATGGCGCGGCGGCGCCGTGCCATCCTTACCTGGCTTGTTGTTTACGTCGGTGCCCTGGGAAGAGGCTGACTGAGGCGTGCCGCGCGGGGCCCTATGCGGTCGCCTCGGCCTAAGACCGGCCCTGTCTGTTTGTTTCTGTGAGTTTCTACTAATAGTGGCAAGACAGGAATTTCTGGCGGACACAAACTGACAAGACCATTGCCATGACATCCTAACCAACTGTCTTGTTACAAACAAACTGACAAAACCCCCTGTTGTCATGACATCTCAACTGTTTGTTACTGAGCAGAGGTGTGGCAAGGACACTAAGACCCTATCACAGGACTCCTATGTACTTGCAGGATTGCTGATTAGGTGATATATGAGGTGGTCCTTTGTGATGGGAAGGGTATATAAGTTACTGCTCATCTAAAGAGACTCTGAAATCAGTGTTGCCAGGTGGGCGGTTTTCCCGCCCAATTGGGCGGTTTTCCGCGACCCGCCGCAGGAAATTTTTGCCCGCGGCGGGTCGCGGTTTTTTGGGCTTGTTTTGGGGTCTTTCGGCGGTTTTTTTGAGTGGTTTTTCAGCCCGCGGGGGGCGGGGCTAGCGGCGTTTTGGGCGGGGTTAGTGACATTTTGGGCGGGGTTAGTGATGTTCTGGGCGGGGCCAATGACAGGGAGGCAGGGCCGGTGATGGAAGAGGCGGGACGGGGTTGATGACGGCGGGGTGGGGGTGTCAGGGGCGGGGTTTGACTTTGGGCAGGTTTTGGGCTGGTTTGGGTGGGGAAAAATGTTTCCACCTGGCAACCCTGTCTGAAATAGCCCGGAAGCAGGAGAGTTTCATATCCTTGCCCACAGCCTATTTCCCGAGTGAGATTGTCCTCCCCCCCCCCCCCCCCTTGTAAGAACTAATTCTTTACAGCTAAGAATCTTTCATTCTTTCTTTCTTCCTTTCTTTCTCTCTGTTATGTAACCTTTGTATGACAGTGAGGAATAAAATTTTCCTTCCTATTGTTAGACTCTGTTCTGTAAAATTACTAATGCCAAGAGCCAATAGTATTTCTTGTGCTGTTGCAGTGAGAAATAAAGATTCCTTTTCTTCTTCTAACTTAGCCTGAGTTGTTTTTTTTTTTAAATAAGAATAGCAATCAAACGCAGCCTAGTACAATAGAAGACAAAAGGGGTTTGGGGTGAGTTGGTATATAGTGATAAAGCTGTAAGGGACCAATTCTTACAATACTATAGAAAATTATATAGTAGGGAAGGAAAGGGAGCCCAGAATGAAAAGAACAAATGAACGAAAATAAAATATAGAACTAAACAAAGAAAGAACAAAAAAAAAGAAAAAGAATGAATGAATTAAAAGAACAAAAGAACGAAAAAATGAAAGGAAAGAATGAATGATAGAACTAAACAGAAAGAATGAAAGATTCAAAACGAAAGAAAAAGAATGAAAAGAACGGAACGAAAGAAAAAGAAAAAAGAATGAATAAAAATAAACGATAGAATGAAACAGAAGAAAATGAACAAGAAAACGAAAAAAAATAAATCAAAAGAACGAAAACAAAATAACGAATGAGAATGAAAGAACGAAATAGAAGGAAAGAATGAAAAAACAAGAGAAAAAACAAATAAAAACAAAAGAACGAAAAAGAATGAATGAAAAGAATGAAAGAACAAAATAGAAAAAAATGAAAGGTAAGAACGAAAAAGAAAACAATAATGAACAGAAAAAGAATGATAGAATGAAAGAGAAAAAAGAACGAATGAAAAGAATAACAGAACGAAACAGAAAAAAAGAATAAAATGATAGAATGAAAGAGAATGAAAGAAAGAAATGAAAAAGAAAAATGAAGAGAAAACGACAGAATGAAAGAACGAAATGAAAAAGAAAAAAAGACTGAAAGAAAAATGAAGAGAAAACGACAGAATGAAAGAACGAAATGAAAAAGAAAAGACAAACGACAGAATGAAAGAACGAAATGAAAAAGAAAAAAGTCTGAAGGAAAATGAAGAATAAACGAAAAGAATGAAAAAAGAAAAAAATTTATGAACAAAATGAACGATAGAAAAAAAGAACGAACAAAAAATGAAAATGAAAAAACAAAAACTTTAGAACGAAACAGAATGAAAGAACAAAAGAAAAAAGAACAAAAATGAATGATAGAATGAAAGAACGAATGAATGGAAAAGAACAGAATGAATGAACAAGAATGAAAAAGAATAAGAAATGAAAGAAAATGAAAAATAGAATGAAAGAATAAAAACGAAAGATTGAAAAAAGAACGCATGAATGAAAATGAACACTAGAACAAAACAAAGAATGAAAGAACAAAACGAGAATGAATAGAATGAAACAAAGAATGAGTGAAAAAAAAAGAATGAATGAAAAAACGAAAATGAGTGATAAAACGAAACAGAAAGAATGAAAGAACGAATATGAATGATAAAATGAAAAAGAATGAAAGAACGAAACAGAAAGAAAAGAATGAAAAAGAACAAAAATGAATGTGTCTTGTCCACAATGTTGGTGAGCCCTTAGGTCCCAGAAGGCCCCGAGGGGCCTCAAAGGACAGCCGTGCAACCCCAAATCTTCACCCGCGGCGACCGCCGTTCACCAGGGGTTGAGCCCCCAGCTGTAGGCGGCCAACGGGACTGCTGGAACCGCGGGGTTGACGGACTGACCTGGCTGGAGTCGGGAGACGTGGGCAACTAACAAGCAGTAGTCTGGGTCAAGCAAGTCTCTGGGCAGGCGGCTATCTAAGCCGTAGTCGGGTTCAAGCAAGTCTCTGGGCGGGCGGCTATCAAAGCAGTAGTCGGGTTCAAGCAAGTCTCTGGGCGGGCGGCTATCAAAGCCGTAGTCGGGTTCAAGCAAGTCTCTGGGCAGGCGGCTATCTAAGCCGTAGTCGGGTTCAAGCAAGTCTCTGGGCGGGCGGCTATCAAAGCAGTAGTCGGGTTCAAGCAAGTCTCTGGGCAGGCGGCTATCAAAGCAGTAGTCGGGTTCAAGCAAGTCTCTGGGCAGGCGGCTATCAAAGCAGTAGTCGGGTTCAAGCAAGTCTCTGGGCAGGCGGCTATCAAAGCAGTAGTCAGGTTCAAGCAAGTCTCTGGGCAGGATACCAGGAAGTAACAAACACGGGAACACGGAGCAGGGCTTCGGGAACAGAACCTGAAGCAATGTGTCAGCTCAGTTTCCATCTTTAAATATCGTGCCACATTAGCCGCCCTGCCCTCGTAGGAGTAGCCCACCAATCCGGCCCTGGGTATCGGCAGAGCCCCTTGGATTGGCTCTGCCCGATCTCCCAGGCGGAACCACCAGCTCGGCCTTCCAATCCGGCGCTTTGTAGGCAGAGCTCCAGGGTCCCCGGCTCTGGAAGGAGAAAGACGCCGACTCACGCGTACTAGCGTCGCCATCTTGGGCGGCGCGAACCTCGCCTCCACACCCGGCGACAGAAAGACCGGTGGCCGCAGTCGCCGGCCGCCGGACTCGGCCAGACCCGCCATCACCGCGGCGGAGCCTGCCCCCACGCCGGGGCCTACGGGCCGCTACCCTGCGCCGCTGAGGACGCTGGCTCCCGCCCCCCGCGGTGGGAGAGCAGGTAGGGGCGCGGGACGCGACAGAATGACAGAATGAAAAAGAAAAAAGCATGAACAAAAATGATAGAACGAAAAAGAATGAAACAACGAAAGAGAACGAATGAACGAGAATGAATGATAGAATGAAACAAAAAATAAAAAGCAAATGAATGAAAATGAATGACAGAACGAAACAGAAAGAACGAATGAACAAAAATGAACGATAAAACGAAAGAACGAATGAACGAAAATGAACGATAAAACAAAACAGAAAGAACAAAAACAATGAAAAAGAACAAAAATGAATGACAGAACGAAAGAAAAAAGCATGAACAAAAATGATAGAAACAGAAATAAAAACGAAAGAACAAAAGAACGAATGAATGAGAATGAATGATAGAATGAAAAAAACAAATGAAAATGGACAGAATGAAAGAATGAACGAAGAAAGAACGTAAATGAACGATAGAACGAAAACAGAAACAAATAAAAACGCAAAAGAAAAAAGAATGAATGAACAAAAATACAGAAACAAATGAAAGAACGCAAAAGAAAAAAGAACGAGTGAATGAAAATGAACGAGTGAACGAAAATGAACGATAGATGAAAAAGAATGAAAAAACGAAAAAATGAATAGAATGAAACAAAGAATGCAAAAGAAAAAAGAGCAAATGAGTGAAAATGAATAGAATGAAACAGAACGAAATGAAAAAGAAAAAAACAAATCTAAAATGAATGACAGAACGAACGAATGGAAGAACAAAAGAATAGAAAAAAAGAACAAATGAACGAAAATGAACGACAGAACATATTCTTAATCAAAAAGTCAACAAAGTTTTCAAGAAATATCCGCACCCCACCCCACCTTTTCCCCAAACAGCTGAAAAGCTTAATCAGAGGGTCTTCTAGGCTCTTATGACCCTCTGAAATTTTAAATCATTTGAACAATGCAATAAACCATCAAATAAACAATACAGTGTGACATGTAACTTTGTAGCAGGAAAAGCCAACTCCCAACTTAGCTAATTCCCCTCCCAACCTTAGCCCACTACCCCCCCCCCCCCCACACACACACACACACTTATCATGCTGTGGTGTGGCAATTAAAATGGGAACAATGTTCGGTTGAAAGATAAACAGCAGCAGTGAATCCCTGAGTTGTATTTAAAGGAGAGCCATTAGGATGTTATCCCAGCATCCATTTAATTATAATACTCCTCCCAATGCAGCCATATAATGATTCTATGTGTGACTAATAAAACCACATCATCACATCCTGGCCTCAGAAAACAGAAGATGCTGTCACATGCTAACAGCCTCATTGCTTATTTTTCTCCGACTTGATTTTTACATGTCTAAAATGTTGTCATCAGTTTTGTAACAGGTCCTGTTTAACAGGTTCCTGGATACAGCCAGGTTGGTGTCAACTCATTACTAAAGCATATACAATTCCCACCTGATTAGGGATTTATGAACAATAAATCCTCAGTTTCACAATGTTCAGCTCTTTAGTATAAAGTCTCAAATAACTTGCACATGAGAACAAAACTAGAATAACCGACACATTATCCTCTCCACACCTCTAAGCAAACTGAAGAGCTTAATTATGAACTACATAGATTTTTGGAAGTGATTAGATTTTGCTTTACACATGACTTCATGTAAATATTACCAAGTTTGCACTAATAAACAGGCAGAAAAAAGTAAGAAATGCCAGGGACAAAATATATAGTCCTTTCTGAAATTAAATCAATTTTACCCTTCAAATGTTTCTATTTCAAATAGTTGTGCTTATTAAATGGGAGCTTCCAGAAACATGTCTGGTTTGGTTAAAGCAGTCTGAAAGCCTGCGGCATTAAGCAGTGTTTGTTCTGGGAATTAAGTGGAACTGTGTGACATATAAGCTTTAGTTAAAAGGAGTCTCCAGGGGATGCAGTAGCTATTCCTAAATGAAGGCTCCCCTTCTGTCATAGGTGGCCAGAAACCTTCTAAGGGAAATAAATGACTGAAGCTTAGGAGAAAGTTTACAGGTCTTTTACTATGCACAAACATCTCACCTTCTTCCATTTTTGCATTAGCAATAAGCATCTGTCTGAGATGTTTGAGGAGTCCTTGCCAAGTAAAGCTGCTGTATGCCAGGGAGTTTTCAGACATCTGAGGAATGTTGCGAAGTCCCAAAATCTTCAACTCTACATGAGGGACTAAAGACACCATCAGGTCCCCTAGGGAGGTGGAAAAATATAGTCTAAATTATTTCCCCTCCAAAATGCAAAGGTTCTCTTGAGAAATAGCTTAGAGCAGACGTTTTCAACCCAGTCCTCAGGGCATTCCCAGCCAGTCAGGGTTTTCAGCTTTAACAATACAATGTATGTATTTACCTGTAATGTTCTAAAATTACTAGCCTGTTTCCATCATACTACCTGACCAGCTTTTTGATGCTCTCCCAGCAAACATAAAATGAGAGAGTCAAAAGAAAAGAAATACTTATTTTAAAAAATGATCTGGCTTTTAAAGGACATAATACGAAATGCTATATTCATGTAAAGATTGAAAGAGGAATATTTATGCTTAAGATTTAAAAAAATCTTTTATTTTATATCCTGATTAATAAAACTTGATGTAAAAAAGCCTCAACTTATGTATTTTATTTACAAAACAACACAGGAAAATGAGACCGCAGTCACTAGGTATGTTTCTGGACAAAGTTTTCTGTAACACGAACAGCATTTCATCGGTTTCTTTTAACAAAAACAAGTGTTTTTTAAAATCCCTTTTTAAACTGAGTCACTTGAATTAGTAAATTAACAAATGAGCATAATAAATAACTCAAAATGAAGGGAAAACCCTGCTGCAAAAATATGTTAATAGTAAATTAGTACTGAAACTTTAAACAGATGACTTTTTTATATGGGCACTTGCTATCAACTGGAAGGAAAGGGGTTTAATTCCTAGATCACATTCGATTCGTGGGGTTGCATGCCGTTGAAACAGCACTCAACAGCACGCATCCCAGAAAATAAAAAACTGTTCTGTATCAGATTAAAATGCCACCTGCTGGCCAGTCTAAGAATAGCACTGAGTATAATTTTAAAGGGAGCTCATGTCAGAGAGCTAAACTGGTTCACTAACTAGCTCTGAGTCACAAGAAATATCTTTATCTGTCAGGGCTCTGTGCTGGGACCGCTGCTTTTTAACATATTTATAAATTACCTAGAGATGGGATGCTGATGACACAAAGTTATTCAAAGTCGTTAAATCGCAGGAGGATTGTGAAAAATTACAAGAGGACCTTACGAGACTGGGCGTCTAAATGGCAGATGACATTTAATGTGAGCAAGTGCAAAGTGATGCATGTGGGAAAGAGGAACCCGAATTACAGCTACGTCATGCAAGGTTCCATGTTAGGAGTCACGGACCAAGAAAGGGATCTAGGTGTCGTTGTTGATGATACGTTGAAACCTTCTGCTCAGTGTGCTGCTGCGGCTAAGAAAGCAAATAGAATGTTAGGTATTATTAGGAAAGGAATGGAAAATAAAAATGAGGATGTTATAATGCCTTTGTATCGCTCCATGGTGCGACCGCACCTCAAATATTGTGTTCAATTCTGGTTGCCGTATCTCAAAAAAGATATAGTGGAATTAGAAAAGGTGCAGAGAAGGGCGACGAAAATGATAAAGGGGATGGGACAACTTCCCTATGAGGAAGGGCTAAAGCGGCTAGGGCTCTTCAGCTTGGAGAAAAGGTGGCTGAGGGGAGATATGATAGAGGTCTATAAAATAATGAGTGGAGTTCAGCGGGTAGATGTGAAGCGTCTGTTCACGCTTTCCAAAACTACTAGGACTAGGGGGCATGCGATGAAGCTACAATGTAGTAAATTTAAAACGAATCGGAGAAAATGTTTCTTCACTTAACGTGTAATTAAACTCTGGAATTAGTTGCCAGAGAATGTGGTAAAGGCGGTTAGCTTAGCGGATTTAAAAATGGTTTGGACGGCTTCCTAAAGGAAAAATCCATAGACCATTATTAAATGGACTTGGGGAAAATCCACTATTTATGGGATAAGCAGTATAAAATGTTTTGTACTTTTTTGGGATCTTGCCAGGTATTTCTGATCTGGATTGGCCACTGTCGGAAACAGGATGCTGGGCTTGATGGACCTTTAGTCTTTCTCAGTATGGCAATACTTATGTACATAAGTAATGCCACACTGGGAAAAGACCAAGGGTCCATCGAGCCCAGCATCCTGTCCACGACAGCGGCCAATCCAGGCCAAGGGCACCTGGCAAGCTTCCCAAATGTACAAACATTCTATACATGTTATTCCTGGAATTGTGGATTTTTCCCAAGTCCATTTAGTAGTGGTTTATGGACTTGTCCTTTAGGAAACCGTCTAACCCCTTTTTAAACTCTGCTAAGCTAACTGCCTTCACCACGTTCTCCGGCAACGAATTCCAGAGTTTAATTATGCATTGGGTGAAGAAAAATGTTCTCCGATTTGTTTTAAATTTACTACACTGTAGTTTCATCGCATGCCCCCTAGTCCTAGTGTTTTTGGAAAGCGTGAACAGACGCTTCACATCCACCTGTTCCACTCCACTCCTATAGTTAATGAGGAGTAGAGCAAAAGGTACTAATCACCATGTTACCCTCTTTTGTGCCACTGCAGACATAGTTGTCTATGAGCTAAAGACCACCTACCTTCTTTGGGATTAGACAGCTCTTATATAAGTACTGCCATACTGGGACAGACCGAAGGTCCATCAAGCCCAGCATCCTGTTTCTAACAGTGGCCAATCTAGGTCACAAGTACCTGGCAAGATCCCAAAAAAGTACAATACATTTTATGCCGCTTATCCTTGAAATGAGCAGTGGATTTTCCCCAAGCCATTTCAGTAATGGTCTATCGACTTTTCTACAAATGCTTGAGCTTTCAAGAATGAGAGTAGATTCTTCAGCAGCACTGATCAGATGATAATGTGGATGCTTTGAAGTAAGCGTGGGGGGAGGGGGAGGGGAAAATTAGGTTCTTACCTTGGTAATTTTCTTTCCTTTAGTCATAGCAGATGAAGCCATTACGTATGGGTTGTGTCCATCAACCAGCAGGGGGAGATAGAGAGCACTCAACTTTTCACAGTGCCTCATGGCCAGCCAGCCGGGAATAACATGAACTTTCCTCACAGCGAACGATGGCATGAACAAGGGCATGAACTCAAAAGGAGGGAATGAACACATCCTCCTGGAGGGAATAAACTCGTCCTCCTTATTGTATAACTGGAGGGGATATACGCAACCTCCTGGAGGGAATAAACTCATCCTCCAAAACATAAACTGGAGGGAATGGACTCATCCTCCTACAAGTGAACATGAATCCTGAAGACTGTTTTCCAACTTTCTCCCACGGAAGGAACTTCAGGAAAAAAGAACAGAACCTGAAACAGATTCACAGCATACAGACAATCATACAGGGAGGGCTCATGGCTTCATCTGCTATGACTAAAGGAAAGAAAATTACCAAGGGAAGAACCTAATTTTCCCTTCCTTGTCATCAAGCAGATGAAGCCATTACGTATGGGATGTAACAAAGCAATCCCTATATAGGGTGGGAACAGGTCACACCACGCGCTAGCACTTGTGCTCCAAAACGCACATCCCTCCTAGCAGCCACATCCAGCCTGTAATGTCGGGCAAAAGAGAGCTTAGAAGCCCATGTTGCTGCACTGCATATCTCTTGACGAGAGAGTGCTCCAGTTTCAGCCCAAGAGGAAGAAATTGCTCTGGTAGAATGCGCCTTAAAGTCTACAGGCGGAGACTGGCCGGCAAGCAGATAAGCTGAAAAGATAGTTTCTTTGAGCCAGCGGGCAACAGTGGCTTTAGACGCTGGAGACCCTCTGCGAGGACCTGATAGTAAAACAAACAGATGATCATAGATCCTGAAAGAGATAGTAACTCGCAGATACTGCAGCAGAGTCCTGCGCACATCCAACAGGTGCAACTGCCCAAAAGATTCTGGAAACTCCTCCTTATCAAAGGAGGGCAAGAAAATAGGCTGGTTTAGGTAAAACGCTGAAACCACCTTAGGCATGAAGGAAGGCACGGTCCGAACCGTGACCCCGGACTCTGAGAATTGCAGAAATGGGTCTCTACAGGACAGCGCCTGGAGCTCTGACACCCGTCTCGCCGAAGTAATGGCCACAAGAAAAACGGCCTTTAGTGTCAAATCTTTCTCTGATGCTCACCGAAGAGGCTCAAAAGGAGAAGCCTGCAGGGCCTTCAAAACTAGCCCCAGGTTCCAAGCTGGACAGGGTGCTCGCACGGAAGGCCGGAGCCGAAGCATCCCACTAAGAAACCGTGCCACATCTGGATGAGCAGCTAACGACACGCCTTCAACCTTACCACGAAGGGAGGCCAACGCTGTCACTTGCACCCACAGGGAATTATAGGCCAAGCCTATTTGTACACCATCCTGCAAAAAGTCCAGAATCGGCGAGACAGGAGCCCGCAACGGTATGATCGCTTTTGAAGCACACCAAGACTCAAACTGGCGCCAAATCCTGGCATAAGCCACGGAAGTGGAACGCTTGAGGGCCTGCAGGAGAGTGGAAATTACTATGTTTGAATAGCCTTTGTCCCTCAATTGCGCCCTCTCAATCGCCATGCCATAAGACCAAAGCGGCAGGTGTCCTCCATGGCTACCGGGCCCTGTGACAACAGGTTCGGTACCAGAGGTAAAGGAAGGGGAGCCTCCACTAGCATCTGTCGGAGGTCCGCATACCAAGGCCTCCTGGGTCAATCCGGGGCGATGAGGACCACTTCTCCTGGGTGCAGCTGAATCCGCAGGAGCACGCGCCCTATCAAGGGCCACGGAGGGAACACATATAGTAGGCCCGGAGGCCAGGGCTGAGTCAAGGCATCCAACCCTTCCGAGCGAGGATCTCTCCGTCTGCTGAAGAAGCACGGGACTTTGGCATTTGAACTTGTTGCCATAAGATCCATCACGGGCTTGCCCCATTTGGCACATATCTACAGGAATACTTCGTCTGCTAGTTCCCATTCTGCTGGATCGATCTGATGCCTGCTTAGATAATCGGCTTGCACGTTGCTCTGACCTGCAATGTGAGCTGCCGACAGAAACTGAAGATGCAGTTTGGCCCACTGGCAAATCTGTTCGGCCTGCGCAGCCAGTGCTCTGCACTGAGTGCCGCCTTGTCGATTTATGTAGGCCACTGCTGTCGGGTTGTCCGACATCACTCTGACAGCCAATCCTTCCAGGTTCACTTGAAAGGCCAGAAGCGCCTGAAACACCGCTTTCAACTCCAGGTGGTTGATGGACCACTCCGACTCCTCGGGTGTCCATAGACCCTGGGCATGCTTCCGCTTGCAATGTGCGCCCCAGCCCTTCAGGCTGGCATCTGTCACTACTAGACACCAATCGGGGAGCGCCAGCGGCATTCCTCACCGCAACATGCTGTCTGAGAGCCACCACTCCATGCTGAGTCGGGCCGCAGGGAGCCAAGAAAGTCTGCATTGATAATCCTGAGAAACTAGAGACCATCTTTGAAGTAGGGAATACTGTAGAGGTCTCAGGTGCGCTCTCGCCTAGGGCACCACTTCCAATGTGGCTGTCATCGATCCCAGCAGCTGGACAATGTCCCAAGCTCGTGGGCGGGGCATCCTCAGGAGCAGACGGACCTGATTCTGAAGCTTGCACCGCCTTAGCTCGGGTAGGTATACATAGCCCGAGTCTGTGTCGAACCTGGCCCCCAAATATTCTAGAGATTGCGAGGGGGTCAGGTGACTTTTGGCCATATTGACGACCCAGCCTAGAGATTGAAGTACTGAGACCACTCTGGCTGTAGCTTGATAGCTCTCTGTTACAGAGTCTGCTCTGATGAGCCAGTCGTCTAGGTACATGCCTTCTCGCATGAGCAAAGCAGCTACTACCACCATTACCTTCGAAAAGGTTCGGGGAGCTGTGGCGAGGCCAAAAGGCAAGGCCCGGAACTGGAAATGTTTTTCCAACATCGCAAACCTCAGAAACTTCTGGTGCGGGGGCCAAATTGGTATGTGCAAGTAAGCTTCTCTCAGGTCTAAAGATGCGAGAAACTCTCCTGGCTGTACCGCAGCAATGACGGAGCGCAGGGTTTCCATGTGGAAATGCCGCACTCTCAGGGACTTGTTTAATTCTTTTAAGTCCAGAATAGGGCGAAAAGACCCACCTTTTCGCAGTACCACAAAGTAGATGGAGTATCGGCCGTAGCCGTGTTCGGCGGGAGGTACCGGGGACATGGCCCCTAACTGAATTAGACCTTGCAAAGTCTCCTCTACCGCCGCCCGTTTGGCGGCAGAACCGCATCGGGACTCCACAAACACGTCTCTTACTGGGGCGTTGAATTCTATTCTGTAGCCATCTCTGATCAGGTCCAGAACCCACTGATCTGAGGAAATATTGGCCCACTCCTCGGCAAAGAGGGAAAGACGTCCTCCAATGACAGAAAGCGAGGAGGGGGCCGGTGCACCATCATTGAGAGGGTCGCCCCTGAACTCCAGGCCTAGAGCCGGTGGCTGCGGAACGCTTGTCCGAGTGAAAGGAGTTCCTCTGCTGAAAAACGGGCATGAGAAGTGAACCCAGCAGAACGCCCCAGGCGGTACCTTCTAGCTTCACGGAAGCGAGGTCTATAAGAGGAGTGGACCGCCTGGCCCTTGGAGAAAGGCCTCGGCCTATCTTCGGGCAAGCGCTGGTGTTTAGGATCTCCCAGGCATTTAACAATTTTTTTTTCCAACTCCTCACCAAACAGGAGAAGGCCTTGAAAGGGCAACTTCACCAACCTTTGCTTAGAGGCCATGTCCGCTGCCCAATGTCGTAGCCAAATAAGACGGCGAGCCGCCACTGCTACTGCCATTTGTTTAGCCGAAGCTCTGACAATATCATAAAGGGCATTAGCCAAAAAGGACAAGGCCGACTCCAGCCGCGAAGCCACATCCGAGAAGGGCTCCGCTCCATCTCCGGGCTGTTCCACTGTCTGTTGCAACCACGCCAGGCAGGCTCTAGCAGCATAACTGCATGCAGACGCCCAAACAGTAAGACCTGCAATTTCAAAGGACCGTTTAAGTGCTGCTTCCAGCCTACAGTCTTGTATATCCTTCAGGGCAACTCCTCCTTCCACAGGGAGGGTAGTTCTCTTTGTCACCGCAGTGACTAGGGCATCTACTTTAGGCATAGCAAAGCGAGCCAAATGCTCCTCTCGCAGAGGGTATAATTGCCCCATAGCCCTGGAAACTTTCAAAGGTTTCTCGGGGTCAGCCCACTGAGCGGAAATAAGCTCTTGAATGGAGTCATGCAAAGGAAAGGCTCGAGCAGGCTTTTTGGTACTAGCCATCCTAGGATTCACAGAGGAGGCCGTGCCACTGTCAGGCTCTTCAATAGAAAGGACCTGTAGGCATCTGAAATAAGCGCTGGCAGCTCATCACGGTGGAAAATCCTCACCGTGGAGGGATCATCCAGATCCTGTGGTAATTCTGCACCTGACTCTGGCTCCTCAGACCACGAAGGCCTGCCAGAACTCTCCGAATCCTCACAGCCCAACCACGGGGGGGGGGGGGGGGGGGGGGGGGGGGGGGGGGGAAGGGGGGGGGGAGAGGTGCACCACAATCTGAAGGGGAATTAGCCCTTCTACGCTTTTCTTTATGCCAATTATCAGGGAAAATAGCCTCAGCGGGCAGTCCCAGGCCAGAATCCACTGGGGGGGACAATAGAAGGGGCCTCAGACGACCCTTGAGGGAGAGCTCTTTTCAGCACGTATGCTTTATGCAAAAATAACACAAAATCAGGGGAGAAAAACTAGCCCTGGGCACCCAGATCCCGTCCGGGGCTAGCCGCTCCCTGAATAGCCTCAATTCGAGGTCCCCCCCCCCGGCTCAGGACTCTCCGTCTCTACGGAGGCCGTGCCTTGCGGAGAATTCAAAATGGCGTCCGCTGCCAGCTCTGAGCGGGAAGAATCATCGCTCGCCATGCTCGGGCCGGCTCTTACACCTGTACAGCACGATTTACAGAGCCCCACTGCTGATTTGCGCTTGCCACACCGGGAACAGCGCTTTACATTCTTTGCAGCCATCGCTGAAAACGGCGGGAAAATTCAAAATGGCGGTTTCGCGCCAAAAACGCCCCGATCGCGGGCCCACCCTGGAGGAGTTAGAAAACACTCTTACCTCACCGGACCGAGTATCACAGCTCCAGTCCCATAGAAGAATCAAAGGAAAACATCTGTTCCATTTTTTTTTTTTTTTTTAAACGCTGTGAGGAAAGCAGAGGTAATAAGAACTCTGGAGGCTCAGATGAGTGGGAAAGGCAGGGAAAGGCGAACCAATGTGCCTGCATCCACTGAGTGGGAAAGGACAGGGAAAAGCAAGCTAATATGTCCACATCCACGGGGGCATGGGTAAGGCAGGGAAAGGGCTAACCTATGTGCCTTCAAAGTGAAGCTGCTATAGCCTCTAACACCCCGGCTAACAACTGGCAAGCCAGGAGCCACCCCCAGGCAGATTTCTGATGGAGCTCGAAGAAGCTGCAGCCACCCTGCTTGGGGAGATAGAGAATACTGAAGAGGCAGTGGAACTGGCTGGCCATGAGGCACTGTGAAAAGTTGAGTGTTCTCTATCTCCCCCTGCTGGTTGATGGACACAACCCATACGTAACGGCTTCATCTGCTTGATGACAAGGAAAAGGCTTTAGAAATTCAGTCTGTTGCCCTGAGACAATATCCCTGAGTACCCGGTAGTGTGTCAAGACACATTTTTAAGGCTCCTTGAATCCCAACTGACTACATGCAGTAAGAGCTGTGATCAGTACAAATATATTCTTGGAATACTTGAGTGATACAAGAATGAAAAATACCTAATGGGCTTCTGCTGTAACAAGATGCACCTTCTGTGGAATACGTGGGCTGCAAAACACTTCCCAGTTGATGAGCAAGGACTTTATTGATATCCCTGAATGAGATCTGCTTAATATTCATTAGCTGTGCACAGATTTTATGGATCGTATCATTTTCATGGACTAGCAGTGCATCCGAGGACTGGTACAAATGGGAAAGAGTCAGAACAGAGTTGTAATTCTGCACAATAACCTAGAAAACAAAAGATACAAAAAAAACAAATGTGCATGTAGGGAATTACTAAACCAAAAAACTTCTATTCCCATACATTATGAAACCACAAATAAAATAAAAATAGCTAGTCACATGGATATCTGTTTATCTAAAAAGCAAAGGAGAAAACAAATGTTTACTGTATTGTTCAGGATGCAATAGTTTGAGTTATGATGCAATAGGGTTCCAGTAAAATTTTTTAATCAAAGAAAAAGTAGGGATAGAATGACACCAGGCAAAGAACTCAACAGCAAAAAGCTCAGACCAACCTTCCATGTTTGTTGTAAATATTTTTTTTAAATGAAAAAAAAACAAAACAACTCTACATATGCACAGTGTGTAACCAAAACAAGCAATCTTATTTTCCTTTTCATGGGGTAATAAACAGATTTTACCTCCCCAGCACTATATGGCCATATGACCTGATTGAGCAAGAATGAATTGGGATAATCCTCTCGCAAACACTGCGTTACATAAGTCCCCAGGCCAGATCCTGTGCCCCCTGCCAGGCTCATGGTAGTGAGAAATCCACTTAAACGATCACACTTCTCTACTTCTTTTTGTATCAGGTCCATGATGGCTTCCTTGTGTTTGGGTCCATGGACACAATATCTAGGATTATAAAAAACAAACAGTAAAAACTAAGAAAATTGAACAGAAGTTAGGAAAATGCATGCTGTACCCATTACAGTGGTAATTTGTCAGTCAATCTGAAACAGGTACAATAAAAGGTGCCCCTGCTTTGTAAAATCTGCCCTACCAGAGGGTTGGAGACAAGGTGGGAGTACAGCATACAGAAGAGGCCCCCAACGATATGCAGAAAAACACCCTCAAGCTTAAAAGGTGAAATTGGTGCTTACCTGCTAATTTCCTTTCTTTGAATTTGATCAGATCAGTTTAGATGTCAGTTTTTGCTTCTCTGCCTGCAGATGGAGACCAAAAAAGTAAACCTTCTAGGAGATGGGTGCAACTGGAACACCTCCAGCATACCTGTATCAAAGCTAACAATACTGAACATGTAAAACTCAAGAACAAAAAGTGTATTAGTCACCAGAACAACTGAACATGACAGACAAGTTTCAGACCGCCCCCCATCCCTGGCCTACAACCACAGCAGCCAGTAAAACCGGAGAGCCTGAACTCCCCCAAGTGCAAAACCCTTATTCCACTACCTCCAAGCCTTAGAGAAGGGCAAAGAAAATAAAACAGATACATTCACACTATTGCCACAGGAATCCAGGGCAGGTCCTGGACTGATCTGGCTGGATTGAAGGGAAAAATAATAAAAGTTTGGAGAAGCACAAAATTCACCTTCCTTATTCAGCCAGACCAATCCAGACACGTGGGAAGTACCCAAGTTCTAATGACTGGGGGAAGGGGAAGAAGCCAAGGCTGAACAGAGTACCTCCTTGCCAAAGGTCAACTCACACCAATTGAAAATATTCAGACAATTATGTGCAACATCCTTAGGCGAAATGGAACCCTATTACACTTTAGACACCTGGTACAGGTCAGTAAGTTCACTTTCTTCAAGGACAAGCAGTGTGTCCATATTCTCACATCTGGGAATCCCTAGCAACCAGGCTCTCCAAATACAACAATGCTGGGACAATAGGGACTCAAAACGTGGAGGCTTCAAAGTCAATTAACCTGAAACTATTCACATACTAGTTCTGGCCGCTGTCGGTGACAGGGTGCTGGCCTCGATGGACTCTTGATCTGTCCCAGTATGGCGATGCTTAAGGTGCAGCCTGGAACAGAAGAAAACTGGGCCTAGGGGACAGAGTTGGATTCTAGACACCGAACAAATTCTTCAGGCTTGCCTGACTGAACTGGCTGTCACGTTGGGTATCCTGCTTAAGGCAGTAATGAGATGTGAATGTGTGCGCAGAAGACCATGTCACAGCTTTGCAAATCTCTTCTATAGAGGCTGACTTTGAGTGGGCTACTGACATTATGAGCCTTGATATGATCCTCTAGAGTCAGCCCAGCCTGGGCATAAGTGAAGGAAATCCAATCTGCTAGCCAATTAGAAATCGTGAGTTTGCCAATGGCTACCCCTATCCGGTCAGGGTCAAAAGGAACAAAAGCTGTGTGGACTGTCTATGGGCTTTAGTCCACTCCAGATAGAAGGCTAAGGCTCGCTTGCATTCTAAGGTATACAGTACATGTTCATCAGAGTGGGCATGTGGTTTTGGGAAAAATGTTGGCAGAATGATTGACTGATTAAGATGGAACTTAGGGTGAAGGTGGAAGACTACTTTATTGTGGTGAAATTTAGGGTAAGGTGGATCAGCTACTAGGGCCTGAAGTTCACCAACTCTGCAAACTGAAGTGACCGCTACCCAAAACACAACTTCCAGGTCAAATATTTCAGGTGACAGGAATCAAGTGGCTCAAAAGAAGCTTTCATCAGCTGGGTGAGGACAACATTGAGATCCCTTAACACAGTTGGAGGTCTGACGGGAGGCTGTCAACATCAAACCTCTCATGAAGCGAACAACTAGAGGCTGTAAAGAGATGGGCTTACCACCAACATGTAGATAAGCAATAATTGCACCAAAATGAACCCTTACAGAGTGGTTTTCAAACCAGACTCGGAGAGGTGCAAGAGTATTCAAGCAGTTTCTGTGTAGGACAAGTGAGGGGATCTTAAGGTTTTGCCCTCACACCAGATGGCAAATCTTCTCCATTTAAATGAGTAACACCTCTTAGTGGAGTGTTTCCTGGAAGGCAGCAAGATGCAAGACACACCCTCTGGCAAATCTAAGGATTCAAATTCTACACTCTTAACATCCAAGCTGTGAGGGCTAGGGATTGGAAGTTTGGATGCAGAAGTGATCTCTCATTCTGTGTGATCCTCTCAAAGTGCAAACTAACTGCAAGCAGATACTTGGTGGACATCCTCTTCTCCTGATGACAGCATACTCTACCATACAAAAATCAATTACAAAAGTATCAAATTTTATTATCCATTAAATACCTAAATCTAAAAACAGTCCTTCTGATACCAGCATACAGATAAAGTTGGACAGGATACACAGGGCATTGGGCCCGCAAAACAATAACAGGCCCCGTGATATCATAGCTTGTTTCCATATATATCCTATCAAGGTCCAATTATTGTCAAGGGCAAGAAAGATGAGGAATTTAAAATATTTGGATTCAAAAATTGAGATTTATCATCCACTACCCTGGCTAAACACACGGAGTTCAAATTGGTGACTTTGTTGCTGCAGAGGGAATGCACCCAATATAAATGGCTACATTAGTTTAGGCTCTCCTTCATGATCAGCAGTAAGACCTACCAAGTTAAAACACTGGTAGAGGCCCGTAAAACTTGAGAAAAAGTGGGCTTATGGAAAGACCCAGAGCCGTAACCAACTCCTGGTCTGGTTCGTAAGTCTGCAACACCTTGCTGGGTCTGTGTGACAGACAGAAGCAAAGGTCTGAAGTGAAAATCTTCTGATGTGTTGGAGGCCCCTCTCCCACAAAACTGAGCACTTCTCAGCTTCCCAGGAACATTAGGATTTGTGCCTAACTGGTGTATCTTCATTTGAACAGTAAATCAGATTTGGTTGATGCATGTTAATTGTATCATTTGTTGATAAAGTACTATATGTATACGTTAGTACATTGCTTTTACTGACTTGGTCCAGGTATGTGAGAAGCTATGCGTGTTTTTTATGGGTGTTTGTTGCTTGATTGAGATGATCAAAAACAGTTTTCTGTAGGGAGAAGGAGGGGGGAAGATTGTGGGAAAGCAGAATTCTCTCTTTTTGCATTATTTGCTTATATGCGGGTTCTGGGGTGGGAAAGGGGAAGTCTTTACCCAAAAATTGCACAATATCCCATTTTCCCTGTCAATGCCTTTTTTAGGCGAACCTCTACATGCCTGTTAAATTTATTTGTGAAAGCTTTGGAATTGTCACCATACCTCTGGTCCTGATGAGCGTTTCAAAATTCTCTCTTAAAATATATGTGGATTTATTTCTCTCACAAGATATTAAACACACTGTGCACCAGAAAGAAGGAATTGTTTTTTTCTAAAAAGAGAACCATCTGATATTGAGCATCAGAAGTTAATTAGAAAGTGAGTGGGCATCTGTCCTTTATAAAAAACTTCAGGATTTGTGTGTTGATGCTGTTGCTCCATTACGGCTGTCTTGGGAAAGGGATCTCAGTCTGGATGCGTCTGATTTTGACTGGTACACCTTTTGGGTCCATTCGATGTGTCCAACTAAATCAGCAGCAATTTCCCAATCCTCCTATTTTCTTTTTCACAGGGCCTATTGGACACCTGCTAGAGTGGCCAGGATTACTAAGAGTCTTGATTGCAAATGCTGGTCCTGTCAAGAATCAGATGGATCACTTTCCCATATGGTTTTTTACTGTAAGAACGTAAGATCATACTGGCGACTCATTTGGGCTAAGTTGCGCCTTATTTTTCATTTGCCTGCGTCAACCGTGATTTCTTATGATGTTGTGCTTTTAAGGGCCTCTTCTCCTAATCGCTCTCTCTTAGAATCCGATAAGAAATTGTTTAATATTTTGTTAGCTGTTGCTTTACCCTTAATTGTTTCAAACTGGAAAAATAATGTACATCTTAATTATAATGAATGGTGGAGTAACGTGTGTGTGATTAGGAAATATGAAACTATTCTAGCCCATAAGCACCGTTGTGTTCAATCTGTCTTGAAGACCTGGGCTCGTTTAGATTCATTTTGTCGGACTCCTAATAGCACTACCTGATAATTGTATAATTGCTGATTTGCTATGGGTATTGTCATGGTATGTTGTTCTGTCTTTTCATTTTTGTTATTAACTTTGCCATGGATTATTGTAATTTTTTTGTTTGTTTGTTTTGTGTTATACTTGAAAAACCTTAATAAAAATATGAAAAAAAAAAAAAGAAAAAAAGTGAGTGGGCCATTGCTATTTTTCCTACTGCTCCAGTTTCAAGGAGGGTAGGGACAGCGATATCAATCAATAAATCCATTCCTTTTGAAAAGCATCTTATTATATGGGATTCCTAGGGTAGATGGGTGGTAGTTCACTATTTGCTGTACGGAAACCCTTATAGGTTAGTTTCAGTTTATGTTCCAAACTTCCCTGATAGCACCTTTTCCCCAGCTCTGTTGAGAGTTTTATTGAGTTTTCAGAATAGTGTACTCATAGTGGGTGGCAACTTTAATGCAGTAGCAGACCCAGAATGGGATAGACGAACTGTCTTTGAGAGACCTCTGTCCCTCGCCTTGGGGTGGGGAACTCTTGTGTACAGATTTAAATTTGCTGGATGTGTGCCGAGTGCTGCATCCTAGAGACCGAACTTATACTCATGTATCCAGGGCTCATTTAACAGAAGCAAACTGGATTATATACTACTTTCAGAATTTTCCTTGTTCTCAGGTGGACAGGGTAGATATTTTATTTTGCTTTGATTTCAGACCATGCAATGGTGACGATGGCTACGTACAATGGTTAGGAGGGAGCAACCGCCATTATGGAAAATGCCTAGGGGCTTTTATGAAATCAAATTTTCATAAATTCTTGCATAATAAATGGAAAGAATACAGCACCCATAACAGACAATAGGAGCAGACCCCGGGACTATTTTGGGAAGCAGGGAAAGCAGTTCTACAGAGTGAAATAATTTCTTATATTAAATACTACTTCAAGCAATTAAATTGTCAAATATTACTTTTACAAACACAATTAAAGAGTGCCAGTGCCCTGGAAGTTTTGGTCCATCAGTCTCCATCTGCTGGTAGGGAGGCATAAACCCACAAATCTGGATGAAAGTTTTTTCACTTCCAGATGCCATCTATTGTAATACACAATATTCTTGTCAATCAATGAAGTCAGAGACTAAAATGTGTACAGAACGCCCATTTGCAATTATCTGACCTCCCATACAACAATAAGCTATAATTCTGCACTTCTCCAGCATTTTCTAAATAAGAGACTTTCAAGCTCATTTTCAAAGCACTTAGCCTCCCAAAGTTCCATAGAAACCTATGGAACTTAGCCTCCCAAAGTGCTTTGAAAATATGCCTGATAGTAACATAGTAACATAGTAGATGACGGCAGAAAAAGACCTGCACGGTCCATCCAGTCTGCCCAACAAGATAACTTATATTTGCTGCTTTTTGTGTATACCCTACTTTGATTTGTACGTGTGCTCTTCAGGGCACAGACCGTATAAGTCTGCCCAGCACTATCCCCGCCTCCCAACCACCGGCTCTGGCACAGACCGTATAAGTCTGCCCAGCACTATCCTCACCTCCCAACCACCAGCCCTGCCTCCCAACCACCGGCTCTGGCACAGACCGTACAAGTCTGTCCAGCACTATCCCTGCCTCCCAACCACCAGCCCCGCCTCCCGATCTTGACTAAGCTCCTGAGGATCCATTCCTTCGGCACAGGATTCCTTTATGCTTATCCCACGCATGTTTGAATTCCGTTACAGTTTTCATTTCCACCACCTCCCGCGGGAGGGCATTCCAAGCATCCACTACTCTCTCTGTGAAAAAATACTTCCTGACATTTTTCTTGAGTCTGCCCAAGAAAAATGTCAGGAAGTATTTTTTCACGGAGAGAGTAGTGGATGCTTGGAATGCCCTCCCGCGGGAGGTGGTGGAAATGAAAACGGTAACGGAATTCAAACATGCGTGGGATAAGCATAAAGGAATCCTGTGCCGAAGGAATGGATCCTCAGGAGCTTAGTCAAGATCGGGAAGCGGGGCTGGTGGTTGGGAGGCAGGGATAGTGCTGGACAGACTTGAACGGTCTGTGCCAGAGCCGGTGGTGGGCAGCGGGACTGGTGGTTGGGAGGCGGGGATAGTGCTGGACAGACTTGTACGGTCTGTGCCAGAGCCGGTGGTTGGGAGGCAGGGCTGGTGGTTGGGAGGTGAGGATAGTGCTGGGCAGACTTATACGGTCTGTGCCAGAGCCGGTGGTTGGGAGGCAGGGCTGGTGGTTGGGAGGTGAGGATAGTGCTGGGATAGACATTCCTGTCTCTCAATGGATATATTTTCTGTCTTTGTATTTGCAGACATACATTTCTAAAAATAAAAAAGGCTGACTAGATAATACATACCCATTTGCCCAGTTGTTTCCTGATCCTTGCTTCTGAGAAAACTGTGAGAGAGGGTCATATTTCCATCTGCCAGACCTTTCAGCCATTGATAAGGTTTGACTGATCACCTTAGGTTCCATATCAACAAGCACTGCGTGAGCAACTGGTACTAGGGAAGAAAAAGTATTTTAAAAAAAAGATAGCTTGAGGAAATATATTATTACTACTACTATAATACTTATTTCTATAGTACTATTAGATGTATGCAGTGCTGTACACATAACAAATAGTGCTCGCTCCACTGAGCATACAATCCATTCAAGACAGACAAACAGGACAAGAAATTAGGGAGTTTCAATTTATTATGGGAAATGATATAAAAAAAACATGAGAACTACGCAGATGAAATATGTTCTTTCCTGCTAATTTCCTTTCCTTAAGTCCTGCTAGACCAGTCTAGACCCTACTGGCAGATGGAGGCAGGAAACACTGACATTTCAGTAACATCATTACAAGTATAAGGAGTGGTGCAGTCCTGGAACCTGCCAGTATACTGACGAAGTAGATCTAAAGAACTTGATCCATATAGTTGATTCATAATGTTGTACTTGAACATTATGCATCAGCATTATGACCAACATTAGCGATCAACATCATGGCTCAGCATGATCATCTAAACCTCTCGGAACTCTACCCCATCATCAGGAGAATCCCAAGACTGTCTTCCTAATTGCCATGCCAAATCGAGGTGGAATCTATAGCCGCCATCTTCCCCAACGGGTTCTGGACTGTTCTAACAGGACTCAAGGAAAGAAAATTAGCAGATAGAAACATTTTCTAAAAAGGGTTCCAGGGGTAATCCGGGAAGCTACAGACTGGTAAGCCTGATGTCAATGTTGGACAAATTAGTGGAAACTATTATAAAGAACAAAATTATGGAACACATAGATAAAACATGGTTTAAAGGGACAGAGTCAGCCAAGAGAAGTCTTGCCTCACCAATTTGCTTCATTTCTTTCAAGGCTTCAATAAACATCAATAAAGGTGAGCTGGTTGATGTAGTGCATCTAGATTTTCAGAAAGCTTTTGACAAAGTTACTCATGAGAGACTCTTGAGAAAATGAGTTATTGGATATGAGGCAATGTTCTGTTGTGGATTAGGAAACAGAAGGTAGGGTTAAATAACCATTTTTCTCAATGGAGGAGGAGGTCCTACAATTCATATAAGCAGTCGCGTGCGTCTAAGAAGAAGTGACCTGATATGCAGAGGTTCAGTTCCTCCTCCTGCCGCATGATCTCTGTGTGGGGGAGGGGGAGAGCCAGCTCCAGGAGTACAGTGAAGGAGGGAGGGAGGGAGAAGACAAAGGTAAATGTGCCATTGGGGAGGGTGAGGGAGGCTGGAGCTTGAAGAGGGAAACAGAAGGAAATTTTGGGCCTTAGGATGGGAAAATTCTGTGCAAAAATGCTACAAATAGTGCAGAATTTTGCACAATTTTCAAAACTTTTGCGCAGAATTCTCCCAGAAGTAATATATTACTACTACTACTTATTTCTATAGCGCTACTAGACGTACGCAGCGCTGTACACTTGAACAGAGCTTACAATCTAATTAGGACAGACAAACAGGACAAACAAGCGATAAGGGAATATTAAAGTCAGGATGATCAACCTTCTACTCAATTTCACTCAACAGGAGATGGGCGTTTATTTCCTCATCACTTCAAGGTTTTCTGCCAGTTTTTTTATTTGTTTAAGATGTATCCATTTTCAGGAGAGTTTGTCCAAGAGGTGAAATCATTTTTTTTTTGTTGATCTCTAATCACTCCTTCTGCATTGCAAAACATTCTATTTTTCTTATTTTAACTTACTGCCAGCTTTGCACTGTGAGCCAGTCTACCCAGAAACAGGTGAACTGGTGACATTTTGGACCAATTAAAAACACTCACAATAATGTAACCTTATACCCTGGCCTATAATGTCAAGGCAAACAGAGGTTCGCAGACCATGCACTAACTTTCCCTGGTCATAAAAGTCTGGTGAACCTACTGCTGAGCTGTGAACAGTCAATAAAAAAACTCCCCAAACCAAAGAAATGTTCATAAAAAATAATTTAATGCCTGTAAAAATGTTATTAGCAATAGGCCTGTTCTGTTGCTGTGAGCTCAAGTTTGCAAGGCTACAGCACTTGGAGGTCAAGGTCTATCTTGATGCATAAGGGAGTGAATTGTGGCATAATAAATCCAGCTATATGCAAATGTCAATGGTGAAACGTAGGTTAGCAAAATTATAAAAAGGTTGCCAATAAAAAGTCTGGAAAAAAAAAGTCTTTAAAAATTGTAATAAGTGGCCAGTAACCATAAATTTGTCAGTACCAGAGTGCAAGGGTTTCATGCACTTCAGAATTTCCTATGCAGTGTTGCTTATGTTTATATAAGGGAAAGATAGTCTCGGAAACATGTAGACACCCCAGCTAGTGCACTGCCTCCACTGCATGCAAATGTCTCATGAATACTCATTGTGGATATTCTGAAAACCTGACTGGCTGGGGTGCCTCTAGGAACAGGTTTGGGAACCAATGGCTTAAAAGGATAATGTGCTGTAAAACACTTCAGACCTGATTTCATTGAGGCTTTTCTTTCTTTCTTCCTGTGTCTATGATGAACTAAATTTTTGGTTTAAAGGACAGAAAGCCTCAGGCTCACTCTCTCTCTCTCTCAATTTTCTGTAGTTTGTGACTTCCTTTAATCACTGAAAAAATATAAAGAAGGACTTCTAGCCTGAATTTTCCGTTTTCAAAGTCACATGCCAAATTCCCAGGTTAATGTCTATAATCTAACAATGCTGATGCTTCTGTCTTCTTGTTCTCTAAAAATACCTCAACATACCTCCAGATGCCTCCTCACTGAAGAACTGTTCTTTGCAAGCTGCCTGGTAAGATTCATTTTCTCTGTTAGAGTACAATCCACTTGTATTATGGAGATCAGAGCAGATAACATCAAATAGTTCATAGCCGATCTGATTGCCACACTGACCAAGCTGCACTGCCACCACCGACATCTTATCCAGCAGCCCAATGGGAATTCTAAAAGAAAAATAGAGAGTAAGCATGCTGTTTTTTTAAATCAAAATATAAATTGAAAATGTGCACTTTCCCAGGTCCATCCATGGAAAATAAATCCCAGGGTCACCTCATGTTAAGGTAAACTTTGTACCTGAGGGTAATTTGGAAAGGTTTTTTTTTTTTCTTAATATGTATATACCAGTATACAAAGGAAAAGGGATAGGGGATGGGATTTGATATACCATCTTTTTGTGGTTACAATCAAAATGGTTTACATATTTATATACAAGTACTTATTTTGTACCTGGGGCAATGGAGTGTTAAGTGACTTGCCCAGAGTCACAAGGAGCTGCAGTGGAAATCAAACCCAGTTCCTCTGGTTCTCAGGCCATTGCACTAAACATTAGGCTACTCCTCCACACACACATTAAAATCCCTTTTATATTATTTTGTATATATTTGCATGCGACTGGTGTAGGGGTGATAGAGGCGGAGTTTGGGCAGAGGTGGGACAAAATTGTGAATGTGCATTGTTTACAAAATATGCAGGACTATGCATAAATTTACACTAGCTTCAGCACTAGTGCAAATATACACAGATTCATTACAGCTGGTGTTTCTGTTGAATTTATGCTAATTTAAGAAATTTTTTTTTAAAAAGACACAGTTGTCCACTTCGCCTTTACAACTAAGTGACTTGTTATAAAAGTACTTTGTTAGCAAACAGGCACCACTGAGAATAACAGAACTGGTGAAACCAATTTTGCATAGACAACTGATGGAGGAATTAGAATATCCAGGTTAGGATGTTCGCAATTCCCCCAGTATTTTACAAAAGGCTCTATGACATAGAGCTGGCATGTGTGTACTCCTAATTGCCCAAGATATGCAGTAACTTATTCTAAACGCTATGCATAAAAGTGCGAGTCTCACTCATACTCCCCCCATTAGAAATACATGCTATGTAAGATAAAGCACTATTTTGTAAATACATATGTAGGTGGAATTTTGTATGTGCATATAGACATGCATACATGCCTTTATTCTACATGCACAATAGAGATAAAAACAAAATAAAGAAAATATGATACATTTTTTTAAATGAGTTCTTTAAGGCAATACCTTCTTCAGATCAGAAATGAACAAATAATGACATAAAAGCATTCCAATGCCAGTCTCATGGGTAAATGCAGATACTGGAGGGGGGGGGGGGGGAGAGAGAAATAGGGAGAGATGGATGGGTCATCAGAAGATGACAAAGCAGTATATAATTTTATGGTTTATAATATGATAGGAAAACCAGATCTTATTCCTGGCTAGTGGGTGTCAAAATATTTCATCATTTTAACTTCTAAGGTTTTATGCTCCTAGATGGTTTTTAAAATTTCCTTTTAGTATTCTCACCATAAAGTCATTAATGGTCTTGCAAAATGCTGTCCTACAGAGGTGTCACCCTTGTTAGCACTATAGTGTTTAATATAGCGTCTGTATAAGTTTAGTCTTATCTTAAGCATTTGGCTTGTCTCTCCGAAACATTTGGGGAACATACTATGAAGCTGCAAGGAGACAGATTCAGGAACATCAGGAACTATTTCTTCATGAAACGTTGATAGATGCTTGACCCTTTTGGTGGAAATGGTGAAGGCAAAAATAGTAATTAATTTAAAAAGGCATGAGAAGCACAAAGGCTGCCTTAATGGCAAGAGGATGAAAACCAACCACAGGTTGTCCCGGCTTAGAAAAGTAGTGAAATAACATTTTTTGCACTTTGACAACATGAGGGAGGAGGGGGGTGTTAACCTGCATAGAGCAGCAGCAGTTATACCCCTAACCATCTTACCAGGCAGACTATATATATGGGCTATCTCAGTCTTTATTTGCCACCATCTACAACAAAGAAAGCAAAGTTGTTTTTATGTTCCAGGCCTTCCAACTGAGAGAAGTAATGGTTTAATCAAGTATACTACATTCTAACTCTCCTATTGTCCAATTGTGTTCCTTTCCTCTCTGAATGTTTGTAACGTAAACCACTTTGCTATGTGGAATGAGAAAAGTGGTATATCAAGTTTAGTAAACCACAAACAGAAAGGATATAGATAGCTATCTATACCTGATTTGAGAGAGAGAGAGAGAGAGAGAGAGAGAGAGATTGTAGATGTACAGCTACTACATATATAAATACATAGAGATATAATTGTCCTCACAAAAATATTGTATTGTCCAATTCCAATTTTTCTCTGTCTCCTTGCATGGAAGGCAAGAACCTAGTTGTTTACCTAATACATGGCTGTCCAGTTGTCAGTCTGGATCAGAATGGACAACCCCAAGAACTCTGGAAAGATCTGGAAAGGTTTTAGACCACTGAAAATAGCCTCAAGTTTGAGAAGGCTGATTTTCAGTTGTCTCTCTTGCCTGGACCAGTATCTGTGAATGGCTGGGGAGAAATTATCAGCTCCCCATTCTGACCTTGATGCACTGAAGATTAGGTTTGTGGGTAAGGCTTTGGATGAAGTAGAAGGTCAAGAGTCAGGCAAGTGGACTCACTCCCACCAACTCACAGACCTTCAATCTTTTAAGAGGCAGATTCTGCAAGACAAAGGATGACAAAATTGATTTCAATGACCACTGTAATGATCATACATGAAGATGGGAATAAGTCGTTTGAATTGTGGAAGCCATATGGATGAGGAGATCATAAAAAATGGGCTTTTGGTGAAGGTGTCTTGAGCTTGCAGGCTAAACTTGCTAAGGCTTGAACCTGATCTATAAGAAGAGACACCTGTGTGTATTGGTGTTTATTCATAGTCTTATGTACTGAATACTCTGGGTTGGTTGAAAGACTGATCTTTCATAGCTGACACTCTTTTGAGGTGGTCTCTAGTGGTCTGCAGTACTGGTAATTATGGTAAGGAGTCTCCTAATTGCCTAGATAAGTGAAGAAAAATAAATTCCCTTAGTTATATAAGAACATGTGTTGCCATACTGTTTCCAACAGTGGCCAATCCAGGATACAAGTACCTGGCAAGATCCCAAAACAATAAAAATACATTTTATGCTGCTTATACTAGAAATAAGCAGTGGATTTTCCCCAAGTCCATCTTAATAATGGTTTATGGATTTTTCTTTTAGGAAGCTATCCAAACCTTTTTTAAACCCTAATCTAACTGCTTTTACCATATTCTCTGGCAATGAATTCCAGAGTTTAATTATATGTTAAGTGAAGAAATATTTTCTCCAATTTGTTTTAAATTTACTACTTAATAGCTTAATTGCGTGCCTCCTAGTCTTAGTACTTTTGGAAAGAGTAAACAAGTGATTCATGTCCACCCATTCCATTCATTATTTTATAGACCTCTGTCATTATCTCCTCTCAGCCATCTCGTCTCCAAGCTGAAGAGCCCTAGCCGCTTTAGCCTTTCCTTATAGGGAAGTTGTCCCAGCCCCTTTATCATTTTCTTCACCTTTCTCTGTACCTTTTCTAATTCCATTATATCTTTTTTTGAGATGCGGTGGTCAGAACTGCACACAGTATTAAGAGGTATGGTCGCACCATGGAGCAATACAAAGGCATTATAACATTCTCATTTTTGCTTTCCACTCCTTTCCTAATAATACCTAAGGGTAAATTAGGCCTTACCTGCTAATTTGCTTTCCTTTAGTCCCTCCAGACCAGCCCAGAATATGACTGATGGGTTGTGCACTACTTCTAGCAGGTGGAGACTGAGAAAAACAACTGTGACTCTAGCGAGCCAATAAGAGCCCTTGCCAGCTAGAGGAAGATCCAGTAAAAGCAGAAATAAAGCCACAGAAGAAATACATAACCTGTGCATCCAAAAAACCTGAGCAGCCACCAGCACATTGCCAACATAAGGTGAGTGCCTCCAAACATATTATGCTCCTGCATACCAGGGCGTTAAGAAAATCAGAACTTTTTTTTTTTAAATACAGAAATAAACTATAAACTAGCAACACAGCTCCAAACAAAGAAATCTCTCTTAACCTCTGCAAACACAGATATCTGAAGGGAGGGATCTGGGCTGGTCCGGAGGGACTAAAGGAAAGCAAATTATCAGGTAAGGCCTAATTTACCCTTCCTTAGCGTCCCTCCGGACCGGCCCTGAATGTGACTGATGGGAAGTAACAAAGCAGTAAAATTATGGGCCAACAAAATATGCGCTCCGAAAGCAACCTGCCGACGACTGAGGACGTCCAAACAATAGTGCTTAGAAAAAAAATGCAAAGACAACCTGGTCGCCGCCCTGCATATGTCTTCCAGAGGTACCAGACAACGCTCTGCCCAAGAGGCTGCCTGACCTCTTGTAGAGTGAGCCTTAACATGCTCTGGAACAGGTTTCCCAGAAAGAAGATAAGCTGAGGCAATCATTTCTTTAAGCCATCGAGAAATAGTTGGCTTAGAGGCCATGAACCCTTTGCGCGAACCTCCAATCAGAATAAACAAACGATCAGATTGCCAAATGTCATCAGTAGACTTGATATAGTGCTTCAATACCCGTTTGACAGCCAAACACTACAAATGCCACTGCTCCTCTGAGCCGGAGAAAGAACCTAACACAGGCAATACCACCGGTTGAAAAAACATGAAACCGAGTCACAATCTTGGGGAGAAAGGAAGGAAGGAACTGGCCGTAAAACTACCCGATCGGAACAGAACTCTAAGAACAGCGATCTACACGACAACGCCTGCAACTCCGAAATGCGCCTAGCCGAAGCAACGGCCACCAAAAATACTGTCTTCAGAGTCAAGTCTTTCAGGGTACAGGACGACAAAGGCTCGAAGGGAGGCTTAGTAAGAACCGAAAGCACCAAATTCAGATCCCAACGAGGAAAGGAACATTGAGACGGAGAATGAAGGAGATTAACCCCTCTCAAAAAACGCACCACATCCAGATGACTAGCTAGAAATCTCCCTTGGACACGACCACGAAAACATGCCAAAGCCGCAATCTGCACTTAAAGAGAAGCATAAGCAAGGCCTTTGTCAAAGCCCCGCTGCAAAAAATCTAAAATTTGCGGAACCGAAGCACAACAAGGAGACAGACTAAAGTCCTTACACCATCCCTCAAATATCCTCCAGGTGCGCACATAATTCAAAGAAGTAGAACGGCGACGAGAGCAAAGCATAGTAGCAATGACCCGAGCGGAATAACCTTTCTTAGTCAATTTAGCCCTCTCAAGAGCCAGGCCATAAGACAGAATCGATCCGGATCCGGATGAACGACCTGACCCTGCGACAACAGATCTTGCGTGACCGGAAGCCTGAAGGGAACATCCACCAGAAGACGCCGAAGGTCGGCGTACCACAGCCTGCGAGGCCAATCTGGAGCCACTAAGATCAGACATCCCCTGTGAGTCTCGACCTTCTGAAGAAGACGCCCTATCAGAGGCCATGGAGGAAAAGCATAAATTAGACCGGTTGGCCAGGACTGAAGAAGAGCATCCACGCCCTGCACTTTGGGATCTTTGCGACAACTGAAGAACAGAGGAAGTTTTGCATTGCCGGTGGAGACAAACAGATCCATCCTGGGAGACCCCCAACGATTGACCAGCTGCCGAAATGCCAGTTCACTTAGCTACCACTCTCCGGGATCGAGCCAGTGACGACTGAGAAAATCTGCCTGAACATTTAGCACCCCTGCCACGTGAGCTGCTGATAGAGCTACCAGATGAACCTCCGCCCACTGAAGCAGCAACAACGCTTCTCACTCCAACGGCAGGCTCCTCGCCCCTCCTTGCCGATTGATATATGCTACCATGGTGGCATTCTCCGATATCACCAGGACTGCCCGGCCTCTCAGAAGATGAAGAAACCTCTGGAGCGCCAGACGAATCACTCTGGTCTCCAACAGGTTGATTGAAAACAATGTCTCCTGATGAGACTAGAGACCCTGAGCAAACTGCCCCTGACAGTGAGCTCCCCAGCCGTGGAGACTGACATCCGTCATCACCACAATCCAGCTGGGCTGATCTACAGGCATACCTTTGGTCACATTGGCCCGGCTGATCTAAACTTGGAGTGAAAGTGGCAATCTTTGATGAAGAGAATTCATCTGGGACGACCATCTCAACAGAAGTGACCTCTGGAGAATCCTCATGTGAGCCCTGGCCCAGGGCACTGCCTCGATTGCTGGCGCCATGGATCCCTTGCTGAAGATAGTCCCTTGCTGACGGACTCGAATACTGCAAGAACTGACAAATCTGAGTCTGCAACTTGAGGATACGGGCCGGCGGAAGAAACATGCGACCCTGCTTTGTGTCGAACAGGACTCCCAGATACTCTAACGACTGAGAAGGCTGAAGACGGCTCTTCTGCACATTGACTACCCAACCTAGGGACAGTAAGTCTACGGAGAGTATCTCTGACAACTCTGGCCTTGAACCGAGAATAGGGTTACCATTTTGTGTCCTCTGAAAAAGAGGACACATGTCACGCCCCCCTACCCCGCCCCGCCTCATGCCCCGCCCCTGCCACGCCCCCTTCAGGTCCGGGTTCCGCCCCTATTCCCCCCCCCCGTCACATAGTCCCCTCCCCCCATCACATACCCCCCCCTCACTTACTGTCTAGCCCTGGTGGTCTAGTAGCGTCTTCTCTTCGGGGCAGGAAAGAGCCCCCTCTTTCCTGCCCGGAGCGCTGCCTGCCCTTGCCTGCTGCATCCTCCTCGGTATGGCTGGGGATTCAAAATGGCCACCGAGAGTTGAAGCGGCCTCGCGAGAGTTCAACTCTCGGCGGCCATTTTGAATCCCCAGCCAGACCGAGAAGGATGATAGACAGGGGAGGCAGCGCTCCGGGCAGGAAAGAGGGGGCTCTTTCCTGCCCCGAAGACGTCACTAGACCACCAGGGAACATGGTAAGGAAGGGGAGGGGAGGGGACGGGAGACCACGCGCCGATCGCCCGCCCACACGCCCACCGCACGCACGCGCCTGCCCGCACCCGCGCTTGTCCAGAAATCCGGACAAACGTGGGCGGGGGCAAAATCCGCCGGACGCCCCGGACATGCCCTCAAAAAGAGGACATGTCCGGGGAAATCCGGACGTATGGTAACCCTAACCGAGAACAGCATGGGGACTCTAGGAAAGCATCTGACAAAGGATGAGCAAACTCTAAGGCATACCCGTCTCGAATAACCTCCAGAACCCACTGGTCTGAAGTAATCTGGGCCCACCTCTCTTGAAATTGTGCTAACAGAGCACCTACTTGGACTAGAGGCTGGGCCCACAAATCTTCATTGCTGAGGATGGGACCCCCTCTATGACCTCCTCGAAAGGACTGAGTCCTTTGGAAAAATCTGGAGCGTTGCCCTGAAACACTGTACCTGGCTGATAACGCCGAAAATCCCGGCCTCTACCACGACCTGAGAAATTACCACGGCCAGAACCTCTGGGACGATCCTCTAGCAATCTTGGAACCTTAGCCTCACCCAGGCTATGCACCAGCTTGTCTAATTCTTCACCAAACAGAAAAGAGCCCTTAAAGGGAAATTTACTAAGCTTGGACTTAGAAGCCGCATCCGCCGACCATCCTCGCAACCAAAGAGTACGACGGGCCATGACGGAGAGAGCCACAGACTTAGAAGAAGTCCGAAGCAAATCATACAGAGCATCTGCCAAAAAGGCTGAACCCATCTCTATCTTTGCCACTTCAACATCAATAGCTGAAAAATCATCTGAAAAACGGTCTAAAACCCTTTGACCAGCGGAAACAAGCTCTCGCTACTAAGGACCCACAAATTGCAGCCTGCACTGCCAGAGCAGAAACATCAAAGGAATTCTTCAGCAAAGTTTCAATACGACGATCCTGGTTATCCCGCAGCACTGTACCCCCATCCACGGGCACCGTGTTTCGCTTAGTAACCGCGGAAACTACCGCATCCACTACTGGGGGGGGGGGGGGCGCAAAACAACTTTATCTGAGTCTGGAACCGGATAAAGTCTGACCATAGATCTCGCAAGCCTAAAAGCAGAATCGGGAACCTCCCAATGAGCCTGAATAATATCCTTAATATCTTGATGCATAGGAAAAGACTTATCTGCTCTGCCAATACCCTTGACCAACAAATCCACCTTTCTAGGCTCGGCCACCTGGATATCATGGTCATAAAAACGCAAGGTAGAAGAGACCTGAGAAATAAGCTCCTGAAGGTCATCTTTATGAAAAATCCTTACCACCGAAGGATCCTCTCCCACAGGAAGAGAGAGTCTTCTCCATCTACTGTCTGCTCCAGCTCCTCAGAAAACTGCTCCTCAGGAAACCATGCCTCCTCCTCTAAAGATGGCATTTCTTGAACAGGGGAAAAATAAAAAATCCTGTTCTGCCTCCACAGGGAGCCTAACCCGTTTTCTAGGCAAAAGAAGCCCCCTCCAAAGAACCTTTTCCTGGAGGGTCCACAGGAACCGCTTTGTGCAAAAGAAATGCCTGGTACATCTGCACCACAAATTCAGGAGGAAAACCTCCCTCACCCACTGCCAAAACGGGATTTTGAATGGCAGACATAGGCAAAGCAGACAGAGGAGCCTGAGGTGCAGCCGACAGCGATCCATCCAAAATGGCGGCGTTTCCTGCTGAAATCGGGACCGGGAGCGAGGGAGACGTGACCGCCACTGAAACGCCCGAATCGGACCCTCCTGCCGATGGCGCAGACGATTTCCCGGTACCTGCACTCTGTTGCACTAAATCCTCCGCAGTGGTGCAGTACTTACAGACACCACTTGCACCGAGACCCCGCCGCTGACAGACGGAACAAGGGCGGAGTTTTTCGGACATCGCTAAAAACAGCTGATCAGAAAAGACGCAAATTGAAGGAGCTGCTCTGCTTGTTCCAATAAAACAGACCAAACCACAGCACCGTTATAAAAAACCCAGCAGACCGGACTTTTTTTTTTTTTTTCAAGCAGCTGCCTCTCCCCATCTCTAAAGCTCTTCCCGTGAAAAACTTGAGGAAAGGTTTTCTGATTTTTTTTTTTAAATAAAGAAAGGTAGCCTGAAATTAAGCAGCCAGCATCAGAAATCAACAGGGAGGGAATGGGGGAGGGACTCGGCCTCCCAAGTGTAACACCCCCAAGGAACCAAGAGACCCCCATGGGCCTCGGCCTCTAAAAACCAGGTTTTTTTTTTAAGCTGCACAAAAACAACTAAAACAAATAACCTTAAACACCAAGAGAAAAATATGACAGAATAGAAAGAAAGGAATGAGACTGAAGGGCTCACCACCTTCCACCTGCTGGAGACTGAGATTACTGGATCTTTCCCTAGATGGCAAGGGCTCTTATTGGCTCACTGGAGTCACAGCTTTTTTCTCAGTCTCCACCTGCTGGAAGGCGTGCACAACCCATCAGTCACATTCTGGGCCGATCCAGAGGGACGCTAAGGAATATTCTATTTACTTTCTTAGCTTCTGCTGCACACTGAGCAGAGGGTTTCAAAGTATCATCAATGATGACACCTAGATCCTTATCCAGGTCAGTGACTCCTAATGTGGAACCTTGCATCACGTAATTATAGCTTGGGTTTCTCTTTCCCGCATGCATCACTTTGCACTTGCTCACATTAAACGTCATCTGCCATTTGGATGCCCAGTCTCATAAGGTCCTCTTGCTATTTAACAACTTTGAATAACTTTGTGTCATCAGCAAATGTAATTACCTAATTAGCTATTCCCATCTCTAGATCATTTATAAATATGTTAAAAAGCAGCGGTCCCAGCACAGACCCCTGGGGAACCCCAATATCTATCCTTCTCCATTGAGAATATTGGCCATTTAATCCTTCTCTCTGTTTTCTATCTTTTAACCAGTTTTTAATCCACAATAGGACATCTTGCCTCCTATCCCATGACTCACTAAATTTCCTCAGGAGTCTTTCATGAGGTACTTGTCAAATGCCTTTTGAAAATAAAGATACACAATATCAAACGACTCACCCGTATCCACATGTTTGTTCATCCCTACAAAGAAATGTAGTAGATTGGTAAAGCAAGATTTCCCTTCACTAAATCCTTGGTGGCTTTGTCTCATTAATCCATGCTTATGTATATGCTCTGTAATTTCATTCTTTATAATAGTGTCTACCAGTTTGTCTGGCACTGACATCAGGCTCACAGGTCTATAATTTCCCGGATCACTTCTGGAACCCTTTTTAGAAATTGGCATTACATTGGCCACCCTCCAATCTTCCGGTACCAGGGGCGTAGTTACGTAGGGCCATGGGCCCCCGTAGATTTGGCACTGGCCTCCTGGTTACCAACCCCTTCGACCCCCCCCCCTCCTGCTGCCGCCAACCCTCCCCCACCGCCACAGTGGGGTACCTTTGCTGGCAGGGGTCCCCAACCACCGCCAGCCGAAGTCCTCTTTAGCACCGGTCTCCGGCACGGCCGCGTTGCTGATCTGTAGTGCAAGGATTCTGTTTCTGCGAGTCTGAGCATGCAGGTCGTCAGACTCACAGAAACAGAATCCTTGCATTACAGATCAGCAATACGGCCGCGCCAGAGACCGGCGGGGGTTGGGGACCCCCACCAGCAAAGGTACCGACGGCGATGCTGGCGGGGGTGGGCTGGCGGGGTCGAAGGGGGCGCTGAGGGGGGGGGCCAAAAGTGGCGGGGGTGGCTAAAATGTGCCCCCTCACCTCGGGCTTTGGACCCCCTCCCGCCAAAGTCTGACTACGCCCCTGTCCAGTACCATGCTTGACTTTAAAGATAAATTACATATTACTAACAACAGTTCCGCAAGTTAATTTATCAATTCTATCAGTACTCTGGGATGCATACCACCTGGTCCAGGTGATTTGCTACTCTTCAATTTGCCAAATCTTTCAGGTTTACAGAGATTTGATTCAGGTTCTCTGACTTCTCAGCATTGAATACTATTTCTGGCATTGGCATCTCTCTCATATCTTCTTTGGTGAAGACCAAAGCAAAGAATTCATTTAATCTCTCTGCTATGGCTGTCTTCCGAGTGCCCCTTTTTTACCTCTCTTTCATCTAGCAGTCCAACCCATTCCGTGGCCGGCTTCTTGCCTACCTAAACAAGTTTTTATTAAGTGTTTTTGCCTCCAATGCAATCTTATTTTTAAAGTCTCTCTTTGCTTTCCTTATCAGTGCTTTGCATTTGACTTGCCATTCCTTATGCTGTTTCCTATTATTTTCAGTGGGATCCTTCTTCCGTTTTCTGTAGGTTTTTTGTTTTTTTTTTAGCTCTAATAGCGTCCTTCACCTCACTTTTTAACCATGTTGGCTGTCTTTTGGCCTTCCTTCCTCAATTTTTTAATACATGGAATATATCTGGCCTGGGCTTCCAGGATGGCATTTTTGAACAGCATCCACAACTGATGTAAATTTTTGACCTTTGCAGCTTCTCCTCTAAGTTTTTTTATTTTGTTTGTTTACTGTTCTCATCTTATCATAGTCTCCTTTTTGAAAGTTAAGTGCTAACTCACTGGATTTCCTGTATGTACTTACTCTAGAGCTTATATTATACCTGATCATGTTATGATCAATGTTGTCAAATGGCCCCACCACCATTACCTCCTGCACCAGATCATGCGCTCCACTAAGGACTAGGTCTAGAATTGCTCCCCCTTTTGTTGGTCCCTGAACTAGCTGCTCTATAAAGCAGTCCTCGATTTCATCAAGGAATTTTACCTCCTTAGCATGCCCTGATGTTACATTTACTCAGTCAATATCAGGGTAACTGAAGTCACCCATTATTATTGTGTTCCCCAGTTTGTTAGCCTCCTTAATTTCTGATAACATTTCGGACGGTAGTACACCCTATCACTATCCTTTTTCTCTTTACACATGGAATTTTTATCCATAGGGATTCCAAGATGTGTTTTGTGTCCTGCAGAATTTTTAGTCTGTTCGATTCAAGGCCCTCCTTAACATATGCTACCCCTCCACCAATTTGATCCACCCTATTGTTGCGATATAATTTGCACCCTGGTATGACAGTGTCCCACTAGTTATCCTCCTTCCACAAGGTCTCAGAAATGCCTATTATAGCTTTTCATTTAGTGCAATATTCTAACTCTTCCATTTTATTCCTTATGCTTCTGGCATTTGCATATAGACATTTCAAACAATGTTTGTTGTTCCTATTTACAACTTGCTCATCAGTTGACGTTTGCAAGCTTGAAAATCTGTCTGCTTTTTATTTAAAAGACACCTGGAGGCATATTTTCAAAGCAGTTAGACTTACAAAGTTCCATAGGCTAACCTATGGAACTTTGTAAGTGCTTTGAAAATGAGCCCCTGGTCTACTATGGTCTCTATTGCAACCTCGCTATTTCCCTGTTATGGTGATATCTTTGAAAGATATCTTATTCCGAACCATGCGCTTTTGAGCGACTGTCAGCTTTCCCCCAGTTTCTAGTTTAAAAGCTGCTCTATCTCCTTTATAAATGCTATTGTCAGCAGCCTGTTTCCACCCTGGTTTAGGTAGAGCCCATCCTTTCAGAATAGTCTCCTCCTTCCACAGAATGTTGCCCAGTTCTTAACAAATCTAAAACCCTTCTTCCTGCACTATCGCCTAATCCATGCATTGAAACTCTGGAGCTCTGCCTGTCTCTTGGGCCCTGCACATGGAATGGGGAGCGCTTCTGAAAATGCTACCCTGGAGGTTCTGGATTTGAGCATTCTACCTATGAGCCTACATTTTCCAGAACCTACCTCCCACATTTTCCTATGTCACGCATACCCACTGGAACCAAGACAGCCGGCTCCTCTCCAGCACTGTCTAAAATCTTATCAAGGTGCTGCGTGAGGTCCACCACCTTTGCACCAAGCAGGCAAATGACAAAGCGATCCTCACGTCCACCAGCCTCCCAGATATCTACATTCCTAATGATCAAATCTCCAACTACAATGAGAGTCTTAACCCTTCCCTCTTGGGTAGAAGCCCCTGGAAACACATCCTCAGTGTGAGAGGAAGTTGCATCCCCTGGACGGCATGTCCTGACTATATGATCACTTCCTGCCTCTTCACAGTGATGCTCTCCCTTCAGGAGATGAAAGACTGTGGCCAGGGAATTTATTCTAAACTTTTCTCTTTGAGCTGGAATTCATTTAAATTTCTTAGATCTAAGATTGGTCTCAGGTCTCCAGACTTCTTTGGAGACAAATGTATCTTGAGTAGAAACCCCAGTCCTTCTTTGCTTCTGCTACTAATACCACTGCTGTCTACTGTACTTGATGATGAATCACGAACTACAAGAATTATAGATAAGACCTATGTGACAGTGATTATGTGAGCCCAAGTGGTAGAAAAGCCTCTTCCAGATTACTAAGTAGGGTTGTACACCATTCTGTTGGCTGGTCATGCTTGATATCTCTAACAGAATAATAAGATCCTTCCTGGGCTGACAAATAGGCTGTGATGTTTGTTGGCTTTTCTTGTGTTAACAAGGATGCTGTTGAAAATTGCCTACATGAGGTTTAAACTACACAACTTCCCCTTTTAGCTGGAGAGCCCTCAGCCAAGGAGTGTCTCCTCTTGTTCATGAAGTCAAAGCAGAAGAATGAAGGTTAGAGCTAACTCCAGACTTCGTTCCTTTTGTCTTGCGGCACCTTATGCCTGGAACTGTCTTCCCGAACCCATATGTTTAGCTCCTTCTTTACCTGTTTTTAAATCTATGCTGAAAGCTCACCTTTTCACTACTGCCTTTGGCTCCTAACCGCTACTCATTTGCTCTCCTCCTCCCTGTTCCTCTCTACCCTGTAATTCCCTTGCCTGTAATGTCTTGTCTGTCTGTTTTACCTAGATTGTAAGTTCTTTGAGCAGGGACTGTCTCTCTGTGTCAAGTGTTCAGCGCTGCGTGCGTCTGGTAGCGCTATATAAATGCTATTAGTAGTAGTAGAGCTGCAGGGTCAATAATAGGCTCTTTGTCATGCAGATTATTTTGAGATGTTTGTAATTTTTTGAGAAGACCATCCTTTAGTCCAGTATAGATGGAATTGCAATAGTCAAATTTAGTGAGGACAAGGGTTGAACCAAAATACAAAAGACAAATTTAGAGAAAATGGCCTCAATCTCTTTAGCTTCCAAAGTGAGTGAAAGACACTCTAGGTCAACTTAGAGACTTGCGCCTGTGTTTACAACGGCACGCTATAGGTGCATTAGTGTTTAATGCACCTTAACTTTATAGGTGTGTTAAAAATGCTAATGCGCCTTAGTAAACATACCCCTAGGTCATTAACGAGCATGTAAACTGCTCACGCTGTAGTCCCTAGATCAACGAACATCATGGCACTGGAAGATCTACGGCCAGGAAAGCTAGTTTTAGAACATTATGACATTTTAAGTACCTGAATATATGTAAACCGCTTTGAATGTAGTCGCAAAAACCTCAGAAAGGAAGTATATCGTCCCATTTCCCTTTAAAAAGATGCCACTTTTAAAGAAAACTGTAGTTTGACCTCTTGTTGAAAATCAGAACTATTTGAGAACAAAGCTGAAATAATTTAGTCAACGTTAAAAAAAAAAAGATTGGGTTCAGTGTTGGAGTTGTTTTTTTAAGCACTGACGTTGGTAATCTAACAATAATGAATGGTTTATTTTGCTACTAGTAAAAAAGGCCCATTTCTGACACAAATGAAACGGGCGCTAGTAAGGTTTTCCTCGGAGTGTGTATGTTTGAGAGAGTGTGTGTGAGAGTGACTGTGTGAGAGAGAGTAAATGTGCGAGTGTGTGTGTGTGTGACAGAGAGAGAGAGTGAGACTGGGTGAGAGTGTGTTTGTAAGAGAGAGAGTGTGTGTGTGAGAATGAGTGTGTGTGCCAGGGCCCCCCCCCCTCCCTCCGAGTTCCAGGGTCGTCCCCTCCCCCTCCCTATGAGTCTCCCTCCGAGTTCCAGGGTCGTCCCCTCCCTCCTTCCGAGTTTCTGGTTCCTCCCTCCCTTCCTTCCGAGTTTCAGGGTCCCCTCTCTCTCCCTCCATGTCGCCGAGTTTCAGGGTCCCCTCCCTCCCAGTTCCAGCCCCCCTCCCTACGAATTTTAGAAGTCATCTTGACTTACCTCGTCAGGGTTACGGCGGCCAGCAGCAGCGGTAAAAGGCATGCAGGCTCAGCCCTTCTCTCTCAGCTCTAGTCCTGCCCTCATTTCCTGTTTCCACAAGGGCGGGACCAGGGCTGCGACAGAGAGAAGGGCCGAGCCTGCACGCCTTTTACCGCTGCTGCCGGCCGCTGTAACCCCAACTTGCTAAGTGAAGCTGACTTTTAAAATTCGGAGGGAGGGGGTCTGGAACTGGAAAGGAGGGAGAGACGACAACCCTATAACTGGGAGGGAGGGAGGGGGGATCCTGCTTTTGTGTGTTTGGGGGGGGGGGGTGTTGCTGGTGAGCTGGGAGGGTGTGTCATGTGTCTGGGAGGGGAGTTGTGAGGGAGGTGGTGAGTGGCTTGCAGGGGGGTGGTAGCGGCGGCAGTACCAGCAGTGTTGATGCCGGCGACGTTGGGTGCAGACTGAGGGTGGGGATGCGGCATAAGTTATCTGAGGTGGTTTTCGCCGGCGCCAGTAGCGGCAGTGTTGAGGTTTTGGATGTTGGCTGCGGAGCCGGGGTGGGGGGGGGGGGGGGGGTGCCGCATGTGTCTCTGAGGGGTGTTACCCGGCGGTAAAGTTCTGTGTGTGAATCTGTGTCCGGGCACGTGGGTTGCGCTATTCTTTGAGTCCTTTGGTGTGCCTCGTGCTGCTATCATGTGGTTGGTCAGTGCTGCTTGTGATGAACCAGGAAGCATGCTAACGTCAGGACCAGAGGTGGATACAGCGTTACAGGCAGCACAGACCCTACAAACCCTTCAGTGCCACGGAGTCAGCTTCAGAACGTTGGAGGTGCTTTTTATTAAAGTAGAAAATATGCTATCTGTACATAATTCAATAGTGCATACACACACGAGGTACTTGCTCCTTAGAACATACGAACCGGTCAAGATACACAGACAAGAAAAGGCTTAAGCCTTTGTAGAAATGCTTAAAATTAAACACTGATCTTCATGAGAAATAACTTCTAAAGGCTATGTACAAGAGTTTAAAAAAAAGAAGTATAGAAAACATTTTACTTCCAAAACCTGGTACATTATAGAACACAGATGTATTATAGATTCCCCCGTTACGAAAAAAAAAGTTACTGTTTTCCAAATTGGCATTTATGAGTTTCAGGGATTTTGCTCAACAGCCTCCTTACTCCGAGAATCCTAGCAGAATCCTATCAAGAAGTTGCCACATGAAGCCCCAAATTCACACGCCGTACCTGCTTCCTCTTCTGTTGCCACCACAATTCTCCCTCTCGTTAACAGTATAAACAGAAACCGTCAAACTGAAGCAGCGACAGCCAGCACCCCCCAAAGCTGCCGAAAGTGTTCACCTACCCTAAAAAAAAATGCTCAGAACACGTGCCCAACGTTCCACTTCTTCGCGCTCATGTCTGCAGTTGCAGCGGTGAAGCAGGGGCTTCTACATCGGTTCCAGCCAAAGAGGTTTTCATCTAGCCTCCTTGGTTGCAGCGCGCGCTTCTACACACACAAACCCTAATACCAGGCGAGGTGACTGTTGTGGGCTTCATTAACCCCATAGCGCATGCTCAGTGCCAGAAGTCTGCCTTACGAGCGCCTGTTTTGCGTGCAAGGCATGCCCGTACTAATTCGTGTGGGCTTCAATAACCTGAAAGCGCATGCTCGGTGCCCGCGGTTCGGAAAGGTGATTTGCTTGCAAGCCTGGGCGCAGTCGCGCTTCTGGGGCCGGTTATGGCGGCGGTGTGTGTGAGCCCATGAGGCGAGGGAACCGCAGTCCTGAGGGCCGACGGACTAAGCAAAGGCAATCCGAGGCAATGGCGGGGGTTTTCGACATTGACTTGGATCAGCCTGAGGACAGCATTTCCGATGAGGAGCTGGAGGATGGGGTAAGGCATGGTAGTGACCAGGCCTGGACAGTTGATGTGTGTGTACGCGGGGTTTAGTAGTAGGGAGGCCTGCCATGCAACTCACTCTTGTGACAGATGTGACACTGCAGCAGCCTGTCTGCGGTGTAGAGAATACGTGGTGGGGAGCCAGAGGCGCTCCCCCGGGCCTTCCCTACTCGCCCGCCGTGTGCAACCCATGACAGCCTGTAGGTTCTTGGACCAAACAAACCGGTCCGAATGCCGACAGAACTTCTACTTAGGACTTGTTTTTCTCTCGCTTATTTGTTTTGTAAGTGCAAAGAGATTGCATATTTAGTGATAGCTGATGAAGTGAAACAAGTCCTGCTCTGCCGATCTTTGGCGGAGTTTATCTGCCGTATGGTGAAACAGTTTATTTCAGGACGCGCCCCTCCCTCAATCAGGCAAACCGGAGTGAAGGGCTTTTCATCAGTGTACTGTGCTCTGTACTGGTTTACTTTAGTCCATCTCTGCGATGAGAAACATTGTGACTACTAATTTATTATGAACGTTTTTTTTAGGCCTAACTTGATTATTAGTAACTTGTGGAACTGCTTTTCGATAGCTTAAAAAATATATTCTTAAGGAAAAATGTTAGCATTTCTTTAAAACGTTCATTTAGACTCATTTCCTTGTGTTTGGATATGTGCACTTTATTTTTCTGCCGTCTTCTCAGTAATCGGTGTGAAAATTCCATGTCCTGTAGCTAGAACTTAATGATCGTGGCAAAACTTTTTCTCAGTAGTCCAACAAACGCTTGCTATGTTAAATCCACCGGGGAACATCCTTAAGAGGTTACAAAGTGAGGCAGACAAAATGTGTGGACTTGGTCACTTACTGTATTGGGCTCAGTGCAGCTATTTCTGGCTGTAACTGGAGAACTACTATTGTATAACCTCACAGAACTATAGTGGCCAACTAGTTGTGTTATCTAGTTGGCAGATGAGTTTGAATGTAGGGAAGCTTGGGCATGTTAAACTATTTAATGATGTGCTTTTGATAGACAGATTCGGAAATACTTATTGTACATTCCATTGTAAATGATAATACAGAAATGTGTCAAATAGTAATTATTTTTTAGAGTGTAACTTTATTCTTTTCTGTAGTCCTGCATTTTGGGGTAACCTCTTCCTGGTGTCCTGGATAGCTGCGGTCACAGTCCTGACCATAGGTATATCATTACTTTTGACAATGTGGAATCATTTCAAAATACATTTTTTTCTGTTGTGTTGAGATAAGAATGATTTTTTTCTTTTTGTTCATGTTCATGCTGCCTAATGTAATGTGACTTTCAGGCATTGTATGTAGCTTTATATCTTTCCATTACCTCCAAAGCTCAGAGTGGCTCTGTATCCTATCCTATATAATAACTTGCACCTCCGTCTGGATGCCAGGGTTCGTAACATATTTCCCATTGGTCCGTCCTGGGGGTGATGTCACAGGGCGGACCAGTGGGAAGTGAGAGGGAAGGGAAGCCAGCTCCAGCCACCGGAGGTCTGCACAGAATGGCCCCCCCCCCCCCCCGAGTTCACGACGACCTGGGAAGGGAAGCCAGCACCAGTTCCATGCCATCCTCTCTCCCTCCCCCTCCTTCCACTCCCGTCCGAGTTCCATGCCTCCCTCCCTCTCTCTCTGTGCCCTCCGAGTGGAAGCAGAACCTGTGCGGCTGGCCCTCCCCTTCGTAAGTGCTGGCTGTTATTTAAAACTTCTTACCTAGTGGTCCGCTGGCAATAGTGAGTTGAGCAGTGAAGTTGTTTCAGCTCTGCCTCTGGTCCCGCCCTTCCGCAAACAGGAAATGAGGACGGGACCAGAGGCAGAGCTGAAACAGAAGTGAAGGCAGTGTGACGCGTCGTGCCGTTCCTGCTCGACTTCACTGTTGCCGGCGGACCACGAGGTAAGAAGTTTTAAATAATAGCCGGCACTTACAAAGGGGAGGGCCAGCCGCACATGTCCTGCTTCCACTTGGAGGACACAGAGAGGGAGGGAGGCGCGGGGGTGTGGAACTCGGACAACAGGGGGTGTATGGAACTCCGAGGGCAGAGGGGATCCTGGAACTCGAAGGGGAGGAGGGGGGAGAGGGGTCCTGGAACTCAAAGGGGAGGGGTGCTTGGAACTTGGAGGACAGGGAGGGAGGCAGGTAGGGGGGCATGGAACTCGGAGGGAGGGAGGCAGGTAGGGGGGCATGGAACTCGGAGGGGAGGGGGCTGGAACTCGGAGGACAGAGAGAGGGAGGTAGGGAGGGGGCCCTGGAACCTTGCTAGTGCCCATTTCTTTTCTGTTGGAAAGGGGCCTCTTTTACTAGTTTTTAATATAATGCAGGTTTAGTATAAAGTCCTCTTGAGAGTTCAAGCAAGTGTTTTAAAATCAATTTGTGGAGGAGTGGCCTAGTGGTTAGGGTGGTGGACTTTGGTCCTGGGGAACTGAGTTCGATTCCCGGCACAGGCAGCTCCTTGTGACTCTGGGCAAGTCACTTAACCTTCCATTGCCTGCCATGAGTGGGAAAGCACGGGGTACAAATGTAACAAACAAAAAAAAAATTTCAATCTCAAACAGGTCTTAAATGTTTTTAAGTAATCGGTGTATGCAGACTAAGGGCCCTGTTTATTAAGGTGTGTTAGTGTTTTTAGCGCACCTACACTTAGCACATGTGCTAACCATATAGGCGCCTATAGGGATATTGTAGGCACGTACATGGATAACGCGCATTAAAAATGTTAATGCGCCTATAACGCTGCTTAGTAAACAGGGCCTTAAGTGGCCTATGTACTAAAGATTTACTCTCATGTTTGTGGAAAAATACTTAATATGAAGGGTATAGTTTGATATTACTTAAATCAGATTTATCAGTTGCATGGTGGAGTAGCCTAGTAGTTAGCTCACTGGGTTGACAACCAGGAAAAGCTGGTTCAAATCTTGCTGCTTCTCTTTGTGGTCTTGGGCAAGTCACTGAACCCTTAATTGCCTCGGGTACAAATTTTAGATTGTAAGTTTTCTGGAGACAGGGAATTCCTAGTATACCAGAGTATAACTCACCCTGAGCTACTAATGAAAAAGGTGTTAAGCTTAGTTCAAATTTTTAAATAAACATTGTGGTCAAATACCAGAGGGTTTTTCTCCAAGATGTATGTATGGGACAAATGTAGACCTGTAGAGAATGACACAGGGGCAAAGTTCATCCCCGCCCCTGTAGGATGTGTCCCCGTTTCCGTGGTTACCATGGATCCCCAGCCCCATGTCATTCTCTACTGTAGGGTAGTAACCTTGGGCCTACTGGTAGGCCATACAGCCCTGCAGGTGAGTCAGGAAATAAAGGGTAGCTGTTCAGAAATAAAACAAGCGGCAATCAATATCAAAAGGATACACTGCTCTTTTTTTTGCGGTTCTTCTGCCCGCAGTGCAACAAGTAATCCATAGATCAAAAACCACCTGGAAAAATCATTTTGAAAAAAATTTTTCCAGGAGGTTTTTGATCTATGATTACTTGCAGAAATAAAACAAGACAAACAGACAGTGGCATACTATTTTTGAAAACTGAAGTCAGTTATCAGATGTACTTGATACCTGAAAATCTGAGGAGTTTTAGATTTACAGCACTTAAATAATTAAAACCAGAAATGGTTTGTGTATGTGGTATGCTGTAGGAGTATGTATATGCTCATTTTATTTTCCATAAAGACCTACTCAAATGTGTAGAAATGGTTTAAATAGTTATGATTGCAAACTTGATTACTGGAGGATTTCTGATAAGTGATGTTTAGGGTAGGGATAGTATTCTGTCACTTCAGCATAAAGCTGCAGAAAACAATTTTTAAACATTTTTGGGCATCCTACTTTTAATTCCTTTTATCTCCATTAAAAAACAAAGATATATAGATATTTATTTATTTATTTCACTTGTATCCCACATTTTCCCACCTATTTGCAGGCTCAATGTGACTTACAAAGACCTGTTGTGGCATTGCCATATAGGGTGAAGTATACATTTGATGTTGCACAGAAGTATACATTTGGTGTTACAAAGAAGTAAAGGAAGACAAAAGGATTTGATCAAGTAGTTATAGAGAGATACATTCTGCTAAAATTTGGAAAGGTGTTTTGTTATGGCTAGCTATGGGTTCTCGTGATAGGCTTTGTCAAAGAGGTAAGTCTTCAGCGATTTGTGGAAGTTAATTAGTTCGTTGATCGTTCTCAGGTGTGTTGGAAGTGCATTCCACAGCTGTGTGCCCATATAGGAAAAGCTGGTCGCGTGAGAGAGTTTGTATTTTAGTCCTTTACAACTGGGGAAGTGTAAGTTGAGAAAGGTGCGGGAAGATTTTTTTGCGTTTCTGGGTGATAGGTCCACTAGGTCTAGCATGTAGGTCGGGGCATCTCTGTAAATGATTTTATGAACAATTGTACAGACCTTGAACGTGGTGTTTTCTTTAAGTGGGAGCCAGTGTAGTTTCTTTCTCAAGGGTTTTGCACTTTCATATAAAAGCTAAACATTTGAAATCAGACTGTGTAAGTTTTTTTGTTGTTTTCATTTCTGTTACAAAAAAGACTGCACTCTATTTTTGACTGTATGTACACACAGACACTTATCAGTTGGAAAGGAAAATCTTGGAAGACCTTGTGGTGTTTGCGATAATATTACATTCTGGGGGCCCTCGCCCTACTGCTTGGGTGCTCAAGTGAGCTGCTATTGGATGTTTGTTTTGCAGGCCTCTGACTCCTCTGGGATACCATTGTAATATTTATCTATTAAGAGTTAGGTTTGACAGTCATTTGGTGTGGTTTATGAATTTGCTACTTATAAGTTCTTATATATAGATAGAACATCAAAGTTCTTTGCCATCTTGCTGCTTCTGAGGTAGCTGTTCAAGTACTTACTTTTCACAGCACAGACAGCACTGCTTCTGCTGAGAGAGGAACCTCTACCTCTGCTTTTCTTTGCTGTGATATATTGTTGTAGTTACTTAACTGAGGTATAGGGCAGTAAGTTGTGAGTTGCTCTAGTATCAACAAAAAACTGGGATTAGAACCAAAAATCCTGCTTTCCAGTTCTGTGCTCTAAGTTGTCTTTTCATACCTAATTTACTATCAGTTTCTTGTATTTGAAAAAATTAATTTAGTAGTATTGATCTGTACTCTGTAGGGGTGGTCTGACCCATTGGCAAGGTACTGAGATTCCAACAGTTGGCTCCTTTGCACTTTTTTATTTTTGTGAATAAGGCCCCTGAATGTCTCATTAAGCATGACTGATCTCATCAAAGCCATGTTCTTAGTTGGAGTCTTTAGGCTTTCTCCTATCCTTCCAGACTGAGTTTCATATAAGACAAATTATTCTGAAGACGCTGTCAGCTTTACCACCTTTCTGCTGCCTATATAAGTAACATAGTAGTAAATAATGGTATACAAAGACTAAAAACAAGAAAAAGGAGAGACAGCCTTATGCATAAGACCAAAAACACAAAAGTAGGGATGTCAAACAGCCTTCCAAAACAAATCCAAGAGGAGGCTCCAAAGGTAAACACAAAAGTCCACCTTTATTCAAACATCAAGTTAAACCATGACTCAACATGGAGTCGTGTTTTGAGTCAAAGCTTCTTGGTCACTCCTGTAAAATTATTGCTTGTTATGGACTGAAAATGCTAGCAGGTATTACCACAAAAAGGAGCAATGTGTTTGTACATTGGTTCCACTGGTTCTCTCCAAAGACCCTGTGTAGAGCTTAGCTTTCCCTCGGGGTTCAGTCCTGGTGCCTACATTATTCAATATCTTTGAGTGATATAGTTGAAAGGATATAAGGAGATGTCATAAGTACACAAGTATTGCCATACTGGGACAGACCGAAGATCCATCAAACCCAGCATCCTGTTTCTAACAGTGGCCAATCCCGGTTACAAGTACCTGGCAAGATCCCAAAACAGTACAATACATTTTGTGCTGCTTATTCTAGAAATCAGCAGTGGATTTTCCCCAAGTCCATTTTAATAATGGCTTATGGACTTTTCCTTTAGGAAGCTGTCCAAACCTTTTTTAAAACCCTGCTAAGCGAACTGCTTTTACTACATTCTCTGTCAACAAATTCCAGAGTTTAATTACATGTTGAGTGAAGAAAATATTTTCTCTGATTTGTTTAAATTTACTACTTTGTAGCTTCATTATGTGCCCCCTAGTGTTTTTGGAAAGAGTAAACACGCGATTCACATCTCTCCGTTCCATTCCACTCATTTTATAGACCTCTGTAATGTCTCTCCTCAGCCATCTTTTCTCCAAGCTGAGGAGCCTAGCCACTTTAGCCTTTCCTCATAGGGAAGTTGTCCCATCCCCTTTATCATTTTTGTCGCCCTTCTCTGCACCTTTTCTAATCTTTTTTTGAGACACAGTGATGAGAACTACACACAATATTCAAGGTGCTGTCGCACCAGGGAGTAATACAAAGGCATTATAACGTCCTTATTTTTGTTTTTCATTCCTTTCCTAACAATACCTAACATTCTGTTTGCTTTCTTAGCCCCTGCCTTCCGCACACTGAGCAGAGGGTTTCAGCGATGATGCCTAGATCCCTTTCCTAGTCAGTGACTCCTAACTTGGAACCTTGCATAATATATTTATAATTTGGGTTCCTCTTTCACACATGGATCACTTTGCACTTGCTCACATTAAATGTCTTCTGCAATTTAGATGCCCGGTCTCCCAGTCTCTTAAGGTCCTCTTACAATTTTTCACAATCCTCTTGCGATTTTAGCAACTTTAAATAACTTTGTGTTGTCAGCAAATTTAATTACCTTGCTAGTTACCCCCATCTCTAGGTCATTTATAAATATGTTAAAAAGCAGCGGTCCCAGCACAGACCCCTGGGGAACCCCACTATCTACCCTTCTCCATTGAGAATACTTACCATTTAACACTACTCTCTGTTTTCTATCTTTTAACCAGTTTTTATGTTCAAACGTTTTTTATTGACATTAATCAACACCAACATTGTCATACAAGCTGTGCTTCAATCTAACTGTATAACAATTATTAACTAACATACAGCATTTGTACATTTTGTCAACTTTTTACCTCATCAATTGTACCAATCCTCCCCCCACCCTCTCCCTTTCCCTCCCTTCCCCCCCCCCCCCCCTTTTTTACCCCAGACCTGGATAATCATTCAGTATCAGCCTTTTGAGTTCACCCTGTATTTAGGAGTAAACTGCGGCCTTTATGGCTTAGACTGTGCAAATAAGGGCCCCATATAGCCAAAAATGTGACTCTCTTTTTCTGTGAGAACCGAGATTCTCCCGCCTCCCATGACACCAATTGATGTAGCTGATTTCTCCAGTGCCAGTATGCCGGAGGGTCTTTGACCGTCCAATTCTGTAAAATGCATTTCCTTGCCAATAAGCTCATCTTGCGGAGCATTAATGTTTCAAAGCGATTTCGCCCTCTAAAGGACCCTGGAATATCTAAAATCAACTGCTGAACTGTCCCTAAGATCCTCAACCCTAACCGCTCCTCCCAAAATCCTCGAACTCGGGCCCAGAACCTTTTCAAAATTGGGCAGCTCCAAAACATATGCAGCATCGTGCCAGGATGTCTTCCACATTTAAGACATTCCGGGCTACGGTTCCCTCCCATATGTGCTAACTGAGCTGTAGTTACATATCCCCTATGGATACAACGATAGGCACATTCTCTCAATCGAGCATCTGATATTAACAGGGGTATTCGTGCTATTGATTTAGTAATGTCCCATGATGTCACCACAACCCCCAATTCCTTTTCCCAAGCACTCTTCAACTGTCTATAGTCCCTAGGGGGCAGCCATCCTGATATTGTTTTATGAAGTGAGGATATCGTGATTCCTCCCTCACCAAAAGAGTGAAAAAACTCCCGTATCCTCACCCCCAACCGAGTTCTCAGAGTTTTAACCAGTTTTTAATCCACAATAGAACACTACCACTTATCCCCATGAGTCTCCAGTTTCCTCTGGAGTCTTTTATGAGGTACTTGTCAAATGCCTTTTGAAAATCCAGATACACAATATTGACTGGCTCACCTTCATTCACATGTTTGTTCAGTGCTTCAAAGAAATGTAATAGATTGGTGAAGCAAGATTTCCCTTCACTAAATCCATGTTGGCTTTGTCTTATTAATCCATGATTTTGAGTATGCTGTGTAATTTTGTTCTTTATAATAGTCTCCATCATTTGTCCGGCACCGATGTCAGGCTCACGGGTGTATAATTTCCTGTATCACCTCTGGAACCTTTTTAAAACATTGGTATTAATTGGCCACCCTCCAAACGACCAAAGTTAGAGGATGCTAGTCTGCATAGAGCGGAGGTTCTCAACCCAGCCCTTGGGACACACACACTTGGGTTTTCAGCATATCCACAATGATAAGAATGAAAGAGATTTTCATACAATAGAGGTAGTGCATGTACATTTCTCATATTTATTCAGGATATCCTAAAAACCTGGCTGGCTAGGGCTGGGTTGAGATCTGCTGGCATAGAGGTGACTTGCCAGCAGAAGAAAAAAAGGTGATAGTGTTAGTGTACAGGTTATTGGTGAGGCCTCACCTGGAATACTGTGTTCCATTTTGGAGGCTGATTCTCAGCAGTGTGTAGATCTAATGACTGTGTTACGAATTTATTTAACTCTTGACTGCTAATACACTAAACAATGTACAACTTTCCTTAAGTTGCGGCTGATTCATTCAAATAATCTTTGCCGTTGGCAGATGTTTCACTATAGAATGAGTTTGTTGCATAGAAATAGAGAAGTTTTCCCCCTGATTTCTGCTTCCTTTTATTAGGAGATTCAGTAGAACAGAGACCTACTATTTAGATTGGACTTCTTACTTTCTGGTGTCCAGGAAGTCTTTCAGTATGAATAAAGTTTTCCTTTACAGTCTTGGCTCTGTAACTTTGGTATTCATTAAAATGTTGCAGAAGTAAAGAAATGTTGTGGTTACTTTGGAGCAGATTTCAACTGAAATTATTTGAGAATTGAGTGTTGATGGAATAAAAATGGACTTAATTTTTGAAAGTTGGGAGGACTTCCTTGAAGTAATAGGATAATTTGTATTGTCTGGTAGGGAAAAGATCCCTCTTTGGACACTAGCAGCAGCAGATGACTTGAATCATTGTGTGACTCGAGCTATGTGTAAAACGTTTTTGCTTCTTCATGGAAATTATAAAGTAGATGCAGTATTCTAATCTGATAGTGGTGTCTTTGGGCAGTGAGGCTGTAAGAGAAAGGAATATATGGTGTGAGTTTGAGAAGTAAGCTTGGAGGATAGTAAGTTAGGGGAAAAGAAAGAAATGGTGGTAAAAAGAGACATACAGAAATGTAGAATCTGACAGAAGGGATAGAGATTTTATTGAACTGTGAGCCATGGAACTAACTGCAAGTTGCTGAGTATTAGATTGTTCTAGTTTAGGATGAGACCTGATAATTACCACTGTGGTTAAAGCTGATAAGCTTGAAAACATATTGCAGAAGCTGACTCTGAACTGTATCTGATAGTTTACCATACAAACTTGCAGAAGTGGTAAACTGAACACACATTCCTTAGCGTTTGCTCTAGACCATTCCCAATGAGTGGGTAATATGGGGAGACTGAGAACTTACTAAAGGCTTGTATATATTACTCCCTGTGCAGTCTTGCTGCCCTTCAGTATTTCTCTGTCTCCTCAGCAGATAGTTGGTAGGTCTCTGCAGTCCTGTCCCTTGGGATATGTGGGCTCTGGTCCTTTGGGCCTGGGGGTGTAAACTCCATACTGCGAGTCCCAGTCCTCCCCCCCCCCCCCAAAAAAAAAAAAAAAAAAATCCAGCCTCTGGGTTGTGACTGCCACGGCTCCCTCTCCCCTTCTTTGAGAGGAGCTCCTTAAGGCTTCTCTGGGCAGACTTGAAATAGCTTGCTTTTGTGAATAATCAAACATATAAAAGACAAGTGACCGACTCACCCGCAAATGTGCAGTAGAGACTTCCCTCTCTGTCCCGCCCTGCCGCTGGAGAGCCTGGAGACGAAGGAAAGGAACATCACCGGTGCACCAACCTCCACCCTCCCGCCCATCCCCAACATCATCGTCGCCGCCGCTCCCTCCCCCCTCCGTATCGGGCCCCCTGCACTGACATGACAGCGCCTCTCACCACATGGAGGTGAGAGGCGCTCTTATGTCAGTGCAGGGGGCCCGGCACGGAGGGGGAGGGAGCAGCAGAAAGGAGGGTAGCTGGACATGGAGGGAGGGCAGGGGGGAGAGAGGAGGGTTGCTGGACATGGGGAGAGAGAGGGCAGAGAGGAGGGTTGCTGGACATGGGGGAGGGCAGGGGAGAGAACAGGGTGGGGGGGAGGCCAAGGGAAAAAGGAGGGTTGCTGGATATGGGGGGAGGGCAGGGGAGAGAGGAGGGTCGGTGGACGGGGTGAGGCCAGGGGAGACAGGAGGGCTGTTGGACATGGGGGGGGGGGTAGGGCAGGGGAGAGAGCAGGGTTGCTGGACATGAATTGATGGAGGGGATGGGAGAGAGGAGGGTTGCTGGACATGGGGGGAAGGCAGGGGAGAGAGGAGGGTTGATGGACATGGGGGGAGGGCAGGGGAGAGAGGATGGTTGGTGGACGGGGCGAGGCCAGGGGATACAGGAGGGCTGCTGGACATGGGGGGGGGGCACGGGAGAGAGGAGGTTTGCTGGACATGGAGGTAAGAATTACAAATCTCGCCCGTTTTAACGGGCTTAACGGCTAGTAAAACATAAGAGAGCAGAAGGGTACCTTTTGAGCTGTGCTGATTCTTGAGAGAGGTCTTAATGGGGAAACTGATTTTGGGGTGCTAAACTGAATACAGATTAACCCACCATGAGCACAGAGTTTACTCAAAATTGGGAGTGCACAAACATCCACAAAGTACCTATGCTATCTGATCACCAAAATATATCTCCTTCCCTAGGACATGCCTTTAGGTCACTGTTTTATCATTTGTGGAGGGAAACCTTGCTTACAAATAAACTCAAAGCCTTTTGGAGCCAAAATGGGTAGGTGTTCTGTACTTAAAAGAAATAGATAGCAGGTGGTTTGCTTTGATTTCCCTTGTTTGGTGCTACGTGTTGATCACAGCTGGGTTACAGAAATCAAGGAGCAAAATTTTAGCCTTGTCCAAAAATCCTTTTGAAAACAGGCTGACTGCCTTGTGAAATCCAGTGCACTGAGCACAAAATAGATATGTGGTTGAGAGGTCAGAAATGTGCCAAGACCAAAGCTTGCAGAGACTTAAGCTATGGTTTGCGGTGTCTGTGTTTAACTTATGCAGCCTGAGCCTTTGACCTTTCCTGCTTGGTGAGAAGGCAGCCAGAGCTGGGTGCACACAGTATGGGACAGCACGTGCTGTTCCCACTGGATTAAGGTATTTGCTCAAATAACTACACTATGGCTTTAGTGGAGGAGTAGCCTAGTGGTTGGTGCAGCGGACCTTGACCTTGGGGAACTGGGTTCGATTTCCAGTGCAGCACCTTGTGACTCTGGGCAAGTCACTTAACCCTCCATTGCGCCAGGTACAAATAAGTACCTGTATATACTATGTAAACCACTTTGAATGTAGTTGCAGAAATCACAGAAAGGCGGTATATCAAATCCCATTTCCCTTTCCCTTCCCTTTATTGAAAGTATCAGTTCCTATGAGTTCTCTCTGTTCTTGAACTATTTGTAAGTTGTTACAGTAGCTGTGGGGACAATGCATACCTGTATGTTCACTAAAGAACAAAGAAAAATTCACAGGGTATAGAAAATACATAGTTGCCTTATTGGCTCTCCCAAACTGGATGTTTGGGTTATGCTTGCCTACAAGCAGGTGGAGACTGGAGAGTACTGAACTGTCATTGACCCTTTAGCCAGTCAGTGTTTCTCAGTCTCCAGCAGGTGATAGGTCAGATAACTGGAGTCTTCATGTATTGACGAGATGAGGTGACAGTAAAGAAGTATTCCTTCTTCTGACGCGGCTTGGTGAAACAAGGGGACCATTGTCGGGGATGGTGAGTGTGCTACTGTTTGGATGAAGAAATAGAGTGACTTGCTTGAGTAGAAAAGTGCCAGCGTCGAATTTTTTTGGAACGATTTTTTTGGATGAATACAAAAGACAGCTTTTTTTGTGATTGTTTACGGAAGGCGCTGTGTCAATTGATTACTGTTTGGTTGACTGTTTTTTTTTTTTTTCAGCAGTGGGTTTTTCTCCCTAGTGGTAGTTGTTTCCCACTTCTGTTATTACAGTCTGTTGAAGAAGCCAGTGATAAACCCAGTTAGGGTTGGTTCAAAAGTCTACAACTTTCCCCTGGGTGGTTGAGGCTTCAAGTTTGATAAATATTTTAGTTGAGGCAGAACATTGACGTGATATCTTCTCTAGCAGTCTGAAGCAAGATTTAAGTGGACATTTTGAATGCTTATGCTATGCAACTTCTTCTCACATCTGGTAGGCAAGCTTTGTTTTCTGGAGTTAAAAAAAAAAAAGAGAAAAGCTTCTTGTGGGTGTTGCACCTGGGGAGGTCCCAGGTTCCTCACCCCCCAGCTTTTTTTTTCCCTTGGAATTTAAGGGGAAGTTGTTTTGCCACGCGCACATACACTTTCAGTTAGTGTATGCTATGCTTCTGTCTGCTCTTTAATTTCCTTTTCTGTGAATGCAAGAGACCTTTGTCAATTTTGTTCGGAAGAGAGAGTTTTCTATTTATTTTTGTTCTTTTTGTGTAGTTCAGTTGTACTGCCTCCTCCATGCCCCTCTCCTCTTAACCCCCCTCCCCCCACCTCTGTGGTGTCCATTTCAGCTCTAGTTCTTAGTTGTCTGCAGGAGATAATATGGCAGTGCAGCCAGAAGGGTTGATGGACTGTGCAGTTTTGGGGGGGGGGGGGGGGGATGCTGGCAAGCGGGCATTGCGTTGGCTTGTTGTTGGGGTGTGAAGAGAAAGTGGACTCAGAGCGTGTTGGATGTGTGGGTGGTAGAAGTTATTCACTATGGTTACACTCTTAAAGTTTGCTTGCATTACTCCTAAGGTCTTTCTGAAATCTGTGTCATTCCACACAGAAGGTGGTTGCTGTTAGACACTTCACCAGAGGAAAAGAGCAGAGGTTGCTATTCGATTTCCTTTGCAGTACTGAAGAAAGAAGGAACTTTTCAACCAATCCTAGATCTCAGATTGGTCAAAAGGTTTCTTAATTTCCCAAGTTTTTGAGTGGAGACCTTGCAGTCAGTAACAATAGCTGTATAGCAACCTAATTAAATCTTATGGAGGCTTGCTTGCATATTCCTATCTGAGAGACACATTGATTTCTTGGGTTTGTAGGTCTAGGACAGCATTTACAGTTTTGCACTCTTTGGTCTGGTAACAGTGCCCAGAACATTAACAAAAGTTATGGTAGTTGTTGCAGCAGCCTAACGTAAGGAGGGTGTTTTAGGTCATCCCTATCCGACAAGTGCTTATATGAGCAAAATCTTAGAGAAAGCAAGGAATCTGTGGCCCACTTGATTCTGCCTCAGGCGCCACCATCTTGAAAAAATATTGACACCCTGCCTTGTGCATTGCATCCTATGGAATTTTCCCCTTATTTAGCAGCATAGACCCTGCAGATTACATTCCCAGGATGTACCACATGGGTCAGGGTGCTGCTATTTTTCAAGATGGCGCCGGAGGCAAGAGTGAGTGGGGCATCACTTCTGCCTCCTGTGTTTTAAGATATGGTGGATGGGCTCAGGTGGGATTTATTTATTTTACTGGGTGGGGGGAGGGTCTACTAAACTACCAGGAAAAATGTTTCAAGTGTGTGGTGTCTACCAGAGAAATGTTTTGAACTGTGACGTAGGAAGGGTCAAGTCATTGGGGATTGAAGGGGGGTACTAGACTACCAGGGGCTGATGCCAGATATCTGGGGGAGAAGGCATTCTGGTAGGCACCCACTTCTCTCAACCAACTCTAATATGCTGTCCCTGACCTAGCAAAAATTGTCCCATGCTAGCTAGCCATGCATGCAAAGCAATTTGTTTTTAAATTTTTGTTTTACGTGCTGCAGGTTGGTTAATAACCTTTAATGCAGCGTGTGATCAGGGTTTCTGCATGAGTTAACCGATTCTGAAATCCTTTTTGCATTGCAAACCCACGGTAAAAGTGTTAACCCTGCAGTGACAGGACTGTGTGCTAAGTTTCTGCATCGGCCCCAAAGAATGGTGAGATGGAGCTCTTTAGAAAGCAGCATGCTGCTGTTTTGCTTAGGAGGTTGCTGCAGTAGTAACTGTCCTAGGGATAGGGAAGGTAAAAATTGGCAATGCAGAGAAAAATGGAAAGTTTTGGCATCAGCTATAGTTCAATGTTTACTTCAAGTTACTTTTGTGATCAGTATTGAGAAATTGAACCACAAAGGGTCAAAAAAGAAAGAAGGACTTTTCTGGAGCTTCATTATATTGCAAAATTGGACATTTGGGTCAAAATAGCTTTCTGTCTTTATTTTATTTATTTTTTTTTTTTTACTACTACTACTTCTCGTTTCTATAGCACTACTAGATGTACTAGTACATAAACTTAAATGATGTGCTTTAATATCTGAACCTGTCAGGTTTCTGTCAACAAACAACCATTTCTGTTGCATTTGCATTAATGCATACTTTTTCAATATATTTTTTTCAGGGCCAGTTAAGTGAATTTATGGACAATGGAGGCATGCCTTATGATCTGTGAGTCTCTACTGGAATACATCTTAAACAGTAATTATGTCAATTCGAAACAGATCTTTATTCACAGGGAGACAGTTGTTTGTTTTATTACATAGGGTAGATTTCACATACCGGTACATATGTTTTAACAGTGCTTAGATTATAACTCCAGTAATTGGAAATAAGGCCAGTACCAGGCAAACCTTTTTACTGTCTGTGCCCCGATTATGGACAGATCTGAATGGACTGGAGTGAACTTCGACAGCAACTCCAGTAGCTGAGGAGTAAGTTCAGTACCAGGCAAGACTTATACAGTCTGTGCCCTGAAAATGGCAAGGATAGATCAAGATGGAGAATACATACATTATATTGCATGATATGCTATGAGTTTATCTTAGAACGAATGAATCATACAGGTCTTTATCTGCTATGATCAACTGTTACCATGCACTGATTTTTTAGTACATGTAATATGTTCTAGTAATTTGGGCCCAGAAGTTCTTATAGTTTGAACCCACTGGAAAAATTCTTTCATTTTTATATCCTTGACATAATGTTTCTTTTTTTAATTGCATGTTGTTCCTTTACTTTGGCTTATGTAAGTTTTAATGTAGTGTTACTATGAAATGTTTGCAATTTTTATTGAAATTTATTTATCAAATTATGGGCCCCTTTTACCAAGCTGCAGAAAAAGGGGACTGCACTGGCATCGACATGTTTTTTCCCCGTGCGCTGAGGCCCCCTTTTATCGCAGTGGATAAAAGGGAAGTATCTCTTTCCTGCAGGAAATGGTCTTGCAGCACTTGCAGCATGACCATTTCGGGTGAGAGAGGAGCCCTTACTGCCATAGCTCCCATGCTAACCTGGCAGTAACTGGGCAGCACGCGGCACTGCCCGTTTACCACCAGGTACACTCCAGTGCTACAAAAATATATTTATGGATATGACAGCGTGCTAGGGGTGGGAAGTACTGCCGGGCTGCTGCGGTAGGCCAGTGGTACTTCCTGTTTAACGAGCGGTAAGCCTGGGTTGGGCTTACCACTGCTTAGTAAAAGGGGGGCCCTATGTAATTTGTTCATAAATGTCTTCATACCCTTGTACATATTTCATATTTTGTTGTTTAAAATATATAATTTGAAAAGCATTCAAATAGATTTCTATAGTGTCCCACAGATCAATCCAGTGTTTCCCAAGTCCGATCCTGGAGTCAGGTTTTGAGGATATCCACAATGAGTATGCATGAAAGAGATAACGGAGGCAGTTATGCAAATGAAGTTCATACATATTCAGTGTGGATATCCTGACCTGAAAACCTGACAGGCAAGGTGTACTCCAGGACTGAACTTGGGGAAACACTGATCTAACACACAGACCATAGTATATTTAAAGAAAACTCATCCCTTCTTGCCCCATATATTCCCTCTCCAAAACCCCTCTGTTAGCTCAACATGTTCCCATCCAACATATGGTGCATCACCACTCCCTCCTTTCACCTGAACCATCCAAATTTTGCAACAGATAACAAATTCCAACATCAAAAAGGGGATATATTCTAACCTATTTTTACTAACTCAACTGTGGGGCCAATAGTCCAATAAACGTGTTCTTTATAATGGGAGTTGTATGACGTCTCTGACTCCAATTCTTTCGAGGCCTGTTCATTCCAAATATATCTAACGTCCAGTGGAGAATGGGTGTACACTTCTTGGAGAAAAGTTTCAAGAATTGGGGCCCCCTGTGAGTCTCGGAAAAGCAGGTATGACTGGTACTCTCCTGTTTCCCATTGTCTAGGCACCACAGTTCTTTAGCATGCATGAAAGGGGAGTACACGGTTTGTGGAAAGAAGGAGGGGGGAGAAAGAAATCCTTCAAATAAACAAGAAGCATTATTTGTGCTCTCTACAGTCTAGGAACAGACTCATATTGGCAAACACAAGAAGTCTAGCAAGCAAAGTCCTTTCTATCAAAATAAAAAAAAATTAAAAAAAATCTATAAAATATGATCATGCAATGGGAATCTGAAGCCATGTTATTGCAATGGATCCAGAAACCTTTTAAAGGAACTGGTGCTACTGAGTGTCATCCACCGCCTGTCAAATGATGAAAAAATTTAAAGGAGCATAATTTCTGCAATACAAATCTCCCTGGTCAACTGACACTTAAGTGAGTCAGGAGCTGGCTGAGAACCACCAAGACAGGGCTGCACTGTCTGTCTACTATCCACTGATACAGAGAACATACTGAACATTCTAGGGCTACACTGTTCCCTTAGAGGGGTGAATCACTTGGAACTACTTTGTTCTCTGTCTCCTTCCATTGTTGATGAACATAACCCATTTGTCTGGACTGGTCTGGTAGGACTAAAGGAAAGAAAATTACTGGGTAAAACATAATGTTTCCATAATTTTCAGTCTGAAATACAAATTCAAAATAATGTTTACCTTCATTTATTTCTTTTTTTGGTACTACTTTTTGTCTCAAGAGAATTTCAAAATAAACATCCTGTGTTTTTTGGGATTTTCTTTTACAATTCAGGGGTATGGAACATTGCGAGAAGTTTGAGATCTCGGAAACAATTGTGAACAAAGGTCCCGAGAAGATTAGGCCAGAATGCTTCGAGTTGCTTCGTGTCCTGGGCAAAGGTGGTTATGGAAAGGTGAGGGCCTGATTTTCAAGAGAAATAAGTTGTTAAAAATAAGAATACAAAGTAATACATTATTTATTTGTTGCATTTGTATCCCACATTTTCCCACCTTTTTGCAGGCTCAATGTGTCTTACATAAAGCCGTAATGGCGATCGCCATTTACGGAATGAGAAATACAAGGTATTATAACATTTAAAGTACAAAAAGTATTAAAATAAATTTAAGTATATAAACAGTTCATAGCAGGCGTAAGAGATAAGGTTAAACTTTAACTTTATTGGTTAAACTTTAAAACATTTTTGACTAGCTTTCAGAAGCTTAGACTCCCTTCTTCAGTGATAGTATGAAGGGGGAAAGGATGGGTGATCAGAAGGTAGCAGACAATGAATTTTATGGGTTATGTTGAAAAACTTAGCCTCAAACTAGAGAACCTAGGTCTATTTGATCCTTTGAAGTTAAAAAGTTTTGCATTCTTGGATTTTGTTCAGAGTTCCCTTTTTAATATCCTGCTTTTCCATTATGTCAAGCTCCATCTTTGGCTGTCTTCAAATTTAGGCTAAAAGCCCACCTTTTTGATTCTGCTTTTAATTCCTAACCCCTATTCACTTGTTCAGTACCCTTGTATGTTTTATCCTTCCCACCATATCGGTTCCCTTATCCCTTATTTGTCCTGATTGGACTGTAAGCTCTTTCAAGCAGGGACGGTCTCTTCATGGTCAAGTGTATAGCGCTTGCGTATGTCTAAGTAGCTCTATAGAAATAAGTAGTTGTAGTTGTTTCCCACTATTCCAGAACCTGTGGGATAGTTGTGTCCATCAACCAGCAGGTGGAGATAGAAAATATTGAGGAGCTGTCAGGATAACGAGAGAGATGTCTCAGCTCAATTTTCAGTTCTCTATCTTCAGCAGGTGGATGGAAACACTTCTTAGCCTCTGGTTCTGAGTGATTTCCTCCTGGTCCAGTTGGTCAGCTGGTCATAACATAAGAGTAGCCAACAGTGGCCAAGCCAGGTCATGAGTACCTGTCAGAAACCCAAATCGTGGCAACATTCCATGCTACAAATCACAGGGCAAGCAGTTGCTTCCCCATGACGTCTGAATAGCAGACTCTAGACATTTCCTCCAGGAACTTGTCCAAACCTTTTTTTAAACTCAGAAACACTAACCGCTGTGGCCACATCCTCCTGTCTTCATTGACAGATGTTTGAGGGAGGAAGGGGGGAGGGTAGGGAGGGAATAGGGGAATTATATTAGGAGTGATTGAGGGGCAGGTATATTGAAGCAGGTCACCACAATGGAGGGATCTCTAGATTAGGCCTTTGTACGGGGTGATTTACAGGTAACATAAATTGGAATTGATATGTATATCCCTTAATGTTAAGGGATTAAATATACCGTATAAACGTCAGCTGTTATTTAAGGAGGCGAGGCGTCTGCAGACAGATGTGCTCGTTGTACAAGAGGCTCATTTACTACCTAAATATGAATACTTAAGCAAACAGCGCAATACGCTATAGCGCATTTTGCCTCCAGTCGCGTCCGCCCCAAAACTGCAGGGGTTGGCATCCTGGCGCTCTCCCCTGGCAAATACGTAAGAGAATCACAGCTAAAGGAGGACGCTTTCTGATACTGATTGTAGAACTTCGGGGGTTGGTGTTTACTCTTCTGAATTTATATGCACCTAACTAACTAACACGGCTACCACACCTCTCTTCTTAAGATAGGACTAACACGGCTACCACACCTCTCATCTTAAGATAGGACTAACACGGCTACCACACCTCTCTACTTATGCACCTAATCAAAAGCAGATCCTTTTTTTTTTTTTAACAACAAGTGTCAGGTACTTTAGCAAATATTGTCAAAGATATGCTTTTGATAGGGGGCGATTTTAATATTACCCTGAACCCTGCAAGAGATACCTCAGCCACTAAGGTTAACTATGCAAAAAGGGATCGTGCCCAAGTCCTCTCTTTTGTAGCTAAATGGTGCCTCTATGACATATGGAGGGAGATACATGGGAATGAAAGAGACTATTCTTTTTATTCTACTATGCATGACACATTCTAGGATCAACCTATGATTGAGAGACTCCCTGCTTAGAAGATCTGTATATGCAGTAGATATACACCTGAGGACCTGGTCTGATCATGTCCCTCTCCCCCCCCCCCCCCCCCCCCCCCCCCCCCCAGTTCCTTTAGATAGGACTAATCGTCTTCCTTGGTGTTTGCAGGATAGACTATTGGATGATCAGAACATGTACAACAATTAGAGAAAAACTTTTGAGATTATTTGCAACTTAATGATATTTTGGAGCTGATTCCTCTGACAATATGGGAGTGCCTGAAAGTAGTAATGAGAGGACATCTTATATCTTTACAAGCGCACCTTTATAGGGAAGTACGGGAGAGAGAGCAGCAGCTTCGCGTTGAAATTTCTGTTTTAGAATTTCTCTGTAAACGGGCGGGGTACACCACTCATCAAGCAGCCTTACATAGATTGTGATTGGACCTATATGATTTGGCTTTAGCTACCATTAAGGATGGGTTGAATCAAACAAAACAGGAATATTTTGAGTTTAATAATAGTGTGAGCAAATTACTAGCACATAAATTGAAGTGGCAGGCCACATATAATTATATACATAAAATTATAGATGCCCAGTCCAATGAATGCATGACTGACGCAGCTATTCAGCAGGTGTCCTTAAATTTCTATGAGCAACTTTATAATCCTGAGAAGAACCCCTCTTGAGAAGATATAGAAAAATTTCTGGTGGGTATAGCCCTCCCTGGTTTGGTTCCATCTGAAATAGAGAAACTCTCTACTCCTATTACTCAGGAAGAAGTACTATGGGCCAAGACCCTTCCAGCGGGAAAAGCACTAGGAGCGGATGGTTTTGTTAATAAGTGTCATAAAAAATTTAGGATACCTTAGCCCCAGTGTTAGCCAGGGTTTATAATTCTATTGAAGAGGATACTGTTTTGCCCCATTCATGGTGCTTAGCCATGGTGACACTTTCGCTGAAACCGGATAAACCTGGCAATTCTGTGTAGCTCGTATAGGCCTATATCACTCTTGGGTACTGATTACAAGATCTTTACTCAAATATTGGCCCATAGATTACAAAAAGTTCTTCCTCATCTTATACATGAGGACCAGGTGGGATTTGTTCATGGCAGGCAAATGGTGGATAATACAAGATGGGCTCTGTGGTTGGTAGCAACTGTGGTAAAGGGGGGGACGGGACCCAACTGCTCTAGTATCGCTAGATGCAGAGAAGGCTATATGGTTTCCTGGCCCTTTTAATGGCCATATTACAGAAGATAAGCTTGTTGGGGCCTTCAGTGCCTGAATACGATGCAGAGAACAAGCACTCCTTAGCTATGCTAAACATTAATGGCTCCTGCACTGCAGCCTTTGAACTCCGGAGGGGTACGCGCCATTGATGTACACTGTCTCCCCTGCTGGTTGCCTTATCGATTGAACTTTTTGCAGCTATGATCTATGCATCTCCGGACATAGCTGGGATCCATGCTGGAGGGGTAACTCACAAGATTATGCTTTTTGCAGATCACTTACTTCTCACACTAACAAATCTTCAAACGTCCCTACACACAGTGGTAGATGTCTTGGATACATATAGCCTAGACTCAGGGTTCAAGATAAACTTGCAGAAGTCTGAAATATTAAACTTAACTATGCTCTTTTCCCTTTTAGTGTGCATCTAAATCTATGAAATATTTAGGTGTGTATCTGACAAATATGGTAACTGAGATTTATGAGTTCACGGATCTGGATAGGTGAGAGAGTTTGCAGATATCCTCGTTGGGGTGGATTTCAGACTTAAGATGACTATCCTCCTGAAGCTGTTGTACCTATTTCAGGCTATCCCATTACAAATCCCCCACTCATTCTTTGAAACTCTTAGGAAAAAAGCTTTTGCTTTTATTTGGAAATGTGTATGAAAGCTGTCTGTGGCATGTGCAGAGCAGCCATGCTTAGTGATTGGCTGCTTTGCGCATGCTCAGCTGACCGACTGCCTTCCCCCCATCGTATGCAAATGAGCCTGTTTGCAAAAGCAGCGACCAGCTCATTTGCATGCAATTCACTTTGTAAATCCCTCTGTATTTCCAAATTGGTAAATTTTACTGAGGTGGAAATTTGAGAGCGATTCTTTACAGGGACCCGCATCTGGATGTTTGTACTTAAACATTTGTTTAGCAATGAATTGTTTCCTGAATTTAAACAAGCTATGTATTTGTTCGTTTGTAAAGACAAATTTAAAAAAAAATTCTGATAGTAATTTTGAAAATGCAGATTTAACAGCTAGAGTTACAAAGGTGCGCCGACACAATTGATGTGTTTTGCCACAGACTCCATTTTTATGAAGTGGGACAGGATGTGTTAATACTTTAGTTGTAAACTAACGTGGTGGCCAGCTCTAGCTGTTACACAATTAGGGAAATGTTTACTAAAGTATGGTAGGTTGTTTTGTTTCTTTTTTGTTTATAGGACTGGGAGAATGCTTGGAGATTTCCATGGCTGCAGTGTATATGTGTGTGGTGTTTTTTTTAAAAAGTATGGTATGGACAGCTGTCATTCTGCCTAACTGATAGTGTGACTACATGTGACACCATCTCTTAAGGGTGTTAAGGGCACCTACTCTGTTGACAGCAGTGACAGGATGTGGTAACATATGCACATTAGCTGTCAATTGTGGCCATGCAGATTTCTGCTACAGGCCATGCTAAACAGAGCAAGATTTTTACCATTCTAGTTGGTCTTAGAGCAGACCGAAGCTAATGACATGCACACTAACTGCTTAGTGTGGTTTTTGTGTAGAATTGAAAATCAGAGTACATCCTGTGCAGGGCTGCATATGTACCTAGTGGTAGGTTAGAATCAGAATTATGATAATGATTAACAGAAGTGGTAGAGGTAAACAGTGGCTGAATGATGCATTCCTGTTTCCAGAGACTTTATGGCCCAAATCTACTCATTGTAAAGAGACTTTTTCATAGAGATGAAAGAGAAGTTTGGATAGGTTACTGTTGTGGGAGTTGATGAACCAGTCAGTAATGTAAGGACCTGGAAGATGGACAGGCCGCATAGATGGGTGGCTGGTTGGAAGGGAATTTGCCCTCATTTCTCTATGCTTATGATAGGCATGGTGCACATACTGTTTCATCTCTTCTTGGATTTTAAATGCAAAAAAATCTTTAAATTTAACATTAATACCAAACATATTTTTGTCTGTATAACTTCTGTCCATGGTAACGACTTTTATTTTTTAGAAAGGGTCACTCCCTGTACTACACTGAAATAACCTGAAGGTCATTCAGATGTTAGATTTTAGTATGAAGCTTTACAATTCTGTACTTTCCTGTTGTGTAGGTTTTCCAAGTAAGAAAAGTAACGGGAGCAAACACTGGAAAGATTTTTGCTATGAAAGTACTTAAAAAGGTAATTTTGATTTTGCTTTTTATGACTTCAGTTCATAGCAAGAATATAGATTTCATCTGATTTATTGCAGCTCAAATTAAAGATCTTCAAGCCAATATGAAAACACTTGTCATGAAGAAGCATGAAAAGTCAGTAATTAAGAGTGAAAACTTATGGTTGGTGCTACTGTTCGCGAGTTCAAACTTTAATTTAGTCATGTCCCTCTGTACATGTATTCTTGAAAACGAACAGTAATTTTATGTTTAACACTACTTATTCCTTCTACTGTGATGTCAGAACATTTAAAAAATCACTGCCAGTTAGGAATTGGTAGTGTAGGTGGTTTGAAAACCAAAATGTTTATAATTGTATGCATGTCTGATTCAGTATATACATTTTTGTCATTCTCTAGGTATGCTGTTTTTTAGGCACACATCACATAAATGTGAACACCTGTTGTGATGGACCAGTCCATCCATCCATCCATCTGTATGCATTTCTTTGTGCATACCAGATGCATAGAGTAGAAAAGGGAAAGAAAAAGCAAGGAATAGTGAAGCATAGTGGTGGGGAGCCCAGGCTCTGGGCTATGAGAGGGCTTACGGGGGAGGAAACACCCCTCCAATCTCTTCACCACAAAGCCCATAACTTTCCAAACATATGTGTATAATATACCTTCTCTTGCCACACATTTCCACAAACACATGCCTATGCCCTTTTTATAGATATAAACCCCCTTCCCCTTACATCCCTTTGTCCAACTACACAGCAACACAGTTTCCCATTTTGTTAAAGGTACTACTTGAAATCTGTTGGCAAAGTTCAATTGCTTTTAGTATTACTTGCTTTTCCTCTCTCCTCTCATTCTCCAACAGCATAGCCAGGTTGGCTTCTTTTCGCAATTTAGTTTGCATTGGACCATCTTTCTACTGAGAGAATTCCTGTAGTCTTCACTGAGTTTCAAAAGCAGCAGACTGTCATAATACATCTAGTTGTGTTGAGTTTTCTCTGCCCAAATTTTACATTTTGCCAAAAAGAACCACAATTTTAAGGGAACACATACAAGCACTAAGCTCCATGGTTACACCAGTCCTCATCCTTTTGTTACCTTGACCTAAACATTTTTTTTCTTTACTTCGTCTATTTTTGTTGTTCCTTTTTTTTTTCTTTGCCTCTCTCATCTCTTGCCTTGATTGTCTTCTGTGTTCAAGACCAAGACAAAAAAAATCCACCTCCTGTTCTGCAACTTTTGCCATTTCTGATCTTTGTACTTTATGCTTGGTCTTATGATGGTGAAGTGCAACGGGATTCTCTTGTGTGATCTATAAAATAAGAGCCTGCTTTTGTTAATATACGTGTGTCATTCTTCCATGTTTCATAGGCAATGATTATAAGGAATGCAAAAGACACAGCTCACACAAAAGCAGAACGGAACATCCTGGAAGAAGTGAAGCATCCTTTTATTGTAGATTTAATTTATGCCTTTCAGACGGGAGGGAAGCTCTACCTCATCCTGGAGTATCTCAGTGGTCAGTATGTGGTCCCAGCAGACACTCCAGCAAAGATATGATTGACATAGTCCTCTTTGGAAAATGCCATTTTGTCCATATTTAGATACTATCTCAATGTTTAAAACAAATTTTTCAAATAAGCAAAAAAAAAAAAAAAAAGGTTTTCTGGGTTTTTTTTTTTTTGGAATCCAGATAAATTGATCAAATGTGCTTGTACAAAGTATTGTTCCATGTCAGTACAGGCCCTTGTGGTAGTTTAATTGTGGATGCTATAAAGGCATTACTTGCATATGGGTCTTTTGGATTGAATCTTAAGTCGGTGTGGCCCTTATGCTACAGATATGTTCTGCACCTTCGCACTTAGTATGACTGTTCTTATGTGCACTTAGCTAAGAGGAAGAGTTTTTGTATAGCTGGATGTCCTCACAATCAGCCTGGGACATTTAGCTATATGCACTCTGGCAATCTTTTCATTATGTCTATAGCTGTTGGTGCTCTCACTTTACATGCCAAACACTTTGGAATATTTATGGTATTCCGAATACCCCCAGCAGAAAAAATGTGAACTCAGAATACTTGTTCAGAATATCTGTATTCATAAATTCTAAAACATTCATAATAAATATCTAGTGTCCCTCTTCCTGCTGATGTCAACAGTATTAGAAGTATACTTGTGCAGAGAACTCCAACATCAGCCATAAATAGTGAATCAGTGTACAATACAGGGTACAAAGAAATAGTTACAAACGTCTTAAACCTATTTTTTCCATGGTAGTGAGAAACATTTTTGGCTATTATATGTAAAAATGTTTTTTTGTTTGTTTTTCTCCATTGATTAGGGGGAGAACTCTTCATGCAGTTGGAGAGAGAGGGAATCTTTATGGAAGACACAGCTTGGTAAGTGAAAAACCACACAAGATGATGGTTTCCCCTCCCTCCCTTAGGTTAAATGGTTGAACAGACTGTGACATAATGTTCACTTGAATATTAATGGATAGGGGGGAAAAGTCTCATTTATGTTTCAACAGTTTTTGATGATTCAACATTTGCGAACATAACCGTTAATTATGACCTTTTAAGGGATACATCATATTTAGATGTATCCCTTAACATTTATCATCAATGGTTTTATCATTTTCTCCCTCCCTCCCCTTCAACTATATCACCATAATCAAAATATTTACTTGTACTTTTGCATTGTTACATAAATATTTAAATCAACTTTTATCTCATCTCATGCAGTATTTATTATTGCGTCACCTAAATTCCCTCCCTCCCCCCATCCGGGAAAAGTCTTATTTATCACTGGGTCAGATCGCCCTGGTCTTCCAAGCCGGGTCTATAAATGGAACCCACTTGTGACTGTTGTAATCATCAACAAAAAAAAAAAACCCTCCTACCTATATCACTATCTCTACATCTTTTTAATCATTTTCTGTATTCTTTTTTTTTTTTTTTTTTTAATCAACACTGTCACTAAAAAATCTCAACACAGTGACTGGCAATTGGCATGAAGCTCACAATGTGCAATACCATTTATCTTGTTGAGATTTTTTAGCGACAGGGTTGAATTTAAACAAAATACGGAAAATGATTTAAAAGATGTAAAGATAGTGATATAGGTAGGAGAGGGGTTTTGAGGGGTTTTTGTCAATGATTACAACAGTCACAAGTGGGTTCCATTTATAGACATGGCTTTGAAGACTAGGGTGATCTGACCCAGTGACAAATGAGACCCCACCCCCAATCCATTAATATTCAAGTGAAGGAAGATTCTCCTGCTACAATTTGACATGTCTAGTGCTTTTGACATGGTGGATCATGAACTCCTGCTCCATCTACTGGATTCTTTTGGTATAGGAGGGCCAGTTTTGCATTGGTTCAAGGGTTTCTTGACATCAAGGTCTTACCAGGTCATGGTGAATTCCCACACTTCTGAACCGTGGAATGCTTCCTGTGGGGTCCCTCAGGGCTCTCCCCTCTCACCTACCCTATTCAACATAATGATGATGCCTCTAGCCACAGCACTTGCAAATCTGGACCTCAACCCTTTCATCTACGCGGATGATATTACAGTCTACATCCCTTTTCAATCCACAGTATCAGAAGTTGCCAACCTCATAGATGCCTGTTTCTCCACTTTAGAACAATGGGCCAGGGTGTTCCGCTTCAGGCTGAACAGGGAAAAAACACATTGTCTCATCCTCTCGTCCACGCACGCTCACGTAACTGATACAATGCTTCCAGTCCTGGGCTCTGCCCTCCCGATTGCAAACAGCCTGAGACTCTTAGGAGTGCATCTGGATTCACATCTCCAGCTGGTTGATCATGTACACTTGGTCTCCAAAAAAATGTTCCAGGCCATGTGGAGGATTCGACGCATCAGATACCTCCTTCCCAGAGACTTGTTTCGTACCCTTGTCCATTGGCTCGTCCTATCCCACCTGGATTATTGTAGTGGTATTTATGTGGGCTGCCAGGCCTCCTTATTGAAAACTTTCCAAACGGCTCAGAACACTGCGGTGAGGCTCATCCTAAACGAAAGGAGATTCGCACACGCCGACCCCCTGCGATTTAAACTTCATTGGCTGCCTGTACAGGAGCGCATTGCTTTTAAGATCTGCTCCCTAACACATAAAATCGTCTATGGGGCTGCTCCGGAATACATGCTTCCCTTGATCGATCTTCCGCCTAGAAATGCCAACCCTGCTGCTCGGTCCTATCTCCACCTCCATTTTCCGAATTGTAAGGGAGTTAAGTATAAGAAAATCTTCGCCTCGTCTTTCCGTTATTGGAGTCCCAAATACTGGAACACGTTACCTCGTCACCTTAAAACTCAAGTGGACCATGCCCTTTTTAAGAAGTTGTTAAAGACATTCCTCTTTGCTAAGACTTACCCCTCAATTTACCATGTTGATTAAAGCATCCCTTGTTCCTTACCCTATCTAGTTCACTTTGTTAGTTTCTTCCCTCCTACTCACTTCTTTATGCTTGCCTAAACTGTTAAGTTTGTACTCTTATTTAATTCTCTGTAAGCCACATTGCGCCTGCATGTGTGGGAAAATGTGGGATATAAGTCACAAATAAATAAATAAAATAAATAAATTATGTCTACATATTGTTATTATATTGAGGCAGTAGACTGTTTGAGAGCATGTATATTTAAAGTGATCAGACTGTGACGCATACATGGTGTAAAAACCTTGACAATTCTCTAAGAGGACTGATCAGAAATTTGAAACAATTTGCTTGTCTTTCATAGTGGCAATAAATAAAATGTGTTGGTCTAGCTGTACAAGTGGATTGCGCTAGGAACGAATTGATATGGGTGTCTTGGAGTTGTTTATAGGTTTTATTCAATTAGCAATTTTGTAAATGCTAAAGCTTCCCCCCCCCCCCCTTTGATCCCTTTGGAAAAGTGTGGGGAAAGGGAAATGGGACTTGATATACTGCCTTTCTGTGGTATTTTGCAACTACATTCAAAGCGGTTTACATATATACAGGTATTTATTTTGTACCTGGGGCAATGGAGGGTTAAGTGACTTGCCCACAGTCACAAGGAGCTGCAGTGGGAATCGAACCCAGTTCCCCAGGATCGAAGTCCGCTGCACTAACCACTAGGCTACTCCTCCACTTAGGTCACACTTCTCAAGTATTACAATCTGTCAAATATCTCTGATTTGGTAATGTTTAATTTCACCAAACAAATTTTGAAAAGATGAGTTCCTATATGATTGCAGTCTTTAAATGTGCAAGAGGTCTATTTTGAGAGAGTTAATCACAGAGAATGTATAATTACTTACATTCACCCATTCAGTACTAAAGAGTGAAAAGAAAGTTATGCTTATTACATAAGACTGGTGACATTGCCATTTTTATATCTTGAAACCTGGGACATCTTCAGAATGCTATTACTATGTGAGAGAGCTGAACACTTTGGATTTGTTTCCACTGTCCATTATAGAGGGAATGGCAACTTACATGAAATACTCTTGAATTTATTGTGTCCTGCAACATTTTTTTTTTTTTTTACAAATAAAAATCTTGTATTACAGATCTTGCTCCTACAGAGTGGATCTAAGAATACAAAGCTTTGTATATGATGATATACTCCTCTACGCTATATCTGTATGGGGGCTCCCAGATACTGATGAAACTCGTCTAGAACACACAACATGTATTTGCTGAACTAAAAAATGTATAAGTCTGATACACAATAATGATGCATATTGGAGGCATGAGTTCAAATACCACTATAAGAAGTCACTAGATTCTCAAAAACAGTGTCAAATTGCAATCATAGAGATCACATTTTAAAAAGTGACCGAACTTGGACTGTCACCTTACAAATCAAGGAATTTAAACCTGTGGATGGAAACAGTTAATCTGCTGAGGCGTTTAACTAGTTGTAGTAGATATTATGACCCTTTGAGACATGGTACCTAGAGAAAACACCACAGCCATTGAGTAAGAATTTCAGAACACTGTCAAAGGAAAAGAATTTCAACTTGAATTGTCTTGAAATATCCATTTAGAGTTGTCTAATTTTTAGGTGAGGGTATGAAAATGCATGCACTGTGTGTGTCTGTAAGACAGAGAGAGATTTATCTATATATTTGTGCGTGTATATAGGGCATTTATTCACTCTGCTTTTAGCAGCAAGAGGAAAAAAGATGAAAGCAGTGGTTGATAAGGCTACTTTTGTTTGTGTGTGTATGATTTAAAAACTTTAGGAGAACCATCTTTCATCAATAATTTGCACACCCCCTGATGCAGCCCTAGGCAAAACAAAGGTTTGTCTAATATCCTTTGTGACACAAAATATTATACGTCTACACTTTTTTTTTTAATTCATGAGAAGAGAATCTACATAATAAAAAGACAAGACAAAAAGCAGGAAAAGATAATTGTATACAAAAGCCCACATTATGGGACTGGTCAATTCTTATGTAATAAATGCTTCAAGCATAAATCACTAAAGACTCTCTATTCTGGGAGGAAGTAATGTCATCAGGCAGTATGGATGCTTGAGCCGTAAGCTAGTCCCACCCTAAGCAATAACTGGTGATTATACAGCAATCCAGAGCAATCCACACACAGCAGCGATCATCTGAGGAGAGCTCTTCCAGCGGGGGATCTGTACAGATGAGTGGCTGCTTGCGCTCGGTCGATTTAATCACATTCTTGTAAGATGTCTTCTTGGCATCCTACTGCGTGGTGAGCCTGGACCCGGCGTCTAGGCCGGGGTCCTTGATCCAGGTTGCTGACTCTCCTCCAGACTTGTTTGGGACGGGTGCTGGGCCGCCGGACGTCTCGCTGAGCCCCCTTGGGGCGTTGAAAGAATGGCTGCAAGAGATTCTGATATCAAAGCAGTGCACAGTGATCTGGCGGTGCTGATCTGCCGGGGGGGGGGGAAATAGATCTGAGAGCTGGGGCACTATGTGGAAGAGTGGATTGAAGAACATAAGCCCCTGGGCTCCCTTGACCAGCAGGTAGCAGATGTCCGAATAGGCGCCTGGCAGATTTTAGACAAATTGGAAGACCTGGAAAACCGGAGCCAGCGTCAGCACATCCGGTTTCAGGGCCTACCCCACTCCCACCTACGCGGTCAGTGAATCTGTGATGCAGCAGATAGCCAGCTCCCTCCTGTCTCAGGGACAGACAAGTGGATCCAGCTATTGTCTTACTGGAGCGTACACTATTGGGCCCTTGGGGAGTCCTCGAAATAACCAGCTCAAGGACATCCTGGCCTGCCTTTGCTGGCATGGCACGCAGCTTTGACGACTCTCTCTCTTTGAGCTTGTAATCACAATTTCCAACGGGATTCCTACCAGGTGGAAATTTACTTATCAAGATCTAGCTAGCGCTACCCTCAAGCACTACTCCAAACTGTGACCCTTCACTGCCCACTTGTGGGACCTAGGGATTAAATATAGATGGCTGCATCTAATTCCAATTAAAATTAAATAAAAAAACAAAATTTGTATTAGTGGGAAGACCTCGCATGGATTATACACTATCACCAGTAATTAGAATTTATATCGTGAGCACCTTACATTATATCATGAGAACCTTACATTAATCTTTTGATAAAGAAAACTTATTTAGATTGTCGTAGGTTATTACTAAAGAAATTGCAAACAATACAGAACACAGTGGTATGTCTAATTTTCTCTTTGTCAAGAGGTATTAGAATTACTCCTTTTTTTTTTTTTTTTTTTTTTTTACTCGGATTACATTGACTTCCAATAGAGGCAAGGATTTTATTTAAGTTCTATTGTATATTGTTTAAAATCCTATGTGGAGATGGCACCATATTATATGTAATTCTTATTCAATTTTTTCCAGTGAAGCAACTTTATTCTTTGTGTGAGAGATCTCCATTTAGCTTTCCAAATCCCAGGGGGAAGAAACCTGGAAGGTTGTTTACTTCTACCTTTGCCTATCAAGCTGCAAAGGATTGGAAGACTTTACCATTCTATATCACTTCACTAACTGATTATAAATTGTTTAGAAAATGTATTTATTTCAAAAATATGTGTTGAGTAACTAAATTACTGGTTTGGTTTGCCTTTTTTAAAAATATCTTTTAATTCTTTATACAGTGTAACTTAATGATGTTGTAATTCTGATGTAAACCACAGTGAACCACGCTTGCAAGGTATTTTCAGTATATAAATACTTAGAGTAATGATGAGTGCTTTAACAAAACATTTTCTAAATGTGCAGTTTACACAAAAACGTATTTTTATTATCCTCAAATATTACTAGGCATTTACAAGGAAAAAAGTAGCTCCCAAAGAAAAAGCCTTCTACACAATTAAGTCTACCTGGCAGCATTAGGAAACGTATTAAGCTTCTGTCCACAAAACAAGGAATTATGATTAGCAAATTAAGGACTGCTTTTACCAAGCTGTGGTAAAAGGGGCCCTTTGGTGGCGTCAGCGCATTAATTTGCCACGCGCAGAGGCCCCTTTTACTGCAGTAGGTAAAAGGCAAAAAAGAGGAAATGGCTGTGTAGGAGGTGGTAAGGGATCCTGCGCTAACCCGGCGGTAACAGGGCTGCTTGCAGCGCTGCCTGATTATCACTGAGTAAAACCATGGTGCTAAAAATTAAAACAAATTTCTGTCATGCCAAAAATGGCACATGGGGGGCGACACTACCGTTGGCGCCAGTGATAGGCTGGTGGTAGTGCCGGATTGCCACGTGCCAATGCTACAGTAAAGCTCTATCTGTAACAAACTCGCCTATATCCATGACCTCTTTATCTCGCGTCACCTCCATCTGCTCGCCATAACAGAAACCTGGCTCTGCCCTGATGACTCTGCTTCAGTCGCAGCCCTGTGCCATGGCGGTTATCTATTTTCACATACTCCTCGCCCTGCTGGCCGTGGGGGCGGTGTTGGACTACTTCTCTCTCCCTCCTCCAGATTTCAACCCCTTCTTCCACCTCAATCTCACTGGTTTTCCTCCTTTGAAGTCCACTCTATCCGCCTTTTCTCTCCTCTGCCTCTTCGAATAGCGGTCATTTATCGTCCCCCTGATAAGTCCCTTTCATCCTTTCTCAGTGACTTTGATGCCTGGCTTGCCTTCTTCCATGATCCTTCCTCCCCCTCTCTCATCCTTGGTGACTTTAATATTCCTGCTAATGATCCTTCCAACTCTTATATTTCCAAGTTACTCGCTTTAACGTCCTCCTTTAATCTCCAACTATGCTCCACCTCCCCCACTCATCAAATGGTCACTGTCTTGATCTCATCTTCTCCTCCAACTGTTCACCCTCTAGTTTCCTTGCCTCTGATCTTCCCTCCTCTGATCACCATCTTATAACTTTCACACTTAAATCTCCTCCCTCCCAGTCCCGTCCTATCTTATCTCATTTATCTAGGAATCTTCACGATATTGACCCTTCATCTCTATCCTCCCATGTTTCAAACCTCCTCTCTACTGTGGCACCATCCACATCTGTCAACGAGGCTGTTTCTTCTTACAACAATACTCTATCCTCTGCCTTAGACACTCTTGCACCTTTGATGACCCGCCCTGTAAGGCGTACAAAAGCCCAACCTTGGCTGACTTCTAATATCCGCTACCTACGTTCCTGTACCCGCTCCACCGAATGCCTCTGGCGGAAATCTCGGGCCCTTGCTGATTTCTTACACTTTAAGTTCATGCTGACCTCCTTCCAATCTGCTCTTTTACGTGCCAAACAGGATTATTATATCCAACTGACCAACTCTCTTGGCTCTAATCCTTGACTTCTCTTCACCACATTGAACTCTCTCCTCAAGGTGCCCCCTCCCCCAACTCCCCCTTCATTATCTCCTCAGACCCTTGCTGAATTCTTTCACAACAAGGTTGAAAAGATAAACCTTGCTTTCTCTACCTCACCACCTCTCCCTCCACTAGTCTGTTCCCCTCTCTCTCCTTCCCCTCATTCCCTTTCCTCCTTTTCTGAAGTTACTATTGAGGAAACTACACTTCTCCTTTCTTCCTCAAAATGTACCACCTGTTCCTCTGATCCCATTCCCACCTCCCTTCTTAATGCCATCTCTCCTGCTCTTATTCCTTTTATCTGTCACATTCTCAACCTCTCACTTTCCACTGCGACTGTCCCTGCTGCCTTTAAACATGCTGTGGTCACACCTCTCCTTAAGAAGCCTTCACTCGACCCTACTTGTCCCTCTAATTACCGACCCATCTCCCTCCTTCCTTTTCTCTCCAAATTACTTGAGCGTGCTGTTCACCGCCGCTGCCTTGATTTTCTCTCCTCACATGCTATTCTTGACCCACTACAATCTGGTTTTCGCCCTCTCCACTCAACCGAAACTGCGCTTACTAAAGTCTCCAATGACCTATTACTGGCTAAATCCAGAGGTCAATATTCCATCCTCATTCTTCTTGATCTTTCTGCTGCTTTTGACACTGTCGATCACAGCATACTTCTCGATACCCTGTCCTCACTTGGATTTCAGAGCTCTGTCCTTTCCTGGTTCTCTTCCTACCTCTCCCTCCGCACCTTTAGTGTTCACTCTGGTGGATCCTCTTCTACTTCTATCCCTCTGCCTGTCGGCATACCTCAGGGTTCTGTTCTTGGTCCCCTCCTCTTTTCTATCTACACTTCTTCCCTTGGTTCATTAATCTCATCCCATGGCTTTTCCTACCATCTCTATGCTGATGACTCCCAAATCTACCTTTCTACCCCTGATATCTCACCTTGCATCCAAACCAAAGTTTCAGCGTGCTTGTCTGACATTGCTGTCTGGATGTCTCAACGCCACCTGAAATTAAATATGACCAAAACCGAGCTTCTCATTTTCCCCCCCCAAACCCACCTCCCCGCTCCCCCCGTTTTCTATTTCTGTTGATGGCTCTCTCATTCTCCCTGTCTCCTCAGCTCGAAACCTTGGGGTCATCTTTGACTCTTCTCTCTCCTTCTCTGCTCATATCCAGCAGATTGCCAAGACCTGTCGTTTCTTTCTTTACAACATCCGTAAAATCCGCCCCTTTCTTTCCGAGCACGCTACTAAAACCCTCATCCACACCCTTGTCACCTCTCGTTTAGACTACTGCAATCTGCTTTTTGCTGGCCTCACACTTAGTCACCTCTCCCCTCTCCAATCAGTTCAAAACTCTGCTGCCCGTCTCATCTTCCGCCAGGGTCGCTTTACTCATACTACCCCTCTCCTCAAGACCCTTCACTGGCTCCCTATCCGTTTTCGCATCCTGTTCAAACTTCTTCTACTAACCTATAAATGTACTCACTCTGCTGCTCCCCAGTATCTCTCCACACGCGTCCTTCCCTACACCCCTTCCCGTGCACTCCGCTCCATGGATAAATCCTTCTTATCTGTTCCCTTCTCCACTACTGCCAACTCCAGACTTTGCGCCTTCTGTCTCGCTGCACCCTACGCCTGGAATAAACTTCCTGAGCCCCTACGTCTTGCCCCATCCTTGGCCACCTTTAAATCTAGACTGAAAGCCCACCTCTTCAACATTGCTTTTGACTCGTAACCACTCGCCTCCACCTACCCTCCTCTCTTCCTTCCCGTCCACATTAATTGATTTGATTTGCTTAATTTATTTATTTTTTGTCTATTAGATTGTAAGCTCTTTGAGCAGGGACTGTCTTTCTTCTATGTTTGTGCAGCGCTGCGTATGCCTTGTAGCGCTATAGAAATGCTAAATAGTAGTAGTAGTAGTAGTAGTAAAGCTACCGCGGTGTTGTAAAAGGTCCCCTAAGTCTTCAAAATATTCTTACCTATTTCAAACAGTAAAGACACTGCTAAAGTGGTTCGCTTGTCTTATCAATGAAGATTCCAGAAACTCAGATTTAAGGTGATACTTGAGTTGTAACTGAGATTATCTTCTTCCAGCACCTCCACTTTGAACTTTTTAATTATATATTAGAAATAGTTAAAGAACAAGGCATCTTTTAGATATTTCTTAGAGGTCAAGAGTTGACAAATAGTGAGTAATCAGCAAATTCAATATATGCAATTTCTTAGATCTTATTACATTTTCTAACAATTCTAAATGATTGTATCTGCATACTATTTGTAATATTAGAAAGAGCTTTTGCTTGAAAAGTAGAAGATTGAGATTTCAGATGTTTATCAATAGACTGACCGGCTCTGCTATCCAATCTCGGTTAAGCTCCTGAAGGAAAGGATCCTCATGAGCTTAACCGAGATTGGATAGCAGAGCCGGTAGTGGGAGGCGGGGCTGGAGGTTGGGAGGCGGGGATAGTGCGGGGCAGACTTATACGGTCTGTGCCAGAGCCAGTGGTGGGAGGCGGGGATAGTGCTGGGCAGACTTATACGGTCTGTGCCAGAGCCGGTGGTTGGGAGGCGGGGCTAGTGCTGGGCAGACTTATACGGTTTGTGCCCTGAAGAGCACAGGTACAAATCAAAGTAGGGTATACACAAAAGTAGCACACATGAGTTGTCTTGTTGGGCAGACTGGATGGACCGTGCAGGTCTTTTTCTGCCGTCATCTACTATGTTACTATGTAATTGAGTCAAAATTCCCTATAGTGCCCTCTGTTCTGGTCACTGCTGCCTACACATCTTTGATAGTAACCTTACCCAAAGTAGTACTAATGGCAATTTTATCGGAGTAGGCAAGGGAACACTATCCAGACAAGATTTCACTTCCTATTCTAACAAGAAGAGTTTGACACCACTGAAAGGATGCCTCTCCCCTGGTAGTCTCAGGGGAGTTGAGTCTTGCAACTGGAGATGACACAGATTGAGGCGGTGGGGTTCTACCTCCTGAACTGAGCAGAGCTTCAGCCCAGGATGAAGTACTCATCATGGCATCAGTAGTGCTTGGCAATATACAAGTCGATCCAAAGGCCCTTTCTTGGCTGTTACAACTACTCTCCGCTGTCTTCAACCACTCTTATTTTCTTCTTACCCATTCTTAGAAACTGGCACAGTCCCTCACTCCTCTGTGCTTCAGAGGGGCAGGGCATACCCTGTGGCCGCATTCTGTGCAGACTTCTATTAACATAGGCCAGATCTTGAATGATGATACCACCAAAAGCCCCAATAGCTGTCTGTGAGGCTTGCCTGTTGCTTTTCCTGTTGGAAACGACCAGTACTGACGTTAACACGTTTTGAAGATAAATCTTTATTGTTGCAATTAGCACAAAACTTTCACTTGATTAAAAATACAAAGTTATTTAAAAAAAAATTTCTTAGATTTTCTGATCTATGATTGCAATTGGACTCGCTTTTTTGAGAATCTAGCATGGCTCCCTAAAGAGGTATCAGGAATTTCCTCTTTGTGTGCATCATTATATATACTGTGCTTACACATGCGTCCAGCAAATAGTTTTCATTGTACATACACTTAACCACTGGGTTTCCCTGTTCTTCTTTTATAGCTTGTCTACTCCCTTGAAACTTTATTAGCACCCTTGTGTTTCAAGGGACTGGCAAGCTATAAATGAACAGGGAAACCCAGCAAATCAAGAGGATTGTGTACTAAAAGTATTTAAAATGGTATAGTTGAAAACGAAGGCATTAATCACTTAGGAATGGCTAGCTCTGACATAACTACTTGGCATGTGTGTGTTGAACTGTTTAATATTTAAAAAAAAAACCCATAATACAGTTAAAATAGCAGTAATTGGCTCCCTCAGGGTAATATAGTTTGTAAGAAGTGCAACTTCTCCAGACATTAGCTACTGAATTATAGAGTTAAGCATTTCCTGTAGTTAATGGGCCTGTTGGTTGAGAGACTCTTGGGCACTGCTCCCACCTTGGCTCTGACTAAATGCTACCACTGATAAGTACTGGTTAAGAAGTTCTGCTTAGCTTTATGACTTAACAATGCTAAATCATTTGTTTTTCAGCTTTTACTTAGCTGAAATCTCTATGGCTCTGGGGCATTTACATCAGAAAGGGATCATCTACCGGGATCTGAAGCCAGAAAACATCATGCTGAATCATCAAGGTTGCAAACCAGTAAATACTATATAATTCTCTCCTAGCCAGGAACACTGGGAAATGTTAAGAACTATTTATGAAAACCTCAGACTTATTTAGTCACATTTATTGGAAAATGTCTTTGGCATGTCCTGATTTTAAAGTTGAAATCATTCTGCCGTGGGGATCTTGGTCTCCCCTTGTGTCTAATCTGTTGCAGAGGGGAGAGGAGAACGATGACTAAAGACATTTGTTCATACATTTTGAAACTACAAAAGGCAGTAAAAATTGTACCCCTCCCCCCTAAAAAAAAAAAACCCTTCAGGAGAACATATTGTAGCAAAGGCTGAAAGCAGAAAAATGAGAGATTTCTATATACCTGTAGTATAAATCTATTCCACCAGGTATCGTACACAAGACATTCAGACCTTATGTCTAACAAATCTGCTTCAGAATGGCTACATATGCAATATTTTGTTTTGTGCTCTAGATTTACTGCATTGAGGGATTTTCTAAGTAATCAAAAGGTAAAAATCCGATGGACTTCATATCATTAACGTAGATACCAACCTAGGTTTGTTGCTCCATGCAGCTCAAGCCTAAGCAAGCAGGAAAAACATGATTGACTAGTTTTGCACTCAGTTGCTTGTTTGTTTTGGTCTGATATTAGGAGGTATCATCTAAGATAGAATCATGATGCAAAATGTTGACTCCAGGAAGAGGCCCACTGTACAGATACAGAAAGCTTGCTAAGATGACAAGAGCTGTGATACAGAGCTATACAGAGTCTGAAATGCCTAGCAATGGGGGGTGGGCGAGTGGTTCCAGGAACTAGAGCAGGAGTTTGCTTCAGTTCAGTGGAAGTTATTGGGGTTGATGGAATAGCTCTGGAGCGATGTAACAGGTATTAGACATTGGCTGGAGGAGACAAACTTGCCCTGATGAACAGTGAGATGGAAAAGGAAGTCGAAGAAATGCATAGGTGGCTTAGAGAAAAACAGTGTGGAAATGGTGGTTAAAATTGAAGGAATGAAGAATGAGGCCTGGTGCTAGAATTTATACTTTTGTGTTATTCTGCAGTAGCCAGACTATTTTGACTGCAGGAAGGTGATGGTGCAAGTCTATGAGGCCATATTGGGCTCTGGGGACTTGAGCAGTCAGTAGTATCAAGGTGTTGGGGGGGGGGGGAGGGGAAGGGCCTCATAGATCATTGAGTAAACCTGGAATAGCCTGCCAAGAAACACAATAGCATGTTTCCATGATTTTACTATCAAAGAGCAGATTGTTGCTAATGCTAGACCTCTGGGCTCTCTCTTGTGGATGAACAAGAAGACAAGTATATATTACTCCTAAGGGAATTCTGTGCAGCTGCAGCATTTGAGCAGAATTCCCCACTTCTACATTTGCTGTGCAGAATTCTTTTCAGACACCAGAATCTGCTGTTTTCCTCAGTCTCTCTTCCTCTTCCCTGTAGAGATCACGCCGCAGGAGGAGGAGAAGGAAGTGAACAGCTACGCATCAAACCACTTTCTCCACCTGTGCCAGTCTAGACCCTGACTGTACGGAGGTCCGTGTGGTTCACGTGAACAGTCAGGCTTAAGTACATAAGTAATGCCACATTGGGAAAAGACCAAGGGTCCATCGAGCCCAGCATCCTGTCCACGACAGCGGCCAATCCAGGCCAAGGGCACCTGGCAAGCTTCCCAAACGTACAAACATACTATACATGTTGTTCCCGGAATTGTGGATTTTTCCCAAGTCCATTTAATAGCGGTTTATGGACTTGTCCTTTAGGAAACCGTCTAACCCCCTTTTAAACTCTGCCAAGCTAACCACCTTCACCACGTTCTCCGGAAACGAATTCCAGATTTTAATTACGCGTTGGGTGAAGAAAACTTTTCTCCAATTTGTTTTAAATTTACGACACTGTAGTTTCATCGCATGCCCTCTAGTCCTAGTATTTTCGGAAAGCGTGAACAGACGCTTCACATCCACCTGTTCCACTCCACTCATTATTTTAAATACCTCTATCATGTCTCCCCTCAGCCGTCTCTTCTCCAAGGCTTAGACTGGCATAGGAGGAGAAAGTGGCCTGATGTACAGCCTTCTGTTTCTCCTCCTCTGTGCTATTTCTTCAGGGGAAGGGGAGAAAGATTGAGGAGAGCAGCCTCTGCTGGTGGCTATAGTATACCTTGGGGATGAGATGGGTCAGAGCAAGATGAGTGTATGGGTTGGGGAGGCAGAGCAAGGTGAGTGTGCCATGGGGAGGAGAAAGAATGAGAGCTGTGAGTATTGCAAATGGGAGAAGACTTTGGGGGCAAACGGAATTAGGGGTCTTGCTGGGAGAAGGAGAGAAACACAGTTGGAGTCAGAGAGGGAACTGGGGAGGCTGGTGCCTGAGAATGGAAAAGGCAAGAGGAGATTTTTGGCCTTAGAGGAATTTTGTGCAAAAACATTATAATTACACTATGCAGAGTCAAGTATTGCACAGAATTTAAAAAAAAAATTTGCGCAGAACTCCACCAGGAGTAATATGGATTTGGCCCAGTGGACTTTGAGATTCAAGGACATAACATGAAAACTTTGAGAGAATGTATGAGAAACAGATGAACCTTCTCTGGACTATTTTCACAATTAGTGGAAAGCTCACAAGAACTAATACAGAAGAGGAGGTTAAGCAGGCACTATAGGAAGATTTTGTTGATATCGTAGCATATGCTTCATCGAGGGAGATACTTTTATTGGCAATCCAGACTTCATTAAGACTTAGTAGTTCAATGTGCAAATGACTGTTGCAGAGTCCTGGGGGCTGAAACATTTTTTTTTCTTCTTCATGCTGCATCAGGGATGCCGCAGGATGTGTATTTTGGGTTACCATGTTTACTTAAAAGGCTGAAATAGTACAGTTGCCATGTTCACTTTAAATAAATGGAAATGAACAAAAAAGTCTAATAAAGTCTTAATACATTTTTGAATAGATTTCAAAAGCAATGCCTTCTTCAGATTAGAAATGGGCAAAAGATGACAATATCAGAGTATAAGTGAAACATTTAAAGCATTCTAATGTCTCACAGGGAAAGGGGGAGGGGTATAATTATATGGTTTATAATGTGATAAGAAACCCAGATCTCTGTTAGGGCCTCTTTTGCTGATGTCAAAATATTTCATCACCTTTAATTCAAAGGTCTTACGTTTATGGATTGTGTTAATTTCCTCTTAGTATTCAGACTATAATGTCATTGATGCTGTGTGCTGGTCTTACAAAGATTATCTCCCACAGAGGTGTCATCTTAGTTTGCTTTGTGGTGCCTGTGTGAGTTGATTAGCATCTGGCCTGTCTCTCCATTATAGTAGCCTTTTTCACATTTTCTGCATTAAATAATGTATACAGTAATTGAGAGAGAGCATGAATTAGGCAGGGGCGTAGCTACGGGTGGGCCCAGGCCCATCCAATCTCGGCTCAGGTCCGCCCACCCAAGCGCACTGCAGCAGCCTTTGAAAGTTTTTCCACTGTGTGAGTGACGAGTCATCGCGCGGTTCCTGGACACCGCCAGAGGCCGAGGTCGACTGAGTGAGATACCGAGCGGCTCTTTCCGTCGAAGGGACACCCCAAGGGCCGCTTTTCTGTTTAGAGAGACCCCGAGCGGTTCTGACTTGCGCAAAGAAATTCCGCGCGATTCCCCTTGGCTCTGAGGGGTTGCAAGGGGCACCGGGAGGTTCTGGCGACTCCCCGGGAGATACCGAATTTCGGAGGGAATAACCGGGGCCTCCGGCCGGCTCCAGCTCTACGGCTCCCACCTCTCACCTCTCATTTTGACACCTTCACGTGCTCCGGTGATTGCGCACAGCGCGGCAGGCTGGCAACGTGACGTGTGCTTCTCACTCAGACAAAAGATGCGCGGAGCAACAGTTGATGAGGCCTGGCTGCACGAAGCGGGAAAAGGGCGAGGAGTGAGTGAGTGCCTGGTGCCTCAGCGTACAGATTGGATACCTGGTGTGGGGCCTAGCTGTTCCGGTGTGTGGAAGGACTGATGGGGTAGGCAGCACCACCGCCCTTTCGGGGCGAGTAAGTCAGGTTCGTATGAGAACCGCTCAAGGGCTGGGCTTAGTGAGGCATACCTGAAAGATGAACTATAGTCCAACTGCTTCTAGGAGGCGTGGGCCTGACCACTGGTACCTTAGTGGCCCTGCTTCCAAACGTAGGTGCTAACTGTTCAAAATCATTGAGTACTAAACACAACGCAAATTACCCATCACCTGACACAATGAAGGCATTTGCTCAATATTGGGTTGCTCAGCACCCATTGCACACACAGACCTGGATCTGCGGTTCCAAACTTTCTCTTCTGTTGTGCACTAGGAGTTATTGTCATGAGACAGACTATAAAGGATAACGTTTGTAGTGAGTGGTCTCTTCCCCCCCCAAACCCCCATCCATCATTTCTTACCTATTTAATAGGGAAGAAATGAAGGCCACTGCTAATACAGTGCTAATAATCCTTGCTCAAAGCCCACCTCTTCAATGTCGCTTTCGGCACCTAACCATTGTACCTCTTTCCAGGAAATCTAGACTGCCCCCAATTTGATTGACTGCACTTTTTTGTCCTTTAGATTGTAAGCTCCTTTGAGCAGGGACTGTCCTTCTTTGTTAAATTGTACAGCGCTGCGTAACCCTGGTAGCACTTTCGGGCTTGCAGAGAGGCAGATTCGGGTCGGCACGCAGTGGCAGCGGCACTGAAATGCAGGTCGCATCGCAATGCTCGTTCCATCGTACGCGGTATGACATGGCTGTGCGCGGCTTTCGCGCCTTTAAAATCGAGGGTTCCATCATATGGATTGTCGAAAGTTAAAGGTGGTTAGTCTGTATTCCCAAGTAAAGAAAGTTCATACCCATGTTCCTTTCAGATCTTTAAGATTAAGCTGCTGCAATTCCAACAATTTGTGTCCAAGGCTTCTGGTAACTTCATGATTTGTAATTCATCATATTGAGAGGTCTTAATGCTTTATAAAGCAATGTCCCCATCCATACTATGCTTTGAATCCAGTGATATTGAGTAAAGCCTTTACCTTGATCTGAACCTTTGCAATGCTGATGCCACTTCCCTTCTGTCTCTGTTCAGTAAACAACTGAAGGAGTTTTGTCTCCAGTTCAGGATAGGTCCCTCTGAAATGCCATTGAACTCCCGACCATCTGCTCTGTTGCCATGAGTTTCAGCATAATGCACCACTTTTGGTTTCTTAGCAGTGATATATTGAACATCGAGAACTCATGGTATGACCGGTAACTACTAGGTACTACTACCAATATTTTTTTATAGGGGCTACAGTAAGTAGGGAAAGCATGAGCAATAATGGCATCATGTGATAGGGCACCCACTGTTGTCCGATAATTACTTGGTAATGCCATTTGTCTGTATTTCTGAATTTTGTGTGCTATCTGGGTTTCATATTATAGTTAGGATTGTAAATTTTTGTATAATAAGACTCAAAGTTTGGGGTGTGTATTATGCTGTGGTGTGTATTATAATTGAGATTTAAGGGTAGATATTTGTAAATAGCCATTGTTGATAGAAAATGTGGTGTCTAGAAAGTTGGCTGTACCCCCCCCCCCCCCCCCCCCCCCCCGGTGGAGTAATCAATTTTGAATTGGATTGCAGGATGGAATGCATTAAAATAAGGATGAATTATTGAAAGATATACCCAGCTCCACCACTGTTGGCCTTCCAACATCCACCTAATCTGAAGCAAAAATTAGTGAAAAGCAAACTCCCAGTAGAAGCTCAAAAAGAAGTGTGTCACACATTCTTACAATATACCAGGCTGCAAAACCTTCCACCACATATCACAGTATCCCACAGTTACTTACGTGGGAAAAGCATTCAACATAAGGGGCTACTAGTTGTACTCTCCCTGAAATGTAGTATATATCATTCAGTGCAAGAAATGTGAAGAAGGGTGTTACATTGGAGAGACGGGCAATATGCTAAAGACAAGAATCAACTTGCACAGATGTCACATTAAACACCACAAAGCTGTGTGGCAGAAAGATACAGAAATATCTCCTATCTGTTTGGGTGATCTTATTTATTTTATATGCTGCTTAATACAGCCAGGATGTAAAGTGGTTTACAATTTAAAAAAAAATACTAATACAGTGGCATATCTTAGAAACCTATATCAAATAACTGAAAACTTATGTCTTGAACCCACAGACATTACTTGCTTGCTAAAAGTACTAGCCAGCACTCAACCCATAGCTTTTCACGAAGATCCTGCATAACAAAAAAAATATATATTTCTAGTAGCTGTTAAAATGTAAAGAAGGCATCTGAATCAAGTTTCTTTGGGATGAGTTCATTGTATGTGACGGTGTATACTTTTTGCAATTTCTCAAAAAGCTATGAGTCCCCATGTTAAAGGTCTTGTAAATAGTTTTACTTTAGCTAGCTCCTCATGAACACAGGTTCCTCTGAAAATTGATCATAGTCTACCACATTTCCATTCCCACTTGTTTGTCTTCTGTAGTCCTACTCCTGGCCCTTCATCTGCAAACACAGAATAGAAGTAAGCAATTCCATCTTATTAGCTTGTTTCTATTTAAAAAAAAAATAGTGATAGGAGAAGTGCAAAAGTAGCACTGTGAGTCTCCATTGTGATAGGGATTTAGTAATGGTGGTTAGCAGGTAGTTTTTTTTTTTTAAGTCAGGTTGGTTGTCTCTGAGGTGGGAGGATTTAATTTTTAATCTTTAATCTTGCGTAGCTTTAGAGACTTAGTTCCAGTGACCTGTTCCCTCTTCTTTTCAGGTCATGTGAAGCTGACAGATTTTGGACTCTGCAAAGAATCTATTCATGATGGGACAGTTACACACACGTTCTGTGGGACGATTGAATACATGTGAGTAGCTAACTTATTGAACATATTTGAGTTTCTCAGGAGATACCACACTGACCTTTTGACAGATGTAGTTAGTTCTGTTGAAATGGGTGACTTAGATATTGCTCACCATGTATATGTTTTGTGATTTGAGTGAAGCCCTTTCTAGGCAGATGCATGAAACCTGTGTAAGGGCCTCTCTTACAAAGCTGTGCTGCTGATTCTCGGTGCCGGAGAGGAAGCCCATTCAATTCCTATGGGTTTCCTCTCATTTGTCATGCAGGAATCACTAACGTGATTTTGTAAAAAAAAGCCCTAGGTGAACAAGTACTTTTAAAAACATGCTAATGATTTGTCTGTTCTTTTTTTCCCCCCCTCACTCCAGGGCCCCTGAAATTTTGATGAGAAGTGGGCACAACCGTGCTGTGGACTGGTGGAGTCTAGGGGCACTAATGTATGACATGCTGACTGGAGCAGTAGGTGCACCATTACAGAGTTTATGGACTTTTATTCATCGTATAGATATATATAGATATTGTAAAGGGGTCCGCTTCCTCCACTCTGGGTTGGGGCCGGCAATCCTGTTAGGCTCACAGATTTCCAGCAAAGAACCAGACTGCCATACAGACTTAAGACCAAAGTGCTTTATTCTCAATTCAGTTCCACTCTCAAAATTGAAATGCAGTTCACAAACAGGGTTCAGGCTGGGTTCCAAACTCCAGCCAACATCCAGTTCCTTAACAGTTCAGGCCCACTTCCTTTTCACTACCTTCCCCTCTCCCTCAGAAGGGCTCAGTCAACGTTCAGCCTGCTGTTCTATACATCCCAATAACTCAACCCTTTCACAAACAGTCTCTTCAAAGGAAACCACTACTTAATGCCCCTGTCCTCTTCACAGCACCCCGGAGGACCCTGTACCAAACAGGGCTGGCAGCTTTCCTCCTACCTCACAGCACCACACCCCTGTGGCCTCTCACACTGCCTTCATGTGCTGGTCAGGGTTACATCTACATTCTCACACTCCATGGCAGCTTACTCTTCCTCCCCCCTTTCCCGGGAAGCTCCAGTGGCAGGCCCTTTCCATCCTCCACCTACTCCATGGCAGCTTCTCTCTCAATCAGTTTCCTCTCCCTCCTGGTGGCTGAGAGCCACCCGGAAATCTCTCCCTCCTCTCACAGCTGGAGGGAATTATATACTGGCGTTGCAGCTAAGGGACTGAGCTTCACCTCCCCTTCTCCCTCTAGTGGGGAGGGGAGTAACTGGCTGCCCTAGCACTGAGCCACTGCTCCCCCTGCTGAGGATGAAAATCCATTCCACCCTTTTGGGGCTACCCTCCTCTCTCCTGCTTTCAGGGGCTTCTGGGAACCGTAGTTCAGGGATTAGCTGCTTCTCTGTGGGGCCCCGAGTGCTAGCTTTGTCACTATATATATATATATATATATATATATATATATATATATATATATATATATATATATATATATATATATATATATATAATTCCCAAATTTGGTCATCAGGGTCTAAAAAAAAAAAAAAAGCCTTTTCTTGTTCTTGTGTTAAATGCCTAAACACGTAACAATCAGACCATTTTGATAATATTACGAACAAGTGGAGCTCAGACTCCATACAATCAATCATAAAATAGCTACTCAAATGCCTGAGAATTAAGTGTTTCAAAAGTTAAATATAAGATTTAAAAATTTGAGATGATTATTTATTTGGATTTAGCTCATACCTCTTTCATAGTAGCTCATATGGAACAGAGTAGCCTAGCAGCTGAACTGAGCTTCCCTGGTTGTCTGAACAATGCGTTAAACCCCACTGCTGCTTCTTGTGATCTTGGGTAAGTCACTTAAATTTTTATTGCCTTAGGTACAAAAGAAGATTGTAAGCCCACCAAGGACAGGGAGATACATGTACCTTAGTGTAACTCATCTTGAGCTACTATGAAAAAGGTATGAGCTAAATCCAAATAAATAATGATCTCAAATTTTTAAATCTTATATTTAATTTTTGAAACACTTCTTTTATTCTCAGGCATTTGAGTTGATTAGGAGTGACTTGTGTTTTTTGACAAAGCCACTTTCTTTAAAGCATCTTGTACAATTCCTAGGAACTAAGGAAGTTCTATTTTATATATTTTTAAAGGGATAACCGTTGGGAAAAGAGTGCGCTGTGTCGGGTGGCACTTACATGTCATGACACAGGGTTATTATGTGTGAAGCCATCATATACATTTGGGACAACATACATGCCACATGTCTTCTCCAGGCTCTGAACATCTGTCTCTGCTTACAAAAGATGCAGGAATATAAAAACAAGTGGTACTATGCTGAGACAGGTGATGGTTCGTTGAGCCCAACTTCCTGTCATCGAGTGGCAAGTCTGGGTTACTTGGAAGAACCCAGCAGATCTTAAGAGTTGTGTGTGGGTTGTTTTTTTTTTTTTTGGGGGGGGGGGGGGTTTTGTCTGTTATAATCTGTGAACTAGAAGCCAGGAGCATAACGTGTGTATGTATATAATTGTGCAAACATCATATTTCAGACTTGTAAACAGCAACATTAATTCAAAAAACAGAAGATTGATTACACAAATTTTTACCGTATTTCTATGGAGTTTATGGGTAACAAATAGAGATGAACAAATCAATGAAGTACTCAATTTCTAAAAAGTGGTTGCAGCATTATTTGTGCTTGGCATTCAGTTACATGAATCTGACTCCAGTTCTTTCCTCAGCTCCTGGATTGTTTTTTTGCTGCATGGTGATGAAAGCAGAAATGTCTGGGCATCTGGTGGTTCAGTAGCAGTGTTTTTTGCTACTCCATGATAGGTCTGGTTTCAATTTCTGAGACTTTCTGGGCCATCCAGGGCTGAGGAAGGCTATGGAGACATTTTACTTCTCTATTGGGGATGATGGTCTGTTTCAAATTGGTGGCATCTAATGGTCTAGCTTGGGGAATATGTGTGCAGAGTTCCAGATGGAGCCACAGTCTTATAGCCCTTGGCTGGAAGAAGGATATTTCTAAAAGTAAGACAAAGCCATGAGTAGTTGTCAATAAATGCTTGTGGTGCAGATCCTAGATCTGGTTGTGATAGCTGGAACCCAAAGGAGCAGGTGAAAAGTTTTCAAACAAGATATAGGTTTAGTTTACAGGCCATCCAGAGCAATAACTGATGATAAAGGATTGGCCAGATTGGCAGACATGAAGTCTGTTTTATATGACTGACTGTTTTCTCTGACTTTTATAAAACTTCATATTTCACCAGTATATATTCCTTGATCTTTTCTTATCTTGCCTCTCTTCCCCTCCCATATTTCTGTTTTCCAGCCCCCATTTACTGGGGAGAACCGTAAGAAAACAATTGACAAGATTCTGAAGTGTAAACTAAACCTGCCTCCCTACCTCACGCAAGAAGCCAGGGATCTACTTAAAAAGGTACATGAGTTTTGTTATAGAAGGAGTAAGTTATCTTTAATTTGAATGTTTATCACAACTACTTTCTTTTCTGATAAGTCTGTTTCTCTCTGTACTCATAGTGGTAGAGCTTTAACCTGGTTTTGCCTTTTCAATTTGTTGTATGAGTGTTTTTGAAGGGAGGGAATTTGCTGTGTCTCTGTACTGAATGTTGCTTTTATTTATTTATGCTTAAATTGTTTGTTGATTTTTACAAACAATAACAGTGAGGAAAACGTGACAGATCAACTCAAAGTGAGGCAAACCATATCACAGCATGACATACAGTAGAGAATTGCTCTGGTTCTTATAGCCCCTCTCCAAAACATTTATATCTAGATATATGCAGCAAACCCGCACCCATCCCTCCCCCTTATAGCTAGACATATGCAGCAAATGTTCCCCCACCCCCCAGCACTCCCTTCACCCACCCTTTCTCCCCTTAAAAAAACAAACCACAACAAGGGAACAGAATTGGCCAGACCCAAGAATTACAACATAATTAAAATGAAACTCTGAACCCTAGATGATAGGAAATATCCCAAACTGACAAAAATTGCTTCTTTTGTTTAAAAGTTAGTCCCACCCACTGCTTTTCCATTAGCTTAGTATAGTGCAGCATATTTCACCATCCTTAAAAGGAAGGCGACTAAGAGGCAGTCCAGAATTTCAAGATAGACTTTTTACCCAATAAGTCCACCTTGCAAATATGCAGACAGCAACTCCCGCTCTGCAGTGGAAATACTTCATATTTGTCCAGTAAAAAACTGACGCTGAGAATGGAATGGCTGAACCTAAAAGGTGTTCCATGAAATGAACAACCTGTGACCAAAAATGATGAAACACAGAGCAGTCCCAAAAAGTGTGAAAAAAAAGTTAGGCTGCTGGGTACTCTTCTTACAAAGAGGTGGATCAGTACCTCATTTTAGCAATTGGGTTTGAGTAATGTATGCCTGATGGAACACTCAAGACTGACATTCCCATAAGCCCGCCTCTATTGTCAAATCAGGGATTCAAGCAATCAATTTATTAAAATCCAAAGAAGCAGGTCTATGCAAATTCCCCCTCCCCCCCCCCCCCCCCCCCCCCCATTTAATGGACAAGCTTGATGTGCTTTTCTGAGTGGAAATTCCTAAAATCAATTTATGTAAAACCGACACTTATAAGTGGTCCCTATCCAAGAGAGAATGGAGTTTAGAGCTGTGTTGGTCAGCCCACACCACTCCGTCCAAAGCAGAAATATCATGTCGCAATTGTAAGCAAAAGTATCTGCTGGTTGAACCCCCCCCCTCCCCCCCAAGGCTGTAATGGTAACAAATCACCACTCGGATGCAGCACATGCTGCAAATGCACGATCCCCAATCCCCCCCACTGCTGAAAGGCTGGGAGGCTCAGTGCTGTTGTGTCAGGGTCCAATTGTCATGCCGGATCCGGATCGTTCTCTCTTATGGTGTGGCCCTTGAGAGGGAACGGTTGAGAAGGAAAGGGTTTTCCCCTCAGATGATTCAGACGATGCTGCAGACTCGCAAACGTTCGACGTCTTTGGCCTATGTGCTTGTGTGGCGCGTATTTGAAGATTGATGTGGGGATCGGGCTTGTGTCCCTTTGACAGCTTCTGTGTCGTGCATTTTAGATTTCTTGCAGGATGGTTTTGAGAAAGACCTTTCATTGTCATCTTTGAAGGTGCAGCTGGCTGCTTTGGCGTGTTTTCGGGGTAAGTTGCAGGGCAGGTCGGTTGCGTCTTCCCCGGATGTGGTCCATTTTTTGAGGGGGGTGAAGCTGCTTCGTCCTCCTCAGCAGCCGGTAGTTCCACAGTGGGATCTTAATATCGTTCTTGACTCTTTGGCGGGTTCTCCTTTTGAGCCCTTGGAGTCTTGTTCGATAAAAGACCTTACTATGAAGGTGATTTTTTTGGTAGCCATATCGTCGGCTCGCTGGATTTCGGAACTTCAGGCTCTTTCATGTAGGCCTCCGTTTCTGTGGTTTTCTAAGGAAAAGGTTTCGCTGCATCCAGTGCCTTCGTTTTTGCCTAAGGTGGTATCCTCCTTTCATGTCAATCAGGTGATTTCGTTGCCGGTCTTGGGGGACCGGACGGGGGATGCTTCTCAGCGCCGTTTGGCGAAATTGGACGTGCGCAGAGTGTTGAAGGTTTACTTGCGCAGGTCGGAGGAATTCAGGTCTTCGGACAGGCTATTTGTCCTTCATGGGGGGCCCAAGAAGGGAGCGGCTGCTTCTAAAGCATCTATAGCTCAGTGGTTGAAGGATGCCATCTCTTTGGCTTACATATTGCATGGCCGTACAGTGCCGGTGGGGCTCAAGGCACATTCCACTAGGGGGATGGCGGCTTCTTGGGCAGAGAGTAGTTTTGTTCCACCGGTGGACATTTGTAGAGTGGCGGTGTGGTCCTCCCTGCATTCTTTTGTCAAACATTACAGAGTGGATGTACAGGCAAGGGAGGATGCCAGTTTTGGAGCTGCAGTCCTGTCCTCTGGGCTTCGCAGGTCCCACCCTTAGATGTGTTTACTGCTTTGGTACGTCCCAAGCGTCTTGAACGGTCTGGAGGATTGCTGAGGAAGGTGAAATTAGGCCTTACCTGCTAATTTTCTTTCCTCTAGATCCTCCAGACCGTTCAAGAGTCCACCCAGTGTATCGGACAGTTCAGTATGATAATTTCTTTAGACAAGTTGCTGATATTTCTAGTAGTTCCTTTGATTTGGGTTCTGGAGTTTTGCTAAGGGCAGTTTGTGGTACCGTTTGTGCCCATCTGCAGTTAATTCCCCTGTCTTAAGGGGAGGAGATCTGAGTGTGGATTCAGTGGTTTTGTTTAGGTGGAGGTGTTTTGTTCCTCTGCTTTGTTACTGTTTACTGGTTAGTAGAAGGTCTGCACAGGCTACTTGTATAAGAAGTTTTAGTGTTCTCAGTCTCCCTCTGCTGGTAGGAGTGCATAACCCAAGCGTCTTGAACGGTCTGGAGGATCTAGAGGAAAGAATATTAGCAGGTAAGGCCTAATTTCACCTTACTGCGCCTAGAGCAGTTTTCCATGTCATCCATTTTTTGCTTTTAAACAATTTAGTTTGCAGGCTTTCCTGCTGGATCTCCTGTTTTAAAAGCCAATCCTCGACATCAGAGAGGCGTTGTTGGTAATGGGAGAAATCAGATTGCAGCCGTTCAATTTTTGAGTCCACTGACCCCAAAGTCGCTGATATTATTTCTTTGTTGTAATTCCAGAGCAGGAACGAAGGCTGCTTTAAGCACTGGGGCCCGGACTCAACTCTTTCCTTGTTTTGGCAGTTTCGTTGGTCTCCTTCTTGTCTGCAGCTGTTGGATGTCTTTTGGCTGCAGGGGAACCCTCCCCCGGGGATGCGCACATTTCTGCTGCGTGCAGTTTTGATCACCAAGAATGTGATCTTGCAATTATGGCTCACTGCAGATACCCCCACAATATCCCATTGGAGGACAACTATGATTCAGCTTTGTGCTTTGGAACACAGGGGCGTCTGTGATCTTGCTGTCTCTCAAGGAGAGCTTTTCCTTCGAACCTGGGTACCTTTCTGGGACACTGTCACCTGTGGCTTGCGGCCATATTCTCAATGCCTGAGATAGTAGTAGTATTGTTATCTTGGGGGGGGGGGGTTTGGGGGGGGGGTGGAGGGGCATTTGAAAATGTTTTTTGACACTAATGTTCTCTTCATTTGATTCTATGTTTTGTTGGCTTTGTTGGCCATTGTTTTTCATGACTTATGCTTATTCTGCTACTTTTTTATTGGAATTTCATTGGTGTCAAATACTATTTAGGAGGAGGAGCACGGGGGCTTGGGAGCAGCTCTTACCCATGCCTGCTTAGCAGCTTGGCATCACATGACCCCTGCTAGGGCTTGTGTTTATGTATGTTGTTCCAAATTTCGGTTGTCTACACTACCCTTGTTTTAGATAATCAATAGTTCATTTTAAGACTGCTTGTATAGTGTGTCTGTATACTATGTGATACAGTATGAAATCAGTATGACTGTCTTTAAATAGACATTAAAAAGATGAGCGGACACATAATCTTGAAGCATGATTTTAGGCTTCTACGTCCCTGGATTTCCTCTGAAGTAATAGTTTAAGAGGAAAACCTCCCTGCCTCCAGCCCATCTACTGAATGTGTCCTTCAGTTTTCAGGTCTCTTGTACTGTTAAGCTTCTTTTGTCTGCATGGTTAAATTTGTTTGTTTTTTTGTCTTGGTGCACAAGGTTGCAAACTCATGAAAATATTTACTGATGACCTCACTTTTCTAATGGACACATTCATACTGTGCACTGTTGGAGACTTGTCCCGTTATCCACTTAGACTTTATTAGTACAACTTTGCAGTACCTGAGTTCATGGCACTGGATTCACCTGCCCCACTGCACATGACACTTTACTGACAACTTTACTGACAGATTATTTTACGTTTCCCCCTCTTCCTCCCTCCTTGCCTCTCCAGTTGTCTGTGTTTACTTAAAGGTGGCAATCCTAAATTATAAAATTAAAAACACCCATTTTAAAACTGTCTTCTGCCTTATCCAGTAAGAATTTTCATCCAGTATGACTTGTGACTTCATTATGTATTTTAATGCCTGTAAGTTAAATCTGAAGGCAACTCTAGCCCGCAGCAGTATTGTGTGTAGTCTACAAACTTCTATAATTCAGGGTTTGTTTTTTTCTCTTTTAGCTGCTAAAAAGAAACGCTGCCTCACGTCTGGGGGCTGGAGCCGGAGACGCTGCTGAGGTGCAGGTAGGATTTTCAGGCTTACACACTACAGACATCCTTAGAACTTTTATCACATGCTTTTGAGATACATTACATTTTCTACTGACCTATGTCCTTCATTTCAGTGAAAGCTGTTTAAGACTGGGTGGTTCAACAAACTGGTATGAGGATATATTTTCTCCTACATTTAGATGTGTACATGGATGCACGTCCTTTCATCTCTAGGTTATTGGTTTTAAAGAGCATAGCTGCTCGAAATTTATCACCCAATGACTTGGTGAACTGTATGAAATGAATTGCTGGTCTCTGCACACATTCCAATGGGTAAATAAATGTCTGTTACTAATACCACATCACAATTGAAAGCCTGCCTGAAGAGGCCTACAGGTGGTCTATCTCCTACTTCTTTGCATATTTAGGATGCCATATAAGGTATTTCCTCAGTGACCCTCCAGACCGGTCAAGACGCTTGGGTTATGCACGCCTACCAGCAGAGGGAGACTGAGAACACAAAAACTGAACCAAGCATAAGCCAGCAGCCAACCCCCAATCAGCCAGTAAATCTCAGTCTCCAGCAGAGGGTAGACGTGCAGCCTGAGCAGTCAGTCTGGTCTGGTAGGATTAGAGATTCTGATTTTAGTACCCTGTACTTAGAATTTGTGCTTCGGAGAAGCGGGTCCGGTGGGGCTCCCTGTTCCCCTAGGGGTTTGCACCCGTGTCCGGGTTTTGCCCCTGCTGTACCTTGTGTGAAGGCAGCCTGGTGCCTCGGCTCCTGTGCTACAGGAACCTTGAGAGCCTTAGCCCTTGTCAGTATATAGCAACTGGGCTGTTTGCTGTGTGTGTGAAAAAAAAAAAAAGAGAAACAGAAGTAAAAGGAGCATAGCAAGCAGCAGACAGTGCTGTTCTGCATCTCAGCATTTTGTCGTTTCTCATTTTGGGGGCTGGCAAGGGTTTGAGTGTGTTGTGGAGGAAGGGAGTAGAGCTGGGGCGATTTTGGCGGTTTGTGTGTGTACCGCTTTAAGTTTTTAGCGATGTCGGGGGGAAAGGCGGCTCGTTGCCGTTCCTGCGCGCGTCGGGGGATTGAAACGCCCGGAGCTCCGTGCAAGTTTTGCGGTGAGCCTAAGAATGCTCTCTCTTCCCCTCCGGTTTTGTCGGCTGAGGTTTCGGGCGGCAGTAAGAGCCTCCCGGGGTCTGACTCAGGTTTTGGTGCGGTGGCGGCGGTCCCGATTTTGGCGGGAACCGCCGCCATCTTGGATTCGGCTCCTCTAGCGATCCCGGCCCAGCAGGTGGTGGAGGGCCCGGGACAGAATGTTGGGGGCTCTCCAGGGCCTTCAGGGGCTATGGGATTTCCACCGGAGTTTGTCTGGTCGATGTTTCAGGCCTGGCAGGCAGGTGCTTCTCAGCCAGATGTACAGAAGGGGGCAGCTCCTTTGGGGGTCAAGCGCCCACGGCTAGACTATGTGGAGGACCCTGATTTTTTGTCTTTCCCTCCCTCGGAAGATGAGGGTAGTGGATTGGGTGATGAGTTCCATTTAGACATTGATCCTGAAGAGGAGGGATCCTTCCCAGGGGAGGATGCCTCGGTGGTAAGGATTTTTCCTAGGGATGAGCTTCCGGAGCTCATTGAGCAAGTGATGTCTACGCTTAGGTTTGAGGCTCCTCAGCCGGTTGTAGCGGAGGTTAAGCAGATAGACCCTTTGGTTAAGGGCATTCGTAAGGCTTCTCGTTCTTTCCCTATGAATCAGGATCTGAGGGATATGATATTACAGGAGTGGTCCTCTCCAGATTCAGCCTGTCGGGTGGTTAAGGCAATGGCGAGACTTTATCCTATTCCCCAAGAGGATAGGGATTCTTTTAAATCTCCTACAGTGGATGCGGTGGTGACGGCAGTCACCAAAGCTACTGCCATCCCGGTTGATGGGGGGACTGCCCTCAGAGACCCTCAGGATAGGAAGTTGGAATCCTTTGTTCGGCGAAGTTTTGATCTCTCGGCTTTGTCTCTGCAGGCCGCTCTATGTGGAGGTCTAGTGGCTCGGGCGTGTTTCCGTTGGGCTGAAAAGCTCCTGGATGGTCCCGCGCTGGACAGGGCTTCCGTGGTGCAGGAGTTAGCCAAGTTGGAGATGGGATCTTCCTTTCTGGCAGATGCTAGTTATGATTTGTTGAGGGCTTCGGCGAAGAACATGGCTTTGGTGGTTGGAGCTCGTCGGGCCCTGTGGCTTCGTGGATGGACTGCGGATGCGGCTTCTAAATCCAAGTTGTGTTCGCTTCCCTTTAAAGGGTCCATGCTTTTTGGAGAAGAGTTGGATAAATTGGTGCGTGGTCTTGGGGAGGCTAAGATTCCGCGGTTGCCAGAATTGCGACCTAGAGGAGGGGGTCGCGGCATGTCAGGGCGTGCTCGTTTGAAGGATGCCCGGCGCTATAGGCCAGGGAGGTTTAGTGCGCCATTTAGAGGCAGATATTTTCAGCGTACTCAGCCCTTTCGTGGGGGTCATCGAGGAGGACGAGAGGTCTCGGGGGGAGCTCTGTCCTCCGGTCAGGCTTCTCAATGAAGGTTTGCGGGTCCAGCCTCTGGTGCGAGTAGGTGCTCGGTTGAGTCAGTTTTATCAGAGGTGGGCCCACATCACGACAGACCAGTGGGTCCTCGAAGTGGTGCGAGACGGGTACGCCTTGGAGTTCAAAGAGTTTCTGCCAGATTTCTTTGTAGCCTCCCCATGCCGCTCTCGGCTCAAGGCCAGGGCAATTCGGCAGACTCTCCGGCGGTTGATAGATTTAGGGGCTGTAGTTCCGGTGCCGGTTTCAGAGAGAGGGACCGGTTGTTATTCGATTTATTTTGTGGTTCCCAAAAAGGAGGATTCCTTCCGGCCTATTTTAGATCTAAAACGAGTCAACGGGGCGTTGAAGGTTCCCTCGTTTCGCATGGAAACGTTGCGGTCGGTCATAGTAGCGGTTCAGTCGGGAGAATTTCTCACTTCTCTGGATCTGACGGAAGCTTATCTGCATATTCCCATTCGGAAGGCGCATCACCGGTTTCTTCGCTTTGCGGTTCTAGGACATCACTTTCAGTTTTGTGCTCTGCCGTTCGGTCTGGCTACGGCGCCGCGTACTTTTTCCAAGGTTATGGTGGTAGTGGCGGCGGCTTTGCGGCAGCAAGGAGTATTGGTTCACCCATATCTCGACGATTGGCTGATTCGAGCCAAATCCTATCAGGAGAGTGTGGAAGCAACAGCGAAGGTAGTATCTGTTTTGGAGTCGCTCGGCTGGGTGGTGAACAGTGTCAAGAGTCATCTGGTTCCGTCTCAATCCCTAGAATATCTGGGGGTTCGTTTCGATACGGTGCGGGGCCTGGTGTTTCTGCCGCCCGTTCGGATTGCCAAGATTCAGGGGCTGATCCGTCAGTTTTCTGCCAAGCGGTCCCCGTCAGCTCACGGGTATCTTCAGATTTTGGAGCTGATGGCGGCATCGATAGAGGTGGTGCCGTGGGCCAGAGCTCACATGAGGCAGTTGCAGTCAGCACTGTTGGATCGTTGGTCTCCGCAGTCTCAGAGTTTGGAGGTCAGACTATTCTTGCCAGAGGCGGTGCGAACCAGTCTGCGGTGGTGGCTTCATACTCCGAATCTGGAGAGAGGGATGCCCTTGGATTCTCCGGATTGGATTGTGGTGACCACAGATGCCAGTCTGGCAGGCTGGGGAGCACATTGTCTGGGTCAGGTGGCACAGGGTCTCTGGTCACCGGAGGAGGCCCTTTGGTCAATCAATCGGCTCGAGACCCGGGCGATCCGGTTGGCGTTGCAGGCCTTGCAGTATCTTCTCGCCGGGAAGGCAGTTCGAGTTCTGTCCGACAATGCCACGGCGGTAGCTTACGTAAACCATCAGGGAGGCACAAAGAGTCGCGATGTAGCCGAGGAGACGGCAGAGTTGATGCAGTGGGCGGAGCTTCATCTGCAGAGTCTCTCCGCAGGTCATGTGGCCGGAGTGGACAATCTCCAGGCGGACTTTCTGAGCAGGCACACTCTGGATCCAGGAGAGTGGTCGCTGCATCGTCCGCTGTTTCATCGGCTGGTGATGGAGTGGGGACTGCCGGTGGTAGATCTTATGGCAACAGCCAGCAATGCTCAAGTGCCCAGGTTCTTCAGTCGGAGGCGGGACCCTTGGTCCGAGGGGATCGATGCTCTGGTGCTTCCATGGCCACCGCGTCAACTGTTGTACGTGTTCCCTCCTTGGCCTCTAGTGGGGCGCGTAGTTCAAAGAATAGAGCGATACGTCGGCACGGTGATCCTCGTGGCTCCGTATTGGCCACGTCGTCCGTGGTTCGGCGATCTAGTGCGATTGGTGATCAAGGGTCCCCTGAGGTTGGACGGGTCGGTGGTGTTGTTGCAGGGCCCTATCGTAATGCCCGACCCGGTTCCATTCTCGCTTACGGCCTGGCTCTTGAGAGGGACAGGTTGAAGAAGAAAGGGTTTTCAGCTAGAGTAATTGAGACTATGTTGCAGTCTCGTAAACAGTCCACGTCCTTTGCTTATGTGTGGGTGTGGCGGATTTTTGAGAACTGGTGTAGGGATCGTTCTTATTCTCCTTGGTCCTCTTCTCTTCCGCAGGTGTTAGAGTTTTTGCAGGATGGGGTGGACAGAGGTCTAGCTCTTTCTTCTTTGAAGGTGCAGATTGCGGCCTTGGCTTGTTTCCGGGGTAGGATCCGGGGGGTTTCCTTGGCATCTGCTCCCGATGTGGTTCGGTTTTTGCGAGCGGTGAAGTTGATCCGTCCTCCTCTTCGTCCGGTGGTTCCGCCGTGGGATTTGAACTTGGTCTTGGAGGTTTTGGTGGGACCGCCCTTTGAGCCTTTGGTTACAAGTACTTGGAAGGATTTGACTTTGAAGACAGTGTTCTTAGTGGCTATTACGTCGGCTCGGCGAGTTTCGGAGTTGCAGGCTTTGTCTTGTCGGGCGCCCTTTCTGACCTTTTCTAAGGAGAAGGTGTCTTTGAGGCCGGTCCCGTCTTTTTTGCCTAAGGTGGTCTCTTCCTTTCATGTGAATCAGGACATTTCTTTACCGGTTCTGGGAGATAGGTTCGGAGATTCTTCTCAGCGCCGTTTGGCTAAGCTGGATGTCCGTCGAGTTTTGCGGTCTTATTTAGTCAGGACGCGAGAGTTTCGGTCTTCGGATAGATTGTTTGTGTTGTATGGAGGCCCTAAGAAGGGAGCTGCGGCTTCTAAGGTAACAATTTCCAGATGGTTGAAAGAAGCAGTTTCTTCTGCGTATTTGCTCAAGGGACGTAGGGTGCCAGAGGTACTAAAGGCACACTCGACCAGGGGAGTAGCTTCTTCCTGGGCAGAGAGTGGGTTAGTGCCGCCGCAGGATATTTGCAGGGCGGTGGTCTGGTCCTCGCTGCATTCATTTGTGAAGCATTATAGAATTGATGTGCAGGCCAGGCAGGATGCCAGTTTTGGGGAGGCAGTGTTGACGTCTGGGGTGCAAAGTTCCCGCCCTTAGATGTTTACTGCTTTGGTACTTCCCAAGCGTCTTGACCGGTCTGGAGGGTCGCTGAGGAAGGTGAAATTAGATCTTACCTGCTAATTTTCTTTCCTCTAGACCCTCCAGACCGGTCAAGAACCCTCCCGCTGTGTATATTTCTGGTGCTTTGTCCTAGTGTGCTTGAGAGATGATTGATATGGACATTTCTATGTTGCTATTGCTGATAGGACTCTAAATTGGGAGCTTTGGGGTTTCTGAAGTTCCGTTGTTTTCCTCTGGGTTTCAGAGAAGGACCGCAACGCTGTGGCATTCGGTTATTTGAAGCACGTTACCAAGAATTGTTTCTGAGTACAGGGTTCTTTGACCTTTCGGGGTTATAGTTTAGGTTTTTTATTGGTTGCGTTAAGGATTTACTGGCTGATTGGGGGTTGGCTGCTGGCTTATGCTTGGTTCAGTTTTTGTGTTCTCAGTCTCCCTCTGCTGGTAGGCGTGCATAACCCAAGCGTCTTGACCGGTCTGGAGGGTCTAGAGGAAAGAAAATTAGCAGGTAAGATCTAATTTCACCTTTATTTTGTGAGTTTCAGTAATTTAAATACAGCAAGATGCTGATTCTCCGAGGACAAGCAGGCTGCTTGTTCTCACTGATGGGTGACGTCCACGGCAGCCCCTCCAATCGGAACACTTTCTAGCAAAGTCCTTTGCTAGTCCTCGCGCACCGCGCATGCGCGGCCGTCTTCCCGCCCGAACCGGCTCGTGCCGGCCAGTCTTCTTTTGTCCGCGCTCGGTACGGTTGTTTTTCGCCTTTCGCGCACCGAAAGTTGACCTCGCGCGTCATTTTGACTTCGCTTCAAAAAAAAAAAAGAAAAGGTGTTCGGAAGGAGACCTTTTCGGTCTGTTCCCCTTCCGGTATCTCTAGTTTTGCCCCGGTAAGTTTTCTTTCGTCGTCGGGGTAGGCCCTATTTAGGCCTCGGTTCGAAGTTTTTTTCTTCCCCCTGTTTTGTGGTGCCATTTTCGCCATTTCGAGTTTTGATCTCGCCGGCGCGATTTTTCCGCCCATGACATCGAAGTCTCCCAGCGGCTTCAAGAAGTGCACCCAGTGCGCCCGGGTAATCTCGCTCACTGACAGGCACGCGTCGTGTCTTCAGTGTCTGGGGGCTGGGCGCCACCCGCAGGCCTGTAGTCTGTGTTCTCTTTTGCAAAAGCGGACTCAGGTAGCGAGATTGGCCCAGTGGAACGTTTTGTTCTCGGCCTCTGCATCGGTAGTATCGACTGCTTCGACGTCGTCGGCGCCCGGACCTTCATCCTCGCCCCCGATTGCATCGGGGCCGAGACATCAGAGGGCTGCATCGGCGTCGGTGGTACCGAGACCTCCTCGTCTGCTGATGTCGTCGGACGGTGGTGCTTCGTCTGGAGTGCAGGTGAGGGCTGTCCATTCCCCTACTGGTGGCGGTGAGCCTTCGGGTGGGTCTCCCCTACCCTGAGGGCTCCTGCGGTACAGCCCCCCCGAGACCGACCTCCTTCGGCCTCGGCCCCGAGGAAGCGACGGCTGGATTCTACGTCCTCCTCGTCGGTGCCGGGAAGCTCCGGTGACATGCTTCGTCCCAAGAAGTCGAAGAAGCATCGTCACCGGTCCCCTTCCCGTGTCGGCACCGAGAGCTCTGGGTCGCCGAGGGAGTCGGCACCCAGTAGGCATCGGCACCGAGAGGACCGCTCGCCCTCTGTTCAAGAGGTGTCGATGCGCTCCCCTTTGGACAGCCCAGAACAGCCTCCACGCCCGGAACAGACTCTTGACATTGACGCCTGCATCGGCTTCCATGCCTTTTTCCACAGCCGCTCTTAACGAGAGTCTCCGGGCCGTTCTCCCAGAGATCCTGGGAGAGCTGTTGCGCCCTACCCCTCCGGTACCGGGGGTGCTTGCACCACCGGTACCGTCGAGCGAGGCGCCGGCTGGCCCATTGCCCGGGGTGAGGTCTCCGACATCGGTGCCGTGTGCGGTACCGACTGCGGTAGCCTCCCAGGAAGGCTCCCCGACTACGTCGGCGGAGGGAGCTTCGCCGGTGCGGGCGAGGGAGTCTACCTCTCGACGCTCCCACCGTGGCCGTGGTTCCACGGAGTCGAGCCGGGCACGGCTGCAGACACAGGTCCGTGAACTTGTGTCTGACACCGATGGTGAGGCCTCGTGGGAAGAGGAAGAAGACATCAGATATTTCTCTGACGAGGAGTCTGAGGGTCTTCCTTCTGATCCCACTCCCTCTCCTGAAAGGCAGCTTTCTCCTCCCGAGAGCCTGTCTTTCGCTTCCTTTGTCCGGGAGATGTCTACGGCCATCCCCTTCCCGGTGGTTGTGGAGGACAAGCCCAGGGCTGAAATGTTTGAGCTCCTGGACTATCCTTCTCCACCTAAGGAAGTATCCACAGTACCCGTGCACCATGTCCTAAAAAAGACATTGCTGGCGAACTGGACCAAGCCTCTAACTAATCCCCACATTCCCAAGAAGATCGAGTCCCAGTACCGGATCCATGGGGACCCAGAGCTGATGCGCACTCAGTTGCCTTACGACTCTGGAGTTGTGGATTTGGCCCTAAAGAAGGCCAAGAGTTCTAGGGAGCATGCTTCGGCGCCCCCGGGCAAGGACTCTAGAACCTTGGACTCCTTTGGGAGGAAGGCCTACCATTCTTCTATGCTCGTGGCCAAAATTCAGTCCTACCAGCTCTACACGAGCATACACATGCGGAACAATGTGCGGCAGTTGGCGGGCTTGGTGGACAAGCTCCCCCCCTGAGCAAGCCAAGCCATTTCAGCAGGTGGTCAGGCAGCTGAAGGCGTGCAGAAAATTCCTGGCCAGAGGGGTGTATGACACCTTTGATGTTGCGTCCAGGGCCGCTGCTCAAGGTGTGGTGATGCGCAGACTCTCATGGCTGCGTGCCTCCGACCTGGAGAATAGAATCCAGCAGCGGATTGCGGACTCGCCTTGCCGTGCGGATAATATTTTTGGAGAGAAAGTCGAGCAGGTGGTAGAGCAGCTCCACCAGCAGGATACCGCTTTCGACAAGTTCTCCCGCCGGCAGCCTTCAGCCTCTACCTCTACAGGTAGAAGACTTTTTTGGGGAAGGAAGACTGTTCCCTACTCTTCTGGCAAGCGTAGGTACAATCCTCCTTCTCGACAGCCTGTGGCCCAGGCTAAGCCCCAGCGCACTCGCTCTCGTCAGCAGCGTGCGCCTCAGCAAGGCCCCTCGGCTCCCCAGCAAAAGCAAGGGACGAGCTTTTGACTGGCTCCAGCAGAGCATAGCCGACATCCAAGTGTCAGTGCCGGGCGACCTGCCAGTCGGAGGGAGGTTGAAAGTTTTTCACCTAAGGTGGCCTCTCATAACCTCCGATCAGTGGGTTCTTCAAATAGTCCGGCAAGGATACACCCTCAATTTGGCCTCAAAACCTCCAAATTGTCCACCGGGAGCTCAGTCGTACAGCTTCCAGCACAAGCAGGTACTTGCAGAGGAACTCTCCGCCCTTCTCAGCACCAATGCGGTCGAGCCCGTGCCATCCGGGCAAGAAGGGCTGGGATTCTATTCCAGGTACTTCCTTGTGGAAAAGAAAACAGGGGGGATGCATCCCATCCTAGACCTAAGGGCCCTGAACAAGTATCTGGTCAAAGAAAAGTTCAGGATGCTTTCCCTGGGCACCCTTCTCCCCATGATTCAGGAAAACGATTGGCTATGCTCTCTGGACTTGAAGGACGCCTACACACACATCCCGATACTGCCAGCTCACAGACAGTATCTGCGATTTCTGTTGGGCACACGTCACTTCCAGTACTGTGTGCTACCCTTTGGGCTCGCCTCTGCGCCCAGAGTGTTCATGAAGTGCTTGGCTGTAGTAGCAGTGGCACTTCGCAGGCTGGGGGTACACGTGTTCCCATATCTCGACGATTGGCTGGTGAAGAACACATCCGAGGCAGGAGCTCTACAGTCCATGCAGATGACTATTCGCCTCCTGGAGCTACTGGGGTTTGTGATAAATTATCCAAAGTCCCATCTTCTCCCAGTGCAGAAACTCGAATTCATAGGAGCTCTGCTGGATTCCCGGACGGCTCGTGCCTATCTCCCAGAGACGAGAGCCAACAACTTGTTGTCCCTCGTCTCGCGGGTGCGAGCGTCCCAGCAGATCACAGCTCGGCAGATGTTGAGATTGCTGGGCCACATGGCCTCCACAGTTCATGTGACTGCCATGGTCCGCCTTCACATGAGATCTGCCCAATGGACCCTAGCTTCCCAGTGGTTTCAGGCTGCTGGGGATCTAGAAGACGTGATCCACCTGTCCACGAGTTTTCTCAAATCCCTGCATTGGTGGACGATTTGGTCCAATTTGACTCTGGGACGTCCTTTCCAAATTCCTCAGCCACAAAAAGTGCTGACTACGGATGCGTCTCTCCTTGGGTGGGGGGCTCATGTCGATGGGCTTCACACCCAAGGAAGCTGGTCCCTCCAGGAACGCGATCTGCAGATCAATCTTCTGGAGTTACGAGCGATCTGGAACGCTCTGAAGGCTTTCAGAGATCGGCTGTCCCACCAAATTATCCAAATTCAGACAGACAACCAGGTTGCCATGTATTACATCAACAGGCAGGGGGGCACCGGATCTCGCCCCCTGTGTCAGGAAGCCGTCAGCATGTGGCTCTGGGCTCGCCGTTACGGCATGGTGCTCCAAGCCACATATCTGGCAGGCGTGAACAACAGTCTGGCCGACAGGTTGAGCAGGATTATGCAACCTCACGAGTGGTCGCTCAATTCCCGTGTTGTGCGACAGATCTTCCAGGTGTGGGGCACCCCCTTGGTAGATCTCTTCGCATCTCGAGCCAACCACAAAGTCCCTCAGTTCTGTTCCAGGCTTCAGGCCCACGGCAGACTGGCATCGGATGCCTTCCTCCTGGACTGGGGGGAGGGTCTGCTGTATGCTTATCCTCCCATACCTCTGGTGGGGAAGACTTTGTTGAAACTCAAGCAAGACCGAGGCACCATGATTCTGATTGCTCCTTTTTGGCCGCGTCAGATCTGGTTCCCTCTTCTTCTGGAGTTGTCCTCCGAAGAACCGTGGAGATTGGAGTGTTTTCCGACCCTCATCACACAGGACGAAGGGGCGCTTCTGCATCCCAACCTCCGGTCCCTGGCTCTCACGGCCTGGATGTTGAGAGCGTAGACTTTGCCTCTTTGGGTCTGTCAGAGGGTGTCTCCCGCATCTTGCTTGCTTCCAGGAAAGATTCCACTAAGAGGAGTTACTTCTTTCTATGGAGGAGGTTTGCCGTCTAGTGTGACAGCAAGGCCCTAGATCCTCGCTCTTGTCCTATACAGACCCTGCTTGAATACCTTCTGCACTTGTCTGAGTCTGGTCTCAAGACCAACTCTGAAAGGGTTCACCTTAGTGCAATCAGTGCATACCATTACCGTGTGGAAGGTAAGCCGATCTCAGGACAGCCTTTAGTTGTTCGCTTCATGAGAGGTTTGCTTTTGTCAAAGCCCCCTGTCAAGCCTCCTACAGTGTCATGGGATCTCAATGTCGTTCTCACCCAGCTGATGAAACCTCCTTTTGAGCCACTGAATTCCTGCCATCTGAAGTACTTGACCTGGAAGGTCATTTTCTTGGTGGCAGTTACTTCAGCTCGTAGAGTCAGTGAGCTTCAGGCCCTGGTAGCCCAGGCCCCTTACACCAAATTTCATCATAACAGAGTAGTCCTCCGCACTCACCCTAAGTTCTTGCCAAAGGTTGTGACGGAGTTCCATCTGAACCAGTCAATTGTCTTGCCAACATTCTTTCCCCGTCCTCATTCCTGCCCTGCTGAACGTCAGCTGCACACATTGGACTGCAAGAGAGTATTGGCCTTCTATCTGGAGCGGACACAGCCCAACAGACAGTCCGCCCAATTGTTTGTTTTTTTTTATCCCAACAGGAGGGGAGTGGCTGTGGGGAAACGCACCATATCCAATTGGCTAGCAGATTGCATTTCCTTCACTTACGCCCAGGCTGGGCTGGCTCTTGAGGGTCATGTCACGGCTCATAATGTTAGAGCCATGGCAGCATCGGTAGCCCACTTGAAGTCAGCCACTATTGAAGAGATTTGCAAAGCTGCGACGTGGTCATCTGTCCACACGTTCACATCTCATTACTGCCTGCAGCAGGATACCCGACGCGACAGTCGGTTCGGGCAGTCAGTGCTTCAGAATCTGTTCGGGGTTTAGAATCCAACTCCACCCCCCTAGGCCCATGTTTGTTCTGTTCCAGGCTGCACTCTCAGTTAGTTGGTAAATTTTTTAGGTCAATCTCAGTTATGTCCTCGCCGTTGCGAGGCCCAATTGACCATGGTTGTTGTTTTGAGTGAGCCTGGGGGCTAGGGATACCCCATCAGTGAGAACAAGCAGCCTGCTTGTCCTCGGAGAAAGCGAATGCTACATACCTGTAGAAGGTATTCTCCGAGGATAGCAGGCTGATTGTTCTCACAAACCCGCCCGCCTCCCCTTTGGAGTTGTGTCTTCCCTTCTCTTTGTCTTGCTACATATGAGACTGGCCGGCACGAGCCGGTTCGGGCGGGAAGACGGCCGCGCATGCGCGGCGCGCGAGGACTAGCAAAGGACTTTGCTAGAAAGTGTTCCGATTGGAGGGGCTGCCGTGGATGTCACCCATCAGTGAGAACAATCAGCCTGCTGTCCTCGGAGAATACCTTCTACAGGTATGTAGCATTCGCTTTATCCGAATGTCCAGTTTTCCAGACTGCTTTTGTTCTTTATTTTTTAAAATTTTAATCATAATTTCTGTATTATAGTTATATTTTGGCTGATATACAGTAAAAAAAAAAAAAAAGTATACCATCACAAATAGTTTGATATTTTTTCCATTTATTATTGAAAACAAAAAATAGTGCTCAACATGTAATGATCAAAGTGTGTGCCCTTTTCAAAAAGGAATGTCCAATTATCTGGAATACTCTCTGCAGAGGCTAGTCCAGATAATCTGCTTCCTACTGTATTGTAGAGGATGGAATCATTGAAGGCAGGCATTTAATGATCAAGAATGTCACCCTGGTTAAGTTATGCATTCTGGAGTACAGTAATAGCACTATTGAATATACTGTACTTGTTCTGGGAATATATTGATTTTTTTAGTTGTCACTGGATGATAGTGTACTATCTTTCATGGACATTATATTCAGCTGGAAGTGTGGAGCATTCATGGACATTATATTCAGCTTGAAGAGTTGAGCATTCAAAACAAAGTGTGAGATCCTTTGGGGCTGGCTTGATTACGCATTTTGCCTGGCCAAGGACATTACAAATCAGTTATTTTATATTATAGTGTATTCCTGCTCTTTTGGGGCTGCAGTTCCATTTCAAATTAATTTCGATATCCTGGTATCATGATTCTTCATTTGCAGCAACCCACAGATTTTTTTTCTCTCCTTTGTGCCCCTAATCCTCATACCTAGTCTGTTCATTGTAGTGACCTTCCTTCGGCCAGGGGTTGTGCATTACGACTCTTTATGGAACCCTGCAATCATGGGTGCTGAATCCAAACACTAGGTGCCACCATTAAGCAGTGACCTTGATTCCCTCTTCTCATGAACAATATCTCTCTAGCATATATAACTAACCTGGGGAGCGGAAATTCTTTCGTCCTCACCAGACCAGTCCAGAACTTGTGGGTTGTGCCTGTTGACCAGCAGATGGAAACAGAAAAAAAGCTTAGTGAACCCTACCCTATAAGGTCACCCTGCAGCCTGAATTCTCCAGTATTTCTTCCTATCTCAGATTTAAAACAGAAATCTTTCTGAAATCTCTTATCTTTTTTTTTTTTTGGGGTGTTTTATAAGTGGCAGCAACAAAAAAAACAGCTTGTGGAGATGGGTTGAGGGAATTTCTGCGGGAATGTCCATCTCTTGTTATGGCCAGTTGCTTCCGATTTGCACCTGTGGCTGTGAGCCCCAAGAACCATGGGAACGATTAAGGATAGCATTGCGCTCAGATGCTTAATGTCATAGGTGTTTGTTTCAGTTCTAGCATAGAAGCACTGACAGAATGAGTAAAACAGTGTTCCTGATGTGGGTGGAGGAGCATGTTAGGGTAGTCCTGTGAGGACTTTGTTTCACATTTGGTTTGCGTTGGGAGCCCAGCAGCTCCCTCAGAGAGGAGGTAGGAACAGCAGCCATTAGGCCCCCTCATTTTCCTGAGGCAGCCTCTTGATTAGTGCCTGCAACATCTGGTAACTTGTAGTGTCTGAGAGACATTTCATCTATGAGAGCTTCCTTATCTGGCCTTGGGACATCTCAGCAGCTCCCTAGGAGTGGGAAAATGCCTTTTCTCTTAAATTTATTTTACTTCTGCATAAGGGTTTTTGTTTGGTTTGTTTTTGTTTTTTGTTTTTTACTGAAGGGGAACCAGAGATCTTGGGAGCAGGTTTTAAAGGTCCTCCTCTGACCACCAATGGAGACCAGATCAGCAAAAAAGGCTATGCTTGGAGGCCCTGGATGATTGGGACTCTTCCTTGTCTCAGTTGGAGCACATTGTATCTTACACCACCAGGAGTACTCCTATTTTGGATCAGTTGGAAGAGAGAGAACTTCCGCAAAGAGATGAAAATAACTTCTCTGTAGTCCACCGCCTCCTGAAAGGAAGAATTGGCAGTAGGTGTTGCAGAATCTCTGGATGCATTCAGTATCCTGATCCTCCAGTCTAGTGGGTAACCCTTGTAAAGGAACCTATTTTGGTGGGTATTAGGAAACATTTCTGGTGCGTCCCATGGTTCAGGCCCTAATAACTGCCTTAATAACCGTCACAGTTGTTTCACTCCTGAAGCAGAGTGGTACAACTATGACTAAGCTCTACTCTTTAGTCCAGGAAGAGAGAGAGAAGTTGTAACAAGTGAAAATGGATGCTTATGTAACAGTGTTACAAAGAAGATGCCGATTCCTGTCAAAGATGTTACGGCTCTTAAAAATCCTAAGTTAGTCTGTACTGAAGCAGTTTGATGTTTCCACTCTTAGTCTTGGGCAGTCTTATATAGTGCTTATTTCTCAAGGTCTTGCCTTTGCTGAGTTCAGCATGACCATGGCCTTGCAGGGAGAAGTCTGCTGGACCTTCTGCCAAGGCAATGCATCTGGAAACAAGCCTCGCTTATCTCATGCTTTATATGATCTTTATTTTGTTTACTTGCATTGGCTATACCACCTTTGCTAACTTGCAGATCAAAGTGGTTTACAAAGCCAAATCAATAAAACAGAAAAAGAAAGAAACTGCAAAAATGACAGGAAAGAATACTCGCACAAGCAGCAGACATGCTAACCTAATATTATATGACAAATAACAAAGGAAAGCTAGAAGCAAGGCAGAGAAAAGGAGGGGGGAGGTAAAGGGGACAATAGAAAAAGAACTAATAAAATTTAATAAAAACAGTAAGAACAGTGCATCCCAGTGATAGGAGAAACTGTGACTAATTTAGGTAGATCCAAAGGCCTGTTGAAACGGCCAAGTTTTCAGAGCTGTTTTTAAAAGGATAATTCTGCTCGGATGAGCAAGGGCAAAGAATTCCACAGAAAAGGTGCATCAAAAAAAGACAGTGTTTGGTTGTTTCCAGTTGAGCTTGTTTGGACCAGGCGGCACTAAATAGTGATCATTAATAAAACACAGTGAATGAGGTGGTGGGTACGAGATTGTGAGCGAAGTGGTAGACCGTTTATTCTAACTGCCTTAAATGCAAGCATAATAGTTTTTTATGTATTATTTACTGTTTGATTGGGAGCTCATGATGGGCTTGAAGCAGTGGGGTAACATGATCATATCGTTCGGCATGATAGAGGAGTCTGATATAAGAACATCTCAAGAAATTGGTGGTGGTTTGTCTCTGCCAGACATTTTCTGTGGCTAAATATTTGGTCAGCCAATACAGCTTTCAAGACAAAAATTAGGAGGGTTGGTCAGAGTTGCTCTTTCGGGAAAGTCTAGAGATATTGGTGAAGGATTTGGGGGAGTTTAGGCTTCAAAGATTGCCTGAGGACAAGACTAAGTCGTCTTCTGTAGGTCTTCCAGCAGAGCTAGATTTTGGGACATGAGGTGATAAGAGTGACTATGATTCTTTTTAGTGTTTTTATTTCAAAGCTATCAGCCCTCCTTTCAAAGTGACAGAACAGGAAATGCTCAAGTAGAGAAAACACAGGTGCTTCTCACTCAACCCAGTGAGGAGCTGTGGATTTATATTGTGATCTTTCAGATAAGTAGCTGCCTTTCCAAGTTTCTTGGAGAATGGGCCCAGATCATATCTGACCAGTGAGTCTTGGACATTATCTCACAAGGTTACACACTGGAGTTTTCCTACCCACTCACAGATTCTTTTATATGGTCTCCTTGTGCCCTAGACAATATAAGTTACACTGGAAAATCTCTTAGACTTAGGAACAGTAGTTCTTATTCCAGAGGTGGGAACTATGAGCTAAATGGAATACCTGCCTATTCCTGTCCCAAGTAAGAGGGAGTTTTTTTTTCCCCATGAATTCTTATTGATTTTATTGCAAAGTACAAAGATTTGTTGCAGATAACAAATTTATAAAATATAAAGAACAATAACGGTATAAAAATTTATGTTCAGAGGCAAATTTAATCATAGACAAGGATGAAAGAATCATTGCAGTAGCAGTGTGATTAATGGTTAACTTAAGATCAGAGCATTGTAAGTAAGCATCTAGTGGATACTAGGTTAAATGGTTTTTCATAGTCATACCCAATATTTCAGCCATGGCCAACTCCAATTTGTGATGCTGTAACACTGATTGCTTCAAGGAGGTCAAAAAATGCACTTGGAGCTCTTACTTTTAGTACAGAAATCTTGCAGTCAGTGATTGCAGGGGTCCAAAGAGGGGAATTCTTTAGACCCGAGAGGCCTGTCTGCACATTCATATGTAGCCGCCTCATCAGCACTTCTTGAGGTTCACAATTCTGGGGTAGCACTTCCAGTTTCAAGCTGTGCCCTTTGGCTTTGCTATTGTTCCTAGGACTTTTTCCAAGGTAATGGTAGTCATGGCAGCTGTTCTTAATCAGGAAGGAGTCAGAAGTTCATACCTGCTTGGACGATTGGTTTGTTCATGCCAGTACGCATTGCGAGGTTGTGCAGGTATCGGAATGGATGAAGCAAGTGCTCTAATCCCAGGCTGGATGATCAGTTCTGACAAAAGCATGCTCATTCCATTTTAGCCCAAGGATGGCAGTGTCTTCTTCCCAAGACAGAGGATGCTGTCAAGCTGCAGTCTCAGGTTGGTCGCCTCCTTGCCTTACAGACACCTTAGACTTGGAACTACATGCAGGAGTTGGCCTCAGTAGCAGTGACCGTAGAGGTAGTTACATGGGTTCAAATTCATATTCATCCTCTTCAAAAGTCACTGCTCATCCATTGGTCCCCTTGGTCACAGAGCTACTAGTGTCTATTTCCTTGAAAGTGGAGGTGTGTGCGGGGATAGGGAAAATGGTAAATTTGTGGTACGCTGGCCACCATTGGTTGTGGTCGTACACGAAGGTGTTTGAGAGACCTAGAAGGCAGCCAGGAAAGCTAGTAAATAACACGACCTGAGCTAAGTACTACTTTGATTTTTATGGAATGAAATATAAAAGAGTAAACATTTAAAAAAATAAGTTATTTCAGTAGAGGTTTTTTGGCCTATGATGATGAAGCCCAGCCCATGAAGCTTAAATATAATAAAGCTGGGGGCTTCTCCAGGCCTTTTCCTCTTAAGCTGATTGTACCCAGAAGTTTGGGTGACGTTTTGCCCGATTAAACATTGGTTGGACAAAGTAAACTATTGAAGATCTCCCTCTGTTTAAAGTATATGTTGAAACTTGTGGAACTCCATGGGAATAGGAACAAAAACATCATTACTACTGTGGGGATGGATCAAAAGTGAATGGGGATGGGAGGTGATGGGGGACCAGATTATGTCCCTGTGCACACCTTGACTCAAACTTGATACCAACATCTCAGCTAAAAAAAAAAAAATGAGGAGCTCAACTTGATTAAAACTGGTGCATGTGTTCAGCAATTTTGGCAATGTGTAAGATCACTGATAAACTGGTGAGAATATTTTGTCGATTTTGTTTTCAAGCATTTTGGCAGATATAATCTCCACTGATCTACTCTCATCTATGTGACTGATTAATACAGCTAATATGAAAGCAGCATTTCGAGGTGAGGTGTGGGTAGATTGCGCAGGTCATAATCTTAATCTCATATTTTCTCATGGACTTCAGCCATCAAAAACTGAAGTTGATCTGAATGACCTCCCCAGTGAGGAGGTGGTTACATTCACTAAACGAACAAAAGTCAACAGTTCTATTAACATTGAAATCTGTTGTGGAGAATATGGAGGAGCTGCATGCAATTGTCACTGAACCAGGTGCAAACAAGCTGTTCTTGGCCAAATTGTGCACAATTGATGACTCTGCCAGTAGAAGTTGTGGTGTTGAAATCATTTGACAGGGCTACAAAAGAACTGTTGACAGGTACTAAGCTTCCACTACATCTAGTGGTCCTAACAAAATATTAGTTGACAAGAGCATCTGACAATTGCAAGCTCAGCCAGCCATGTGAAAGCATTCTTGGAGAATCATCTTGCAGATCGCATGGATAAATACTTTACAGTCAGAACCAGCTCAAGGCACAGACCAAGTGGGAAACTGGCTTAGGACACCTTTCTAACCCTCCCCCCCTGCAGCTACCAAAACCTTCATCCTTGGGTCTGACAACCCCCTCCCCCCTCCCCCCCCCCCCAGGTGTCTACCTTTAAATGTGGTTGCTCTCAAGCACCAACAGCAGTCCACCTAATGTTACCTACACCAGCTCCAGTGTGTTCTCTCTGCCACGTCCCTGCAGAAATGGAAAGATCAAAGTGGGGTGGGGGGGGGGGGGGGTGGTAGTGCATACCGAGGGGAGGGAGGCCCAGGTTGCCAAACCAGAATTTGGCTCAGGATGCTACAGTCCATTGAGCTGGCCCTGTTTATATTTGGACACACTTGGTAGCAACATTGCTAGATCTAAGACTGAAGGGTCATTTTAGATCTGATGATAGTCAAAGGGCGGAACAGTGCCATAAACAGACTGTTAACACTGACAGCAGATCAAACTGTAGTCGAGGTGCAGCCAACAAAACATCCAAAATAAGAGCAATTGGAGGCAGACTTTTTTTTTTTTTTTTTTTCAAGAGGCAGGAAAGAGCTTTAGTGATTGATGAAGTGGATACATACATAATAAGCTTGGACAAAGAATTCTGCTCATCTCTTACTATCTACTGCCAACAGAGGTCCCATGTATGGCCGAAACTGACCCGTGTTGCCTGAACATTTTTGTTTTTCAGTTGCAGGGCGAACAATTGAGGAATGTAGAACAGAACTCTGGCTCTATAAATGTTTTATTATTTTTACATAGTTTGAAATGATTGTTTTCTTGCAAGCCATGTTAATAAAAATGTTTTCTTGCATATTTAACAGAGTACTGTTTATTTTGTGTCAAATTTTAACAAGTTATTGGACACATTTTATGTGGTGGTTTGAATTTACAATATCTTTTAAGTGCATGTTGAGTGTGAGGATGGTGAGGGGACAGTAACAATAGGATGGTGTGGGGACAGGTGGGAATGGGGACCAGATTACGTCCCCATGCACACCTCTGCTTGGAAGTCAGAGATGAAAAGGAGTATGAAGTGGTGGCTTCAATCCCACAACCTGCTCAAAGGACATGGAGCCTTCCAGCTTGGTTAGCGGCAACAAAGGATGCCAGCCTATTTGGTTGGTGAGCCCATTGCCAGAATTGGGTAACTCAAGGTTGGTGGACACTGTCCAAAGCATATTGGTCTATCAGTTGTCTGGCAGTCGGGGCAATACAGAAAACCTTGCTGTCCTTTGTGGAGCTAGTGAGTGGCAGAACAATGTGCTTTCCGACTGTGGTGGCTGTGGCATACATCAATAAACAAGGAGATACAAAGAGTGCATCAGTAGCCCAGGAATCATGGTGGTTGCTTCTCTGGACAGAGCAGTATCTTGATCTTTCAGCTGCTCACATTGTTGGAGTTCAGAATGTTTAAGTGGATTTTTTAAGCAGGCACTTCCGAGTTCCAGGAGAATGGGAGTTATTAGAGCCAGTATTCAATCTCATAAGGAGTCAACGGGGGTGACACCGCATAGTTCTGATAGCATTAAAGGCCTACATGAAGATGCCTCGGTTCTTCAGTTATCAGAAGGAACATGGTTCTGAAGGCCTAGAACCATTGGTGCAGGCTTGGCCATAGAAGAGTCTCCATTGTCTTTCCTCCATGACTGACTGCTTCTCAGCCCAGATGAATGGTCCTAGTAGCTCAGACAAGCCCAGAAAGCCTTGGTATGTGGATTTTGTTCATCTCAGGATAGACTCTCCTGGAGGAGTAGCCTAATGGTTAGTTCAATGGCCTGGGAACCTGGGGAACTAGGTTTGATTCCCACTGCAGCAACTTATGACTCTGGGCAGGTCACTTAACCTCCCCCCCCCCCCCCCCCCCCCAATTGCTCCAGATACAGAAAAATAAGTACCTGTTTATAATATATAAATCACTTTGATTATAACCATAGAGAGGCTGTATATCAACTCCCATTCCCCTTCCCCTTCCCCATCATGGGTCCTGAGAAAGCCAGAAGGATAGAGACTTATAATTTAAGGGCCAGTAGTGATGGAATTTCTGGCTTCCTTTTTATCTTATGGCTTGACTGTTGAGCTGTCACACCAAAGGCATAGGGTTTATTTGGATAAAGTTAATTTCTACCTTGCTTCAGGCCCAGAAGCATTCAGCCTTGCTGGCCTATGTGAGAGTTGAGTGTTTTCAAGGTTGGTGTTTGAGCAGAGCATCACCTCCCTTATGGGCTTCTATTGCTCACTTTTTGGCATTCTTTCTGAAAGGTCACAACAAGAGTTTAGCAGTGGAGTCCTTGAAAGTTCAGGTAGTAGCTCTTGCATCCTTTCAGGGTCATTTTTAGGGGTGATGTCTTTAGTTCAAAGCAAGCAATGCAGGTCAGGCCTCCTTTCTGGTCCTTTTGTCCAAGGAGTTTGAATCTGGTTCTTAAGGCTTTGGGCTGAATGCCGTTCAAATGCCTAAAAAAGGCAACTTTTTTAAGATCTCGCCTTAAAGACCAGTTTTCCTTCTAGCAGTTTTTTTGGCTTGCGGGAATCCCTTCCTAATGTTTAAGAAAGTCAGGGTTTCAATTCATGTGGTTTCATTCTCTTTCTTCCGAAAGTAGTCTCTCTATTTCACTTAATAGGTTTCTTGGTCTTTGTTAAGAGAGGATTATGAAGCTGACTTTAAAGACTTTGCAGTACTTGGATTTTCTTCAGGTACTCGTACATTACTTAGAAGTGACAAATGAGTTTTGGAGATAGGACAGAGTTTATCCTTTTTTTGCTGATCATGGTGGCTCAAGGAAATGATTTCTTCTGTTTATATTCTAGCAAGTAAGCAGGTCCTTCAGTGTTTGAGAGCACTTTCTACTAAGAGCATACAGTGTCGCTGGAATGTATTTGTAGAGTGGCAATTTGGTCTTCACCTTGTACAATAGGATACATGTGGCTGCAAAAGCTGACTCTTGGCATTTGGGGGTCAAAGTGCAAAGGGCAGGGGTAGCTGAATCTCATCTATCTTGAGTAATGCTTTGCTATGTCCCACCTGGTCTGGTGAGAACAATAAAGGAGAGATTTAGTTCTTACCTGTTAACTTTTTAAAACATTTCCTTGAGTTCCACCAGACTAACTCAGTTTCCTTTCCTCTCCTTTTTTGTTATAAGTTGCTTACAGATTTATTTATTTGAAAAACAGAAATAGTAAGAAAACAGCAAAGATAAAGACTGTATTTGGGACTGGGCCGGTGTTAAACATGCAGGGGGCCGGGGTAGAAACTGGGAAAGGGCCCCCAAAGCCTGTCTGCAAGCTGTATCTCCTTCAGATTGAGGTAGATTGGAGCCCCCTGTGGCATGGGGGCCCAGAGCAACTGCCCTATTTGCCACCCCCTAATGCTGGCCCTGGTTCTGGGGGAAGTAGTGGAGACAAAAACAGTAACAGAATTAGAAAAAATGTGTGGAATAAACCTAAAGGATCCCTATACGAAAAGAGGATAGGAAAAAATTACCAAAACGTAACGGTGCTTGAATGGCAACTTCAGTTGGGAAGTAAGAGAGTGCTGGGCAGACATCTATGGTCTGCATCCTGAAAATGGCAAGGACAGCTCAAGAACGTATGCGTATTTTATATCGCATTCATATCATATACCAATGAATGTATCTCAGGTTGATAGTAAAATGTTGTCATTTTGCAACACTGGTTTACTCAAGTATTGATAATTAATATGAATATGCTGAAACCAATATTATAAAACCATTCTTCCAAGGTTGTATCAGATTTAACTTCCTGTGTATAGTTCGCACTGTGGCAAATTGCTGACTGCCATGTTTGTGTTACCAGTGTTTGATCAGGGAGGAATGTGGCCTTAGAGTGGCGGGTGCATCTCTGGCTGCCTTTTTGGGCAGACTGGATGGACCATTCGGGTTTTTATTTGCTGTCATTTACTGCATTACAATACATTTTGAGGATGTAAGGAAGGAGAAAGTTCATTTGGATTAACAAATGGGATACCATTACTATTTCTTCTTTTTTAATAAAAACAATGGAGAGCTCAGGCTGCAGTGGACCCTTTTAAGGTAGGGTTCACAATGCTTTGTTCTCTGTCTCCATTTTATGGTCGACAGATGCAACAGCAGGTTCTGGACTGGTCTGGTGGGACTCAAGGAAAGAAAATTAGCAGGTAATAACTAATTTCTCCTGACTCTGGAATTGAGTCGGGGTCTTTCCACATGAGTGTACTTCGTACATTGCTCTGCTGTTGAGCCAATGGATTGGTCAAGCAACTGGTAACTTCAAGCCATTATAAAATCCCATTTGCTGTAAACTTTTGATGGTATAACAGTCTGTCAGCAAAATGTGAGAGCATTTTGTTTTTATTGGTTACTTTTGTTTGTTGTGGTTTCTTCATGGTGTACTGGGATTTGGTTATTTTGTAGGCTCATCCTTTCTTCAGACACATAAACTGGGAAGAGCTTTTAGCTCGGAAGGTTGAACCTCCCTTTAAACCATTATTGGTGAGTAAGCAAACCAGCACTCTTAACATTTGATACATCTCTTGCAATTGTAATGAAGAACCAGAAGCTTGATGTAAATAATTGAAACTGGGATAGAGCTGAACAGCTCATTTTGCTTTTTGGAATATTCATTGTTATTTCAAAAGTGTAAAGGCCTGGTTATTTTAGAAGCCCTATTTGTGATTTACACATGCATATCGAATAATTGTAGAAAACCTGATATTTAGAAGGCTGGGATTTACATGTGAAAATCATAAATACTTGAAATTGGTAAGAAGCCATGGTTTGGGTTTGATTAGGGCAGGATTAGGAAGGGGTAGGGCGTGGCCAAAATATATACATGTATTCCCCCATTTCAGAAAGGGAATGCACATTTTAAGAGCACCAAGATCAGCTTTGGAATGTACACTTGTTCTCAGCATTTCTAGGTTTTATAAAAGTGCTCACTTAGCCAACTTAAGTGTCGGCACTTACACATGTAAGTTTGATATTTCAGGACATAAACGTCTGTTGTGTGACAGTTACAAAATGCACATCCATTCCTGCGTGTATTAAAAAAACAACACAAAAACAAGCAAACAAAATTCCAATTTGTACATTCTTTCATGAGTAAAGTGGTGTGTTAGTCCACTTTTAAAGGTAATAAATAGAAATAAATCAAAGCATAGAAAAGAAAATAAGATGATACATTCTTTGTGTAGATGGCATAGCTGCATGAGATAAATTCCTAAAAACATCTACTCTGGACCACCAATACTCACCGGAAACCATTACAAAATTGATCAGATTCACTCTAACTCACTATTTCCGTTTTAACAATATCTGTCTGCAAATTATGGGCACTGCTGTGGGCACCAGGATGTGACCCCCAAATGCTAACCTTTTCATGGCAGAACTGGAAGAGATGTTTTTGAATACATATCAGACTAAACCCTTAAAATACTACTGTTATATTGATAACACTTTTCATGATTTGGACTGTGGGAGAAGAGACTTGCAAACTATTTTACAGTTCCTTCAATACATACCATCCTACAATCAAACTGAAAATTGACTACTCCCCAGAAAGTCAACTTACACCACAGTTTCCATCAGCAATGGCTATATACATACATTGATATACAGGAAACCTATGGACAAATGCAGCTATCTCCACAGCTCCAGCTTCCACCCTTCACATACAAAAAATTCAGTTATACACAGCCAAGCCACATGATACCACCATATCTGCTCTGACCCAAAAGACTGAGAGAAACACCTCAAAATCCTGACTGAATCCCAACCCCAAAATAATCTCCAAGAATATTGCTTCTTCCCTTAAAATACCTAGAGAAAACCTACTGTAGTACATAGAGAAGAGAGCCATAGAGAGAATCCCCCTTGTAATGGCATACAATCTAAAGCTAGAAAAATTGAAAAGAATCATGAAAGATCCTACAGCCACTACTCCATGAGGATAAATTACTGAGAGATTCCCAGCCCCACCCAGTGCTGGCCTTTCAACAGCCACCTAATTTGAAACAGAAATTAGTGAAAAGGAAAATCCAAATACAAGCTCAAAAAGAAGAGAATGGTACGTGCCCGTACAATATACCTAGCTGCAAACCGTACCAACTCATCTCACAGGATCCTCAAATCACTCTCATTGGAAAAGTCAGCATAAGGGGATCCTTCACATGCTCGTCCTCAAATTTGGTATATATCATTCAGCGCAAAAAGCATGAAGATAAAACAAGCCAGATGCTAAAGACTAGGCTCAGTTTACACAGACGCAATATTAAACATCCCAGTGCCAACTAGGATGTCACCTCTGTGGAGCAGCACTTTCCAAACCAGAACACTGCATCAGTGATCTTGTGGTAAGAATACTAAAAGGAAATTTTAAGACAATCCAGGAACGTAAGACCTTTGAAGTCAAAATGATAAATATTTTGACACCCACCAGACAGAACTTGATCTGGGCTTTCTATCTCACTATAAACCATAAAATTCTACTGCTTTGTCACTCTCACCAGCCACCCAGCTCTCCCTGTTTCTCACCTACCATATCCCACCCTATTCCTATGAGACTGTCATTGGAATGCTTTTGTGTTTCACTTACATATTCTAATATTTGTCAACATTTGCTCATTTCTGATCTGAAGAAGGGTTACCTTCGGAAGCTAATCCAAAATGTATTAAGTTAGTCCAATAAAAAAGGTATCATCTTATTTTCTTTTCTATGTTTTGATTTGATTTCTATTTATTGCATTCTTTCTAAAATCTGCGTTCACATCTCCTGAGCATATCACTGGGTAGATGTTACTAGCAGTAACTTGACAGCCCTGCAAACCTTGGGGAGCTCCTTGAATTGTATACCAGTATCCTTTAAAACAAAATAAAACCCCATACATTTTATTTATTTAGCTGAGTGCTACAAAGGGTTTGCAGACCACAGTGGAACACATGGTTTTCCATTCCTGTATTTAGGAGAAAATATGTAGTACAGAATTGTATACCAGTCTCCTTTTAAAACAAAACAAAAAACACATACATTTTTATTTAGTTGAGTGCTGCACAGGAGTACTGATTATGTATAAAGGGTTTGCAGACCACTATGGAGAAAATACATAGTACATCTGGACTTATATTTAAGAGGCACATAGTATGAAGGATGTTCCTTAACAATACGTTGATCTCTGTATAATAAATCTTAGTGATTACAAACCCAGGCATAGTCTCTCATGGTCCCTTTATTACATGTAGAAATCATATCGGTCCACTTCACAGCAAAACTAATTTAACTACCAACTTTTTTTAAAAGACCATATATATTTTTTTAATGCTTTTATGCTACAATATGGAAAAAGTTTAAAAAAAAATTATTGATTGCCTTTTTAGCCTTGATTCTTGTCCCTTTCCCCTGCTATTAACCCTTCAACAACAGTATTTCTAGGGTCATCACAGGCAGCAGCCAGATTGCAGTGGTCCTGTGGGCTTCCCCTAAAACTGAGCTCTGCCAAAGGACCCAGGCTTTACTACTAAGCTGTCTGTACTAGAATACCTTAACTTAATTTTGTTTTCACAAAGCAATCTGAAGAGGATGTGAGCCAGTTTGACTCGAAGTTTACACGTCAGACGCCCGTCGATAGCCCTGATGACTCAGCTCTTAGTGAAAGTGCCAACCAGGTCTTTGTGGTGAGTGGGTTTAAGGTGTAATCCTTCGTATGCATGCTGTTACCCTAGGGTACACTGTGGCCCCCATGGACCTCAACCCTTGGAGTGGGGGGAAGAGATCAAGTGAGAGAATTGGCGGTGAATGAAACTTTTTCTTTAATTTCAAGAAAGTGGCTGTTTAAAGGAGAAAAATTAAAGACCAAACATCACACCGCAGGGAACTATCCCCCTAACAGACTGACCGCAGACTGCACAGGCTGCTTGGTAACCATCTGTTGGAGACTGAGAACATACAGGCTGGCTATGAAGTGGCACATGTTGTTTATACACTTCTCAGAAATTGTGTTCTCAGTCTCTATCTACTGGTAGGTGAGCATAACCAATGTGTCAGCTGCTAGACTGGTCTGGAGGGTTGACAAGGAATATGCTGTTACTTGCCTATGGTTCTGGAACAGAGTGTTGGAGATATAGTGGATGGAAGGTGGATGCTTTAGAGGATCATTTGATGTCCATATAAAAATTTGTACTTTGCTACCTGTTCTGAGTCATGCAGTGCTAAATGGCAGCCTTTCTAAGCTGTGACTTTATTCAGCTCATCAAGAAATGAGCTCATGGTTATATTTCAGAAACACCATCCTCATTGCTCCTCCTCGTCACTTCTGTTCTCCGAGGACAAGCAGGCTGCTTGTTCTCACGACTGGGTGACGTCCGCGGCAGCCCCCACCAACCGGAAAAAGCTTCGCGGGATGGTCGGCACGCAGGGCACGCCCACCGCGCATGCGCGGCCGTCTTCCCGCCCGTGCGCGACCGCTCCCGCCAGTTCCTTTTTTTCCGCGTCTGGAGAGAGTCGTGTCTTCGCCGCTCTCTCTGTTTTCAGCCGCCGGAGCCGTTCGCGTTTACGCGACTCGTCTAATTTCTATTTAGTTTGTTAGTATTTAGTCACCGCGTGCTCCGGATTTCTTTTTTCAAAAAAAAAAAAAGTAAGGAGCACGCGCTCCCTTTTCCCTCGTTTCTAGCGGGGGGCGTCGCGTTGCGGCCTAGTGGCCGCACGGTCGATTTTCTTTTTCGAGGTGTGATTTCCGCCACCATCGACGACTTTAACTTCGCCGACGCGATTTTTCCGTCGATGTCCTCGAAGGTCCCGAGTGGATTTAAAAAGTGTGGTCGGTGCGGCTGGCCAATCTCGCAGACCGACACCCACGCTTGGTGCCTCCAGTGCCTCGGGCCGGAGCACAATATCAAGTCGTGTTCTCTGTGTCTCGGTCTCCGAAACGGACTCAAGTTGCGAGGCAAGTTCTACGGGACCGTCTTTTTGGAACTTGCGCCGGCCCCTCGACTTCGACCTCGACGGCATCGGTATCGGACGCCCAGGTCCTTCGGGTACCGGTATCGATGCCCGAGAAATCGGCACCGATGGCATCGACCCCAGGAGAACAGGTCCCGTCGGCACGCCGGTCCTCCGGTGAGGGTAGAGGTGAGAGTCCGCGTGGGCAGTCGGGCCCCGGTCACTCCCTCAGCCCGTGGCCCACGGGACCAAACCCTGTCTGACCCGGTTCCTCGAGACCGAGGGGGATCGTCCTCCTCCTCCTCCATACCACCACCGGCACCGGTGACTGGCATCGCAAGAAGACTAAGAAGCACCGTCACCGGTCGCCCTCGATGCATCCGAACATCGGAGAGGAGCCGACGCCGAAGCGTCCGCGTCGGGAGGAGAGGTCCCCGTCGGTTGTGGAGGTACCGACGCGACAGGGTCCCGGCACTTCGGTGCCGTCTCCTGGCCCCCACCAGATCCTGGCACCGACACCTCTACCGGCCCCACCGCCTTTCCCGGCAGCGGGCCTGGACGAGTGCCTCAGAGCCATCCTTCCAGGGATCCTGGAAGGGCTGATGCACCAGGCTGTGCACCCCCGGCGCCGATGACTGTGGCGCCGGCGAGCTCTAGCCCGGCGCCGAGGCCGTCGACACCGCCGCCGCTTGCGGCGCCGGTCTCGACCGCCACGCAGGTGGAGTCGACGTCGATGGAGGGAGCTTCGTCCCCCGCCGGCGCGGGAGTCCACCGCTCGACGACACCGAGGCCTCGGTGCCTCGACGTCGAGCCGGGCCCGGTTCAGGACACAGCTACGTGAGCTTATGTCCGATACCGAGGATGAGGCCTCGTGGGGGGAAGAGGAGGACCCTAGATATTTCTCCTCAGAGGAGTCTACGGGCCTTCCCTCGGACCCCACGCCTTCACCGGAGAGGAAGCTCTCGCCTCCTGAGAGTCTCTCCTTTGCCTCCTTTGTGCGGGATATGTCTATTTGCATTCCCTTCCCCGTGGTCTCTGTGGATGAGCCGAGGGCTGAGATGCTCGAGGTCCTCGACTATCCATCACCACCTAGAGAGTCCTCCACGGTACCGCTGCACAATGTCCTCAAGGAGACACTGCTTCGGAACTGGATGCGACCATTAACTAATCCCACCATTCCCAAGAAAGCAGAGTCCCAGTACAGGATCCACTCTGACCCAGAGTTAATGCGGCCACAATTGCCCCATGACTCGGCGGTCGTGGATTCTGCTCTCAAGAGGGCACGGAGTTCGAGGGATACCGCCTCGGCGCCCCCGGGGCGGGAGTCTCGCACTCTGGACTCGTTTGGGAGGAAGGCCTACCAATCCTCCATGCTCGTGACCCGCATCCAGTCATACCAGCTCTATACGAGCATTCACATGCGGAACAATGTGAAGCAACTGGCGGACCTGGTCGATAAGCTCCCGCCGGAGCAGTCCAGGCCTTATCAGGAGGTGGTCAGGCAGCTGAAGGCGTGCAGAAAGTTCCTGTCCAGGGGTATCTATGACACCTGTGACGTGGCATCTCGTGCTGCGGCCCAAGGTATAGTGATGCGCAGGCTCTCATGGCTGCGTGCCTCTGACCTGGACAACCGCACCCAGCAGAGACTGGCCGACGTCCCTTGCCGGGGGGATAACATTTTTGGTGAGAAGGTCGAGCAGCTGGTGGACCAACTGCATCAGCGGGGAAACCGCCCTCGACAAGCTCTCCCACCGGGCGCCTTCAGCATCCACCTCAGCAGGTGGACGTTTTTCCCGGGCCCGGCAGGCTGCACCCTATTCTTTTGCAAAGCGTAGGTTCAACCAGCCGGCCCGAAGGCCTCGTCAGGCACAGGGACAGCCCCAGCGCACTCGTTCTCGTCAACAGCGTGCGCCTAAGCAGCCCCCTGCGCCTCCACAGCAAAAGCCAGGGACAGGCTTTTGACTGGATCCACGGGAACATAGCCGCCCTCAAAGTGTCCGTACCGGACGATCTGCTGGTCGGGGGGAGGTTAAAATTTTTTCACCAAAGGTGGCCTCTCATAACCTCCGACCAGTGGGTTCTCCAAATAGTGCGGTGCGGATACACCCTGAATTTGGCCTCCCTGCCACCAAATTGTCCTCCGGGAGCTCAATCCTTCAGCTCCCATCACAAGCAGGTACTTGCAGAGGAACTCTCCGCCCTTCTCAGCGCCAATGCGGTCGAGCCCGTACCACCCGGGCAGGAAGGGCAGGGATTCTATTCCAGGTACTTCCTTGTGGAAAAGAAAACAGGGGGGATGCGTCCCATCCTAGACCTGAGAGGCCTGAACAAATTCCTGGTCAAAGAAAAGTTCAGGATGCTTTCCTTGGGCACCCTTCTGCCAATGATTCAGAAAAACGATTGGCTATGTTCCCTGGATTTAAAGGATGCTTACACTCACATCCCGATACTGCCAGCTCACAGACAGTATCTCAGATTCCGCCTGGGCACACGGCACTTTCAGTAATGTGTGCTGCCCTTTGGGCTCGCCTCTGCCCCAAGAGTGTTTACAAAGTGTCTCGTGGTGGTGGCGGCGTATCTACGCAAGCTGGGAGTGCACGTGTTCCCATATCTCGACGATTGGCTGGTCAAGAACACCTCGGAGGCAGGAGCCCTCCGGTCCATGCAGTGCACTACTCAACTCCTGGAGCTGCTGGGGTTTGTGATAAATTACCCAAAGTCCCATCTCCAGCCAACCCAGTCTCTGGAATTCATAGGAGCGCTGCTGATACCCAGACGGCTCAGGCCTTCCTTCCCGAAGCGAGGGCCAACAACCTCCTGTCCCTGGCTTCGCAGACCAGAGCGTCTCAGCAGATCACAGCTCGGCAGATGTTGAGACTTCTGGGTCATATGGCCTCCACAGTTCATGTGACTCCCATGGCTCGTCTTCACATGAGATCTGCTCAATGGACCCTAGCTTCCCAGTGGTTCCAAGCCACCGGGAATCTAGAGGATGTCATCCGCCTCTCCACCAGTTGCCGTACTTCACTGCTCTGGTGGACCATCCGGACCAATTTGACCCTGGGACGTCCATTCCAAATTCCGCAGCCCACGAAAGTGCTGACGACGGATGCATCTCGCCTGGGGTGGGGAGCTCATGTCGATGGGTTCCACACCCAGGGTCTGTGGTCCCTCCAGGAAAAGGATCTGCAGATCAACCTCCTGGAGCTCCGAGTGATCTGGAACGCACTGAAGGCTTTCAGAGATCGGCTGTCCTACCAAATTATTCAAATTCGGACAGACAATCAGGTTGCGATGTATTACACCAACAAGCAGGGGGGCACCGGATCTCGCCCCTTGTGTCAGGAAGCCGTCGGGATGTGGCGTTGGGCCGGCCGGTTCGGCATGCTTCTCCAAGCCACATACCTGGCAGGTGTAAACAACAGTCTGGCCGACAGACTGAGCAGAGTCATGCAACCGCACGAGTGGTCGCTTCATTCCAGAGTGGTACGCAAGATCTTCCGAGAGTGGGGCACCCCCTCGGTGGACCTTTTCGCCTCTCAGACGAACCAACAAGCTGCCTCTGTTCTGTTCCAGACTACAGGCCCACGGCAGACTGGCGTCGGATGCTTTTCTCCTCCATTGGGGGACCGGCCTCCTGTATGCTTATCCTCCCATACCTTTGGTGGGGAAGACCTTACTGAAGCTCAAGCAAGACCACGGCACCATGATTCTGATAGCGCCCTTTGGCCCCGTCAGATCTGGTTCCCTCTTCTTCTGGAGTTGTCCTTAGAAGAACCGTGGAGATTGGAGTGTTTTCCGACTCTCATTTCGCAGAACAACGGAGCGTTGCTGCACCCCAACCTTCAGTCTCTGGCTCTCACGGCCTGGATGTTGAGGGCGTAGACTTTGCTGCGTTGGGTCTGTCTGAGGGTGTCTCCCGTGTCTTGCTTGCCTCTAGAAAGGATTCCACTAAAAAGAGTTACTTTTTCAAGTGGAGGAGGTTTGTCGTTTGGTGTGAGAGCAAGGCCCTAGAACCTCGTTCTTGCCCTGCACAGAACCTGCTTGAGTACCTTCTGCACTTATCGGAGTCTGGCCGAAAGACCAACTCAGTAAGGAATCACCTTAGTGCGATTAGTGCTTACCATTATCGTGTGGAAGGTAAAGCCATCTCTGGAGAGCCTTTAGTCGTTCGATTCATGAGATGCTTGCTTTTGTCAAAGCCCCCTATCAAGCCTCCTACAGTGTCATGGGATCTCAACGTCGTCCTCACCCAGCTGATGAAACCTCCTTTTGAGCCACTGAATACCTGCCATCTGAAGTACTTGACCTGGAAGGTCATTTTCTTGGTGGCAGTTACTTCAGTTCGTAGGGTCAGTGAGCTTCAAGCCCTAGTAGCTCATGCTCCATATACCAAATTTCATTACAACAGAGTAGTGCTCCGCACCCACCCAAAGTTCCTGCCGAAGGTGGTGTCGGAGTTCCATCTTAACCAGTGAATTGTCTTGCCAAACATTCTTCCCCAGGCCGCATACCCGCCCTGCTGAACGTCAGTTGCACACATTGGACTGCAAGAGAGCATTGGCCTTCTACTTGGAGCGGACACAGCCCCACAGACAGTCCGCCCAATTGTTTGTTTCTTTCGACCCTAACAGGCTAGGGGTCGCTGTCGGGAAACCGCACCATCACCAATTGGCTAGCAGATTGCATTTCCTTCACTTACGCCCAGGCTGGGCTGGCTCTTGAGGGTCATGTCACGGCTCATAGTGTTAGAGCCATGGCAGCGTCAGTGGCCCACCTGAAGTCAGCCACTATTGAAGAAATTTGCAAAGCTGCGACGTGGTCATCTGTCCACACATTCACATCACATTACTGCCTCCAGCAGGATACCCGACGCGACAGTCGGTTCGGGCAGTCGGTGCTGCAGAATCTGTTTGGGGTGTAAATCCAACTCCACCCTCCAGGACCCGAATTTATTCTGGTCAGGCTGCACTCTCAGTTAGTTGTTCTTCGTAGGTCATTTCTGTTATACCCTCGCCGTTGCGAGGTTCAATTGACCTGGGTTCTTGTTTTGAGTGAGCCTGAGAGCTAGGGATACCCCAGTCGTGAGAACAAGCAGCCTGCTTGTCCTCAGAGAAAGTGAATGATACATACCTGTAGCAGGTGTTCTCCGAGGACAGCAGGCTGATTGTTCTCACCTACCCTCCCTCCTCCCCTTTGGAGTTGCGTTTTCATCTTTTTGCTAGTCATTCAACTGGCGGGAGCGGTCGCGCACGGGCGGGAAGACGGCCGCGCATTGCGCGGTGGGCGTGCCCTGCGTGCCGACCGTCCGCGAAGCTTTTTCCGGTTGGTGGGGGCTGCCGCGGACGTCACCCAGTCGTGAGAACAATCAGCCTGCTGTCCTCGGAGAACACCTGATACAGGTATGTATCATTCACTATATCCATCCAGATTAGAACCTGAGGAGTTAAATTGATGCATAATATGACTAGATAGTTTTTACCAGAATTTCATATTTAATGTGAGCCATTTGCTTTAACTTCATTCATAATTCTTTTTCTTGTCAGTTTCTGTAAATGCAACAGTACTGACTTAACAAAACAAAACAAAAAAAAAGAGAGGAGAGAGAAAAAAGTGCAGTAGCTTAGTGGTTGAGCAGTGGGCTGAGTACCAGAGAAAACCAGGGTTCACATTCTGCTACTGACATTCCATTTGACCTTGGGCAACTCACTTCACCCTCCCCCAAACAAAAAATAAAATCTAAGAGAGGAAACAAAGAGATGAGACCTGAAAATAGGACTAATTGAGATGAGAAATACTCTTAAGATTCTAGCAAATGGTGCTGGCTTTAAACACATGGAGTGTTAGTATATTTAAAGACCTATTTACTAAAGGACTTTTCCCTTTTTTAATGACTGTGTGTGGGGGGAGGGGGAGAGTGCCAATCACATCTGACCTTCAATGACACAATAACTGTAGGAATCTCTGAAAGCTATTTTCTGCTGGTCTATGGTAGTAAGCCTGTTTCTGATCTTGGTATGTATTAAGAGGGTAACATTTTTTTGTTTGTTTATAAAGTATGTTCTACGTACATGGAAAATGTATACATGTGTAAAAATAGGTGCACTGAAATTTTGGGGAGAGTATTTATATACAAATAGGGGTAATTCTGGGGCCCTATTTTATAAAGGCACATGGGTACCTATTTTGTCATAATTTAATAAGATTTTTTTAAATAAAACCAGTTTATAAAATATATAAGTATGTATTTTTTTTAAGGGTTTTACTTATGTGGCTCCATCTGTTCTTGAAAGTGTAAAGGAGAAGTTTTCATTTGAACCAAAAATCCGCTCACCTCGCAGATTCATTGGCAGCCCACGGACACCTGTCAGGTATTTTACAGCAAGTGCTTTCTACCCAGGGGTCATTAAACTAGTATAAGAAGTAGAAGGAATCTAGAGATCAGTTGGGATCTCTGACACCCAATAGTAATGAAATTGGACAGACTAGATCAGGCTTGCCCAGGCTCAGTCCTCAAGGGTTGCAAATAGGCCATGTTTTCAGGATAGCCCTGATGAATATGCATGAGAAATATTTGCATGCCCACTATACCCATTGTATTCAGATCTCTCTCATACATATTCTTTAGGGTTATCCTGAAAATCTGTGCTCTCGAGGACTGAACTTAAGCTACATCTAGTCCAGGCTTGTTTATCTGTCATTCTATTTGGATTTTATGCCAGTCAGTCAGCCCGAACTATCTAGCCCATCATCCTGTCTAAAGTGGCAAGCAGCAGGTGCTTAAAGGGACTATGTACATGTTCACTCTGTTACACTCTTTGTAGCAACCAGAATTTAGGTATGTATTGAACTTGGGGTAACACCCCAGAGAGGCCTACATGAGCATGACTACATAAAAAGACCAACCATTCATTTCTGAATATGTTTTTGACTGATAATTTTCTTTTGTTTTTAAAGTCCTATCAAGTTCTCCCCTGGGGATTTCTGGGGCCGAGGCCCAGCAGCTGCAGCATCGACTACCCGGCCACACTCTGAGTACCCCATGGAAACGAGTGGGATTGAACATATGGACATAACTGTGAGTGGGGAAGCGTCGGCTCCACTTCCAATCCGGCAACCAAACACAGGGCTGTACAAAAAACAAGCCTATCCTATGATTTCCAAGCGACCAGAACACCTGCGCATGAATCTATGACAGGACAAATTAGTGAGGTTTTTCTTTTTTGTTTTCTTACTGTAAAGACGGAAAAACAAAAAACTGGACCATGAGTGGGGTCAAGATGACGAGGTTTTTTTTTGTTTGTTTTTTCAAAGTATGAACTTTGTCCGTCTTTACACCCAGGGAAATGACTTTTTCAAAGAGTCGTGATGTCATACGACACATGTTAGTTTGGAAAGGAGAGAAAAAAATAGAAGCAAACGAGGAATTTTTTTCTTATAGCAATCAATGGTGCACAAAAGGATTACGCAAAAAGGTATTGCTGTGTATGGAGGCGCATCACCTAATTGATTCCGAACATCAGCACCTCACCTCAAGATTTTTGTCATTTCATCACTTGAGATTGACAGTATTAAAGGAGGATAATATGTTACTGAAAAGTCACATTGGATTGTGTAGGACTGGGGGAGACAAAGCCTTGTGAGGCCAAAGCTTCATTCATATGCAAACGCAAACTGAAATGGCAAAAATAAAATAGTGTTATGGTTAGATTGCCACATCAGAACATTAGCCTCAACTTATCTTTTCCTAAACATATTTTTTTTCTCTTAATTTTTCATTCTCCATTATGGACCTATCCCAAAGGGCTTTTTAAAAAGCTATAGGTTGGTCCAGAAAAACAGATTTCAGAAGCAATTAAATGAATGACTAGCAAATGAGAATCATTGTTATGCATGTATGTGAGTATTGTGGAGGTAGGTTGTAGGGAGAGACACAGTTGGTCTTCCAGTGTTTCCTTATTTTGCAGATGAAGGTTCTAATATCTGTATATTTTGTAAAAGCCAAGAACCCAGCTAAATGCATTGTCTTCAAGCTGTAATGCTAGTGCAGTACCTAATTATTTGCAGTACATAGATCCTATCTCTGTAGTGAGGAACCAGCCTGTGGGTTCTGGAAGACTGCTGATAAACACCGTCTGACTGATGAAATGTTTCCTTGGTGCAAGGGATCGTTATAACCCAGTGGATTCTTGTCTGAGTTAGAGACCATTTATTCCTCAACAACTAATGACTTTTTAAAAATTTTAGCTACACATGCCATTTCCTCCCTATAACCTGTTCCAACAGAAACTTTTTAAGTTCAGCAGAACAAGTAAACTTCTCTCATTTCCTCCCTACAGACAGGGCCTCACCATTATATATAGTAATTGGAGGGCTTTTTATCTCGTGTCTTCCATGATGAGAAGAGAACGTCACAGTCTAGGGAATGTTAAAAGAAAGGAACTCTATGTTTTTGGGGACTTGTTTAATCTGTTTAAATTATGACTACAAAGAATAAGGTTATGGTAATTGTATCTTTTGCCTTAAACAATACTTTCCCATGAACAGTGAAAGGGTTAATGTCTAAAGTGTTTTACTGTAATGCGCTATATATATATATATATATATATATATATATATATATAAAATATAGGAATCACTGTTAGTGCAGCTGTGGGCTCTCACCTTTTTGACTTGTCATAAATTGTATGGCCTTCAGTCTGACAGCTGTAGGGGTTTTATTTTTCTGCTTTTTGTTATAGCTGTTCGGTGTTATCAAAACTTTTGAGCCATAGGATCAAAGCCATAACACTTGCAGTATAGCAACATATTTTCTTTTGTTAAATCAAGAGAAGGGAATGTGACTGGTACAACCATGTATCCAGTCTTCTTTTCAGAATTTGTCTTATTGGCGTGCCAAACAAATTGGGACTATAGGAATTTTGATTCTTCAATTGTTTACAAGTAGTGGGGCAGACAGTCTTAATTAGCTTGCTTTTTTTTCTTTCCCATGTGTAGTTTTGTATTTTTTGTGTGAGATCTGAGCCTATTCAGATCATCCTGGTAGTTAAAAATGAGACATCTAAGTCTCATTTTCCCCAACACACCAGCTGACATCTGTTTTCTTTTCTACAGGCTTTATCTTTTTCAGTACATCAGTCTGGATTGAGGTAGTATCAGTTGATGCGCTTGTGAGCCCTGATTCTACCAATCTGATTTAACTGCCCATGCAACATACTTTGGGGCCTGTCATTTATGTCCAGTATAGCTTGGATGGATTTCTTCCAATGCGTGCAAATGACAAAATGAGTGAATGAGGTACTTGGTTATTAAACAGTGATAATTGCTAATGAAGCTGAAATTGACTTGATTTTCATATAGTGACATCCTTTAGTCTCTTAGTACCTCTCATGACAGTGGCATCTAAGAAGATTACAGCTGTAACTTAATGAATAGTTATTTTGTGGTAGCTGTTCTAACCAATTAACTCGGAAATCCAAGAGCTGGCCTTGAAGTTTCATTTGTGTACAAAGTGACTTAATCACTAGCAGTCAGCTTTAATAGAGTTTTGAATATCATTGTGCTTTGTCATTTTTTTAGAGAAATATTGCAGAGAGCTTGAGCAGGGCAAGCGATTTTAAAAAGGCACTCTTTCAGCAAGAATAGGTCTCTCCATGACCTTGCTGAGAGACCTTTTTTTTTTTTTTGTAGAAGCTTCTAGCTGGTGTCGTCTGTTCTTTATGATCAAAGCTGTATATATATTTTTTTCCTTTGAAGTAGTCAGAAATTAAATAGGATGTGGCCCCGTTTGCTTTGCTTTTTTGTCGTACTTTTAATATTCCCTCCCCCCCCCCCCCCCCCCAACCACCATTTTGCAAATTTTTAGTAACCTAAAATATGGCACACCTTATTTAAAATAACAATTGGTACTTTAAAAAAATGCTCCTTGGGTTAATGGGCTGGCTAGATGGAGGGCCATCTGCAGAATTTTGCATAGCACAGTTAGTACATACAAGAGGGGCTAATCCTACAAAGTTCATGTCTATTTATGTTTGTCAGCTTCCTGCGCTTTCCAGAAGTGTTGTAACATTGCTCCTATGAAATGGAGAGAAAAGCGATACCCTACCATAACTGTGAAAAATTTTGGAGTGTCATTTTGTCGTCACTCATACAGCAAGCACACACTATGCAATATGTTTTTTCCTGTATTTATTTGTAAAAAGGAAAAAAAGCAAACATAGAGCTACAATATATAAATATATTTAGTATCATTATTACTAGATTAATGATCTTATAAGGAGAACTGATCTTCAGTTAATTCTGATTGTTTTGATAAATGCTAGCGAATGGAATGCATTGAATATTAGTGAACAGATTTTTTTTTGCTCATTTTGTTAACGTGTCTTCATTTTTTTCTTTGAAATATTGCAGTTATTGAACCTTTTTATTTTGTATGAGCTGTGTTTTTTTTAAATTATGATGTAATCACTGAAAAAATTTCACTATACTAATTTTGATTTTTATAGGATTTTTTAGGGCCAAGTGGACTCTGCTTTGGTTAACCATGTAAAAAGTATTAACTTGAACCAGGGATTTAAAATTTTGTTTTAAATTACATTCAAACTGTATTAATGATTTATAGACTCTTTTGGTAATCCACAGATTGCAGCTCAACAGTTAGCACTCTGTGCTGGATGTTTGAGGGGTTTGTTCAGGGGTGTTTATTTTATGTGTTTTTTTACCAAAATGTTTTCAAGAGTGTATTTGATATATAGAAAACTTTTTTTTTTTAAATTTGGGATCTGATGTCTTCAGTATTGTTTAGAAACTCAACATTTGATCTGCACATAACTTTTGTCCTGTGCCAAAATGTTGTAGAAAAATATTCATTTGATACTGAAACCAGTACCTTTAAAAATGATTACATTAAGGCAAAAAAAAAAAAAAAAAACCAGTTACTTTCTATTGGAGCTGAAGCAAGAATCTGAATTAATCCTGTTGCTCTGCTTTTTGTCCTTGAAGTATAAAGAGCAGCAGGGTCTGCTGATCAGTGTTTTGCATCAGATTTTTTTTTTTAACTCTTTTTCTGAGGTGTGGAAAAAGAATAGTGAAATTTCTCTATAGCAAAACAATTCTCTGTCTTTTTCAAGGACAATTTGAGGTAGCAAAATATGAAAAAAAAAAAAGTATTGTAATTCCGATGCCATACTACCTTTTACTGAATCCTTTGTCATTAATCCTGCATCTGCTGTCAGTATTTTCTACCATGGTCTATCCCTATTTGCATTGACTGAATTGCTAATATTTAATACCATCTTGTTATAAACTCTTGAACAGAGCCAGTGTTATTTAAAAACATTTCCTCCATAGAAATGTTGAGCTGAGGAGAACGAATCTTGATAGGTGAATTTTGCTTAGTCTATTTATAGATTGGATGGTTTCTTAAATCATGGAAAACTATCAAAACAAATCCAGACAGCCATTGCAAACATATTTCGCATTAGTGACAGTCCAAATGAAACTGAGAGCACAGTGATCAGCACTTCCCACTCAGCTCAATACAGCTGTGAGTAGTGAAGAAAATTTTGCTTCATACCTTTCACAGCTTACCCAAAGCACCACTGCCTTGAAATGTTTCTATTGTGCTTCTTCCGCCCTGGGGGGTTAATTTTGTTTTATTTTTTTGTTGTTAGATTGAGATTGTTCATATCTGCTATGCCAGGTTGGCTTTATGTTCATTTCTGTAAAAATGAAACAAACTACTCGGCTGCCTTAAGAGTGGTGTGAGGGTGAAAGAAGCCCTATTTGCTTGAATCTTGTATTTAGTTTTTACTGTAATATGATATGTACTTGGTTCCTGAATGAATGGCTGTAAATAGCAATTAAATGCAAATTTGAATGAACATTTCTTAGCAAGTTCTTATTTTTGCTTCAGTTTTTCAATTTAGAAATATCCTTATTTATATATGGCTGCATCAAACTGCCCTCCTTAAGCAAGAAAGCTGGATTTTTAGCAGAGCTGCACTTTTATTGAATCAATATAATTTTAGCCAAAGATGAGATGTTATGAGCCCAGAGGTCCTAGTGCCCAATCCCCCCTTTCTCCAGTGGATTCCCATATATGGACAACATCGTCTTTACATATGCCTTTTATTAGTCCATTATAATGTATCACAACTCAAAAAGAGTTTTGTTTTTTCTCCAGGACTAATGCACAGCTAACAGAACTCCTAACAGGAGACTGAAGCACTGTGCCATACTGTACAGTGTTACAAGGTGAAACAAGCAAATTGTGAAATGTATTCTAAAATATCAAAGTATTTTGTGACATTAAGAGCAAAGCTAACATACTATGAACATCTTACTGTTTTTCAACAATTTTCAAATCTACTGCCTTTTCTGAATAATTCAGGGGTCCTTTTACTAAGCTGCAGTAAAAAATAGACTTAGAGCACCCCTTAGCAGGTCTTCCCACGTGCTAAGGCCATTTTTACCACAGCTGTAAAAATGCTTTTTTTCCCTTCTAAATTTTGCATTAATAGCTGTGCGCTAATGTTGCAGTTAGCATGCAGCCATTTCTTTTTAATTACTTGGGTGAGCACTTGTGCCACACATTCTGTAGGCGTAAGGGCTCACGTGGTAAGCTAACCAGTAGCACACAGTAATGCAGATGCGCTAACTGGTAATTATAGGACCACCCATGATCCCTCAAAATTTTGAAAAGTATTTTAGCACACACAGGTTTCTGTTACTGCAGGATGCCAGAGTACCATGGTATTCCATTTTTTCTGTTGCGTTAAGCACGCGTTAGCACCTTGTGCAGCTTTTAGTAAAAGGGCCCCTAAGAAAGGGAACGGTTGCCAGTAATTCAGTCCAGAGAGGACTGAAACTGTTCTTTCATTAATGCTATTGCACGGATCCATTCAACTTACATATTTAAAATATTTGCCTGTGGCTCCTTTCTCCCATTCCTCTGACAAAATTCCTTAAGCGTGGTTCAATTTTTTTTTGTTTTGTTTTTTTAAATTCAGCTATTTGCTTGGCAAAAGCTGACTATTAACAACTGTTTTGGCCATAGGTTCAGTAAGGGCTGGCAACCAAGATTTAGAAATATTTCTGCCTTAAAGATATGGAGGCAACAAACCAAGCTGAACCAACTACCTAGCTTTATAAATTTATTGCCTTTTTAAGTTGGTGTATGTTATTTTGCACAGTTAAAACTACTAAGTTGATTTTTACTTTATTTTCCCTCTTTTACTGCTGATCTTGACATATACAGCATCGCCTAAGACTTGCAGCCTAAATCTAAATTGTTGCTCTTGTGTAGGATTTTATAAGAATACTAGTTAAAAAAAGGCCCGTTTCTGACACAAATGAAACGGGCGCTAGCAAGGTTTTCCTTGGAGTGTGTATGTTTGAGAGCGTGTATGTGAGAGTGACTGTGTGAGAGAAAGTGAATGTGCGAGTGTGTGTGTGTGAAAGAGAGAGAGTGAGTCTGGGTGCGAGTGTGTCTGTGAGAGAGTGTGTGTGTGAGAATGAGTGTGTGCAAGTGCGTATGTGAGACATAGTGTGAGAGAGAGTGTGTTTCACACAGATACAGTGTGTGCGAGAGAGAGAGAGTGTGTGTGAGACACAGACTCTCTGTGAGACTGAGTGTATGAGACCAAGAGAGTGTGTGAGTGACTGTGTGACACATACAGAGTGAATGTGATACAGTGTGAGACATACAGTGTGTGAGAGTGAGAGAGAAAGACATTGACTGTGTGAGAGAGAGTGTGTGTGTGACAGAGATACCTCCCCCTCCCTCTCTCTGGTGTCAGGCCCCCCCTCCCTCTCTCTCTCTGGTGTCTGAGCGTTACTGTGCAGGAAGCTGAGCTCTGGCTGTGCTTCAAGGAACTGACCAATCCTATTTAATAGAATGCACCTCCAACATTCTGAAGCCGAGAAACCTCGTGTGGTTGGTCACTTCTGCTTGTGACGAACCTGGAAATACGTGATGTCAATTCAGGAGATGGATACAGAGAGCAGGAATGCCTCAGCCATGCAGTCAGCTTCAGAATGTTGGAGGTGCGTTTTATTAATAGGATAATATTTTCCATAGAAACATTTTAAGTTGATGGCTACAATTTAGTACCATAACAGGAGGTGAAGGGATAACACTTTTACATTTTGCAATAGCATAGATAGCAGTACAAATGTTTACAACAGAAAGTTTAGCTCTTCCTTTGTATAATTTCTTTCAACCTAGGACCCACAATTTCTGCATTAACTTGTTAAAATCATAAGTAATTAAAAGTATTGAGGTTTGCTAGTTCAACTGTAAAACTGTTGCTTTTTTCATTTTTATTGCTTCTAAGTAATGCATTCTCTTCAATAACAAAAAAAAAACAACAAAAAGGTGCATTTTAAATTCAGTTCAGTGGCTGAGATTGTAAATGGAGAATCACTCAGTAAAGCTGAAGATGCAGAGAACTGCTTCCGTCTTTCCACTTATAAACACACTCGGAAATCACAGTCCTGCAGAGAGGACATGTCTTTTCTCTGTTAAACCACAGCAAGATGCAGTCTTCACAGAAGATGTGCTACAAGAAAAAAAAAATGGTTAGGAATTCTTTTCCCCTGTTCACTGATGTAAATTGGCTGTTTCCACATAGTTAACATTGTGGGCCGTTGTATGCTAAAAGGGTTTCTGTGCTCCTGTGGTAGAAATCAGTGCACAGCATATTAAAATGCATGCTAAAGGGCTGATAGGGCTGTGCACTGAAGTGTACTACGGGGTGCTCAATGCCAGAAACCTACTGCCAGGACTGCCTGGCTGGCATAGAGCCACTGTAATTAGCATTGGCCCCATTTCCTTCCCTTGTGCCCTACTTAAGCACTGTCCCATCCCCCTGAAATGGCCCAACCTGGTTCTCTCTCCCCCCCCCCCCCCCCACACAATATAGGTTTCCCTCCCTCATGACAAAATTGTTTCCCTGGTTTGTAGTGGTACCCCCGCCTAACCTCTCCTGAATTCCCTTTCCAAGCCTTTCCTGGACCCTGAACAAGACAGAAGTGATGCCCACTCATTCCTGCCTTTAGGCCATCTTTTCCAAAATGGTGGCCCCTGCCCCACCCATTCTGGGGATGAACCAGGCAGGGCTAGTTAGCCAGAAGGGAATTCTCTCTTATATGGCAATCTGGCCCCTCCCAGTGCCTATGGTAATGGTGGGGGGGGGGGGGGGGGGGGGGGACGACAAATGGCTTGCAAGAAGCCTTCTATAGCATCACAAGATTCCATCTCCTTAAATGCTGCTAGGCATAGTCGGTAGAATCTGAAGTCACCTTATCTCTTACTTTTAAACTTAGGGCCTAAATTGTTGGTTTGAATAAAGATGATTTTTCTTAAAAGCCATTGTCTGAAGGGCACGGTGGACTGATGGATGTTCTAGCTGATTGACATGGAGTCCTCTCAGTGAACTTGCATCCTTTGAGTAGATTTGAGGGTAGTTGCCACCAGTGTGATGAGCATCATATACATGAGTTCACATGTCTGGTTTAGAAAGCAGTTGAAGGCATTTTTGTTTCATGAGGTCATTTTTTTGGATGATGCTTTTATAACATTTATTTAGATTTTAGTTTTGGGGTTTTTTAAAATATAATTATGGATGCTTACCGCATAGCATTGTTTTTTTAATCAGTATTTTGAAATGAATAAATGTTGATTCAGCTGTAGTTGGGATTGTAACCGCCTAGGTCTTCTTTGCTAGTTAAGGTATATCAAGTTGTAAATAAAATAAATGAATTAGTCCTGAGGTTTTGGAAGTACAGCTCCTTTGGAGCTTGATGGGCTGTTGCCAGTAAAGCAGACTCATACTGGTGCAATGGTTGTCTTCGAAAGGGATTGATACTGGTGCCACTGGAATTTTAAGTGACAGTGTAATGCTCTCATATGTAGTCTTATGGAGCAACCTAGATAACGGTGGCACATGCTTCAGGATTTTGAGGATGGTACAAGCTAGTATCCATTTCGATGTACAAATTTGATGATATGATTTAACTGGGCATATCCCATTTTCTAAAGAGTGCTTTGGCCACCTGATGAGTTGCAGTGTGGGCCCCTAGAAAGTCCATGCCTTGGAAAGACACGAGAGTTGACTCTAGGTTTGGTAGAGTCTGTAATTATTCAGAAAAGGGAGCAATGATTGAGCAAGTTGTAGTGGTTTTGCTAATTAATAGCATGCCCTTAAAATAAGGGAATAAAAAAAGGCCTTTCCTGTATCGATGGACCTCTGCTAGTACCAGACATTTTGTAAATAAGCTGGGTGCCAATGAAAGGCCGAGTGGTAAAACCTGATACTGGTTGAATTTCGGAATAAGGAAAGACTAAGTAAAACCTCTGATCTCTTTCATGGCTCAGTGCTTTGTATAGGGCATTCAATTTCTGACTATAAGGGTTTCTTTGTGAAAGGTTTAGTCCTTTCTGGATTATAGGTACAGAAATACATTTTGTAACCCTGGTTAACTAAATCTGGCTACCTATTTGACAATGATTTTTCAGATGTGTTTGAAGAATAGCCCCCTACTGCAAGACTGTCAAAAACTCAGTATGTTCTTTATGGCTGATGGGACTATAGCAAGCTGATGTTTCTTTTCACACAGTCATAGCTGAAATCTTAAGAGTGTTGGTAGTGTTGCTGCTGTAGAAATTTGAATATCATCTATGAAATAGTGTGCTTGGGTCATGGAAGTTTGAACAAGTGATCTTTAATTGAGCTACCATATTTTTGATTTTATCTCCAAAAAAGATTATTCCCTAGCATGGTGCATCAGCCAGGCAATCATGTATCCTCTCAAAAATCAAAAACCCACAGCTGATATGTTCTGCTAGCATCAACAACTGCAGTCACCTGGGATGCTGTATCATGGATGGAACATAACAGGAAATCCACATTCCTTTAAATCCTGAAGTAAAGGTGCAATCTGAGTACAGAAAATCCTTGGAAAACAATTCATTGGAAGATAATCAACCAGAGTGTGATGGTAGCATATTATTTGAAAGATTGTGCTGCAATTCTCAAATTCAGATGGCATTTGCACCAAGCTGTGTGTCTACTGTAAGGTTTGCAGATGCAGGCTATGTTTGAGGAGGAATCTGTTCCATGGGACTTGTGGCTTTAAGGAACCTCTCTTGTTTCTACCATCGCTCCTCATGTGGAGTAAGATAAGGAAGGGTGGACTATCTCCTGCCCTAGCAGGCTTCAGCCTTCTGTTTTTTTTTGCCCAAGGAATGGTGGTCTTTGTTCCTCTATTACTCTGTGCAGGTGCCTTGTTTAGGCTTATTGTGAAAAGAGGCATAGTGCTGCTGGCACTGAGCTCCATGAATACCCTTCATCTGGTCTGTTTGAGGGCTGGGCTGACATCTGTATTGCCTCTGACCATCACTTAAGTGTTCGGATTTGTTTAGACTTTTTTTTTTTTTGCTTGTGTATTCAGATTAGCTGAGCTGAATAAGACTAGCGGTTTGTGGTTGACTGTGACTGGGGTGGGGAAATGAGAGTAACAGTGAAGTTTTAATAGAGAATGCCTGACTGTATTCAGATAGTTCATGTGCCTGCATTCCCCAGCTGGATATGGAGAAAATTAAGTTCTGTGGCATAAAAGAAAAAAAATACATGTTTTAACTGTTTCCACATCCTAATTCACTTATTCTTGCTGCATTTAAGGTAGTCGATATGGTCTTGTTTTTTCCAGGCCATGGCTCTCTTACCTGTGTAATTTAAATAGGTATGTGCTCTCATTTGGGGGGGAAAAGCAGCAAAAATTTAATCATTCTCCAATCTCTAGATTGTAAATTGAAGTAAGGGAGAAGTGATCCCCAGTTGCTCTACGTGCCTGCTGATCTTTTCCAAAATAGCACCAGTTGTCACAAGGCCAGTGTCGTTTCATTATATAGGTCAACCAAATTCATTAAACAAAAAGCAGCTGATTCTGGCTAGGTGTTTTTATCTTCTCACTTTAAAACCTATAGATGGTTATTGGACAGAGGCTGGCACAGTATTTTGACTTGCTGTGTCTTGTTTTGCTTAAGTAAAATAAAATAACCAAATATGTTTTTTCTGTGCCCATAAGCTACACAGTTAAGATGGACCCAAATGGAAAACTGCATCAATTTTAGTTGTGGTTTTTTTTTAATTGATTACAGCTAGGTTTGGAGATGGAACCTTATCCTGGGGACTGCTTGGGGGGGGGGGGGGGGGGGTCAGGTCTAAGTGCTTTTGAAAATCAGCCTCTAGTAAACAGGAAGTCAAGGTCCTCCTAGTCTACCCATCACCAAAAGCCATTGCAAAGTTGTTTTACCTGACAGATAAGAACAGTTGGTTTTTTAAATTCAGCTTGGCAGATGGAACAGATATCATCAACTTCAGCACACTGGCTTTTGCTGGCAGTAACTCCGTATTGCTGGAAGAGAACAAAACCTGCAGTAGCATTAACGAAGACAAGTTTCTGGGAAAGGGGACAACTGAAGACTACCTGTAGCAGTTACAACATCTAATTACAGAAGTAAACCTTTCATTCAGTGTGTCCTGTAGTAAGCCCTTTTGAGCTGTGCTAGTGCCCATACTGTTTAGGAGGCAGTATCAAGATGTTTTTTTTCTCTTGTTCTGTCTCCTTAGCTGAAGGCTTGCAATCTAAAGGTCCTGTTAACTAAGCCACTCTAGCGTTTTTAGCTATTCCTAGAGACACCCATAGGAATATATGGATGTGTCTAGCTTTTAGCGTCGTGCTAAAAACACTAACGTACCTTAGTAAACGGGGCCCTAAGTTTGTATTTGAGGCAATGGAGGGTTAAGTGACTTGTCCAGAGTACAAGAAGCAGTGTGATTGAAACTTGGTTCTCAGCCTTCTGTGCTAACCATTAAGGTGGCTACTCCATTCTAGACTTCAGGAAATGTTTATATATACCTCCACATAGTAGTGATGAACTTACGGCTGTGGCAAAGTACACTGTCAATTTTTTTACCATAGTTTTGGAAGAGAAGGTGTAACATGGTCCAAGAAGATAAAGGGGTCAGGTGGCTCCCCCACAACCTGGGAGTGGCAGCCCCAATCTAATATCTCAGGCCTGCCACAAAACCTCTGTCCTAGGGGTGGTGGTGTGGATGGGATGGCCCTAACACCTCTTCTACCGTCATTGAAATCAACAGGGGCTTAGTGGCCCTAACCAACATTTCCAACTCTAATACCACTATCAGATCCTCCAACTCTCATCCTTTTCATTTCTGCACCATATCTCCCATCATGTTCTTGGCTAGTGGTTAGAGCAAATGGGCTGAGAACCAGGTGTTCAATGCTGTTCTACCACTGAAAAAGTTTGTGACCAGGGAAAGTTGCTCATATCCTACTGCCTTAAACTATAAGCTCTTTTGGAAGGGGCTTACTTTATTTGATACTAAAATGATGCAAGCTGCCTTTAGCACTTTTTGGAAAGATGAGCTAGAAAGATGTCAACATCAAAAGCATGTACACTAGGTCAATACTTCTCATCCCAGTCAGTTTGAAGGATATTACAATGAATATGCATGAGAGAGGTTTGCATGCACTGCCCTCCTTGCTATGCAAACCTCATATGCATATGTAGGGTGAATATCCTGCAAACTCAACTGAACTGCCCTGTGGGTGGCCCCAGGATAGGGTTGAAGAAGCACTGTAGTAGTGTGGTCTCCAAAGTTTGTTCCGAGATACACCAGAAAAAAAAAACATAACTCTATGGAGAGAGTAGTACTCACAGGTTGAGTGTAACACAGGTGCAAAACCTTCCTGAATGTCGTCCATTTGCAAAAAACCCTAGAAGCTGAAATTAAAAAAAAAATTATAACTACTTACCTTCGTTTAATTCAATATTGTACTGAATAAAATCTAGGATACTCAACTAAGGCAGCAGAGACCTACTGCCAAATTGACTGCATTATTTTCACATGCTTGGTGCCATTATCATATGTACAATGTAGTCACTCTACTGGTCATGATGTGCTAAGGCTGATTTGGACAAAAAAGAAAAAAACCCTTCACACATGTGCCCTCCACACTGTGAATTTTGGTTTTATCACGAGTAAACTGGCTGTTCTACATTTGCTAAGGTAACACAACAGCAATGATCTCATCTAATGGCCCCCCAAACACAGGCACTTAAGCTGAAACACATCAGGGTGATAAAGGATTGGACCTGGTATTTTTATGTGATTAAAGTTTTGGTTCTGTGTTCTGGAAGTCAATGTACCATTTTCCATGCATAGAGTATGGGTGACTGTCTAAAACTCTTTGGGACAAAATGGACAGAGATTTTACCTTGTGCTTTACTTTCACTAAAAGTGCTAAAAGAGCTGTATTACTTACTTTTAGAATTGAGGTAGAACAGAGCCAGTAATATCCCCAAGCTCCATCCCATCGTGCTCTCTAGTTCCCTGTCGCCAATTAGATAACGAAACCAAACGGGTACAGGAGTAAGGAGACGGTAATACTGTCCCAACTCTTCTAGAAACATAAGCCAGTAGCCCTAGGAAAAGACAGGTTTAAATTTTCTTTTCAAAACTGAATGTTTTATTTATGAATCATTCCTCAAAACTATTCTGTGACCTATTTAAAAAAACAAAACAAAACCAACCCCAAGTCTTATAGAACAGTGGGCTCAGAAGCAGGCACTCATGTTCTGCTCCTAAACAAGCCCATCTTGAATCAACCAGACACCCTGCATTTTTTTTATTGCCCCAAATTATGGAACAACCAACCACCGTACGGTTGCAGTGATTTGGTTTTCAAAAAATTTAAAATTCAGTTGAAAACCCACCTTTTCATCCAGGCAATTTTATTTAATTCTGAATGTGGTGAGTTTGTCCCTATTAAGCCTGGAGTTTCGTATTTTTAAATTTTATTGAGTAAAGTGATATAGCCATGTTTTATTGTAAACCACCTAGACCTTCAAGCTCAGATTAGGCAGTATATCATATATACAAAACCCAAAGATTTTAGGTTAGAAATGGGTGGGGGGGGGGGGGGGGAAGAACACCACTTTGTGCGCGGCAGAGCCTAAATGTTAATAAATACAGTTCTAGTCTCTGCTCACAGAAGGTAAGGCCGGGGTCAGCCTTTATTAAAGAAAATCAGCCATATCAGGCTCTGGCAGAGGAACTCAATTTTCGTCCTCCTTGCAACCCAGCATAAAACGGTGGCAAGTGCCCCAACATCACGTTTGACCAGATCAGAAACAAAAATTCTATTACCTAGCTTTCTACCATTTCAGAACCTGTGGAACAGTTGTGTCCGTCAACCAGCAGGTGGAGAAAGAGAACTGAAAACTGAGCAGAGACATATCTCTATTGGTATCCAGGCCAGCTCCTCAGTACTTCTTCAGCAAAGTGGATGGACACACTTTTCATCCTCTGGTTCTGAGTGATCTCCTCCTGGGTCTCCAGTTGAGCTTTGCAGGTGGTTTAAGTCTGCAGTCAGTCATAGCTTGAGGTCTTCCGATCCCTGTGAATTTACTTCTTCCTTCCTTCATCTCTTCCATTTCCTGTGGTGCTCTCCACAACAACTTTAAAACATATATACAGAAAAAAAAGGAGAAGGAAAGAAGTTTGCTGGAGAGCGAGGGGCAGAGTATCAGTCCTGAGCCTTTCTCAGTGTGGTAAGATTGTGCAGACTGTAACCTTGGGGGGGGGGAAGCAGCGTTAGTCTGACTAAAAAATTGATGCAGAACCACTTGGAGAAGCTGCAAGTTCTACTTGCTGCAGGGGGAGGGATCGCTGACTCGCTGCTGGTGGACTGGCAACTCCTGTGACACAGTTAGCAGTGTTTCCTGCTGTGGGACCTACCAGCCAGTGTCAAAGCATTGTAGTATGTGCAAGCTAGAAATACCCACGGGACACTGAGGAAACGGTCGGCAGCAGCGCATCTTTGGATTTAGCATAGCATCCAACTCTGCCAGTGGCTTTGGGTTCTCCAGCCGGGCTGGTGCACAGTATGATGCAGAAAAGCAAGAGAAGAGGCGCCAGGCTGACCACGTCCGTGAAACGCAGACACCATTTTACAGGCTCTGGGCCCAACAGCGCATCAGCCACATAGGGATCTTTGTTTTCTTACTGTACTGGCAGGGACAGCCAGTTGATGCAAGGTGTTTCAGTTATTGCCCCACTGCTCCTAAGAAATCTTTAGACCTCCAGGAGTAGGCAGATGAGGTTCTCTGCTTCTCCCTCCTTACCTGATGTGGCCTATTCTATTCAGTGGAGCCATTGTTGAAGGAGTCTGAGAGAATGGAGAGCTTCCCTCCTGATGAGGGGTATGATGTGAAAGTACTAAGGTTGTTTCATAAAGAGGAGCTTTATTTCTGAGGCACTGGCAGTGCTTTCTATAGAAGCCTTCTACTTTAGCATCGAAGTCCCCATCCTGCTGATCATAAGGTGGCTTTGAGATCTTACTAAGGCCCTTCCTGATGCATCCCTGACAGGATTATAGTACAATTTGTTGCACTAGGTGCGGGGCTGAGATGGAAAGAGCCATGGCTCGCCTATACCTGTTAGTTTCAGAGGAGAAAGATAAATTGCAGCTTACCAGGTTGGGATCCTTGGTTATGGTGATGACTAAAGAGACCACCTTACTGGGGGCAGGAAGCTGAAGGCTGCTGAAATAAGCCTTTGAAGTTGCCTCTTTGGGCCTTCAAGTGACAGTGTGCAGCTCATTCATAGCAAGAGCATGCCTGAAGTGGCATCAGTAGATGGCAACACAAGGCACGTGCCATAACCCCAACTGGAAGGGGAGTTGGCCTACATGGCGGATGCTATGTATGGCTTGTTATGCTTTATGCCTGCAGAATGTCTTTCGCTGTCACTGCATGTCAGCAACTCTGGTTGTGGCATTGGGCAGTGGATGCAGCGTCAAAGTCATGTTTAAATTAAACTGCCCTTGGGGGCAAGTGGCTATTGAAAGAACATTCTCAGTAACTTGGTGAAAGAACTGAGGGAAACTAAGCCACAGTGGTTGCCTGAGGACAAGCTGAAAGCCTCTGGTCGTCTGTCTTTAGGGTCTCTCTATCTTGGTTTTGAGACAGCAATGTGTACTGGCCTGGGCATCAGCAATATGGTCAGAAGTCCCGTTTCAGGCATGCCAATCTTCCTTTATGCGAACAGAGTCCTCTCAGTCAGCTAGAGCACCCAATGCCTCCGAGCTTTGCAATGATGGCAGGCTAGTCCACTCCCTCTCTTCCTCTGTGGGGAGGACGTCTTCAGGAGTTTCAGAAGAGTGGGCCTCTGGATATTCTTACAGAAGGTTACAAGTTGAAGCTCTGCCCACCTGATCACTCATCTCTTCTTGCTGTCTCCTTGTGGAAAGGGAACCAAGGCCATAGAGGTTCAGACCACCCGTTGATTCCTTGCTGCTGCGCCAGGCAACTGTTCTATTTTCCTCAGGCCAAACAGGGACAAGTCATCTACTTCATTGTCCCAAGAAGGAAGGCATCTTTCATCAGTCTTAGATCTCCCGTTCTAAGCGCTGCTTATGAATGTCCCACTTTCACATGGAGACATTGAGTAGTCATAGCCTCAGTTCAAGCAGGAAAATTTCTCACACGCCCTCGATCAAGGATGTGTAATTTCATATTCCCGTACAGCCACCACAGCGGAGGTTTCTACGTCTGCAGTGTTGAGCCTCACTTCCAGGTCCAAGACTTTACCCTGTAGTCTCACCACAGCTAAGAATGTTTACCAAGGTTTATGGTGGTAGTGGCAGCCTTCCTTCAGCAACAAGGAACTGGAGTTTACCCATCTCTCTGACTGGCTCATTCATGCATGGTTTTATTCAGAACAGCGTGGCGGTGATAGACAAAACTGTATGTCTTCTGTAGTCTTTGGGTTGGGTGATCAATGTTTGGATGAGTAGACTAACTCCATCGTGGACCCTGGAGTATCTGAGTGTTCTATTTGGACACAGCACAGGCGAGGATCCTTCCTTACAGAGTACATGAGGTTGAAGCTGGTTCAACAGATTCGTCTTCTCAGTCAAGGCAGGCTCAAAGTCTGAGGGCTATGTTCTGGGGTCAGTGATGGCAGCAATGGAAGTAGAGCCATGGGAAAGGGCTCATATGTGGCCATTACAGGTGTATGTTCTCAGCTGCTGGTCCCCACTGTCAAGAACTTTGACCTTCATCTTCCTTAGACACCTGTTGCCAGACGGAGTATGCAGTACTGGTTGTTGCCCAGGAATTTGACTGTTGGAGCATTCTTTTTGATAACAACAATGGAGGTGGTGACAACAGACGCCAGCAAGTTGGGTTGGGGAGCTCATCTCGGTGGTCATAAATCACTTGGAGTTCAGGGCAGAGCAGAATGCCTTACCCCTAGCTGGCGGAGGGCCCCAGTCCATATTTTCTCTGACAATGCAATGGTGGTGGCTTATTGACAAGCAAGGCGAGACCCGCAGTCATCCAATGGTGATGGAGGTGGCCTCCCTCATGATTTGGGCAGAAAGAAACTCATCTCCGCTTGTCAGCAGCTCGCACCGTCTTTGAATGTGGAGGCAGACTTTCGCAGAAGGCCCTCTTTGGACCTGGAGAATGGAACTATCCAGCCAGGGTTTTCAGTTGACAGCAGACGCAATGTGGTTCTCTGTATGTCTTCCCTCCTTGGCCTATGGTAGGCTGCGTGTTGAAGAGGATCAAATTGCACCAGGGGTTGAATATTCTCATAGCCCAGGATTGGCTGTGGAGGCCATGGTATGGCGACCTGATCTGACTGCTAGACAGGGGCCTCTCCTTTCCTGCAGGTACATGGCCTACTGAAGCAAGGTCCCCATTCACGGATGATCCGTGCCCCTTGGTTCTTACAGCTGGCCATTGAAAGAGCTCAGTTAAGACGAAAAGGTTATTCGATTGTCATTACTAACTTCCTTCAGACTCTGAAATGCTCTACATACAAGGGTGTGGAGGACATTCCAGGGCTGGTGTTCCGAGTTCAGACTTTCTCTCTTCTCATATCACCGCACATCCTAGTGTTTTCTCCAGGTCAGGCCTTTAGAAATGAGGGCACTGAGTTCTCTAAGTTCAGGTTGCGACTTTGGCCGTGTTTAGGAGTCCAACCTACAAAAGACGGCTCTTTTGGCTCATCTGGGTAGTTTGTTCAACTTTTGTTGGGAGCTGGCTGCTTGCAGCCTCCATTTATATGCCATGTCCAGAGTAGAACCTTAAGTTAGGCCCTTTGAGCCACTCTAGAAGGCCTCCTTGGAAGATTCTTAGGCTAAAAATAGTGTTCTTGGTGTCCTGTTGCATTGGTACATAGGGTTTTGGAGCTTCAGGTTCTCCCTTATCTGGATCCCTTCCTTTGTTTTGTGGAGGCAAAGTCTTTTCTGCACCCAGTTCCTTTCTTCCAAAAGTAATTATCAGCATTTCAGCTCAACTAGGCTGTGGAGCTTCCATCCTTTTGCAGAGGATGGAGAGGCTCAGTATTCTTTCTTGAAGCTTCTCAATGTGCATAGAGTCCTCACTCGCTATCTGGAAGTCACCAATGAGTTTGCAAACAGAGGCGTGGCCTTAGGGCCTTTTAAGCCACCATTGTTAGATAGCTAAAAGAGATTAACGTGTCAGCTTATTTGCTTGTGGGGAAGCAGGCTCCTCAGGCCTTGCAGGATCATACTATGAGGCGGCGACTACCTTGCTGTCTCCAGCGGATATTTACAAGGCGGGCGACGTGGTTTAAGCTGCATACTTTTACCAAGCACTACTGGTGGATGTTGTAACATGCTTTGAACCCAGTTTTGGGGCTTCGGTCATCAGGACTGACGCACAAGGATACCACCCATTTTAGGGACTGCTTTTGAATATCCTGACAGATTCTGGAATAGTGGGAAGCTATGTAATGGAAGGAAAAATTAGGTCTTACCATTATAATTTTCTATTAGCCCTTCCCACTGTTCCAAAGGCCCACCTGAGATTTCTGAGATGGTTTTAGTCCTGTGCAAAGTATGGGTCAAATAATGACTTGCCTTGCATGGGTGCATCGTTTCTTGTTCTCTACAAGTTGTCCAGAGATGAGAGAGGTTCCACTTGTTTGCTCCTCTGGTTAGGATAGTGAATTGTTTCATGGTGGGTGTGTTATTCTGAGTTTGTCCTTCTGACTTGGCTATTGTAAATTGAGGAGCTGGACTAGATCCTAGAGATGTCTCAGCTCAGTTTTCAGTTCTCAATCTCCACCTGCTGGTTGAATGGACACAGCTGTCCCAAAGGTTCTGAAATAGTGGGAAGGACTAATGGAAAGAAAATAAATCAGATAAGCCCTAATTTATTTTACTAAGAGCACAAAAATGTCTTTATACTTCCATATGCCTTTGGTATTATAATTGCCATTCAATCTTTTCTACTGTACTAATTCTATATCCACTCTTGGCCCCTTCCTCAAAAGGCAAAAAGACCCATGTTTGAGTTATTGTCATGTGCTTCATCTATAAATAGTAGCGGCATTAAAGTTCTCTAAAATATCTTCTCAGTTTGGTGAATATAAAAGAATGGAATTAAGTTACAGTAATATATTCTGACAGTTTAAAGGAGCTACATTTTCCTCTAATTACCTGTGTATAGTTTAAAGTGATTACCAGATAGCAACTCTGTAGTTGGTGGGGAATCCTGTTAAATATAATTTCTTGTCCCAAGTATAACCCAACATTGTAATACATATATAACAATGCTAAATGAACAATAAAAATGAGGAAAGCCAATCTTGTGAAGTCCGCTCAGCAACATAATACTGGAATCTCTCTTTCACCCTCTTCTTTACTACTTTCTCTAGCTGCTCAGCAATAACAGGAGAAACCCATGCACCAGTTCTTAAGAGGAGATCCATTCCTTTATTGTGATGTCATAAAATACTAGACATGGGAAACACTCAACTACATCAACATTCCAGTTGGTTTCATCTGACTTGCAAGATAAGCTCAGGGTGTGGCACTACATGCTAAAACTATTAATGATTTTTACAATGAAGAAATGCTAAGGGTGATATTTTTACAGCAGCGCTATTGCCCACAGGCCCTAGTAATGGCAATTCTGTAGCTAATGACAACCATTTCTCCAGAACAAGGCTATGTGTTCACTCCAATACACTATGCTAGTCAGGGAAAACTAAATTTGATATTAACATGACTTTTAGCCTGAGAATCATTTTAGTTAGTTTTGGAAACATTTGAGTATATGTAGGTACAGCACAGAAGTTGCTAAAGAAAAAAAAAAAATTCACATATTGCATTTTGACAAAGCCTTAATCCAGTGGTTTCCAAACCTAGTCCTGGAGGCACCCCAGCCAGTCAGGTTTTGAGTATATCCACAATGAATAGTCATGAGAGATTTACATGCAGTGGTGGCAGTGCATGCAAATCTCTCTCATTAATATTGATTGTGGCTATCCTGAAAACATGATTGGCTGGGCAGGGGTGTATCTGCGTGGGGCCACAGGGGCCTGGGCCCCTGCAGATTTCACCCTGGACTCCCCTACCATCGACCCTCTCCACCTCCCCCTCCCTCCCTTCCGCACGCCACCAACCCGTTGCCGATCTTTGCTGGCGGGGGACCCCAAGCCCCCGCCAGCCGAAGTCCTCTCTTCCGTGCAGGATGCAAGTTGCAACGCTTCCTGTTCTTCTGAGTCTGATGTCCTGCATGTTGACGTCAGACTCAGAATTTGGAACTCAGTCTGACGTCCTGCACGTTGTACGTGCAGAACGTCAGACTCAGAAGAACAGGAAGCATTACAACTTGCAGCCTGCATGGAAGAGAGGACCTCGGCTGGCGGGGGGTTGGGGTCCCCTGCCAGCAAAGGTAAGTGACAGCAGCGCCAGGAGGGGGTGGAGAGTGTCATTGGTGGCGAGGGGGTGTCTGGCAGTGGCGCTGGGGGGGGGGGGCTAAAATGTGCCCCCCTCCCTCTGGCCCCCCCCTACCGCCAGAGTCCAGATACGCCCCTGTGGCTGGGGTGCCTCCAGGACCAGGTTTGGTAACCACGGGCTTAATCTATAAATTGTCTCTCTCTTCTCACCCAAAACAAAGATTTAATACATATCAAGACTAGTGCCCAAATTTTCTCTATCCAAAAATTAAATAAATTTCAGTCTGGCTGCTATGGGGGGGGGGTGGGGGGGTTAGAGAAGCAAGAGTCAATGCACTTACCTTGGATCTGTAAGACATTAGGAAAGAAGGCACCAGCAGAATAAGGCACTTGAACCCCATGAAAAGGAACTTAATGATAAAGTCTGTGATTCCCACTATCCACAGCGCATCCCAAAAGGTAAGGAAATCCACCGTTGGCTTTAGAAAAATTAGACTAGGAATAAGATGAGAGTTGTATATTAGCAAATTCCATAAAGAAAGTATTATACCTTACTACAAAGAAAATTATATCTGCAACTGAATTCATGATGAGCTTATTAGAGAGAGCCAGAATTATGTTTAATACAACTTTAGAACCTGTGAGCAAAAGCACCAAAGTTTCAACCCCAGCAACTAAAAAATACTCTTACAATAAGACCAACATAACCAGGTTTCTCCATGTAGGTGACAGCTTAAAAAGATGGTGGAAGCAGAAAGTGTTCTAAAACAATTACAGCCTCCCACTGTAAATAACTAGTGAGTTCATACCAATGATAATCCTTTATTTATGAATCCCCATAATTCCTGTTAATTTAGTGGTCAGATTTACAGTGGGGGAAATAAGTATTTGATCCCTTGCTGATTTTGTAAGTTTGCCCACTGACAAAGACATGAGCAGCCCATAATTGAAGGGTAGGTTATTGGTAACAGTGAGAGATAGCACATCACAAATAAATCCGGAAAATCACATTGTGGAAAGTATATGAATTTATTTGCATTCTGCAGAGGGAAATAAGTATTTAATCCCTCTGGCAAACAAGACCTAATACTTGGTGGCAAAACCCTTGTTGGCAAGCACAGCCGGTCAGACGTCTTCTGTAGTTGATGATGAGGTTTGCACACATGTCAGGAGGAATTTTGGTCCACTCCTCTTTGCAGATCATCTCTAAATCATTAAGAGGTTCTGGGCTGTCGCTTGGCACCTCGCAGCTTCAGCTCCCTCCATAAGTTTTCAATGGGATTAAGGTCTGGTGACTGGGCTAGGCCACTCCATGACCCTAATGTGCTTCTTCCTGAGCCACTCCTTGTTGCCTTGGCTGTATGTTTTGGGTCATTGTCGTGCTGGAAGACCCAGCCACGACCCATTTTTAAGGCCCTGGCGGAGGGAAGGAGGTTGTCACTCAGAATTGTACGGTACATGGCCCCATCCATTCTCCCATTGATGCGGTGAAGTAGTCCTGTGCCCTTAGCAGAGAAACACCCCCAAAACTAACATTTCCACCTCCATGCTTGACGTGGGACGGTGTTCTTTGGGTCATAGGCAGCATTTCTCTTCCTCCAAACACGGCGAGTTGAGTTCATGCCAAAGAGCTCAATTTTTGTCTCATCTGACCACAGGCACCTTCTCCCAATCACTCTCGGCATCATCCAGGTGTTCACTGGCAAACTTCAGACGGGCCGTCACATGTGCCTTCCGGAGCAGGGGGACCTTGCGGGCACTGCAGGATTGCAATCCGTTATGTCGTAATGTGTTACCAATGGTTTCGTGGTGACAGTGGTCCCAGCTGCCTTGAGATCATTGACAAGTTCCCCCCTTATAGTTGTAGGCTGATTTCTAACCTTCCTCATGATCAAGGATACCCCACGAGGTGAGATTTTGCGTGGAGCCCAGATCTTTGTCGATTGACAGTCATTTTGTACTTCTTCCATTTTCTTACTATGGCACCAACAGTTGTCTCCTTCTCGCCCAGCGTCTTACTGATGGTTTTGTAGCCCATTCCAGCCTTGTGCAGGTGTATGATCTTGTCCCTGACATCCTTAGACAGCTCCTTGCTCTTGGCCATTTTGTAGAGGTTAGAGTCTGACTGATTCACTGAGTCTGTGGACAGGTGTCTTTCATACAGGTGACCATTGCCGACAGCTGTCTGTCATGCAGGTACGAGTTGATTTGGAGGCATCTACCTGGTCTGTAGGGGCCAGATCTCTTACTGGTTGGTGGGGGATCAAATACTTATTTCCCTCTGCAGAATGCAAATAAATTCATATACTTTCCACAATGTGATTTTCCGGATTTAATTTGTGATGTGCTATCTCTCACTGTTACCAATACACTACCCTTCAATTATGGGCTGCTCATGTCTTTGTCAGTGGGCAAACTTACAAAATCAGCAAGGGATCAAATACTTATTTCCACCACTGTACATACAACAAGCATTTCACTATCTCTAATACACCAGTAAGCAAAAGATGTTCATGGCCATCTATACTGCATTACCATAAAAAAATGAATGCAGCAGCCAGCCTAGTAGCTAAGTTAAAGTGCTATGCACTGCAGACCAAAGGAACTAGATTTGATTTCTGGGTCAGGTGTACAGCTCCCTAGACCAGCTTGGTCTGGGAATCCTGCTGATAGTGAGTCCCGTCACCCATGCACTGCTATATCCTAGGGATAATTTAGAAGCCAGACTTGCAGAGTACCCTGGTTCATAGTTCCCAATGGATTCCCCTCTACTATATGCAGGAAAGGCATTTCCTAATGGAATCAAAAAAAGGACATAGGACATAGTCAAGGCATCCAGGTGCTTTGTGAGGAAAATCCAAGTTGGAGAGGAGATAACCTCATCTGTAGGTAGTTGTGAATGAAGCTTAAGAGAGGACAATTCTGAATGAGCAGAGCTCAAAAGGAGGAAGGAAAGAAGGAGGAAACTCCTAATGTAAACAAGACTAAGAATACAACAGATGCAAACAGGAAGCAATTTGCATGCCTACCTGTAAGATAGTGACTGCACATAAAAGGTATAATAAAGGAGGACAAGAAGATGATCCTAGAAACTACCAGCAGCCACAAACATTGCAGCTTTGAATTCTTTTCCTGTAAAAGATGCATTATTCAAGTTTTGCAGTTTTCAGAGACCTAGAAAGCCTTCAAAAGCCTGAACTGTATTTCATTAAGAAGGGGAAAGAAGCAAATTGTTCAGTCTTGTAATAAGTTATTACCACAGATACAAAAGGCTTCTTGAGGCCCTGCTCTTACATTCCAGGACACAAGCTGTCAGAAATCCAACAACAAATGTTTTCACATTTGAATACAAATGTCACTAAAAATTTCCCACCACTTAAGTTTGCAATTTATATTTTAAAAAGTATAATTTAAGGACAGACTACACAGAATGGACAACATACTATAAAAAATGTTACAGAAATATTTGTTCTAACAAGCCCTGGAAAATCTTGTTACCACCTGATTATTTGCTGTGGTAACAGTTCTTGCTTTGCCTCTTTCCCCCACCAAGCTTAAACCTGAGGTTTGAAAGAGGACAGTTTTATTTCTTAAAATAATTTTACTTACTCTAAAAAACTCTGATTTACAATGCTTTGTTTGCATATAGAAAAGTTGTTAGCAGACCAATTCCAACAGAAATGCCTAGTAGGAAAAAGAGAAATTAGCTACCAACAGCAAAAAAAAAAAAAAAAAAAATTAAAAAAAATACACAAACAAAAAAGAAAATGAAAAGATGCATTAAACAGGATAAGTAACTCCAAAATTAAATGACTAAAATCAACAAAATAAGCTTTGGGCAAGTAAACCTCTTAATGCATTTGCAGTTAACGGTATAAAGTTAACAAATTAATGAAAAACATTTGAGAGCCTTGATCAATATAGTTAAATTAACATATAAAGAGAAAGGAATGTTGAAGTGCTTAAATATCCAACACAAGAAACATATGCTTCCATCCTGGAAGAAGACTTACTAACACCTTTCTGTCCACTGCTTGTCCTGAGCAATCAGTATTTTGATGTACTATACCTACTATATGCTGAACAATAAGTTTGGCACAAAGAATCAAAATGTATGGAAGACTTTTCTGAAGCCACTGGAAGATATAGCGTAGTTCTGATGCCGAACTGCTCTGTTCTCCAGAATCCAGATTCCCATCTACTGTACTCCTGGTTTCACTGGAAGAATGAGCACGAGTATGGCTGTGTGCACAGTGGTGCCGACCCTGGAATCCAGCTTGAGGACAGCTTGAGCTTGGCCCTTCTCTATTATCTGTCCTGAGCAGAATCCAGTTCTATATGTATATCTCCACTGCTATAAACAGCATCCCCAGGCAGATGTGTGATGTGGGCAGGTATAGAGGCTGAGGGACATTCTCCACTCCCATTTCCAGGATGATTATGGACATGGTTGGTTTGCATTATGGTGGCTTTCTTCTCTCTTCAGAATCTTCCCTCTCTCTAGTATGTTCCTTAATATAACCAAAAAATATGAAAAATTAATGATAGAGATAATTTGATTCAAAGCCTTGACACAAGGATGATACAAAATCTCTCCAGTTCCAGTGTTATAAAAAAAAAAAAACAGTACTTACTGCCAAAAAGGCACTTTGTGACAACGAAATACCTTAACTGCCCATATCAGGGTTTGCATTGACTTTCACGTCAATAGAGCCGGATCCACTGTTTTAATGTTGCCCATCATTATTGAGAGAGTACAATGTGAAGCTCTGTCTGTCTCTGTGCTTTTTTACAAAAATATGTGATAGCTTGATCTTTATAATCTACACCAACTAAGTAGTAAGACAGAATAAAGTGATCTGGGAGTTAAAACAAAAACCAGGCAGAACTGTAGAACAAATACATTTTACTTAGGCCTCTTGTGAGAATCTGATACTTATTTGCAAACTTACAGTAATTGTGTGGTAAGTGCAAAACCTAATTACAAAAACAAGTGCATTAAGTGTTCCATTCTAGACAATTCTACTAATGAGTTTGACTTCCTATTTTGCTATCCCAGTGATATATTCTACAAGATGTTATTATTACCAACTTATCACTAAACAAATTCCCTCTGGTTTTGCGCCTAGCTATTTGAATCACAATGATCTGAACATTGTACCTTCTACTAAACACCATACTAAAAAAAAGGCTCCAAAACCTTTTGTAATAAATGCCACTTGATTAAAGTCCCACTGTCGAGCACCTTTACTTGTTCTTATTTTCTGTGTCTGTAGGTTATGTCAATGCTCGATTTGGTTGTAAATCTGTATTTATTAAAGACTAGCCGTTCAGCCCGTGTAAACGGGCTTGTTTTGGAATGGGGGGGTTCCGAGGCCCCCCCCTGAGGACGCCGCTGCTCCGCCCCCCCCCCCCCCCGGCCCGAGCACTGTCTGTTATTGAACTTATATCGCACCACACAGATGCAGCAGGCACATCAGCAAAGCTGCCATCGGGACGGCCTTCCTTCTCTGCCTGTGTCCCGCCCTCGTGTGACGTAACGCGGTCAGGGCGGGACACAGGCAGAGAAGGAAGGCCGTCCCGACGGCAGCTTTGCTGATGTGCCTGCTGCGTCTGCATGGTGCGATGTAAGTTCAATAAGAAAGACAGTGCTTGGGCCGGGTGGAGGGGCAGCTGTGGCGGCGACTCCGGGTGGGGGGAGCGGTAGCAGTGACCTTGGGGGGGGGGGAGGGCGGAGCAGTTGAGAGTACGTCTTCGGCATGCGCAGTAGAAACTTCCCGCTCTGTCCCACCCCCCCTCATCATGTATTGATGCAGGGGCGGGGCAGAGAGGGAAGTCTCTACTGCGCATTTGCGAGTGAGTACAACACTCGCCTTTTATATGTTTGATTGGATAATTGATGCTCAATTTGATTTAGTTAAAATCTCTGAAACTTGACTACATGCAAAAAATGATCCTACTATTCTCGATGTATGTCCACCCAGTTATTCCGTTCTTCATTTCCTTAGAGCTAAAAAAGGGGAGGTGGTTTAGCTATGATATATAAATCTTTGAGGTAAAAACGATCTCTGAATTCCAGAGTTTAATTACACGATCAGTGAAGAAATATTTTCTCTGATTTGTTTTAAATTTACTACTTAATAGCTTCATTGCATACCGCCTAGGCCTAGTATTGCTGTCTTCTCCAAGCTGATGAGCCCTAGCCGCTTTAGTCTTTCCTCACAGGAAAGTCGTCCCATCCTCTTTATCATTTTTGTCACCCTTCTCTGTACATTTTCTAATTCCACTATATTGAGATATATAATATATTATAGTGTTTAAGATAATCAGTAAGCTAAGCTGTAACTAGTCCCTCTAATAATGTTACCAAAAATAAAAATTTTTCACTAAGGGTGCATCTGGGGGACGGAGAGTGGATACTTCTGTGCTAATCAGTCAGCGAATCTGCATTCCAATGTGCTAAATGATTAACATGTGATTAGTGCATGCGCCCTTACCGCCTTCAAAATGGGTGGTAGTAAGGGCTCCCATGCTAATGGCAACATTAGCGCAAAAGAATCACAAAAGAGAGGGTAAAACAGCATACAAATACGTACAGAAACAAAAAAGAAGAAACACTGGGCCTTCAGGACTGAGATAATTGATGTCCTTTTTATTATGAAAATGACCCGACACGGGCCGTGTTTCGGTGTACAAACGCCTGCCTCAGGGGTCAAAGAGTCCTAGTTATGATTTCCATAAAACTTTGGGTTTGACCAAACAGTCAGGATGTAGTGCCTCTAACTTAGGTAGAGTCTGCTCACTCAGAAAAACGCTGTCGATTTCTGTCCTAAAATGGCCTTGTGGGAAAGACCCAAGTAAGGACACACTAAGGCCATTTTTTTTAGTGCTCCTTTGTAAAAGGACCCCAAAAGAGCACAATTTCATCACTCTCCATATAACTTTAAGCTGAAATGCTTCAAGCTCACCCAACTGTAAATGGATAACTTTGGTCTTATAGCAATTTATAAAGCCAAAGTTGTTCACAGAAATTCCCCAGAGGTGTTTTTATATAGCAGACCCTTTGATTTCAATATCCAATCCACACCAGATTTTTGGTACAATTTGAGGGGTCCACGGGCATTATGACAGGACTATATTTTTGAGAGGGGGGGGGGATGCACATAAGCTTGAATGAGTTTCAGAACATAGGCTTTATTAGTTCTGCATTAAACTTATTGTTACACATTTTAACACCCTGCACAATAAATATCACTAAAATGCTACTGCAAATTTAATATTTATTCCAAGATTGAGACAGAATATAAGATGACCAAGCTAAAGCAATCTGGGCAGAAGTCACTGAGACTTGAGAAAAGAAATGCAATGGAGGAAAACCTTAATCCTGGTTTAATAAAAAACAAAACAAAACATGGAAACCAAAACAGCGGAGATGTAACTATGGGTCCAAAGTAGAAATCCTTTATTAATTGACCTGACACAGCTGTGTTTCGGCGATATGCCTGTGCTTACGTCTCTGTTTATAGCCACCTCCACTTTTTTGGTTTCCTTGTATATTCTGTGGAGATTTCTCTATGTTGTTAATAAACACAAAATCTCCTTAATATGTTCTGAAGTTGGTTGTTGTTACATTACTGTGTTTCACTGCCCGGGCATAGCCAACATGGCAGTGAATTGTAATAACGGCAGATTATCCGGGCAGAGTCCAAATCTGCTTGCATCACATCTCAGCACACAGACAACCCCTGATTCTATAAATCTGCACGAACAATTGTACACTCACCAGGCAATTCAATAAATGGCACCTAAACATGGGTGTCAAAAAATTCAACGCTAAGCACTATTCTATGAAGGGCACGTGCCATAGAATAGTGTTTAGCACGGATCCCACACCTAATCTTTGGGCACCAGACTTATGCCTGCTGAAACCTGGTGTAAAGGCCAGCACCCAAGTTATGAGTGATTAGGTAGTATACTGCAATTCTGCATGCAAATTTTTGGAATGCCCCCCGATATGCCTGTGGCCATACCCCCCTTTTGAGATACACACCATGGGCGTTAGGTGGCGTGCCTTATAGAATAGAGTGCATAAATTTTAATGAGCCAATTAACATTAATAATTGGCTGTTAGCACCCAATTAATTTGATGGTTCAGAGCTCAGTATCCAATTTATTTGCACACACATCTTGGAAACGTGCCCAAAGTTGGGCAGAGGTTAGCAAGCACAAATTATAGAATAGTGTCAACTGTGTGTGTAACTTAATATTATTAGCTGCTAATTTCTAAGTCAATTATTGGCTCTAATTGGTACTACTTGACACTAATTAGCAGTTACATGTTTAACTTGCCTTTGTGCAACCACAAGGGGGCGTGGACCTGGGAGGGATATGGGTAAGTCGGGGCAATACCTAGCACTTATGGGAGTAGGTTATAGAGTACTAGCAGTTAGTATGAGAATTTACACCAGCCTTTGAGCTTACTATGCATGATCATGCCTAAAGTTAGGCATGTAACCAGACTTACATAATTGCTAATATAGAATTTGTGCTTAGCAAGCAGCATTAATATAAGAATAGCCATCCTGGGTCAGACCAATGATCCATCCAGCCCGGTATCCTGTTTCCAACTGTGGCCAATCCAGTCACAAAATCTGGCAGAAACCCAAATAGCAGCAACATTGTATGCTATAAATCCTGCAACTAACTTTAGGAGACCTTTTGAGATTTACCCTCCAAGAAGGCTAAGATGTGTTCTAGTTAATCATACTGCACCTGAAGACAACTGGATTCTCTACAGGCTGTGATACGTTGCATAGAGCAAAAAGAAGAATTATCCAGTGTTTAGTATATAGATCTGAAGGGACTTGTGTGATCTCAAAAGTAACAAGTATCACAGACTGCATAGAATTAAGTTGTCACACTAGCTGAAAATAAATTTTAAAAAACAACACCAAGGCAAAAAATTAAAGAACAAAGTTCATAGAAGCCACAAAAAATATTTTTAAATGTTCATGCCACTAACCAAGCCCCTACTCTTTGGTGAAAGTGATGATTATTTTGTTATAGTTTTTATTCAGTTTCAATAACACTAGCCAACAACATAATAATTTCAAATTATTTCTCTTAAAGAATCAGACCTAGGAGTGAAGCAAGATTACCAGCTGACTCCAGATCTGCCTGACAAGTTGATTCTGTCCTGAGTTTACTCCATTGTAAGCAGAGACTTCTATTGAGATTTTCTTAGAAAAAGCAATAGGGAGACCAGAATCAAGGCTCCCCTGCATGTACTTGCGTAGATATTAGCGCGATGTTTCAGCCAAATTTGGAGCTAGGTGACAATCGAAGGATAGAATGACTTGGGTAATGGGGATTTTTCTGCCACGCTCTTGACCTGAAAACGTTTTATTTTTTTATCATTTATTTATAATTTTCATTTTACAAGGGTCACTTGCAAACAGTAATACAGAGATGACTGTACATTAATACAATAGTAGAAGAAAACAATCTCAACTAGATAAAAACTTTTTAAACTTGCTTTCTTTTTTTCTCTGCAGCTGGAGTGGAAGGTCCTAACATGATCTCTCTTTCTCCTTTTTTAGGGTTCGTTTTTGACTACCTTGACATTACTTACAGAATAATGGATGATTTCATTCTGGGAAAAGATACTGTAAGTAAAAGAATTCCAAGTGATTACCTTTCATGGTGAGGCCGATGTTTCATGGTCCCAGCCATCAGTTCTCAGAGCTTCCATCGCAGGCGACACAAAACAATTAACCCCAACCAGTTACCCTCCTCCTCTACTATGCTACGCGCCTGTCCCAATTAGCCCAGCCCGATCCCGTCAGCCGCCTGCCCCAACAATTCCACCTTCCTCCTGTTTCTCTCACCCCTGCACGTCACCCTCACCCTCCAGCATTAGTTTCCTGTCATCTCCTGTATGGTAGGGTTAAAGGGCGAAGAGCTGCTTTTCCACCACCAACCCAAAGCCAGGAAACCAATTATCTTCCGGTGTAGGGGAGTGGACCTTAGCACTAAGGAGGAGAGGCAAAAGGGGCGGGAGAGGAGGAAGATTCTGATTGGGCAAAGACCGCACTTTTAAACATGTTTGTGCGGAGGGGAAGGACTTCTGCGCTCCTCATTCACGAGCCCAAGTGTCTCGCCCAATGATATTGAAGAAAGTAGGAGACGGGATGACGTCAACAAGTTGAAGCCAATTTGGTTAATCGTTGTTTTCCATGCCCCCGCGCGCAGCCAGTGACAGTCATCAGCTACTAAAACAAAGGAAGCAAAACTATGAGCTACTGCTACTGCTTCCTCGTTGTCGTTCTTTATTGTTGGTAGCAATTTTATTTAATCTCACTTACGTTTTCAAACATGCCGGTTTGTGCAGCATATGGATGTACACAGAGGAAGTATAATAACATAACTTTAGGGGCTAGTTATAAAGGCTCCCTAACGTGTTGTATTCGTGCAGACGTTTTTTTTCCCTCCTGGTCAAAGGTCACTAAAACAGACATCACGTATGAGAATCAGGTGCTCAACATTTACAGTTTTTATTTGCTTACTAATGACATTTATATCTCACATTAAACATGAATTAGGAGCATTTAAAATCTTTTTTTCCCTCCTGTGTCTAGATCAAAAGAGAAAGATGGTTTGTGGCAACTTGCTCCTTGCAGTGGTATATTATACAAATGCACTTAATATTGTTTATTACTACTATTTATAAGAGACACATCAAATAATGTATATAGATGTGTCCTGGGAATAATGATGGCTAAGGGAAAGCAGCAGTAGAAGAATTGGAGCTGAAGGGCATTTCGTGGAGGAGTAGCCTAGTGGTTAGTGCTGAGGACTCTGATCCTGGGGTACTGGGTTCAATTCCCACTGCAGCTCCTTGTGACTCTGGGCAAGTTACTTCACCTTCCATTGCCCCAGGTACAAATAAGTACCTGTATATACTATGTAAACCACTTTGAATGTATTTATTTATTTATTATCTCATTTGTACCCAACAGTGTCAGGCTCAATGTGGCTTACAGCGCACCACAGAGGCAGATGCCAATGCAGTAAAATGAAGCTAATACAGCAGAAAAACCTACACAAGAGATAATGGGGAGGAAGAGGAAGGGACGGAAGGAGTAGGGAAACCAGGAGAGAGGTGGGAAGGGGAATGTGTCCAAAATTGTCTCTAGATGGATGCACATCCAACAGTGGAGACACATGCAGAGACCGTGGGATAAGCGTTTCCAAATTACATGGTCTTTAGTGATTTCCTGAAGGCTAGGTGGTTGGTGATGGTTTTTATGGTTTTTGGCAAAGAGTTCCAAAGCTGAGTGCTAATGAAGGAGAAGGATGTAGCATACGTGGATTTGTACTTTATGCCGTTGCAGTTTGGATAATGAAGGTTTAGATATGAACGGGAGAGTCTAAATGTATTCCTGGGAGGTAGGATGATGAGATCAATCATGTAGCCAGGAACTTTGCCATATATTATTTTCTGAACTAGAGAACAGATTTTAAAGGTGATTCGATCTTTGACAGGAAGCCAATGCAGTTTCTCTCGGAGGGGTGCAGCACTTTCAAATTTTGACTTTCCATAAATTAATCTGGCCGCTGTATTTTGGGCCATCTGCAGTTTCTTAATTAGTAGCTCTTTACATCCAGCGTAAACTCCGTTACAATAATCCAGATGACAGAACAACAGACTGTATGAGGTTACTAAAGACCTCTCTTGGGAAAAAAAGATTTTATACAAAAACCACAGAAAGGCGGTATATCAAGTCCCATTCCCTTTCCCCCTTTCCAAATGGTGATGTATAGCTTGATGGGATATCCTTGTTGTAAGACTAGAGTAAATCATTTCTTAACTTCTTGTTTAAAATTAACCAAGGAAGAACAAATCTGGTGGAGGGGAAATTATAGCATGAGTTCAGCAAACAAAATCTAGCCTTCAAACTATTAGCTGTTTGATATTCAGCAGAAGTTAACCAAGTTGATTTCAAGCTTCCTAATATGATTTGATAACAGTATTTTCTCAGTTTACCCAAATACGAACACAATTATAATGTTAATTATACGACCGTGCCTGCCTCTGAAGGTAGTTAGGCTAACCCAGTGGTTCCCAAACCTGGTCCTAGAGGCACCCCAGGCAGTCAGGTTTTCAGGATATCCACAATGAATATTCATGAGAGAGATTTGCATGCAGTGGTGGCAGTGCACGTAAATATCTCATGGATTTTTGTTGTGGATATCCTGAAAACCTGACTGCCTGGGGTACCTCCAGGACCAGGTTTGGGATTCACTTGGCTAACCCATTCATTCAGTAGTAGCCACAGTCCACAATTTGGTAATTGTCACATGTTCTTAGCTTAGGTTTCCATCAAAGCCCTTTCTTTGATAACATTGGATTTCTGCTATTCGACGTAAAGATTTTGTCCCTTCACATACTGCAGTTTTGTTCTCAAAGCACTTCAGGGAAGAGGACTTTGACAGAAGCAGCACATTACTTGTTCATTTGAGTGAAAGTGCTGTGCCAAGCATATCTGATGCTTTTCCATCTTATCTTTGAACAGTCAAAAAGACCCAGAAACCTCCAAAATTATAATCATTTAATACACAACCCAAACCAAATCCTGACAAAGAAATTAACTTTCCACTTCCTGAACCTGGCACTACAGAGACAGTTGTGTTAAATAATCCAGATACATCCCGATCATCTTATACACCACCCATACCAAATCCTGATAACAAAATACACTTGCCACTTTCTGAACCTAATGGACACTTTATAACCTTTCCTCTCCTCAACCCCCATTGTACCTGATACACAGGCACCTATATTCGACCACAATATCACCTTGTATCTGTCTCTTACCAGACTTGGCGAATGCCATTATTCAACCACACTATCACCTTGTATTTGTTTCTCTACCGGACTAGGCGAAAGCCTTTGTGGTACTATGTAAGCCACATTGAGCCTGCAAATAGGTGGGAAAATGTGGGATACAAATGCAACAAATAAATAAATAAACCTGCCACTACAGAGACAGCTCTGTTGAATAATTCAGATACACCATGAAAGCAAGCTTTAAAACGGAAACTTGAACATGCACAAACAGAATTTTGTTCAGCATGTAAGAAAATTAAATTACTTCTACAGGCCAAAGTTTTGTACTGCTTTGGGTTCTACTAATCTGTACATCTGTTTATTTTGGCAGGTGGAAGCAGGTGGGCTTATAGGGAGGGAGGGAGGGGGGGGAAGGGTTCTTGGGGTATGTTCTCTGTAAAAGTTTATATTGTGCTATGTTGGATGGTTCATTGTTTTTTCTTGTTCTGTATGAAGCTTATCAATCAACATATTTTGCTTTTAATAGAGATGATTAAAACATACAAAAATAAGTTTTGGATGTTACTGAATTCTGTTATTCTGTCTCACTGTATTTCCACAGTTTTGGCACAGTATAAACCATCACAAGAACAAAATATAAGAAAACAAATGGACTGCATTTGGGGCTTATAGCCCATTTAGTTTCAACAAATATGAGATATGTATGAAACAAAATATTTATTTGTATTATTTTGACTTATAAAATCACTTGTCCCTGAAACATGCTCAAACAATGGAATAATCCATTTGTGTATGTAAAATGAAAATTTCTACAAAAGAGATGAGGTGAACATGTGATTCCATGTTTACTTCCATTTAATTTCAGTCTATCCATCTTTATAACACCAGGCTTCCCAAGGCAGATTACAACAATAGTTAAGATGAACCCATCAGGAAACAGGAGAGATGCCAACTTACCCAGTTCCAGGCTGGAGATATTGGGCCAGTCCTAGATTTCTAACCATTTCATTGTGCATTATGGAACTTGCAGCACTGATTTCAATGGGCAGGATCAGGCACCACAAATCCCACACTGCTTTAGAATGGAAGTTCAAAACCAGGACTGGCCCAAAATCTCCAGCCTAGAACTGGATATCCTCACTGAAATGTGGCCCTCTGTATTGTATAGAATAGGTTAGAAAATTAGCAGAAAACACAGAGTTTATAAATGCTGTTTCTACCAGCTACAATAATTTTTAAGCTGATATTCCATTTTTATTTCATATTTATATCTAGATATGGGAAGCTTGCAAATAAATTAAAAAGCTGTCAAATAAGTAAAAAAAAAAATCTTTCGTTCTCCACCTTTTAAGGTACTGCCAATCCAACTGGAACAGCTTTTGACTTTTTACAGATGGCCCACACGTAGGTAGTCCCTTATTTCTAATCATCTTTAGCTATTGTTTTGGGAGAACTAAAACGACGTCAAGCTCCGCCTACTGCTTGGAAGCTCCGCCTACTGGCTTCAGCCCGTATAATGAACTAGATAGGAACACCCCGTCTCCTGTTTTCTTCAACCTCCTTGGTCTCGCCCAGCCTCGCCCTGACGTGTTCGTAGGGTTGCTATAGGAACGCGACCACGCGTCACTTGACCTAGAACAGTACTGGGATAAGCGGCAGTCTCCTAATGCAGTTCTTGGAACCGCGGCGGTGGCGGATAGGACCCAAAGCCAAGGCTGGTGTGATTAATACGAGAGGACTTGGTAAAGTGTCACTGCCCGGTTGAGAGCCTGAGAAGAGCCCGCGGCAGAAGGGACACATATCCTGCAGTATTTGGGTGTGTTGCTGGTGCCCTGGGGTAAAGTGCTAGTGTCCGAGCAGGGAGAGAAGCTAGCATCGCTTCACTGTCTGCTCCCCCCCCCCCCCCCCCCAACACAGCCTTCGTATGTCAAGTAACTTGAGCTGTCAACCCAGCACAAATCCGTTCTTCAAAACTGACATAATACTAAAGCAGCAAAGTTAGTACTGAAAATTAAAACTACTCACAAAATCATTTAGATTCGATTTTTCAATGTAATTCCTTTTCTTTCTTTCTTTCCCACCCCCCCCCCCCCAAGCATCTCCTCCTGCTTGTCTCTAAATCTACTGCTTCCTGAAGGGCTTGCTATGCGATCTTTTAATTTGATGTGGGCATAGGGAAAGAGTGAAGAGACTGAAGACAGAAAAAAGTGATAAAAGTAGAATAATAAAGTGGAAGATACAAAGCATTTGGCTTATGACCATAATAAACGGTTTCTACTCCTTATTCCCTAAGAAAGTGTGGTATTAAAGAAAGAAAATTAGGGTGTAAGAGAAGGGAAATGTTTGCCTCAATATGCCCCATGAAAAGAACAGCAATGCTAGTAGCAAAGTGACTAGTGCAATAGCACATTTTAATGTTAATGCAAGCATTCAGCATGTTAATGGTAATCACAAGCAGTTAATGTGCACTAATAGAGCTATTATGTTTGTAAATTAACTTGTGCGTTAACAAAACATCTATGCTATTGAGGTAATGAGTGCAAAAGTATGCACTGTTAGAACAGTGAAATAGAGGATGTGTTAAAATGCACAAAATATAACAAATGCAAAAACTTAACTACATCTCATGGAAGAAACCAAATGATAAAAGAATAATCATTTGGGTTTCATATTGAGTGTGCATTACCACATTAACCAGTGTGTTTTACTGTCTTTGGTGACATGCCTATTTACTTTCCATCAACATTAGCCATTAATTAGCATAAAAATCACATTTACATGCATTAACAGCTGATGCTAATATAGTTCAGCATATTAACATGTTAGTACATTAATAGCTATTTTAAATCTTGACAAATTAATAATAAATATGCTGTGCTTACACTTTATATGATTGATGAATTTCTTGTTGCTTCCTCAGTATCTAAAATTATTATACAGTGCAGATCCCAAGGACTTTTAAGACTAAATGGATAATCCTAGAGTATCATCAAGATGTCATCACAAAGGGTCACATGGAAGCCAGCAATTTTTCAATATGTCTTGGTTAGATTCCAGTCTAAAGGAAACATTATTACCTGGGAAACCATGGCATAAGGTAAATAAATAGTGCTTAAATCTTCCTTTAAAGATGGTTTTAACTTCTAGCAAGATAATTAAACCATCATCTGGCTGATGCAAAACGTAGGAGCTCATTTACTAAAGTATAGTAGGATTTGCACGTTAACAGCAAAAATTAATGTGCTATAAATGGAAAACCTATGCAGTAAATGCAGGGTGTGCCCTATATCTGCCCTGCATTTACTGCACAGGACCAACTGTTAATGCATAGATACTGCATTATATGCCTGGGCCAATAGTGTGGGTTATCAGCCCGGGCATGTAATTGTGGTGCGCATACGTAAACTTTCTTCAGTATAGATACCTGCGGTTGTGCCACGCATTCCTGGGCAATGTTCTTTCTAAGCTGGGTGGGAGTCCTTCACCAACAGCCCTTGTGTGTGTGTGGGGGGGGGGGGGAAAGGGCTGTTTCACTATCACATTTTCAATAGTGAGGGACAGACAAACACTGCAAGACTCCAGGAAACCTGCCTGACGCTAGTGGCTAAAAACACAATATTAAAGCACCACCTCCCACTGGTAGCAATCAGTTCTCCTGATCCCCCAACCCCTGATCAGAAGTTCTGAAACCCCTCTGATCACAGGTTCCAAGTCCTCTCAATCTCCAGTCAGAAGTCCTGATTGCAAGTTCCAAAGCCTCCACCACCTGATTACATCCCCCACCCCCAATCACAAGTTCCAAACTCTCCTACCAAGCCCCTCTCATTAAGTACCATCCCTCCCATCAGTTCTGATCTCAACCTTTCCTCCCACAAGTATCAACACCCCAGATTACACCCTCCCCATCTCAGACAGCCTGAAAATCCTCAGCGTTACAATGGCCCGCAACTTAACACTAGAGAGCCAAGTGAAATCCACAACAAAGAAAATGTTCCACTCCATGTGGAAACTCAAATGTGTGAAACAATTCTTCCCGAGGGGAACATTTTGCAACCTGATGCAATGAATGGTACAAAGCCACGTCGACTACTGCAATGGAATCTATGCGGGATGCAAAGAACAAACCTTTAAAAAAAAACTTCAGACCGCTGAAAACACGGCACCTAGGCTTATATTTGGAAAAAAGCGATACGAAAGTGCAAAACCCCTCCACGAAAAACTACACTGGCTCCCAATCAAAGAACGCATTGCTTTCAAAATCTGCACCCTGGTTCACAAAATTATCTACGGTGAAGCCCCGGGATACATGACAGACTTGATCGACCTACCAACTAGAAACACACCCGAATCAACACGAACATATCTGAATCTGCACTACCCAAGCTGCAAAGGACTTAAATACACATCCAGTTTTTCCTACATAAGCACACAACTGTGGAACGCATTACCAAAAGCCTTGAAAATCACATACGACCACCTAAACTTCCGGAAAACCCTAAAAACTAACCTGTTTAAAAAGGCATACCCTACCAATCCAACTTAAATGCCTGATCTCTGCAACACAACAAAACTAAACTATGGAATGGACATAACATAATTCTTCCGCTGTGCGATTCCCTAATGTGGCTATGCCACATGAACTTTATCTTACCACAACATCACTTTGTATTTGTTCACACCAGAGTCAGCAAACGCCTCTCCGATACTATGTAAGCCACATTGAGCCTACAAATAGGTGGGAAAAAGTGGGATACAAATGTAACAAATAAAAAAAATTAAAAAAAAAAAATATATATATATGTCTTAGATTTTATTATTCAATCCAGCTAACATAAAGAGAACATATCACAGAACAGTGATATTGTTAATAGTGTACATATTGTTTTTAATTATTGTATACCGCCTTGAGTGAATTCCTTAAAAAAGGCGGTAAATAAGTCCAAATCAATAACTAACTAACTAACTAAATAATGGCCTGCTTATGCTGTATGGGTAGTAATGTGGTATATAGATGACTGATACAATTGCAGTTTAGAATTTCTCCACTTGATGGCATCAACATATTTGTAACGTAGCTACTGTACTTACAACCACAGAGAATAATTGCTGAATTCGGATGCAAGTCTGACACCTCAAGTGAAGTCCAAAGAAACAGCACTTTTTTTTTATAGCATCCTAGCAGGGAGGTATTCTAGACAGAGATCTGTTGTTTTAGGCATCACTTTCTAATGGCAAGAGCAAGAATCACATTGTTCAGAACCTGGGCACAGTCTGTGGATCGGGATTCCCCAGCAACAAGACAGGATCATTTGTTAATACCAATGATGAACCTTCCACCAGCACAATGCTCTCAACAAATTATAGTTGTGGCTAGACGAAATGTTAATTGTGTAACTGACCAGACTAGTGATCTTCATTATTTTCAAACAAAATCTTCACTGTAAGAGCCAAGATCATTGCTAGATAAAGCGATTGGTGCTCTGGACAAAAGAGGGGAAGAAAAGGATTTGATGTACTGCCTTTTTGTGGCTACAATCAAAGTGGTTTACATATTATATACAGGTGCTTATTTTGTACTTGGGGCAATGGAGTCACAAGGAGCTGTAGTGCCAATTTAACCCAGTTCCTGTGGATTTTAGGCTGCTGAGCTAACCATTAGGCTACTCCTCTACTTCAAGTCAAAGAGAAGGTTCTCATTTAATGATTCAGCCAATCCGGCTGCTCAGGTGCATTTTGAGTGAATACACATAATTAATACAGAGATGCCAAACATAGTAAATGATGGCAGATATAGACCTGCACAGTGTCCATCCAGTCTGCCTAACAAGATAAACTCATTTTACATGCATAGGCGCCCGGTATAAGAGGCTGCCACAAGTTCTCAACAAACAGCAGCAGGATCAGCGTTTCTCATTCTCCGTCTTTATTCTCCTCCTCTTCCAGACCAGTCCTCTCTCTTCTTTGCAGCGCTGCCTGCGCCCCACGGTTTCTCCTCTTTCCCTCGCCCGCGCAATGTCACAGTCACTTCAGCCTTCAGGGCTGGGCTGCTGGCATGATCGAGTCCTGCTGAGCGCTCCCGCCTTAATCGCTACCAGTAGCGGTACTGTAGCGAATCGCGATCGTCAATTCCATTAGCACTGTATTCTCGTCATCTGCTTCAGCGCTTCTGCCAGTCAGTCTTCCCTACGAGGGCTCCCGTCATTGATGCAACTTCCTGTTCCACAAAGGCGGGAACACGCGGGCGGGACCAGTCACCAAGTAGGGAAGACTGGCTAAGAGTGGCTGTCTGAGGTGTTCCTTCCCAGAGTAGATGGGGGTCCACGACGGTAGACCTACTCAAATTCATAAAAAAGGAAATTGTGGCACGCACGTTGGATTTCAGGAGAGGTAGGTGCTGACTCTGGGGCAGGTTTTAAGTCAAAATAACTTAATACATAAAAAAGGTATCATCTTATTTTCTTTTCCATGTTTTATTTTGTTTGATTTCTATTGATAACCTTAAGAGTGGACTAACACGGCTACCACACTCCTCTACTTAAGTCAAAATAAAAAATATTTTGTTTCATGCAGATCTCAGCCCATTTAGTTATGTTTAAACAAAAGAGATTCTTTTGTTTAAACATAACTAAATGGACTATAGCTATAAGCCCCTAATGCAGTCCATTGATTTTCTTATATTTTGTTTGTGATGACTTACAGTATACTTTGCCAAAATTGAAATGTGAAAAATCTTATCTATCTCTATCTGGTCGTTAATAAAAGGAGCTCATTGTGAATACTATCCACCCAGTGTGTCTGTCTGAGCTTGAATACTAGTGTTCCCAGACCTAAATTGTGGCACGCTGCACGTTGGATTTCAGGAGAGGTGCTGACTCTGAGGTAGGTTTTATATTATAAGTCAAAATAAAAAAATAAATATTTTGTTTCATGCAGATCTCTTTTGTTTAAACATAACTAAATGGGCTTATTATAAGCCCCTAATGCTGTCCATTGGTTTTCTTATATTTTGTTTGTTATGACTTATACTATGCCAAAATTGAAATTTGAAAACTCTTATCTCTATCTGGTTGTTAATAAAAGGAGCTAATTGTGAATACTATCTACCCTAAAAGGATGTTTTGTGGCTGTACTTGAGAATTGTGATATGATCCCTTGTTTCATATTGTTGACGGTCTGTGATGTTGTCCGTATGGGTGGTATATTGGTGTATTAGGGTCTGCCCAGTGTAATATTTATGGTACAGTAAGGTTCTGAGTCTTGTGCATAGTGTTTTGCAGTTGAGGGATTGTTGGCCTTACTGAGGTGACAAACATCAACACTTTAATTTAATTTTAGTTTGTCATAACACCAGACATGGTTTGGTTTTAGAATATTTTGGAGGATCTGGTGTTGAATTGTTCCATAGATGTGTTTGTGGTTTAGTGTTGGTTAAGTGCTTGAAATAATTGAGTTTAAAATATGATATGTCATTTATTATATATAAATCCATTTTTACATGCACAAGGAAGCATTACTTGTCAATAACCAGCAGCCCTTCCTTGGGACTCAGTCTCTTCTCCACCATGACAAATTTATATACTGAATATACTGCAAGAAAACTTTCATTTGCTAACCTTCAATCTCACTAATTAGAGTGGTACTTGTAACTTTTCACATTTGGGATGGGACACCCTTTGCCCCCCCTAGAGTAGATATATGGTGATGCACAAGTATTCCCACTTCTGTTTAATATTTTCGTAAGTCCTTTGGCTACTTTGCTTCAAAATTCGCATATCCAGGTTTTTTTTTTAATCTATGCTGATGATATTCTCCTCATCTTTCCTACCTCACCAGTTTCTCCTGATATCAGTTCTCTACAATCTTGTCTTCACTAGGTGTCCATTTGGCTTTCTACCTAGAAACTGATTCTTACTCCCTCTAAAACAACAGCTTGCTGGATTACAGGATCTCACTTTAAACCTTTATTCACTCCTCTACTGTTTGATCTACCAATCACTACTGTTGACTTCTTCTGTTATCTGGGAGTGATATTCGATTCCTGGCTGACATTTGAAGAACAGGTTTCTTGGGTTACCAGATGCCTCTGGTCCATTCACAATTTTCTGGACTTCTCTGCATACATTTCTTATTTCTCATTTGGATTACTGAAACGTAGTTTATTGTGGTATACCTAAATATCTTCTTTGCAGTTTACAGACCCTTCAAAATATAGCTGTTCGTTTCCTCTGCAATGCCCAAAAAGGAGATCATATCTCCCCTGTGGTTTTCCTCAGGTTACATTGACTTCCTGTTAATTACTGTATTTGGTTTAAAGTCCTTTGCTTGACTCATAAAGTGCTTCATGTAGGAATCCCTCTATATCTCTCCTCTGTGAATCCCTTACACGCCAAATCGGACTTTCCGTTCATTCGATGCTCACCATTTAGTTCTTCCCTCAGCGAAAAAAAAAAAGCTCATTACGAGTCTACCCAAGGTTCTACCTTCTTTTTTGTTGCCCTAAAACTATGGAATGACTTACCCCGAATAGTCCGTTCACAGCTTTCGTTTCCAAAATTCAAAACCCTATTGAAGCTCCATTTTTTTCAATTGGCGTTTGGGGGTACGGGTTTGGTTGTTCGTTGAGATGGAGCAGAGGAATGATGCTATGTGTGTGCGTGTGCTTTTCTCTCTCTCTCTCTCTCTCTCTCTCTCTCTCTCTCTCTCTTTCTTTGTTTGTTTGAGAATGGTACATTGGATGTGACTGCGTTCTGTCCTATCAATAATTAGCATTCTTTTCCTAATTAACGTATTAATTTTATTGTAAACTGCTTTGTCCTGTTTTTACAGAAAAGGTGGTATCTCAAAACTTTTAATAAACGTAAACATATGGTGGGGGAGAGTGTATATTGGAGGAAAAGAGTCAGCGAGCCACATTTATGATCAGTTAGATTGTTTTTGGGTGCTCTTTTTGAATGAATGGCCAACTGTACTCCCCCTCATATTTAAACACCTCATAGTGTTGAATTCAAACATTTCCCATGGTGTTTATACATGGGTCTGTAGTTCTAGGTTGTACCTAGTACTGGCACTGAATATTTGGATATAAGGCAGCCACCTATGTGATATATGAATGTTTCAATCTCATGACTAGAAATCTTCTTGCATCTGTGCTTTATACCAGGCCTTTTTTTTAGGTGGAGAAAGGAGTTCAGCTCACTCCAAACCAGGGCTGAGGTCTGGCGATTACTTGTTTTTTATGGCTCTCTTTTCTTCCATATTCTGTCCCTCTCCCAGTCTAATTACCTCAAGCATTACTGTGAAAGTCCTCGGCCCGGCCCGTGGACAGCCCAGGGCTGCTTCCAGCATCCTGAATTTGCAGGCCCTAATTCCGGTTACTATGGGGTAGATTCAAGAAACTGCACAAAAAATTAGGGGTGAAAAATATGAGTTGTTAAGTGCCAATTCTATAACAGCAAGTGCACATGAAATTGCCATTATAGAATAGAGTATAAGTCGGCTTGTGTGCGCCTAACTTTAAGCGTGAGCACTTACGCCATATCAAAGGCTGGTGTAAATGGTTAAGCCTAAAGTAGGCAGTTGCATTCATAAGTGATAGTATTCTATAACTGCAAGACACACCCCTGATCCACCCTTGCACATGTCCTCTTTGCAATTCTGCACTATGGCATTTAGGCATTAAGTTTATAGAATAACCCCTAAGTGCAGCCATGCACATAACTACAAATTAATGCTAATTAGCACCAGTTAATGCTACTTAAGTGCTAGTGACCTGGCCAGGGGAATCATCATGAGGTTAAAGAGTATCGGGGAAAGCGGCGATCCCTGTGGTACTCCACACTCAGATGACCATGGGGATGATATGTTTGCAGATCCTTTGACTTGGTAAGATCTTGTAGTAATGAAGCTCTTTATCCAGTTAATGATATAACCACCAATACCTAGTTTGTCCAGAAGTTTAGTTAGGATGGCATGATCAACCATGTCAAAAGCGCTGGACAAGTCAAATTGTAGGAGAAGGATAAGATTACCAATTGCTATTATTGGTACTTAAGGCCAATTGGCACCTAATTTAACAATTACATTAGGTGCACAATGGGCACTATGCAATAACTTGCATGCCCAAGTAGCATGCAAGTCAGAAATTTGGTCACATAACTTTATAAAATCTGGTTCTAAGTGCTACTGATGCTCAACGATGGGGGCTCTTTCTCCTCTCCACACAAGGAGACCTTGGAAACTGAACCTGAGTATTTGTTATGGCAGCACTGCCACTAAGTCATGGGCCAGCCTTAATTCTGGACCATTTTGGACCAGATTATATATATGGTGCTGAAAAAAATCATCACCAATCCCCCCCCCCCCCCCCCCCACACTTAGCACTATTCTATAAACCTTGCCTAAAGTTAGGATTGGTTTATAGAATACTTGAAATTGTCTCAATAAAACTCCACAGCCCTACACCTAACCTGTATCTTATTTTACAGACCCCCTTGCTACTGGAACCACAACAACTCTACCTTCACGGACTTCATCTCCAACTCGTGCATTAATAACTCTAACGTAATCTTACTAGGAGACCTAAACCTACATTTAGAGGACTCCAAATCTGCCCATACCCAAGATTGTAGGGATCTTTTCGACCTATGCGACCTCATACTACCTCCATCACGACCCACTCACATTAAGGGTCACTAGCTAGATGTTATTTCTTACAAATTTTCCATGGACCAAAACTTCGTTATATCCGATATCGATTGGTCTCTGATACCCTGGTCTGACCATTACAAAGCTTTCCTAACCCTACAATGGCACAAAAAGGGCCAAACCAGACCACATGACCCCAATACGATTCTTACTAGAGGAAGGATTAATAATGACAATTTTTGGCACCACATCTACGCTAATAATTGGTCAACATATCCAAACATGGCCTTAACCCCTTCATCTACGCAGACGACGTCACCATATTTATCCCCTTTAAATCCAATCTATCTGAAATCTCCGATAAAATAAATACAGGCATGACCACCCTAACCTCTTGGGCTAACGCTTTCAAGATTAAATTAATTAAAGAGAAAACACAGTGCCTAGTCCTTTCTTCTCAATATTCTCCTCTCCTCCCAACTACTCTCATCACCCCAGACATTACACTCCCCATATCTGATAACCTAAAATCCTTGGAGTAACGATTGATAACCATTTATCATTCAGAAACCATGCCAAATCTATCACAAAAAAAATGTTTAACATGATGTGGATCCTGAAACGAGTGAAATCTTATCTTCCTTTGAACACCTTCCGGAACCTAGTGCAATCCACAGTACTTACATATGCTGACTACTGCAACAGTGTTTTTTTAGATTAAGACCTACTCTTGAGAAACTTCAGACTACCCAAAACAACTGCAGCCAGACTTATCTTTGGCAGGTCAAAATTTGATAGCACAACCCGCTTCGAAAGAGTTACATTGGCTCCCCATCAGCGAAAGAATTAGTTTCAAAATCTACACAATGATCCATAAGATAATATATAGAGAAGCCCCTACCTATGATGATGAGCCTTATTGACCTCCAAATAGAAATAGATTGAGTTCTTCTCGTACTTACCTTAATCTACACCTGCCCAACTGCAAAGGTATCAAATACAGATCCTCCTATGCATCAAATTTTCCTTCCTGGGCAGCCAGCTCTGGAACGCTCTACAAGAATCCATACGAGCAATCAATTGGCCATTTACCCGTCAGGAAAGTGTTGAAGACCCATCTCTTCAAGAAAAGCTTACCCTAATGACCCATCTTAACCTCCTTCTCCTTCTCCATCTACTGATCCCATATTTTTCCCTGTCCATTCCGTCCTAAGCATTCCATCCCCATCTTCATTTTATTTTACATACCCTATCCTTGTTTACCTCCATGTTCTACTTACATATCCTTCAACACCATTATTATTATGTTTTATCACTATTTGCAGTAATCTCCTCTAGACTTTGTAATTCTATTTACTTTTTACAATGTAAGCCGCATCGAGCCTACTATGTGTGGGAAGGCGCGGGGTACAAATGTAATAAATAAAATAAATAAATAAATATGTGTAGCACCCATCCCCGTGACTAAAAGTTAGACCTGACCATGTACACTAACTAAAATCTGGTGTAAATACCCACACCTAACTTAGGCATGGATCAGGCATATTCTGTAACAGTGCATGTAATTTTTAGGAATGCCCATGACCCACCCATTCCCCTCCCATGGCTATGACCCCTTTTGAGATCCATTCATTAGAATATATGCACACCACTTTATAGAATACGCTTAGAAAGTTGCATGTGTAATTTTTAATTAGTGACAATAATTGCTTGTTATTGACCAATTATCGGCGCCGATTGGCTTGTTAATTAAGTTGCGTGCAATTTGGCCATGCCAAATTGGCATGTTCAACTTTAGTCACCATATATAGAATCTGAGCCTTTATGTGTACAGTATTATGGGAATTTAATACAATCAACAAAAAGGGGAAGGAGTACAATAAGATGCAATATATTAAAAATATATATATTCAAAAAAAAGACTGTTGCTCAATGAATTGGAGAGGTACAGCCTAAATGATCATGAGTTCACTATTGGGTAAATGCAAAAAAAAGCATAAAAATTCCCAAAATATATAGGACCACAGCACAATCATCGAATATAGTCTCCCATAAAAAATCATTAATTATTATAAGTTTTAAGCTATCTATAAAGGATTTAAAAAAGCAGAAATTTCACAAGACATGAAGAAAAAGACTTAAATGAAGCCAAAATACTCTGTGATTAAGCAGCATAAACATCAATTCAAATTACAAAAAATTGAAAAGAACTGTCCTGAAGGAATAACAAAAAAAGATCTCTAATCATAAATGTGCACAATATTAAAATATTATGGAAATCAGGAGAACAGCCAATAAAGCCAGAATACTTATCTTGAGGGATGAAAGGGAGTAAGCAGCTGAAAAATTACACTGGCTCCCACTTAAGGAACGCATCACGTTCAAAATATGTTCACTAGTTCACAAAATTATCCATGGAGACGCACCAGCTTACATGCCTGACCTAATAGACCTACCACCTAGGAATGCCAAAAGATCATCCCGCACATTCCTTGATCTGCACTTCCCCAGTTGCAAAGGAATGAAATACAAACTAATGCATGCGTCAAACTTCACCTACTTGAGCACACAGTTATGGAACGCACTGCCGCGCAACTTGAAATCGATATACGAAATAATGAACATCCGCATACTACTGAAGACCCATCTCTTTGAAAGAGCATACCAAAAAGATCAACCCAAGTGAATATGCACAACTTGCCTATTTAATTTCAGAACTGTTTCCTAAAATCTGCTTGTATACTACTACTTTTCTTTTATCATCATGCTGACCAAGAACATGCAATACTAAATGTTTATTTACTAACATTCTTCCACTACTCATGATGTATTGTAAGCCACTTTGAGCCTGCAAAAAGGTGGGATACAAATGCAACAAATAAATAAATAAATTAAATCTTGATGGATGAAAGGGAGTATGCAGCTGGAATTCTTCAGCTCACAACTATAAAAGGTTCACTGTCGGCTCCCATCTCAAATATTAAATTGGTTTCCCAATAAATGATCATCCAAATGCACATTTTCTGACAAGGATCCTTGTTTCGCTACAAAGGCTTCTTCAGAGGAAACTCATTCAGCCAGACAGTGCTTGTAATCCATCAGGTCTTGGTTAAAATCTTGTAGGTTCAGCTTTCCTTATTTGATGCCATGAGAGTAAAGTGCTAAAGATCCTTCACTGACTTTTTTTTTCTTTTATAGGTATTAGATAAACTTGAAGTAGCTTTGGCTGCTAAGCTGAGAAACAGACTTCAAGATCCCAGAGAAAGACAAATGGTTTTCCAGCTCCTTGGACAGCACTTTGTTCAAAGATATTTTCGTGACTATCCTAATCAACCCAGCCTATTGGTAAGTCATCAGAAACAGTCTGAGATAAAGTAAGATAATGAGGAAATATGGATATTTTGCATGCCATGCAAGATTAAAATACATTGCTCCCTTTAGACTGTATGTCACAAATACACCTGCTAAACAATCCTGTTAGATATTTTTCTCATCACATGAAGCGATTTGGTGTGTAAGGACCTCTTTCAAGCATTAATACACAGTCTTGTGTACTGTACTCCATGTCCTTTCAGGCTTTAATCAATTTTATACATGACAGCAATACTTAGTTTTGTTTTATGTTAGCTGTATTCAATTATTTTGAATGTTGAATCTTTTTCATTTGCAACTTGAGTTCTCCGTTAATTTATTTCTCCTTCCTGCTTCTTATTTCAGTATTCATTCTGCTTGACTGTTTCGCTCCTTTTCCTTAGACTTTTTTGTTGCCTTTTCTCTCTTTTTGCTTTCTACTCTCTTCTCTATCCATATTCTCCATATTTTTTTGTATTTTGCTGGAGTTTCTGACATTTTCTGTAGCTCTAGCACTCCTTCTCATGAACATCTCACTTCCCCATTCTTCCTTTAACTCTCATTCTTGCCTTTCTCCTGCAGAGCAGCATGGCACATATGCTACCCTTGGTCGCATCCAGATTAGATTATTGTAACGTTGTCTATGCAGGTCTCCCAACTATTGCTCTTAAGAAACTACACACTGTCCAGAATACTGCTGTACACATCCTCTCTCACACCAGATGATATGATCTTGTCTCTCCCCTCCTAAAACAGCATCACTGGTTGCCTATTTCATCTTGAATCACCCATAAAATTGTAACTATTACCTTCAAGGCTCTTCAAGTAGGCTCTCCCGTCTAACATGATTACCCCCTACTGCCCTTCTAGGGTCTCTCAGTCCGCTTGTTACTCTCGTCTGTCTGTCCCTTCAGTTTTTTGTGCAACACTAGACCCTACCCAACATTCTGCCTTTTTTTGTCTCGCCCCCTTCGCTGTAGAACTCCCTCCCCACAGACTTGAGATTGGAGTTGTCGTACCCTCGCTTATGTATCCTGCTGAAGGCTCATTTATTCTCAGTAGCATTTAATGACCCCCTTTAGTTAATTTTCCCTGGTCTTTTTTTTTTCACTCTTGCAGGCGTATCTTGACAATTGTTTTGGCGGGTTTTCACTGACATGGCGTTGGTGGAGCAAAGGATACTACACACTCTTTTCATCTTCATGCCTAATAGTGAGATATTACTCACTGTAGAGTTTTGTCTTGTCTAGAAGTGGGACTATGTTTACTGTGTTGACTATACGGAAGACCTCTTATTGCTATCATTTAAGAGTTCTGCAATTCCAGTGACCCCTGATGCAGGTACTTGGTCGCTGAGACGTGGCCCGTGTCAGGTCTTCTCAATAAAGAACAATTCATTGTCCTTTTTCTGGAGATCAACGTGTGCTTCTTTTTATACTGACCTTTTGGTGTACTCTTTTACCCTCTTTTGATTGATTATGTATCTTGGCCTAACACATGCTTGTGCACTCAGCAACATTTTCTTGATCTTTGTCTATTTTTTCTCCTCTTTCCCCTGTCCTATTTTGTTATGTAGTTCCTTTCCATTTTTTTCCTCTTAGTGTTGTACACCACTTTGATTCTGTCCTGAAAAGGCAGTATATTAAATACCTTAATAAACATAAGTACCATAAGCACTATTCTGTAAGGGCATGTGTAAGTGCTATAGTGCACAATTGCAAGGGGAGCAATATATGTGGGTGTGGCACGGGCGGGACAGGAACGGGACTCCCAGGTACATGTGTAACTTGCAGAATGTTGTGAATTACTTGCCACATTTGGGCATCCACAGTTACACCAGATCTATGGCTGGTGTAACTGTGGGCGCTTAAATGTAAGGCACGCTGATGCCGGATTATGCTAAAATTTAACAGTGTCTGGGTGCCTAGTTGCTGTTTCTAGAATAAGCATTGGAACGCCTAAAAGGAGGCACACACTTATAAAATTGCAACCATAGTGCAATTTTCATTATGCTACTAAATGTAGGATTATCCCCCTAATTATATAAAAATAGCCAAAAATTGCTTGTGCAATAATTAGCACCAATAATTGGCTTTTTAACAAGCAATTTTTGGCACTAATTAGATTTAATTATCATTGATGCGTGTAAATTTAGGTGCAGTGTCAGTGCAAAACATTTACATGTGATCTTAAAAATGGGGTGCAGAAATGGGAGGGTCACAGGCATAACGGGGGCGTTCCTAAAATTAACACACATTGTTGTAGAATAACAGGGAAATGCACCTATTGTGGGCTCATACATTTGCACCACGTTTCAGTGGTTGCAAATGGCCACGTCTAAAGTTAGGCATGATTCCCGGGCATAAGCACTATTCTATAAACTGTGCCTAACTTTTAAGCATGGCTTACAGAATAGCGCTTTATCAGTGCCAATTTTGTGGCACCATGTATAGAATCTAGCCCTATAAGTCTTAAAAGTGCTGCCCATACCATTTGCCCCGGTTTGGCAAAATAAGCAGTGAAGATTGATGGTTCGGGGAAACACTTCAAACCGGGGTAAATGGACTGGCAGCACTGCTAAACTCCTGTAGAGCTGGCATTTTTCACAAGCTAAGTTGCCTGGTTTTCTATATACATAAGACTGGAAATGTAAAGAGTTATAACCAAAATTATTGATAACACGGAATGAAATGATCATAGATGGAGAACTTTTGCTAAAATGTTTTATAAAGGGGAGGTTTTTAAGACTAGTGATGAGGCTGCTCAGAAGTAAAGCAATTCTAAATGGGAGGATTGCTTGAATGACAACAAAAGTGATTAGTTTTCTGAGCTTCTGAAGTCTTTTTCCTCAGATCAATAGAAGAATATCTGGAGAAATAGAATACAGTAAGCTTCGACCTTGTGCCCTGTTATAGAATTGTCCCCCTAGCAGTCTGAAGCTGATATGTAACTGAAATCTATCTTTTTTCCCCTGCCCTAATCTCTTTACACCTAAGTCTTCACCAAACCTGAGTAGCATAGTTCGGAAGAAGGTGCAAGAGGACACATGGGTTTGGCTACAGGAGCAGCGCTCACAAGCAGCAATAAGTCTTCACTGTCAGCTGCAGTCAGGTGGGCTTTTAAAGACACCCCTTGTATGGAATATCTCCAGAACTGATGTCACTGATCAGATAAAACCAGGGCCTATCATGCAATATTTTCCCTTCTAGACTTACAGCTTTTTCCCTATAAATATAAAGCACATCAAAGGACTGAATTAACACCTGCATGACCTCCATGGACAGAAGTAAAGGTAAATAATGATTGTTGGGGTTCAGTGCTGTGGAGCGTATTGAATCCACCATTTCCTCTTCTGTCATGAACCTTGTGACCTCCCAGGAGAAAGATCTGAAGGTGAAACTGAAGCAGGATCTAGTCTGTTGCCTCTTCCTGTCTTTTGCTGATATCAAGAACACGGTTTGTATGAGGTCCATATTTTTTGTGCTTGAGCTTCGCTAAGTCTTCACATGATATCATATTCAAGATGATTTTCAAAACCATTTACCAGGAGAAATAGCTTGGCTAAAAATTGCCATCCTCTCAGTCTATGTGGAATTTCATAGCGGGTGGACTTTGATCCAGGTTAAAAAGAGGAAATTGCATACATATAGGTTCCTCTGATACTCAGTGGCATTTGATCGGCCAGGATTGGCACCTGGCAGGTTAAATGCCAAAAAATGGCTATAAGCTGGATATATTTAGGAATCCTTTTACTAAAGGGTGTTAAGCCCTTAACAGGTGGAAACAGGCTACCAGGGGTTTTGCAGTACTTTGCTTGTTTCTGCACATTAAGTCACACATTACTACATTTTTTAGATATTTATCCCTCAGGGGATGTGGCATGGGCAGAGAGTGGGCATGGAAGCATTAGCCAGCTAACGTGCTACACTTACCGCATGTTAACTGACTAACACAGAGTCAATGTGAGTCCACTTACTTTGTTCTAATCAGAGGCAGTGTAGTGGTTTTGGTGGCGTAACTTCAGCAAGCAGAGCAATTGAGCTGTTGACAGACAAACTTTATTGAAAGTCCCGACATGGGCTGTGTTTCAACAGAATGCCTATGTCAGGGGTCACAGCTGCTGTGAAAGAGATAGACAACTCACTTAACATGCTATCACCTCAATAGAGCACCCTGGCAGCATTTTTAAACTTACTGGAAAAAAGTGGCTACACTTCTATGGCTTTTATATGTGGTAGCATTGTCCTCTGATACTGAAAGTACAGAGGATATTGTCCAGACTGTATAACAGACATTGACAACCTCTCATGCAAGCGTTTTGCTGAAATATGGCCCATGTCGGGTCCTTCAATAACGTTTGACTGTCAACCTAATCTTGGAAGCCCATTGCTCTCTTTTTGCTCGGCTTAATTTTTTGTGCCCCTAGTGGCTCCATTTGAAAAATGACTGCCATGGCCTCTAGTGGTACACTCAGTGTTTGTGGGATCAGGGCCTGGGCCAACAATATCTGAGAGGCCTACTGGCATAGTAATCCACTCACTCAACACTCTGCTTTCATTCAGTAAGTTAGTCGAGGCCAGAAACTGCAGTTCTGAACCAAAGGGTTTACTTAAACTTGGATGATACAATCAAAAACATGGCATAACTTCTCAGCATCAATTGTATACAAGTCTTACACCTATAACTGATAAAGTCACTAGAAGTCTCTACTGAGAATTTATAGAAGTCGAACCCGAGTGCCTCTATCCTAAGAAAAACAAATGTTCAAGAGAAAGAAATGAATGCTGTTTTTGTTTTGTGAAGGTCTCAGTCTTATAAGTACAGAAATACAACTGGGGGCCAGTTGCTCTCAAATCATTATTTTTTTTTCTTCAACTGTAGATGGTGATATGGAAGGACTGGCTCCTGAGATGCTGAGCTTTGTTAATGATACTTACAGCTTAGTAACAACAGAGATGGAAAGGCATCTGGCCACACTTGAAGCAAAACGAAAGGTAAGCAGCAACAATCTTTCACTTAAAAATATTTTGATCATAGTTTTCTATGGGGAGAGGAGGGTTCATGTTATTTATCAAACTATAGGGAGTTTTAGTAAGGAGACTTATAACCAGTGGTGTGCTGGAGCCGGCTCGCACCGGCTCGCAAGAGCCGTTTGTTAAATTTTTAAAGCTCTTGCGAGCCGGTTGTTCCGGCAGGCGAGCCGGCTCCCAGGGGTGGCGCAACCCGTCACTCTGGGGGGTAAATAGTTGATTCCTTCATTGTCATCTCTCTCCCCTTCTTCTTCCTCCACCCGCTCTCTCCCTTCAGATCTGTCCTAGTAGAGCCCCGATGAGCAGAAACTAAAACCAGCTGGTTACAGACTCCGTTGTTACAGCGGGGGGGGGGGGGGGGGGGGTTCTGTCTGCTGGAAGCACCCTCCCTCGCTCTCACGCACTTCCTGCTGCCAAGAAGGGGGCGGCTCTTCCAACTTGATTCACAGCAGCACGAGGCTCTGCACCTAGCGTTTCTACTTCTGGCTGCACTGGGAAAGATCCGCAAGACTAGGACAGGTTTGAGGTGAGGGAGCGGGGAGCAGGAGGAAGAGTGCATGAAGGGACAAAGCAGAATAGGGGAGGGGAGAGAAAGAGAGATTGATCCTTCAACACGTTGGGCAGGGGAAGTCCAGCAACGGAACGAGAACAGGCTTGAGGGAAGGGAGTGGATGGGGGGGGGGGTGGATAAAGCTGGGCATGGAAGGAGTGAGGGGGATGCTGGAATATGTGGGGCAAGGGAGGGAGAAGAAAGATGGCACGCAGTTGTGGGTTGGGATATGCATTGCTGGACACCAGGAAGAAGGGAATAGGGAGGGGGGCAAGAAGGGGCAATGTTGGATGAGGAAGGAGGAGAGAAAGACAGACAGAGAAGGGAAATGTTGGAATACATGGGAAAGGGGAGGGAGAAGAAAAATGACAGACCTTCTTGGTTTGGGAAAGGGGATTTGCTGGACTCTGGGGGGGAAAGAATAGGGAAACTGGGCTTAGAGGGCTCAAGTGTAGGGGCACCTAAAACTTGCTGCACTGGATTGCCCCATCACAGCTGCCACCATGTCCACCTCACCCCGGCATCTAGGATACAAGCATCTAGCACCTCCTTCCCTCCCCTATTCCACCCTCTACCCAAACGGGATAGCGGGTGGAAGGAAACATTGGGGAAATGTTGGTGAGGAGGCGGGTAGACGCAAGGAGAGATTGGCGGAAGATGCTGGAGAGGAGGCCATGTGAAAAGAGACATCAGGAGAAGATGCTGGAGGCCAAGTGGAAGGGGAGATCAGGGGGAGACACTGGGTATTGTGGAAAAGTAGATGGAGGATATACTGGCCATAGAAGAAGGTGGAAGGGGAGATCCTGGAAATGGAGTAACATGGGAAACTGGGGGGGGGGGGGCATGCTGGACATAGTGGAAAGGGAGATGGGAGGACGTACTGAACTTGGAGGTAGGTCACAGGGAAGATCAGGGTGACATAATGTCATGAGGGAAGGGAAGATAGGAGAGATGCCTGATGTGGTTGAAGAAGCAGAAACTAGGAATGTCAGTTTTGGTAATTGGAGGGGAGGGAACAGTGAGGAAGGAGATGAGATGAGGGAAAAGGAAGAGAGAAAAACTGCACATGGATGAAGAAAATAGGCAGAAGCTGGATCCACTGGACAGTCAAATCTCCAGCTTTTACTTACGGATGTAGGACAAGAAATGAAGAAGAAAGGCGGAAAGTAAAGAAGTAAATGGAAAGGAAGCCCTGGAAACGGAGTTAAGAGGACAGATAGCAGCACAATCGGATACTGGGCCAGCATGATCAGAAAAACAAAGTCACTAGACAACAAAGGTAGAAAAGATCATTTTATTTTCATTATAGTGTTTGGAATATGTCCACTTTGAGAATCAGGTGCTGAACGTTAAAACTTTATATTTATTTACTTATTTATGGCATTTTATCCCATATTAAACATGAATTAGATTGGAACCTGGGATCATTTAATTTTTTTTTCCTGGAGAGAGTAATGCATTGCCCCCCCCCCCCCCCCCCCCCGTCTATAGCCAGCTCTGCAATTTGGGGGGGGGGGGCGCCGAGGTGGATGGGAGGGGGCGCCGAGGTGGATGGGGGGCGCAGTGGTGGACGGGGGGGCGCCGAGGTGGACCGGGGAGAGAGTCTGTTGTTAAAAATTTACCAGCACACCACTGCTTATAACCCTAGTTAACTCTTAAACCCTTCCTCTTGATCCCAGTCTTGATGATCATTATACCTTAGATTATATCTCCCAATCTCCTTATGCCCATCCCTCTATTCTTCTCCTTATTTATTGCATTTATATCCCACATTTTCCCACCTCTTTACAGGCTCAATGTGGCTTACAATATATCATGGATAGTGGAAATAAGAAGAGAATATACATTTGGTGTTACAGAAGGATTTTGGGTTGCATGGTAATGGAATACATGATAGTGGTATAGCAGAAGACATTATAAGACATTTGTGGATATATGTGGAGAATTTCACATGTGTTGATCTTTGTGGTATATCTTGTCAAAGAGATGGGTCTTCAGTAGTTTGCGGAAGTTGGTCAGTTCATAGATCGCTTTTAGGTTGCGTGTCAACGCGTTCCAGAGTTGCGTGCTCATGTAGGAAAAGGCAGATGCATGCATTAATTTGTATTTTAGACCTTTACAGTTGGGAAAATGAAGATTAAGGAATGTGCGAGAAGATTCTTTTGCATTCCTGGGTGGTAGGTCTATTAGGTCTGAAATGTAGGCTGGGGCATCGCCACGGATGATTTTCTTTAAGTGGGAGCCAGTGTAGTTTCTCTCGTAGGGGTTTTGCACTTTCATATTTTGATTTTCCGAATATGAGTCTGGCTGCCGTGTTCTGGGCTGTTTGGAGTTTTTTGACTCTCCATCCTTCCGTCTCCTTACCCCTCCCAATTTCTTTTCCTTTTGCTTATCCTATCTTTGTTTGCCTCTACATATCCAACTTTCATATCCTCAAAACTTCACTATTACTATGTTTACTAAAACTTGTAATATTCTCCTTCTCGACTCTGTAATTGTATTTACTATGTAAGCCGCATTGAGCCTGCAGTTTGTGGGAAAGCGCGGGGTACAAATGTAATAAATAATAATAATAATAACCAGTCCTGATATTTTGATTTTCATCCCAGTGCATTGTGGGGTGTGTTTCTATTTATAGTCAGCACTACAAATTTCACAGTTCATAAGGAAGAAATTTATTTGTTTGTTTATTTATTTTTGGATTCATAGTACACCCAGATTAAGCAAGCAATATTGTAAATATAATCCAGTATCAAGCAACAAACAATATAAACAGCAGTCATTACAATGGAGCAATATGGACAAAATTGGGTTGCATTATACTCCTGAAGTTAAAAGTGTAGCAATAGTCAGATATAAGAGTAAAGGTTATTTCTCACCTGTTGACATTAAAACCATTTCACAGAGTATGGGGCTCATTTTCAAAAGAAAAGAACGTGAGAAAAGTGACACAGAGGGCAGATGGATGTGTTTGCCACAGGAAAACATTTAAACTGTATAATCAAACAAAAAATAAATGTTTAAGTCCGATATTCGCTAAAAGAAAAATGGCGTTTCAGGGGGCATGAGATGGGTGGCCTTATATGATATACGTTTTTTTTGCAATAACAGATAGCAGGAATCTGTACTGGGACTGGTGCTATTTAACATATTTATAAACTGGAAATCGGAATGATGAGTGAAGTGATTAAATTTGTAGTGACACGAAACTATTCAAAGTTGCAAAATATATGTGGATTGTGAAAAATTGCAGGAAACTCTGGGCATCCAAATGGTTGATGAAATTTAATGTAGACAAATGCAAAGTGATGCACATTGGAAAGAATAATCCGAATCATAGTTATCTGATGCTAGGGTCCAGTTTAGGAGTCAGCACTCAAGAAAAAGACCTAGGTGTCATTGTAAACAAGATGTTTAAATCTTCTTCCCAGTATGTGGCAGCGGCCAAAAATGCAAACAGGATGCTAGGAATTATTAGGAGAGGGATGCAAAATAAGACCCAAAATATTATAATGTGTCTGTATCGCTCCATGGTGCGACCTCGCCTTAAGTATTGCATTCAATTCTGGTCACTGTGTGGAGGAGTGGCCTAGTGGTTAGGGTGGTGGACTTTGGTCCTGGGGAGCTGAGGAACTGAGTTCGATTCCCACTTCAGGCACAGGCAGCTCCTTGTGACTCTGGGCAAGTCACTTAACCCTCCATTGTCCCATGTAGGCCGCATTGAGCCTGCCATGAGTGGGAAAGCGTGGGGTACAAATGTAACAAATAAAAAAATATATATCTCCAAAAAGATACAGTAGAATTAGAAAAGGTTCAAAAAAGAGTGACCAAAATGATAGAGGGGATTGAACTGCTCCCATATGAGGAAAGGCTAAAGAGGTTAGGACTTGGAAAAGAAATGGCTGAGGTGGTGGTGGTGGGGGGCGATATGACTGAGGTCTACAAAATTCTGAGTGGTGTGCAGTGAGTGGAGGTGAATTGATTTTTCACTCATTCAAAAAGTACAAAGACCAGGGGATACTCAATGAAATTGCATGGAAATACTTTTAACACAAATAGGAGGAAATATTTTTTCACTCAACGAATAGTTAAGCTCTGGAACTCGCCAGAGGATGTGGTAATGGCGGTTAGCATATCTGGGTTTTAAAAAGGTTTGGACAAGCACCTGGAGGAAAAGTCCATAGACTGTTATTGAGATGGACATGGGGAAGCCACTGCTTGCCCTGGGATTGGTAGCGTGGAATAGTGCTACTAATTGGGTTTCTGCCAGGTACTTGTGACCTGGATTGGCCACTGCTGGAAGCAGGATACTAGGCTAGATAGACCATTGGTCTGACCCAGTATGGCTATTCTTATGATTTCCTTGTGTCAAAAGCTCTCGTCTCAGGAAAGGCCCCACTGACAGATGCCATACAGCTGTGATCTGTGAGAAAGGAATGGAAAGAGAGACTGCAGTCATTTGTGCTTCCTCCCCCCCCCCCCCCCCCCCCATAGTATGGAACCTGGTAGCACCTTAAGAACATAAGAATAGTCATGCTGGGTCAGACCAATGGACCCTCTAAGTATCCTTCTTCCAACAGTGGCCAATCCAGGTCACACGCACCTGGCAGAATCCCAAATTGTAGCAAGATTCATGCTACTAATCCCAGGGACAAGCAGTGGCTTTCCCCATGTCATTGTCAGGTGTTAGAGTGGTAAATCTAGGTTCAAAGACTATTGCTGGGTATGGCAGCCCGTTACATGCTCCTGACACCTTTTTTTCTAGCTACTGGAGGCATGGCATGAGGGTTTGGGGTGTGTTGTTGCATCCTGGGGGTGGCAGATTCAAGTCCCACTGGGCCTTCTTGTGATGCAGGGCACATTGGATCCATTTCAATTGGGCAGCCCTCTGGTACAGCACTTGACATTAAGGAGGAGCTGCTCTGAATATGTCTACTGAGGGCCTTTACGACACCTCCTCCCCTCCTCGTTCCACAGTGTCCCTTTTCTAGGGCTTGCCTAGGGATGTTTAAACCACAGCAGTTGTCAGCCTTGCAAATCAGGGAATGTTCACATACTTTAGAGAGTGGATGCAGAGACTTTGTATGGAAATAACTGTGAGCATTGTATTTGAAACATAAATAAAATAGCAAGCAATGTTAAATGCAACAAAAATCAGTCCATGGCCTTCATTCACACTGCTGCCGCTCCCCACAGAGCATCCTCAGTTCATTGAGGATTTGCCCCTGTATTGTTCCTATGGCTCCCAGCTCTTTCTGCACATCTGTGCACAGGCCTGTGACCTGCAGCAGGAGCTGGCCTAGGTTGGCTGTGATGGTGGGCTCTGCCGCAGGCTTGACAGCCATTTCCAGGGGAGCTGAGTCAGGTGTTGTGTTGCTGCCTGGGGGGGGCATGCCCCTCCATGGATCCTCCTCAATGTCCCCCTGCTGGTATGACCCTGTTGTGGAGTGAGGGGCATCTTCCATGAGGCAGGGTCCATGACTACTTCCACCCAGGCCCTCTCAGCTGCAGCCTGGTCTGCGGCTGGCTGGTCCAGGGCTGGCTGTGCGGTGGCTGGAGATCAGTGTACTGTCCTCCTTGCATGCTTCCTTGTCAGGTATGTGTGTGGTGTAAGGGTTAGGGCTGTGGACTCTCGATGTGGGTTTGATACACGCTGTGGGTGTTTCTGGCAAATTTGTTTTACCCTGTCATAGGTGCTGCAAAATGCTTGGTAGCTGTGTGTGACATGCTGGCTACTTTTCCTTGGGTCACAGGATGGTGCTGTCCAACATCCCTCCCCCCCCCCTCCTTCCTTTCCATGCCATCTCATAGGTTGGGATCTGGCTGCAGCACATTCTAGTGGACACGGGGATAGGAGACACACTGTAACGAGAGTAGCTGCATATTCAGGCCTTGATCCAGGGCAGAGATGGACGTTTTATTGAAAACTTTTAAGTTGTGTCGCTTTGAAGTCCATCACAAAGCACTGAATAACATTTCTAACTTCTCAGGTTCTAGATTTGACTGAAGATCAGATCACAACAGCATGGTTTTCCAGCTGCACCGTACTCACAAGAAAACGACCTAAGTCGGTTGAAAGTAAAGACTTGCATTTAATGATGCATGGACAACCAGTCTTACATCTAGATAAGAAAGGTAGAACGATATTCAGAAAATAGCTCTGTTTTTAATAAAATGTCTACTCTGAAGTCATAAATATGAAAGGTTGAATTTTTGAAAATGTTGCATTGTGAGGCCTCATTGGAATGAAATCATACTTAGGGGTCCTTTTACCAAGCCATGTTACAAAGTGCCTGGCGCTGCAATTAGCACGTGGGTTTGCTGAGTTCTCTGGCCACTTTCTAGCATGGCGAGAAAATGCCGGAATTGTAATTTGTGTCAATAATGGCTGTGCGCTAATTTCACAATTGATATGCGGCCATTCCTGCTTGAGCCCTTACCACCACTATATAGTTGGCGGTAAGTGCTCACACGCTAATCCTGCAGTAATTGGGCAGCGGGCAGCGATGGCCGTGTGCTGCCCCATTACCGCAGGCCATGCTTACTTCCTGCCCCCCTTGCTAGAAAATAATTTCCATTTTCTAGCACAGGGATCAGCGCGTGCTGATCGCAGCAATACCATGGGATGCCTCAGTGTGCCCTGCAGTGGTGCTGTTTTGCCACATGCTACCCATGCTGTAACCCTACTGCCCTTTAGAAAAAAGGCCCCTTAGGCCTTTGCCATTTGCTTCATTATGTCCAAAAGTCTTATTGTGATTTACCATCATAATCTGATAAATCTCACCCAAGGGAAAATGCTCAGATTTATAACTGATCCTAAACTGTGATTTTTGTTACCATTTCTAATATTTTATATTTTCTGATTTGCCATTAGCCCTTAATTTGAATTAATGTAACTATTTCTTTATTCATATTATTTATTTACTAGTAAAAAATGCCCATTTCTGAAGGGTAGGAAACGGGCGCTAGCAAGGCAATCCCCCACCGTCCCTCGGTGTTGCAGACTCTGCCCTCCCTCCGTTTTCACCCCCCGGTCCTCCTCCGCTTTACGGCCCCCTGTACCCCCCTTCCGCGACCCTGTCGACCCCCCCTTCCCGCCGAAAACCGTCCCCCGCCGCTGTTCAGTACCTGTGCTGACGGGGGACCCCAACCCCCGTCAGCCGAAGTCGTGTGCTGGCCTTCGCGGCATTGCTTCCTCAATGCTCTTCTGTTGAAGTTCCTCTGCGTGCATCTGACGTCACCGCTGGCTGAATATCAGGCCCAGATAATTTAAAATAAAAACAAACAGGCATAATTACAACAAGAAACACAGTAGTGGCTGTTGTAGCAGTGGAGTATCATTTTATACACTGAATGCCACGTTCATTCTCAAACAAAAGTGCCTTCAGTTGTTTCCAAAATTAAGCACCAAAAGCTTTCTCAAATAAAAGTACTTTAAGTTGTTTCTGAAACTGAAGTACATTATCTCTCCTTCAAACAAACTGCCATCTCAGTCTCCCTTGTGATCACAGAAAGTTGTGATCTGGGTCAGCAGGTTGCACGGGGACCCGGTGTGTTGTATTAAACGGGAACATAGGCTGCTAGCTGGCCTTGAGACCTCACTGCAGAGAGGAATGGAAAAATAGGCTTGATACTACTGGAGATTCAGATCCCCCTGACTTCCTCCCCACCAGATTCTCCTTTGTACATTCTTTCTTCTCTGGGTTTTCATTTTGCTTTCCTGTACTAGCTCATAGGTGGCAACACATTAAAATGACTGGGGGTGCCAGACACAGTACAAACTACTCCTCCCTAGAGACATTGAAGGAGCTCGCTCAATATTATATGTGCTCAGCAGAGCTGGCTCCTCTGTACTAGCTGAGAGCTTCTCAGAGAGTTGTTGACATGTGCTTTGTGCATTTTTTCCAAACTGAACATATTTCAGTAGAAGACTAAATGGTGTGACTGCTTCAGATGTTTAAAATCCCTTTCTGACAGATAATGCAGAAATTAATTTAGAGTGGGTTCAGAATTACAAGGTAGTAATTACAACAAGCACTTTGTGACTACTGATAAATTTTGAGAAGAAAGTGAGAATCATTTGACTACTAAAAGGTAATTTGTAGTGTAATAATTTCCTATACACCTCTGGAATTGGATTCTTTAATTAGTGGACTGATGATGGACCTACAGTTTCTCCGAGGACAAGCAGGCTGCTTGTTCTCACGACTGGGTGACGTCCGCGGCAGCCCCCACCAACCGGAAAGAAGCTTCGCGGGACGGTCGGCACGCAGGGCACGCCCACCGCGCATGCGCGGCCGTCTTCCCGCCCGTGCGCGACCGCTCCCGCCAGTTCCTTTTTTTCCGCGCCTGGAGAGAGTCGTGTTTTGCGCTCTCTCTGTTCAGCCGCCGGATCGTTCGATCGCGTATACGCTGATCGTGTTTTTTTCTAATTTTGTTTATCGGTTTTAGTTACCGCCCGGTTTCCTTTTAAAAAAAAAAAAAAAAAAAAAAAAGAAACCCTGCGCGTGTGGAACACGCGCTCCCTTTTTTCCCTCGCTTCCAGCGGGGACGCCACATTGCGGCCTAGTGGCCGCTCGGTCGTTTGTTTTTCGTGGTGTGATTTTAGCCACCATTGACGACTTTGACTTCGCCGACGCGATTTTTCCGTCGATGTCCTCGAAGGTCCCGAGTGGATTTAAAAAGTGTGGTCGCTGCGGCCGGCCGATCTCGCAGACCGACACCCACGCTTGGTGCCTCCAGTGCCTCGGGCCGGAGCACAATCTCAAGTCGTGTTCTTTGTGTCTCGGTCTCCGGAAACGGACCCAGGTTGCGAGGCAAGTTCTGCGGGACCGTCTTTTTGGAACTTGCGCCGGCCCCTCGACGTCGACCTCGAAGGCATCGGTATCGACGCCCGGCCCTTCGGTACCGGTATCGATGCCCGAGACATCGGCGCCGATGGCAGCGACCCCAGGAGAACAGGTCCCGTCGGCCCGCTGGTCTTCCGGTGAGAGTGGGGGTGAGAGGCCGCGTGGGCAGTCGGCCCCGGTCACGCCCTCAGCTCGGGGGCCGCGGGACCGAACCCTGTCTGACCCGGTACCTCGAGACCGAGGGGGATCGACCTCCTCCTCCTCCATGCCCTCCGGCGCCGGTGACGTGCATCGGAAGAAAGACAAGAAGCGTCGTCACCGGTCGCCTTCGGTGCATCCCGATGTCGGAGAGGAGACGACGCCGAAGCGTCATCGTCGTGAGGAGAGGTCTCCGTCGGTTGTGGAGGTACCGACGCGTCGGGGTTCCGGCACCTCGGTGCCGTCTCCTGGCCCCCAGCAGCTTCCGGCACCGACACCCTTACCGGCCCCACCGCCTTTCCCGGCAGCGGGCCTGGACGAGTGCCTCAGAGCCATCCTTCCGGGGATCCTGGAAGGGCTGATGCGCCAGGCTGTGCCGGCGCCGGGGGTGCTTGCGCCCTCGGCGCCGATGACTGTGGCGCCGGCGAGCTCTAGCCCGGCGCCGGGGCTGTCGACACCCGCCGCCGCTTGCGGTGCCGGTCTCGACCGCCACGCAGGTGGAGTCCCCGTCGACGTCGATGGAGGGAGCTCCGTCCCCGCCGGCGCGGGAGTCCACCGCTCGACGACACCGAGACCTCGGTGCCTCGACGTTGAGCCGGGCCCGGTACAGGACTCAGCTACATGAGCTAATGTCCGATACCGAGGATGAGGACTCGTGGGGGGAAGAGGAGGACCCTAGATATTTCTCCTCAGAGGAGTCTACGGGCCTTCCCTCGGACCCCACGCCTTCACCGGAGAGGAAGCTCTCACCTCCTGAGAGTCTCTCCTTTGCCTCCTTTGTGCGGGATATGTCTATCAGCATTCCCTTCCCCGTGGTCTCTGTGGAAGAGCCGAGGGCCGAGATGCTCGAGGTCCTCGACTATCCATCACCACCTAGAGAGTCCTCCACGGTGCCGCTGCACAATGTCCTGAAGGAGACGCTGCTCCAGAACTGGGTGCGACCATTAACTAACCCCACCATTCCCAAGAAAGCAGAGTCCCAGTACAGGATCCACTCTGACCCAGAGCTCATGCGGCCCCAATTGCCCCATGACTCAGCGGTCGTGGATTCTGCTCTCAAGAGGGCACGGAGTTCGAGGGATACCGCCTCGGCGCCCCCGGGGCGGGAGTCTCGCACTCTGGACTCGTTTGGGAGGAAGGCCTACCAATCCTCCATGCTCGTGACCCGCATCCAGTCATACCTGCTCTATATGAGCATTCACATGCGGACCTATGTGCAACAACTGGCGGACCTGGTCGAGAAGCTCCCGCCGGAGCAGTCCAGGCCTTATCAGGAGGTGGTCAGGCAGCTGAAGGCGTGCAGAAAGTTCCTGTCCAGGGGTATTTTTGACACCTGTGACGTGGCATCTCGTGCTGCGGCCCAAGGTATAGTGATGCGCAGGCTCTCATGGCTGCGTGCCTCTGACCTGGACAACCGCACCCAGCAGAGACTGGCTGACGTCCCTTGCCGGGGGGATAACATTTTCGGTGAGAAGGTCGAGCAGATGGTGGACCAACTGCATCAGCGGGAAACCGCTCTCGACAAGCTCTCCCACCGGGCGCCTTCAGCATCCACCTCCACAGGTGGACGTTTTTCCCGGGCTCGGCAGGCTGCACCCTATTCTTTTGCGAAGCGTAGGTACAACCAGCCGGCCCGAAGGCCTCGTCAGGCACAGGGACAGCCCCAGCGCGCTCGTTCTCGTCAACAGCGTGCGCCTAAGCGGCCCCCTGCGCCTCCACAGCAAAAGCCGGGGACGGGCTTTTGACTGGATCCACGGGAACATAGCCGCCCTACAAGTGTCCGTACCGGACGATCTGCCGGTCGGAGGGAGGTTAAAATTCTTTCACCAAAGGTGGCCTCTCATAACCTCCGACCAGTGGGTTCTCCAAATAGTGCGGTGCGGATACGCCCTGAATTTGGCCTCCCTGCCTCCAAATTGTCCCCCGGGAGCTCAGTCTTTCAGCTCCCATCACAAGCAGGTACTTGCAGAGGAACTCTCCGCCCTTCTCAGCGCCAATGCGGTCGAGCCCGTACCACCCGGGCAGGAAGGGCAGGGATTCTATTCCAGGTACTTCCTTGTGGAAAAGAAAACAGGGGGGATGCGTCCCATCCTAGACCTGAGAGGCCTGAACAAATTCCTGGTCAAAGAAAAGTTCAGGATGCTTTCCTTGGGCACCCTTCTGCCAATGATTCAGAAAAACGATTGGCTATGTTCCCTGGATTTAAAGGACGCATATACTCACATACCGATACTGCCAGCTCACAGACAGTATCTCAGATTCCGCCTGGGCGCACGGCACTTTCAGTATTGTGTGCTGCCCTTTGGGCTCACCTCTGCCCCACGAGTGTTTACCAAGTGCCTCGTGGTGGTAGCGGCCTACCTACGCAAGCTGGGAGTGCACGTGTTCCCATATCTCGACGATTGGCTGGTCAAGAACACCTCGGAGGCAGGAGCCCTCCGGTCCATGCAGTGCACTATTCAACTTCTGGAGCTGCTGGGGTTTGTGATAAATTACCCAAAGTCCCATCTCCAGCCATCCCAGTCTCTGGAATTCATAGGAGCGCTGCTGAATACCCAGACGGCTCAGGCCTACCTTCCCGAAGCGCGGGCCACCAATCTCCTGGCCCTGGCTTCGCAGACCAGAGCGTCTCAGCAGGTCACAGCTCGGCAGATGTTGAGACTTCTGGGTCATATGGCCTCCACAGTTCATGTGACTCCCATGGCTCGTCTTCACATGAGATCTGCTCAATGGACCCTAGCTTCCCAGTGGTTCCAAGCCACCGGGAATCTAGAAGATGTCATCCGCCTCTCCACCAGTTGCCGCACTTCACTGCTCTGGTGGACCATCCGGACCAATTTGACCCTGGGACGTCCATTCCAAATTCCGCAGCCCTCGAAAGTGCTGACGACGGATGCATCTCGCCTGGGGTGGGGAGCTCACGTCGATGGGCTTCACACCCAGGGTCTGTGGTCCCTCCAGGAAAAGGATCTACAGATCAACCTCCTGGAGCTCCGAGCGATCTGGAACGCACTGAAGGCTTTCAGAGATCGGCTGTCCTACCAAATTATCCAAATTCGGACAGACAATCAGGTTGCAATGTATTACGTCAACAAGCAGGGGGGCACCGGATCTCGCCCCCTGTGTCAGGAAGCCGTCGGGATGTGGCGTTGGGCGTGCCGGTTCGGCATGCTCCTCCAAGCCACATACCTGGCAGGCGTAAACAACAGTCTGGCCGAGAGACTGAGCAGAGTCATGCAACCGCACGAGTGGTCGCTCCATTCCAGAGTGGTACGCAAGATCTTCCGAGAGTGGGGCACCCCCTCGGTGGATCTTTTCGCCTCTCAGACCAACCACAAGCTGCCTCTGTTCTGTTCCAGACTTCAGACACACGGCAGGCTAGCGTCAGATGCCTTTCTCCTTCATTGGGGGACCGGCCTCCTGTATGCTTATCCTCCCATACCTTTGGTGGGGAAGACCTTACTGAAGCTCAAGCAAGACCGCGGCACCATGATTCTGATAGCGCCCTTTTGGCCCCGTCAGATCTGGTTCCCTCTTCTTCTGGAGTTGTCCTCAGAAGAACCGTGGAGATTGGAGTGTTTTCCGACTCTCATTTCACAGAATGATGGAGCGTTGCTGCACCCCAACCTTCAATCCCTGGCTCTCACGGCCTGGATGTTGAGGGCGTAGACTTCGCTGCGTTGGGTCTGTCTGAGGGTGTCTCCCGGGTCTTGCTTGCCTCTAGGAAGGATTCCACTAAAAAGAGTTACTTTTTCAAGTGGAGGAGGTTTGTCGTTTGGTGTGAGAGCAAGGCCCTAGAACCTCGTTCTTGCCCTGCACAAAACCTGCTTGAATACCTTCTGCACTTATCAGAGTCTGGCCTCAAGACCAACTCAGTAAGGAATCACCTTAGTGCGATTAGTGCTTACCATTATCGTGTGGAAGGTAAAGCCATCTCTGGAGAGCCTTTAGTCGTTCGATTCATGAGAGGCTTGCTTTTGTCAAAGCCCCCTATCAAGCCTCCTACTGTGTCATGGGATCTCAACGTCGTCCTCACCCAGCTGATGAAACCTCCTTTTGAGCCACTGAATACCTGCCATCTGAAGTACTTGACCTGGAAGGTCATTTTCTTGGTAGCAGTTACTTCAGCTCGTAGGGTCAGTGAGCTTCAAGCCCTAGTAGCTCATGCTCCATATACCAAATTTCATCACAACAGAGTAGTGCTCCGCACCCACCCAAAGTTCCTGCCGAAGGTGGTGTCGGAGTTCCATCTTAACCAGTCAATTGTCTTGCCAACATTCTTCCCCAGGCCGCATACCCGCCCTGCTGAACGTCAGTTGCACACATTGGACTGCAAGAGAGCATTGGCCTTCTACTTGGAGCGGACACAGCCCAACAGACAGTCCGCCCAATTGTTTATTTCTTTCGACCCTAACAGGCTAGGGGTCGCTGTCGGGAAACGCACCATCTCTAATTGGCTAGCAGATTGCATTTCCTTCACTTACGCCCAGGCTGGGCTGACTCTTGAGGGTCATGTCACGGCTCATAGTGTTAGAGCCATGGCAGCGTCAGTGGCCCACTTGAAGTCAGCCACTATTGAAGAGATTTGCAAGGCTGCGACGTGGTCATCTGTCCACACATTCACATCACATTACTGCCTCCAGCAGGATACCCGACGCGACAGTCGGTTCGGGCAGTCGGTGCTGCAGAATCTGTTTGGGGTGTAAATCCAACTCCACCCTCCAGGACCCGAATTTATTCTGGTCAGGCTGCACTCTCAGTTAGTTGTTCTTCGTAGGTCAATTTCTGTTGTTTCCTCGCCGTTGCAAGGTTCCATTGACCTGGGTTCTTGTTTTGAGTGAGCCTGAGAGCTAGGGATACCCCAGTCGTGAGAACAAGCAGCCTGCTTGTCCTCGGAGAAAGGGTATGATACATACCTGTAGCAGGTGTTCTCCGAGGACAGCAGGCTGATTGTTCTCACCTACCCTCCCTCCTCCCCTTTGGAGTTGTGTGTTTCATCTTTTGCTAGTCATTCAACTGGCGGGAGCGGTCGCGCACGGGCGGGAAGACGGCCGCGCATGCGTGTTGGGCGTGCCCTGCGTGCCGACTGTCCCGCGAAGCTTCTTTCCGGTTGGTGGGGGCTGCCGCGGACGTCACCCAGTCGTGAGAACAATCAGCCTGCTGTCCTCGGAGAACACCTGCTACAGGTATGTATCATACCCTTACTACAGCTATAATCCAGTTGGGCAGTTAGTATCCTGCATTTTTAAAATTCTACCTTTATTTGGCAAAATTCTAATGTTGTCATTACCAGAAATGACAATACATTGACTGCTTCATAACAATCCATTGATTTCTAACTCCTAGAATTATCCTTTCCTATAATGTTTTTGTCTCATGCATTACACCGATGGTCTCTAATAGTTCTCATACCTCACACTAACATTATCGGCTTTTGTCTCACCTAGAATGTAAACCACACTGAACCCTGAAAAGGGGATATTAGCAATTTGATTTGATTTGAACTTCATTTGTATGAACTGGGAGCTGTTGTGACATCACTCCTGTAAATTGCAAGTCATTGTGACATCATTCTTATAAATGGCAAGCTATTGTGTTATAATTTTTTTATATTGCTAGCATTCATGTTTGTAAATTATGAGATTTTTTTCATGTGCTATCACGGTATAGTATCCAATTTATTTACATTTCCACAGTGTTCATTTTAATATTGCCTCAGTATTTAGATTTGTTAAGTATTCTTTAGTTAGTTGAAGGAATAATAAGTCCTAATATAAATATATTTTTCTAGCAACTCACAGTGTCATGCATCTTTTTTAATGCTATAAAATAATAATTGATGTAGCTTATTTATTGTTGATATCTATTACAGGCCAGAATAACATCTGTCCTAAGCTAAGCTTTCCTGCATTGAACTGTCCAGACAGTGATATACTCGGAGAGTCTCTCTGTGCCATCCTTTCATCTGATCATGAATGTTGGCCAGCAGTGTTTGAAAGGCTAAGTGGCAAATTGCTCCCACAAACACTTCGACGGTTTATTTGGATTGAGAAGCTTCTAAAATGTGAGAAAAAAATGAAAAGGACTAATGTAAGAAGGTAATGTCATTCTCAAATCTCCAGTGCTATGAACTTGTCTTTTAAATCTGAGCCCATGATGTACCATGATTGATAAACAACTATTGTAATTTTCAAAGTTATATTATAATTAATATGTAAACTGTAATGTACATAATACATACATACATACATGAATCCAATGTAGTATAAATATGAAAAGTCAGGACTGACTCATTTGTTATTCATGACTTGGAGTCAAGTAGTCACCTTACCCTTTCTCAAATGATTCCCTAAAGACTACATGCCCAATTTTGAAAGCCATTTAACCAGGCAGAAGAGGCACTAGCTCAGCGCCCTGGCCACCTATATTAGTGCCGGGGTAATCCATGGGTGGAGCTTGAATGAAACCAGTACTTAACGGGTTAATGGTGATATTGAGAGCTTGTTTTACAAAGTTGCACTAGCAATTCCTGTGTCGTAAATGAGAGGAAGCCCATAGGAATTGAATGGGCTTCCTCTCAATTGCCTCACCAAGAATCGGTAGTTCAGCTTTGTAAAAGAGGCCCTCAGTTTGCTAGTTGGTTAAGTAAGCAGGTAAAGTTAGGACAGCATAACTGATGTCCTAACTATGGGATAATTTTACAAGGACGTGCTAAAAAATGGCTTGCATTACTTTTAGTATGTGTTTCCCATGTGCTCAGGCTACCTCTTAGTGCGTCTGCATAAATGCTGAAATTCTATTTACACCACTATATTCAAGGCAAATTAACTTTCAAAGGGACTATCAAGCAGCAATCAAATACAAAATTCTGTCCCAAATCAACTGTTTTTTTTAATATATAGCGAAATCTGGTAACCTCTGCGGTGTAACTTGACAGCTCCCCAGTCTCAGTTCTGCAAGAATTATAACACCAATCTACTCATCGTTTAACAGATATTTTTATCCTGTCTTAAAAATTCAATTTATATGTCTTTTCATCAGTGAACTTCAATTTTCTTAAGTCAATCTTTATAAAAAGTGAATATATTCATCTTAGGGCTGTATCTAATATCTGTCAGACGGGGAACCTAACGTCTGATAAGATCATGTTTCACCTAACAAGGCTGTTTCAAGGACCATCCCCTTAATAACTGTAGTACCAGCTTAGCGCATTTATCAAAGGATCCCTCCCGCTAATAATCCTCCCTTCTCAGCCCCCCTGACAAGCAAGATCTCCCCTCCTAGCCTCTCCAACAAGACCCCTCTCCCACCCCACTCCCAGTCAGAATAGCCCCCGGGCTACCTGAACTCCCTGGTGGTGCAGTGGGGCAGTGGGGGCAGGAATGAACCCCACTTGTTCCTGCCCTTAGCAGCTCCGTGAAAAAAAAAAGGCTGCCTTGACCTCGAGCAGTGGTCTCATGGTACTAGTGGTGGAGACCAGGGGTGTAGCTAGGTGGGGCCACGGGAGCATGAGCCCCCACAGATTTAGTCCTGGTCCCCCTTGTTTTGCTGGCAGAGGTCCCCAACCCCCTGCCAGCAGAAGCCTTCTTCAGCGCCGGTCTCCGACGCGTTCGCTGACCTGTGCTGCTGTCTTCTTAAGTCCTGACGTCCTGCACATCCTGCATGTTCCTTTAAGTGAAACTGAGCATGCAACAGCAGCATAGATCAGCGAATGCGCCGGAGATTGGCACTGAAGAAGACTTCGGTTGGCGGGGGTTCTTAACCCCCGCCAGCAAAGGTACTTTGCAGCAGCGGCAGCAGGGGTGGGTTGAAAGTGTGGGGAGGGGGGTCGAAAGTGTCGGGGGAGGGCCAGAAGTGTCGGGGGAGGGTCGGCGGCTGGGGGAGGAGGGCTAAAATGTGACCCTCCACCTTGGGCTCTGGACCCCCTCCCCCCAAGGTCTGGCTACACCCCTGGTGGAGACATCTTTTGGACTGTTGAAACATGCCTCCTTAAAGGATTTAACTTTGAAGATGACCTTTCTGGCCACTATCTGCTCCACTTGGTGTATTTCAGGGTTGCAAATTTTGCTCCAGATTCCACTTCTATGTACAGTTCCATCCTTTTTCTGATGGCTGTTTTCTGTTTTCATCTCCGTTAGATGATTTGCCTTCACCAAACAGGAGACAGATGGGGATCATAACTGTCTTCACTTGTTAGACATTTGTTGGGTTTTCCTTTGCTATTTGAAGGTTACAATTCTTTTTTATAACCTTCAAATGGTCTTCAGCAAGGTCCCTAAGAATGAAGCAGCATCCTTGCCCCATCAGACTTGACAGGCGACCTGTTCTGTATATCTCTAAAAGGGGAGTCCAGGGCCAGTGGGACTTTGGGTTCATTCAGTGAAGCTTATGCATCATTGTGGGTAGAATTCAGCATGGTAATCCTTGAAAATATTTAATTCCTTTATGAAGCACTATCAGTTGGATATTCAGCCCAGAGAAGATGCTGTCTTTGGAAAGGCAATCTTTAAGGTGGTCTTATATTCCACCTACACAACATTTTGGAACTTGGATACTTCCCATGCATCTGAGCTGGTCTAGCATGTTGAAAAAGAAGGGAAAACTTGTTCTTGCCTGTTAATTTCCTTTCCTTGATTCCTGATACACCAGTCTAGAATCCTCCTTGGAATATTGTAGCTGTGGCTGGAGTTCCCCTCAGTTGCCCTTCAACATTAGTAGCTTGGGATCTGAGTCTCAGACTTGTCCTTGCATAGGAATATTAGTTGGAGGTCTTCTGTGTGTTATGGCTTTTATGTTCTTGATATGTTCAGTTGTGTTATATCAGCTTTGTCAAACGTATACCGGCAAATTCCAGGACTGCACCACTCCTTATACTAGAGATGATGTCACTGGGAAAAGCCATGTTCTCTGTCTCCATCTGCTGGCTGGGTGGTATAACCCATGGGTTTGGACCTGTCTAGTAGGAATCAAGGAAAGTAAATTAACATGTCAGAATAAATTTCCTCTTAATGTGCATCAAGATTCTAATGCTACTTAGTAAATAGGCCCTTAAGTGACCTTCATAGACTAAGAATTGCTTAGGAGTCCAAGGTGAAATCTTGCATTTTTATAATCAAAGTAACTTCAGAACTCTTTGGTGATGTGAGCTACCATGTGGCTCTCTGTGGTTTAGTCTTTGATTAACTAATGTCAACTCTAGCCCATAGGCACCGTTGTGTTCAATCTGTCTTGAAGACCTGGGCTCGTTTGGATTCATTTTGTCAGACTCCTAATAGCACTACCTGATAATTGTATAATTGCTGATTTGCTATGGGTATTGTCATGGTATGTTGTTCTGCCTTTTTATTTTTGGTTATTAACTTTGCCATGGATTATTGTTACTGTTTCTTTTTGGTTGTTTTGTGTTATACTTGTAAAACCTTAATAAAAATATGAAGAAAAAAAAAAAAAACTAATGTCAACTCAGACTTTAAAATTAAACCACTGGTTTATTCAAATAGTTGTATTATGCAGATTAGGAGTAACTGGGATATATCCTTGTAATATAGACAGAAATAATTGGGTACTAGTCTTTTATTACTGTGACTTATTTTCTTCTTAGAAGTGTTGAGAAAGAAGTACGGGAGAAATTTGGAAGAACAGTGGCACATAGACTAGCAGAACTAAAACTTAGAAGTGCCACACGGTCACCAATTTCAGGACTAATAGAAAACGCAGTGGTTGAGGTGAGCAACATGAGAGAAAGTTCAGTAGCTACATGTTCATTTTCTCTTGTAACTGACAATTCAGCTTTTTCAGCCAGGTGGGGCTTTCATTTTAGTGTGTGTTTTTTGTCCTTGAAAACTACCATCACGTTTTTGAATGATATATTAACTCCTTTGTATTGATTGGTGTTGTTTCTAAGTTTCTTTTTCACTCCTTTTCCTCTTCTTATTGAATATCCCCCCTCCACACACATCAGATGGTATGTCTCTAGTGGGATGGATATCCTCACTTGCCACACAGATTGAAGGGGAGTCTCTTGGACACTCTGATTCACTGCTGCCCTGTGCTGTGGCTAGCAGAGGCTATCACAGTGGTGGAGGCCAACTTTCTTGCCCCAGCGGTTTTGAATAAGTCACCTGTAACTTTTTAAAATTTATTTTCACTTAAAAGGAGGGGTTTGGACTGTGTGTTACAAATTGTTCTAACAGAATACATTAAAACCTGTTGTTTTTTTTGTTTCTGGTGACTTTAGTCACCTTTTCCCAGAGATGGTCACAACTATACATATACATATAGCAACAATATTCACTGCTTCCATGTGTAGCTTGCACAAAGATGCACCGATATTCAGCAGTTTTACGTATAACTGATAGTGATATGTATAGTGCTACAAGCCATTTTATACAAAATTGGGTTCAATATTTCTTTTTTTCCCTTCAATCCAAACAGGTGTATGAAAACACACCGTGTATGCATCTTTTTGCCACAAATGAACACATGATTTTAGAGACCAGCAAAACGTTAAACGTTCTGTATGTTCACAATGGCACATACAAACCATATCTTATCCACTGGCTTTTTCCTTTGCAAATGGCATTAAAACAAAACATGCCAACAGGTAAAACATTCTTTATTTATTTACTAGTAAAAAAGGCCCGTTTCTGTAGGCAAGGAAACGGGCCCTAGGCAGGCAATTCCTCCCCCCCCCCCCCCCGCGCTATGGCCCCTTCGCCCCCCCCCCCCCCTCGGCGAACCTGTCGCCCTCCCCCAGACCGCCGAAAACCGCCCCCCGCTGCCGTTGTGTACTACCTGTGCTGACGGGGGACCCAAACCCCCGACAGCCGAAGTGTTGCTGTGCCCTTCGTGTTCCTTCCTCATCTTCTCTGGAAGTTCCTCTGTGTGCATCTGACGTCACAAGATCTTTCTGCCTTAAAAATGAACCTGTCAAAATTGACAAACAAAAATAAATGTTGATGGGGAGCAGCATTTCAGAAAGGTCGTCCAACTCAGAATATGGATGGCCAAGTCTGTATGTCACATATGAACATCCAATTCTCATGTATTTTAGAAAAGGATCTGTTGACATACAGCCTGTTTTAAAATACATGAGAAATGGATGTCCATATGCTGGAAATGTCCAGCATGAGCATCCATTTTACAAACTGTAACATCCCAGTTATGAACAGGGATAACAGGTATATGAATGTCTTTGTGGCAGCATGGGAATGTTCATGTCAAAAAATGGCCCCATAGACAGTGATACAGAGAAGAGGGATAGCCTAATGGTTAGAGCACTGGGCTGCAAACAGGGGACCTAGGTTCAAATCCCAAGTCATCTGTTTGTGATTTTTTTTTATTACAAGCCCTCCAGCAGACATGAAAATACCTGCTGTACACTGCTTCAATAGACTTCAGGCTTGCAGGTTTCTTATACATTCAGGTGCAGTACATATTTTTCTGTATCTGGAAGGTTCACAATTAACACAAAGAGCTAAAGTGGGATTTCCTTAGGTTGCTCCACAGATTTCCATGGAAGTCTATTAAGAATGCTTACCACAGCTTAGTAAAAGGGTCCCTAAGAGTTACAGTCTTAAAATCACAAAATTGTGCAGTCAACTCTGATTATTATCTACTGAAAAAGGGTAACTGTGAAAATTCTAAGATTTACATCTTATCCTAAAGCTGCTCTGTATATTTTGTGGTATAAACAGCAAATTTAGCAAAGAGATGTAACAAAAGGATCTGTTGCTTATGCTTTGGACTGTTCCACAATTGGTTTGTCTATTAATAGGAATTCATGGAACTTAGGTTCATTTGACCATGAATTTCAAGTGCTTGGTATTAATACCACATAAAATATGGGACTTAAAATGAAAAGGAAATGATTAGATACCACTCAGACTTTTACAATACAAAGATGAATTTTGTCTTTCAGCTGAACATCCATATGAGCTGGCCATGTACCTACACTTCTTAATTCAACACTTGTTCCCATCATGGCTGGAAATCTTTGCAATGGCAGAACGGGTCATGAATCTTCTTGAAATAGAGGATAATGAATTATTTGCTCATCTTCAGCACAGTGTGAAAAAGCAAGTCACATTTGACCCCAAAGTATGATCTTATCTTTCAAAACTGATGTCTTTTTATTGACTCGTGAAATGAGTTAACATCACGCTCTTCCCACATCAACATTTAGAAGCCTGTTTAATGAAGTACACTAAACAGCACAGATTTAGCACGCGCTGTCAGTGTGGGTGGGGCCTGAGGTACGAGCTCCAGCCAGTGTGCAAACATTACCTCACTTAACTGCATAGTCCATTAGGAAGCTGAACTGGACGGATTGTGAACGGAGAAATAGGCATGGGCTGCACATTTTTATTTTTATTTATTAAAAAATTTATATTCCGCTCAATCCATAGTTCTTAGCGGATTACATAGGTATATACATAATATTGTCACAAACCTAACTGGCAAAAGAAAATTACATACAAACCGAATCAATCAACTCAGAATATTAATTTCACTCCTTACCCCAACTGAAAGCCTGCATAAATAACAGTTTTAAGCTCTCGTTTAAACTCTTTAAAATCTTTAATATTCCTCAAGTCTAAGGGGAAGCTTATTCCAGGTCACTGGTTCTGAAATATAGAAGATCTTATTTCTATATTTCTCAGATCTAACAATGTGATGGGAAGGAATATCAAAAGTCGCTGAGTACCTGATGACTTGGCTGATATATAAGCCACAATCTTTGAAACCTGTTGTACCAATACCTCAAAAACTAAACACAGGATTTTAAACTGAATTCTAAACTCAATAGGTAACCACTGTAGGTTTTTCAGTACAGGGGTAATATGTTCAAAACAACTGGTCCTTGATAAAACCCTCGCCACTGAATTTTGAGCTATTTGTAATGCCTTTGCAGTCCTAACATCAAAGCATTTGCATAATCAAAGCAGGGGGTTACTAAACTCTGCATGACAGATCTAAATTTATGTGGTTTTAACAAGTTCTTTTAATCTTCTCAGCATATGTAACTTAAAATAAACATCCCTGATAATCTTATGCACACGTGCTTTCATCGTCAAACTTTTATCATGCATCACACCTAAATTTCTCAGATTTCGAACAATAGGGATAGATTCACTAATAAACTGAAACATTGTTGGAACATCATCCAATCTGTAGGTTGTCAGTAACAGAATCTGCATCTTATTGATGTTCAGTTTCAAACTGTTCATGAACATCCAACCATCAACTGACTGCAAAATCATGCTCGATTTCGCAAACGTTTCTTGAATGTCATTAACCAGAGGTATCAAAAATTGTATGTCATGCATGTCCAATCTGAACTGAACACCAAAACGACTCAATAGTTGGCAAAGGGGAATCAAAAATATATGTTTAAAAAACAGCAGATAAGCAGGAACCCTGCATGACACCAGTCAGTAACGGTTTAAAGTCAGATACATCTTCCCCTTTTACAACACAAAAGCATCTATTTTTCAAAAAGGATTTGAACCAACTTAACACTATACCCTGAATTCCAATCGATTGTAATCTGTTTAACAGAATATCATGATTTATAGTATCAAATGCAGCTGACATGTCTAATATAACCAACAAAATACACTGACCATAGTTAAATAACAAGACGTACAATATCAAACAGAAACAATAATAATGTTTCAGTATCGTGACCAGGACGAAACCCAAAATGATTGGGATCAAGTACTTCATGCATGCATATCTCTCTCATGAATATTCATTGTGGATTTCCTGAAAATCAGACTGGCTGGGGTGCCTCCAGGACCAGGTTTGCGATTCACCAACTTAGTTGCTTCCCTTCAACTTATGCATGTAAATATACACTTAGCTACAAAAGTGACAGTATTCTGTACATTTACGCACTCAAGTCATGCATAAATGTAGGTGCCATGTTACAGAATTGCCTTATTAGAAGGTCATTTTATAACACAGGGTACCTGGTATAAGAGGGTAAGTAAGTGCTTACATATGCATGTTTTATAAAGACAAGTAGGTGCCTACTCGCCTTTATAAAATACTAATGTAAGTGGCAGAAATTCTGCTTATCTTGCAAGCATGGACATTTACTTCTTTAGCTTAGCCTATGGTACGCAGCCATTTCTGGGGAAAAAAGAAGACCCCAGGAAATGGCTTGCATGGCAATAACCTGGCGGTAATTGGGCATCAACTGCGCAATGCACGGTTACAGCCGGGTTAGCGCGGGAGCCCTTATCACCACCTCATTAAGGCCATGTGTGCTGGGGGCTTTTTACCCGCTGTGGTAAAAAGTGCCTAACGCGTGGGGAAAACGGCCCCCGCTGCTATCGCAGGACCCTTTTTCCTGCAGCTTGGTAAAAGGACCCCTAAGACTTATAACTCTTTTGGTAAACTATTCCAGACTTTTACTGCCTGGTAGGCTATAGAGGCACGGAATAATATTAAGAATTTTTTTCCCTTTAAGACTAAGCAATGAAAAGATGGAATTAATGCAGCTTCTACTATTTCTTCCAGGAGTTTGGGGAATTACTGCAAAACCTTACCACACTTTAGTAAAAGACCCCTTAAAAGTACTTGGACCATACCTACTTAGTTTGATGTTTCAGTCGTTAGTAATTGTAACTAATTACATTTATTTGAAAATAAACAGGAACACAACTAGCTACCTTTAAAGGGTAGTTTTCACAATCTTACTTGCTGTCAAGGATCATTTTTTGGAGCCTGGTCAAGTGAGGAATAATTTCATAATAGGGTGTCTATATGAAGTATCCAAAAAAAAGTGCCTAATTTATGTCTCTTTTATTAAGGGACGCCAGAAATGAAGTAAACCCTACTGCAACAATAAATAAACAGAAACCAAGCTGGGGGTGCTTATATTTTATGCATTTTCTTATTTTCAAATTTGTTTATTTACAAAATTTATAACCTGAATTATCTGAAAATCTAAGCAGAGTACAAATATCATACATAATGAAGCCACCAAAAATTATGAAACACACAGTTTGGTTTGCAAATTTATAAAATCATAATCTAACACACTTCTGGTTCCTGTAGGATTTTTTGGTGGAAATGACAAGTCAGAAGAGGGGAGAGGCTCAGAAAGTGCATACAACTTCAGATGGGATGGACCTGCCCCACTCTCTTGGCGAGGAATTAACACCAAGCCCAATTATCTTCCTGAGAAAGTGGATGGGGGAGGTAGAGATCATATGGATACTCTATGAGTTGGTATAAGAAATAGTCTTTAGCTATTGTCATGTTTTCAGTTACATTCTGCAAGAAACCAGCATGTTTGATTTTTTTTTCTCAAAGTACATTTTCCTTATTATGATAACAGGTAATGCCACATTTTATTTATTTATTGATTTATTTATTGAGATGTATTACCTGCCTTTATGAAAAGATTCACCAAAGGCAGTGTACAGCAGGTAGAGCTTGACATGGGCTGAATTCTATATATGATGACTAAAATTTAGGCGAGTCCGACTTTTTGCCTACTGTTATTCTATAAGCCATGTCTGCATTCAGACGCGGTTTATAGAATTGTGCATAGGCTGGGTGGATGTGCCTAAATTTCTGTGCAGCCATTTATGCCAGTGAAAAGCTGGTGTAAATGCCCGCACCTAAATCTAGGTCCTGAATTCTATAACTACGCATGTAGATTTGATTGATTGTCCTGACATGCCCACACTCCTCCCATTGCTGTGCCCTCTTTTTGGCTGTGTGCACTGGAATTTACGCTCGACTCTTCTTAGAATATGCCTAAAATTCCAATTATAGCCAGTTAGATTTGATAATTGGTCATTATTGGCCAATTAGCAACATTAATAGGTTCGTTAACTAATTGAGTAGTGCATGTAAATTGGCCACACGCGCAATTTAATGCACACTACTCAGCGCTCTATATAAAGAATCCGGGGGGGGGGGGGGGGGATGTACAATTTTGCTAAACATGATAACAATAGTGAAATGATCAAATAAACCTGCCAGTGAATATTTAGCCAGCGGCGGTCAGTGTTTTAAAGATATATAGAAAGCTGACCCCTAGCAGTAGTACTACTGCTTGGAGGCCAGTGTCGCCATTATGGCATCTGGAAAGGATACCACTCCAGCCCATCCCACTAAACCAGCGCTTCTCAACCCAGTCCTCAGGGCACACACAGTCAATCAGCTTTTCAGGATATTGTTACAGGGAACAGAGACAGGAGCCAGTAAGGGTCTCTGTCCTATAGTAGACATGCTTTAAACAGAGGCTTTGGAGGATCCTGTGACATTCACATTGTCCTCTCTCCCTGGTGTATTGATCTTGACTAGCCACAGGGTAGCACTAGAACCTGATAGAAGGTGTTTCTAGTCAGAGGAAGTATTAAAGGGAGGAGAGTAGCTATATCTCTTTAAAGAAAGGGGAGGGGAAATTCTTAGGTAGACTCCATAGCTCCTGTATTAATGAGGTGGACTGGTCCAATGAGAGAGGAGAGGGAGGGGAAATCTTACCCTGAACTTATATAAACCTCCCTGGGATGAGAGAGGGAGGATGAGTGGGGGAACAAGGAAGAGTCCCAATCTGGGACCTGAGTGGACTCTGCCTAATATTCAAATAAACAGTATGGGCTGTTAATCCTACTTCCGTAATCTAATACAGCAAAAACTGAAAAACAGCCAATCACAATCCCAAAGGGTTGTATAGAGTGAACATACAACAATAACGGAAACGTGGGAATTACCCTCAGAAACCAAGGCTTCCACCAAGGTCTGACCAGCAGGACTCTGATATCTATATAAGATTTTTGTGTCCGTGGTCTAATCTCTTTCATAGGGTAAAACTTTCCCACTCGCTCTCAACTGAAACTGCTGATTTTCATTCAACGGGGCCCAAATTGTTTCACCCACTTCAGGGTTTCATCAGGAACCACCCAGTTTAAACATAATTACAGGCGTATTGATTTAGCTGACTAGACTTCTCTAGTCAGCTAAAACAATACGCCTGTAATTATGTTTAAACTGGGTGGTTCCTGATGAAACCCTGAAGTGGGTGAAACAGTTTGGGCCCCGTTGAATGAAAATCAGCAGTTGGAATGTGGGGTTACCAAGCCAGCTAAGAGAAAGCTAAGTTTACCTATGCTAAGCTGTGACTTGGGAATATTTGTATACTCAGCAATGTTTCGAAACTTATGTTTAAATGAGAACAGTTTCAGTTGAGAGCGAGTGAGAAAGTTTTACCCTATGAAAGAGATTAGACCGCGGACACAAAAATCTTATATAGATATCAGAGTCCTGCTGGTCAGACCTTGGTGGAAGCCTTGGTTTCTGAGGGTAATTCCCACGTTTCCATTATTGTTGTATGTTCACTCTATACAACCCTTTGGGATTGTGATTGGCTGTTTTTCAGTTTTTGCTGTACCTGAGTGGACTCTGCCCAGACAAGCTCTATGAGGTAAACCAGTTGAATTATGACCAAATTGGATCAGACCTGACTGGACAAAGAATAAAGGAACAAGATACTAGTTTTGTTTAAACCTGAAAACTGAATTGAAAGTGAAAGCCAGCAGAATGTGTTTTCTGGCATTTTCCTTTTTCTTTTGATAACAGCCAGGGGTGGAGGTTGATACTGGAGAGCTATGAGTGCTGGGTATCATCCAGGGGCAGTAGCTGTTAAAGGCTGGGCTGTGTACAGTGTTCAGAAAAGAAGCCAGCCTTGCTGTTTGTAAGAGTTTGAAAAGAGAACTCCAGGACTCGTTAGAGGGTTGATTACTGGTGCATGATGAAGGCTTGTAAAGCCAATTTGCATAATGAAGGGACTCTAGCAACATAGTTTTATATCTTGGTCTCCTTGGTGAGAGAAAGGAACTGGAGAGGATATAAAAGGTTATAAGTTTCAGTGAATCAAGAGAAGCTGATTGCTGATATTCTATTCTCTTGAAGAAGGTGACATTCTGATTTGCATAAAGTTGGACTTCAGCCAGTGAAAGAAGTGATCTCATTTGCATACCCTCAGATTGCTGGGAACTTGTCTACATGTCCATATTATTATAGAGAAGAAAGACTTTAAGAAGTTAAGTTTAATTAAGTAAAAGAATTGTTTGAAACAACTTCAATGGTTATTATTTATGCCTGAGAACTTTCATTGAACTGTCTGTGTAATTCACCCAAAGTACGAAAAGACCTGGAAGGAGGGACCTGGCTAGCTTTGGTCCATGCTTGACATCGCAGGGCTTTTAAACTCATGCTGTTTCGCCATCTTTAAACCACATTGCAGCTGACTGTCAAACAGAATTGCTCCAATCTGTGCTTATTTTAATGTCAACATGGTTGCTGCTACTGCTATTTTTGGCCTGGGAACAAGCTCTGTCTATAGTTGTCATTGCCATCTGGGCACTATGCGTGGGAGCAAGCTCCACCTATTGAATTTCATGCTAGACGTCGCGGGGTTTTTAGCGAGCTCCTTTGCGAAGCATCTTTGTGGAGCGTTTTAGCAAGCACCTTTGCGAAGCATCTTTGTGGAGCGTTTTTAGCAAGCACCTTTGTGAAGCATCTTTGTGGAGTGATTAACTGGGTAATACTTATTTGGTTTTCTTACTATTATTTTGTGTATCACCCTCAAGATGAAGTGGTACTTTTCTTATTAGTGTTTTTACTTGAGTTGTTTCAGGGAAATTTGGGAACTATACAAGATTATAAGATTAAAATTCCAGTATTGACATCTTCAGCGAGCAGGCCGAAATTTAAATCATCTAATTATACAACAAGAAGGCAATTGATTGATTGTTTAGATGTCTGCCCTCGTAGCATTGATGTCATTATTGGCAGAAGGGTCTTGCCTGATGTATGTCCTAAAAGAATTCATACTAGGAAATGATATAGTAAAAGCCGTTGGGAGATATTAGGTTAGATAGATATGTAATACCTCTGTCAGCACAGTTGACTTGACCTTTTTGTTGCTCTATGGCTCCTATCCTGTCTATTATATAAATGCAAGATCTCTTAACAATAAGCTTTTACTATTTCAGGATCTTTTAGCTACATTAGATTTAGGTTTTATGCTCATTACTGAAACATGGATATTAGAGGAAGATACTTCAATTATTTCTCATCTCTATGCACCAGGTTATAGTATTCTACATTCTGCTAGGAAAGGTAAAAAGAAAAAGGTTTAGCTATAATTTTTAGGCAATTTTTTAAGCTTCCTATAGTGTCAACTGAGTTTTCTCCTAGCTTAGAATTTATGTTATGTAATTTTCAGTGGACTTATCGCAAAACTTTAAATTTTCTAGAATCAACTACTGTATGGAGAAAATTAGAAAGTTGTCTTTTCCTGTTATGCTTAAGCTAAATACTGATAAGACAAAAGTTCTTTGGTTCAGTGTAAATGTACATAATATTCCTAGTTATATTATTTGCTCAGATGGGTCTCAGTTGATAGTGAATAGAACCTCAAGAGTATTGGGGGTTATTTTAGACTCTGCATTAACAGTGAATGTTCAGATTAAACATCTCTTTCAGAAGGCTTGTTTTAATCTGAAACAACGCCAACTAGTTTGTTCTTATTTTGTTCCTAATCACTTTAAGTTGCTAGTGAGTTATTAATTTTATCACAATTGGACTACTGTAATTCTCTGTGTGTTAGAATTAATCAAAAGCAATTCCAGAGATTGCAGTTGATTCAGAACACAGCAGGTAGGCTTATTTTTCATAAATATATAAACTCATTTACAGTGTTTTGTTGCAAGTTATTTTTCTTAAAGCCAAATTTGACATGTGTCTCCATTTTTGATTGATCTGCACTGGCTCTCAATTAAAAGCATGGATAGTGTAAAATAAAGAATCATCCGCAGTGCTTAATCTTATACATATATAAAATGGCACTAGGGTCGGTATTCAGGTGGTGGGAGGCAGCCCAGCTAACTCCTGCAGTTGGTGGTGAGCCTAGACATTTAATGTGGGGCCATTTCAGGTGACTGGCATTGAATATCCGGTTTATTTTTGGCTGGTTTAAACTTACCAGCCAAGTCAATATTCACTACTGGCCAGTTAGGTTTATAGTGACCAAAGAAAGGCCTGCTATTTGGGTGGCCTGATTTGGCTGTCAAACTTAGCTGGTGATGTGCTGAATATTTGCGGCTAGCTGGTTATATCGCATGATTTAGCCAGTTAGGCACCATGTGCTGGCCATGAATATTCAGCGGTAAATAGCCAGCTATTCCCCGCTGAATATTCTCGGATAGCTGATTAAGTGCTATTTAACCCTCCAGGAGCCGTTCTTGGCTGGTTAAATAGCACTGAATAATGGGCGGTAAATATTTAAGAAGCACTGCTGACTGTCCTCTTCATTTTATAACTTAGTGCCAACCAGGGGCGTATCTGTGTGGGGCCACAGGGGCCTGGGCCCCCGCAGATTTCGTCCTGGACCCCCCTACCGCCGTCAACCCTCCCCCGCCTACCGCCATCACCTACCCCCGCCGAGGTCCGCTTCCTCCGGTCCGGTGCCTTTAAAAGTATTACTTCAGCTGGCGGGGGACCCCCAACCCCCGCCAGCCCAGCCGAGGTCTTGTTTTAAGAAGTTCTTCCATTCTTATGCTATTGAAAACTGCCTGCCTGCATCCCTTCCAGTTTCGGACTGAGTCTGTGCACGTACAACGTGCTGCGACGTCAGACTCAGTCTCTAACTGGAAGGGATGCAGGCAGGCAGTTTTCAATAGCACGAGGATGGAAGAACTTCTTAAAACAAGACCTCGGCTGGGCTGGTGGGGGTTGGGGGTCCCCAGCCAGCTGAAGTAACACTTTTAAAGGCACCGGACCGGAGGAAGCGGACCTCGGCGGGGGTAGGTGACGGCGGTAGGGGAGGGTTGACGGCGGTAGGGGGGCGGCGGCCGGGGGGGCTATAATGTGCCCCCTCACTCTAGCCCCTGCCCCCCCTACCGCCGAACCTCAGATACGCCCCTGGTGCCAACATTTACACATAAGTATTGGTTGGGTGCTAAGTATTATTCTAAAACAGTGCGCAGCTCACTTAGGGGCCCCTTTTACTAAGCTGCAGTAAAATGGGACCTGCACTAGCGTCAGTGCGTGTTATTGACATGCGCTGAGGCCCCCTTTTAAAACAGCAGATAAAAGGCTGTCTTTTTTTTTTTTAGGAAAAGAAATGACTGTGCAGTAAGTGAAACACTTACCATGTGGCTGTTTCAGGGGGGAGCCCTTACCGCCACCCATCGAGATGGCGGTAAGGGCTGCCATGCTAATCCGGCGATTACCGCCAGTTAAGTTCCAGTGCTACAAAAATAGAAATGGTGCATGCTAAGGGTAGGAACTACCACCAAGCTCCTGCGGTAGCCCGGTGGTAGTTCTGGTTTGGTGCACGGTAAGCCTGCGGTGGGCTGACTTCTGCTTAGTAAAAGGGCCCCTTAAAGCATAAATTCACGGGAGCTTGCACAGGGGGAGGGGCGTGGGTGGGACATGGGCGTGTCCAACATGTACTTCTGCTGGCATGATGTGTAAGAGAAGGATTCATGCCCCTAAGCGTCGGCACATAGATGCTGACTTATGCTAGTATTCTAGAACAGAATTCAGGCGCCCAGATGACATTGTAGAATTAGTGTTAACCATGCTGCATCGAGGCACCAAACGTGTGGCACCCAGTTGAAGAATTGACCCCTATACCTATAGGCAATGACTATGCAGGCAACTATTCACCAGAACTAAATAAACTGATCATTTTTTTCCTGTTACATGGATAGCTGTTGCTTTGCCTCCAACCCTTTCCAAACACGGCTCATTATTACCAAGATAAAATCTGACTAGCAAGCTAAACTTCTGATTTTTATTAGGATAAGGGATGAAAATGTCCTGCGAAGTGAGCTATGTGTTCGGTGCTTGCTGACAGATGCATAATTTGCTTTGAGTATTGGACTCATAGCATTTACTTTTATACAGTATGATGTGTGTGTAGGCATTCCTGGGGTCATATGCTCTTATTTTTATCAGATAACCTGTAAATATCAACAGGAGCTCGTAGAGAGTCTGCTAGTTACTAAATAAGAACTCAAACCCTGTGACCTCTACTCTACTTGTAATGTAGTGTCCAGTTATGTATTTATAGGAGGAAAAGCCTCAAACCCAGGCACATACTCCTTTCGTTGAACCCAACTAGCACTGCCATGATTTTTAAGTAAGCTGTGTGGAATACATTTCCCTCTTCTTGACTGTACTCAGGGCTTCGTTGGTATTGTGGATTTACCTGCAGTATGGCTGATCTGGGACCAGCTGTTCATGCAGGACTGGAATCAAAAGGTGATGGAGAACTTCTGTGTAGCCATCCTTATGTTACTGAAGAATTCTTTCATGGCTGCAAATGATTATTATTCTATAAGACAGGTATGACAATGTTACTTTCTCTGCCACTGTTTATGAGAATGCTGACTTATGTGGCTCCATCTGCAAGCTGATAGTAAATTATGATGCTGGGGTGGGGACTACAGTGACAGTGTGGGGCCTCTGTTCCACACCTTCCCCCCTACAAGGACAGCTCTGATTGAGGACAATAATGAGCCTCCTTGTTGATCTTCCAGCCCCATGGCTGTTTTAAACCCATGAACCTGCAAAGTCATATTCAAAGTCAAACTTGTTGTAGAGTTTCCCTTTGAAAATATGGCCAGCAAACACAGCGAATGTACAGAGGTACCCATGTGTTTTGCATTGCATGAGGGAAATTACCTAAGGCTTCAGTAAGCAAGATGTAGAATGAGTGGTATTTTTAATGCCTTTAGTTGACAAAAATCAGACACTCCTAGTTAGTATGCTTCTAAAATAGTAAATAGTTTGTATTATTTTTATGCATTCTCAGATGAAAAACTGCAAAAAGAGCCACAGAAATTTTGTTATAAAGTGTTAAATTTGAGCATTAGATAAAAGATATACATTGTTTTCAGCACAAAAGTTTGCTTGCACAGTTTTTTGGTAAAATATATGCACATCTAAAAATGAAAAATGTGCCTATGGCAAGGGGCATGGTCTGGGTGTTGTTTGGGTAGGGCGGGCCTAAAAAATAAATGTGCCCTATATTTAGAGGAGTTTAACTGAGCAAGAGAGACTTCTGCCCAGTTAAACCCTGCTGAGACAACGCATCTACCAATATTCAGCAGCACTAGCAGGTAGTGTCATTGGATATTTCCTCTGACTGCCATGACACTGTCTAGTTAGTGCCAGGGTGGTTGGGGTGGAACCAGTTAGTGGTGATAGTTAAATAAGTAAAAAGGCTTTCCTAACTTTATCTGCCGAGCTAACCGGACACCAGTCTGAATATTGGCTGGTGCCCTGTTAACTACTGAGTGACCGCACTTACCCGGATATTCAATGCTGGAGTCAGGACATAGCCCACGTTGAATATCTGAGTTTAATTCAGCCCATGGCTTAAAAATCGCTGATCTGAATATTACTCCCTAATGAGTATTCCCCATTTCAGGAGGGGAAATCATATCTGTGTCAAAAAAGACCTGCATGGGGATTCACACTTGCTACCTGGGATGTCTAGATTTCAGAAAAGTGCTCATAATGAGCAGCATTCCACTGGCGAGATTATGGAAGGTCACCCACTTAATCCCCCAGTAGTTGATGTCCCCCCTGAATGCAAAACTGGCAAGGGATGTCAGACTATGTGACATCTTAAAAAAAAACACATTTATATTTCTAAAATGACCATAAGCATGTAGGTTGTTATTTCGTTGATGTGCTGGCAGTAAACATTTATGTGCCCATTTTGACCCCATTGATATTTGTGCGTCCTTTCTAAAATCTGCCTCCACCTGTAACTCTCTCTCTTTATCCTGCCAGGTATTTTTGTTTCATGGTTATCACCTCCTTACGGCAGACATTCAGAGAGCGTGGATTCACCTGCAACAAGGAGGCTTAGCAGCTGATATCCCAGGATTCAACAGGCTGAATGAGAGGTAAAAGCGGAGTTAAAATATGCAGATTAAACAACAAGTCCTGGATTTACTATGCTGGGGATTGATAATGCCAGTGGAATTTGTTCACTCTCAACTGTGATGTCTTCAGTGTCGTTCAGTAGGTTGGGCTCAGTGCCATCAACTTCATTATCACTGGTTATTTGGCATTATTTTGTTAACAGTGAGGAAAGGGCTATACTGAGGGTGCTATGAGAATGCTGACTTATGAGGCTCCATCTGCAAGCTGACAGTAAATTATGATGCTGGGATGGGGACGATAGTGTGGGGTCTGTGTTCCCCACCCTCCCCTCTACAAGGACAGCTCTGACTGAGGACAATAATGAGCCTCCTTGTTGATCTTCAAGCTCCATGGCTGTTTTAAACCCATGAATCTGCAAAGTCATATTCAAAGTCAAACTTGTTGTAGAGTTTCCCTTTGAAAATATGGCCAGCAAACACAGCGAATGTACAGAGGTACCCATGTGTTTTGCATTGCATGAGAGCAATTGCAAAGTGTGAATGCAAAAGCACTTATGCAAATTTCAAAACACTATCTCCATGCACACTTTCACTCCTTCAAGCTAATGTAACCCTTTTTATGTTGTGAAAGAACCATGAAATTTTACCCACATTCAGTTGGGTAAGGGGGGGGGGGGGGGAGAATCGATCCATATTTTCACTTGGGTCAGTTTGCTTGATTATTGCCCACACACTATTGACACATACCTGCATCAGTGGAACTTTGAAAGTTGCAAGCACTTTTGTTATGTAAAGGCTTCAACCACTTTAACTGTCTCTTCACTTAACTGGGAATGGTGAGTAGTGCAGTGCCTCAAGGATTGGTGCTGGGGCTGATTCTGCTCAACATATTTGTGAGCGACATTGCTAAAAGGTTATATATGGTAAGGTTTGCCTTTTCTTGGATGATACTAAGATTTGTAACAGTGGACACCCTGGACGGAGTGGAAAACACGGAAAAAGATCTGCAAAAGTTAGAAGAATGGTCTAATGTTTGGCAATTAAAATTGAATGCAAAGAAATGCAGAGTAATGCAGTTAGGGAGTTGAAATCCAAGGGAGCTGTATGTGCTAGGAGGTGAGAGGCTGGTTATGTACATACAGGAAGATGGACCTTGGGGCAGTGGCGAACCAAGGGGGGGCGGTGGGGGCGGTCCGCCCTGGGTGCCAGTGGGTGGGGGGGTGCTCCGCTCCTGCCGCCTCCCGTGGCCGTTCCCGCGGCGCCGCACATTTAAAAAAACCGGCGAAGCAGCGTCGCAGGCAGCGCCTCGTGCCCTGCTTGTAAAAAAAAAAAAATCAAATCTCCTCCTTCCTTCTCCTCCTCGTCTTGACGTCGACTCGGGCCTTCCAATCAATTTGATTGGAAGGCCCGAGTCGACGTCAAGACGAGGAGAAGGAAGGAGATTTGATTTTTTTTTTTTTTTACAAGCAGGGCACGAGGCGCTGCCTGCGACGCTGCTTTGCCGGTGGGGAAGGAGAGGGGCGAAAGGGACTCGGGTGGGGGTGTTCAGAGGGGAGAAGGGGACTGGGGTGGGGGTCTCAGACAGGGGAGGGGAGAAGGGGACTGGGGTGGGGATCTCAGAGGGAGAAGGGGAGGGGAGAAGGGGACTGGGGTGGGGGTGTTCAGAGGGGAAAAGGGGAGGGGAGAAGGGGACTGGGGTGGGGGTCTCAGACGGGGGAAGGGGAGGGGAGAAGGGGACTGGGGTGGGGATCTCAGACAGGGGAGAAGGGGACTGGGGTGGGGGTGTTCAGAGGGGAAAATGGGAGGGGAGAAGGGGACTGGGGTGGGGATCTCATACAGGGGAGGGGAGAAGGGGACTGGGGTGGGGATCTCAGAGGGGAGAAGGGGACTGGGGTGGGGGTGTTCAGAGGGGAGAAGGGGACTGGGGTGGGGATCTCAGACAGGGGAGGGGGAGAGGAGAAGGGGACTGGGGTGGGGATCTCAGACAGGGGAGAAGGGGACTGGGGTGGGGGTGTTCAGAGGGGAAAAGGGGAGGGGAGAAGGGGACTGGGGTGGGGATCTCAGACAGGGGAGGGGAGAAGGGGACTGGGGTGGGGATCTCAGAGGGGAGAAGGGGACTGGGGTGGGGGTGTTCAGAGGAGAGAAGGGGACTGGGGTGGGGGTCTCAGACAGGGGAGGGGAGAAGGGGACTGTGGTGGGGGTCTCAGACAGGAGAAGGGGAGGGGAGAAGGGGACTGGGGTGGGGGTGTTCAGAGGGGAGAAGGGGGCTGGAACTGGGGGCTGAAAAAAGGGGCAGAGACAGAGAGGGGACAGATCCTAGATGGAAGGGGGAGCGAGAGGGAGGGCAGACCCTGGATGGATGGGAGAGGGAGGGCAAATGGTGGATTGAAGGGGCAGAGAGAAAGGGCAGGCAGTGGATGGAAGGGACGGCAGAGAGGGCTGACACTGGATGGCAGCGAGAGAGAGAGAGAGAGTGAAGACAGATGCTGGATGGAAGGAAGTCGGTGAAAAGAAGATGAGGAAAGCAGAAACCAGAGACAACAAACTGTAAATAAAATATATTTTTTTATTTTTTTTGCTTTAGGATAAAGTATTATAGATGTGTTAAATGTTTATAATAGAACATGTAAATAAGGTAATCTTTTTATTGGACTAATTTTAATACATTTTGACTAACTTTCGGAGAACAAAACCCCCTTCCTCAGGTCAGGATAGGATACTGTAACAGCACTATACTGTACTGACCCGAGGACGGAGGTTTTGGCCTCTGAAAGCTAAATGTATTAGTCCAATAAAATGGTATTATTTTACTTTCTATATTTGTTTTATTTCTATTTGTTAATTTGTAAAGTGGTGATTGGTACTTGTTAGTTTTTTTCAAATTTACATCTGCTGTCTTTATATTTTGCACAGTACTAGGGGACAGTTTTTGTTTCTGTGGTGTTGCATTGTATGCAGAGTCTGGCATTGGGGGTTCAGTTTAATTTTTGTCTAAATAGAAAGTTTATGATTACTTATTCTATAGTGGATTAGGGTGTATCTGTGTTTGTGAAAAAGACATGGCTTTCAGTTGGCGTTGACTGTGCAGGATCTACGATCTGTACTATTCTGTCTGGTTTCATTTTACAATAGGTGAATTGATGTTCTAGTGCTCACTGTAGTGTTTAAGATGATTTCCTTTTCCTTGTGTGACTCGTAGAAATGACTGCTTATGGTATGGTAGAATTGCTCTATAGGTCCTGAGTGTTTTGTATTCTCGGCATGCCTAGTACTGGATTTGGGGGGGAGGGGGGGTGTTAAAAAATGACCGGCCCCGGGTGTCAACTACCCTAGGTACGCCACTGCCTTGGGGTGATATTATTTGGCAACAAAACAGTATAACAAGGGGGTGGCTGTAGCCAGAAGGATGCTAGGCTGTATGGAGAGAGGACAGCAGTGTCCCTGTACAAGTCATTGATGAGGCCCCACTTGGAGTTTAGTTTTGGAGGCCGTATCCTGCTAAGGATGTAAAAAGAGTTGAAGCGGTCCAGAGGAAGGCTACAAAAATGTTAAGGGGCTTATGTCAAAAGACGTATGAGAAGAAACTGGAAGACCTGAATGTACATACCTTAGAGGAGAGGAGGGACAGGGGAGATGTAATACAGACATTTAAATACTTGAAATGTATTAATATAGAAACACTTGCTACATGGCCATTTTGGGGGGAGCCTTTACCGCCACCCATTGAGGTTTCCCTGGACACTCTGGCGCTACAAAAATAAATACATTTTTATAGCACCGGAAATGACAGCGCACTAGGGGTGGGAAGTATCGCTGGGCTGCTGTGGTAGCCCAGCAGTACTTCTTGTATAGTGAGCAGTAAGCCTGCGTTGGGCTTACCGCTGCTTAGTAAAAGGAGCCCTTATAAATGTAAAAAATGTTATGTACATAAGCAAAGAAAGCTTGCCTGGAAATTGTCCCACTCCCCTCAGTGCAAGTAAAATATGTATGCTCTTACCTCAGGGGAAAATTGGGTAGGTTAAAGTTAGGGCAGGGAAAGTACTTGCAAGGATTTAATTTTGTTTCAAAATCCCCACAATAGTATAATAAACACCTGGGAATGATAAATTCTTCTTGCAGCAAATGTGCAATGATGCTAGTATAACTGCCTAGATTGGTTACAGTGTACTTTATTCATCTTTCCTAACTGACTATATTACTGTAAGGTAATTAAAATTTCAATTCAGCTAGGATTATTTTTATTGCAGTGTGCATTGAGACAAGACTGATAAAAACTATTAAAACAGACTAATTAGTAATGTTTGTGTGCAGGCGGCGCTTCTCACTGGCTTCAGTGCTACCAGGTATGTAACACCTCATGGTGATCGTTTAATGTAATGTTTCTCAGCGTTAATTTAAAATACCACAAAAAATATTTACATATGGTCAAATCTGCCTTTAGCTTCATTCTCATTGGGGGAAGATAATATGGAGATTGTAGAAGTCTGTTTTACCTTGGAGGGGGAGGACAGGAGAGTATTAAATATGTGCCTTCCAGGTCAGTCCGCAGGATCTGGTTTTTATACTTTGTGAAGCTAAGTGGGCAGATGGGAAGGTGGCTCAATCCAGGGCCGCCGAGGGTGGGGGGGGGCAGGGGGGACAAAATTCCCCGGGCTTGGACCTCCAAGGGGGGCCCGGTGCTGCAGTCCCACCCACCTGCCCTCAGCTCCATCAACTGTCCGCCACCGGGTCGGGCCCCCTCCATTCAAATCACAGCGCCTCACCACCTCGCTCCGTGTGAAAGCGCAGCAGCGGCAGTCTGCAGATCGCCTCCCTTCAGGCCTTCCCTCCTTGTGTCCCACCCTTGTCTGATGTAACTTCCACGAGGGCGGGACACAGGGAGGGAAATCCCGAAGGGAGCCGATCTACAGACTGCTGCTGCTGCGCTTTCACACCGAGCGAGGTGAGGTGCTGTGATTTGAATTCAGGGGGCCCGCTAATCTGATAGCTGAATTCCAGAATTTAGGAGCTATGAAAAAGAAGGCACAGGACTGGGTAGATTCATAATGGGAGAAACGGGGAGAGTGTAGAACAAGGCAGTTAGCATTAAGGGATCTGAGGAGACAGGCAGGGTTGTAAGGGATAGTCAGGGAGGACAGGTAGGACGGGAACCAAGATGAAGAGCCTCATGAGTGAGACAAAGGATTTTGAAGACAGGATGAAAATGAATGGGGAGCCACTGTGAGCTTACCAAAAGTGGGGTGATATGATCAAATGTACGTGCATTGAAGATCAGACAAGCTGCTGAATTTTGGAGGGTTTGAAGTTTACGAAGAGATGAATTTGAGATACCACAATAAATGGGGTTATAATAATTGAGGTAGGAGATCAAAATGGCATGAGTTAGTGTATGTAGCTACAGACAGATTGGAGTCTTCTTAAAGCAAGGAAGCCCAGTTTTACAACTTGCGTGACCTGAAGATCAAAGAACAGCTCGGAGTCAATAATGATTCCAAGATAACGAAAAGATGTAACTGTTGGTATGGGTCTGTTAAAGAGGAAAGGGATGACAGAAGGACAAGAATGAAATCCTGTGAACAAAGAGGTGACTGTTTTAGAAGGGGTAAGAATTAATCTGTAAGAAGCAAGCCAATCTGCTAATACATTGACAGCACTGAAACTGGGTGAGAACCGGAAAAAGGTGAGAGGTAGGAAAAATCAATAAGATGCCATCAGTGTATATGAAGAAGCAAATATTGTGATCCTAAATGAGAGTATCTAGGGGACCTAGATAGATGTGAACAACAGTGGAGATAAGATTGAACCCTGCAGGACACTGCATGGCAGAGACTGGTCAGATGATGTGGTGGAAGAAGTAGAGACTCTAAATGTATGGTTGGAAAGATAGGAAGAGAACCAAGAGAGAATGGTATCAGATACCAAATATCCTGAAGATGGGAAAGAAGAATGGGATGACTCACCAGGTCGAAGGTGGTTGAAAGGTCAAGGAAAACTAGAAGTGCAATCTGATTGTGATCTAATATGGCATATAGCTCACTCAAAAGGGCAGTAATGGTTGTTTCATTACTATGAATGGAACAAAAAGCCTGTTTGGCAGGGATGAAGAATGGATAATTGCTCATAGTTGGGGAGGAGCTGATTGAACACCACCTTCTCACAGAGTTGGACACAAATGGGAGATTAGAAACAGAGTGGAAATTTGAGGGACAAGTAGAGTTCAAACAAGGTTTCTTAAGAATAGGGGTGACCATGGCTGATTTCCATGACACGGGAATGGAACCAGAGGAGATGCTTTCTGTAATCATTTGTTGCCAAAGTGGGAGCAAACCGTGACCAAGGTAAGAAAACCATTTACAAGTTAAAGGGTCTAGGGAGCAAGTTGTCATGTTCATAGTGTGAAAGGCTTTAGTAAGCTGAGTCAGGGAGGGAATAGTGAAGGAACTCCAAACGGAAGGACCAGTAGTGGAGGAGAAGACAGGGCATGAGAATGGGGAGAGGAAGGGAGGCCTACTGGGACGGGAGGTAGAGAGGCTAGAAGCATTGAAATTCTGGATGAGAATAAAGTGCCAAATCATTAGCAGAGGGCAAAACACTATTAGTTTTGGCAGGACGTTGTATAGTTTGGGAAACAATCGAGAATAAGGACTTTGACGCATAGGTAAAGAAACCTCTTAAAGATATTCATAAGTAGGGTCTCTTTTACAGCTTGCTGCCTTGTTGAGGTTTTCTTTTTACAATTTTCTCAGTAGATCTCAAAATATAATACAGGCCACATTTAGATTCAGAAATGTGTTCCTCAGAACTGCAGGAATATGTTCAGCTGTTGACTTTTTGTTTCACTTTCTAGTCCTCTCTCTTGTCTCTTGTGTTTATATCAAGATACCCTCTACTTGCACAGGTGTTCTGAAGTAAGGGGGCAACTGCTCCTCTATACTCCTGGAGCAGCTGCAGTTCTTGGGCCCTGAGGGCAGTATCAAGAAGAAAGTGATGGAACAATAGCATCATTCATGGATAGCACCTTGTGCAAAGATTGCACATTCCAAAAGCAAGACCTGCCAACACATTATTATTATACTCAATATGAAACTGTTATGTTGTTTTGCAAAAAAACATCCAAAAATCCAGAAATGAACATAGCCATTTTCGAAACAGAAAAACTACCAACTTTTTGTTTAAAAAATGTCCATTTGCTAGATGTTTTAGTGCATCTATCTTTTTGGACCATTAAAAAAAAGTTCAAGAGAAATACACACAAAAACAAGCCATTGGGATATATGAGGGCCACCATTCTTAGTAGACTGGCCACACAGAGATCCCAGCAGAGCAGTGGGGCACCCTAGAAGGCAGTGCAGTGGATTTCACATAAAAGCTCACAGGTACGTATTTCACCATTACCCCCTTATATTGTATGGTGAGCCCACCAAAAACCTACTGTACCCAACTGTAGAACAGTACAATAGTTCTTATGCCTGCAGGTGCCACCTATGTGTAGGTACAGTAGGTTTTTGGTGGGTTTTGGAGGGCTTACACGTTCCACCACAAGTGTACCAGTTAGAGTGGGATATGGTTTCCCTTCTTTACAGTCCACTTCACTGACTACTAGGCTACTCCTGGGACTTGCTTGCTGCTCTAATAGGAATGGTCATCATATCTGAATCTGTTATAGAGCCTGGTAAATACTTTCACTGTCGCATCTTTGGGGGATGGGAGAGTAAGAGGGATTATACTTTAATCCTTCCAGTGGTCATTTATGACACGTTTTGGTCATTTAGTTGTGATTGAAACAGGTCTAGCCAAAATGTCTTTATTTTGGCCCTAGACATTATCATTTTGTTCTATTATTGCAGAAAAACATCCATCTTATGGCGTCGTCCATGTCCGCCCAAAACACTCTCATTAAAATGTGGAAGAACTGTGGAGCAAAACATCTAAAATTCAGGTGTTGAAAGTTGCAACATAGGCGTTTTTGAGAGAAAAATGTCCTTCTGCCACCTTATGATGTTTTTTAATGTTGAAAATTAACTCCTATATGTTCACACATAACTGGTGAATATGTGACTTCCCTGCCAATGGAGTGTTGGTCCTATACAGATTGTTTTGGGCTGAAAATCCATCTGAATGACTCAACACTATGCATATAGTAAAGGGACAGAGGGAGGGCCCCAAATTATCCCTGTAGGTTGCTTTGGCATTCATCTGGATATGTTATAGCAGCAGAGCAGTTATGTGGTACTGAATATATGGAATAAGTTAAATGCCGCAGCCGGTTACCCCTTTGTTAACATTTTGTGATCGGATTGCACTGAATATGGTGTAAAATCAAAATGTAAAAGTGACGAGAACTGGTTAACTTATCGTTGTGGTTCTTGCAGAAGTTTCTGTTGGTTCCAGGCAGATCCTGCCAGTTGGAGTGAAGGATGTTTTACTGAATCTGGTTCTTCCTGTGTCTTCAGCTGAGAAATCTTACGAGGTGAGTGAAAATTTCTGTTGCATCTGGGACTAACAGTACAGTGATGACATTAAAGAAGACAATTCTAAAGCTATCCTATTGGGGGTGCCTACATCACGAGTGTTATTTGACCTCTAAAGCTACATGCTAGGATCCTCCTCTACTAGATATTTCAGTTGTTGCATGCCTGCACAGGTTTAGCAACATTTTCAGGGAAGAGAACCTTGAATATAAATTTTAGTTCTTTCTTTATTAGGATTTATTTACTACCTTTTCAAAGAAACTCTCTCAAGGCTCGTTATTAATGAACTGATTTATAATTTCAGTGATTAATATTGCTCTATAGAAGCTAAAAGGATTTTTTTTTTCAGGGATAACTCACTGTATTGAGCGGGGTGTGAATTAACTGGGGATAAAGTTTTGATTTTGGGAACTCTAGTCCAAAATTTATGTGTAGCTGTTGCAGAAAAGAATTGTGACCAAAATGCATCACGACAGATGAAGAAAAAGATATGGAATCATTTTCTGCCCTCAGTTGAATTCTCCAACAGTTGTAAGCATACTGCAGACTAGTATTTTGTGCCTTATGTTCATGTCATGTCTTTATTTTCAGCAGACTTGGCTGAATGAATTTGACCCCCTTGCTGTGAAGTTAAGAGTCTCTGTGTTTTATGGCTGCGTGAAACTACGTTCCAAAATGGGCTCTTTTCAACCCAGTCTGCTAACAAAGAACAAAGGAAAAGCTACTGCCATGACTTTAAACTTCAATGGTATTGATCTTTCTCTTTTTCTCAGTTTCCTTGCGCTTCATTGTAGTTATCATAAATTGCCATCAGAGGCTCTGGATTGAAGAACAACCTTTCCATACACATGTTCATTATTCCATACATCCTTAGAGTCTCGGGATGAGTAAAGTATAGGAGAGCACACACAGTAAGACTGATTTACATATAGAAGCCAACTTTTCAAAATGATTGGGAAATACTCCTCTCTGGAGAAGTTCTATTGTTAACTGAATACCGAGGGTGCTTATGCATACACAGTACCCACAGAGCTGGATGCCATTCATATGATTTTCTCCAGCCTTCGGCACCTAACCATCATACCTCTATTCAGGAAACCTGGACTGCCCCTACTTGACATTTTGCCCTTTAGATTGTAAGCTCCTTGGAGCAGGGACTGTCCTTTATGTCAATTTATGTTAATCTGTACAGCGCTGCGTAACCCTAGTAGCGCTCTAGAAATGTTAAGTAGTAGTAGTAGTAGTAGTAAGAGGCCCTTTTACGAAGCCGCATAAGCGTCTATGCAGGCCCAATGCACATCAAAATGGAGTTGCCGCCCAGCTACCGCGTGGCTCTTGCCGTAATTTCATTTTTGGCGCACGTCCAATATGCGCATCTGGAAAATCATTTTTCCATATCATCAAGCTGATCAATCCATAGACTGGTGGGTTGTGTCCATCTACCAGCAGGTGGAGATAGAGAGCAAACTTTTGCCTCCCTATATGTGGTCATGTGCTGCCGGAAACTCCTCAGTATGTTCTCTATCTCAGCAGGTGGTGGTCACACACAGCAGGCTCTGGCTAGGCCTCCAAGCCTAATTCTTAGGTTTTGTTGAGTGCCTGGGGTTGAGGGCTCTTTTGAGCAAGTGCAAACCTGGTGGTGCCAGGTCCCTCCTTTTCTCCCCCCTCCCGCTGGCTCCGTTTAAAAAAAAAAAAAAAAAAAAAATTTTGAACGTCCTTAAAGGCGTTTATTTCGACGTTTATTTAAACGTTTATTGCAGCTACTCACTGGGACACCAGGTCGTTACAGCTCGGAGCGGCAAGCAGGTAATTTTTACCTTTTTATAGCGGGCAGGGGGTTCCCCGATTCTTCTCCTCATGGCATATGGCGTCGGAGGGCGAGGGCGCAAAGAGTCGCTCCCCGGATCGCTTGAGCGCTTCTAGAGGGGATGCGGGGGTCTTAAAGCCTGATTCGCCCTTGTTGGGTGACAGTTTCGTGACCGATGAATGTCCCGGTCCTTCCTCCGGCGTGGCGGTTTTTCCCGCCATAAACGCCCATCCCCCGCTCCTCGCCTCCGCCATCTTGGCCGGCCACGCGGCTCGGACGGCTTCTTCTTGGGCCGCCCTTGAGGTTGGAGACATTAATGCCATGAACGCCCTTAATTTGGGCGACGGCACAAAAGCGGCTAAAGTTAAGCGCCGTTCTTCCCGCGCGGCTCCTTCGCGGAGTGTCGCGCCGGACGCCATTTTGGATGCGCAGCATGTCTCTCCCCCGCTCTTGCGAGCGCCGGTTGAGGGTGCGTCTAGGGCTGTAGCCCAGGCTGCGGAAGTGCACAGTCTGGGGGGTTTCTCCCCCGAGTTTGTTTTGCTGCTGCATCAGGCCTTCCTTATGCAAAACGCTGCCCCTGCTCCCTCGTCTGGTAAAGAGGTTGAGGTTTCCAGAGGTAAACGCCCTCGGGTTGATTCCCAGGCCTTGGAGGACTTTGTCTCCTCCGATGTAGATGAGGGCAGCGTATCTGAGTTCTCCCAACGGTCCTTTGCAGATTCCTTGGAGGAGACGGATCCCCGCTCGGATGGAGCGGATGACCCCTCTGCAGCGCGGCTTTTTAGCTCAGAGGATTTGCCCAACCTGTTGATACAGGCCATGGACACTTTGAAGATTTCCTCTCCGGAGGACGTCTCTCTCTCAGCCCCTGTTGGCTCTGCCATTATGCTGGGGACGAAGCGCCCGCCTAGAACCTTCCACGTGCATGATGCCATGCACACCTTAATTTCGGCTCAATGGTATGTCCCTGAAGCGAGCCTTAAAGTGGCTAGGGCTATGTCCCGCCTCTATCCTTTGACTGAAAGTGAGCGTGAGGCCTATCTGTGGCCTACCGTGGATTCTTTAATCACTGCGGTGACTAAGAAAACGGCGTTGCCGGTGGAAGGTGGCACGGCCCTAAAGGACGCCCAAGACAGAAGATTGGAGGCGGCCTTAAGGTCGTCCTTTGAGGCGGCTGCCTTAAGTTTGCAGGCCTCAGTTTGCGGCTCCTATGTGGCCAGGGCGTGCCTGACTATGGTGCAGCGGGCTTTCCCCTCGGATCATTCCTTGAGGGCTGATTGGCCGGCCCTGGAATCGGGCTTAGCCTATTTGGCAGACTTGCTGTATGATGTCTTGAGGGCCTCAGCTAAAGGCATGGCTCAGACAATCTCTGCGCGGCGGTGGCTTTGGCTGAAACATTGGTCTGCTGACCACGCCTCTAAATCCCGCCTGGCTAGATTGCCTTTCGAAGGCAAGCTGCTCTTTGGGGTCGAGCTGGACAAAATCGTGACCGATCTCGGCACGTCTAAGGGCAAGAAGTTACCAGAGGTCAGGGCTCGGGCTAGTACTCGTCCCGGTACCTCCAGAGGACGGTTTCAGGAAGCCCGTCGGTACCGCCCGGGCAGGTCGGGTTCCTCTGCCCCCTCTTCCTTTAAGAGGAATTTCTCCCCCAAGCAGCATTCCTTTCGCAGAGACCGCCGTCCCGGAGGTGCTCCCTCCGGTTCTCCCCCAGGGTCTCGTACCCAATGACAGGGCCTTGGTCCACGCCCCAGTGCAGATTGGAGGACGGCTGTCCTCGTTTCTGGGCGAGTGGACCACAATAACTTCAGACGCTTGGGTGCTGGAAGTCATCAGAGACGGCTACAAGCTAGAGTTCTGCCGACCCTTAAAAGACGGGTTTGTACTCTCTCCCTGCAAGTCTCCGGTCAAAGCTGTGGCAGTGCAGCAGACTTTGGACAATCTGATCCGCCTGGGTGCGGTCGTTCTGGTGCCAGAAAGTCAGCTTGGCAAGGGGCGTTGCTCCATTTACTTTGTGGTACCAAAGAAAGGAGGTTCTGTCCGGCCTATCCTCGACCTCAAAGGGGTCAATCGGGCCTTGAAAGTGCGGCACTTTCGCATGGAGACTCTCCGCTCTGTTATAGCGGCAGTGAAGGCAGGGGAGTACCTGGCATCCTTGGACATCAAGGAAGCGTACTTGCATATTCCCATCTGGCCTCCTCATCAACGCTTTCTGCGTTTTGCAGTCCTGGGCCGACACTTCCAGTTCAGAGCCCTCC